>NC_064890.1:19401836-20761316 GCF_929443795.1 Astur gentilis | reverse complement strand
CCTTCTCCCACAAGGAAGGTGCCAGCCCTGAAAGATCTTGCTGGTTTTCACTATCCCTCTGCAGCCTATCCACAGGCACAACAGCATTGGGGATCTCTGCTTTCCCAGAGACTCAGCATGTCACGGTGCTCGTTCTCGGCAGAAGCTTTTTTCTGAAAAGGCAAACTTACGGCTGCTTCTCCCACAAGGAAGGTGCCAGCCCTGAAAGATCTTGCTGGTTTTCACTATCCCTCTGCAGCCTATCCACAGGCACAACAGCACTGGGGATCTCTGCTTTCCCAGAGACTCAGCATGTCACGGTGCTCGTTCTCGGCAGAAGCTTTTTTCTGAAAAGGCAAACTTAGGGCTCCTTCTCCCACAAGGAAGGTGCCAGCCCTGAAAGATCTTGCTGGTTTTCACTATCCCTCTGCAGCCTATCCACAGGCACAACAGCACTGGGGATCTCTGCTTTCCCAGAGACTCAGCATGTCACGGTGCTCGTTCTCGGCAGAAGCTTTTTTCTGAAAAGGCAAACATACGGCTGCTTCTCCCACAAGGAAGGTGCCAGCCCTGAAAGATCTTGCTGGTTTTCACTATCCCTCTGCAGCCTATCCACAGGCACAACAGCATTGGGGATCTCTGCTTTCCCAGAGACTCAGCATGTCACGGTGCTCGTTCTCGGCAGAAGCTTTTTTCTGAAAAGGCAAACTTACGGCTGCTTCTCCCACAAGGAAGGTGCCAGCCCTGAAAGATCTTGCTGGTTTTCACTATCCCTCTGCAGCCTATCCACAGGCACAACAGCATTGGGGATCTCTGCTTTCCCAGAGACTCAGCATGTCACGGTGCTCGTTCTCGGCAGAAGCTTTTTTCTGAAAAGGCAAACTTACGGCTGCTTCTCCCACAAGGAAGGTGCCAGCCCTGAAAGATCTTGCTGGTTTTCACTATCCCTCTGCAGCCTATCCACAGGCACAACAGCACTGGGGATCTCTGCTTTCCCAGAGACTCAGCATGTCACGGTGCTCGTTCTCGGCAGAAGCTTTTTTCTGAAAAGGCAAACTTACGGCTGCTTCTCCCACAAGGAAGGTGCCAGCCCTGACAGATCTTGCTGGTTTTCACTATCCCTCTGCAGCCTATCCACAGGCACAACAGCACTGGGGATCTCTGCTTTCCCAGAGACTCAGCATGTCACGGTGCTCGTTCTCGGCAGAAGCTTTTTTCTGAAAAGGCAAACTTACGGCTGCTTCTCCCACAAGGAAGGTGCCAGCCCTGAAAGATCTTGCTGGTTTTCACTATCCCTCTGCAGCCTATCCACAGGCACAACAGCACTGGGGATCTCTGCTTTCCCAGAGACTCAGCATGTCACGGTGCTCGTTCTCGGCAGAAGCTTTTTTCTGAAAAGGCAACATACGGCTGCTTCTCCCACAAGGAAGGTGCCAGCCCTGAAAGATCTTGCTGGTTTTCACTATCCCTCTGCAGCCTATCCACAGGCACAACAGCACTGGGGATCTCTGCTTTCCCAGAGACTCAGCATGTCACGGTGCTCGTTCTCGGCAGAAGCTTTTTTCTGAAAAGGCAAACTTAGGGCTCCTTCTCCCACAAGGAAGGTGCCAGCCCTGAAAGATCTTGCTGGTTTTCACTATCCCTCTGCAGCCTATCCACAGGCACAACAGCACTGGGGATCTCTGCTTTCCCAGAGACTCAGCATGTCACGGTGCTCGTTCTCGGCAGAAGCCTTTTTCTGAAAAGGCAAACGTCTGGCTCCTTCTCCCACAAGGAAGGTGCCAGCCCTGAAAGATCTTGCTGGTCTTCACTATCCCTCTGCAGCCTATCCACAGGCACAACAGCACTGGGGATCTCTGCTTTCCCAGAGACTCAGCATGTCACGGTGCTCGTTCTCGGCAGAAGCTTTTTTTCTGAAAAGGCAAACGTCTGGCTCCTTCTCCCACAAGGAAGGTGCCAGCCCTGAAAGATCTTGCTGGTTTTCACTATCCCTCTGCAGCCTATCCACAGGCACAACAGCATTGGGTATCTCTGCTTTCCCAGAGACTCAGCATGTCACGGTGCTCGTTCTCGGCAGAAGCTTTTTTCTGAAAAGGCAAACTTACGGCTGCTTCTCCCACAAGGAAGGTGCCAGCCCTGAAAGATCTTGCTGGTTTTCACTATCCCTCTGCAGCCTATCCACAGGCACAACAGCATTGGGGATCTCTGCTTTCCCAGAGACTCAGCATGTCACGGTGCTCGTTCTCGGCAGAAGCTTTTTTCTGAAAAGGCAAACTTACGGCTGCTTCTCCCACAAGGAAGGTGCCAGCCCTGAAAGATCTTGCTGGTTTTCACTATCCCTCTGCAGCCTATCCACAGGCACAACAGCATTGGGGATCTCTGCTTTCCAGAGACTCAGCATGTCACGGTGCTCGTTCTCGGCAGAAGCTTTTTTCTGAAAAGGCAAACTTACGGCTGCTTCTCCCACAAGGAAGGTGCCAGCCCTGAAAGATCTTGCTGGTTTTCACTATCCCTCTGCAGCCTATCCACAGGCACAACAGCATTGGGGATCTCTGCTTTCCCAGAGACTCAGCATGTCACGGTGCTCGTTCTCGGCAGAAGCTTTTTTCTGAAAAGGCAAACTTAGGGCTCCTTCTCCCACAAGGAAGGTGCCAGCCCTGAAAGATCTTGCTGGTTTTCACTATCCCTCTGCAGCCTATCCACAGGCACAACAGCACTGGGGATCTCTGCTTTCCCAGAGACTCAGCATGTCACGGTGCTCGTTCTCGGCAGAAGCTTTTTTCTGAAAAGGCAAACTTACGGCTGCTTCTCCCACAAGGAAGGTGCCAGCCCTGAAAGATCTTGCTGGTTTTCACTATCCCTCTGCAGCCTATCCACAGGCACAACAGCACTGGGGATCTCTGCTTTCCCAGAGACTCAGCATGTCACGGTGCTCGTTCTCGGCAGAAGCTTTTTTCTGAAAAGGCAACATACGGCTGCTTCTCCCCACAAGGAAGGTGCCAGCCCTGAAAGATCTTGCTGGTTTTCACTATCCCTCTGCAGCCTATCCACAGGCACAACAGCACTGGGGATCTCTGCTTTCCCAGAGACTCAGCATGTCACGGTGCTCGTTCTCGGCAGAAGCTTTTTTCTGAAAAGGCAAACTTAGGGCTCCTTCTCCCACAAGGAAGGTGCCAGCCCTGAAAGATCTTGCTGGTTTTCACTATCCCTCTGCAGCCTATCCACAGGCACAACAGCACTGGGGATCTCTGCTTTCCCAGAGACTCAGCATGTCACGGTGCTCGTTCTCGGCAGAAGCCTTTTTCTGAAAAGGCAAACGTCTGGCTCCTTCTCCCACAAGGAAGGTGCCAGCCCTGAAAGATCTTGCTGGTCTTCACTATCCCTCTGCAGCCTATCCACAGGCACAACAGCACTGGGGATCTCTGCTTTCCCAGAGACTCAGCATGTCACGGTGCTCGTTCTCGGCAGAAGCTTTTTTCTGAAAAGGCAAACGTCTGGCTCCTTCTCCCACAAGGAAGGTGCCAGCCCTGAAAGATCTTGCTGGTTTTCACTATCCCTCTGCAGCCTATCCACAGGCACAACAGCATTGGGTATCTCTGCTTTCCCAGAGACTCAGCATGTCACGGTGCTCGTTCTCGGCAGAAGCTTTTTTCTGAAAAGGCAAACTTACGGCTGCTTCTCCCACAAGGAAGGTGCCAGCCCTGAAAGATCTTGCTGGTTTTCACTATCCCTCTGCAGCCTATCCACAGGCACAACAGCATTGGGGATCTCTGCTTTCCCAGAGACTCAGCATGTCACGGTGCTCGTTCTCGGCAGAAGCTTTTTTCTGAAAAGGCAAACTTACGGCTGCTTCTCCACAAGGAAGGTGCCAGCCCTGAAAGATCTTGCTGGTTTTCACTATCCCTCTGCAGCCTATCCACAGGCACAACAGCATTGGGGATCTCTGCTTTCCAGAGACTCAGCATGTCACGGTGCTCGTTCTCGGCAGAAGCTTTTTTCTGAAAAGGCAAACTTACGGGCTGCTTCTCCCACAAGGAAGGTGCCAGCCCTGAAAGATCTTGCTGGTTTTCACTATCCCTCTGCAGCCTATCCACAGGCACAACAGCATTGGGGATCTCTGCTTTCCCAGAGACTCAGCATGTCACGGTGCTCGTTCTCGGCAGAAGCTTTTTTCTGAAAAGGCAAACTTAGGGCTCCTTCTCCCACAAGGAAGGTGCCAGCCCTGAAAGATCTTGCTGGTTTTCACTATCCCTCTGCAGCCTATCCACAGGCACAACAGCACTGGGGATCTCTGCTTTCCCAGAGACTCAGCATGTCACGGTGCTCGTTCTCGGCAGAAGCTTTTTTCTGAAAAGGCAAACATACGGCTGCTTCTCCCACAAGGAAGGTGCCAGCCCTGAAAGATCTTGCTGGTCTTCACTATCCCTCTGCAGCCTATCCACAGGCACAACAGCACTGGGGATCTCTGCTTTCCCAGAGACTCAGCATGTCACGGTGCTCGTTCTCGGCAGAAGCTTTTTTCTGAAAAGGCAAACATACGGCTGCTTCTCCCACAAGGAAGGTGCCAGCCCTGAAAGATCTTGCTGGTTTTCACTATCCCTCTGCAGCCTATCCACAGGCACAACAGCATTGGGGATCTCTGCTTTCCCAGAGACTCAGCATGTCACGGTGCTCGTTCTCGGCAGAAGCTTTTTTCTGAAAAGGCAAACTTACGGCTGCTTCTCCCACAAGGAAGGTGCCAGCCCTGAAAGATCTTGCTGGTTTTCACTATCCCTCTGCAGCCTATCCACAGGCACAACAGCATTGGGGATCTCTGCTTTCCCAGAGACTCAGCATGTCACGGTGCTCGTTCTCGGCAGAAGCTTTTTTCTGAAAAGGCAAACTTACGGCTGCTTCTCCCACAAGGAAGGTGCCAGCCCTGAAAGATCTTGCTGGTTTTCCACTATCCCTCTGCAGCCTATCCACAGGCACAACAGCATTGGGGATCTCTGCTTTCCCAGAGACTCAGCATGTCACGGTGCTCGTTCTCGGCAGAAGCTTTTTTCTGAAAAGGCAAACTTAGGGCTCCTTCTCCCACAAGGAAGGTGCCAGCCCTGAAAGATCTTGCTGGTTTTCACTATCCCTCTGCAGCCTATCCACAGGCACAACAGCACTGGGGATCTCTGCTTTCCCAGAGACTCAGCATGTCACGGTGCTCGTTCTCGGCAGAAGCTTTTTTCTGAAAAGGCAAACTTAGGGCTCCTTCTCCCACAAGGAAGGTGCCCAGCCCTGAAAGATCTTGCTGGTCTTCACTATCCCTCTGCAGCCTATCCACAGGCACAACAGCACTGGGGATCTCTGCTTTCCCAGAGACTCAGCATGTCACGGTGCTCGTTCTCGGCAGAAGCTTTTTTCTGAAAAGGCAAACATACGGCTGCTTCTCCCACAAGGAAGGTGCCAGCCCTGAAAGATCTTGCTGGTTTTCACTATCCCTCTGCAGCCTATCCACAGGCACAACAGCATTGGGGATCTCTGCTTTCCCAGAGACTCAGCATGTCACGGTGCTCGTTCTCGGCAGAAGCTTTTTTCTGAAAAGGCAAACTTACGGCTGCTTCTCCCACAAGGAAGGTGCCAGCCCTGAAAGATCTTGCTGGTTTTCACTATCCCTCTGCAGCCTATCCACAGGCACAACAGCATTGGGGATCTCTGCTTTCCCAGAGACTCAGCATGTCACGGTGCTCGTTCTCGGCAGAAGCTTTTTTCTGAAAAGGCAAACTTACGGCTGCTTCTCCCACAAGGAAGGTGCCAGCCCTGAAAGATCTTGCTGGTTTTCACTATCCCTCTGCAGCCTATCCACAGGCACAACAGCACTGGGGATCTCTGCTTTCCCAGAGACTCAGCATGTCACGGTGCTCGTTCTCGGCAGAAGCTTTTTTCTGAAAAGGCAAACTTACGGCTGCTTCTCCCACAAGGAAGGTGCCAGCCCTGAAAGATCTTGCTGGTTTTCACTATCCCTCTGCAGCCTATCCACAGGCACAACAGCACTGGGGATCTCTGCTTTCCCAGAGACTCAGCATGTCACGGTGCTCGTTCTCGGCAGAAGCTTTTTTCTGAAAAGGCAAACTTACGGCTGCTTCTCCCACAAGGAAGGTGCCAGCCCTGAAAGATCTTGCTGGTTTTCACTATCCCTCTGCAGCCTATCCACAGGCACAACAGCACTGGGGATCTCTGCTTTCCCAGAGACTCAGCATGTCACGGTGCTCGTTCTCGGCAGAAGCTTTTTTCTGAAAAGGCAAACTTACGGCTGCTTCTCCCACAAGGAAGGTGCCAGCCCTGAAAGATCTTGCTGGTCTTCACTATCCCTCTGCAGCCTATCCACAGGCACAACAGCACTGGGGATCTCTGCTTTCCCAGAGACTCAGCATGTCACGGTGCTCGTTCTCGGCAGAAGCTTTTTTCTGAAAAGGCAAACTTAGGGCTGCTTCTCCCACAAGGAAGGTGCCAGCCCTGAAAGATCTTGCTGGTTTTCACTATCCCTCTGCAGCCTATCCACAGGCACAACAGCACTGGGGATCTCTGCTTTCCCAGAGACTCAGCATGTCACGGTGCTCGTTCTCGGCAGAAGCTTTTTTCTGAAAAGGCAAACTTACGGCTGCTTCTCCCACAAGGAAGGTGCCAGCCCTGAAAGATCTTGCTGGTTTTCACTATCCCTCTGCAGCCTATCCACAGGCACAACAGCACTGGGGATCTCTGCTTTCCCAGAGACTCAGCATGTCACGGTGCTCGTTCTCGGCAGAAGCTTTTTTCTGAAAAGGCAAACATACGGCTGCTTCTCCCACAAGGAAGGTGCCAGCCCTGAAAGATCTTGCTGGTTTTCACTATCCCTCTGCAGCCTATCCACAGGCACAACAGCACTGGGGATCTCTGCTTTCCCAGAGACTCAGCATGTCACGGTGCTCGTTCTCGGCAGAAGCTTTTTTCTGAAAAGGCAAACTTACGGCTGCTTCTCCCACAAGGAAGGTGCCAGCCCTGAAAGATCTTGCTGGTTTTCACTATCCCTCTGCAGCCTATCCACAGGCACAACAGCACTGGGGATCTCTGCTTTCCCAGAGACTCAGCATGTCACGGTGCTCGTTCTCGGCAGAAGCTTTTTTCTGAAAAGGCAAACTTACGGCTGCTTCTCCCACAAGGAAGGTGCCAGCCCTGAAAGATCTTGCTGGTTTTCACTATCCCTCTGCAGCCTATCCACAGGCACAACAGCATTGGGGATCTCTGCTTTCCCAGAGACTCAGCATGTCACGGTGCTCGTTCTCGGCAGAAGCTTTTTTCTGAAAAGGCAAACTTAGGGCTCCTTCTCCCACAAGGAAGGTGCCAGCCCTGAAAGATCTTGCTGGTTTTCACTATCCCTCTGCAGCCTATCCACAGGCACAACAGCACTGGGGATCTCTGCTTTCCCAGAGACTCAGCATGTCACGGTGCTTGTTCTCGGCAGAAGCTTTTTTCTGAAAAGGCAAACTTACGGCTGCTTCTCCCACAAGGAAGGTGCCAGCCCTGAAAGATCTTGCTGGTCTTCACTATCCCTCTGCAGCCTATCCACAGGCACAACAGCACTGGGGATCTCTGCTTTCCCAGAGACTCAGCATGTCACGGTGCTCGTTCTCGGCAGAAGCTTTTTTCTGAAAAGGCAAACTTAGGGCTGCTTCTCCCACAAGGAAGGTGCCAGCCCTGAAAGATCTTGCTGGTTTTCACTATCCCTCTGCAGCCTATCCACAGGCACAACAGCATTGGGGATCTCTGCTTTCCCAGAGACTCAGCATGTCACGGTGCTCGTTCTCGGCAGAAGCTTTTTTCTGAAAAGGCAAACTTACGGCTGCTTCTCCCACAAGGAAGGTGCCAGCCCTGAAAGATCTTGCTGGTTTTCACTATCCCTCTGCAGCCTATCCACAGGCACAACAGCACTGGGGATCTCTGCTTTCCCAGAGACTCAGCATGTCACGGTGCTCGTTCTCGGCAGAAGCTTTTTTCTGAAAAGGCAAACTTACGGCTGCTTCTCCCACAAGGAAGGTGCCAGCCCTGAAAGATCTTGCTGGTTTTCACTATCCCTCTGCAGCCTATCCACAGGCACAACAGCACTGGGGATCTCTGCTTTCCCAGAGACTCAGCATGTCACGGTGCTCGTTCTCGGCAGAAGCTTTTTTCTGAAAAGGCAAACATACGGCTGCTTCTCCCACAAGGAAGGTGCCAGCCCTGAAAGATCTTGCTGGTTTTCACTATCCCTCTGCAGCCTATCCACAGGCACAACAGCACTGGGGATCTCTGCTTTCCCAGAGACTCAGCATGTCACGGTGCTCGTTCTCGGCAGAAGCTTTTTTCTGAAAAGGCAAACTTACGGCTGCTTCTCCCACAAGGAAGGTGCCAGCCCTGAAAGATCTTGCTGGTTTTCACTATCCCTCTGCAGCCTATCCACAGGCACAACAGCACTGGGGATCTCTGCTTTCCCAGAGACTCAGCATGTCACGGTGCTCGTTCTCGGCAGAAGCTTTTTTCTGAAAAGGCAAACTTACGGCTGCTTCTCCCACAAGGAAGGTGCCAGCCCTGAAAGATCTTGCTGGTTTTCACTATCCCTCTGCAGCCTATCCACAGGCACAACAGCATTGGGGATCTCTGCTTTCCCAGAGACTCAGCATGTCACGGTGCTCGTTCTCGGCAGAAGCTTTTTTCTGAAAAGGCAAACTTAGGGCTGCTTCTCCCACAAGGAAGGTGCCAGCCCTGAAAGATCTTGCTGGTTTTCACTATCCCTCTGCAGCCTATCCACAGGCACAACAGCACTGGGGATCTCTGCTTTCCCAGAGACTCAGCATGTCACGGTGCTTGTTCTCGGCAGAAGCTTTTTTCTGAAAAGGCAAACTTACGGCTGCTTCTCCCACAAGGAAGGTGCCAGCCCTGAAAGATCTTGCTGGTCTTCACTATCCCTCTGCAGCCTATCCACAGGCACAACAGCACTGGGGATCTCTGCTTTCCCAGAGACTCAGCATGTCACGGTGCTCGTTCTCGGCAGAAGCTTTTTTCTGAAAAGGCAAACTTAGGGCTCCGTCTCCCACAAGGAAGGTGCCAGCCCTGAAAGATCTTGCTGGTTTTCACTATCCCTCTGCAGCCTATCCACAGGCACAACAGCATTGGGGATCTCTGCTTTCCCAGAGACTCAGCATGTCACGGTGCTCGTTCTCGGCATAAGCTTTTTTCTGAAAAGGCAAACTTACGGCTGCTTCTCCCACAAGGAAGGTGCCAGCCCTGAAAGATCTTGCTGGTTTTCACTATCCCTCTGCAGCCTATCCACAGGCACAACAGCACTGGGGATCTCTGCTTTCCCAGAGACTCAGCATGTCACGGTGCTCGTTCTCGGCAGAAGCTTTTTTCTGAAAAGGCAAACTTACGGCTGCTTCTCCCACAAGGAAGGTGCCAGCCCTGAAAGATCTTGCTGGTTTTCACTATCCCTCTGCAGCCTATCCACAGGCACAACAGCACTGGGGATCTCTGCTTTCCCAGAGACTCAGCATGTCACGGTGCTCGTTCTCGGCAGAAGCTTTTTTCTGAAAAGTCAAACTTACGGCTGCTTCTCCCACAAGGAAGGTGCCAGCCCTGAAAGATCTTGCTGGTTTTCACTATCCCTCTGCAGCCTATCCACAGGCACAACAGCACTGGGGATCTCTGCTTTCCCAGAGACTCAGCATGTCACGGTGCTCGTTCTCGGCAGAAGCTTTTTTCTGAAAAGGCAAACATACGGCTGCTTCTCCCACAAGGAAGGTGCCAGCCCTGAAAGATCTTGCTGGTTTTCACTATCCCTCTGCAGCCTATCCACAGGCACAACAGCACTGGGGATCTCTGCTTTCCCAGAGACTCAGCATGTCACGGTGCTTGTTCTCGGCAGAAGCTTTTTTCTGAAAAGGCAAACTTACGGCTGCTTCTCCCACAAGGAAGGTGCCAGCCCTGAAAGATCTTGCTGGTTTTCACTATCCCTCTGCAGCCTATCCACAGGCACAACAGCACTGGGGATCTCTGCTTTCCCAGAGACTCAGCATGTCACGGTGCTCGTTCTCGGCAGAAGCTTTTTTCTGAAAAGGCAAACTTAGGGCTCCTTCTCCCACAAGGAAGGTGCCAGCCCTGAAAGATCTTGCTGGTTTTCACTATCCCTCTGCAGCCTATCCACAGGCACAACAGCATTGGGGATCTCTGCTTTCCCAGAGACTCAGCATGTCACGGTGCTCGTTCTCGGCAGAAGCTTTTTTCTGAAAAGGCAAACTTACGGCTGCTTCTCCCACAAGGAAGGTGCCAGCCCTGAAAGATCTTGCTGGTTTTCACTATCCCTCTGCAGCCTATCCACAGGCACAACAGCACTGGGGATCTCTGCTTTCCCAGAGACTCAGCATGTCACGGTGCTCGTTCTCGGCAGAAGCTTTTTTCTGAAAAGGCAAACTTAGGGCTCCTTCTCCCACAAGGAAGGTGCCAGCCCTGAAAGATCTTGCTGGTTTTCACTATCCCTCTGCAGCCTATCCACAGGCACAACAGCACTGGGGATCTCTGCTTTCCCAGAGACTCAGCATGTCACGGTGCTCGTTCTCGGCAGAAGCTTTTTTCTGAAAAGGCAAACATACGGCTGCTTCTCCCACAAGGAAGGTGCCAGCCCTGAAAGATCTTGCTGGTTTTCACTATCCCTCAGCAGCCTATCCACAGGCACAACAGCATTGGGGATCTCTGCTTTCCCAGAGACTCAGCATGTCACGGTGCTCGTTCTCGGCAGAAGCTTTTTTCTGAAAAGGCAAACTTACGGCTGCTTCTCCCACAAGGAAGGTGCCAGCCCTGAAAGATCTTGCTGGTTTTCACTATCCCTCTGCAGCCTATCCACAGGCACAACAGCACTGGGGATCTCTGCTTTCCCAGAGACTCAGCATGTCACGGTGCTCGTTCTCGGCAGAAGCTTTTTTCTGAAAAGGCAAACTTACGGCTGCTTCTCCCACAAGGAAGGTGCCAGCCCTGAAAGATCTTGCTGGTTTTCACTATCCCTCTGCAGCCTATCCACAGGCACAACAGCACTGGGGATCTCTGCTTTCCCAGAGACTCAGCATGTCACGGTGCTCGTTCTCGGCAGAAGCTTTTTTCTGAAAAGGCAAACTTACGGCTGCTTCTCCCACAAGGAAGGTGCCAGCCCTGAAAGATCTTGCTGGTTTTCACTATCCCTCTGCAGCCTATCCACAGGCACAACAGCACTGGGGATCTCTGCTTTCCCAGAGACTCAGCATGTCACGGTGCTCGTTCTCGGCAGAAGCTTTTTTCTGAAAAGGCAAACTTACGGCTGCTTCTCCCACAAGGAAGGTGCCAGCCCTGAAAGATCTTGCTGGTTTTCACTATCCCTCTGCAGCCTATCCACAGGCACAACAGCATTGGGGATCTCTGCTTTCCCAGAGACTCAGCATGTCACGGTGCTCGTTCTCGGCAGAAGCTTTTTTCTGAAAAGGCAAACTTAGGGCTCCTTCTCCCACAAGGAAGGTGCCAGCCCTGAAAGATCTTGCTGGTTTTCACTATCCCTCTGCAGCCTATCCACAGGCACAACAGCACTGGGGATCTCTGCTTTCCCAGAGACTCAGCATGTCACGGTGCTCGTTCTCGGCAGAAGCTTTTTTCTGAAAAGGCAAACTTACGGCTGCTTCTCCCACAAGGAAGGTGCCAGCCCTGAAAGATCTTGCTGGTCTTCACTATCCCTCTGCAGCCTATCCACAGGCACAACAGCACTGGGGATCTCTGCTTTCCCAGAGACTCAGCATGTCACGGTGCTCGTTCTCGGCAGAAGCTTTTTTCTGAAAAGGCAAACATACGGCTGCTTCTCCCACAAGGAAGGTGCCAGCCCTGAAAGATCTTGCTGGTTTTCACTATCCCTCTGCAGCCTATCCACAGGCACAACAGCATTGGGGATCTCTGCTTTCCCAGAGACTCAGCATGTCACGGTGCTCGTTCTCGGCAGAAGCTTTTTTCTGAAAAGGCAAACTTACGGCTGCTTCTCCCACAAGGAAGGTGCCAGCCCTGAAAGATCTTGCTGGTTTTCACTATCCCTCTGCAGCCTATCCACAGGCACAACAGCATTGGGGATCTCTGCTTTCCCAGAGACTCAGCATGTCACGGTGCTCGTTCTCGGCAGAAGCTTTTTTCTGAAAAGGCAAACTTACGGCTGCTTCTCCCACAAGGAAGGTGCCAGCCCTGAAAGATCTTGCTGGTTTTCACTATCCCTCTGCAGCCTATCCACAGGCACAACAGCACTGGGGATCTCTGCTTTCCCAGAGACTCAGCATGTCACGGTGCTCGTTCTCGGCAGAAGCTTTTTTCTGAAAAGGCAAACTTACGGCTGCTTCTCCCACAAGGAAGGTGCCAGCCCTGAAAGATCTTGCTGGTTTTCACTATCCCTCTGCAGCCTATCCACAGGCACAACAGCACTGGGGATCTCTGCTTTCCCAGAGACTCAGCATGTCACGGTGCTCGTTCTCGGCAGAAGCTTTTTTCTGAAAAGGCAAACTTACGGCTGCTTCTCCCACAAGGAAGGTGCCAGCCCTGAAAGATCTTGCTGGTTTTCACTATCCCTCTGCAGCCTATCCACAGGCACAACAGCACTGGGGATCTCTGCTTTCCCAGAGACTCAGCATGTCACGGTGCTCGTTCTCGGCAGAAGCTTTTTTCTGAAAAGGCAAACTTACGGCTGCTTCTCCCACAAGGAAGGTGCCAGCCCTGAAAGATCTTGCTGGTCTTCACTATCCCTCTGCAGCCTATCCACAGGCACAACAGCACTGGGGATCTCTGCTTTCCCAGAGACTCAGCATGTCACGGTGCTCGTTCTCGGCAGAAGCTTTTTTCTGAAAAGGCAAACTTAGGGCTCCTTCTCCCACAAGGAAGGTGCCAGCCCTGAAAGATCTTGCTGGTTTTCACTATCCCTCTGCAGCCTATCCACAGGCACAACAGCACTGGGGATCTCTGCTTTCCCAGAGACTCAGCATGTCACGGTGCTCGTTCTCGGCAGAAGCTTTTTTCTGAAAAGGCAAACTTACGGCTGCTTCTCCCACAAGGAAGGTGCCAGCCCTGAAAGATCTTGCTGGTTTTCACTATCCCTCTGCAGCCTATCCACAGGCACAACAGCACTGGGGATCTCTGCTTTCCCAGAGACTCAGCATGTCACGGTGCTCGTTCTCGGCAGAAGCTTTTTTCTGAAAAGGCAAACTTACGGCTGCTTCTCCCACAAGGAAGGTGCCAGCCCTGAAAGATCTTGCTGGTTTTCACTATCCCTCTGCAGCCTATCCACAGGCACAACAGCACTGGGGATCTCTGCTTTCCCAGAGACTCAGCATGTCACGGTGCTCGTTCTCGGCAGAAGCTTTTTTCTGAAAAGGCAAACTTACGGCTGCTTCTCCCACAAGGAAGGTGCCAGCCCTGAAAGATCTTGCTGGTTTTCACTATCCCTCTGCAGCCTATCCACAGGCACAACAGCACTGGGGATCTCTGCTTTCCCAGAGACTCAGCATGTCACGGTGCTCGTTCTCGGCAGAAGCTTTTTTCTGAAAAGGCAAACTTACGGCTGCTTCTCCCACAAGGAAGGTGCCAGCCCTGAAAGATCTTGCTGGTTTTCACTATCCCTCTGCAGCCTATCCACAGGCACAACAGCATTGGGGATCTCTGCTTTCCCAGAGACTCAGCATGTCACGGTGCTCGTTCTCGGCAGAAGCTTTGTTCTGAAAAGGCAAACTTAGGGCTCCTTCTCCCACAAGGAAGGTGCCAGCCCTGAAAGATCTTGCTGGTTTTCACTATCCCTCTGCAGCCTATCCACAGGCACAACAGCACTGGGGATCTCTGCTTTCCCAGAGACTCAGCATGTCACGGTGCTCGTTCTCGGCAGAAGCTTTTTTCTGAAAAGGCAAACTTACGGCTGCTTCTCCCACAAGGAAGGTGCCAGCCCTGAAAGATCTTGCTGGTCTTCACTATCCCTCTGCAGCCTATCCACAGGCACAACAGCACTGGGGATCTCTGCTTTCCCAGAGACTCAGCATGTCACGGTGCTCGTTCTCGGCAGAAGCTTTTTTCTGAAAAGGCAAACTTAGGGCTCCTTCTCCCACAAGGAAGGTGCCAGCCCTGAAAGATCTTGCTGGTTTTCACTATCCCTCTGCAGCCTATCCACAGGCACAACAGCATTGGGGATCTCTGCTTTCCCAGAGACTCAGCATGTCACGGTGCTCGTTCTCGGCAGAAGCTTTTTTCTGAAAAGGCAAACTTAGGGCTGCTTCTCCCACAAGGAAGGTGCCAGCCCTGAAAGATCTTGCTGGTTTTCACTATCCCTCTGCAGCCTATCCACAGGCACAACAGCACTGGGGATCTCTGCTTTCCCAGAGACTCAGCATGTCACGGTGCTCGCTCTCGGCAGAAGCTTTTTTCTGAAAAGGCAAACTTACAGCTCCTTCTCCCACAAGGAAGGTGCCAGCCCTGACAGATCTTGCTGGTCTTCACTATCCCTCTGCAGCCTATCATTAGCCGCAACAGCACTGGGGATCCCTGCTTTCCCAGAGACTCAGTATGTCACGGTGCTCGCTCTCGGCAGAGCCTTTTTTTAAAAGGCAGACTTACGGCTACTTCTCCCACAGGGAAGGTGCCAGCCCTGACAGATTTTGCTGGTCTTCACTATCCCTCTGCAGCCTATCCACAGGCACAACAGCACTGGGGATCCCGGCTTTCCGGAGACTCAGCATGTCAAGGTGCTCGTTCTCGGCAGAAGCTTTTTCTGAAAAGGCAAACTTACGACTGCTTCTCCCACAAGGAAGGTGCCAGCCCTGAAAGATCTTGCTGGTTTTCACTATCCCTCTGCAGCCTATCCACAGGCACAACAGCACTGGGGATCTCTGCTTTCCCAGAGACTCAGCATGTCACGGTGCTCGTTCTCGGCAGAAGCTTTTTCTGAAAAGGCAAACGTCTGGGTCCTTCTCCCACAAGGAAGGTGCCAGCCCTGAAAGATCTTGCTGGTCTTCACTATCCCTTTGCAGCCTATCCACAGGCACAACAGCACTGGGGATCCCTGCTTTCCCGGAGACTCAGCATGTCACGGTGCTCGTTCTCGGCAGAAGCCTTTTTCTGAAAAGGCAAACGTCTGGCTCCTTCTCCCACAAGGAAGGTGCCAGCCCTGAAAGATCTTGCTGGTCTTCACTATCCCTCTGCAGCCTATCCACAGGCACAACAGCACTGGGGATCTCTGCTTTCCCAGAGACTCAGCATGTCACGGTGCTCGTTCTCGGCAGAAGCTTTTTTCTGAAAAGGCAAACTTACGGATGCTTCTCCCACAAGGAAGGTGCCAGCACTGAAAGATCTTGCTGGTTTTCACTATCCTTCTGCAGCCTATCCACAGGCACAACAGCACTGGGGATCTCTGCTTTCCCAGAGACTCAGCATGTCACGGTGCTCGTACTCGGCAGAAGCCTTTTTCTGAAAAGGCAAACGTCTGGCTCCTTCTCCCACAAGGAAGGAGCCAGACCTGAAAGATCTTGCTGGTCTTCACTATCCCTCTGCAGCCTATCCACAGGCACAACAGCACTGGGGATCTCTGCTTTCCCAGAGACTCAGCATGTCACGGTGCTCGTTCTCGGCAGAAGCTTTTTCCTGAAAAGGCAAACTTACGACTGCTTCTCCCACAAGGAAGGTGCCAGCCCTGAAAGATCTTCCTGGTTTTCACTATCCCTCTGCAGCCTATCCACAGGCACAACAGCACTGGGGATCTCTGCTTTCCCAGAGACTCAGCATGTCACGGTGCTCGGTCTCGGCAGAAGCTTTTTTCTGAAAAGGCAAACGCCTGGCTCCTTCTCCCGTAAGGAAAGTGCCAGCCTGAAATATTTTGTGGTCTTCACCGCCCCCTCCAGCCTATTCACAGGCACAACAGCACTGGGGATCTCTGCTTTCCCAGAGACTCAGCATGTCACGGTGCTCGTTCTTGGGAGAAGCTTTTTCTGAAAAGGCAAACTTACGGCTGCTTCTCCCACAAGGAAGGTGCCAGCCCTGAAAACTAATGCAGGTCTTCACTATCCCTCTGCAGCCTATCCACAGGCACAACAGCAATGGGGATCCCTGCTTTTCCAGAGACTCAGCATGTCACCGTGCTCACTCTCGGCAGAGCCTTTGTTTGAAAAGGAAAACGCCTGGCTCCTTCTCCCGTAAGGAAAGTGCCAGCCTGAAAGATTTTGTGGTCTTCACCGCCCACTCCAACCTATCCACAGGCACAACAGCACTGGGGAGCTCTGGTCTCCCAGAGACTCAGCATGTCACGGTGCTCGTTCTCGGCAGAAGCTTTTTTCTGAAAAGGCAAACTTAGGGCTCCTTCTCCCACAAGGAAGGTGCCAGCCCTGAAAGATCTTGCTGGTTTTCACTATCCCTCTGCAGCCTATCCACAGGCACAACAGCACTGGGGATCTCTGCTTTCCCAGAGACTCAGCATGTCACGGTGCTCGTTCTCGGCAGAAGCCTTTTTCTGAAAAGGCAAACGTCTGGCTCCTTCTCCCACAAGGAAGGTGTCAGCCCTGAAAGATCTTGCTGGTCTTCACTATCCCTCTGCAGCCTATCCACAGGCACAACAGCACTGGGGATCTCTGCTTTCCCAGAGACTCAGCATGTCACGGTGCTCGTTCTCGGCAGAAGCTTTTTTCTGAAAAGGCAAACTTACGGCTGCTTCTCCCACAAGGAAGGTGCCAGCCCTGAAAGATCTTGCTGGTTTTCACTATCCCTCTGCAGCCTATCCACAGGCACAACAGCATTGGGGATCTCTGCTTTCCCAGAGACTCAGCATGTCACGGTGCTCGTTCTCGGCAGAAGCTTTTTTCTGAAAAGGCAAACTTACGGCTGCTTCTCCCACAAGGAAGGTGCCAGCCCTGAAAGATCTTGCTGGTTTTCACTATCCCTCTGCAGCCTATCCACAGGCACAACAGCACTGGGGATCTCTGCTTTCCCAGAGACTCAGCATGTCACGGTGCTCGTTCTCGGCAGAAGCTTTTTTCTGAAAAGGCAAACGTCTGGCTCCTTCTCCCACAAGGAAGGTGCCAGCCCTGAAAGATCTTGCTGGTCTTCACTATCCCTCTGCAGCCTATCCACAGGCACAACAGCACTGGGGATCTCTGCTTTCCCAGAGACTCAGCATGTCACGGTGCTCGTTCTCGGCAGAAGCTTTTTTCTGAAAAGGCAAACTTACGGCTGCTTCTCCCACAAGGAAGGTGCCAGCCCTGAAAGATCTTGCTGGTTTTCACTATCCCTCTGCAGCCTATCCACAGGCACAACAGCACTGGGGATCTCTGCTTTCCCAGAGACTCAGCATGTCACGGTGCTCGTTCTCGGCAGAAGCTTTTTTCTGAAAAGGCAAACTTAGGGCTCCTTCTCCCACAAGGAAGGTGCCAGCCCTGAAAGATCTTGCTGGTTTTCACTATCCCTCTGCAGCCTATCCACAGGCACAACAGCACTGGGGATCTCTGCTTTCCCAGAGACTCAGCATGTCACGGTGCTCGTTCTCGGCAGAAGCCTTTTTCTGAAAAGGCAAACGTCTGGCTCCTTCTCCCACAAGGAAGGTGCCAGCCCTGAAAGATCTTGCTGGTCTTCACTATCCCTCTGCAGCCTATCCACAGGCACAACAGCACTGGGGATCTCTGCTTTCCCAGAGACTCAGCATGTCACGGTGCTCGTTCTCGGCAGAAGCTTTTTTCTGAAAAGGCAAACTTACGGCTGCTTCTCCCACAAGGAAGGTGCCAGCCCTGAAAGATCTTGCTGGTTTTCACTATCCCTCTGCAGCCTATCCACAGGCACAACAGCACTGGGGATCTCTGCTTTCCCAGAGACTCAGCATGTCACGGTGCTCGTTCTCGGCAGAAGCTTTTTTCTGAAAAGGCAAACTTACGGCTGCTTCTCCCACAAGGAAGGTGCCAGCCCTGAAAGATCTTGCTGGTTTTCACTATCCCTCTGCAGCCTATCCACAGGCACAACAGCACTGGGGATCTCTGCTTTCCCAGAGACTCAGCATGTCACGGTGCTCGTTCTCGGCAGAAGCTTTTTTCTGAAAAGGCAAACTTACGGCTGCTTCTCCCACAAGGAAGGTGCCAGCCCTGAAAGATCTTGCTGGTTTTCACTATCCCTCTGCAGCCTATCCACAGGCACAACAGCATTGGGGATCTCTGCTTTCCCAGAGACTCAGCATGTCACGGTGCTCGTTCTCGGCAGAAGCTTTTTTCTGAAAAGGCAAACTTAGGGCTCCTTCTCCCACAAGGAAGGTGCCAGCCCTGAAAGATCTTGCTGGTTTTCACTATCCCTCTGCAGCCTATCCACAGGCACAACAGCACTGGGGATCTCTGCTTTCCCAGAGACTCAGCATGTCACGGTGCTCGTTCTCGGCAGAAGCTTTTTTCTGAAAAGGCAAACATACGGCTGCTTCTCCCACAAGGAAGGTGCCAGCCCTGAAAGATCTTGCTGGTCTTCACTATCCCTCTGCAGCCTATCCACAGGCACAACAGCACTGGGGATCTCTGCTTTCCCAGAGACTCAGCATGTCACGGTGCTCGTTCTCGGCAGAAGCTTTTTTCTGAAAAGGCAAACATACGGCTGCTTCTCCCACAAGGAAGGTGCCAGCCCTGAAAGATCTTGCTGGTTTTCACTATCCCTCTGCAGCCTATCCACAGGCACAACAGCATTGGGGATCTCTGCTTTCCCAGAGACTCAGCATGTCACGGTGCTCGTTCTCGGCAGAAGCTTTTTTCTGAAAAGGCAAACTTACGGCTGCTTCTCCCACAAGGAAGGTGCCAGCCCTGAAAGATCTTGCTGGTTTTCACTATCCCTCTGCAGCCTATCCACAGGCACAACAGCATTGGGGATCTCTGCTTTCCCAGAGACTCAGCATGTCACGGTGCTCGTTCTCGGCAGAAGCTTTTTTCTGAAAAGGCAAACTTACGGCTGCTTCTCCCACAAGGAAGGTGCCAGCCCTGAAAGATCTTGCTGGTTTTCACTATCCCTCTGCAGCCTATCCACAGGCACAACAGCACTGGGGATCTCTGCTTTCCCAGAGACTCAGCATGTCACGGTGCTCGTTCTCGGCAGAAGCTTTTTTCTGAAAAGGCAAACTTACGGCTGCTTCTCCCACAAGGAAGGTGCCAGCCCTGAAAGATCTTGCTGGTTTTCACTATCCCTCTGCAGCCTATCCACAGGCACAACAGCACTGGGGATCTCTGCTTTCCCAGAGACTCAGCATGTCACGGTGCTCGTTCTCGGCAGAAGCTTTTTTCTGAAAAGGCAAACTTACGGCTGCTTCTCCCACAAGGAAGGTGCCAGCCCTGAAAGATCTTGCTGGTTTTCACTATCCCTCTGCAGCCTATCCACAGGCACAACAGCACTGGGGATCTCTGCTTTCCCAGAGACTCAGCATGTCACGGTGCTCGTTCTCGGCAGAAGCTTTTTTCTGAAAAGGCAAACTTACGGCTGCTTCTCCCACAAGGAAGGTGCCAGCCCTGAAAGATCTTGCTGGTCTTCACTATCCCTCTGCAGCCTATCCACAGGCACAACAGCACTGGGGATCTCTGCTTTCCCAGAGACTCAGCATGTCACGGTGCTCGTTCTCGGCAGAAGCTTTTTTCTGAAAAGGCAAACTTAGGGCTCCTTCTCCCACAAGGAAGGTGCCAGCCCTGAAAGATCTTGCTGGTTTTCACTATCCCTCTGCAGCCTATCCACAGGCACAACAGCACTGGGGATCTCTGCTTTCCCAGAGACTCAGCATGTCACGGTGCTCGTTCTCGGCAGAAGCTTTTTTCTGAAAAGGCAAACTTACGGCTGCTTCTCCCACAAGGAAGGTGCCAGCCCTGAAAGATCTTGCTGGTTTTCACTATCCCTCTGCAGCCTATCCACAGGCACAACAGCACTGGGGATCTCTGCTTTCCCAGAGACTCAGCATGTCACGGTGCTCGTTCTCGGCAGAAGCTTTTTTCTGAAAAGGCAAACATACGGCTGCTTCTCCCACAAGGAAGGTGCCAGCCCTGAAAGATCTTGCTGGTTTTCACTATCCCTCTGCAGCCTATCCACAGGCACAACAGCACTGGGGATCTCTGCTTTCCCAGAGACTCAGCATGTCACGGTGCTCGTTCTCGGCAGAAGCTTTTTTCTGAAAAGGCAAACTTACGGCTGCTTCTCCCACAAGGAAGGTGCCAGCCCTGAAAGATCTTGCTGGTTTTCACTATCCCTCTGCAGCCTATCCACAGGCACAACAGCACTGGGGATCTCTGCTTTCCCAGAGACTCAGCATGTCACGGTGCTCGTTCTCGGCAGAAGCTTTTTTCTGAAAAGGCAAACTTACGGCTGCTTCTCCCACAAGGAAGGTGCCAGCCCTGAAAGATCTTGCTGGTTTTCACTATCCCTCTGCAGCCTATCCACAGGCACAACAGCATTGGGGATCTCTGCTTTCCCAGAGACTCAGCATGTCACGGTGCTCGTTCTCGGCAGAAGCTTTTTTCTGAAAAGGCAAACTTAGGGCTCCTTCTCCCACAAGGAAGGTGCCAGCCCTGAAAGATCTTGCTGGTTTTCACTATCCCTCTGCAGCCTATCCACAGGCACAACAGCACTGGGGATCTCTGCTTTCCCAGAGACTCAGCATGTCACGGTGCTTGTTCTCGGCAGAAGCTTTTTTCTGAAAAGGCAAACTTACGGCTGCTTCTCCCACAAGGAAGGTGCCAGCCCTGAAAGATCTTGCTGGTCTTCACTATCCCTCTGCAGCCTATCCACAGGCACAACAGCACTGGGGATCTCTGCTTTCCCAGAGACTCAGCATGTCACGGTGCTCGTTCTCGGCAGAAGCTTTTTTCTGAAAAGGCAAACTTAGGGCTCCTTCTCCCACAAGGAAGGTGCCAGCCCTGAAAGATCTTGCTGGTTTTCACTATCCCTCTGCAGCCTATCCACAGGCACAACAGCATTGGGGATCTCTGCTTTCCCAGAGACTCAGCATGTCACGGTGCTCGTTCTCGGCAGAAGCTTTTTTCTGAAAAGGCAAACTTACGGCTGCTTCTCCCACAAGGAAGGTGCCAGCCCTGAAAGATCTTGCTGGTTTTCACTATCCCTCTGCAGCCTATCCACAGGCACAACAGCACTGGGGATCTCTGCTTTCCCAGAGACTCAGCATGTCACGGTGCTCGTTCTCGGCAGAAGCTTTTTTCTGAAAAGGCAAACTTACGGCTCCTTCTCCCACAAGGAAGGTGCCAGCCCTGACAGATCTTGCTGGTCTTCACTATCCCTCTGCAGCCTATCATTAGCCGCAACAGCACTGGGGATCCCTGCTTTCCCAGAGACTCAGTATGTCACGGTGCTCGTTCTCGGCAGAAGCTTTTTTCTGAAAAGGCAAACATACGGCTGCTTCTCCCACAAGGAAGGTGCCAGCCCTGAAAGATCTTGCTGGTCTTCACTATCCCTCTGCAGCCTATCCACAGGCACAACAGCACTGGGGATCTCTGCTTTCCCAGAGACTCAGCATGTCACGGTGCTCGTTCTCGGCAGAAGCTTTTTTCTGAAAAGGCAAACATACGGCTGCTTCTCCCACAAGGAAGGTGCCAGCCCTGAAAGATCTTGCTGGTTTTCACTATCCCTCTGCAGCCTATCCACAGGCACAACAGCATTGGGGATCTCTGCTTTCCCAGAGACTCAGCATGTCACGGTGCTCGTTCTCGGCAGAAGCTTTTTTCTGAAAAGGCAAACTTACGGCTGCTTCTCCCACAAGGAAGGTGCCAGCCCTGAAAGATCTTGCTGGTTTTCACTATCCCTCTGCAGCCTATCCACAGGCACAACAGCATTGGGGATCTCTGCTTTCCCAGAGACTCAGCATGTCACGGTGCTCGTTCTCGGCAGAAGCTTTTTTCTGAAAAGGCAAACTTACGGCTGCTTCTCCCACAAGGAAGGTGCCAGCCCTGAAAGATCTTGCTGGTTTTCACTATCCCTCTGCAGCCTATCCACAGGCACAACAGCACTGGGGATCTCTGCTTTCCCAGAGACTCAGCATGTCACGGTGCTCGTTCTCGGCAGAAGCTTTTTTCTGAAAAGGCAAACTTACGGCTGCTTCTCCCACAAGGAAGGTGCCAGCCCTGAAAGATCTTGCTGGTTTTCACTATCCCTCTGCAGCCTATCCACAGGCACAACAGCACTGGGGATCTCTGCTTTCCCAGAGACTCAGCATGTCACGGTGCTCGTTCTCGGCAGAAGCTTTTTTCTGAAAAGGCAAACTTACGGCTGCTTCTCCCACAAGGAAGGTGCCAGCCCTGAAAGATCTTGCTGGTTTTCACTATCCCTCTGCAGCCTATCCACAGGCACAACAGCACTGGGGATCTCTGCTTTCCCAGAGACTCAGCATGTCACGGTGCTCGTTCTCGGCAGAAGCTTTTTTCTGAAAAGGCAAACTTACGGCTGCTTCTCCCACAAGGAAGGTGCCAGCCCTGAAAGATCTTGCTGGTCTTCACTATCCCTCTGCAGCCTATCCACAGGCACAACAGCACTGGGGATCTCTGCTTTCCCAGAGACTCAGCATGTCACGGTGCTCGTTCTCGGCAGAAGCATTTTTCTGAAAAGGCAAACTTAGGGCTCCTTCTCCCACAAGGAAGGTGCCAGCCCTGAAAGATCTTGCTGGTTTTCACTATCCCTCTGCAGCCTATCCACAGGCACAACAGCACTGGGGATCTCTGCTTTCCCAGAGACTCAGCATGTCACGGTGCTCGTTCTCGGCAGAAGCTTTTTTCTGAAAAGGCAAACTTACGGCTGCTTCTCCCACAAGGAAGGTGCCAGCCCTGAAAGATCTTGCTGGTTTTCACTATCCCTCTGCAGCCTATCCACAGGCACAACAGCACTGGGGATCTCTGCTTTCCCAGAGACTCAGCATGTCACGGTGCTCGTTCTCGGCAGAAGCTTTTTTCTGAAAAGGCAAACATCCGGCTGCTTCTCCCCCAAGGAAGGTGCCAGCCCTGAAAGATCTTGCTGGTTTTCACTATCCCTCTGCAGCCTATCCACAGGCACAACAGCACTGGGGATCTCTGCTTTCCCAGAGACTCAGCATGTCACGGTGCTCGTTCTCGGCAGAAGCTTTTTTCTGAAAAGGCAAACTTACGGCTGCTTCTCCCACAAGGAAGGTGCCAGCCCTGAAAGATCTTGCTGGTTTTCACTATCCCTCTGCAGCCTATCCACAGGCACAACAGCACTGGGGATCTCTGCTTTCCCAGAGACTCAGCATGTCACGGTGCTCGTTCTCGGCAGAAGCTTTTTTCTGAAAAGGCAAACTTACGGCTGCTTCTCCCACAAGGAAGGTGCCAGCCCTGAAAGATCTTGCTGGTTTTCACTATCCCTCTGCAGCCTATCCACAGGCACAACAGCATTGGGGATCTCTGCTTTCCCAGAGACTCAGCATGTCACGGTGCTCGTTCTCGGCAGAAGCTTTTTTCTGAAAAGGCAAACTTAGGGCTCCTTCTCCCACAAGGAAGGTGCCAGCCCTGAAAGATCTTGCTGGTTTTCACTATCCCTCTGCAGCCTATCCACAGGCACAACAGCACTGGGGATCTCTGCTTTCCCAGAGACTCAGCATGTCACGGTGCTTGTTCTCGGCAGAAGCTTTTTTCTGAAAAGGCAAACTTACGGCTGCTTCTCCCACAAGGAAGGTGCCAGCCCTGAAAGATCTTGCTGGTCTTCACTATCCCTCTGCAGCCTATCCACAGGCACAACAGCACTGGGGATCTCTGCTTTCCCAGAGACTCAGCATGTCACGGTGCTCGTTCTCGGCAGAAGCTTTTTTCTGAAAAGGCAAACTTAGGGCTCCTTCTCCCACAAGGAAGGTGCCAGCCCTGAAAGATCTTGCTGGTTTTCACTATCCCTCTGCAGCCTATCCACAGGCACAACAGCATTGGGGATCTCTGCTTTCCCAGAGACTCAGCATGTCACGGTGCTCGTTCTCGGCAGAAGCTTTTTTCTGAAAAGGCAAACTTACGGCTGCTTCTCCCACAAGGAAGGTGCCAGCCCTGAAAGATCTTGCTGGTTTTCACTATCCCTCTGCAGCCTATCCACAGGCACAACAGCACTGGGGATCTCTGCTTTCCCAGAGACTCAGCATGTCACGGTGCTCGTTCTCGGCAGAAGCTTTTTTCTGAAAAGGCAAACTTACAGCTCCTTCTCCCACAAGGAAGGTGCCAGCCCTGACAGATCTTGCTGGTCTTCACTATCCCTCTGCAGCCTATCATTAGCCGCAACAGCACTGGGGATCCCTGCTTTCCCAGAGACTCAGTATGTCACGGTGCTCGCTCTCGGCAGAGCCTTTTTTTAAAAGGCAGACTTACGGCTACTTCTCCCACAGGGAAGGTGCCAGCCCTGACAGATTTTGCTGGTCTTCACTATCCCTCTGCAGCCTATCCACAGGCACAACAGCACTGGGGATCCCGGCTTTCCGGAGACTCAGCATGTCAAGGTGCTCGTTCTCGGCAGAAGCTTTTTCTGAAAAGGCAAACTTACGACTGCTTCTCCCACAAGGAAGGTGCCAGCCCTGAAAGATCTTGCTGGTTTTCACTATCCCTCTGCAGCCTATCCACAGGCACAACAGCACTGGGGATCTCTGCTTTCCCAGAGACTCAGCATGTCACGGTGCTCGTTCTCGGCAGAAGCTTTTTCTGAAAAGGCAAACGTCTGGGTCCTTCTCCCACAAGGAAGGTGCCAGCCCTGAAAGATCTTGCTGGTCTTCACTATCCCTTTGCAGCCTATCCACAGGCACAACAGCACTGGGGATCCCTGCTTTCCCGGAGACTCAGCATGTCACGGTGCTCGTTCTCGGCAGAAGCTTTTTTCTGAAAAGGCAAACGTCTGGCTCCTTCTCCCACAAGGAAGGTGCCAGCCCTGAAAGATCTTGCTGGTCTTCACTATCCCTCTGCAGCCTATCCACAGGCACAACAGCACTGGGGATCTCTGCTTTCCCAGAGACTCAGCATGTCACGGTGCTCGTTCTCGGCAGAAGCTTTTTTCTGAAAAGGCAAACTTACGGCTGCTTCTCCCACAAGGAAGGTGCCAGCACTGAAAGATCTTGCTGGTTTTCACTATCCTTCTGCAGCCTATCCACAGGCACAACAGCACTGGGGATCTCTGCTTTCCCAGAGACTCAGCATGTCACGGTGCTCGTACTCGGCAGAAGCCTTTTTCTGAAAAGGCAAACGTCTGGCTCCTTCTCCCACAAGGAAGGTGCCAGACCTGAAAGATCTTGCTGGTCTTCACTATCCCTCTGCAGCCTATCCACAGGCACAACAGCACTGGGGATCTCTGCTTTCCCAGAGACTCAGCATGTCACGGTGCTCGTTCTCGGCAGAAGCTTTTTCCTGAAAAGGCAAACTTACGACTGCTTCTCCCACAAGGAAGGTGCCAGCCCTGAAAGATCTTCCTGGTTTTCACTATCCCTCTGCAGCCTATCCACAGGCACAACAGCACTGGGGATCTCTGCTTTCCCAGAGACTCAGCATGTCACGGTGCTCGGTCTCGGCAGAAGCTTTTTTCTGAAAAGGCAAACGCCTGGCTCCTTCTCCCGTAAGGAAAGTGCCAGCCTGAAATATTTTGTGGTCTTCACCGCCCCCTCCAGCCTATTCACAGGCACAACAGCACTGGGGATCTCTGCTTTCCCAGAGACTCAGCATGTCACGGTGCTCGTTCTTGGGAGAAGCTTTTTCTGAAAAGGCAAACTTACGGCTGCTTCTCCCACAAGGAAGGTGCCAGCCCTGAAAACTAATGCAGGTCTTCACTATCCCTCTGCAGCCTATCCACAGGCACAACAGCAATGGGGATCCCTGCTTTTCCAGAGACTCAGCATGTCACCGTGCTCACTCTCGGCAGAGCCTTTGTTTGAAAAGGAAAACGCCTGGCTCCTTCTCCCGTAAGGAAAGTGCCAGCCTGAAAGATTTTGTGGTCTTCACCGCCCACTCCAACCTATCCACAGGCACAACAGCACTGGGGAGCTCTGGTCTCCCAGAGACTCAGCATGTCACGGTGCTCGTTCTCGGCAGAAGCTTTTTTCTGAAAAGGCAAACTTAGGGCTCCTTCTCCCACAAGGAAGGTGCCAGCCCTGAAAGATCTTGCTGGTTTTCACTATCCCTCTGCAGCCTATCCACAGGCACAACAGCACTGGGGATCTCTGCTTTCCCAGAGACTCAGCATGTCACGGTGCTCGTTCTCGGCAGAAGCCTTTTTCTGAAAAGGCAAACGTCTGGCTCCTTCTCCCACAAGGAAGGTGTCAGCCCTGAAAGATCTTGCTGGTCTTCACTATCCCTCTGCAGCCTATCCACAGGCACAACAGCACTGGGGATCTCTGCTTTCCCAGAGACTCAGCATGTCACGGTGCTCGTTCTCGGCAGAAGCTTTTTTCTGAAAAGGCAAACTTACGGCTGCTTCTCCCACAAGGAAGGTGCCAGCCCTGAAAGATCTTGCTGGTTTTCACTATCCCTCTGCAGCCTATCCACAGGCACAACAGCATTGGGGATCTCTGCTTTCCCAGAGACTCAGCATGTCACGGTGCTCGTTCTCGGCAGAAGCTTTTTTCTGAAAAGGCAAACTTACGGCTGCTTCTCCCACAAGGAAGGTGCCAGCCCTGAAAGATCTTGCTGGTTTTCACTATCCCTCTGCAGCCTATCCACAGGCACAACAGCACTGGGGATCTCTGCTTTCCCAGAGACTCAGCATGTCACGGTGCTCGTTCTCGGCAGAAGCTTTTTTCTGAAAAGGCAAACGTCTGGCTCCTTCTCCCACAAGGAAGGTGCCAGCCCTGAAAGATCTTGCTGGTCTTCACTATCCCTCTGCAGCCTATCCACAGGCACAACAGCACTGGGGATCTCTGCTTTCCCAGAGACTCAGCATGTCACGGTGCTCGTTCTCGGCAGAAGCTTTTTTCTGAAAAGGCAAACTTACGGCTGCTTCTCCCACAAGGAAGGTGCCAGCCCTGAAAGATCTTGCTGGTTTTCACTATCCCTCTGCAGCCTATCCACAGGCACAACAGCACTGGGGATCTCTGCTTTCCCAGAGACTCAGCATGTCACGGTGCTCGTTCTCGGCAGAAGCTTTTTTCTGAAAAGGCAAACTTAGGGCTCCTTCTCCCACAAGGAAGGTGCCAGCCCTGAAAGATCTTGCTGGTTTTCACTATCCCTCTGCAGCCTATCCACAGGCACAACAGCACTGGGGATCTCTGCTTTCCCAGAGACTCAGCATGTCACGGTGCTCGTTCTCGGCAGAAGCCTTTTTCTGAAAAGGCAAACGTCTGGCTCCTTCTCCCACAAGGAAGGTGCCAGCCCTGAAAGATCTTGCTGGTCTTCACTATCCCTCTGCAGCCTATCCACAGGCACAACAGCACTGGGGATCTCTGCTTTCCCAGAGACTCAGCATGTCACGGTGCTCGTTCTCGGCAGAAGCTTTTTTCTGAAAAGGCAAACGTCTGGCTCCTTCTCCCACAAGGAAGGTGCCAGCCCTGAAAGATCTTGCTGGTTTTCACTATCCCTCTGCAGCCTATCCACAGGCACAACAGCATTGGGGATCTCTGCTTTCCCAGAGACTCAGCATGTCACGGTGCTCGTTCTCGGCAGAAGCTTTTTTCTGAAAAGGCAAACGTCTGGCTCCTTCTCCCACAAGGAAGGTGCCAGCCCTGAAAGATCTTGCTGGTCTTCACTATCCCTCTGCAGCCTATCCACAGGCACAACAGCATTGGGTATCTCTGCTTTCCCAGAGACTCAGCATGTCACGGTGCTCGTTCTCGGCAGAAGCTTTTTTCTGAAAAGGCAAACTTACGGCTGCTTCTCCCACAAGGAAGGTGCCAGCCCTGAAAGATCTTGCTGGTTTTCACTATCCCTCTGCAGCCTATCCACAGGCACAACAGCATTGGGGATCTCTGCTTTCCCAGAGACTCAGCATGTCACGGTGCTCGTTCTCGGCAGAAGCTTTTTTCTGAAAAGGCAAACTTACGGCTGCTTCTCCCACAAGGAAGGTGCCAGCCCTGAAAGATCTTGCTGGTTTTCACTATCCCTCTGCAGCCTATCCACAGGCACAACAGCACTGGGGATCTCTGCTTTCCCAGAGACTCAGCATGTCACGGTGCTCGTTCTCGGCAGAAGCTTTTTTCTGAAAAGGCAAACTTACGGCTGCTTCTCCCACAAGGAAGGTGCCAGCCCTGAAAGATCTTGCTGGTTTTCACTATCCCTCTGCAGCCTATCCACAGGCACAACAGCACTGGGGATCTCTGCTTTCCCAGAGACTCAGCATGTCACGGTGCTCGTTCTCGGCAGAAGCTTTTTTCTGAAAAGGCAAACGTCTGTCTCCTTCTCCCACAAGGAAGGTGCCAGCCCTGAAAGATCTTGCTGGTTTTCACTATCCCTCTGCAGCCTATCCACAGGCACAACAGCATTGGGGATCTCTGCTTTCCCAGAGACTCAGCATGTCACGGTGCTCGTTCTCGGCAGAAGCTTTTTTCTGAAAAGGCAAACTTACGGCTGCTTCTCCCACAAGGAAGGTGCCAGCCCTGAAAGATCTTGCTGGTTTTCACTATCCCTCTGCAGCCTATCCACAGGCACAACAGCATTGGGGATCTCTGCTTTCCCAGAGACTCAGCATGTCACGGTGCTCGTTCTCGGCAGAAGCTTTTTTCTGAAAAGGCAAACTTAGGGCTCCTTCTCCCACAAGGAAGGTGCCAGCCCTGAAAGATCTTGCTGGTTTTCACTATCCCTCTGCAGCCTATCCACAGGCACAACAGCACTGGGGATCTCTGCTTTCCCAGAGACTCAGCATGTCACGGTGCTCGTTCTCGGCAGAAGCTTTTTTCTGAAAAGGCAAACTTACGGCTGCTTCTCCCACAAGGAAGGTGCCAGCCCTGAAAGATCTTGCTGGTTTTCACTATCCCTCTGCAGCCTATCCACAGGCACAAC
Source organism: Astur gentilis (assembly GCF_929443795.1). Taxonomy (NCBI): domain Eukaryota; kingdom Metazoa; phylum Chordata; class Aves; order Accipitriformes; family Accipitridae; genus Astur; species Astur gentilis. The sequence goes on along the minus strand of NC_064890.1, from coordinate 20,732,376 downwards.
AGCACTGGGGATCTCTGCTTTCCCAGAGACTCAGCATGTCACGGTGCTCGTTCTCGGCAGAAGCTTTTTTCTGAAAAGGCAAACGTCTGGCTCCTTCTCCCACAAGGAAGGTGCCAGCCCTGAAAGATCTTGCTGGTTTTCACTATCCCTCTGCAGCCTATCCACAGGCACAACAGCACTGGGGATCTCTGCTTTCCCAGAGACTCAGCATGTCACGGTACTCGTTCTCGGCAGAAGCTTTTTTCTGAAAAGGCAAACTTAGGGCTCCTTCTCCCACAAGGAAGGTGCCAGCCCTGAAAGATCTTGCTGGTTTTCACTATCCCTCTGCAGCCTATCCACAGGCACAACAGCATTGGGTATCTCTGCTTTCCCAGAGACTCAGCATGTCACGGTGCTCGTTCTCGGCAGAAGCTTTTTTCTGAAAAGGCAAACGTCTGGCTCCTTCTCCCACAAGGAAGGTGCCAGCCCTGAAAGATCTTGCTGGTTTTCACTATCCCTCTGCAGCCTATCCACAGGCACAACAGCACTGGGGATCTCTGCTTTCCCAGAGACTCAGCATGTCACGGTGCTCGTTCTCGGCAGAAGCTTTTTTCTGAAAAGGCAAACTTACGGCTGCTTCTCCCACAAGGAAGGTGCCAGCACTGAAAGATCTTGCTGGTTTTCACTATCCTTCTGCAGCCTATCCACAGGCACAACAGCACTGGGGATCTCTGCTTTCCCAGAGACTCAGCATGTCACGGTGCTCGTACTCGGCAGAAGCCTTTTTCTGAAAAGGCAAACGTCTGGCTCCTTCTCCCACAAGGAAGGTGCCAGACCTGAAAGATCTTGCTGGTCTTCACTATCCCTCTGCAGCCTATCCACAGGCACAACAGCACTGGGGATCTCTGCTTTCCCAGAGACTCAGCATGTCACGGTGCTCGTTCTCGGCAGAAGCTTTTTCCTGAAAAGGCAAACTTACGACTGCTTCTCCCACAAGGAAGGTGCCAGCCCTGAAAGATCTTCCTGGTTTTCACTATCCCTCTGCAGCCTATCCACAGGCACAACAGCACTGGGGATCTCTGCTTTCCCAGAGACTCAGCATGTCACGGTGCTCGGTCTCGGCAGAAGCTTTTTTCTGAAAAGGCAAACGCCTGGCTCCTTCTCCCGTAAGGAAAGTGCCAGCCTGAAATATTTTGTGGTCTTCACCGCCCCCTCCAGCCTATTCACAGGCACAACAGCACTGGGGATCTCTGCTTTCCCAGAGACTCAGCATGTCACGGTGCTCGTTCTTGGGAGAAGCTTTTTCTGAAAAGGCAAACTTACGGCTGCTTCTCCCACAAGGAAGGTGCCAGCCCTGAAAACTAATGCAGGTCTTCACTATCCCTCTGCAGCCTATCCACAGGCACAACAGCAATGGGGATCCCTGCTTTTCCAGAGACTCAGCATGTCACCGTGCTCACTCTCGGCAGAGCCTTTGTTTGAAAAGGAAAACGCCTGGCTCCTTCTCCCGTAAGGAAAGTGCCAGCCTGAAAGATTTTGTGGTCTTCACCGCCCACTCCAACCTATCCACAGGCACAACAGCACTGGGGAGCTCTGGTCTCCCAGAGACTCAGCATGTCACGGTGCTCGTTCTCGGCAGAAGCTTTTTTCTGAAAAGGCAAACTTAGGGCTCCTTCTCCCACAAGGAAGGTGCCAGCCCTGAAAGATCTTGCTGGTTTTCACTATCCCTCTGCAGCCTATCCACAGGCACAACAGCACTGGGGATCTCTGCTTTCCCAGAGACTCAGCATGTCACGGTGCTCGTTCTCGGCAGAAGCCTTTTTCTGAAAAGGCAAACGTCTGGCTCCTTCTCCCACAAGGAAGGTGTCAGCCCTGAAAGATCTTGCTGGTCTTCACTATCCCTCTGCAGCCTATCCACAGGCACAACAGCACTGGGGATCTCTGCTTTCCCAGAGACTCAGCATGTCACGGTGCTCGTTCTCGGCAGAAGCTTTTTTCTGAAAAGGCAAACTTACGGCTGCTTCTCCCACAAGGAAGGTGCCAGCCCTGAAAGATCTTGCTGGTTTTCACTATCCCTCTGCAGCCTATCCACAGGCACAACAGCATTGGGGATCTCTGCTTTCCCAGAGACTCAGCATGTCACGGTGCTCGTTCTCGGCAGAAGCTTTTTTCTGAAAAGGCAAACTTACGGCTGCTTCTCCCACAAGGAAGGTGCCAGCCCTGAAAGATCTTGCTGGTTTTCACTATCCCTCTGCAGCCTATCCACAGGCACAACAGCACTGGGGATCTCTGCTTTCCCAGAGACTCAGCATGTCACGGTGCTCGTTCTCGGCAGAAGCTTTTTTCTGAAAAGGCAAACGTCTGGCTCCTTCTCCCACAAGGAAGGTGCCAGCCCTGAAAGATCTTGCTGGTCTTCACTATCCCTCTGCAGCCTATCCACAGGCACAACAGCACTGGGGATCTCTGCTTTCCCAGAGACTCAGCATGTCACGGTGCTCGTTCTCGGCAGAAGCTTTTTTCTGAAAAGGCAAACTTAGGGCTCCTTCTCCCACAAGGAAGGTGCCAGCCCTGAAAGATCTTGCTGGTTTTCACTATCCCTCTGCAGCCTATCCACAGGCACAACAGCACTGGGGATCTCTGCTTTCCCAGAGACTCAGCATGTCACGGTGCTCGTTCTCGGCAGAAGCCTTTTTCTGAAAAGTCAAACGTCTGGCTCCTTCTCCCACAAGGAAGGTGCCAGCCCTGAAAGATCTTGCTGGTCTTCACTATCCCTCTGCAGCCTATCCACAGGCACAACAGCACTGGGGATCTCTGCTTTCCCAGAGACTCAGCATGTCACGGTGCTCGTTCTCGGCAGAAGCTTTTTTCTGAAAAGGCAAACGTCTGGCTCCTTCTCCCACAAGGAAGGTGCCAGCCCTGAAAGATCTTGCTGGTTTTCACTATCCCTCTGCAGCCTATCCACAGGCACAACAGCATTGGGTATCTCTGCTTTCCCAGAGACTCAGCATGTCACGGTGCTCGTTCTCGGCAGAAGCTTTTTTCTGAAAAGGCAAACGTCTGGCTCCTTCTCCCACAAGGAAGGTGCCAGCCCTGAAAGATCTTGCTGGTTTTCACTCTCCCTCTGCAGCCTATCCACAGGCACAACAGCATTGGGTATCTCTGCTTTCCCAGAGACTCAGCATGTCACGGTGCTCGTTCTCGGCAGAAGCTTTTTTCTGAAAAGGCAAACTTACGGCTGCTTCTCCCACAAGGAAGGTGCCAGCCCTGAAAGATCTTGCTGGTTTTCACTATCCCTCTGCAGCCTATCCACAGGCACAACAGCATTGGGGATCTCTGCTTTCCCAGAGACTCAGCATGTCACGGTGCTCGTTCTCGGCAGAAGCTTTTTTCTGAAAAGGCAAACTTACGGCTGCTTCTCCCACAAGGAAGGTGCCAGCCCTGAAAGATCTTGCTGGTTTTCACTATCCCTCTGCAGCCTATCCACAGGCACAACAGCACTGGGGATCTCTGCTTTCCCAGAGACTCAGCATGTCACGGTGCTCGTTCTCGGCAGAAGCTTTTTTCTGAAAAGGCAAACTTACGGCTGCTTCTCCCACAAGGAAGGTGCCAGCCCTGAAAGATCTTGCTGGTTTTCACTATCCCTCTGCAGCCTATCCACAGGCACAACAGCACTGGGGATCTCTGCTTTCCCAGAGACTCAGCATGTCACGGTGCTCGTTCTCGGCAGAAGCTTTTTTCTGAAAAGGCAAACGTCTGTCTCCTTCTCCCACAAGGAAGGTGCCAGCCCTGAAAGATCTTGCTGGTTTTCACTATCCCTCTGCAGCCTATCCACAGGCACAACAGCATTGGGGATCTCTGCTTTCCCAGAGACTCAGCATGTCACGGTGCTCGTTCTCGGCAGAAGCTTTTTTCTGAAAAGGCAAACTTACGGCTGCTTCTCCCACAAGGAAGGTGCCAGCCCTGAAAGATCTTGCTGGTTTTCACTATCCCTCTGCAGCCTCTCCACCGGCACAACAGCATTGGGGATCTCTGCTTTCCCAGAGACTCAGCATGTGACGGTGCTCGTTCTCGGCAGAAGCTTTTTTCTGAAAAGGCAAACTTAGGGCTCCTTCTCCCACAAGGAAGGTGCCAGCCCTGAAAGATCTTGCTGGTTTTCACTATCCCTCTGCAGCCTATCCACAGGCACAACAGCACTGGGGATCTCTGCTTTCCCAGAGACTCAGCATGTCACGGTGCTCGTTCTCGGCAGAAGCTTTTTTCTGAAAAGGCAAACTTACGGCTGCTTCTCCCACAAGGAAGGTGCCAGCCCTGAAAGATCTTGCTGGTTTTCACTATCCCTCTGCAGCCTATCCACAGGCACAACAGCACTGGGGATCTCTGCTTTCCCAGAGACTCAGCATGTCACGGTGCTCGTTCTCGGCAGAAGCTTTTTTCTGAAAAGGCAAACGTCTGGCTCCTTCTCCCACAAGGAAGGTGCCAGCCCTGAAAGATCTTGCTGGTTTTCACTATCCCTCTGCAGCCTATCCACAGGCACAACAGCACTGGGGATCTCTGCTTTCCCAGAGACTCAGCATGTCACGGTGCTCGTTCTCGGCAGAAGCTTTTTTCTGAAAAGGCAAACTTAGGGCTCCTTCTCCCACAAGGAAGGTGCCAGCCCTGAAAGATCTTGCTGGTTTTCACTATCCCTCTGCAGCCTATCCACAGGCACAACAGCATTGGGTATCTCTGCTTTCCCAGAGACTCAGCATGTCACGGTGCTCGTTCTCGGCAGAAGCTTTTTTCTGAAAAGGCAAACGTCTGGCTCCTTCTCCCACAAGGAAGGTGCCAGCCCTGAAAGATCTTGCTGGTTTTCACTATCCCTCTGCAGCCTATCCACAGGCACAACAGCATTGGGTATCTCTGCTTTCCCAGAGACTCAGCATGTCACGGTGCTCGTTCTCGGCAGAAGCTTTTTTCTGAAAAGGCAAACTTACGGCTGCTTCTCCCACAAGGAAGGTGCCAGCCCTGATAGATCTTGCTGGTTTTCACTATCCCTCTGCAGCCTATCCACAGGCACAACAGCATTGGGGATCTCTGCTTTCCCAGAGACTCAGCATGTCACGGTGCTCGTTCTCGGCAGAAGCTTTTTTCTGAAAAGGCAAACTTACGGCTGCTTCTCCCACAAGGAAGGTGCCAGCCCTGAAAGATCTTGCTGGTTTTCACTATCCCTCTGCAGCCTATCCACAGGCACAACAGCACTGGGGATCTCTGCTTTCCCAGAGACTCAGCATGTCACGGTGCTCGTTCTCGGCAGAAGCTTTTTTCTGAAAAGGCAAACTTACGGCTGCTTCTCCCACAAGGAAGGTGCCAGCCCTGAAAGATCTTGCTGGTTTTCACTATCCCTCTGCAGCCTATCCACAGGCACAACAGCACTGGGGATCTCTGCTTTCCCAGAGACTCAGCATGTCACGGTGCTCGTTCTCGGCAGAAGCTTTTTTCTGAAAAGGCAAACGTCTGTCTCCTTCTCCCACAAGGAAGGTGCCAGCCCTGAAAGATCTTGCTGGTTTTCACTATCCCTCTGCAGCCTATCCACAGGCACAACAGCATTGGGGATCTCTGCTTTCCCAGAGACTCAGCATGTCACGGTGCTCGTTCTCGGCAGAAGCTTTTTTCTGAAAAGGCAAACTTACGGCTGCTTCTCCCACAAGGAAGGTGCCAGCCCTGAAAGATCTTGCTGGTTTTCACTATCCCTCTGCAGCCTATCCACAGGCACAACAGCATTGGGGATCTCTGCTTTCCCAGAGACTCAGCATGTGACGGTGCTCGTTCTCGGCAGAAGCTTTTTTCTGAAAAGGCAAACTTAGGGCTCCTTCTCCCACAAGGAAGGTGCCAGCCCTGAAAGATCTTGCTGGTTTTCACTATCCCTCTGCAGCCTATCCACAGGCACAACAGCACTGGGGATCTCTGCTTTCCCAGAGACTCAGCATGTCACGGTGCTCGTTCTCGGCAGAAGCTTTTTTCTGAAAAGGCAAACTTACGGCTGCTTCTCCCACAAGGAAGGTGCCAGCCCTGAAAGATCTTGCTGGTTTTCACTATCCCTCTGCAGCCTATCCACAGGCACAACAGCACTGGGGATCTCTGCTTTCCCAGAGACTCAGCATGTCACGGTGCTCGTTCTCGGCAGAAGCTTTTTTCTGAAAAGGCAAACGTCTGGCTCCTTCTCCCACAAGGAAGGTGCCAGCCCTGAAAGATCTTGCTGGTTTTCACTATCCCTCTGCAGCCTATCCACAGGCACAACAGCACTGGGGATCTCTGCTTTCCCAGAGACTCAGCATGTCACGGTACTCGTTCTCGGCAGAAGCTTTTTTCTGAAAAGGCAAACTTAGGGCTCCTTCTCCCACAAGGAAGGTGCCAGCCCTGAAAGATCTTGCTGGTTTTCACTATCCCTCTGCAGCCTATCCACAGGCACAACAGCATTGGGGATCTCTGCTTTCCCAGAGACTCAGCATGTCACGGTGCTCGTTCTCGGCAGAAGCTTTTTTCTGAAAAGGCAAACTTACGGCTGCTTCTCCCACAAGGAAGGTGCCAGCCCTGAAAGATCTTGCTGGTTTTCACTATCCCTCTGCAGCCTATCCACAGGCACAACAGCACTGGGGATCTCTGCTTTCCCAGAGACTCAGCATGTCACGGTGCTCGTTCTCGGCAGAAGCTTTTTTCTGAAAAGGCAAACTTACGGCTGCTTCTCCCACAAGGAAGGTGCCAGCCCTGAAAGATCTTGCTGGTTTTCACTATCCCTCTGCAGCCTATCCACAGGCACAACAGCACTGGGGATCTCTGCTTTCCCAGAGACTCAGCATGTCACGGTGCTCGTTCTCGGCAGAAGCTTTTTTCTGAAAAGGCAAACATAGGGCTGCTTCTCCCACAAGGAAGGTGCCAGCCCTGAAAGATCTTGCTGGTTTTCACTATCCCTCTGCAGCCTATCCACAGGCACAACAGCACTGGGGATCTCTGCTTTCCCAGAGACTCAGCATGTCACGGTGCTCGTTCTCGGCAGAAGCTTTTTTCTGAAAAGGCAAACTTAGGGCTCCTTCTCCCACAAGGAAGGTGCCAGCCCTGAAAGATCTTGCTGGTTTTCACTATCCCTCTGCAGCCTATCCACAGGCACAACAGCACTGGGGATCTCTGCTTTCCCAGAGACTCAGCATGTCACGGTGCTCGTTCTCGGCAGAAGCTTTTTTCTGAAAAGGCAAACTTACGGCTGCTTCTCCCACAAGGAAGGTGCCAGCCCTGAAAGATCTTGCTGGTTTTCACTATCCCTCTGCAGCCTATCCACAGGCACAACAGCACTGGGGATCTCTGCTTTCCCAGAGACTCAGCATGTCACGGTGCTCGTTCTCGGCAGAAGCTTTTTTCTGAAAAGGCAAACTTACGGCTGCTTCTCCCACAAGGAAGGTGCCAGCCCTGAAAGATCTTGCTGGTTTTCACTATCCCTCTGCAGCCTATCCACAGGCACAACAGCACTGGGGATCTCTGCTTTCCCAGAGACTCAGCATGTCACGGTGCTCGTTCTCGGCAGAAGCTTTTTTCTGAAAAGGCAAACGTCTGGCTCCTTCTCCCACAAGGAAGGTGCCAGCCCTGAAAGATCTTGCTGGTCTTCACTATCCCTCTGCAGCCTATCCACAGGCACAACAGCATTGGGGATCTCTGCTTTCCCAGAGACTCAGCATGTCACGGTGCTCGTTCTCGGCAGAAGCTTTTTTCTGAAAAGGCAAACTTAGGGCTCCTTCTCCCACAAGGAAGGTGCCAGCCCTGAAAGATCTTGCTGGTTTTCACTATCCCTCTGCAGCCTATCCACAGGCACAACAGCATTGGGGATCTCTGCTTTCCCAGAGACTCAGCATGTCACGGTGCTCGTTCTCGGCAGAAGCTTTTTTCTGAAAAGGCAAACTTACGGCTGCTTCTCCCACAAGGAAGGTGCCAGCCCTGAAAGATCTTGCTGGTTTTCACTATCCCTCTGCAGCCTATCCACAGGCACAACAGCATTGGGGATCTCTGCTTTCCCAGAGACTCAGCATGTCACGGTGCTCGTTCTCGGCAGAAGCTTTTTTCTGAAAAGGCAAACTTACGGCTGCTTCTCCCACAAGGAAGGTGCCAGCCCTGAAAGATCTTGCTGGTTTTCACTATCCCTCTGCAGCCTATCCACAGGCACAACAGCACTGGGGATCTCTGCTTTCCCAGAGACTCAGCATGTCACGGTGCTCGTTCTCGGCAGAAGCTTTTTTCTGAAAAGGCAAACTTACGGCTGCTTCTCCCACAAGGAAGGTGCCAGCCCTGAAAGATCTTGCTGGTTTTCACTATCCCTCTGCAGCCTATCCACAGGCACAACAGCACTGGGGATCTCTGCTTTCCCAGAGACTCAGCATGTCACGGTGCTCGTTCTCGGCAGAAGCTTTTTTCTGAAAAGGCAAACGTCTGGCTCCTTCTCCCACAAGGAAGGTGCCAGCCCTGAAAGATCTTGCTGGTCTTCACTATCCCTCTGCAGCCTATCCACAGGCACAACAGCATTGGGGATCTCTGCTTTCCCAGAGACTCAGCATGTCACGGTGCTCGTTCTCGGCAGAAGCTTTTTTCTGAAAAGGCAAACTTACGGCTGCTTCTCCCGCAAGGAAGGTGCCAGCCCTGAAAGATCTTGCTGGTTTTCACTATCCCTCTGCAGCCTATCCACAGGCACAACAGCACTGGGGATCTCTGCTTTCCCAGAGACTCAGCATGTCACGGTGCTCGTTCTCGGCAGAAGCTTTTTTCTGAAAAGGCAAACATACGGCTGCTTCTCCCACAAGGAAGGTGCCAGCCCTGAAAGATCTTGCTGGTTTTCACTATCCCTCTGCAGCCTATCCACAGGCACAACAGCACTGGGGATCTCTGCTTTCCCAGAGACTCAGCATGTCACGGTGCTCGTTCTCGGCAGAAGCTTTTTTCTGAAAAGGCAAACTTAGGGCTCCTTCTCCCACAAGGAAGGTGCCAGCCCTGAAAGATCTTGCTGGTTTTCACTATCCCTCTGCAGCCTATCCACAGGCACAACAGCACTGGGGATCTCTGCTTTCCCAGAGACTCAGCATGTCACGGTGCTCGTTCTCGGCAGAAGCCTTTTTCTGAAAAGGCAAACGTCTGGCTCCTTCTCCCACAAGGAAGGTGCCAGCCCTGAAAGATCTTGCTGGTTTTCACTATCCCTCTGCAGCCTATCCACAGGCACAACAGCATTGGGTATCTCTGCTTTCCCAGAGACTCAGCATGTCACGGTGCTCGTTCTCGGCAGAAGCTTTTTTCTGAAAAGGCAAACTTACGGCTGCTTCTCCCACAAGGAAGGTGCCAGCCCTGAAAGATCTTGCTGGTTTTCACTATCCCTCTGCAGCCTATCCACAGGCACAACAGCATTGGGGATCTCTGCTTTCCCAGAGACTCAGCATGTCACGGTGCTCGTTCTCGGCAGAAGCTTTTTTCTGAAAAGGCAAACGTCTGGCTCCTTCTCCCACAAGGAAGGTGCCAGCCCTGAAAGATCTTGCTGGTTTTCACTATCCCTCTGCAGCCTATCCACAGGCACAACAGCACTGGGGATCTCTGCTTTCCCAGAGACTCAGCATGTCACGGTGCTCGTTCTCGGCAGAAGCTTTTTTCTGAAAAGGCAAACATACGGCTGCTTCTCCCACAAGGAAGGTGCCAGCCCTGAAAGATCTTGCTGGTTTTCACTATCCCTCTGCAGCCTATCCACAGGCACAACAGCATTGGGGATCTCTGCTTTCCCAGAGACTCAGCATGTCACGGTGCTCGTTCTCGGCAGAAGCTTTTTTCTGAAAAGGCAAACTTACGGCTGCTTCTCCCACAAGGAAGGTGCCAGCCCTGAAAGATCTTGCTGGTTTTCACTATCCCTCTGCAGCCTATCCACAGGCACAACAGCATTGGGGATCTCTGCTTTCCCAGAGACTCAGCATGTGACGGTGCTCGTTCTCGGCAGAAGCTTTTTTCTGAAAAGGCAAACTTAGGGCTCCTTCTCCCACAAGGAAGGTGCCAGCCCTGAAAGATCTTGCTGGTTTTCACTATCCCTCTGCAGCCTATCCACAGGCACAACAGCACTGGGGATCTCTGCTTTCCCAGAGACTCAGCATGTCACGGTGCTCGTTCTCGGCAGAAGCTTTTTTCTGAAAAGGCAAACTTACGGCTGCTTCTCCCACAAGGAAGGTGCCAGCCCTGAAAGATCTTGCTGGTTTTCACTATCCCTCTGCAGCCTATCCACAGGCACAACAGCACTGGGGATCTCTGCTTTCCCAGAGACTCAGCATGTCACGGTGCTCGTTCTCGGCAGAAGCTTTTTTCTGAAAAGGCAAACGTCTGGCTCCTTCTCCCACAAGGAAGGTGCCAGCCCTGAAAGATCTTGCTGGTTTTCACTATCCCTCTGCAGCCTATCCACAGGCACAACAGCACTGGGGATCTCTGCTTTCCCAGAGACTCAGCATGTCACGGTGCTCGTTCTCGGCAGAAGCTTTTTTCTGAAAAGGCAAACTTAGGGCTCCTTCTCCCACAAGGAAGGTGCCAGCCCTGAAAGATCTTGCTGGTTTTCACTATCCCTCTGCAGCCTATCCACAGGCACAACAGCACTGGGGATCTCTGCTTTCCCAGAGACTCAGCATGTCACGGTGCTCGTTCTCGGCAGAAGCTTTTTTCTGAAAAGGCAAACTTACGGCTGCTTCTCCCACAAGGAAGGTGCCAGCCCTGAAAGATCTTGCTGGTTTTCACTATCCCTCTGCAGCCTATCCACAGGCACAACAGCATTGGGGATCTCTGCTTTCCCAGAGACTCAGCATGTCACGGTGCTCGTTCTCGGCAGAAGCTTTTTTCTGAAAAGGCAAACTTACGGCTGCTTCTCCCACAAGGAAGGTGCCAGCCCTGAAAGATCTTGCTGGTTTTCACTATCCCTCTGCAGCCTATCCACAGGCACAACAGCACTGGGGATCCCTGCTTTCCCGGAGACTCAGCATGTCACGGTGCTCGTTCTCGGCAGAAGCTTTTTCTGAAAAGGCAAACTTAGGGCTCCTTCTCCCACAAGGAAGCTGCCAGCCCTGAAAGATCTTGCTGGTCTTCACTATCCCTCTGCAGCCTATCCACAGGCACAACAGCACTGGGGATCCCTGCTTTCTTGGATTCTCAGCATGTCACGGTGCTCGTTCTCGGCAGAACCTTTTTCTGAAAAGGCAAACGTCTGGCTCCTTCTCCCACAAGGAAGGTGCCAGCCCTGAAAGATCTTGCTGGTCTTCACTATCCCTCTGCAGCCTATCCACAGGCACAACAGCACTGGGGATCTCTGCTTTCCCAGAGACTCAGCATGTCACGGTGCTCGTTCTCGGCAGAAGCTTTTTTCTGAAAAGGCAAACTTACAGCTCCTTCTCCCACAAAGAAGGTGCCAGCCCTGAAAGATCTTGCTGGCCTTCACTATCCCTCTGCAGCCTATCTTTAGCCGCAACAGAATTGGGGATCACTGCTTTCCCAGAGACTCAGCATGTCACGGTGCTCGTTCTCGGCAGAAGCTTTTTTCTGAAAAGGCAAACTTACAGCTCCTACTCCCACAAGGAAGGTGCCAGCCGTGAAAGATCTTGCTGGTCTTCACTATCCCTCTGCAGCCTATCTTTAGCCGCAACAGCATTGGGGATCTCTGCTTTCCCAGAGACTCAGCATGTCACGGTGCTCTTTCTCGGCAGAAGCTTTTTTCTGAAAAGGCAAACTTACAGCTCCTTCTCCCACAAGGAAGGTGCCAGCCCTGACAGATCTTGCTGGTCTTCACTATCCCTCTGCAGCCTATCATTAGCCGCAACAGCACTGGGGATCCCTGCTTTCCCAGAGACTCAGTATGTCACGGTGCTCGCTCTCGGCAGAGCCTTTTTTTAAAAGGCAGACTTACGGCTACTTCTCCCACAGGGAAGGTGCCAGCCCTGACAGATTTTGCTGGTCTTCACTATCCCTCTGCAGCCTATCCACAGGCACAACAGCACTGGGGATCCCGGCTTTCCGGAGACTCAGCATGTCAAGGTGCTCGTTCTCGGCAGAAGCTTTTTCTGAAAAGGCAAACTTACGACTGCTTCTCCCACAAGGAAGGTGCCAGCCCTGAAAGATCTTGCTGGTTTTCACTATCCCTCTGCAGCCTATCCACAGGCACAACAGCACTGGGGATCTCTGCTTTCCCAGAGACTCAGCATGTCACGGTGCTCGTTCTCGGCAGAAGCTTTTTCTGAAAAGGCAAACGTCTGGGTCCTTCTCCCACAAGGAAGGTGCCAGCCCTGAAAGATCTTGCTGGTCTTCACTATCCCTTTGCAGCCTATCCACAGGCACAACAGCACTGGGGATCCCTGCTTTCCCGGAGACTCAGCATGTCACGGTGCTCGTTCTCGGCAGAAGCTTTTTTCTGAAAAGGCAAACGTCTGGCTCCTTCTCCCACAAGGAAGGTGCCAGCCCTGAAAGATCTTGCTGGTCTTCACTATCCCTCTGCAGCCTATCCACAGGCACAACAGCACTGGGGATCTCTGCTTTCCCAGAGACTCAGCATGTCACGGTGCTCGTTCTCGGCAGAAGCTTTTTTCTGAAAAGGCAAACTTACGGCTGCTTCTCCCACAAGGAAGGTGCCAGCACTGAAAGATCTTGCTGGTTTTCACTATCCTTCTGCAGCCTATCCACAGGCACAACAGCACTGGGGATCTCTGCTTTCCCAGAGACTCAGCATGTCACGGTGCTCGTACTCGGCAGAAGCCTTTTTCTGAAAAGGCAAACGTCTGGCTCCTTCTCCCACAAGGAAGGTGCCAGCCCTGAAAGATCTTGCTGGTCTTCACTATCCCTCTGCAGCCTATCCACAGGCACAACAGCACTGGGGATCTCTGCTTTCCCAGAGACTCAGCATGTCACGGTGCTCGTTCTCGGCAGAAGCTTTTTCCTGAAAAGGCAAACTTACGACTGCTTCTCCCACAAGGAAGGTGCCAGCCCTGAAAGATCTTGCTGGTTTTCACTATCCCTCTGCAGCCTATCCACAGGCACAACAGCACTGGGGATCTCTGCTTTCCCAGAGACTCAGCATGTCACGGTGCTCGGTCTCGGCAGAAGCTTTTTTCTGAAAAGGCAAACGCCTGGCTCCTTCTCCCGTAAGGAAAGTGCCAGCCTGAAATATTTTGTGGTCTTCACCGCCCCCTCCAGCCTATTCACAGGCACAACAGCACTGGGGATCTCTGCTTTCCCAGAGACTCAGCATGTCACGGTGCTCGTTCTCGGCAGAAGCTTTTTTCTGAAAAGGCAAACTTAGGGCTCCTTCTCCCACAAGGAAGGTGCCAGCCCTGAAAGATCTTGCTGGTCTTCACTATCCCTCTGCAGCCTATCCACAGGCACAACAGCACTGGGGATCTCTGCTTTCCCAGAGACTCAGCATGTCAGGGTGCTCGTTCTCGGCAGAAGCTTTTTTCTGAAAAGGCAAACGTCTGGCTCCTTCTCCCACAAGGAAGCTGCTAGCCCGGAAAGCTAATGCAGGTCTTCACTATCCGCCTGCAGCCTATCCACAGGCACAAGAGCATTGGGAATCTCTGCTTTCCCAGAGACTCAGCATGTCACGGTGCTCGTTCTCGGCAGAAGCCTTTTTCTGAAAAGGCAAACGTCTGGCTCCTTCTCCCACAAGGAAGGTGCCAGCCCTGAAAACTAATGCAGGTCTTCAATATCCCCCTGCAGCCTATCCACAGGCACAACAGCCCTGGGGATCTCTGCTTTCCCAGAGACTCAGCATGTCACGGTGCTCGCTCTCGGCAGAAGCTTTTTCTTAAAAGGCAAACGTCTGGCTCCTTCTCACACAAGGAAGCTGCCAGCCCTGAAAGATCTTGCTGGTCTTCACTATCCCTCTGCAGCCTATCTTTAGCCGCAACAGCATTGGGGATCTCTGCTTTCCCAGAGACTCAGCATGTCACGGTGCTCGTTCTCGGCAGAAGCTTTTTTCTGAAAAGGCAAACGCCTGGCTCCTTCTCCCGTAAGGAAAGTGCCAGCCTGAAATATTTTGTGGTCTTCACCGCCCCCTCCAGCCTATTCACAGGCACAACAGCACTGGGGATCTCTGCTTTCCCAGAGACTCAGCATGTCACGGTGCTCGTTCTCGGCAGAAGCTTTTTTCTGAAAAGGCAAACTTACGGCTGCTTCTCCCACAAGGAAGGTGCCAGCCCTGAAAGATCTTGCTGGTTTTCACTATCCCTCTGCAGCCTATCCACAGGCACAACAGCCCTGGGGATCTCTGCTTTCCCAGAGACTCAGCATGTCACGGTGCTCGTTCTCGGCAGAAGCCTTTTTCTGAAAAGGCAAACGTCTGGCTCCTTCTCCCACAAGGAAGGTGCCAGCCCTGAAAGATCTTGCTGGTTTTCACTATCCCTCTGCAGCCTATCCACAGGCACAACAGCCCTGGGGATCTCTGCTTTCCCAGAGACTCAGCATGTCACGGTGCTCGTTCTCGGCAGAAGCCTTTTTCTGAAAAGGCAAACTTCTGGCTCCTTCTCCCACAAGGAAGGTGTCAGCCCTGAAAGATCTTGCTGGTCTTCACTATCCGTCTGCAGCCTATCCACAGGCACAACAGCACTGGGGATCTCTGCTTTCCCAGAGACTCAGCATGTCACGGTGCTCGTTCTCGGCAGAAGCTTTTTTCTGAAAAGGCAAACTTACGGCTCCTTCTCCCACAAGGAAGGTGCCAGCCCTGAAAGATCTTGCTGGTCTTCACTATCCCTCTGCAGCCTATCCACAGGCACAACAGCACTGGGGATCTCTGCTTTCCCAGAGACTCAGCATGTCACGGTGCTCGTTCTCGGCAGAAGCTTTTTTCTGAAAAGGCAAACGTCTGGCTCCTTCTCCCACAAGGAAGCTGCTAGCCCGGAAAGCTAATGCAGGTCTTCACTATCCGCCTGCAGCCTATCCACAGGCACAAGAGCATTGGGAATCTCTGCTTTCCCAGAGACTCAGCATGTCACGGTGCTCGTTCTCGGCAGAAGCTTTTTTCTGAAAAGGCAAACTTAGGGCTCCTTCTCCCACAAGGAAGGTGCCAGCCCTGAAAGATCTTGCTGGTCTTCACTATCCCTCTGCAGCCTATCTTTAGCCGCAACAGCATTGGGGATCTCTGCTTTCCCAGAGACTCAGCATGTCACGGTGCTCGGTCTCGGCAGAAGCTTTTTTCTGAAAAGGCAAACGCCTGGCTCCTTCTCCCGTAAGGAAAGTGCCAGCCTGAAATATTTTGTGGTCTTCACCGCCCCCTCCAGCCTATTCACGGGCACAACAGCATTGGGGATCTCTGCTTTCCCAGAGACTCAGCATGTCACGGTGCTCGTTCTCGGCAGAAGCTTTTTTCTGAAAAGGCAAACTTACGGCTGCTTCTCCCACAAGGAAGGTGCCAGCCCTGAAAGATCTTGCTGGTTTTCACTATCCCTCTGCAGCCTATCCACAGGCACAACAGCACTGGGGATCTCTGCTTTCCCAGAGACTCAGCATGTCATTGTGCTCGTTCTCGGTAGAAGCCTTTTTCTGAAAAGGCAAACTTAGGGCTCCTTCTCCCACAAGGAAGGTGCCAGCCCTGAAAGATCTTGCTGGTCTTCACTATCCCTCTGCAGCCTATCCACAGGCACAACAGCACTGGGGATCTCTGCTTTCCCAGAGACTCAGCATGTCACGGTGCTCGTTCTCGGCAGAAGCCTTTTTCTGAAAAGGCAAACTTAGGGCTCCTTCTCCCACAAGGAAGGTGCCAGCCCTGAAAGATCTTGCTGGTCTTCACTATCCGCCTGCAGCCTATCCACAGGCACAACAGCATTGGGGATCTCTGCTTTCCCAGAGACTCAGCATGTCACGGTGCTCGTTCTCGGCAGAAGCTTTTTTCTGAAAAGGCAAACTTAGGGCTCCTTCTCCCACAAGGAAGGTGCCAGCCCTGAAAGATCTTGCTGGTTTTCACTATCCCTCTGCAGCCTATCCACAGGCACAACAGCATTGGGGATCTCTGCTTTCCCAGAGACTCAGCATGTCACGGTGCTCGTTCTCGGCAGAAGCTTTTTTCTGAAAAGGCAAACCTCTGGCTCCTTCTCCCACAAGGAAGGTGCCAGCCCTGAAAGATCTTGCTGGTTTTCACTATCCCTCTGCAGCCTATCCACAGGCACAACAGCACTGGGGATCTCTGCTTTCCCAGAGACTCAGCATGTCACGGTGCTCGTACTCGGCAGAAGCCTTTTTCTGAAAAGGCAAACGTCTGGCTCCTTCTCCCACAAGGAAGGTGCCAGCCCTGAAAGATCTTGCTGGTTTTCACTATCCCTCTGCAGCCTATCCACAGGCACAACAGCACTGGGGATCTCTGCTTTCCCAGAGACTCAGCATGTCACGGTGCTCGTTCTCGGCAGAAGCTTTTTTCTGAAAAGGCAAACTTAGGGCTCCTTCTCCCACAAGGAAGGTGCCAGCCCTGAAAGATCTTGCTGGTCTTCACTATCCCTCTGCAGCCTATCCACAGGCACAACAGCCCTGGGGATCTCTGCTTTCCCAGAGACTCAGCATGTCACGGTGCTCGTTCTCGGCAGAAGCCTTTTTCTGAAAAGGCAAACTTACGGCTGCTTCTCCCACAAGGAAGGTGCCAGCCCTGAAAGATCTTGCTGGTTTTCACTATCCCTCTGCAGCCTATCCACAGGCACAACAGCACTGGGGTTCTCTGCTTTCCCGGAGACTCAGCATGTCACGGTGCTCGTTCTCGGCAGAAGCTTTTTTCTGAAAAGGCAAACTTACAGCTCCTTCTCCCACAAAGAAGGTGCCAGCCCTGAAAAATCTTGCTGGCCTTCACTATTCCTCTGCAGCCTATCTTTAGCCGCAACAGAATTGGGGATCACTGCTTTCCCAGAGACTCAGCATGTCACGGTGCTCGTTCTCGGCAGAAGCTTTTTTCTGAAAAGGCAAACTTACGGCTGCTTCTCCCACAAGGAAGGTGCCAGCCCTGAAAACTAATGCAGGTCTTCAATATCCCCCTGCAGCCTATCCACAGGCACAACAGCAATGGGGATCCCTGCTTTCCCAGAGACTCAGCATGTCACCGTGCTCACTCTCGGCAGAGCCTTTGTTTGAAAAGGAAAACGCCTGGCTCCTTCTCCCGTAAGGAAAGTGCCAGCCTGAAAGATTTTGTGGTCTTCACCGCCCACTCCAACCTATCCACAGGCACAACAGCACTGGGGAGCTCTGGTCTCCCAGAGACTCAGCATGTCACGGTGCTCACTCTCGACAGAAGCTTTTTTCTGAAAAGGCAAACTTACAGCTCCTTCTCCCACAAGGAAGGTGCCAGCCCTGAAAGATCTTGCTGGTTTTCACTATCCCTCTGCAGCCTATCTATAGCCGCAACAGCACTGGGGATCTCTGCTTTCCCAGAGACTCAGCATGTCACGGTGCTCGTTCTCGGCAGAAGCCTTTTTCTGAAAAGGCAAACGTCTGGCTCCTTCTCCCACAAGGAAGGTGCCAGCCCTGAAAACTAATGCAGGTCTTCAATATCCCCCTGCAGCCTATCCACAGGCACAACAGCCCTGGGGATCTCTGCTTTCCCAGAGACTCAGCATGTCACGGTGCTCGCTCTCGGCAGAAGCTTTTTCTTAAAAGGCAAACTTACGGCTGCTTCTCCCACAAGGAAGGTGCCAGCCCTGAAAGATCTTGCTGGTTTTCACTATCCCTCTGCAGCCTATCCACAGGCACAACAGCACTGGGGATCTCTGCTTTCCCAGAGACTCAGCATGTCATTGTGCTCGTTCTCGGTAGAAGCCTTTTTCTGAAAAGGCAAACTTAGGGCTCCTTCTCCCACAAGGAAGGTGCCAGCCCTGAAAGATCTTGCTGGTCTTCACTATCCCTCTGCAGCCTATCCACAGGCACAACAGCACTGGGGATCTCTGCTTTCCCAGAGACTCAGCATGTCACGGTGCTCGTTCTCGGCAGAAGCCTTTTTCTGAAAAGGCAAACTTAGGGCTCCTTCTCCCACAAGGAAGGTGCCAGCCCTGAAAGATCTTGCTGGTCTTCACTATCCCTCTGCAGCCTATCCACAGGCACAACAGCATTGGGGATCTCTGCTTTCCCAGAGACTCAGCATGTCACGGTGCTCGTTCTCGGCAGAAGCTTTTTTCTGAAAAGGCAAACCTCTGGCTCCTTCTCCCACAAGGAAGGTGCCAGCCCTGAAAGATCTTGCTGGTTTTCACTATCCCTCTGCAGCCTATCCACAGGCACAACAGCACTGGGGATCTCTGCTTTCCCAGAGACTCAGCATGTCACGGTGCTCGTTCTCGGCAGAAGCCTTTTTCTGAAAAGGCAAACGTCTGGCTCCTTCTCCCACAAGGAAGGTGCCAGCCCTGAAAGATCTTGCTGGTCTTCACTATCCCTCTGCAGCCTATCCACAGGCACAACAGCATTGGGGATCTCTGCTTTCCCAGAGACTCAGCATGTCACGGTGCTCGTTCTCGGCAGAAGCTTTTTCCTGAAAAGGCAAACTTACGACTGCTTCTCCCACAAGGAAGGTGCCAGCCCTGAAAGATCTTGCTGGTTTTCACTATCCCTCTGCAGCCTATCCACAGGCACAACAGCACTGGGGATCTCTGCTTTCCCAGAGACTCAGCATGTCACGGTGCTCGTTCTCGGCAGAAGCTTTTTTCTGAAAAGGCAAACTTAGGGCTCCTTCTCCCACAAGGAAGGTGCCAGCCCTGAAAGATCTTGCTGGTCTTCACTATCCCTCTGCAGCCTATCCACAGGCACAACAGCCCTGGGGATCTCTGCTTTCCCAGAGACTCAGCATGTCACGGTGCTCGTTCTCGGCAGAAGCCTTTTTCTGAAAAGGCAAACTTACGGCTGCTTCTCCCACAAGGAAGGTGCCAGCCCTGAAAGATCTTGCTGGTTTTCACTATCCCTCTGCAGCCTATCCACAGGCACAACAGCACTGGGGTTCTCTGCTTTCCCGGAGACTCAGCATGTCACGGTGCTCGTTCTCGGCAGAAGCTTTTTTCTGAAAAGGCAAACTTAGGGCTCCTTCTCCCACAAGGAAGGTGCCAGCCCTGAAAGATCTTGCTGGTCTTCACTATCCCTCTGCAGCCTATCCACAGGCACAACAGCATTGGGGATCTCTGCTTTCCCAGAGACTCAGCATGTCACGGTGCTCGTTCTCGGCAGAAGCTTTTTTCTGAAAAGGCAAACTTACGGCTGCTTCTCCCACAAGGAAGGTGCCAGCCCTGAAAGATCTTGCTGGTTTTCACTATCCCTCTGCAGCCTATCCACAGGCACAACAGCACTGGGGATCTCTGCTTTCCCAGAGACTCAGCATGTCACGGTGCTCGTTCTCGGCAGAAGCCTTTTTCTGAAAAGGCAAACGTCTGGCTCCTTCTCCCACAAAGAAGGTGCCAGCCCTGAAAGATCTTGCTGGTCTTCACTATCCCTCTGCAGCCTATCCACAGGCACAACAGCACTGGGGATCTCTGCTTTCCCAGAGACTCAGCATGTCACGGTGCTCGTTCTCGGTAGAAGCCTTTTTCTGAAAAGGCAAACTTAGGGCTCCTTCTCCCACAAGGAAGGTGCCAGCCCTGAAAGATCTTGCTGGTTTTCACTATCCCTCTGCAGCCTATCCACAGGCACAACAGCACTGGGGATCTCTGCTTTCCCAGAGACTCAGCATGTCACGGTGCTCGTTCTCGGCAGAAGCCTTTTTCTGAGAAGGCAAACGTCTGGCTCCTTCTCCCACAAGGAAGGTGCCAGCCCTGAAAGATCTTGCTGGTTTTCACTATCCCTCTGCAGCCTATCCACAGGCACAACAGCACTGGGGATCTCTGCTTTCCCAGAGACTCAGCATGTCACGGTGCTCGTTCTCGGCAGAAGCCTTTTTCTGAAAAGGCAAACGTCTGGCTCCTTCTCCCACAAGGAAGGTGCCAGCCCTGAAAACTAATGCAGGTCTTCAATATCCCCCTGCAGCCTATCCACAGGCACAACAGCCCTGGGGATCTCTGCTTTCCCAGAGACTCAGCATGTCACGGTGCTCGCTCTCGGCAGAAGCTTTTTCTTAAAAGGCAAACGTCTGGCTCCTTCTCACACAAGGAAGCTGCCAGCCCTGAAAGATCTTGCTGGTCTTCACTATCCCTCTGCAGCCTATCTTTAGCCGCAACAGCATTGGGGATCTCTGCTTTCCCAGAGACTCAGCATGTCACGGTGCTCGTTCTCGGCAGAAGCTTTTTTCTGAAAAGGCAAACGCCTGGCTCCTTCTCCCGTAAGGAAAGTGCCAGCCTGAAATATTTTGTGGTCTTCACCGCCCCCTCCAGCCTATTCACAGGCACAACAGCACTGGGGATCTCTGCTTTCCCAGAGACTCAGCATGTCACGGTGCTCGTTCTCGGCAGAAGCTTTTTTCTGAAAAGGCAAACTTACGGCTGCTTCTCCCACAAGGAAGGTGCCAGCCCTGAAAGATCTTGCTGGTTTTCACTATCCCTCTGCAGCCTATCCACAGGCACAACAGCCCTGGGGATCTCTGCTTTCCCAGAGACTCAGCATGTCACGGTGCTCGTTCTCGGCAGAAGCCTTTTTCTGAAAAGGCAAACGTCTGGCTCCTTCTCCCACAAGGAAGGTGTCAGCCCTGAAAGATCTTGCTGGTCTTCACTATCCGTCTGCAGCCTATCCACAGGCACAACAGCACTGGGGATCTCTGCTTTCCCAGAGACTCAGCATGTCACGGTGCTCGTTCTCGGCAGAAGCTTTTTTCTGAAAAGGCAAACTTACGGCTCCTTCTCCCACAAGGAAGGTGCCAGCCCTGAAAGATCTTGCTGGTCTTCACTATCCCTCTGCAGCCTATCCACAGGCACAACAGCACTGGGGATCTCTGCTTTCCCAGAGACTCAGCATGTCACGGTGCTCGTTCTCGGCAGAAGCTTTTTTCTGAAAAGGCAAACGTCTGGCTCCTTCTCCCACAAGGAAGCTGCTAGCCCGGAAAGCTAATGCAGGTCTTCACTATCCGCCTGCAGCCTATCCACAGGCACAAGAGCATTGGGAATCTCTGCTTTCCCAGAGACTCAGCATGTCACGGTGCTCGTTCTCGGCAGAAGCTTTTTTCTGAAAAGGCAAACTTAGGGCTCCTTCTCCCACAAGGAAGGTGCCAGCCCTGAAAGATCTTGCTGGTCTTCACTATCCCTCTGCAGCCTATCCACAGGCACAACAGCACTGGGGATCTCTGCTTTCCCAGAGACTCAGCATGTCACGGTGCTCGCTCTCGGCAGAAGCTTTTTCTTAAAAGGCAAACGTCTGGCTCCTTCTCACACAAGGAACCTGCCAGCCCTGAAAGATCTTGCTGGTCTTCACTATCCCTCTGCAGCCTATCTTTAGCCGCAACAGCATTGGGGATCTCTGCTTTCCCAGAGACTCAGCATGTCACGGTGCTCGGTCTCGGCAGAAGCTTTTTTCTGAAAAGGCAAACGCCTGGCTCCTTCTCCCGTAAGGAAAGTGCCAGCCTGAAATATTTTGTGGTCTTCACCGCCCCCTCCAGCCTATTCACGGGCACAACAGCATTGGGGATCTCTGCTTTCCCAGAGACTCAGCATGTCACGGTGCTCGTTCTTGGGAGAAGCTTTTTCTGAAAAGGCAAACTTACGGCTGCTTCTCCCACAAGGAAGGTGCCAGCCCTGAAAACTAATGCAGGTCTTCAATATCCCCCTGCAGCCTATCCACAGGCACAACAGCAATGGGGATCCCTGCTTTCCCAGAGACTCAGCATGTCACCGTGCTCACTCTCGGCAGAGCCTTTGTTTGAAAAGGAAAACGCCTGGCTCCTTCTCCCGTAAGGAAAGTGCCAGCCTGAAAGATTTTGTGGTCTTCACCGCCCACTCCAACCTATCCACAGGCACAACAGCACTGGGGAGCTCTGGTCTCCCAGAGACTCAGCATGTCACGGTGCTCACTCTCGACAGAAGCTTTTTTCTGAAAAGGCAAACTTACAGCTCCTTCTCCCACAAGGAAGGTGCCAGCCCTGAAAGATCTTGCTGGTTTTCACTATCCCTCTGCAGCCTATCTATAGCCGCAACAGCACTGGGGATCTCTGCTTTCCCAGAGACTCAGCATGTCACGGTGCTCGTTCTCGGCAGAAGCCTTTTTCTGAAAAGGCAAACGTCTGGCTCCTTCTCCCACAAGGAAGGTGCCAGCCCTGAAAGATCTTGCTGGTCTTCACTATCCCTCTGCAGCCTATCCACAGGCACAACAGCACTGGGGATCTCTGCTTTCCCAGAGACTCAGCATGTCACGGTGCTCGTTCTCGGCAGAAGCTTTTTTCTGAAAAGGCAAACTTACGGCTGCTTCTCCCACAAGGAAGGTGCCAGCCCTGAAAGATCTTGCTGGTTTTCACTATCCCTCTGCAGCCTATCCACAGGCACAACAGCACTGGGGATCTCTGCTTTCCCAGAGACTCAGCATGTCATTGTGCTCGTTCTCGGTAGAAGCCTTTTTCTGAAAAGGCAAACTTAGGGCTCCTTCTCCCACAAGGAAGGTGCCAGCCCTGAAAGATCTTGCTGGTCTTCACTATCCGCCTGCAGCCTATCCACAGGCACAACAGCATTGGGGATCTCTGCTTTCCCAGAGACTCAGCATGTCACGGTGCTCGCTCTCGGCAGAAGCTTTTTCTTAAAAGGCAAACGTCTGGCTCCTTCTCACACAAGGAAGCTGCCAGCCCTGAAAGATCTTGCTGGTCTTCACTATCCCTCTGCAGCCTATCTTTAGCCGCAACAGCATTGGGGATCTCTGCTTTCCCAGAGACTCAGCATGTCACGGTGCTCGTTCTCGGCAGAAGCTTTTTTCTGAAAAGGCAAACGCCTGGCTCCTTCTCCCGTAAGGAAAGTGCCAGCCTGAAATATTTTGTGGTCTTCACCGCCCCCTCCAGCCTATTCACAGGCACAACAGCACTGGGGATCTCTGCTTTCCCAGAGACTCAGCATGTCACGGTGCTCGTTCTCGGCAGAAGCTTTTTTCTGAAAAGGCAAACTTACGGCTGCTTCTCCCACAAGGAAGGTGCCAGCCCTGAAAGATCTTGCTGGTTTTCACTATCCCTCTGCAGCCTATCCACAGGCACAACAGCCCTGGGGATCTCTGCTTTCCCAGAGACTCAGCATGTCACGGTGCTCGTTCTCGGCAGAAGCCTTTTTCTGAAAAGGCAAACGTCTGGCTCCTTCTCCCACAAGGAAGGTGTCAGCCCTGAAAGATCTTGCTGGTCTTCACTATCCGTCTGCAGCCTATCCACAGGCACAACAGCACTGGGGATCTCTGCTTTCCCAGAGACTCAGCATGTCACGGTGCTCGTTCTCGGCAGAAGCTTTTTTCTGAAAAGGCAAACTTACGGCTCCTTCTCCCACAAGGAAGGTGCCAGCCCTGAAAGATCTTGCTGGTCTTCACTATCCCTCTGCAGCCTATCCACAGGCACAACAGCACTGGGGATCTCTGCTTTCCCAGAGACTCAGCATGTCACGGTGCTCGTTCTCGGCAGAAGCTTTTTTCTGAAAAGGCAAACGTCTGGCTCCTTCTCCCACAAGGAAGCTGCTAGCCCGGAAAGCTAATGCAGGTCTTCACTATCCGCCTGCAGCCTATCCACAGGCACAAGAGCATTGGGAATCTCTGCTTTCCCAGAGACTCAGCATGTCACGGTGCTCGTTCTCGGCAGAAGCTTTTTTCTTAAAAGGCAAACTTAGGGCTCCTTCTCCCACAAGGAAGGTGCCAGCCCTGAAAGATCTTGCTGGTCTTCACTATCCCTCTGCAGCCTATCCACAGGCACAACAGCACTGGGGATCTCTGCTTTCCCAGAGACTCAGCATGTCACGGTGCTCGCTCTCGGCAGAAGCTTTTTCTTAAAAGGCAAACGTCTGGCTCCTTCTCACACAAGGAACCTGCCAGCCCTGAAAGATCTTGCTGGTCTTCACTATCCCTCTGCAGCCTATCTTTAGCCGCAACAGCATTGGGGATCTCTGCTTTCCCAGAGACTCAGCATGTCACGGTGCTCGGTCTCGGCAGAAGCTTTTTTCTGAAAAGGCAAACGCCTGGCTCCTTCTCCCGTAAGGAAAGTGCCAGCCTGAAATATTTTGTGGTCTTCACCGCCCCCTCCAGCCTATTCACGGGCACAACAGCATTGGGGATCTCTGCTTTCCCAGAGACTCAGCATGTCACGGTGCTCGTTCTTGGGAGAAGCTTTTTCTGAAAAGGCAAACTTACGGCTGCTTCTCCCACAAGGAAGGTGCCAGCCCTGAAAACTAATGCAGGTCTTCAATATCCCCCTGCAGCCTATCCACAGGCACAACAGCAATGGGGATCCCTGCTTTCCCAGAGACTCAGCATGTCACCGTGCTCACTCTCGGCAGAGCCTTTGTTTGAAAAGGAAAACGCCTGGCTCCTTCTCCCGTAAGGAAAGTGCCAGCCTGAAAGATTTTGTGGTCTTCACCGCCCACTCCAACCTATCCACAGGCACAACAGCACTGGGGAGCTCTGGTCTCCCAGAGACTCAGCATGTCACGGTGCTCACTCTCGACAGAAGCTTTTTTCTGAAAAGGCAAACTTACAGCTCCTTCTCCCACAAGGAAGGTGCCAGCCCTGAAAGATCTTGCTGGTTTTCACTATCCCTCTGCAGCCTATCTATAGCCGCAACAGCACTGGGGATCTCTGCTTTCCCAGAGACTCAGCATGTCACGGTGCTCGTTCTCGGCAGAAGCCTTTTTCTGAAAAGGCAAACGTCTGGCTCCTTCTCCCACAAGGAAGGTGCCAGCCCTGAAAGATCTTGCTGGTCTTCACTATCCCTCTGCAGCCTATCCACAGGCACAACAGCACTGGGGATCTCTGCTTTCCCAGAGACTCAGCATGTCACGGTGCTCGTTCTCGGCAGAAGCTTTTTTCTGAAAAGGCAAACTTACGGCTGCTTCTCCCACAAGGAAGGTGCCAGCCCTGAAAGATCTTGCTGGTTTTCACTATCCCTCTGCAGCCTATCCACAGGCACAACAGCACTGGGGATCTCTGCTTTCCCAGAGACTCAGCATGTCATTGTGCTCGTTCTCGGTAGAAGCCTTTTTCTGAAAAGGCAAACTTAGGGCTCCTTCTCCCACAAGGAAGGTGCCAGCCCTGAAAGATCTTGCTGGTCTTCACTATCCGCCTGCAGCCTATCCACAGGCACAACAGCATTGGGGATCTCTGCTTTCCCAGAGACTCAGCATGTCACGGTGCTCGTTCTCGGCAGAAGCTTTTTTCTGAAAAGGCAAACTTAGGGCTCCTTCTCCCACAAGGAAGGTGCCAGCCCTGAAAGATCTTGCTGGTCTTCACTATCCCTCTGCAGCCTATCCACAGGCACAACAGCATTGGGGATCTCTGCTTTCCCAGAGACTCAGCATGTCACGGTGCTCGTTCTCGGCAGAAGCTTTTTTCTGAAAAGGCAAACCTCTGGCTCCTTCTCCCACAAGGAAGGTGCCAGCCCTGAAAGATCTTGCTGGTTTTCACTATCCCTCTGCAGCCTATCCACAGGCACAACAGCACTGGGGATCTCTGCTTTCCCAGAGACTCAGCATGTCACGGTGCTCGTTCTCGGCAGAAGCCTTTTTCTGAAAAGGCAAACGTCTGGCTCCTTCTCCCACAAGGAAGGTGCCAGCCCTGAAAGATCTTGCTGGTCTTCACTATCCCTCTGCAGCCTATCCACAGGCACAACAGCATTGGGGATCTCTGCTTTCCCAGAGACTCAGCATGTCACGGTGCTCGTTCTCGGCAGAAGCTTTTTCCTGATAAGGCAAACTTACGACTGCTTCTCCCACAAGGAAGGTGCCAGCCCTGAAAGATCTTGCTGGTTTTCACTATCCCTCTGCAGCCTATCCACAGGCACAACAGCACTGGGGATCTCTGCTTTCCCAGAGACTCAGCATGTCACGGTGCTCGTTCTCGGCAGAAGCTTTTTTCTGAAAAGGCAAACTTAGGGCTCCTTCTCCCACAAGGAAGGTGCCAGCCCTGAAAGATCTTGCTGGTCTTCACTATCCCTCTGCAGCCTATCCACAGGCACAACAGCCCTGGGGATCTCTGCTTTCCCAGAGACTCAGCATGTCACGGTGCTCGTTCTCGGCAGAAGCCTTTTTCTGAAAAGGCAAACTTACGGCTGCTTCTCCCACAAGGAAGGTGCCAGCCCTGAAAGATCTTGCTGGTTTTCACTATCCCTCTGCAGCCTATCCACAGGCACAACAGCACTGGGGTTCTCTGCTTTCCCGGAGACTCAGCATGTCACGGTGCTCGTTCTCGGCAGAAGCTTTTTTCTGAAAAGGCAAACTTAGGGCTCCTTCTCCCACAAGGAAGGTGCCAGCCCTGACAGATCTTGCTGGTCTTCACTATCCCTCTGCAGCCTATCATTAGCCGCAACAGCACTGGGGATCCCTGCTTTCCCAGAGACTCAGTATGTCACGGTGCTCGCTCTCGGCAGAGCCTTTTTTTAAAAGGCAGACTTACGGCTACTTCTCCCACAGGGAAGGTGCCAGCCCTGACAGATTTTGCTGGTCTTCACTATCCCTCTGCAGCCTATCCACAGGCACAACAGCACTGGGGATCCCGGCTTTCCGGAGACTCAGCATGTCAAGGTGCTCGTTCTCGGCAGAAGCTTTTTCTGAAAAGGCAAACTTACGACTGCTTCTCCCACAAGGAAGGTGCCAGCCCTGAAAGATCTTGCTGGTTTTCACTATCCCTCTGCAGCCTATCCACAGGCACAACAGCACTGGGGATCTCTGCTTTCCCAGAGACTCAGCATGTCACGGTGCTCGTTCTCGGCAGAAGCTTTTTCTGAAAAGGCAAACGTCTGGGTCCTTCTCCCACAAGGAAGGTGCCAGCCCTGAAAGATCTTGCTGGTCTTCACTATCCCTTTGCAGCCTATCCACAGGCACAACAGCACTGGGGATCCCTGCTTTCCCGGAGACTCAGCATGTCACGGTGCTCGTTCTCGGCAGAAGCATTTTTCTGAAAAGTCAAACTTACGGCTCCTTCTCCCACAAGGAAGGTGCCAGCCCTGAAAGATCTTGCTGGTTTTCACTATCCCTCTGCAGCCTATCCACAGGCACAACAGCACTGGGGATCTCTGCTTTCCCAGAGACTCAGCATGTCAGGGTGCTCGTTCTCGGCAGAAGCTTTTTTCTGAAAAGGCAAACTTACGGCTGCTTCTCCCACAAGGAAGGTGCCAGCCCTGAAAGATCTTGCTGGTTTTCACTATCCCTCTGCAGCCTATCCACAGGCACAACAGCACTGGGGATCTCTGCTTTCCCAGAGACTCAGCATGTCACGGTGCTCGTTCTCGGCAGAAGCCTTTTTCTGAAAAGGCAAACTTACGGCTCCTTCTCCCACAAGGAAGGTGCCAGCCCTGAAAGATCTTGCTGGTTTTCACTATCCCTCTGCAGCCTATCCACAGGCACAACAGCACTGGGGATCTCTGCTTTCCCAGAGACTCAGCATGTCACGGTGCTCGTTCTCGGCAGAAGCTTTTTTCTGAAAAGGCAAACTTACGGCTGCTTCTCCCACAAGGAAGGTGCCAGCCCTGAAAGATCTTGCTGGTTTTCACTATCCTTCTGCAGCCTATCCACAGGCACAACAGCACTGGGGATCTCTGCTTTCCCAGAGACTCAGCATGTCACGGTGCTCGTACTCGGCAGAAGCCTTTTTCTGAAAAGGCAAACGTCTGGCTCCTTCTCCCACAAGGAAGGTGCCAGCCCTGAAAGATCTTGCTGGTCTTCACTATCCCTCTGCAGCCTATCCACAGGCACAACAGCACTGGGGATCTCTGCTTTCCCAGAGACTCAGCATGTCACGGTGCTCGTTCTCGGCAGAAGCTTTTTCCTGAAAAGGCAAACTTACGACTGCTTCTCCCACAAGGAAGGTGCCAGCCCTGAAAGATCTTGCTGGTCTTCACTATCCCTCTGCAGCCTATCCACAGGCACAACAGCATTGGGGATCTCTGCTTTCCCAGAGACTCAGCATGTCACGGTGCTCGTTCTCGGCAGAAGCTTTTTTCTGAAAAGGCAAACTTACGGCTGCTTCTCCCACACGGAAGGTGCCAGCCCTGAAAGATCTTGCTGGTTTTCACTATCCCTCTGCAGCCTATCCACAGGCACAACAGCACTGGGGATCTCTGCTTTCCCAGAGACTCAGCATGTCACGGTGCTCGTTCTCGGCAGAAGCCTTTTTCTGAAAAGGCAAACGTCTGGCTCCTTCTCCCACAAGGAAGGTGCCAGCCCTGAAAGATCTTGCTGGTCTTCACTATCCCTCTGCAGCCTATCCACAGGCACAACAGCACTGGGGATCCCTGCTTTCTTGGATTCTCAGCATGTCACGGTGCTCGTTCTCGGCAGAAGCTTTTTTCTGAAAAGGCAAACGTCTGGCTCCTTCTCCCACAAGGAAGGTGCCAGCCCTGAAAGATCTTGCTGGTCTTCACTATCCCTCTGCAGCCTATCCACAGGCACAACAGCACTGGGGATCTCTGCTTTCCCAGAGACTCAGCATGTCACGGTGCTCGTTCTCGGCAGAAGCTTTTTTCTGAAAAGGCAAACTTACAGCTCCTTCTCCCACAAGGAAGGTGCCAGCCCTGAAAGATCTTGCTGGCCTTCACTATCCCTCTGCAGCCTATCTTTAGCCGCAACAGAATTGGGGATCACTGCTTTCCCAGAGACTCAGCATGTCACGGTGCTCGTTCTCGGCAGAAGCTTTTTTCTGAAAAGGCAAACTTAGGGCTCCTTCTCCCACAAGGAAGGTGCCAGCCGTGAAAGATCTTGCTGGTCTTCACTATCCCTCTGCAGCCTATCTTTAGCCGCAACAGCATTGGGGATCTCTGCTTTCCCAGAGACTCAGCATGTCACGGTGCTCTTTCTCGGCAGAAGCTTTTTTCTGAAAAGGCAAACTTACAGCTCCTTCTCCCACAAGGAAGGTGCCAGCCCTGACAGATCTTGCTGGTCTTCACTATCCCTCTGCAGCCTATCATTAGCCGCAACAGCACTGGGGATCCCTGCTTTCCCAGAGACTCAGTATGTCACGGTGCTCGCTCTCGGCAGAGCCTTTTTTTAAAAGGCAGACTTACGGCTACTTCTCCCACAGGGAAGGTGCCAGCCCTGACAGATTTTGCTGGTCTTCACTATCCCTCTGCAGCCTATCCACAGGCACAACAGCACTGGGGATCCCGGCTTTCCGGAGACTCAGCATGTCAAGGTGCTCGTTCTCGGCAGAAGCTTTTTCTGAAAAGGCAAACCTACGACTGCTTCTCCCACAAGGAAGGTGCCAGCCCTGAAAGATCTTCCTGGTTTTCACTATCCCTCTGCAGCCTATCCACAGGCACAACAGCACTGGGGATCTCTGCTTTCCCAGAGACTCAGCATGTCACGGTGCTCGTTCTCGGCAGAAGCTTTTTCTGAAAAGGCAAACGTCTGGGTCCTTCTCCCACAAGGAAGGTGCCAGCCCTGAAAGATCTTGCTGGTCTTCACTATCCCTTTGCAGCCTATCCACAGGCACAACAGCACTGGGGATCCCTGCTTTCCCGGAGACTCAGCATGTCACGGTGCTCGTTCTCGGCAGAAGCTTTTTTCTGAAAAGGCAAACTTACGGCTCCTTCTCCCACAAGGAAGGTGCCAGCCCTGAAAGATCTTGCTGGTTTTCACTATCCCTCTGCAGCCTATCCACAGGCACAACAGCACTGGGGATCTCTGCTTTCCCAGAGACTCAGCATGTCAGGGTGCTCGTTCTCGGCAGAAGCTTTTTTCTGAAAAGGCAAACTTACGGCTGCTTCTCCCACAAGGAAGGTGCCAGCACTGAAAGATCTTGCTGGTTTTCACTATCCCTCTGCAGCCTATCCACAGGCACAACAGCACTGGGGATCTCTGCTTTCCCAGAGACTCAGCATGTCACGGTGCTCGTTCTCGGCAGAAGCCTTTTTCTGAAAAGGCAAACTTAGGGCTCCTTCTCCCACAAGGAAGGTGCCAGCCCTGAAAGATCTTGCTGGTCTTCACTATCCCTCTGCAGCCTATCCACAGGCACAACAGCATTGGGGATCTCTGCTTTCCCAGAGACTCAGCATGTCACGGTGCTCGTTCTCGGCAGAAGCTTTTTTCTGAAAAGGCAAACTTACGGCTGCTTCTCCCACAAGGAAGGTGCCAGCCCTGAAAGATCTTGCTGGTCTTCACTATCCCTCTGCAGCCTATCCACAGGCACAACAGCACTGGGGATCTCTGCTTTCCCAGAGACTCAGCATGTCACGGTGCTCGTTCTCGGCAGAAGCCTTTTTCTGAAAAGGCAAACGTCTGGCTCCTTCTCCCACAAGGAAGGTGCCAGCCCTGAAAGATCTTGCTGGTCTTCACTATCCCTCTGCAGCCTATCCACAGGCACAACAGCACTGGGGATCTCTGCTTTCCCAGAGACTCAGCATGTCACGGTGCTCGTTCTCGGCAGAAGCTTTTTTCTGAAAAGGCAAACTTACGGCTGCTTCTCCCACAAGGAAGGTGCCAGCCCTGAAAGATCTTGCTGGTTTTCACTATCCCTCTGCAGCCTATCCACAGGCACAACAGCACTGGGGATCTCTGCTTTCCCAGAGACTCAGCATGTCACGGTGCTCGTTCTCGGCAGAAGCTTTTTTCTGAAAAGGCAAACTTACGGCTGCTTCTCCCACAAGGAAGGTGCCAGCCCTGAAAGATCTTGCTGGTTTTCACTATCCTTCTGCAGCCTATCCACAGGCACAACAGCACTGGGGATCTCTGCTTTCCCAGAGACTCAGCATGTCACGGTGCTCGTACTCGGCAGAAGCCTTTTTCTGAAAAGGCAAACGTCTGGCTCCTTCTCCCACAAGGAAGGTGCCAGCCCTGAAAGATCTTGCTGGTCTTCACTATCCCTCTGCAGCCTATCCACAGGCACAACAGCACTGGGGATCTCTGCTTTCCCAGAGACTCAGCATGTCACGGTGCTCGTTCTCGGCAGAAGCTTTTTCCTGAAAAGGCAAACTTACGACTGCTTCTCCCACAAGGAAGGTGCCAGCCCTGAAAGATCTTGCTGGTCTTCACTATCCCTCTGCAGCCTATCCACAGGCACAACAGCATTGGGGATCTCTGCTTTCCCAGAGACTCAGCATGTCACGGTGCTCGTTCTCGGCAGAAGCTTTTTTCTGAAAAGGCAAACGTCTGTCTCCTTCTCCCACAAGGAAGGTGCCAGCCCTGAAAGATCTTGCTGGTCTTCACTATCCCTCTGCAGCCTATCCACAGGCACAACAGCACTGGGGATCTCTGCTTTCCCAGAGACTCAGCATGTCACGGTGCTCGTTCTCGGCAGAAGCCTTTTTCTGAAAAGGCAAACGTCTGGCTCCTTCTCCCACAAGGAAGGTGCCAGCCCTGAAAGATCTTGCTGGTCTTCACTATCCCTCTGCAGCCTATCCACAGGCACAACAGCACTGGGGATCCCTGCTTTCTTGGATTCTCAGCATGTCACGGTGCTCGTTCTCGGCAGAACCTTTTTCTGAAAAGGCAAACGTCTGGCTCCTTCTCCCACAAGGAAGGTGCCAGCCCTGAAAGATCTTGCTGGTCTTCACTATCCCTCTGCAGCCTATCCACAGGCACAACAGCACTGGGGATCTCTGCTTTCCCAGAGACTCAGCATGTCACGGTGCTCGTTCTCGGCAGAAGCTTTTTTCTGAAAAGGCAAACTTACAGCTCCTTCTCCCACAAGGAAGGTGCCAGCCCTGAAAGATCTTGCTGGCCTTCACTATCCCTCTGCAGCCTATCTTTAGCCGCAACAGAATTGGGGATCACTGCTTTCCCAGAGACTCAGCATGTCACGGTGCTCGTTCTCGGCAGAAGCTTTTTTCTGAAAAGGCAAACTTAGGGCTCCTTCTCCCACAAGGAAGGTGCCAGCCCTGAAAGATCTTGCTGGTCTTCACTATCCCTCTGCAGCCTATCTTTAGCCGCAACAGCATTGGGGATCTCTGCTTTCCCAGAGACTCAGCATGTCACGGTGCTCGTTCTCGGCAGAAGCTTTTTTCTGAAAAGGCAAACTTACAGCTCCTTCTCCCACAAGGAAGGTGCCAGCCCTGACAGATCTTGCTGGTCTTCACTATCCCTCTGCAGCCTATCATTAGCCGCAACAGCACTGGGGATCCCTGCTTTCCCAGAGACTCAGTATGTCACGGTGCTCGCTCTCGGCAGAGCCTTTTTATAAAAGGCAGACATACGGCTACTTCTCCCACAGGGAAGGTGCCAGCCCTGACAGATTTTGCTGGTCTTCACTATCCCTCTGCAGCCTATCCACAGGCACAACAGCACTGGGGATCCCGGCTTTCCGGAGACTCAGCATGACAAGGTGCTCGTTCTCGGCAGAAGCTTTTTCTGAAAAGGCAAACTTACGACTGCTTCTCCCACAAGGAAGGTGCCAGCCCTGAAAGATCTTGCTGGTTTTCACTATCCCTCTGCAGCCTATCCACAGGCACAACAGCACTGGGGATCTCTGCTTTCCCAGAGACTCAGCATGTCACGGTGCTCGTTCTCGGCAGAAGCTTTTTCTGAAAAGGCAAACGTCTGGGTCCTTCTCCCACAAGGAAGGTGCCAGCCCTGAAAGATCTTGCTGGTCTTCACTATCCCTTTGCAGCCTATCCACAGGCACAACAGCACTGGGGATCCCTGCTTTCCCGGAGACTCAGCATGTCACGGTGCTCGTTCTCGGCAGAAGCTTTTTTCTGAAAAGGCAAACTTACGGCTCCTTCTCCCACAAGGAAGGTGCCAGCCCTGAAAGATCTTGCTGGTTTTCACTATCCCTCTGCAGCCTATCCACAGGCACAACAGCACTGGGGATCTCTGCTTTCCCAGAGACTCAGCATGTCAGGGTGCTCGTTCTCGGCAGAAGCTTTTTTCTGAAAAGGCAAACTTACGGCTGCTTCTCCCACAAGGAAGGTGCCAGCACTGAAAGATCTTGCTGGTTTTCACTATCCCTCTGCAGCCTATCCACAGGCACAACAGCACTGGGGATCTCTGCTTTCCCAGAGACTCAGCATGTCACGGTGCTCGTTCTCGGCAGAAGCTTTTTTCTGAAAAGGCAAACGTCTGGCTCCTTCTCCCACAAGGAAGGTGCCAGCCCTGAAAGATCTTGCTGGTCTTCACTATCCCTCTGCAGCCTATCCACAGGCACAACAGCACTGGGGATCTCTGCTTTCCCAGAGACTCAGCATGTCACGGTGCTCGTTCTCGGCAGAAGCTTTTTTCTGAAAAGGCAAACTTACGGCTGCTTCTCCCACAAGGAAGGTGCCAGCCCTGAAAGATCTTGCTGGTTTTCACTATCCCTCTGCAGCCTATCCACAGGCACAACAGCACTGGGGATCTCTGCTTTCCCAGAGACTCAGCATGTCACGGTGCTCGTTCTCGGCAGAAGCTTTTTTCTGAAAAGGCAAACTTACGGCTGCTTCTCCCACAAGGAAGGTGCCAGCCCTGAAAGATCTTGCTGGTTTTCACTATCCTTCTGCAGCCTATCCACAGGCACAACAGCACTGGGGATCTCTGCTTTCCCAGAGACTCAGCATGTCACGGTGCTCGTACTCGGCAGAAGCCTTTTTCTGAAAAGGCAAACGTCTGGCTCCTTCTCCCACAAGGAAGGTGCCAGCCCTGAAAGATCTTGCTGGTCTTCACTATCCCTCTGCAGCCTATCCACAGGCACAACAGCACTGGGGATCTCTGCTTTCCCAGAGACTCAGCATGTCACGGTGCTCGTTCTCGGCAGAAGCTTTTTCCTGAAAAGGCAAACTTACGACTGCTTCTCCCACAAGGAAGGTGCCAGCCCTGAAAGATCTTCCTGGTTTTCACTATCCCTCTGCAGCCTATCCACAGGCACAACAGCACTGGGGATCTCTGCTTTCCCAGAGACTCAGCATGTCACGGTGCTCGTTCTCGGCAGAAGCCTTTTTCTGAAAAGGCAAACTTAGGGCTCCTTCTCCCACAAGGAAGGTGCCAGCCCTGAAAGATCTTGCTGGTCTTCACTATCCCTCTGCAGCCTATCCACAGGCACAACAGCACTGGGGATCTCTGCTTTCCCAGAGACTCAGCATGTCACGGTGCTCGTTCTCGGCAGAAGCTTTTTTCTGAAAAGGCAAACTTACAGCTCCTTCTCCCACAAAGAAGGTGCCAGCCCTGAAAAATCTTGCTGGCCTTCACTATTCCTCTGCAGCCTATCTTTAGCCGCAACAGAATTGGGGATCACTGCTTTCCCAGAGACTCAGCATGTCACGGTGCTCGTTCTCGGCAGAAGCTTTTTTCTGAAAAGGCAAACTTAGGGCTCCTTCTCCCACAAGGAAGGTGCCAGCCCTGAAAGATCTTGCTGGTCTTCACTATCCCTCTGCAGCCTATCCACAGGCACAACAGCACTGGGGATCTCTGCTTTCCCAGAGACTCAGCATGTCACGGTGCTCGTTCTCGGCAGAAGCTTTTTTCTGAAAAGGCAAACTTACAGCTCCTTCTCCCACAAGGAAGGTGCCAGCCCTGAAAGATCTTGCTGGCCTTCACTATCCCTCTGCAGCCTATCTTTAGCCGCAACAGAATTGGGGATCACTGCTTTCCCAGAGACTCAGCATGTCACGGTGCTCGTTCTCGGCAGAAGCTTTTTTCTGAAAAGGCAAACTTAGGGCTCCTTCTCCCACAAGGAAGGTGCCAGCCGTGAAAGATCTTGCTGGTCTTCACTATCCCTCTGCAGCCTATCTTTAGCCGCAACAGCATTGGGGATCTCTGCTTTCCCAGAGACTCAGCATGTCACGGTGCTCTTTCTCGGCAGAAGCTTTTTTCTGAAAAGGCAAACTTACAGCTCCTTCTCCCACAAGGAAGGTGCCAGCCCTGACAGATCTTGCTGGTCTTCACTATCCCTCTGCAGCCTATCATTAGCCGCAACAGCACTGGGGATCCCTGCTTTCCCAGAGACTCAGTATGTCACGGTGCTCGCTCTCGGCAGAGCCTTTTTTTAAAAGGCAGACTTACGGCTACTTCTCCCACAGGGAAGGTGCCAGCCCTGACAGATTTTGCTGGTCTTCACTATCCCTCTGCAGCCTATCCACAGGCACAACAGCACTGGGGATCCCGGCTTTCCGGAGACTCAGCATGTCAAGGTGCTCGTTCTCGGCAGAAGCTTTTTCTGAAAAGGCAAACCTACGACTGCTTCTCCCACAAGGAAGGTGCCAGCCCTGAAAGATCTTCCTGGTTTTCACTATCCCTCTGCAGCCTATCCACAGGCACAACAGCACTGGGGATCTCTGCTTTCCCAGAGACTCAGCATGTCACGGTGCTCGTTCTCGGCAGAAGCTTTTTCTGAAAAGGCAAACGTCTGGGTCCTTCTCCCACAAGGAAGGTGCCAGCCCTGAAAGATCTTGCTGGTCTTCACTATCCCTTTGCAGCCTATCCACAGGCACAACAGCACTGGGGATCTCTGCTTTCCCGGAGACTCAGCATGTCACGGTGCTCGTTCTCGGCAGAAGCTTTTTTCTGAAAAGGCAAACTTACGGCTCCTTCTCCCACAAGGAAGGTGCCAGCCCTGAAAGATCTTGCTGGTTTTCACTATCCCTCTGCAGCCTATCCACAGGCACAACAGTACTGGGGATCTCTGCTTTCCCAGAGACTCAGCATGTCAGGGTGCTCGTTCTCGGCAGAAGCTTTTTTCTGAAAAGGCAAACTTACGGCTGCTTCTCCCACAAGGAAGGTGCCAGCACTGAAAGATCTTGCTGGTTTTCACTATCCCTCTGCAGCCTATCCACAGGCACAACAGCACTGGGGATCTCTGCTTTCCCAGAGACTCAGCATGTCACGGTGCTCGTTCTCGGCAGAAGCCTTTTTCTGAAAAGGCAAACTTAGGGCTCCTTCTCCCACAAGGAAGGTGCCAGCCCTGAAAGATCTTGCTGGTCTTCACTATCCCTCTGCAGCCTATCCACAGGCACAACAGCATTGGGGATCTCTGCTTTCCCAGAGACTCAGCATGTCACGGTGCTCGTTCTCGGCAGAAGCTTTTTTCTGAAAAGGCAAACTTACGGCTGCTTCTCCCACAAGGAAGGTGCCAGCCCTGAAAGATCTTGCTGGTCTTCACTATCCCTCTGCAGCCTATCCACAGGCACAACAGCACTGGGGATCTCTGCTTTCCCAGAGACTCAGCATGTCACGGTGCTCGTTCTCGGCAGAAGCCTTTTTCTGAAAAGGCAAACGTCTGGCTCCTTCTCCCACAAGGAAGGTGCCAGCCCTGAAAGATCTTGCTGGTCTTCACTATCCCTCTGCAGCCTATCCACAGGCACAACAGCACTGGGGATCTCTGCTTTCCCAGAGACTCAGCATGTCACGGTGCTCGTTCTCGGCAGAAGCTTTTTTCTGAAAAGGCAAACTTACGGCTGCTTCTCCCACAAGGAAGGTGCCAGCCCTGAAAGATCTTGCTGGTTTTCACTATCCCTCTGCAGCCTATCCACAGGCACAACAGCACTGGGGATCTCTGCTTTCCCAGAGACTCAGCATGTCACGGTGCTCGTTCTCGGCAGAAGCTTTTTTCTGAAAAGGCAAACTTACGGCTGCTTCTCCCACAAGGAAGGTGCCAGCCCTGAAAGATCTTGCTGGTTTTCACTATCCTTCTGCAGCCTATCCACAGGCACAACAGCACTGGGGATCTCTGCTTTCCCAGAGACTCAGCATGTCACGGTGCTCGTACTCGGCAGAAGCCTTTTTCTGAAAAGGCAAACGTCTGGCTCCTTCTCCCACAAGGAAGGTGCCAGCCCTGAAAGATCTTGCTGGTCTTCACTATCCCTCTGCAGCCTATCCACAGGCACAACAGCACTGGGGATCTCTGCTTTCCCAGAGACTCAGCATGTCACGGTGCTCGTTCTCGGCAGAAGCTTTTTCCTGAAAAGGCAAACTTACGACTGCTTCTCCCACAAGGAAGGTGCCAGCCCTGAAAGATCTTGCTGGTCTTCACTATCCCTCTGCAGCCTATCCACAGGCACAACAGCATTGGGGATCTCTGCTTTCCCAGAGACTCAGCATGTCACGGTGCTCGTTCTCGGCAGAAGCTTTTTTCTGAAAAGGCAAACGTCTGTCTCCTTCTCCCACAAGGAAGGTGCCAGCCCTGAAAGATCTTGCTGGTTTTCACTATCCCTCTGCAGCCTATCCACAGGCACAACAGCACTGGGGATCTCTGCTTTCCCAGAGACTCAGCATGTCACGGTGCTCGTTCTCGGCAGAAGCCTTTTTCTGAAAAGGCAAACGTCTGGCTCCTTCTCCCACAAGGAAGGTGCCAGCCCTGAAAGATCTTGCTGGTCTTCACTATCCCTCTGCAGCCTATCCACAGGCACAACAGCACTGGGGATCCCTGCTTTCTTGGATTCTCAGCATGTCACGGTGCTCGTTCTCGGCAGAACCTTTTTCTGAAAAGGCAAACGTCTGGCTCCTTCTCCCACAAGGAAGGTGCCAGCCCTGAAAGATCTTGCTGGTCTTCACTATCCCTCTGCAGCCTATCCACAGGCACAACAGCACTGGGGATCTCTGCTTTCCCAGAGACTCAGCATGTCACGGTGCTCGTTCTCGGCAGAAGCTTTTTTCTGAAAAGGCAAACTTAGGGCTCCTTCTCCCACAAGGAAGGTGCCAGCCCTGAAAGATCTTGCTGGTCTTCACTATCCCTCTGCAGCCTATCTTTAGCCGCAACAGCATTGGGGATCTCTGCTTTCCCAGAGACTCAGCATGTCACGGTGCTCGTTCTCGGCAGAAGCTTTTTTCTGAAAAGGCAAACTTACAGCTCCTTCTCCCACAAGGAAGGTGCCAGCCCTGACAGATCTTGCTGGTCTTCACTATCCCTCTGCAGCCTATCATTAGCCGCAACAGCACTGGGGATCCCTGCTTTCCCAGAGACTCAGTATGTCACGGTGCTCGCTCTCGGCAGAGCCTTTTTATAAAAGGCAGACATACGGCTACTTCTCCCACAGGGAAGGTGCCAGCCCTGACAGATTTTGCTGGTCTTCACTATCCCTCTGCAGCCTATCCACAGGCACAACAGCACTGGGGATCCCGGCTTTCCGGAGACTCAGCATGTCAAGGTGCTCGTTCTCGGCAGAAGCTTTTTCTGAAAAGGCAAACTTACGACTGCTTCTCCCACAAGGAAGGTGCCAGCCCTGAAAGATCTTGCTGGTTTTCACTATCCCTCTGCAGCCTATCCACAGGCACAACAGCACTGGGGATCTCTGCTTTCCCAGAGACTCAGCATGTCACGGTGCTCGTTCTCGGCAGAAGCTTTTTCTGAAAAGGCAAACGTCTGGGTCCTTCTCCCACAAGGAAGGTGCCAGCCCTGAAAGATCTTGCTGGTCTTCACTATCCCTTTGCAGCCTATCCACAGGCACAACAGCACTGGGGATCCCTGCTTTCCCGGAGACTCAGCATGTCACGGTGCTCGTTCTCGGCAGAAGCTTTTTTCTGAAAAGGCAAACTTACGGCTCCTTCTCCCACAAGGAAGGTGCCAGCCCTGAAAGATCTTGCTGGTTTTCACTATCCCTCTGCAGCCTATCCACAGGCACAACAGCACTGGGGATCTCTGCTTTCCCAGAGACTCAGCATGTCACGGTGCTCGTTCTCGGCAGAAGCCTTTTTCTGAAAAGGCAAACGTCTGGCTCCTTCTCCCACAAGGAAGGTGCCAGCCCTGAAAGATCTTGCTGGTCTTCACTATCCCTCTGCAGCCTATCCACAGGCACAACAGCACTGGGGATCTCTGCTTTCCCAGAGACTCAGCATGTCACGGTGCTCGTTCTCGGCAGAAGCTTTTTTCTGAAAAGGCAAACTTACGGCTGCTTCTCCCACAAGGAAGGTGCCAGCCCTGAAAGATCTTGCTGGTTTTCACTATCCCTCTGCAGCCTATCCACAGGCACAACAGCACTGGGGATCTCTGCTTTCCCAGAGACTCAGCATGTCACGGTGCTCGTTCTCGGCAGAAGCTTTTTTCTGAAAAGGCAAACTTACGGCTGCTTCTCCCACAAGGAAGGTGCCAGCCCTGAAAGATCTTGCTGGTTTTCACTATCCTTCTGCAGCCTATCCACAGGCACAACAGCACTGGGGATCTCTGCTTTCCCAGAGACTCAGCATGTCACGGTGCTCGTACTCGGCAGAAGCCTTTTTCTGAAAAGGCAAACGTCTGGCTCCTTCTCCCACAAGGAAGGTGCCAGCCCTGAAAGATCTTGCTGGTCTTCACTATCCCTCTGCAGCCTATCCACAGGCACAACAGCACTGGGGATCTCTGCTTTCCCAGAGACTCAGCATGTCACGGTGCTCGTTCTCGGCAGAAGCTTTTTCCTGAAAAGGCAAACTTACGACTGCTTCTCCCACAAGGAAGGTGCCAGCCCTGAAAGATCTTGCTGGTCTTCACTATCCCTCTGCAGCCTATCCACAGGCACAACAGCACTGGGGATCTCTGCTTTCCCAGAGACTCAGCATGTCACGGTGCTCGTTCTCGGCAGAAGCTTTTTTCTGAAAAGGCAAACTTACGGCTGCTTCTCCCACAAGGAAGGTGCCAGCCCTGAAAGATCTTGCTGGTCTTCACTATCCCTTTGCAGCCTATCCACAGGCACAACAGCACTGGGGATCCCTGCTTTCCCGGAGACTCAGCATGTCACGGTGCTCGTTCTCGGCAGAAGCTTTTTTCTGAAAAGGCAAACTTACGGCTCCTTCTCCCACAAGGAAGGTGCCAGCCCTGAAAGATCTTGCTGGTTTTCACTATCCCTCTGCAGCCTATCCACAGGCACAACAGCACTGGGGATCTCTGCTTTCCCAGAGACTCAGCATGTCAGGGTGCTCGTTCTCGGCAGAAGCTTTTTTCTGAAAAGGCAAACTTACGGCTGCTTCTCCCACAAGGAAGGTGCCAGCACTGAAAGATCTTGCTGGTTTTCACTATCCCTCTGCAGCCTATCCACAGGCACAACAGCACTGGGGATCTCTGCTTTCCCAGAGACTCAGCATGTCACGGTGCTCGTTCTCGGCAGAAGCCTTTTTCTGAAAAGGCAAACGTCTGGCTCCTTCTCCCACAAGGAAGGTGCCAGCCCTGAAAGATCTTGCTGGTCTTCACTATCCCTCTGCAGCCTATCCACAGGCACAACAGCACTGGGGATCTCTGCTTTCCCAGAGACTCAGCATGTCACGGTGCTCGTTCTCGGCAGAAGCTTTTTTCTGAAAAGGCAAACTTACGGCTGCTTCTCCCACAAGGAAGGTGCCAGCCCTGAAAGATCTTGCTGGTTTTCACTATCCCTCTGCAGCCTATCCACAGGCACAACAGCACTGGGGATCTCTGCTTTCCCAGAGACTCAGCATGTCACGGTGCTCGTTCTCGGCAGAAGCTTTTTTCTGAAAAGGCAAACTTACGGCTGCTTCTCCCACAAGGAAGGTGCCAGCCCTGAAAGATCTTGCTGGTTTTCACTATCCTTCTGCAGCCTATCCACAGGCACAACAGCACTGGGGATCTCTGCTTTCCCAGAGACTCAGCATGTCACGGTGCTCGTACTCGGCAGAAGCCTTTTTCTGAAAAGGCAAACGTCTGGCTCCTTCTCCCACAAGGAAGGTGCCAGCCCTGAAAGATCTTGCTGGTCTTCACTATCCCTCTGCAGCCTATCCACAGGCACAACAGCACTGGGGATCTCTGCTTTCCCAGAGACTCAGCATGTCACGGTGCTCGTTCTCGGCAGAAGCTTTTTCCTGAAAAGGCAAACTTACGACT
The DNA here is from genome assembly GCF_929443795.1 of Astur gentilis. NCBI lineage: Eukaryota > Metazoa > Chordata > Aves > Accipitriformes > Accipitridae > Astur > Astur gentilis. The sequence goes on along the minus strand of NC_064890.1, from coordinate 20,691,651 downwards.
GCTTCTCCCACAAGGAAGGTGCCAGCCCTGAAAGATCTTCCTGGTTTTCACTATCCCTCTGCAGCCTATCCACAGGCACAACAGCACTGGGGATCTCTGCTTTCCCAGAGACTCAGCATGTCACGGTGCTCGTTCTCGGCAGAAGCCTTTTTCTGAAAAGGCAAACTTAGGGCTCCTTCTCCCACAAGGAAGGTGCCAGCCCTGAAAGATCTTGCTGGTCTTCACTATCCCTCTGCAGCCTATCCACAGGCACAACAGCACTGGGGATCTCTGCTTTCCCAGAGACTCAGCATGTCACGGTGCTCGTTCTCGGCAGAAGCTTTTTTCTGAAAAGGCAAACTTACAGCTCCTTCTCCCACAAAGAAGGTGCCAGCCCTGAAAAATCTTGCTGGCCTTCACTATTCCTCTGCAGCCTATCTTTAGCCGCAACAGAATTGGGGATCACTGCTTTCCCAGAGACTCAGCATGTCACGGTGCTCGTTCTCGGCAGAAGCTTTTTTCTGAAAAGGCAAACTTAGGGCTCCTTCTCCCACAAGGAAGGTGCCAGCCCTGAAAGATCTTGCTGGTCTTCACTATCCCTCTGCAGCCTATCTTTAGCCGCAACAGCATTGGGGATCTCTGCTTTCCCAGAGACTCAGCATGTCACGGTGCTCTTTCTCGGCAGAAGCTTTTTTCTGAAAAGGCAAACTTACAGCTCCTTCTCCCACAAGGAAGGTGCCAGCCCTGAAAGATCTTGCTGGTCTTCACTATCCCTCTGCAGCCTATCATTAGCCGCAACAGCACTGGGGATCCCTGCTTTCCCAGAGACTCAGTATGTCACGGTGCTCGCTCTCGGCAGAGCCTTTTTTTAAAAGGCAGACGTACGGCTACTTCTCCCACAGGGAAGGTGCCAGCCCTGACAGATTTTGCTGGTCTTCACTATCCCTCTGCAGCCTATCCACAGGCACAACAGCACTGGGGATCCCGGCTTTCCGGAGACTCAGCATGTCAAGGTGCTCGTTCTCGGCAGAAGCTTTTTCTGAAAAGGCAAACTTACGGCTGCTTCTCCCACAAGGAAGGTGCCAGCCCTGAAAGATCTTGCTGGTTTTCACTATCCCTCTGCAGCCTATCCACAGGCACAACAGCACTGGGGATCTCTGCTTTCCCAGAGACTCAGCATGTCACGGTGCTCGTTCTCGGCAGAAGCTTTTTCTGAAAAGGCAAACGTCTGGCTCCTTCTCCCACAAGGAAGGTGCCAGCCCTGAAAGATCTTGCTGGTCTTCACTATCCCTTTGCAGCCTATCCACAGGCACAACAGCACTGGGGATCCCTGCTTTCCCGGAGACTCAGCATGTCACGGTGCTCGTTCTCGGCAGAAGCTTTTTCTGAAAAGGCAAACGTCTGGCTCCTTCTCCCACAAGGAAGCTGCCAGCCCTGAAAGCTAATACAGCTCTTCACTATCCCTCTGCAGCCTATCCACAGGCACAACAGCACTGGGGATCTCTGCTTTCCCAGAGACTCAGCATGTCACGGTGCTCGTTCTCGGCAGAAGCTTTTTTCTGAAAAGGCAAACTTACGGCTCCTTCTCCCACAAGGAAGGTGCCAGCCCTGAAAGATCTTGCTGGTTTTCACTATCCCTCTGCAGCCTATCCACAGGCACAACAGCACTGGGGATCTCTGCTTTCCCAGAGACTCAGCATGTCACGGTGCTCGTTCTCGGCAGAAGCTTTTTTCTGAAAAGGCAAACTTACGGCTGCTTCTCCCACAAGGAAGGTGCCAGCACTGAAAGATCTTGCTGGTTTTCACTATCCCTCTGCAGCCTATCCACAGGCACAACAGCACTGGGGATCTCTGCTTTCCCAGAGACTCAGCATGTCACGGTGCTCGTTCTCGGCAGAAGCCTTTTTCTGAAAAGGCAAACTTAGGGCTCCTTCTCCCACAAGGAAGGTGCCAGCCCTGAAAGATCTTGCTGGTTTTCACTATCCCTCTGCAGCCTATCCACAGGCACAACAGCACTGGGGATCTCTGCTTTCCCAGAGACTCAGCATGTCACGGTGCTCGTTCTCGGCAGAAGCCTTTTTCTGAAAAGGCAAACGTCTGGCTCCTTCTCCCACAAGGAAGGTGCCAGCCCTGAAAGATCTTGCTGGTCTTCACTATCCCTCTGCAGCCTATCCACAGGCACAACAGCATTGGGGATCTCTGCTTTCCCAGAGACTCAGCATGTCACGGTGCTCGTTCTCGGCAGAAGCTTTTTTCTGAAAAGGCAAACTTACGGCTGCTTCTCCCACAAGGAAGGTGCCAGCCCTGAAAACTAATGCAGGTCTTCAATATCCCCCTGCAGCCTATCCACAGGCACAACAGCAATGGGGATCCCTGCTTTCCCAGAGACTCAGCATGTCACCGTGCTCACTCTCGGCAGAGCCTTTGTTTGAAAAGGAAAACGCCTGGCTCCTTCTCCCGTAAGGAAAGTGCCAGCCTGAAAGATTTTGTGGTCTTCACCGCCCACTCCAACCTATCCACAGGCACAACAGCACTGGGGAGCTCTGGTCTCCCAGAGACTCAGCATGTCACGGTGCTCACTCTCGACAGAAGCTTTTTTCTGAAAAGGCAAACTTAGGGCTCCTTCTCCCACAAGGAAGGTGCCAGCCCTGAAAGATCTTGCTGGTTTTCACTATCCCTCTGCAGCCTATCTATAGCCGCAACAGCACTGGGGATCTCTGCTTTCCCAGAGACTCAGCATGTCACGGTGCTCGTTCTCGGCAGAAGCCTTTTTCTGAAAAGGCAAACGTCTGGCTCCTTCTCCCACAAGGAAGGTGCCAGCCCTGAAAACTAATGCAGGTCTTCAATATCCCCCTGCAGCCTATCCACAGGCACAACAGCACTGGGGATCCCTGCTTTCCCAGAGACTCAGCATGTCACGGTGCTCGTTCTCGGCAGAAGCTTTTTTCTGAAAAGGCAAACTTACGGCTGCTTCTCCCACAAGGAAGGTGCCAGCCCTGAAAGATCTTGCTGGTTTTCACTATCCCTCTGCAGCCTATCCACAGGCACAACAGCACTGGGGATCTCTGCTTTCCCGGAGACTCAGCATGTCACGGTGCTCGTTCTCGGCAGAAGCTTTTTCTGAAAAGGCAAACGTCTGGCTCCTTCTCCCACAAGGAAGCTGCCAGCCCTGAAAGCTAATACAGCTCTTCACTATCCCTCTGCAGCCTATCCACAGGCACAACAGCACTGGGGATCTCTGCTTTCCCAGAGACTCAGCATGTCACGGTGCTCGTTCTCGGCAGAAGCTTTTTTCTGAAAAGGCAAACTTACGGCTCCTTCTCCCACAAGGAAGGTGCCAGCCCTGAAAGATCTTGCTGGTTTTCACTATCCCTCTGCAGCCTATCCACAGGCACAACAGCACTGGGGATCTCTGCTTTCCCAGAGACTCAGCATGTCACGGTGCTCGTTCTCGGCAGAAGCTTTTTTCTGAAAAGGCAAACTTACGGCTGCTTCTCCCACAAGGAAGGTGCCAGCCCTGAAAGATCTTGCTGGTCTTCACTATCCCTCTGCAGCCTATCCACAGGCACAACAGCACTGGGGATCTCTGCTTTCCCAGAGACTCAGCATGTCACGGTGCTCGTTCTCGGCAGAAGCCTTTTTCTGAAAAGGCAAACGTCTGGCTCCTTCTCCCACAAGGAAGGTGCCAGCCCTGAAAGATCTTGCTGGTCTTCACTATCCCTCTGCAGCCTATCCACAGGCACAACAGCATTGGGGATCTCTGCTTTCCCAGAGACTCAGCATGTCACGGTGCTCGTTCTCGGCAGAAGCCTTTTTCTGAAAAGGCAAACGTCTGGCTCCTTCTCCCACAAGGAAGCTGCCAGCCCTGAAAGATCTTGCTGGTTTTCACTATCCCTCTGCAGCCTATCCACAGGCACAACAGCACTGGGGATCTCTGCTTTCCCGGAGACTCAGCATGTCACGGTGCTCGTTCTCGGCAGAAGCTTTTTTCTGAAAAGGCAAACTTACGGCTGCTTCTCCCACAAGGAAGGTGCCAGCCCTGAAAGATCTTGCTGGTTTTCACTATCCCTCTGCAGCCTATCCACAGGCACAACAGCACTGGGGATCTCTGCTTTCCCAGAGACTCAGCATGTCACGGTGCTCGTTCTCGGCAGAAGCTTTTTTCTGAAAAGGCAAACTTACGGCTGCTTCTCCCACAAGGAAGGTGCCAGCCCTGAAAGATCTTGCTGGTTTTCACTATCCCTCTGCAGCCTATCCACAGGCACAACAGCACTGGGGATCTCTGCTTTCCCAGAGACTCAGCATGTCACGGTGCTCGTTCTCGGCAGAAGCCTTTTTCTGAAAAGGCAAACGTCTGGCTCCTTCTCCCACAAGGAAGGTGCCAGCCCTGAAAGATCTTGCTGGTCTTCACTATCCCTCTGCAGCCTATCCACAGGCACAACAGCATTGGGGATCTCTGCTTTCCCAGAGACTCAGCATGTCACGGTGCTCGTTCTCGGCAGAAGCTTTTTTCTGAAAAGGCAAACTTACGGCTGCTTCTCCCACAAGGAAGGTGCCAGCCCTGAAAACTAATGCAGGTCTTCAATATCCCCCTGCAGCCTATCCACAGGCACAACAGCAATGGGGATCCCTGCTTTCCCAGAGACTCAGCATGTCACCGTGCTCACTCTCGGCAGAGCCTTTGTTTGAAAAGGAAAACGCCTGGCTCCTTCTCCCGTAAGGAAAGTGCCAGCCTGAAAGATTTTGTGGTCTTCACCGCCCACTCCAACCTATCCACAGGCACAACAGCACTGGGGAGCTCTGGTCTCCCAGAGACTCAGCATGTCACGGTGCTCACTCTCGACAGAAGCTTTTTTCTGAAAAGGCAAACTTACAGCTCCTTCTCCCACAAGGAAGGTGCCAGCCCTGAAAGATCTTGCTGGTTTTCACTATCCCTCTGCAGCCTATCTATAGCCGCAACAGCACTGGGGATCTCTGCTTTCCCAGAGACTCAGCATGTCACGGTGCTCGTTCTCGGCAGAAGCCTTTTTCTGAAAAGGCAAACGTCTGGCTCCTTCTCCCACAAGGAAGGTGCCAGCCCTGAAAGATCTTGCTGGTTTTCACTATCCCTCTGCAGCCTATCCACAGGCACAACAGCACTGGGGATCCCTGCTTTCCCAGAGACTCAGCATGTCACGGTGCTCGTTCTCGGCAGAAGCTTTTTTCTGAAAAGGCAAACTTACGGCTGCTTCTCCCACAAGGAAGGTGCCAGCCCTGAAAGATCTTGCTGGTTTTCACTATCCCTCTGCAGCCTATCCACAGGCACAACAGCACTGGGGATCTCTGCTTTCCCAGAGACTCAGCATGTCACGGTGCTCGTTCTCGGCAGAAGCCTTTTTCTGAAAAGGCAAACGTCTGGCTCCTTCTCCCACAAGGAAGGTGCCAGCCCTGAAAGATCTTGCTGGTCTTCACTATCCCTCTGCAGCCTATCCACAGGCACAACAGCATTGGGGATCTCTGCTTTCCCAGAGACTCAGCATGTCACGGTGCTCGTTCTCGGCAGAAGCTTTTTCCTGAAAAGGCAAACTTACGACTGCTTCTCCCACAAGGAAGGTGCCAGCCCTGAAAGATCTTGCTGGTTTTCACTATCCCTCTGCAGCCTATCCACAGGCACAACAGCACTGGGGATCTCTGCTTTCCCAGAGACTCAGCATGTCACGGTGCTCGTTCTCGGCAGAAGCTTTTTTCTGAAAAGGCAAACTTACGGCTGCTTCTCCCACAAGGAAGGTGCCAGCCCTGAAAGATCTTGCTGGTTTTCACTATCCCTCTGCAGCCTATCCACAGGCACAACAGCACTGGGGATCTCTGCTTTCCCAGAGACTCAGCATGTCACGGTGCTCGTTCTCGGCAGAAGCTTTTTTCTGAAAAGGCAAACTTAGGGCTCCTTCTCCCACAAGGAAGGTGCCAGCCCTGAAAGATCTTGCTGGTCTTCACTATCCCTCTGCAGCCTATCCACAGGCACAACAGCCCTGGGGATCTCTGCTTTCCCAGAGACTCAGCATGTCACGGTGCTCGTTCTCGGCAGAAGCCTTTTTCTGAAAAGGCAAACTTACGGCTGCTTCTCCCACAAGGAAGGTGCCAGCCCTGAAAGATCTTGCTGGTTTTCACTATCCCTCTGCAGCCTATCCACAGGCACAACAGCACTGGGGTTCTCTGCTTTCCCGGAGACTCAGCATGTCACGGTGCTCGTTCTCGGCAGAAGCTTTTTTCTGAAAAGGCAAACTTAGGGCTCCTTCTCCCACAAGGAAGGTGCCAGCCCTGACAGATCTTGCTGGTCTTCACTATCCCTCTGCAGCCTATCATTAGCCGCAACAGCACTGGGGATCCTTGCTTTCCCAGAGACTCAGTATGTCACGGTGCTCGCTCTCGGCAGAGCCTTTTTTTAAAAGGCAGACTTACGGCTACTTCTCCCACAGGGAAGGTGCCAGCCCTGACAGATTTTGCTGGTCTTCACTATCCCTCTGCAGCCTATCCACAGGCACAACAGCACTGGGGATCCCGGCTTTCCGGAGACTCAGCATGTCAAGGTGCTCGTTCTCGGCAGAAGCTTTTTCTGAAAAGGCAAACTTACGACTGCTTCTCCCACAAGGAAGGTGCCAGCCCTGAAAGATCTTGCTGGTTTTCACTATCCCTCTGCAGCCTATCCACAGGCACAACAGCACTGGGGATCTCTGCTTTCCCAGAGACTCAGCATGTCACGGTGCTCGTTCTCGGCAGAAGCTTTTTCTGAAAAGGCAAACGTCTGGGTCCTTCTCCCACAAGGAAGGTGCCAGCCCTGAAAGATCTTGCTGGTCTTCACTATCCCTTTGCAGCCTATCCACAGGCACAACAGCACTGGGGATCCCTGCTTTCCCGGAGACTCAGCATGTCACGGTGCTCGTTCTCGGCAGAAGCTTTTTTCTGAAAAGGCAAACTTACGGCTCCTTCTCCCACAAGGAAGGTGCCAGCCCTGAAAGATCTTGCTGGTTTTCACTATCCCTCTGCAGCCTATCCACAGGCACAACAGCACTGGGGATCTCTGCTTTCCCAGAGACTCAGCATGTCAGGGTGCTCGTTCTCGGCAGAAGCTTTTTTCTGAAAAGGCAAACTTACGGCTGCTTCTCCCACAAGGAAGGTGCCAGCCCTGAAAGATCTTGCTGGTTTTCACTATCCCTCTGCAGCCTATCCACAGGCACAACAGCACTGGGGATCTCTGCTTTCCCAGAGACTCAGCATGTCACGGTGCTCGTTCTCGGCAGAAGCCTTTTTCTGAAAAGGCAAACGTCTGGCTCCTTCTCCCACAAGGAAGGTGCCAGCCCTGAAAGATCTTGCTGGTCTTCACTATCCCTCTGCAGCCTATCCACAGGCACAACAGCATTGGGGATCTCTGCTTTCCCAGAGACTCAGCATGTCACGGTGCTCGTTCTCGGCAGAAGCTTTTTTCTGAAAAGGCAAACTTACGGCTGCTTCTCCCACAAGGAAGGTGCCAGCCCTGAAAGATCTTGCTGGTCTTCACTATCCCTCTGCAGCCTATCCACAGGCACAACAGCACTGGGGATCTCTGCTTTCCCAGAGACTCAGCATGTCACGGTGCTCGTTCTCGGCAGAAGCCTTTTTCTGAAAAGGCAAACGTCTGGCTCCTTCTCCCACAAGGAAGGTGCCAGCCCTGAAAGATCTTGCTGGTCTTCACTATCCCTCTGCAGCCTATCCACAGGCACAACAGCACTGGGGATCTCTGCTTTCCCAGAGACTCAGCATGTCACGGTGCTCGTTCTCGGCAGAAGCTTTTTTCTGAAAAGGCAAACTTACGGCTGCTTCTCCCACAAGGAAGGTGCCAGCCCTGAAAGATCTTGCTGGTTTTCACTATCCCTCTGCAGCCTATCCACAGGCACAACAGCACTGGGGATCTCTGCTTTCCCAGAGACTCAGCATGTCACGGTGCTCGTTCTCGGCAGAAGCTTTTTTCTGAAAAGGCAAACTTACGGCTGCTTCTCCCACAAGGAAGGTGCCAGCCCTGAAAGATCTTGCTGGTTTTCACTATCCTTCTGCAGCCTATCCACAGGCACAACAGCACTGGGGATCTCTGCTTTCCCAGAGACTCAGCATGTCACGGTGCTCGTACTCGGCAGAAGCCTTTTTCTGAAAAGGCAAACGTCTGGCTCCTTCTCCCACAAGGAAGGTGCCAGCCCTGAAAGATCTTGCTGGTCTTCACTATCCCTCTGCAGCCTATCCACAGGCACAACAGCACTGGGGATCTCTGCTTTCCCAGAGACTCAGCATGTCACGGTGCTCGTTCTCGGCAGAAGCTTTTTCCTGAAAAGGCAAACTTACGACTGCTTCTCCCACAAGGAAGGTGCCAGCCCTGAAAGATCTTGCTGGTCTTCACTATCCCTCTGCAGCCTATCCACAGGCACAACAGCATTGGGGATCTCTGCTTTCCCAGAGACTCAGCATGTCACGGTGCTCGTTCTCGGCAGAAGCTTTTTTCTGAAAAGGCAAACTTACGGCTGCTTCTCCCACAAGGAAGGTGCCAGCCCTGAAAGATCTTGCTGGTTTTCACTATCCCTCTGCAGCCTATCCACAGGCACAACAGCACTGGGGATCTCTGCTTTCCCAGAGACTCAGCATGTCACGGTGCTCGTTCTCGGCAGAAGCCTTTTTCTGAAAAGGCAAACGTCTGGCTCCTTCTCCCACAAGGAAGGTGCCAGCCCTGAAAGATCTTGCTGGTCTTCACTATCCCTCTGCAGCCTATCCACAGGCACAACAGCACTGGGGATCCCTGCTTTCTTGGATTCTCAGCATGTCACGGTGCTCGTTCTCGGCAGAAGCTTTTTTCTGAAAAGGCAAACGTCTGGCTCCTTCTCCCACAAGGAAGGTGCCAGCCCTGAAAGATCTTGCTGGTCTTCACTATCCCTCTGCAGCCTATCCACAGGCACAACAGCACTGGGGATCTCTGCTTTCCCAGAGACTCAGCATGTCACGGTGCTCGTTCTCGGCAGAAGCTTTTTTCTGAAAAGGCAAACTTACAGCTCCTTCTCCCACAAGGAAGGTGCCAGCCCTGAAAGATCTTGCTGGCCTTCACTATCCCTCTGCAGCCTATCTTTAGCCGCAACAGAATTGGGGATCACTGCTTTCCCAGAGACTCAGCATGTCACGGTGCTCGTTCTCGGCAGAAGCTTTTTTCTGAAAAGGCAAACTTAGGGCTCCTTCTCCCACAAGGAAGGTGCCAGCCGTGAAAGATCTTGCTGGTCTTCACTATCCCTCTGCAGCCTATCTTTAGCCGCAACAGCATTGGGGATCTCTGCTTTCCCAGAGACTCAGCATGTCACGGTGCTCTTTCTCGGCAGAAGCTTTTTTCTGAAAAGGCAAACTTACAGCTCCTTCTCCCACAAGGAAGGTGCCAGCCCTGACAGATCTTGCTGGTCTTCACTATCCCTCTGCAGCCTATCATTAGCCGCAACAGCACTGGGGATCCCTGCTTTCCCAGAGACTCAGTATGTCACGGTGCTCGCTCTCGGCAGAGCCTTTTTATAAAAGGCAGACATACGGCTACTTCTCCCACAGGGAAGGTGCCAGCCCTGACAGATTTTGCTGGTCTTCACTATCCCTCTGCAGCCTATCCACAGGCACAACAGCACTGGGGATCCCGGCTTTCCGGAGACTCAGCATGTCAAGGTGCTCGTTCTCGGCAGAAGCTTTTTCTGAAAAGGCAAACTTACGACTGCTTCTCCCACAAGGAAGGTGCCAGCCCTGAAAGATCTTGCTGGTTTTCACTATCCCTCTGCAGCCTATCCACAGGCACAACAGCACTGGGGATCTCTGCTTTCCCAGAGACTCAGCATGTCACGGTGCTCGTTCTCGGCAGAAGCTTTTTCTGAAAAGGCAAACGTCTGGGTCCTTCTCCCACAAGGAAGGTGCCAGCCCTGAAAGATCTTGCTGGTCTTCACTATCCCTTTGCAGCCTATCCACAGGCACAACAGCACTGGGGATCCCTGCTTTCCCGGAGACTCAGCATGTCACGGTGCTCGTTCTCGGCAGAAGCTTTTTTCTGAAAAGGCAAACTTACGGCTCCTTCTCCCACAAGGAAGGTGCCAGCCCTGAAAGATCTTGCTGGTTTTCACTATCCCTCTGCAGCCTATCCACAGGCACAACAGCACTGGGGATCTCTGCTTTCCCAGAGACTCAGCATGTCAGGGTGCTCGTTCTCGGCAGAAGCTTTTTTCTGAAAAGGCAAACTTACGGCTGCTTCTCCCACAAGGAAGGTGCCAGCACTGAAAGATCTTGCTGGTTTTCACTATCCCTCTGCAGCCTATCCACAGGCACAACAGCACTGGGGATCTCTGCTTTCCCAGAGACTCAGCATGTCACGGTGCTCGTTCTCGGCAGAAGCCTTTTTCTGAAAAGGCAAACGTCTGGCTCCTTCTCCCACAAGGAAGGTGCCAGCCCTGAAAGATCTTGCTGGTCTTCACTATCCCTCTGCAGCCTATCCACAGGCACAACAGCACTGGGGATCTCTGCTTTCCCAGAGACTCAGCATGTCACGGTGCTCGTTCTCGGCAGAAGCTTTTTTCTGAAAAGGCAAACTTACGGCTGCTCTCCCACAAGGAAGGTGCCAGCCCTGAAAGATCTTGCTGGTTTTCACTATCCCTCTGCAGCCTATCCACAGGCACAACAGCACTGGGGATCTCTGCTTTCCCAGAGACTCAGCATGTCACGGTGCTCGTTCTCGGCAGAAGCTTTTTTCTGAAAAGGCAAACTTACGGCTGCTTCTCCCACAAGGAAGGTGCCAGCCCTGAAAGATCTTGCTGGTTTTCACTATCCTTCTGCAGCCTATCCACAGGCACAACAGCACTGGGGATCTCTGCTTTCCCAGAGACTCAGCATGTCACGGTGCTCGTACTCGGCAGAAGCCTTTTTCTGAAAAGGCAAACGTCTGGCTCCTTCTCCCACAAGGAAGGTGCCAGCCCTGAAAGATCTTGCTGGTCTTCACTATCCCTCTGCAGCCTATCCACAGGCACAACAGCACTGGGGATCTCTGCTTTCCCAGAGACTCAGCATGTCACGGTGCTCGTTCTCGGCAGAAGCTTTTTCCTGAAAAGGCAAACTTACGACTGCTTCTCCCACAAGGAAGGTGCCAGCCCTGAAAGATCTTCCTGGTTTTCACTATCCCTCTGCAGCCTATCCACAGGCACAACAGCACTGGGGATCTCTGCTTTCCCAGAGACTCAGCATGTCACGGTGCTCGTTCTCGGCAGAAGCCTTTTTCTGAAAAGGCAAACTTAGGGCTCCTTCTCCCACAAGGAAGGTGCCAGCCCTGAAAGATCTTGCTGGTCTTCACTATCCCTCTGCAGCCTATCCACAGGCACAACAGCACTGGGGATCTCTGCTTTCCCAGAGACTCAGCATGTCACGGTGCTCGTTCTCGGCAGAAGCTTTTTTCTGAAAAGGCAAACTTACAGCTCCTTCTCCCACAAAGAAGGTGCCAGCCCTGAAAAATCTTGCTGGCCTTCACTATTCCTCTGCAGCCTATCTTTAGCCGCAACAGAAGTGGGGATCACTGCTTTCCCAGAGACTCAGCATGTCACGGTGCTCGTTCTCGGCAGAAGCTTTTTTCTGAAAAGGCAAACTTAGGGCTCCTTCTCCCACAAGGAAGGTGCCAGCCCTGAAAGATCTTGCTGGTCTTCACTATCCCTCTGCAGCCTATCATTAGCCGCAACAGCACTGGGGATCCCTGCTTTCCCAGAGACTCAGTATGTCACGGTGCTCGCTCTCGGCAGAGCCTTTTTTTAAAAGGCAGACTTACGGCTACTTCTCCCACAGGGAAGGTGCCAGCCCTGACAGATTTTGCTGGTCTTCACTATCCCTCTGCAGCCTATCCACAGGCACAACAGCACTGGGGATCCCGGCTTTCCGGAGACTCAGCATGTCAAGGTGCTCGTTCTCGGCAGAAGCTTTTTCTGAAAAGGCAAACTTACGGCTGCTTCTCCCACAAGGAAGGTGCCAGCCCTGAAAGATCTTGCTGGTTTTCACTATCCCTCTGCAGCCTATCCACAGGCACAACAGCACTGGGGATCTCTGCTTTCCCAGAGACTCAGCATGTCACGGTGCTCGTTCTCGGCAGAAGCTTTTTCTGAAAAGGCAAACGTCTGGCTCCTTCTCCCACAAGGAAGGTGCCAGCCCTGAAAGATCTTGCTGGTCTTCACTATCCCTTTGCAGCCTATCCACAGGCACAACAGCACTGGGGATCCCTGCTTTCCCGGAGACTCAGCATGTCACGGTGCTCGTTCTCGGCAGAAGCTTTTTCTGAAAAGGCAAACGTCTGGCTCCTTCTCCCACAAGGAAGCTGCCAGCCCTGAAAGCTAATACAGCTCTTCACTATCCCTCTGCAGCCTATCCACAGGCACAACAGCACTGGGGATCTCTGCTTTCCCAGAGACTCAGCATGTCACGGTGCTCGTTCTCGGCAGAAGCTTTTTTCTGAAAAGGCAAACTTACGGCTCCTTCTCCCACAAGGAAGGTGCCAGCCCTGAAAGATCTTGCTGGTTTTCACTATCCCTCTGCAGCCTATCCACAGGCACAACAGCACTGGGGATCTCTGCTTTCCCAGAGACTCAGCATGTCACGGTGCTCGTTCTCGGCAGAAGCTTTTTTCTGAAAAGGCAAACTTACGGCTGCTTCTCCCACAAGGAAGGTGCCAGCACTGAAAGATCTTGCTGGTTTTCACTATCCCTCTGCAGCCTATCCACAGGCACAACAGCACTGGGGATCTCTGCTTTCCCAGAGACTCAGCATGTCACGGTGCTCGTTCTCGGCAGAAGCCTTTTTCTGAAAAGGCAAACTTAGGGCTCCTTCTCCCACAAGGAAGGTGCCAGCCCTGAAAGATCTTGCTGGTTTTCACTATCCCTCTGCAGCCTATCCACAGGCACAACAGCACTGGGGATCTCTGCTTTCCCAGAGACTCAGCATGTCACGGTGCTCGTTCTCGGCAGAAGCCTTTTTCTGAAAAGGCAAACGTCTGGCTCCTTCTCCCACAAGGAAGGTGCCAGCCCTGAAAGATCTTGCTGGTCTTCACTATCCCTCTGCAGCCTATCCACAGGCACAACAGCATTGGGGATCTCTGCTTTCCCAGAGACTCAGCATGTCACGGTGCTCGTTCTCGGCAGAAGCTTTTTTCTGAAAAGGCAAACTTACGGCTGCTTCTCCCACAAGGAAGGTGCCAGCCCTGAAAACTAATGCAGGTCTTCAATATCCCCCTGCAGCCTATCCACAGGCACAACAGCAATGGGGATCCCTGCTTTCCCAGAGACTCAGCATGTCACCGTGCTCACTCTCGGCAGAGCCTTTGTTTGAAAAGGAAAACGCCTGGCTCCTTCTCCCGTAAGGAAAGTGCCAGCCTGAAAGATTTTGTGGTCTTCACCGCCCACTCCAACCTATCCACAGGCACAACAGCACTGGGGAGCTCTGGTCTCCCAGAGACTCAGCATGTCACGGTGCTCACTCTCGACAGAAGCTTTTTTCTGAAAAGGCAAACTTAGGGCTCCTTCTCCCACAAGGAAGGTGCCAGCCCTGAAAGATCTTGCTGGTTTTCACTATCCCTCTGCAGCCTATCTATAGCCGCAACAGCACTGGGGATCTCTGCTTTCCCAGAGACTCAGCATGTCACGGTGCTCGTTCTCGGCAGAAGCCTTTTTCTGAAAAGGCAAACGTCTGGCTCCTTCTCCCACAAGGAAGGTGCCAGCCCTGAAAACTAATGCAGGTCTTCAATATCCCCCTGCAGCCTATCCACAGGCACAACAGCACTGGGGATCCCTGCTTTCCCAGAGACTCAGCATGTCACGGTGCTCGTTCTCGGCAGAAGCTTTTTTCTGAAAAGGCAAACTTACGGCTGCTTCTCCCACAAGGAAGGTGCCAGCCCTGAAAGATCTTGCTGGTTTTCACTATCCCTCTGCAGCCTATCCACAGGCACAACAGCACTGGGGATCTCTGCTTTCCCGGAGACTCAGCATGTCACGGTGCTCGTTCTCGGCAGAAGCTTTTTCTGAAAAGGCAAACGTCTGGCTCCTTCTCCCACAAGGAAGCTGCCAGCCCTGAAAGCTAATACAGCTCTTCACTATCCCTCTGCAGCCTATCCACAGGCACAACAGCACTGGGGATCTCTGCTTTCCCAGAGACTCAGCATGTCACGGTGCTCGTTCTCGGCAGAAGCTTTTTTCTGAAAAGGCAAACTTACGGCTCCTTCTCCCACAAGGAAGGTGCCAGCCCTGAAAGATCTTGCTGGTTTTCACTATCCCTCTGCAGCCTATCCACAGGCACAACAGCACTGGGGATCTCTGCTTTCCCAGAGACTCAGCATGTCACGGTGCTCGTTCTCGGCAGAAGCTTTTTTCTGAAAAGGCAAACTTACGGCTGCTTCTCCCACAAGGAAGGTGCCAGCCCTGAAAGATCTTGCTGGTCTTCACTATCCCTCTGCAGCCTATCCACAGGCACAACAGCACTGGGGATCTCTGCTTTCCCAGAGACTCAGCATGTCACGGTGCTCGTTCTCGGCAGAAGCCTTTTTCTGAAAAGGCAAACGTCTGGCTCCTTCTCCCACAAGGAAGGTGCCAGCCCTGAAAGATCTTGCTGGTCTTCACTATCCCTCTGCAGCCTATCCACAGGCACAACAGCACTGGGGATCTCTGCTTTCCCAGAGACTCAGCATGTCACGGTGCTCGTTCTCGGCAGAAGCCTTTTTCTGAAAAGGCAAACGTCTGGCTCCTTCTCCCACAAGGAAGCTGCCAGCCCTGAAAGATCTTGCTGGTTTTCACTATCCCTCTGCAGCCTATCCACAGGCACAACAGCACTGGGGATCTCTGCTTTCCCGGAGACTCAGCATGTCACGGTGCTCGTTCTCGGCAGAAGCTTTTTTCTGAAAAGGCAAACTTACGGCTGCTTCTCCCACAAGGAAGGTGCCAGCCCTGAAAGATCTTGCTGGTTTTCACTATCCCTCTGCAGCCTATCCACAGGCACAACAGCACTGGGGATCTCTGCTTTCCCAGAGACTCAGCATGTCACGGTGCTCGTTCTCGGCAGAAGCTTTTTTCTGAAAAGGCAAACTTACGGCTGCTTCTCCCACAAGGAAGGTGCCAGCCCTGAAAGATCTTGCTGGTTTTCACTATCCCTCTGCAGCCTATCCACAGGCACAACAGCACTGGGGATCTCTGCTTTCCCAGAGACTCAGCATGTCACGGTGCTCGTTCTCGGCAGAAGCCTTTTTCTGAAAAGGCAAACGTCTGGCTCCTTCTCCCACAAGGAAGGTGCCAGCCCTGAAAGATCTTGCTGGTCTTCACTATCCCTCTGCAGCCTATCCACAGGCACAACAGCATTGGGGATCTCTGCTTTCCCAGAGACTCAGCATGTCACGGTGCTCGTTCTCGGCAGAAGCTTTTTTCTGAAAAGGCAAACTTACGGCTGCTTCTCCCACAAGGAAGGTGCCAGCCCTGAAAACTAATGCAGGTCTTCAATATCCCCCTGCAGCCTATCCACAGGCACAACAGCAATGGGGATCCCTGCTTTCCCAGAGACTCAGCATGTCACCGTGCTCACTCTCGGCAGAGCCTTTGTTTGAAAAGGAAAACGCCTGGCTCCTTCTCCCGTAAGGAAAGTGCCAGCCTGAAAGATTTTGTGGTCTTCACCGCCCACTCCAACCTATCCACAGGCACAACAGCACTGGGGAGCTCTGGTCTCCCAGAGACTCAGCATGTCACGGTGCTCACTCTCGACAGAAGCTTTTTTCTGAAAAGGCAAACTTACAGCTCCTTCTCCCACAAGGAAGGTGCCAGCCCTGAAAGATCTTGCTGGTTTTCACTATCCCTCTGCAGCCTATCTATAGCCGCAACAGCACTGGGGATCTCTGCTTTCCCAGAGACTCAGCATGTCACGGTGCTCGTTCTCGGCAGAAGCCTTTTTCTGAAAAGGCAAACGTCTGGCTCCTTCTCCCACAAGGAAGGTGCCAGCCCTGAAAGATCTTGCTGGTTTTCACTATCCCTCTGCAGCCTATCCACAGGCACAACAGCACTGGGGATCCCTGCTTTCCCAGAGACTCAGCATGTCACGGTGCTCGTTCTCGGCAGAAGCTTTTTTCTGAAAAGGCAAACTTACGGCTGCTTCTCCCACAAGGAAGGTGCCAGCCCTGAAAGATCTTGCTGGTTTTCACTATCCCTCTGCAGCCTATCCACAGGCACAACAGCACTGGGGATCTCTGCTTTCCCAGAGACTCAGCATGTCACGGTGCTCGTTCTCGGCAGAAGCCTTTTTCTGAAAAGGCAAACGTCTGGCTCCTTCTCCCACAAGGAAGGTGCCAGCCCTGAAAGATCTTGCTGGTCTTCACTATCCCTCTGCAGCCTATCCACAGGCACAACAGCATTGGGGATCTCTGCTTTCCCAGAGACTCAGCATGTCACGGTGCTCGTTCTCGGCAGAAGCTTTTTCCTGAAAAGGCAAACTTACGACTGCTTCTCCCACAAGGAAGGTGCCAGCCCTGAAAGATCTTGCTGGTTTTCACTATCCCTCTGCAGCCTATCCACAGGCACAACAGCACTGGGGATCTCTGCTTTCCCAGAGACTCAGCATGTCACGGTGCTCGTTCTCGGCAGAAGCTTTTTTCTGAAAAGGCAAACTTACGGCTGCTTCTCCCACAAGGAAGGTGCCAGCCCTGAAAGATCTTGCTGGTCTTCACTATCCCTCTGCAGCCTATCCACAGGCACAACAGCATTGGGGATCTCTGCTTTCCCAGAGACTCAGCATGTCACGGTGCTCGTTCTCGGCAGAAGCTTTTTTCTGAAAAGGCAAACTTACGGCTGCTTCTCCCACAAGGAAGGTGCCAGCCCTGAAAGATCTTGCTGGTTTTCACTATCCCTCTGCAGCCTATCCACAGGCACAACAGCACTGGGGATCTCTGCTTTCCCAGAGACTCAGCATGTCACGGTGCTCGTTCTCGGCAGAAGCCTTTTTCTGAAAAGGCAAACGTCTGGCTCCTTCTCCCACAAGGAAGGTGCCAGCCCTGAAAGATCTTGCTGGTCTTCACTATCCCTCTGCAGCCTATCCACAGGCACAACAGCACTGGGGATCTCTGCTTTCCCAGAGACTCAGCATGTCACGGTGCTCGTTCTCGGCAGAAGCCTTTTTCTGAAAAGGCAAACGTCTGGCTCCTTCTCCCACAAGGAAGGTGCCAGCCCTGAAAGATCTTGCTGGTTTTCACTATCCCTCTGCAGCCTATCCACAGGCACAACAGCACTGGGGATCTCTGCTTTCCCGGAGACTCAGCATGTCACGGTGCTCTTTCTCGGCAGAAGCTTTTTTCTGAAAAGGCAAACTTACAGCTCCTTCTCCCACAAGGAAGGTGCCAGCCCTGACAGATCTTGCTGGTCTTCACTATCCCTCTGCAGCCTATCATTAGCCGCAACAGCACTGGGGATCCCTGCTTTCCCAGAGACTCAGTATGTCACGGTGCTCGCTCTCGGCAGAGCCTTTTTTTAAAAGGCAGACTTACGGCTACTTCTCCCACAGGGAAGGTGCCAGCCCTGACAGATTTTGCTGGTCTTCACTATCCCTCTGCAGCCTATCCACAGGCACAACAGCACTGGGGATCCCGGCTTTCCGGAGACTCAGCATGTCAAGGTGCTCGTTCTCGGCAGAAGCTTTTTCTGAAAAGGCAAACTTACGGCTGCTTCTCCCACAAGGAAGGTGCCAGCCCTGAAAGATCTTGCTGGTTTTCACTATCCCTCTGCAGCCTATCCACAGGCACAACAGCACTGGGGATCTCTGCTTTCCCAGAGACTCAGCATGTCACGGTGCTCGTTCTCGGCAGAAGCTTTTTCTGAAAAGGCAAACGTCTGGCTCCTTCTCCCACAAGGAAGGTGCCAGCCCTGAAAGATCTTGCTGGTCTTCACTATCCCTTTGCAGCCTATCCACAGGCACAACAGCACTGGGGATCTCTGCTTTCCCGGAGACTCAGCATGTCACGGTGCTCGTTCTCGGCAGAAGCTTTTTCTGAAAAGGCAAACGTCTGGCTCCTTCTCCCACAAGGAAGCTGCCAGCCCTGAAAGCTAATACAGCTCTTCACTATCCCTCTGCAGCCTATCCACAGGCACAACAGCACTGGGGATCTCTGCTTTCCCAGAGACTCAGCATGTCACGGTGCTCGTTCTCGGCAGAAGCTTTTTTCTGAAAAGGCAAACTTACGGCTCCTTCTCCCACAAGGAAGGTGCCAGCCCTGAAAGATCTTGCTGGTTTTCACTATCCCTCTGCAGCCTATCCACAGGCACAACAGCACTGGGGATCTCTGCTTTCCCAGAGACTCAGCATGTCACGGTGCTCGTTCTCGGCAGAAGCTTTTTTCTGAAAAGGCAAACTTACGGCTGCTTCTCCCACAAGGAAGGTGCCAGCACTGAAAGATCTTGCTGGTTTTCACTATCCCTCTGCAGCCTATCCACAGGCACAACAGCACTGGGGATCTCTGCTTTCCCAGAGACTCAGCATGTCACGGTGCTCGTTCTCGGCAGAAGCCTTTTTCTGAAAAGGCAAACTTAGGGCTCCTTCTCCCACAAGGAAGGTGCCAGCCCTGAAAGATCTTGCTGGTCTTCACTATCCCTCTGCAGCCTATCCACAGGCACAACAGCACTGGGGATCTCTGCTTTCCCAGAGACTCAGCATGTCACGGTGCTCGTTCTCGGCAGAAGCCTTTTTCTGAAAAGGCAAACGTCTGGCTCCTTCTCCCACAAGGAAGGTGCCAGCCCTGAAAGATCTTGCTGGTCTTCACTATCCCTCTGCAGCCTATCCACAGGCACAACAGCCCTGGGGATCTCTGCTTTCCCAGAGACTCAGCATGTCACGGTGCTCGTTCTCGGCAGAAGCTTTTTTCTGAAAAGGCAAACTTACGAGTGCTTCTCCCACAAGGAAGGTGCCAGCCCTGAAAGATCTTGCTGGTTTTCACTATCCCTCTGCAGCCTATCCACAGGCACAACAGCACTGGGGATCTCTGCTTTCCCAGAGACTCAGCATGTCACGGTGCTCGTTCTCGGTAGAAGCTTTTTTCTGAAAAGGCAAACTTACGGCTGCTTCTCCCACAAGGAAGGTGCCAGCCCTGAAAGATCTTGCTGGTTTTCACTATCCCTCTGCAGCCTATCCACAGGCACAACAGCACTGGGGATCTCTGCTTTCCCAGAGACTCAGCATGTCACGGTGCTCGTTCTCGGCAGAAGCCTTTTTCTGAAAAGGCAAACGTCTGGCTCCTTCTCCCACAAGGAAGGTGCCAGCCCTGAAAGATCTTGCTGGTCTTCACTATCCCTCTGCAGCCTATCCACAGGCACAACAGCATTGGGGATCTCTGCTTTCCCAGAGACTCAGCATGTCACGGTGCTCGTTCTCGGCAGAAGCTTTTTCCTGAAAAGGCAAACTTACGACTGCTTCTCCCACAAGGAAGGTGCCAGCCCTGAAAGATCTTGCTGGTTTTCACTATCCCTCTGCAGCCTATCCACAGGCACAACAGCACTGGGGATCTCTGCTTTCCCAGAGACTCAGCATGTCACGGTGCTCGTTCTCGGCAGAAGCTTTTTTCTGAAAAGGCAAACTTACGGCTGCTTCTCCCACAAGGAAGGTGCCAGCCCTGAAAGATCTTGCTGGTTTTCACTATCCCTCTGCAGCCTATCCACAGGCACAACAGCACTGGGGATCTCTGCTTTCCCAGAGACTCAGCATGTCACGGTGCTCGTTCTCGGCAGAAGCCTTTTTCTGAAAAGGCAAACGTCTGGCTCCTTCTCCCACAAGGAAGGTGCCAGCCCTGAAAGATCTTGCTGGTCTTCACTATCCCTTTGCAGCCTATCCACAGGCACAACAGCACTGGGGATCCCTGCTTTCCCGGAGACTCAGCATGTCACGGTGCTCGTTCTCGGCAGAAGCTTTTTCTGAAAAGGCAAACGTCTGGCTCCTTCTCCCACAAGGAAGCTTCCAGCCCTGAAAGCTAATACAGCTCTTCACTATCCCTCTGCAGCCTATCCACAGGCACAACAGCACTGGGGATCTCTGCTTTCCCAGAGACTCAGCATGTCACGGTGCTCGTTCTCGGCAGAAGCTTTTTTCTGAAAAGGCAAACTTACGGCTCCTTCTCCCACAAGGAAGGTGCCAGCCCTGAAAGATCTTGCTGGTTTTCACTATCCCTCTGCAGCCTATCCACAGGCACAACAGCACTGGGGATCTCTGCTTTCCCAGAGACTCAGCATGTCACGGTGCTCGTTCTCGGCAGAAGCTTTTTTCTGAAAAGGCAAACTTACGGCTGCTTCTCCCACAAGGAAGGTGCCAGCACTGAAAGATCTTGCTGGTTTTCACTATCCCTCTGCAGCCTATCCACAGGCACAACAGCACTGGGGATCTCTGCTTTCCCAGAGACTCAGCATGTCACGGTGCTCGTTCTCGGCAGAAGCCTTTTTCTGAAAAGGCAAACTTAGGGCTCCTTCTCCCACAAGGAAGGTGCCAGCCCTGAAAGATCTTGCTGGTCTTCACTATCCCTCTGCAGCCTATCCACAGGCACAACAGCACTGGGGATCTCTGCTTTCCCAGAGACTCAGCATGTCACGGTGCTCGTTCTCGGCAGAAGCCTTTTTCTGAAAAGGCAAACGTCTGGCTCCTTCTCCCACAAGGAAGGTGCCAGCCCTGAAAGATCTTGCTGGTCTTCACTATCCCTCTGCAGCCTATCCACAGGCACAACAGCATTGGGGATCTCTGCTTTCCCAGAGACTCAGCATGTCACGGTGCTCGTTCTCGGCAGAAGCTTTTTCCTGAAAAGGCAAACTTACGACTGCTTCTCCCACAAGGAAGGTGCCAGCCCTGAAAGATCTTGCTGGTTTTCACTATCCCTCTGCAGCCTATCCACAGGCACAACAGCATTGGGGATCTCTGCTTTCCCAGAGACTCAGCATGTCACGGTGCTCGTTCTCGGCAGAAGCTTTTTTCTGAAAAGGCAAACTTACGGCTGCTTCTCCCACAAGGAAGGTGCCAGCCCTGAAAGATCTTGCTGGTTTTCACTATCCCTCTGCAGCCTATCCACAGGCACAACAGCACTGGGGATCTCTGCTTTCCCAGAGACTCAGCATGTCACGGTGCTCGTTCTCGGCAGAAGCCTTTTTCTGAAAAGGCAAACGTCTGGCTCCTTCTCCCACAAGGAAGGTGCCAGCCCTGAAAGATCTTGCTGGTCTTCACTATCCCTCTGCAGCCTATCCACAGGCACAACAACATTGGGGATCTCTGCTTTCCCAGAGACTCAGCATGTCACGGTGCTCGTTCTCGGCAGAAGCTTTTTCCTGAAAAGGCAAACTTACGACTGCTTCTCCCACAAGGAAGGTGCCAGCCCTGAAAGATCTTGCTGGTTTTCACTATCCCTCTGCAGCCTATCCACAGGCACAACAGCACTGGGGATCTCTGCTTTCCCAGAGACTCAGCATGTCACGGTGCTCGTTCTCGGCAGAAGCTTTTTTCTGAAAAGGCAAACTTACGGCTGCTTCTCCCACAAGGAAGGTGCCAGCCCTGAAAGATCTTGCTGGTTTTCACTATCCCTCTGCAGCCTATCCACAGGCACAACAGCACTGGGGATCTCTGCTTTCCCAGAGACTCAGCATGTCACGGTGCTCGTTCTCGGCAGAAGCCTTTTTCTGAAAAGGCAAACGTCTGGCTCCTTCTCCCACAAGGAAGGTGCCAGCCCTGAAAGATCTTGCTGGTCTTCACTATCCCTTTGCAGCCTATCCACAGGCACAACAGCACTGGGGATCCCTGCTTTCCCGGAGACTCAGCATGTCACGGTGCTCGTTCTCGGCAGAAGCTTTTTCTGAAAAGGCAAACGTCTGGCTCCTTCTCCCACAAGGAAGCTTCCAGCCCTGAAAGCTAATACAGCTCTTCACTATCCCTCTGCAGCCTATCCACAGGCACAACAGCACTGGGGATCTCTGCTTTCCCAGAGACTCAGCATGTTCGGTGCTCGTTCTCGGCAGAAGCTTTTTTCTGAAAAGGCAAACTTACGGCTCCTTCTCCCACAAGGAAGGTGCCAGCCCTGAAAGATCTTGCTGGTTTTCACTATCCCTCTGCAGCCTATCCACAGGCACAACAGCACTGGGGATCTCTGCTTTCCCAGAGACTCAGCATGTCACGGTGCTCGTTCTCGGCAGAAGCTTTTTTCTGAAAAGGCAAACTTACGGCTGCTTCTCCCACAAGGAAGGTGCCAGCACTGAAAGATCTTGCTGGTTTTCACTATCCCTCTGCAGCCTATCCACAGGCACAACAGCACTGGGGATCTCTGCTTTCCCAGAGACTCAGCATGTCACGGTGCTCGTTCTCGGCAGAAGCCTTTTTCTGAAAAGGCAAACTTAGGGCTCCTTCTCCCACAAGGAAGGTGCCAGCCCTGAAAGATCTTGCTGGTCTTCACTATCCCTCTGCAGCCTATCCACAGGCACAACAGCACTGGGGATCTCTGCTTTCCCAGAGACTCAGCATGTCACGGTGCTCGTTCTCGGCAGAAGCCTTTTTCTGAAAAGGCAAACGTCTGGCTCCTTCTCCCACAAGGAAGGTGCCAGCCCTGAAAGATCTTGCTGGTCTTCACTATCCCTCTGCAGCCTATCCACAGGCACAACAGCATTGGGGATCTCTGCTTTCCCAGAGACTCAGCATGTCACGGTGCTCGTTCTCGGCAGAAGCTTTTTCCTGAAAAGGCAAACTTACGACTGCTTCTCCCACAAGGAAGGTGCCAGCCCTGAAAGATCTTGCTGGTCTTCACTATCCCTCTGCAGCCTATCCACAGGCACAACAGCATTGGGGATCTCTGCTTTCCCAGAGACTCAGCATGTCACGGTGCTCGTTCTCGGCAGAAGCTTTTTTCTGAAAAGGCAAACTTACGGCTGCTTCTCCCACAAGGAAGGTGCCAGCCCTGAAAGATCTTGCTGGTTTTCACTATCCCTCTGCAGCCTATCCACAGGCACAACAGCACTGGGGATCTCTGCTTTCCCAGAGACTCAGCATGTCACGGTGCTCGTTCTCGGCAGAAGCCTTTTTCTGAAAAGGCAAACGTCTGGCTCCTTCTCCCACAAGGAAGGTGCCAGCCCTGAAAGATCTTGCTGGTCTTCACTATCCCTCTGCAGCCTATCCACAGGCACAACAGCACTGGGGATCTCTGCTTTCCCAGAGACTCAGCATGTCACGGTGCTCGTTCTCGGCAGAAGCATTTTTCTGAAATGGCAAACGTCTGGCTCCTTCTCCCACAAGGAAGGTGCCAGCCCTGAAAGATCTTGCTGGTTTTCACTATCCCTCTGCAGCCTATCCACAGGCACAACAGCACTGGGGATCTCTGCTTTCCCGGAGACTCAGCATGTCACGGTGCTCGTTCTCGGCAGAAGCTTTTTTCTGAAAAGGCAAACTTAGGGCTCCTTCTCCCACAAGGAAGCTGCCAGCCCTGAAATCTAATGCAATTCTTCACTATCCGCCTGCAGCCTATCCACAGGCACAACAGCACTGGGGATCTCTGCTTTCCCGGATTCTCAGCATGTCACGGTGCTCGTTCTCGGCAGAGGCTTTTTCTGAAAAGGCAAACGTCTGGCTCCTTCTCCCACAAGGAAGGTGCCAGCCCTGAAAGATCTTGCTGGTCTTCACTATCCCTCTGCAGCCTATCCACAGGCACAACAGCACTGGGGATCCCTGCTTTCTTGGATTCTCAGCATGTCACGGTGCTCGTTCTCGGCAGAACCTTTTTCTGAAAAGGCAAACGTCTGGCTCCTTCTCCAACAAGGAAGGTGCCAGCCCTGAAAGATCTTGCTGGTCTTCACTATCCCTCTGCAGCCTATCCACAGGCACAACAGCACTGGGGATCTCTGCTTTCCCAGAGACTCAGCATGTCACGGTGCTCGTTCTCGGCAGAAGCTTTTTTCTGAAAAGGCAAACTTACAGCTCCTTCTCCCACAAGGAAGGTGCCAGCCCTGAAAGATCTTGCTGGCCTTCACTATCCCTCTGCAGCCTATCTTTAGCCGCAACAGAATTGGGGATCTCTGCTTTCCCAGAGACTCAGCATGTCACGGTGCTCGTTCTCGGCAGAAGCTTTTTTCTGAAAAGGCAAACATACGGCTGCTTCTCCCACAAGGAAGGTGCCAGCCCTGAAAGATCTTGCTGGTCTTCACTATCCCTCTGCAGCCTATCTTTAGCCGCAACAGCATTGGGGATCTCTGCTTTCCCAGAGACTCAGCATGTCACGGTGCTCTTTCTCGGCAGAAGCTTTTTTCTGAAAAGGCAAACTTACAGCTCCTTCTCCCACAAGGAAGGTGCCAGCCCTGACAGATCTTGCTGGTCTTCACTATCCCTCTGCAGCCTATCATTAGCCGCAACAGCACTGGGGATCCCTGCTTTCCCAGAGACTCAGTATGTCACGGTGCTCGCTCTCGGAAGAGCCTTTTTTTAAAAGGCAGACTTACGGCTACTTCTCCCACAGGGAAGGTGCCAGCCCTGACAGATTTTGCTGGTCTTCACTATCCCTCTGCAGCCTATCCACAGGCACAACAGCACTGGGGATCCCGGCTTTCCGGAGACTCAGCATGTCAAGGTGCTCGTTCTCGGCAGAAGCTTTTTCTGAAAAGGCAAACTTACGGCTCCTTCTCCCACAAGGAAGGTGCCAGCACTGAAAGATCTTGCTGGTCTTTACTATCCCTCCGCAGCCTATCCGCAGGCACAACAGCACTGGGGATCCCTGCTTTCCCGGAGACTCAGCATGTCACGGTGCTCGTTCTCGGCAGAAGCTTTTTCTGAAAAGGCAAACGTCTGGCTCCTTCTCCCACAAGGAAGGTGCCAGCCCTGAAAGATCTTGCTGGTCTTCACTATCCCCCTGCAGCCTATCCACAGGCACAACAGCACTGGGGATCTCTTCTTTCCCAGAGACTCAGCATGTCACGGTGCTTGCTCTCGGAAGAGACTTTTTCTGAAAAGGCAAACTTACGCCTCTTCTCCCACAAGGAAGGTGCCAGCCCTGAAAGCTCTTGCAGGTCTTCACTATCCCTCTGCAGCCTATCTTTAGCTGCAACAGCAATGGGGATCTCTGCTTTCCCAGAGACTCAGTATGTCACGGTGCTCGCTCTCGGCAGAGCCTTTTTCTTAAAAGGCAGACTTACGGCTACTTCTCCCACAGGGAAGGTGCCAGCCCTGAAAGATCTTGCTGGTCTTCACTATCCCTCTGCAGCCTATCTTTAGCCTCAACAGCACTGGGGTTATCTGCTTTCCCAGAGACTCTGCATGTCACGGTGCTCGTTCTCGGCAGAAGCCTTTTTCTGAAAAGGCAAACGTCTGGCTCCTTCTCCCACAAGGAAGGTGCCAGCCCTGAAAACTAATGCAGGTCTTCAATATCCCCCTGCAGCCTATCCACAGGCACAACAGCACTGGGGATCCCTGCTTTCCCAGAGACTCAGCATGTCACGGTGCTCGTTCTCGGCAGAAGCTTTTTTCTGAAAAGGCAAACTTACGGCTCCTTCTCCCACAAGGAAGGTGCCAGCCCTGAAAGATCTTGCTGGTTTTCACTATCCCTCTTCAGCCTATCCACAGGCACAACAGCACTGGGGATCTCTGCTTTCCCAGAGACTCAGCATGTCACGGTGCTCGTTCTCGGCAGAAGCCTTTTTCTGAAAAGGCAAACGTCTGGCTCCTTCTCCCACAAGGAAGGTGCCAGCCCTGAAAGATCTTGCTGGTCTTCACTATCCCTCTGCAGCCTATCCACAGGCACAACAGCATTGGGGATCTCTGCTTTCCCAGAGACTCAGCATGTCACGGTGCTCGTTCTCGGCAGAAGCTTTTTCCTGAAAAGGCAAACTTACGACTGCTTCTCCCACAAGGAAGGTGCCAGCCCTGAAAGATCTTGCTGGTTTTCACTATCCCTCTGCAGCCTATCCACAGGCACAACAGCACTGGGGATCTCTGCTTTCCCAGAGACTCAGCATGTCACGGTGCTCGTTCTCGGCAGAAGCTTTTTTCTGAAAAGGCAAACTTAGGGCTCCTTCTCCCACAAGGAAGGTGCCAGCCCTGAAAGATCTTGCTGGTCTTCACTATCCCTCTGCAGCCTATCCACAGGCACAACAGCATTGGGGATCTCTGCTTTCCCAGAGACTCAGCATGTCACGGTGCTCGTTCTCGGCAGAAGCTTTTTTCTGAAAAGGCAAACTTACGGCTGCTTCTCCCACAAGGAAGGTGCCAGCCCTGAAAGATCTTGCTGGTTTTCACTATCCCTCTGCAGCCTATCCACAGGCACAACAGCACTGGGGATCTCTGCTTTCCCAGAGACTCAGCATGTCACGGTGCTCGTTCTCGGCAGAAGCCTTTTTCTGAAAAGGCAAACGTCTGGCTCCTTCTCCCACAAGGAAGGTGCCAGCCCTGAAAGATCTTGCTGGTCTTCACTATCCCTCTGCAGCCTATCCACAGGCACAACAGCACTGGGGATCTCTGCTTTCCCAGAGACTCAGCATGTCACGGTGCTCGTTCTCGGCAGAAGCCTTTTTCTGAAAAGGCAAACGTCTGGCTCCTTCTCCCACAAGGAAGGTGCCAGCCCTGAAAGATCTTGCTGGTTTTCACTATCCCTCTGCAGCCTATCCACAGGCACAACAGCACTGGGGATCTCTGCTTTCCCGGAGACTCAGCATGTCACGGTGCTCGTTCTCGGCAGAAGCTTTTTTCTGAAAAGGCAAACTTAGGGCTCCTTCTCCCACAAGGAAGGTGCCAGCCCTGAAAGATCTTGCTTGTCTTCACTATCCCTCTGCAGCCTATCCACAGGCACAACAGCACTGGGGATCTCTGCTTTCCCAGAGACTCAGCATGTCACGGTGCTCGTTCTCGGCAGAAGCTTTTTTCTGAAAAGGCAAACTTAGGGCTCCTTCTCCCACAAGGAAGCTGCCAGCCCTGAAATCTAATGCAATTCTTCACTATCCGCCTGCAGCCTATCCACAGGCACAACAGCACTGGGGATCTCTGCTTTCCCGGATTCTCAGCATGTCACGGTGCTCGTTCTCGGCAGAGGCTTTTTCTGAAAAGGCAAACGTCTGGCTCCTTCTCCCACAAGGAAGGTGCCAGCCCTGAAAGATCTTGCTGGTCTTCACTATCCCTCTGCAGCCTATCCACAGGCACAACAGCACTGGGGATCTCTGCTTTCCCAGAGACTCAGCATGTCACGGTGCTCGTTCTCGGCAGAAGCTTTTTTCTGAAAAGGCAAACTTACAGCTCCTACTCCCACAAGGAAGGTGCCAGCCCTGAAAGATCTTGCTGGTCTTCACTATCCCTCTGCAGCCTATCTTTAGCCGCAACAGCATTGGGGATCTCTGCTTTCCCAGAGACTCAGCATGTCACGGTGCTCGTTCTCGGCAGAAGCTTTTTTCTGAAAAGGCAAACTTACAGCTCCTTCTCCCACAAGGAAGGTGCCAGCCCTGACAGATCTTGCTGGTCTTCACTATCCCTCTGCAGCCTATCATTAGCCGCAACAGCACTGGGGATCCCTGCTTTCCCAGAGACTCAGTATGTCACGGTGCTCGCTCTCGGCAGAGCCTTTTTTTAAAAGGCAGACTTACGGCTACTTCTCCCACAGGGAAGGTGCCAGCCATGACAGATTTTGCTGGTCTTCACTATCCCTCTGCAGCCTATCCACAGGCACAACAGCACTGGGGATCCCGGCTTTCCGGAGACTCAGCATGTCAAGGTGCTCGTTCTCGGCAGAAGCTTTTTCTGAAAAGGCAAACTTACGGCTCCTTCTCCCACAAGGAAGGTGCCAGCACTGAAAGATCTTGCTGGTCTTTACTATCCCTCCGCAGCCTATCCGCAGGCACAACAGCACTGGGGATCCCTGCTTTCCCGGAGACTCAGCATGTCACGGTGCTCGTTCTCGGCAGAAGCTTTTTCTGAAAAGGCAAACTTACGGCTCCTTCTCCCACAAGGAAGGTGCCAGCCCTGAAAGATCTTGCTGGTCTTCACTATCCCCCTGCAGCCTATCCACAGGCACAGCAGCACTGGGGATCTCTTCTTTCCCAGAGACTCAGCATGTCACGGTGCTTGCTCTCGGAAGAGACTTTTTCTGAAAAGGCAAACTTACGCCTCTTCTCCCACAAGGAAGGTGCCAGCCCTGAAAGCTCTTGCAGGTCTTCACTATCCCTCTGCAGCCTATCTTTAGCTGCAACAGCAATGGGGATCTCTGCTTTCCCAGAGACTCAGTATGTCACGGTGCTCGCTCTCGGCAGAGCCTTTTTCTTAAAAGGCAGACTTACGGCTACTTCTCCCACAGGGAAGGTGCCAGCCCTGAAAGATCTTGCTGGTCTTCACTATCCCTCTGCAGCCTATCTTTAGCCTCAACAGCACTGGGGTTATCTGCTTTCCCAGAGACTCTGCATGTCACGGTGCTCGCTCTCAGCAGAGCCTTTTTCTGAAAAGGCAATCGTCTGGCTCCTTCTGCCACAAGGAAGGTGCCAGCCCTGAAAGATCTCGCTGGTCTTCACCGTCCCCTGCAGCCTATCCACAGGCACACCAACACTGGGGATCTCTGCTATCCCAGAGACTCAGCATGTCACGGTGCTCCTTCTCGGCAGAGGTTTTTCTGAAAAGGCAAACTTACGCCTCTTCTCCCACAAGGAAGGTGCCAGCCCTGAACGATATTGCTGTTCTTCACTATCCCTCTGCAGCCTATCCACAGGCATAATAGCACTGGGGGTCTCTGCTTTCCCAGAGACTCAGGATGTCACGGTGCTTGTTCTCGGCAGAGCCTTTTTCTGAAAAGGGAAACGTATGCCTCTTCTCCCACAAGGAAGGTGCCAGCCCTGAAAGATCTCGCTGGTCTTCAGTATCCCTCTGCAGCCTAGCTTTAGCCGCAACAGCTCTGGGGATCTCTGCTTTCCCAGAGACTCAGCATGTCACGGTGCTCGCTCTCGGCAGAAAAGATTTCTGAAAAGGCAAACTTACGACTCCTTCTCCCGCAAGGAAGGTGCCAGCCCTGAAAGATCTTGCAGGTCTTCACCGTCCCCTGCAGCCTATCCACAGGCACAACAGCACTGGGGATCTCTGCTTTCCCAGAGACTCAGCATGTCACGGTTCTCGCTCTCGGCAGAGCCTTTTTCTGAAAAGGCAAACTTACGGCTCCTTCTCCCACAAGGAAGCTGCCAGCCCTGAAAGATCTCGCTGGTCTTCACTATCCCTCTTCAGCCTATCCTTAGCCGCAACAGCACTGGGGATCTATGCTTTCCCAGAGACTCAGCATGTCACGGTGCTCGTTCTAGGCAGAGCCTTTTTCTGAAAATGCAACCGTCTGGCTCCTTATCCCACAAGGAAGGTGCCAGCCCTGAAAGATCTTGCTGGTCCTCACCTTTTCAGAAAAAGTTTCTGCCGAGAACGAGCACCGTAACATGCTGAGACTCTGGGAAAGCAGAGATCCCCAGTGCTGTTGCGGCTAAAGATAGGCTGCAGAGGGATAGTGAAGATCTGCAAGAGCTTTCAGGGCTGGCAGCTTCCTTGTGGGAGCAGGAGCCGGACGTTTGCCTTTTCAGAAAAAGTTTCTGCCGAGAACGAGCACCGTGACATGCTAAGTCTCTGGGAAAGTAGATATCCCCAGTGCAGTCGTGGCTAAAGATAGGCTGCAGAGGAATAGTGAAGACCAGCAAGATATTTTAGGGCTGGTACCTTCCTTGTGGGAGAAGGAGCCGTAAGTTTGCCTTTTCAGAAAAAGGCTCTGCCGAGAAGGAGCACCGTGACATGCTGAGTCTCTGGGAAAGCAGAGATCCCCATTGCTGTTGTGGCTAAATATAGGCTGCAGAGGGATAGTGAAGATCTGCAAGAGCTTTCAGGGCTAGCACCTTCCTTGTGGGAGAACGAACCGGACATTTGCCTTTTCGGAAACATGCTCTATCAAGTATGAGCACCGTGACATGCTGAATCTCTGGGAAAGAAGAGACGCCCCTTGATGTTATGCCTGTGGATAGGCTGCAGAGGGATAGTGAAGACCAGCAAGATCTTTCAGGGCTGGCATCTTCCTTGTGGGAGAAGGAGCCGTAAGTTTGCCTTTTCAGAAAACGTTTCTGCCGAGAACGAGCACCGTGAGATGCTGAGTCTCTGGGAAAGCAGAGATCGCCAGTGCTGTTGTGGCTAAATATAGGCTGCAGAAGGATAGTGAAGACTAGCAAGAGCTTTCAGAGCTGGCACATTCTTTATGGGAGAAGGAGCCGGACGTTTGCCTTTTCAGAAAAAGACTCTGCCGAGAACGAGCCCCGGTGACATGCTGTAATCTCTGGGAAAGCAGACATCCCCACTGCTGTTGTGCCTGTGGATAGGCTGCAGGGGGCGGTGAAGACCAGCAAGAGCGTTCAGAGCTGGAATCTTTCTTCTGGGAGAAGGAGCCGGACGTTTGCCTTTTCTGAAAAAGTTTCTGCCGAGAACGAGCACCGTGAGATACTGAGTCGCTGGGAAAGCAGAGATACCCAGTGCTGCTTTCTCTGAAGATAGGTTGCAGGGGGACGGTGAACACCAGCAAGATCTTCCAGGGCTGGCACCTTTCTTCTAGGAGAAGGAGCCAGACGTTTACCTTTTCTGAAAAAGGCTCTGCCGAGAACGAGCACCGAGAGATGCTGAGTCTCTGGGAAAGCAGACATCCCCAGTGCTGTTGCGTCTAAAGATAGGCTGCAGGGGGATAGTGAAGACCAGCAAGAGCTTTCAGGGCTGGCGCCTTCCTTGTGGGAGAAGGAGCTGTATGTTTGCCTTTTCAGAAAACGTTTCTGCCAGAGTGAGCACCATGAGATGCTGAGTCTCTGGGAAAGCAGAGATCACCACTGCTGTTGTGCGTAAAGAGAGGGTGCAGGGGAATGGTGTAGACCAGCAAGAGCTTTCAGGGTTCGCACCTTCCTTTTGGCAGAAGGAGCTGCACTTTTGCCTTACCTGAGAAAATCTCTGTTGAGAACGAGCGTTATTAAATGCTGAGTCTCTGGGAAAGCAGAGATCCCAGTGCTGTTGTGCCTGTGGATAGGCTGCATGGGGACGGTGAAGATCTGCAAGAGCAACTGGAAATTTTGAATGTATTTCCATTTGGCCTCCTGTTCCCACTACTTGATCAAAAATTCAGCTTCAAACCTGCCCTATTACTCTTCTAATTTGGATGCAGATACCCAGCTTTAGTGGAAAAGGTAGGAGTTTCTCCCAGCCAGGCTGTTTTTGTGATGATGTCACCTCTGCTTGAAATGTGGGAGCTGTGACTTTGAATTTATCTAGTCCAAAGTGGGAATTGGCTTAAGACGTTTTTAATTTCTTTGACAGTCTATGCTAGGTCATAGAAAGATAAACAGCAGCTCCATCTCAGTATCTACTGACACTGGCATTATCTTAAAAAGTAACTAAAATATGAAAATATGAGATTTCTTAGATGGGCAGAAATACTTATACACCAGGAAGGAGTAGAAGTTCAGATTTGTTTTGGTGCTGTGAGTTTTTTATTGGCTCTCTCTTTGTGTCCTTTTCTTTGTGGTGGGAACTCAGCTGCCTCTGGAAATCCTCCCACCCACCCCTAACTGGATGGACTAGGGGGCTTATGCAGCCTCCATGGGGCTGTATTAATGGAGGAAGGGTAGCTGGATGATGCTTGGAAAAAGGATTATCTTTAAAAATCAGGTTTTTAAAATCTTAATTCTGACATCTTCATTAATTAATATTTAAGGGATCTTCCTTTGCATGCTACTTGGATATAGAGCTATCACTGTAGCCAGTGGTGATTCTGTAACTAAAATCCTTATGATTCACAATACTGAAACTCTTGTGGGTTGCCTGTTTAGCTTGTATGTCTAGAGAAGGTATCTTATACTAGCATTCAAACCCCTTGGAAATGTTTTAAACAAATGTATAATTATTGTTAGCTTTGGCTCTAATAATTTTGGTCTGTTAAGCTTCTGAAATACTTTGACTTGGACTTGGTTACTTAACGAATCTAAAGCAGCAGGCAGATGGCTTTTCATCTATTGTTAAATTTAAAGGGCTTACTAGTGCTAATTATTTTGAAATGGATTCCTACGGTATCATGTGATATTTCAATGAATAATGCAGGACTGGCAATTTATTGGCGGAACATTCACAGGAGTGCCATAAATCTAGAAATAACATAAAAGCAGAGTGGATACATATTTTAAAAGTACAGCTTGGGGAATCACATTAGTGCAACTCTACAAACCTTCTTATAAGGGTGCATATTTTTAAATATGATCAAATCAAGAGATTTTCAGTGAGAGGCTGTGGTTTATTGTACACATTATTATGACAGCTAGGAGACTTAGTTATTGAAATTGAAACCTGTGTACTAGATTCTATGCAAACTGAGGAGGAAAAAAGACAACCTGTACTCTCAAGACCTTGCAAACCAAGTATAATCCCCAAATGCAGCACCTGGATAGAGTCACCCACAGGCGAGTTAGTGAACAGTAAGAAGGTGGCATGCACAGCTAACTTCATAGGCTGTGTTGTCTGGGCAGCAGCAGCCCACATTTTTTGTAAGCACCTCTTCAAAGGAGAGTGTAAGAAAAATGGCAACAGCTAATAAAATAGCTCTGCAGTTGTTTAAAGTGAGCCCTCTCCAAGCCTGAAGAGCAGTTAGAGAACTGAACAAATAGATAATTAAAATAAATAAATTAGATAAATCCTCTACTAAACACGAAGAGAGTAAAATGTAAAAAGTTTTTTTATTATTATATTTAGAATAATGTGGTGGATTGACCCTAGCTGGATGCCAGGTGCCCACCAAAGCTGTTCTATCACTCCCTCCCCCCCTCAGCTGGACAGGGGAGAGAAAATATAACAAGGGGCTTGTGAGTTGAGATAAGGACAGGGAGAGATCACTCACCAATTACTGCCAGGGGCAAAACAGACTCAACTTGGGGAAAATTAACTTAATTTATTGCCAATCAACCGGAGTATGGTAATGAGAAATAAAACCAAATATCAGAACACCTTTCCTTCACTTCTCCCTTCTTCCCAGGCACAACTTCACTCCCAGATTTCTCCACCAAGCCCCCCCAGTGGCGCAGGGGGACGGGGATGGGGTTTACGGTCATCACACGTTATTCAACCCTCCTCAGGGGGAGGGCTGATCACACTCTTCTCCTGCTCCTGCGTGGGGTCCCACCCACGGGAGACAGTCCTCCACGAACTTCTCCAACGTGGGCCCTTCCCACGGGCTGCAGTTCTTCACGAACTGCTCCAGCGTGGGTCCATTCCACGGTGTGCAGTCCTTCAGGAGCACACTGCTCCAGCGTGGGTCCCCCAGGGGGTCACAAGTCCTGCCAGAAAACCTGCTCTGTGGGCTCCTGTCTCCACAGATCCGCAGGTCCTGCCAGGAGCCTGCTCCAGCGCGGGGTTCCCACAGGGTCACAGCCTCCTTCAGGCACCCACCTGCTTTGGCGTGGGGTTGTCCCCGGGCTGCAGGTGGAGATCTGCTCCCCCGTGGACCTCCCTGGGCTGCAGGGGGACAGCCTGCCTCACCAGGGTCTTCCCCACGGGCTGCAGGGGAATCTCTGCTCCGGCGCCTGGAGCATCTCCTCCCCCTCCTTCCGCACTGACCTGGGGGTCTGCGGGGTTGTTTCTCTCACGTGTTCTCACTCCTCTCTCTGTCTGCTGTTTTCTGTGTGCCCCACAACTTTTTCCCTTCTAAATCTGTTTTCCCAGATTTGCTACTGCTATCGCTGATGGGCTCGGCCTTGGCCGGCGGCGGGTCCGTCTTAGAGCTGGCTGGAATTGGCTCCATGGGACACAGGGGAAGCTTCCAGCAGTTTCTCACAGAAGCCACCCCTATACTCCCCCCTCCCCCCGCTACCAAAACCTTGCCACACAAACCCAATACAAATAAAGTATGGTTTTATAAAAGACATTTCAGTCTAGGGATGCTGACACTTATAGAAGTACAACTGCATAGTTTTTAGGGGTTTAAACCTCTGACAAATTAAAGCAGCATCAGCTCTATTTCATATGCACTGCATTTGGTTGCATTGTAGGACACATGTATTTAGACAGTTATTTTTACAGCTGCAATAACATTTAAAGACATTAAATTACCTGATAATGGCCACTACTGGAAACAGGATACCAATCTGGGTAAACCTTTACTGTGCTGCAGGATGACTGCTTCTGTGTCCCTTCCATTATATTTGCCTGTAATATTGATATAAATCTTTTAGAACGGATTCTTGACAACCTTTAGTGTCAGACAAATCCTATAATATAACAGGAAATATGGGAAGTACTTCTTAAAATGATGATGTTATAGAACAAATAAAAATGGCAGGATAACAAAGAAATCCTTGATTTGTATAACAAGGCAAAGGAGTCAGGTTAGTTTTAGTTGTAGAAATGTATTGAAAAATTTGGACAATAAATTTAATATCCTATAGCAAATTTAAGGAAGTGAGCCACCACATTCTTTTGAGATTACTGATTACTATTTTGTATACTTAATAAATTCAGTGTTAGGTTCACAGTACTTTTCAGCACTTGAATTTACGATGAATATGTAGAACCCATACAGCTGCAATGTATTGTAGCAGCTCAATCAGATTAATGATTTATAAATCAAAGAGTGTGCAAGTAGAACTTTACATTATGGACTTTTTTTTGAAACCAATACTAGCTGAAAGGTAAATAATGAGCATTTTAAATATACTGGCATATACAAGCTCAATATGTTAAAGCACATAATTTTAAGTACGTGAGTAGTATGTAGTAGATATAATATACATCAGAAGTAGTGCAAAATTAAGTATATGCAATTACTTGCTGTTATAGCTTTGTGAACAATTCTATATAATAGAGGTTTATATTCTTATGTACAAAAAACTTTTTTTTTTATTTTTTAATTACATTACAAATGTACTGATAAGTCAAACTGAGAGGCAAGCCCAATCCTCACTTCCTTGCTGAAATAAATACATTTCTAGAAGTGAATACAAGAAATCATGTACCCAACTCAGTTTGTGAAAAGGTTGTTAAGTTAGTATTAAGAAACTCCTAAATCAAAATTTGATAAAAAAGAATCCAATAATATTTTATTTTATGATCATTTTATATCTGACACTGTAAGAGATCTTTTGCACTTGTGCCTAGGGGCCTCAGCCAAGAACATGGGTCACTGTCAGAAGCAGTTTATGTGCTTTATGCATATAAGCTTCTACCATAAAGCAATTGCAATATATAGGCAAAATATTTTAGAAGATAAGCAGTATTATCACTTCCACCTTAAGCAGATCAAGGGAACTATGTTCAAATTTTAGAATACATTAAGGCTTCTAAATTCATTTTTAAGCAGTAAAATAAGTAGACTGTTTTTCTAATACACCAAAGACACATTCAGCCCTGTTGTTTGTTTGTTATGGAATTGTATGTCATTTTTATGTTAACCATTATGCAGAGGCTGAACATGACAAGTATGCTGAGGAGATATGATTCCAGCACTGCCAGATAAGATAGGATTTTTCACATTCATTTCAATAGAAATGCTAGACTGCAACAAGATAGGTTGGTAGGTTACATCAAGGTAGTACTTAAAGTAATTTAAAAGTTTATCCCTATCAAAATGAAGAGAAAATGGTACAAAGTAATGCATGAAGTATATATGATGCTCTCATTGGATCTTTTCTGAGGATTGACTTGGTCTAAATCATTCATAGAAAGCCATATTATGAACTGATTTGGTATAACTGTCTTACCTTTCTAGGAGAAATAATTGTAACTCCACCTATAGAGATATTCAAACTAACCTGATAACTTGCCTGAAGTATGCAGGGCACTGAAAGTGACTACAGAATGTGTTTTGGGTATTAGTCCTTTACATGAATGGTAGGTCTTTTTTTTTATTGCAGTAAGTTTAAACTATAAAGTTCCTTTAGCAATAGACAAGACTCTCAGTAGTGTAACCAATTGAAATCAGTGTACTGAAAAATATAATTTGAAGAAAAGTGTACAAATTTTTCCATACAATAGCACAAGGCCTATGGCCTCTCCAAGGAATAAAACAGTAATTAGTGAGGGAGAATTTTATCAAAGTAAGGTAGCAGCAATGAATATATGGAATTATAAAGGTATTTTATCTTTATTAAGTTTTAAAGTATTCATGCATGGTTGATGCCAATTTACAGAGCACAGATAGCTGAACATTTAGTGCATCTGATTTTAAGTAGCTGAACTGTACAGTAGGCACACTAGTAAATGGAAACTGGTTGAGAAAATTTTTGATAGAAATTTCTATTTGTATTTTCATAATTTTCTGTAGCTTTTGCTTTTCTGTAAATAATTTAATTCAGTGCCAAAATGTACTACATTTCAGAATGGAGTATTTATCATATATGTTTATATTCAGCACTATTTTTTTTGTCCTGATCTACCTAGATTGTATGTAGGGATACATATACAAGGTGCTATTAAAAAAGATAGCATGATCAATTTCCCTGAGTTTTCCTAGTGTCTAGCAAGCCTGAGTTTTTTTGGGGGTAGTTTTTGCAACTATTTCAAAAGCAGTTTTGAGATTGACAGGCATGAGACTTTGTCAGTTACTAGCTTTGGGCAACTCCTTCCAGCTGGTAAAGAAAACATTTTTGAGGGCTGCTGCATTTGACTTCAGAAGCAAGATGAGGGAGAATTTGCACTAGAGTATTCCTTCATCCTTAAGATGTCTGAAAGGTTAGATTGTATAATGATGACTGAGTCATCCACTTATGAAGATCTAAATGCTTAATCCTAGTGTCAGCTGCACTTCCAAAGTAATCACATCCACTCTGAATGAATTACACTGCGAAACAAGTTTTGAGCTTGACCAATATATAATTTTTTTTTTTGTTGCTCTCCTCAACATATATATAGATAGACAAAACTTCTTTACTTAGAATATAAAGAAAGAGATCTGACTGAATTCTGCAGCATTTGTATTTCCATAATATTCCGTGAAACTCACTTTTGCTCTAATGCTTTTTCTTGATCTTCTGTTTTCTTTTCTGTTGAGTTTCTTTGTAGGCCCAACAGTCTAAAGCCTTTTGGAAATCCTGCTGTGCTCTGCATGTCCTCATTCAGCACACAGGCTAGTGACTGTCATGACCATGATTCTAATAAGACAGTCATAGTGTCCCTGCCAACATTCTGTCACCGCCCGCTTCAGAGGTACCACCAACCTCTGGAGGTGCCATTCAACCTAGGCACATGGGTGTGCAAAATTCAAATATGAAAGAACTGGCAAGTCAGATTTATATGAGTAATCAAAACAGTGAAGTACAGAGTTGGAAGTACAATTTTTCAACTTAGCTGAAAAGCCAACTACAACATGTCCATGTCCCTGGAAGTTTGAGCCCCATTTTTTAGCAGCCCTGGGAATGGAGAACCGCTGGAACTGAAACTGTCTCAAGACTTTCAGTGAAATTCCAAGAGCCAGCAAGAGCTTTGACAGAGTGCCAGCATGGCAAGTTACCTCCAGTCCGACACAAAGCCTGGGACCTGGGAGAGCAGGACAGTCCGGCTCCCAGATTCTTGGTTTGTCAGCATCCTAGGTTTACAGGGACAGAACACTCCAAGATTTCAGACAGCACACAGTATGTTTTTAGCTCCTCAGGTCCCCAACAACCTGCAACAGGTTGCTGAGGTGCCAATGCTATTACGTTCCCAGAAGCTTACCAGATGGATGGTGAGACCAAAGCAGCGTAGACTTTCTGGTTCTTTGGAAGCCAACATGATTAGCTACCTGGCAACTTTGGCTTGTGCTTTCATTACCAGTTCATACCTAATTGTCATTCTGATTTTTATGCAACAAATTCCTCCCTGAACCCTTTCTTTGCCAACATTCTGGTTTTAGCCCAGAGGTTTCTTTCCTCTAGAAGTCTGTGAAGAGGGAGATATAGTAGAAACAGTCCTGTAAACTCTTGAACTGCAGAGTTTGCATTCTTAAGGAATGTTAAGAATTGAGATTTTGCTTCCCATCAAGACATAATAAAAATATCAATCACCCAACTTTTCCCAGAGATGGTTCAAGGTAGTTCTACTAGCAGATAGATGCTGTAGATCACCTAAAAAGTAACACAGTAAATTACACACTGCTAATCACAAAAATATAAGCCCTACAGCACTTCACATCCCGTAAGATCTTCTATTTATATAATATCTGTGACAGTTCTATGGCTCCAAAAGTATAGAGGCAAAAATGAACTACTCTCCTGAGCTGTCATCTGAATGAACGTTGCTCTAGTAGTAGCAAAGCAAAATAAACAGTTAGTAACAGGGGATATGAACATTTTACAATCTGGAGAGTTAGCAATTCAAAAGGGAAAGGGTGGAAATGAGTAAGAAAAAAAAATAGTTTTACTCTAAGTGTTGCTGCAATTGTACAATGTTTCATACTGCTTTAAATTACATTGAAAGACTCAGATATATCTACTAGCAGATAGGAAAATGCATGTTAAAAACTGTCCAGTTCTCCTGAGTCACCTTAAAGGCCTCTAACTTGCACAGGATAGATGCTCAGTATCTGAAATTCCATAAGGCACTGTGCAATGGGAAATACTTTTCTCTCTTACAGTCCCCCAGTCAGAACCTGACTTGTGGGAGTGTCAAAGTCAGTATAGAGAATTCCACTTTTAGACAACAAATAGTTTAATGATCTATTTGTATGCTTCCTATTAGCATTCCATAAAGCTCATTTTCTTTAACAGGCATTCACTGCTAGGACCAAGTGTCCTATGGATTTCATCTAACTTAACTGAATTGTTCTGTATGAAGCCAGTATAAATTATGGCTGAGATAGAAGCTCATTTGTAACCCTAACTGTGAGAGCCTTATGCATATCTTTTTTCCATTAGTTCTTTGAATTTTTTTTCCTTTATTTCTTGGAAGGTATCTGTATATCTCAAGTTGTTTCTTCCATTTAAATTGAAACAAAGCTGTTAGTTCATAGAACTAATAAAAAAAATAGTTCATAGAAAATAAGGTTTTTATCAATTTCTCCAGCTTCCACCTCTGTCCCAAGTTTTTCTTTATTACAACAAACAAACAAACAAACAAGTCTTACTATGGAAATGTCCTGAAAAGCATTTGCTACCATTTTCTTTCTAACAAACAAATAGCTTTGCTTTCTTTCTTTGTTTCTAAAATTTATTAATTTCATTTTTCTGTACTTATGCAGATTCTGAGAAACTGTAGCCAAAAGTGATTCTGCTGTAAAATTGCCTTAATTTCAGCCTTGTGGATATTGCTAAAAAGTGTTAAAAATAAAACAAATTATATTAGCACTGAATTGAAGACAGGGAATACTCTTCAATTAGAAAGGAATAGAAATATTTTTTCATTGTTTCTAATTATTTAACCCTGCAAATCCAGATATGACAGGCAGAAATAATCTTCAAAGCCCATATTTAACTCATCATGATCTTTTATTAATACATCTTATGTATTTCTTCTCAGCAATTTAATATAATGAACAGCAGACAGGTTTAGTGCACATGGAGCATAGTGTGCTAAGGGTTTGATCCTGCAGTGAGAGCAGAATCAGACCCTTTTATATGCAAAGACTCAAAAATAAACATACAAATCCAGATACTTCCAACAAGGTTCCTGAATTCATATTTAGGCATAATATGAAGACCATATTTCTAAGACAAGCTTTTTTCCTTCCCATTTACAACAGAAATAGCTACTAGTATGTAAGTATTTACAGAAGCAAGTAATGACACTTACAAAGCAGAGTGTTGATAATTTGAGCAGGACTGCAACATGAAGCACGTTTCAATGTATGATAAGCAACGTATCACTATCATTAATTTTTGTTAACGAACACTTGATGCTAGTTAGTAATAGTATGGTCTTAATAGATGTGTAGATTTTTTGTCATTTAGATCTGTAATGAGCTATACTCAGTGGAATGGCATAATTGTCCTCATTATACAGTTACTGAAGAAAATATATGCCTGTTTTCATTGCTGGGATTCGGACTCTGATCTTGCATTCATTGAAACTGATGGTAAAACTCCTAGTGGTTCAGAGATGGAAGGAGAGGCCCTCAGTGGAGTTGCGTAAGTGGTTCATGGAAGCAGATGGTGCTGCATTTAAATGTTCTTGGGGTATTTTTTCCTTTCTTTCTTTTTTGTACTCTTCTGAATCTGTTATTTGATCATTTCAAACAGAAGGAGGAAGAAAAAAATGCCACAAATCATATCTGATTTCTCCTCAGCATCTCCTCAGCATTTTTTATTGAAAATCTGAAATACAGCTTTCTTTTTTTTTTTTTTTTTTTTTTTTTTTTAAAGTTCCTGGAAGAGAAAAAAAAAGATGAAATAACATGCAAGTGTAGGACTGAATTTGGGACCTCTCTGGAGCCACAGGATGTACTTATGTTCTTCTTAGTTATGCTTCATTAATAAAGTTTAATCCTAAATTATGTTAAGGCTCGAGATGATCGAATTCAGAGTTGTGTCTGCAACTCAAATAATGACTCTCAATGCAATGCAAAAGCTGTGTTCATTATAATTAAGTTACTTGTTCAGATTAAATCCCCAAATAAATATATGGAGCCAAATTCATGTCTCTGCAAATGATAGTCTGACCATGTTGGCACATCTGGCTGGCTACAGTGAAACTGTGAACTGTCTTGCTTTGTATTCTGCGATTACAAATATTAAAGCACAACAGTGGACTTAAGCCTAAATGTTAATAGCCTGTTCCAGAGCATGCAAACCCTAAACCTCAACAAGGACATTGGGATGATAGTACTGTATGTTTGCCCAGTGCACAAGATAAAAGACTTGACTCAATCCATTTTGGTATCTTCTTTTCAGATGGTCCAATATCTTTCTTGGGGAAGGGAAGAGAAGTAATTACCATTAGTTTGTAGAATTATTTATTGAAAGCCAACATGAACATCAGCAATCAATATTCGTTACTCTTTACCACTGTAGTGAACCCTGTTCCAAAAATTGCATGTGAATTTAGCTTTCAACTCATGTTGGTGTTCAGAGAAGCTGAAAGCTTATTGTTTGTGTAGGACTAAGTCCTTGAGTCCTTTCAAATTAACATGTACAAGCTGCCATTTTTAAAAATCTTTTAGTATGTGCTGTACAATGTACTTTTTAAATGAAAATTCCTAAAAATCTCTTAGAGGTGATACATGTGCAGAAAAGAGTGAATAATCACTTGTGAAGATTAAATTAACAATTCAGTGCAAAAAAATGGAGAGTGCAAACATATGTCCTTCTGAGTGTAAGCAGACTGTTTTCATGACTGTTTTCAGACTGTTTTCTGATTTGGTTTGAACTATCTTTTCCCAAAAGCAAGCTTGAATACATATACAAACATACGTGCTCATGCATGTGCACACACCCACCCCACCCCCTGGATATAATACCACATGTAATGTACATAGGAATTTCACTTGGTCTCAAGTAAATTAATTTGCTTATTTTCTTCACATAAAAAGGCTAAGTGCTGTGCTTCTATGTGAAGCAAGAGGGTGTGACTAATGTCTTATTTCTCACCTTTCTCAGGTAATTCAGCTTCCTCTAGAGTCACATCTGCTTAGAAATGTACAAAAAACCCCAATCTCTATGGATGTGTATCCCTGCATGTGTAATTTTTTTATTAGATTCTATTTCATTATTTATTTCTTTAACACTAAGAAGTCTGATTGTAATTTATTTAATGAACTACGTTTTCATAATAGTAGCCACACAATGAAATAATTGTGCGCACATACACTTCAAATATGACTAAGGTGTGCTACTCTGGTGTTAGTAGTTCTCTCAGATCTCCAAAGTTTCCAAATGTTAGGTGTGGAGTAAGTTCGTTTAAAATATTGATTGTCATGAAAGAGAATTTTGAAAGAAAATGTTAGAGGAAAACATGTTTAGAAACTGGAATATCAACAGTAAAAGTTCTCGTTCTTCCTTGGTCAGAAATAGGCTGCATTTTCTTGCTTTGTTGGACTTATTTACATTTGTGATGGGAAGGACAGAAGTGAGGGACTATACTTATCTGCAAAGCTTTAAATTAATTCAGTGCCAAGTCTCTCTGGGTCAACATATGGGCCTCATTACTTTGACAGAAGTGAGGGAGATTTCCTTGCTATTCAGCTAAGTCACAGTAACTTGTTTTTTTTAAGGTAATAAGTAAGTATGTAGATAGTTCTGGTGGCTCTGCTGATTGTTAACTTCTTCAATGGAAGTAACCTGATTGAAAAAAGAATCTGTGCAATTCTTTGCCTTCTCCATTCCTTTTTTTCTATTTTTTTCAGTTGTTTTTTTTCTATATGCTCTTTTGATTAAGCTTTTTTTGCTTGATATTCAAAGACACGTAATTTGTAAAGTGTATTTATTTCCTGCTGTCTGCATAGTCCTGGTGGACATTCATGAATCAACTCAATTTCTTATCTGTTTTTTTTGTTTGTTTGGTTTTTTTTTTTGCATTCATAACTAGCTTAAAATCACACTATTATCAAAGCTTCAGGAAATAAATGAAGTCCATATAAATATTGTCCACACATACATCTGTATATGTCTATTTTTCAGTTTTAACTTTTTAGTTTTTCCTGAGGTTTATAACAAAATTATTTTTACCATTACATGCTATTTTAGAGTTCTGACTTTGAACAGTATATAAAATGTAGTTAACTGTTAGTAAATATTTTGATAGTGTTCGTGTGATCATTGGAAAGGATAGTTATTGACACTCATGGCTTACAGCTACTTATGAATGCTTAGTCTGTACTCAGAGGAGTAGTGGAAATGTACTTCAAAGTATCCACTGCACATCTGGTAATAATTTTTTCACTACTTATAAATTATATGTTAATTTAAATATGATAAACACTTTCCTTCTTTTTATACTTAACCTTGAGAAGGGTTGTGCAGATTTGGGACTAGATACTTATGTTTGTCTCTTAAGATGCTGAACAACTTAAGGAAGAACATAGCATTTAGTGGGTAATTACAGGACCAGTGAGCTTGAATTCGTCCAATGTCTTGCTCTCCAATAGATTGCCTTCACCAAATTAATAAAATTTTCTTCTTCTGATCTTTAATTTTTCACTTTTTTGCTCAGATGACCTTTCTATTTCCAATGGTACTTTTGCAGTCCTGGAAAGATGAGTTAGGCTAGAGGCCACTGTCATAACGACTGTCAGCAATAGTCAGCACTGAGAAATTCCAGTGACGTGAAGTTATGTTTTCTGGGTCTTGTGTCATCACAGAGCATTAAAGCCTTACTGAATTTTGTTTTGTAGCTTAAGCTTGTTGACAGAGTTCAGTGTTCCATCTCCAAATTATATCCTCAAGTGTTAAAAATCCTCAGTGATTCCTTGTATATGGAACATACAAGCATATGTCTTTGCACTGAGACAATGGCAGGAACAGGTAGGAAACAGTATTTCAAATTTTTTTCTATAAAGATGAAGATGGAAGATTTGGTTATAATTGAATAAAGACTCTGACTATTGTACAATCATCTCTTACCAGGACTGGAACTTATAAGTAAAATACAAAATATTATGAGATTCAAGACTAAGTCAGTGAGCTGTAAAGAAGGAAAAATTGGTAACATACAGATTTGTGGATAGATTTCAAACAAGTGAAAGAAAGCTTAAGGTTGATATATAGGATTGAAAAAATGTATGTTGACAAAGAAGCTGATTAATCATCATGGCCAAAATAACCATCAGTAGAAGGAAAGAGATAAATTTATTTGGTCAACATGATGAAATGCAGTCTGCAAATAAATATAGAATCATAGAATCATTCAGGTTGGAAAAGACCTTCAAGATCATCGCGTCCAACCATCATCCATTCCCACTCAACCATGTCCCGAAGCGCCTTGTCTACACGCTTTTTGAATACCTCCAGGGATGGTGACTCAACCACTTCCCTGGGCAGCCTATTCCAATGTCTGACAACCCTCTCAGTAGAGAAATTTTTCCTAATATCCAACCTAAACCTCCTCTGCCACAACTTGAGGCCATTTCCTCTCGTCCTATCTCCAGCCACCTGACAGAAGAGACCAGCACCCACCTCACTACAACCCCCCTTCAGGTAGTTGTAGAGAGCAATAAGGTCTCCCCTCAGCCTCCTCTTCTCTAGACTAAACAGCCCCAACTCCCTCAGCTGCTCCTCACAGGACTTGTGCTCCAGGCCCCTCACCAACTTTGTTGCCCTTCTCTGGACACGCTCCAGCACCTCAATGTCTTTCCTGTAGTGAGGCCCCCAAAACTGAACACAGTACTCGAGGTGCGGTCTCACCAGTGCTGAATACAGGGGAAAGATATACCATAAACCAGCATGGGTGGAAGTCATCTCACATAGCTGGAGTCCTTCAATAATCACCAGAAAATGATCAGGCACTTATAAAAGAAATTAATCCTGCTTATCTTGGGCACCTATCTTATGATGGATGCTATGGAAGTGTTCATCTCCCTTTGCTGAAGACAGAGGTATCCTCCATGACCAGATCACAACATTCAAATGAGTTTTAGGTGTGTAAAATAAAGTAAAATCATAATCACTAAAATACTTGCCTTACTTTAAAAATTATCCACTTTTCAGAAATTTCTATTGCTCTAGTTCCTTGGTGAAGCACATTAAGTCAGTGCAGTTTTCCTGCACATTCATAAATTAGGAGCACAAGTCCAAAATATGGAATCTGAGACCTGAAGG
The DNA here is from genome assembly GCF_929443795.1 of Astur gentilis. Classification (NCBI taxonomy): domain Eukaryota; kingdom Metazoa; phylum Chordata; class Aves; order Accipitriformes; family Accipitridae; genus Astur; species Astur gentilis. The sequence continues at coordinate 20,646,952 of NC_064890.1, read as the reverse complement.
AACCTTGTTAGACCCACCTGTGGAGGGTAGATTTGGAAAAAGACAGGGACTGGATTCCTATTTATAGTGATGGACAAGGTAATGAATTTTGAATATCCATCAACTTTTATTGCCAAAGAAGATTGTAGAGTTGTGCTGCTGCAGCTGTGGAGATGTTTAACAGCTGGTCCTATGTGGTATCTGTAAGCAAGATAAAACTTCTCATAGGAAAAAACCAAAACCTGTAAATTAAATACTGAGCTATGAAAAAATTATTTAGAAATTAATTATGATTTCAGGAAAGCACGCAGGGTTCAATTAGTTATAAACTCTCATTCCAGCCCATCAGTCCATTTGCCTTTAAGTTCAACACACACTGTACTGTAGCTAGTTCTAAATGTGCTACAGTTTCTGTCAAAACAGGAATTGTACTCTATATACATATGCACAGTTTCAAAAAGGATTTTCTTGAATGAATTTGTTTTGATAACTGCAGTCAAGGAAGTATTATGGGTAGGCTGTTGAAAATCATCCTAAAGTAAAATAAAATCACTTCTCAAATATCATATTCTCTCTTACAGCAGAAATATCTCCTGCTCTGCATGATGCAGATTGAACAAAAAGAGGAGAAATTAGTGTTACTCCAAAGACCTGAACACCATCAGAGAAATGTGAACAGAGCCAATAGTGTCATCTGGACTGTTTTGTTCATTCTAATATGCTTTTTAGTCCATTTCATAGAGGTTATTTCTACACTGGTGAGGGGATAGATGTCTTTGAAGGAAGGGCCATGCTTTAAGATAGTATTTTAAATTGTATTCTTTTGCCAGCCACTACGTGAAAGTAAAACCATTTTGTGTTTATAATGAATTCTAGTGACAAATCTTCAAGTCGGTGGGTTGCCCACTGGTCCCTTCCATTAGGTAACAATATCTTGTTCTGCAGCCACCAAGAAAAATGCATTCTCTTTTTTGAAAACAATTTCCACAGACACTGTGTAAAAGCATAATCCTTCTCCTAATGGCCACAACTGTGCATCTGCAAATGGGCTTTTTGAAATGACATATTTTCTCGTTATCACATATGCTTTCTGTCTGATCTTAGATAGTATGGTTGTACCACTTGGTGCAATGGTTTTGTCAAGTCTCAGGGGCAAGGCAAGCCCCTGGACTGAAGCAGTATGTAGATGACAGGCTGTCACTGTAAGGCTGGTATTTCATTATCGGACATTCTTTCCTACAAGTCGGTACAAATATAAGCCCATGTCTAGATATAGAGGGTAGAGGGTACTGGAACTTGCACTGCACTCTAGGTAAGAAATAATATAGATAGTGAACAGTGTATTGAACAAAGACCTGTGGAGATGTGTGTTGTGTTCCCACAACTGTTGGATGACTTCAAGCTAGACACTGTGCTTCTGTTGGTTATCTGTAAAATAGAGGTGATGTTTTGTTATCTTCTAGGGGAAAGTTCTACATAAAATAAATCTACTGCTCTAAAAAAATTAAAGATAAAATTCTGAACCCTGGCCATGTACATTTTCATGCCAGTTTTTTAAGAAATGCTGAACACAGCATCCTGGCCAATTTTCTAGTCTTCCAATTACTTTCTGCCTTCCAGAATTTTCACTTCAGTTTTCTTCAAGTTATTTCACCTTTCAATGTGCTGTTCAGTGTTGTGTTGTTCAGTACTTCAGGCAGCTGCTGCATTCATCCCTAAAGGTGGCTGCATTTCAGTTGCCATATATATTCCCAACCTAATTCACAGGTAAGCTGTGAGACTTAGTTCCTTAGTGCCCTTCTCAAGAGCAAAAGACAATGCAAAGGATCTGTCCAGGATGTCATCATGTGTATGCTCCCCTCTATTTTCTCCTAAATTAAATACCAGTCCTTTTAAATCTACCTTTTTCACAAAAGATTTTAACTGATATTTAACAAATTCAACCCAAATAGTAACAAAAACCTCTCCCTTCCTCACTGAAAGCTAAACCTATTACATAGATAATAAACAGATAGGTCACATGCTTCCATATAATCTCTTTCCAGATCTTTCATCTGTTGTATGTGCACCTTTAATCTCATTTGCTGTGAGTGGATCCATTAACCTTAGCTTTACTTTACAGTTACAAAGCTTCCTTACATGTTTGTCAGAGAATGTAAAGTCCTCTGTGAGGTAGGCACTCAGCTCTGCATCTCATCTCTCAAGAGTAGCTTTCTTTGTGCAGTATGAATCAGTGTACCAGCATTCATGCCCTGACAACTACATTTACTGTACACCGACAGTGACGGCTGTACTCAAATACGAATTTAAAACTTCAGTAACACAGTCATATAAAACCAATGATATTATGATATCAAGGCTCCTATTTGTGAAAGTTGTACTGAAGCACAAGCCTGTGCATAAAATTCTGAATATCATACCTGTGCTGATAGCTAGGGTCATTAGCTAATGTCCTTTCTGTATTATATATGCATTATCATTACTGTGTAGATTATAGTAAAACACTGAATCGGCTGGACACATTCCAAATGAGGTAGGGGACAGCAACTTGGTCCCAAAGAAAGTAGCACAGACTTTCTTGGGAATTTCAAAGCAGAATCAAAAATTCAAGGGTCTTTCTACATAGAGGCCTGGCAGTCGTATATGCCTAGTACATGCCTAGCTTCCATCTTTTTGGGAACCTACAGCCTGCTGCCCATTTTTATCTCTATGTTTTCCTATGAATACTTCAGTATATAATGTATAATAAGGATATATTTCAGTGCAATACATTGGACCAGCTATTGGGAAGAAAGAACTATGATTATTTCTAAAATGTATTGCACTGAAATATATCATTAATGCTGTGCAAACAGCAAACATGATGCTTGGTACTGTACAAACACAGAATGTGGTCTATTATAGCTGCTCCTAGGTGTTGCCATGACCAAGTTTATTAAGTAGAAGAAACCCTACTCTGCAACTCTTACTCATTCAGACATTCTTCAGTTAATCAGTAATGGTTATATCTCTGGTTTATTATCTATAAAAAAACCAGTTTGCATTTTAATTTTTTCTAAAAAGAAAAATCCCCAGGATTTCTGCTGGTTTCATATTATATGCAACTACATTTAATATTTTACTCAAGTAGACTTAAATCTGTTAGCTTGGGGGCAGGGTGGGGGGGGGGGAGCGGTAAGTAAAGGGTACTGATTATTATCTCTGAAGAAGGGCAAAGTTTCTCGATTTTGAAAAGTCTGTTCTAGGACTGTTGCTTAACTCACAGAGTGAGAATTCAAATTATTTTCTGTGGGAACAACAGCACATGAGAAAGCTTTTCTTAAATCCTTCCCCAGGCCACAAAATACTTATTTTTCTTCCTGTCTCAAATACAGAAACTGTGCAGTTATATCAAGTCTACTGTCTTATTCAAAATACATATTTATGATTATTTTTCAGGCAAGTTTAAGTCCCTGTGTACCTTATATGCTGAGCAACTGAGAAAAAAATGTCATCTGTTTAGCTTAGACTCATAATTCCCTTAATGGTTTACTGGTATACACATGATCAAACTGCAAAGTTTCCTTCTGGAAAATGAACTAAACTGCTCAAGAGCTCAGTATCTGGATTGCACGATCTGATATAAGCCACTGAAAGTCCTATGAGAAGCTTGGTTAACAAGATGTTGAAGATTCAGAAAAATCAGCAATTTCCTGCATAGTGTCTCAATATAAACTCAATACAAACACTCTGGTTATTAGATTTTAATTACATTCTGAATTTTAAACATAAGTTAAACTGCTACCTGAAAATTTAAAAGAAAAGGTTGAAAACATAGGAAAGAAGCTTCTTGAGTGGGGTCTCCCAGTGTATTTGGATAAAATATTCAAGTTTTGCTCATTAGATTTTGGTGTACTGTTTTGTTATAAAAATTCTGAAAGGTCAGAATATGAATTTACCCACCATACAGAAACACAGCTTTTGTTCCTAAGTTTATGCTATTCATCAACGTAGTACTGTACAATGCACAACTGGTCAAAAAAAAAAATTAAAATAAAAATATTATTCTGCTTTAGTATATGAAAGATAGCATAAATGATTGGTGCATAACTTGAGATAGTAAAAAATATAATAATTCACTAAACTTAGATTTTCAAAATGATATGTATTTTCTATTAATTCTAAACTCTGTGGTAAACAGATAAGATAAATGGAAAAAAACTTCATTTAATAAAACAAAGAAGAGGAGGTGGATGCAACTTTTCACTTTAATATCTTCACAAATAGAGATAGTGAGTTCATTGATGGCACAAACTGTTTTTTGTAAAAAAGAAATGGAGGTGAATTACATTAACATAATGTATTATTTTCTAATAATGTAAATTCTAGCAGTCTACCCCCTCTTGGAGAGCCCAAATGAGGGACTATGTTTTTGTAAAAGTTAATTACTTCACCAGTTAAAGTAACACCTTTACTTTAACATATTTTAACACCTGTTAAAGTATGTTAAAGTAAGAAACACACTAGTTTCCATGCTAGATGGGTACAAATCAAGAAAATGGTTGGATCTATTTTGTGAAAGTCAGGATAATCCATAGGTACTATATTCTATCTTACTGAAGACATTAATATGATTATCTCTAATAAACTGAGGTTAATATCAGCTGAGACACCCACAGGTAATAAATCTAGGCTAATTGATTCAAGCAAAACAAATCATATCCATCAAAGAAGTATTAAAGATTGCTCCAACAGCTGAAAACTATGGGAAAATCTTACATCTTTTCATTCTATAACAGTTGTCTTGACAGGAACAAAACAGGGTAGTTGAGAAATTAGAGACAACAGAAGTCTTTAAGGCACCAGTTTCTAAGCTCTCAGGAAGTTTAGTTGAATTCTGTTTTAGAGGTCAGTTTAAATTCATTAAAATGTAACAGTTTTTATGCAGAGGCAATTGGTAAACTGAGACAAAAAGCATTTAATCACATAGCTTCTGATTATTTCTAATCTTTTTTGCGTTTCCTAAAGTTATATAACCAGCTGGAAGTTCTTAGTGTTCTCATCTTTATGGCATTTAATAGCTGGCAGAAAAAAATTCATCATTGTTGTTGTTTTTTTTCTCTTCTCTACAGTTATTGAATATTTTACATTAGAGATTTTAGAGACAGTCATATTATCCAAGAATTGGAGCTTGTAGATGCATACATGAACAATTTGTGTGCTTATATCAACCAATTATGTCCAATGCAGTCTGTATTCTTTCCACTGAGTTTGAAGGGCTTAGCAATAGAAAAAGCCTGTATGTGTATTATATGAAGAGCTGGTGGAACTGGTCAGCTTACTGGTTCAGGTATGGCTAATGTGGCCAGGAGCTATGGAAAATTAGAACTAAACTGATGGAAAAGAAAAAAGGAAATACTGGGAAACCTAGAAATAGTTTTCTAAATACTCTGTTCCTTTCCCTTTTTTGGGGGTCTTTCAGTATCTGGGATTCTTTCTCTCCATGCCCACCCTAGAAGTTATGGAGGTTTTCTGGGCTCTTATTTTAGTTGTGGTTTTTTTAATTCCACTGTGCACCCAGTATTTTGACATATGCTTTTCTTCTTCAAAACTCTGTTATTTTTAAACAATAGGTTCTAAAAGAGAGAAATAAATTGGAAAATCAAAGTATTTTGCTTCAGGACAGAATTAAGCCTATTCACTCACGGTACTTTGTGGAATTTTTGTTCCATTTTCCATTTCATCACTTTGTTTTTTAAGCTTTTTACTCTAGGATTGATCAAGATGCATAAAACTGTCTCCCTATTATCAAACTTCTGGGTGCCCCATGGGTGGGAAAATGTAACTTACGCCAGAAGCGGTCTTTCCATAGAAAGTTTTGATTTTCATCAAACACTGTTTTTGCATGGGTAGCATTTTGTTTGAAGTATGTAACAACCCTTAATGGCAGGTTTGCAAAACTATACTGAAAATGTCTCTAGTACTGCATTGTTATAGAATTATAAATACTTTGTCCTTCTAAGGCAATTGTTATGGTCTCTCTGGTAGTATTTAAAACTTTGGAGCTCAGAATAATGTAGAAATTAGAAATAACTGATCTAGATGACATTGTTTTGATTTGAAATTATGTCTATTAACATCTGATTTGAATTTTAGACTAATATCTGGGGTTTTCTGGGGACCAGTTCTTGTCTTCTTAGGGATGCATGCTATTGACTTTTTCTTTGTTTGCCACACAGGTATTAAAACAATTAAAAAAGCAAGTTCTGCATTTAGAAGTATAGACATGCAATTCCTGCTAAAGCCAGCAGGATTTTTATTAATGCAATTGAAAATAGACATATGTACTTAATGTCTTGATAAACAGAAGCACACAGAATGGTTGGAAAGGACCTCTGGAAGTCACCTGGTCCAACCTCCCTGCTCAGACAGGGTCACCTAAAGCTGGTTGCCCAGCACTGTGGCCAGACCGCTTTCAATAGAAGATGTTTGAACCTACTGCTTAGACACAACTATGATGCCTTGGGAATATTGCATTTTGAAAAACTCCAGTGAATCTTTAGTTCTAGTTGGAATCTTTGACTGTTTACTTCTTATTTTGCACAGTATAAATGCAACCTTTAATATATACGACATAGAGGAATATAGGGCTTCTGACACAGCTAACCAACACTTTTAAAGATACTGTTGTGCTTGATTAATTTTATTCATATTGAACAGTTATGGGACTTCAGGAGGAAGGCCTGTATTTGGCAGTCTAAAGTCTCATTTCAAGTGGTCACATGGAGATTCAAAGATTAAGTTATAGAGAATTAAAACAGAAGAAATTGAAAAAAAGAAACAAAGAAACCAACCTCCATTTGGTAAAATGTGTAAGAGAAATATTCAGGATTGTGAGGAGGGATCAGGATGGCAGGAAAGAAAAGGCATTTTTTTAAATACATGAAGGAATTGCATGTGAAGCATGGAGGAAGAAAATGAGATGGAAAGTACTAAAAGTAATTGTTACAAGTAAGGTCAGAAAGAAGAATTAAAAGCAAAAAGGAAGGTGATGTAAAGAAGTATTTAAAGATGAGAACAAGAAGCTTCCATGGAATATGTAATACAAGGGAAAATTAATGAACAGATTTGAATAGGCGACTCCTATAATAAGAGTGGAGGGTGAGATGCCATTTTTGCTGCAGTCTTTTTGGGTGACTGGGTGGAGTGAATGAAATGAGGTGCTAGCACTCCATTTCAGCCTCTCGTAAGTATTTAATTTTCTGTAACTCATCTAAAATTGTTCTTAGGCATCTGTTGCCTGTGAAATTTCTGAAATTACATTAAGTATATCACTGCATCAAATTCTTTAACACAGATAATTAAAAGATGTTTTCTGGCAAACAAATTTTGAATTCCTCATCATTAAATTGTAACTAATACGAGTGCCATGTTGGTTTTACTCTTCTTATTCTGTGTGATAAATAGAATAGGGCTGTGTTTATGTATATTGCAATCACATTTCTAATTGCTAGGTATTCCCATTTGATTTCAGCAAGAACTGAGATCCCAAAGCAGAAGACAGCCATATTGGATTTATCTTTTCTTGGGGTTTTTTTTTGGTGGTTTTTTTTTAGTTTTTGTTTGGTTGGTTGGTTGGTTTCGTTTGGTTTGGTTTGTTATTTCTTTTTAATTTTGCTACAAACTGGTTACTTAAGCTATTCTTAGTCTAGTTAAGCTCTGCCTATAGTGGCTTTTAAAAACCTCTCTCTGTTGTTTCTAATCCCTGAACAAAACATGCCTTGCTGTGTCCTTTCAAATTAAACTCTTCACAGTTTCAGAACATTTCTGTGATAAAATAAGTAGATTGCTAATTATGCTCATTTCAATCTCCTTGGGTTAACTTCACAAAGGATTACAGGATGAAGGCATCTGTCCAGGAGCTATTATAATAAGGCTACCAATTTATAGGTCACTGGACACTCGTCGAGCAGCACACAATTTTATTTATACTGACATAGCCCACATGGAGCCATGCACCTGAGGTGAACAGCCTCTAAGTCTGTCAATTCTCTCAGCCACCTTGTCATCATGTGTTGTCTCCTGCCTGCTTTCTAGTCATTTCCCAAACTGATAAGACTTCAGGAAGTCCTTTAATTTATTTGTAAATAATTTTCTTCATGCCTTGCAATCATGTGCTTATGTTTACACATCTCTATGGACTTCTTCACTTCCAATTTACCCCCATTTCAAATGTTGATCCTTTCAAAGTGCCAGGTACTACAGAGAGACATCTTTAGGGCAATTGCAAAAGTTTGGGATCCATTGGATCTGAAGTTTTCCCTTACAGGGGAATCCTGTACATCCCTTATAGTATTTTCCATTGCCTTTGTGATACATTCCTGGGGAGAAACTGCCTCTCTGGGCCAAGGAAACCCACTGATCCCAGATATGGACATTTTAGATAGACATCTGTGCTGTCTCCAAATCTGTTGGACTTCTGGAGGTCACCTGGTCCAACCCCCCTGCTCAAATAGGGACACTTAGAGTCAGCTGCCCAGGACCATGATCAGATGCTTTTGAAAATCTCTGAGGATGGAGGCTCCACAACCTCCCTGGGCAACCTGTGCCAGTGCTCAGTCACCCTCTCAGTAAAAAAAGTGTTTTCTGATGTTCAAGCAGAACCTCCTGTGCTTCAGTTTTTGCCCATTGCCTCTCGTCCTGTCACTGGACACCACAAAAAAGAGCCTGGCTCTGCCTTCTTTCACCCTCTTTTCATATATATATATATATACACACACACATTGATAAAATCCCTCCATTAGTAAAAAGTGGCTCAGAACTGGAAGTTGAGTGAAGATGGCATAAAGCCTTCTAGATCAAGTTAGCTCTTGTGCAGCAGGCAGGAAGGTGTGTCTCTATTTTTGAAGACAAACATGTATAGTTAAAGGCAGAAGCTTCTTCAAATCAGTTTGAAATAAAGCCCTTCTGGCAAATCAACTTTAGTGTTCATTTTTGCTCTCACACCCCTCTACATAAAGTATGGATGTATTTCTCTCTGCAGTCACATAATTTTTTTTTAATATGCCTTATCCATGGCATTTCTAAGGAGCTTGTTTCCATTCAAATGCTAAATATATAAAGAGACTAAACCAAAATTGTAATAGAATATACATTTCAAAAATTGCAGTATTATTTTTTTCTGTTTTGCTATGAAAATGGTGTATATATATGCAAAAATTTTGTTCTGATTCATGTATGGCTTCAGACCAGTGTAATCTCAACTATTGTTACAAAATCCATTTTCCAAATAACACATGGGTTTTGCACATGCAGGACCTAGTATTCATCATTATTTTTTTAAATTTGTGGTAGATTTCAAGTAATTATTTTTTTTTCTAGTAGCTATTGAAAATTACCTTACCTTAAAAATAGTTTTTATTTATATTTTACACTCCTTCTTTCTCCTCTGGATGGAATTCTGATCTTAGCTACATTAAAAGAGCTTCAAAGAAATCAGTGAGTGTTTCCAGTTGTATAAGTGTATAAGAATAATTCAGATAAGAATTTTTCCCTCTTTCTTCCTATTTATACAATATATGTATTTTCTCATATTGTTATTCTAGCACGGATTGAAATGAAGAGGAAACAGACATAAACAGTACATCAGATGCCTACTCCCACAGAAACCTCTTCATGACAACATTTAGCAATGGATTTTATTGTTTTGTGGTTTGAAAACATTAACTACAATGCAGGCATTTTTCAAAGAAAAGTTACAGTTTCATTTATGCACAGCAATTTTCAGAGATACTGTAATAGTTTTTGCGGTGGCAAGCATAGGTATGTTACTTACCTATATTGCCTGTTCTTTTTACTGTGAAATTGAAATAAACCCACAAATTAACAAAATTATGTTTCTCCAATATATAAGCTTTTCTCTAATATTTGAAATAAAATTATGATAACACTGCTAATGACTACAGTCTCCAAAATAATTGCTGGATATGATTCCTTTTGTATCTCAAGATAAAAAGTGAACAGATACCTCCCACCCACTGATCCGCACTTTCTGTCTGCAGCACCCCATTAAACTCTACACAGTAGCATTTGCAGGGGAAGGTTTCTGTGGCTGTGGATGGTCAACAGAATTTCAGTGAGAGTTGAAGGAACTCTTTGTGCCTGCCATAAGAGACAGGTGCCAGACATTTGTCTTAAACATTTCCTGGTACGGAGGAAACCATGAGACTGTATAAACATTTCTTGGCATAAAGGAAACCACAAGGACAGAGCAGAGCCCTGCAGTCTGCCCGTACCCCAACAGCGATACCCACAGCCTGGCACAACCTGTCACTATCTCAATGGCGCAGGTGTAACAAAGGTTCGGCGGGTAGTCACGGAGACATGTGTGTTGGACTGGAGACACCACACGATCGTCATGTGGGTCTCTGATACCTTGACTACTCAAGTTAGAACTAGGCAGAGATTTTGGGGACTTGGACTGCATAAAAGGGCACCATTGGGAACAGAAGTGGGGAGACCTCCACTGCCAGGTCGACATGCAGGGAGACCCACCACCACCCAGCCGAGAAGACCAACAGAACATTGCTGGATCCTAGGGTGGTGATACCTTTTGCCCCTCTCTCTCTCTCTCTCTCCTTCTCTCTCCCCCCTACCTTGTTCTTCCTTTTCTCTTTGTGGCCACCATCTTATTTTGCTCTTTCTCTTTCTCGCCGCATTTATCTCTCTTTGTGTACATAGTTTGATGTTGTTAGTCATCTGAATAGTTCATCCATAGAGTTTAAGTTTCATGTTGAATCATTTTGGCAAAATTGGGTAAACTTGTCTCCTCGCCCTTTGATTTTTGCGACACACTTGGCATACAGCAATTTCTTGACTTATTGCACAATTGTTTCAGTTTTGTTTATGTTTGTGCTCAATAAACAATTTGATTGGTTGTTTGGCATCGTTTCACCTTAATCTACTCCAAGGGGATGTCGAGCTTTCCATGACCTCCTGCACTACCTAGGGTAGCGTGCTGGTCAGGTCATGACACCTGCTTTCTCTTATTTTCTTCTAGTCTTGAACTAAAGGTGAAAGAAATTGCCTAAATTAATCATTTAACCACAGAAACTACAGATAGTTTTATCCTGTTAAGATCTGTAGTCATTTCTAAATTATTTTAATAATTAATGTCAAAGTCAGAGGAAAACTGAGAAATACAGGATGTATTTTTACTCTCCATGTCACTTCAATGTCAGTGTTAAATTCTGCTTTCAGAGGTACGAATGCAACTTCTATTGGAATTAATAGGACTATTTGTAGTGGTAAAACCATTACTTGTGCTGTGGAAAGAGAAGAAAATTAGCCATTAGAGAGTTAAATCCTGGTAAATTTTACCTTGCCATCCATGTTTCATCATCCCCTTTATGTGAATGGAGTTGCTGGCTTCTAGACTACTTGGTACTGTTTTACTATCCATTTTCAAGATAAGGAAAGGAAACAACTAAGACTGACTTTGTGGGAACAGTCAAAAAGTAAGGAAAGTAAGGAAAAAAATCCAAAATCTGAAAATAATGCATCCCACTGAGATTTTACTGTAAGTAGCCTCTCCAAAGAAAGAATATTTTACAATATGAAAAAGTTATTTAGCTAAAGTAGTTGTTTGTAAAGCCTTTCTTTTGAACATTAATTCTATTTATAAATCATATTTTACTAGAGCAATTTTATTACTATTATTTTAAATTTCTGGTTTAATGGTTAGTCATTAAATATGAAGAATACCATTTTATACATAAATTGCAGGGCATAATTTTTGTTACTACCATTACAGTTGCGTAACCTTTAATGCAATAGCAAATTTATTTTAATTTGCACACAGCAGATGCTTCCATTTCTTGATGTGAGAACTAAATCACTTCTGCACTTTTGTAAGATTAGAAGATTTTCTGTATATAAGAAATTAATATTAATCCATAAAATTTTCAACCTTGTGAAAATCAATTACAGAGTAGAAAATATTATTTTGAGGATCAAGTTCCTGGTTTTATTTTTAAATGAGATGGAGGGAGAGTGCAGGAAAAAAAAAAAGAAGTTACAAATTCAGAAAGTACAGAGAGAATAGAGTTCTTCTCAGTTCATCTTTTAGGACGGAGGCAACAAAATTATTTCTCATTCTGAAAAGGCAAATGTTCATCTGAAGCTGTAAATGTCTTCTGTATCTGATTTCTTTTCTGTGCTGTTGCTTAGCAGATGAATGGTATTGCAGTTTTCCAAGTGACCATGTTGACTCTGCAAATTATTTGTGTTGTCTCCCAAAGCAAGGGGAAAAAACCCCATAAACCTGTATTAATTCCTGTAGGCTTAGTATACAGTCATTTCTCATCTCATGACTGTTTTGTAAGGGTAACGTTACTACTTGCAACTCCAGAAAAAAAATTAATAGTTGGATCTTTAACTTGCCTTTCTCCATCTCCAAGAACAGTGCTTGATTCCCAGTAGAGATTTTTTTAGAGCATAGCAGACTTTGAGATTAAAATTACCTTTTCTTAGTGATTTTTTGGTGGAAACTCCTCATAAATAATGACAACACAGAAGAACATTAATTTCTTTATGGGTGCATTTTTAAGTGAGAACTTCTTAGCAAAGCAGTGTCAATTAAGTGTTGTATTATTATATTTAAGTTTAGAAAAGGAAGCTTCTTCATATCCTGGTAAGAAAGAAATTTATTGTAGTGTTCTCACCTGACTATAGACATCTATAGTGCTGCTGTCTCCATTTCAACTATTCACTTAGGCATCCATTGTAGTAACAGAGAGAAATATAGGACACACTCCATTCAACCTATTTTAGACACTCAGTGAGATGCACCATGCTGTAGGAGTACCTTTTTCTTTCATTCTCAAAAAAAGGCTGTAGTTGCTTGACCTCAATAAATTCCATCAGATAAATCCTCCCTATAACACGTGGAGTTTAAAGTAGGAACTTAAAAACGGGAACTAATTAGTGTAGAACAACTCCCAGTATATTCTTTCTGTCTTGAAAGTAGCATTAGAGCTTATTACAACCAGTTTTGTCCAACACTCTCAATCTCAAGAAAAAACATTCTACACCCTGTTGCCAAAACCCGCTTATTTAATAGGTCAGGTGTAGGCAACTAATATTACAATTACCTCACCCACCCCACCCCTTGCTGATCAGAAGTATCTCTCGAGAAACTGGTCCGTTCCTTGCAGACTACTTCTAATCACAGTTCAAGCAAATGCAGAGTTCTTCATTTATATTTCTTTTATTCTAACGTTTATTATATTGCTGGATGCTTGTATTTGATTCTTTTTCAGCTGAGTATTTTGTTACACTAATTCGCTAAATGCATGATAGTTGTAGCAATACAACCATTAAACTGAAGCATATGAAAAAAAGAAGCACACATTCCATTCCTTACATCACTTACTAATGGAAAAAAGAAACACCTGTACTTCTTGTTCATTTCACAACTCCAAAATTTCTCTGCAAATTTTTCAAAATGACAAGTTCAGTGGAGAAGAGAAAAACACTTTTGCCATTAAGACCAAGGTCTGCAATCCTGATCTTAACAATCTTTACATGCTTACCTCTTATAAATGCACTTAAGTACATGCTAAACTGTAGGCCCCATTTGATGTCCAATAAGCCCTTTTAATGTGAATCTTGTGAAGACTAATTAAAATAAAGTTTCTTAACTGAAATTAAATATTGTCATGAAGTTTCTACAAATACTGCAACTTCTTGCTCTGTATAAGGTGAAAGCTATAGAAAAAATAATCACATAAATAAATATGATGAAAAATGTTGATGACCACTAATATAAAGTATTAAAAGCAAAGCATAAGGAAATAGAAAGACCTTATCTTAGACTTAGTATATTTGTGACTGAAATTTACAGCATTTCTGCAACTGAGGAGGAATCACGTGTGTTACCTCTACGAACATTTAAGCAGAGAAAATTTATTTCTTGGTCTACACTAGTTGTTTAAGTTTTTTCTGTTGGGAGGGATAAGAACCTCTAACAGATGATTTATCTTAAAACATATGTCTAGCACAGGTGGGAAGACACATTTCTTTTGATTATACAGGAAGCCTACATGATCAGCTTAGACCATCTGCCAACTTTTAGTCACATGTAGTTAGGTGAGATGAACTCCACTGAGGGATTAATTGGCATACAGTTCAGGCCCTGGGAAGGCCGTGATGTATAGGAATATTTTTATTTGTGTTTCCTTGAGTTTCCCTCTTCCTTATTTGCATATGTAAACTAATCTTATTATTACTTTTTATAAGTACATTTTAATTATATATCTCCTTATTTAAACTAAGATGTGTAACCTTACCCAACACCACCTAATTTTAATAAGAATCTTCCTACCAACCATTGAGAATTGATTTACAACCAGCTTCTGCTGTTCTGAAAAATAATATAATATGGCAAAATGACAGAAGATTCCTTCTCTTGCAATCCTCAGATTAAATGATGATAAAGCTATCTTCTTTATGCTGGAATCTTTTGGGTTGCTTTAACCATAAGTACAGTGGTTTTGTTCTTGGAAACTTCTTCTTGAAATTCAATGGCATAATTAAAAACTAATGGCTTATAAAAATTAATTAGGCAAAATGTTGACATAATAAATTGTATTCTTTCTAGAGCCACACATGGAGACACCAGCAAGCACATGCTTGGTATAATGCATCATAATTGTCCTGAAAGAGTTATGACTATGTATTAGGTCAATCCATAATATGAAGCTATTAAAAAGTTAATATAGATGAAACCTCTAATCCAGGACATGTAGAGAAAACCTGCAGAGGGAAGGCAGCTAATTTTTAAATATGTTAGCTCTGGAGCGGGTCCAGAGGAGGGCCACAAAGATGATCAGAGGGCTGGAGCATCTCCCCTATGAGGACAGGCTGAGAGAGTTGGGGTTGCTCAGCCTGGAGAAGAGAAGGCTCCGGGAGACCTTACAGCAGCCTGCCAGTACCTAAAGGAGGGGCTTCAGGCGAGACGGGGAGGGACTTTTTATTAGGGAGTGAAGTGATAGGACAAGGGGCAATGGTTTTAAACTGAAATAGGGTAGATTTAGATTAGATGTAAGGAAGAAATTCTTCACAGTGAGGCTGGTGAGGCACTGGAACAGGTTGCCCAGAAAGGCTGTGGATGCCCCATCCCTGGCAGTGTTCAAGGCCAGTTTGGATGGGGCTTTGAGCAACCTGGTCTAGTGGAAGGTGTCCCTGCCCATGGCAAATAATAATCGCAGCACATGATCCTGTGAAAATGTGTAAGATCCGAATTCTCATTGAAGTCAGTGGGATTATGACTGTAGCATAAAATACTGAATTGTAAGTACAGCAAGAGCAAGACTCAGAAAGGAATGAGAGAGATCTGTGTCCAGTATGCTGATCTTCAAAATCTCAGACTGCACACAAGGGTTGGTGTGATTGGGCAGAGATGTGATAACTTGTTGTGATCTGATACTTGCTATTTTATAGCATCTCATGTTAGAGTAAGAAAAGAAGAAAACTGTTCACTTCCATGGATGACGAAGACAGACAGCAGGCACCAAGTGACAAAGCAGAGCTGTGGGCTTTGAATAGGATGAAGATGGCCCCAGGAAGATTCCTAAATCCAGGAGAAGGTGTAGATTTAAAACACAACTTTCCCAATATACCCTGTTGTCCTGGGTTCAGCTGGGATAGAGTTAATTTTTACAGGAACCTGGGAGGTGGGGGCATAGCCAGGGCAGCTGACCTGAACTAGCCAAGGAGCTATTCCATACCATGTGCTGTCATGCTCAGTATATAAATGGGGAGCGGGCCGGGGGGTGGTCTCTGTTTTTGGTGGGGGAAGTGGCGGAGCGTCGGGTCCCGGGTGGTGAGCAGTTGCACTGTGCATCACTCTTTTTGTATACTTTTTCATTAGTGCCGTTGTTGTTGTTGTAATCTCTTTGTGTTTGTCCCAGTAAACTGCCTTTATCTCAACCCTCGAGGTTCCAGTTTCTTTTTCTTTTCTCTCCTCCGTCTCCTCCCCATCCCACCGGAGGGGGGCAGAGGAGTGAGCGAGCGGCTGCGTGGTCCTTTGTTACTGGCCGGGCTGAAACCACGACAGTCCTTTTTGGCGCCCAACGTGGGGCAGAAGGGTTGAGATAACGACAGAGCTGGCCAGAGCATGTTGAAACAAATTTGCCAAACGCATTTCTTAGATAAATAGATGTTAGTCACAATGTTGTTTCATTTGTTTACATGGTGGCATTTTGTAAGCTCTTATATGCTCTATGTATTGCCTGTAGTTGCGTATCTCATCTCTGGGAGAGTGATTGGGATTATCATTTTGCTGTACTGGGCAATGTCGACTTATGAAATGATTACATCACTGGTCATGAGGTTAAGCTGGTATCTGTATGAGGCAGTGATAACATTTCCATACTTTGGGCGCCTTCTGTCGGATTTTATTGGTAATTACACCCAATCCATGGGGAAATTAGGGGGGGATACCTCCCCCCGTCCATTCACCTCCCTTTTCTCCTTCCGGCTAATTACAACAGCTTTTGAGAATTTTTAATATCCTTGGGATGCCCAAGCCAGTGTGCTGTTAGTGCTATGCCTCCTGAATATGTTTCAGGTCTTCTTTAGGGCTACAAAAAAGCTCTTTAAGAGTACCACTCAGAGATCTCCCCTAAAGCTGGATACTCATGGGTGGCACGGCATGTGGGAGCATATGGGCAAGTATCTAGAGAACTTCTCACCGCCAGTGACTTGGAATTTCACTCCCGAACAACTACAGAACCCTCATGACATGACAGAATATTTGAAAGAAAAATGCTGTGGCTATTCCAAAGACATACAACCCGCCTCACTGTGCTGGGCCCTGGCCAGTATCTACCAAACACTGCTTGATACTAGGCAGCACCCTCAGGGAGAAAAGATGGAAAACAGAACAACAGGCACCGTGGCTACCCCAACCCCGACAACAGACACCATGGTTGCCCCTACCCCGACAGCAAGCACCGTGGCTGCCCCTACCCTGACAACAGGTACCGTGACTACCCCTACCCCTGTGACAGACACTTCAGCTAAACCAGAGAACCAACCTGTGCCAGTATCAGTCGCCCCTGTACAGAAAAAGAAACACACAAAGAAATCAGTTCGCTTAGTGAGAGATGAAGATGAACCAGGGTCATCGCGAGAACAGGAGGTAGAGGCAGAATCTGAAATAATTACCCGATCTCTATCCATGAGTGAGTTGCGTGACATGCGAAAAGATTTTAGCCGCCACCCAGGTGAGCACATTGTTACCTGGCTGCTCCGATGCTGGGATAGCGGGGCTAGTAGTGTGGAATTAGAGGGTAAGGAAGCCAAGCAGTTGGGATCTCTGTCTAGGGAAGGAGGCATCGACAAGGCGATTGGGAGAAAAACACAAGTCCTCAGCCTCTGGAGGCGACTTCTGTTAGGTGTAAAGGAAAGATACCCCTTCAGGGATGAATTTACATGTCACCAAGGCAAGTGGACCACCATGGAGAGAGGTATCCAGTACCTGAGAGAATTAGCCGTGCTGGAGGTGATTTATAATGATCCAGAAAATGTGCAGTCACCCACAGATCCAGATGAAGTCCAATGCACACAACCCATGTGGTGGAAGTTTCTACGAAGTGCACCACCAACCTATGCCAACTCATTGGCAGTAATGTCCTGGAGAGAAGGCTATGGACAGACGGTGGATGAATTGGCTGTCCAACTCCGGCAATACGAAGGGAGTCTCTCTTCCTCCCTACGGGCCTGTGTCTCACCTGTAGAGGAGTTGTCCCGACAGTTCCAGCAATTCAAAGTGGATCTGTCCTCCTCCTCACCTGTACAGACCCGCATCGCAGTTATCGGGGGTAAGCGTTCCTCTGCCCAAGAGAGAGGAGAGAGAAAGTACACTCGACGGGCTAACCTGTGGTTTTACCTGCGTGACCATGGAGAGGACATGAGGAAGTGGGATGGAAAACCCACCTCAGTCTTGGATGCACAGGTACAGGAATTGCGAGAAAAAGGAACCAGAAAAGAGAATTCTTCTTGGAAAACTGCTGCTCCAGTTTCCCATGAGCAGTCCCCCAGACGCAGTAGATGGGCTGATCTCATTTCTGATCCCCTTGAAGGGACTTCTGATTCACGTGTGCAGAAAGTGAGTAACGGATATTCTAACCAGGATTAGAGGGGCCCTGCCTCCAGCCAGGTGGAGGAGAGGGACAACCGAGTCTACTGGACAGCGTGGATTCGATGGCCTGGCACATCAGACCCACAGGAATATAAGGCTCTAGTGGACACTGGTGCACAATGTACCCTAATGCCATCAAGTTATAAAGGGGCAGAACCCATCTGTATCTCTGGTGTGACAGGGGGATCCCAAGAGCTAACCGTATTGGAAGCTGAAATGAGTCTAACCGGGAATGAGTGGCATAAACACCCCATTGCGACTGGCCCAGAGGCCCCGTGCATCCTTGGTATAGATTATCTCAGGAGGGGGTATTTCAAGGACCCAAAGGGGTACCGTTGGGCCTTTGGTGTAGCTGCATTGGAGACAGAGGAGATTGAACAGCTGTCTACCCTGCCGGGTCTCTCCCAAGACCCTTCGGTTGTGGGGTTGCTGAAGGTTGAAGAACAACAGGTGCCAATTGCTACCACAACGGTGCACCGGCGACAATATCGCACCAACCGAGACTCCCTGATCCCCATCCATAAGCTAATTTGCCAATTGGAGAGCCAAGGAGTGATCAGCAAGACTCACTCACCCTTTAATAGTCCCATATGGTCCCATATGGCCCATGCAGAAATCCAATGGGGAATGGCGACTAACAGTAGATTATCGTGGGCTGAATGAAGTCACGCCACCGCTGCGCGCTGCTCTGCCAGATATGTCAGAGCTTCAATATGAACTGGAATCAAAGGCAGCTAAGTGGTATGCCATAATTGACATTGCTAATGCATTTTTCTCCATTCCTTTGGCAGCGGAGTGCAGGCCTCAGTTTGCTTTCACTTGGAGGGGTGTCCAGTACACCTGGAATCGACTGCCCCAGGGGTGAAAACACAGCCCCACCATTTGTCATGGACTGATCCAGGCCGCACTAGAAAAAGGTGAAGCTCCAGAGCACCTGCAATATATTGATGACATCATCGTATGGGGCAACACGGCAGAAGAAGTTTTTGAGAAAGGGAAGAAAATAATCCAAATCCTTTTGAAGGCTGGTTTTGCCATAAAAGAAAGTAAGGTCAAGGGACCTGTGCAGGAGATCCAGTTCTTAGGAGTAAAATGGCAAGATGGACGTCAGATCCCTGTGGACGTCATCAACAAAATAGCAGCTATGTCCTCACCGACAAATAAAAAGGAAACACAGGCTTTCTTAGGTGTTGTGGGTTTTTGGAGAATGCATATTCCAAATTACAGTCAAATTGTAAGCCCTCTCTACCAAGTTACTCGGAAGAAGAACGATTTTAAATGGGGGCCTGAGCAACGACAAGCCTTTGAACAGATTAAGCAGGAGATTGTTCACACAGTAGCTCTTGGGCCAGTCCGGACAGGACAAGATATTAAAAATATGCTCTACACTGCAGCTGGGGAGAATGGCCCTACCTGGAGCCTTTGGCAGAAAGCACCTGGGGAGACCCGTGGCCGACCTCTGGGGTTTTGGAGTCGGGGATATCAAGGATCCGAGGCTCACTATACTCCAACTGAAAAAGAGATCTTGGCAGCATATGAAGGAGTTCGAGCCACCTCAGAAGTGGTTGGTACTGAAACACAGTTCTTAGCACCTCGACTGCCAGTGCTGGGCTGGATGTTCAAAGGGAAAGTTTCCTCTACGCATCACGCGACTGATGCCACGTGGAGTAAGTGGATCGCACTGATCACACAGCGGGCCCGCATAGGAAACCCCAGTCGCCCAGGAATGTTAGAAGTGGTCACGGACTGGCCAGAAGGCAAAGATTTTGGAATGTCACCAGAGGAGGAGGTGGCACATGCTGAAGAAGCCCTGCTGTATAATAAACTGCCAGAAAATGAGAGGCAATATGCCCTGTTCACTGATGGCTCCTGTTGCATTGTGGGAAAACATCGAAGGTGGAAGGCTGCTGTATGGAGTCCTACACGACTAGTCGCAGAAACTGCTGAAGGAGAAGGTGAATCAAGTCAGTTTGCAGAGGTGAAAGCCATCCAGCTAGCGTTAGACATTGCTGAAAGAGAAAAGTGGCCAGTGCTCTATCTTTATACTGACTCATGGATGGTGGCAAATGCCCTATGGGGGTGGCTACAGCAATGGAAGAAGGGCAATTGGCAGCGCAGAGGTAAACCCATCTGGGCTGCCGCACTGTGGCAAGATATCGCTGTTCGGATAGAGAAGCTAGTGGTAAAAGTACGTCACATAGATGCTCATGTACCCAAGAGTCGAGCCACTGAAGAACATCAAAACAACCAGCAGGCAGATCAGGCCGCCAAGATTGAAGTGTCTCAGGTGGACCTGGACTGGCAACGTAGGGGTGAGCTATTTATGGCTCGGTGGGCCCACGATACCTCAGGCCATCAGGGAAGAGATGCAACATATAGATGGGCTGGAGATCGAGGGGTGGACTTGACCATGGACACTATCGCACAGGTCATCCATGAATGTGAAACATGTGCTGCAATTAAGCAAGCCAAGCAGCAAAAACCCCTGTCGCATGGAGGGCGATGGCTGAAATATAAACAGTGGGAGGCCTGGCAGATTGACTATATCACACTCCCACGAACACGCCAAGGCAAGCGCCATGTGCTTACAATGGTGGAAGCAACCACTGGATGGCTGGAAACACCCTGTGTCCCATGCCACTGCCCAGAACACTATCCTGGGCCTTGAAGCGAAAATTTTATGGCAACATGGCACCCCAGAAAGAATCGAGTCGGACAACGGGACTCACTTCCGAAACAACCTCGTAGACACCTGGGCCAAAGAACATGGCATTGAGTGGGTGTATCACATCCCTTATCACGCACCGGCCTCCGGAAAAATTGAACGATACAATGGACTGCTGAAAACTACATTGAGAGCGATGGGGGGTGGAACTTTCAAGCATTGGGATACACATTTAACAAAAGCCACCCGGTTAGTTAATACTAGAGGATCCGCCAATCGGGCTGGCCCCGCCCAACCAAGAGTTCCACATACTGTAGAAGGGGATAAAGTCCCTGTAGTGCGCATGAGGAGTATGTTAGGAAAGACAGTCTGGGTTAGTCCTCCCTCAAGCAGAGGCAAACCCATTCAAGGGGTTGTTTTTGCTCAAGGACCTGGGTACACCTGGTGGGTGATGCAGAAGGATGGGGAAGTTCGACGTGTACCTCAGGGAGATTTGATTTTGGGAGAGAATAGCCGGTGAATTGGGCTGTATGATATTTAACTGCTAAATAACCTGCCAATGCATGTCATTGTATCTATAGTGTCTATATGCCATATCAAGGGTATTATTGTGAGAATTATCCAAATGACTACAGGATGGACTTTTGAAACTGAGCCAAGTACAACAGCGATAGAACTTGAACTGGCACCCAGCAATTTCCTCAAGATCAACATCTTCGACCTGCAGACCAAGGGCATGAGTTACACCAAATGTACTAGCCACAAGTTCCAGAGGCAGCGTACAACAACCCAACATCTCACACCATCTCTCTCTTATCCTGAAGAACTGTTACAACAGATAGAGCCCCAAAATCGATGGACACATTAGAGGGATAGCCCATAGGCTAAAGGAACACCATGTGTGTGTGTGTGCGAGGTTGGGGGGTGGAGTCCATATACTTATATATAAGACAAGGAAAGTTGTAGTGGTTGATTGGGAAAAAAAATGTAAGATCTGGGCATGATGTAGATGGTATAGAATAAGGGGTGGATAATGTCCTGGGTTCAGCTGGGATAGAGTTAATTTTTACAGGAACCTGGGAGGTGGGGGCATAGCCGGGGCAGCTGACCTGAACTAGCCAAGGAGCTATTCCATACCATGTGCCGTCATGCTCAGTATATAAATGGGGAGCGGGCCGGGGGGTGGTCTCTGTTTTTGGTGGGGGAAGTGGCGGAGCGTCGGGTCCCGGGTGGTGAGCAGTTGCACTGTGCATCACTCTTTTTGTATACTTTTTCATTAGTGCCGTTGTTGTTGTTGTAATCTCTTTGTGTTTGTCCCAGTAAACTGCCTTTATCTCAACCCTCGAGGTTCCAGTTTCGTTTTCTTTTCTCTCCTCCATCTCCTCCCCATCCCACTGAAGGGGGGCGGAGGAGTGAGCGAGCGGCTGCGTGGTCCTTTGTTACTGGCCGGGCTGAAACCACGACACCTGTAAATTCATTTCAGGCTCTGCTCAATATATTTGTTGATATAAACCCATTTTCAGGTGACTATGGTTTTCCATACTTCTTGTGGAAAACTGGATGCCCAAGTCAGATTTGCTGGGTGCAATAGGCAAACAGGTGCCTGGAACTTAGACCTTAACTGTGGTGGCCCTAAAGCTTTCGAGCT
Source organism: Astur gentilis (assembly GCF_929443795.1). Lineage (NCBI taxonomy): Eukaryota > Metazoa > Chordata > Aves > Accipitriformes > Accipitridae > Astur > Astur gentilis. Next base: position 20,624,476 of record NC_064890.1, on the reverse strand, counting down.
GATGAGTGCTTTCCCCTCTGAACAAGGGCCACTGTGCAGGGACAGAATATTCTCGTCCTGGTTTACACTTAATTTGCCAATATGCTGTGGTGCTGGGTTTGTTGCTGACATGTGCACCACCCCATTCACACTTACTGAGAAGAAAATAACTTGGAAAATCTTTACTTAGGTGACCCGTGTTAAAACTCTAATAGGAAAAGTCTCCATTGTCCCCTATGGAAATCACCCCTGGCCACTGGACTACTGTGCATGGTAGAACCTGGGGAATTGTGTGGGTCTAGGTGTAAACAAACAGTACTGGAGTTGTGCCACTTTGGAATACCTGCAGTGGTGATCATGTCAAACCAGATATGTTTGCAGATTATTGTGGCCAGTAGGTTGCAATCTATATCTCCTAGTGGTTGAACATTCATCTTGTAAAAGAACATTTCCTTTCACATGAGGATGCAGAATTGAAGTAATTTCCAGTTTTCTTTACTGTGATGTTGGTTTGGTATCTAAACCAACAGTACTTTGAAAGAACAAATGATTTGGCGTTTCCTGCCTTGTAATTGTAAACCATACCTTAATTATAACAATTATGTACTTTGACAAATGCAATCAATATTGTTGTAATATAGGCATTCTTTACTCCACCTTCCTTTTCTCTTTTTCTGTCAGAGAAAATAAATTATAAATTCTTCCTAGAAATGCATGCCACAATGCTCTTAACTCTGCCATATCAAGTTCTAAAAGTACTGCATATGATTGATTTCAGGCCCCTGTAATAGCTATCTTATTTGCAGGGTTTGAGTCCTATTTTGGAGATTCTTTTGCTTTTACTGACTTAGAGATATGATTAAACCTGGAAGGTGGTCAGAAAATAAAGAGAATTCAGCTTTTTTTTTCAGATGGGCATCATAATTCAGCCTAGGGTTTACCTTCATATCTTGTTGCTGTAGAAATAGATTCCACACTAAGATTTAGGAGGAGCTAAATATGAGGTACAGCCTTATCAAACTGGTAAGATACTTCAGGATTGGAAATAACATGTTTCCCCCGGTTTAACAGGTCTGTATATTCTGAAAGTTCTTGTGTTCAGATTAAATCTTCAGAAAAAAAGATTATGTGAAAAGAAATGATCAGTAGATGGAGTAGAACTCCATCAGAGAAAGGTGAGACTTTATCAACAAAAGACACACAGAGAACTTCTTGAACGGAATGAACCTGTGCTGTGACAGATGCAGAATAAATACGGTGAATTTTTATCCACATAATATGAAGACAGAAGTCCCAAATCCACTTTTAAGTCCAACAAATTTGTATCATCTAGCACACTCATGACAAATATTTATTCTCTGCTATTTGATTAGCATCAGAGACACTTTAAATAGGCAATGTCTTCAAGTTTTGTAAACTGAGGTGAAATGAAGGAGATATTCAAACAGACTCAGGTTCTTTTAGTTAGGAAGAATTATCACTGGAAGCCGGATTTACATCTGCTTCACTCACTTGAAACTGGTGCATCATAGAACAAGGACAGAGGAATTTGATTCTTCATCTCAGTTACATCTTCTGTAAAACAAAATTCCTATCGACTTTCCTGATGGAAAGTCACACAGCGACTTCGGAAACACTGAGCTCTTCAGTCTATACTTGCATTATTTTGCTCTAAAAACACATTATGGGCTCCAATCTCCCTGGAAAGTGCTTACTGCTGAAAATATCTCTGTTCTGTTGAGACATTTTGGAACTTAGTTGTGCAATCTCAGATTATTTTGTGTGATTACTTGCAATTTTTCAAATCAATTTTAGACAGTAAAAGAAAATGGTGTTATTTCACCTAATTTCAGTAATAGAAGAAATAGTTCCCTAGTGGATGATACAGGTTTAATGGCTTAAAAGGTTCATTTTTTGATTGTAGTGTTTGTGATGTCAGATCAACAGTTAGGGCAATGAGCAACAGTCAAGCTTATGAACGCCTATGAGCAGGATTAACAGAAAAATGCATTATCTTCTCTCTGAGTATAGTACTGCTTTGCATGAAGTTTTCCATAGAAAGCATTTTTGTGAGAGACAAAAGAACACTTAGAAGGGAAAAAAAATCAATGTGTTTTATACTATTTCTCCATTCAATGTATGACAAATAAGATGTAGAGAATGCAATAACAGAATGAACTTTGTCAACCTTAAAATCATGGACCACACATACCAGTTGTGTAAAATATTCATAAATCCATGATCATAAAGAGTTACACTCTGTAACTCAGTGTTTCGCCATGTTCATGGACTGTATTCGATTTAACAGTAGGTTGGTTTCAGAATATGGCATCTGGACCCATGCTTTAGCTGCCTTTTAAAATAATAGGTACAAACTAGAAAAAGTCCAGAAGCAAAAAAAAAAATAAATATGCTGAAAGGCATGCAAATTGTGCCCATAGAAAAAAACTACAAAAATTTACATAAACACAGACTACTGAAAAGTGTACTGAAATAAGATATGAGGATTATTCTTCCTTGCTTATGAGACATTATAAAGTAGTCAAAACCAAATGGAAATAGAGATGTGTGTGAGTTTAAGATGCAGCATAAGTGACCAAAATTATATACTTATTCCTCATGAAGGCAAATACCAAAAAGGTTTATTCAGATACTGAAAAGTCACAATTGCTTTGTCAAACATGATACATCAAGAATCATCACACTCCCAGGGAGATATAAATACATTTTTATTAGAAGCCTTAAGAAAACATAAAAATTAAAAGAAGCCTATTGCTTTGTGTCCAAAATTTGGCTGCAGTGCACTTTGGCTTTAGGAGTCTTCTGGAATTTGAAAGCATCTCTGAGCTCTGCCCTGAAACTGGCTTTTAAGGATGCAATATTTTGGCCTGTCCTGATTTTGGCTGGGATAGAGTTAATTTTCTTTGTAGTAGCTGGTACAGTGCTATGTTTTGAGTTCAGTATGAGAAGAATGTTGATGACACACTGATGTTTTCAGTTGTTGCTAAGTAGTGTTTAGACTAGGTCAAGGATTTTTCAGCTTCTCATACCCAGCCAGCAAGAAGGCTGGAGGGGCACAAGAAGTTGGGAGGGGACACACGCAGGGCAGCTGACCCAAACTGGCCAACGGGGTATTCCATACCATATGATGTCATGCCCAGTATATAAACTGGGCAGAGTTGGCCTGCGGGGGATCACTGCCCGGGGACTAACTGGGTCAGCGAGTGGTGAGCAATTGCATTGTGCATCACTTGTTTTGTACATTCCTGTTCTTTTATTATTATTGTTGCTGTTGTTGTTGTTATTATTGTTATTTTCTTCCTTTCTGTCCTATTAAACTGTCTTTATCTCAACCCACGAGTTTTGCTTTTTTTTGATTCTCTCCCCATCCCACTGGGAGGGGGCGGTGGGGCGGGGAGCGAGTGAGCAGCTGCGTGGTTCTTTTAGTTGCTGGCTGGGGTTAAACCACAACATGGCTGTTTCCATGAAGTCTGGATTCTTGACAGTTGAAAGTGCTGGAACAATTTATAAAATCGGTATTTAGAGTTTAGTAAGTCACTTTGAATCTTTGGATTCTAACCAGATTATCTAATACCAAGTGGTTCATTTATGGGCTTCATATGTCCCAACGCTGCGTCTAGATTTAGATATATTTTGTTGTTTCTCATCTACATTTCTCATGTAGTAAAGAATGGTATAATGACTGGAGTCAAAACTGATCATGTGTGATACCCCTTAGCCTGAAATAACTAGAACCTCTTGTGAATCTTTGATAAGATCTGTGAATTAATTGGTTGAGGATTCATGTGAATTCAGCCTGCAATACTGAAAAGCTCTTTGCTGACTTTCTTGACTAGATCTCCTCTGAATATAATGAGAGCTCAGCTATCCGAGAGAGTTGGAAACACCTAATGAAAAAGTGTCTTAAGCTGTCAGCTCAACATCTTTCATGGAGCATAAGAGCTTTTACATGAAATTAGAGCAAAGAATGAAAGAAAGTACCAACAGAGAAGGTGAGTGATATACAAGTCCAACTAGCTATTAACCTCAGTTGTTGAAGAAAAGGGGTTATAGTGCTGATAGCTATACAGAGGATCAGGTGACCAGAAAATATTTGAGCACAAAGTGATAAGAAGAGAACAGGGGAAAAAAATGGTGATGGATGGAAACGTTTGACCTTTCTTTAAGTTCTGAGCTTTTTTGAGAATTGTTTGTATAATGATAAGAGAACAAAATAATATCATTAACATTATCACATCATTAATGCTGTTTCATCTTATGGTAGTCAGCATTTTTGTTAAAACGTACTTTTTCTCTCACTTTTTCCCCCACTACCCCTGTGCAACAAACTGACACTTCCCTCCCTCCATTCTCGCAAACCTGATTTCCCTTTGCCTGGGACTCTGAGATTTTCTCAGTGTTTTGGGACAGCAGGTGTCCCCCAATGTGTCTGCAGCCCAGTTCCTCATGACGTTTGCATCAGATGATCATGTTCTCTTATTACAGAAGGAAGTTGCTGAAATATAGTCTGAGCAGCCATATTTCCTTTAGTCATAGTAACTCTCCTGTGTAAGGAATTGTCTGGGCCAGCAGCTGGCAGATAATCAGAGCTGATGACCGCAACTGCTCTGTGAAGTGATCAGCCTTCAGGGAGGTATCCTCGGCAAGGGTAGTCTTTTGGCATACATCAAGATAGATTTAGTTAGGGTTAGTTAAAGGCCTCTGAGGCACATGCTGAAGCAAACAGCTGTGGTATGTAAGGCATTGCAGCCTCTGTTTGCTCATTCCACCCCTTTGCTGAAGGTTACTGCCATCATAGAAAAAGCTGACAGAAGTGAGTCTGCACTCATATTTCAACAGTTGCTGTTCACAGTCTGATTTATGAGGGCAAACTCTGCAGCTGAGGTATGGATTGACAACTTTAATGGCTGAGGTATTGACTATTGGGATCAGCAACACCTTAAACCACTGCAGCTAAATCCAGGAGTGACTTAACTTCATAAAGCTTAAAGCTATTATTTTGAAATTTATTACACACTATGCCCCTGAAATTGTCTTATGAAACTAGAATAATGTGAAACTAGGCATTCACACAATGTCAGGTTTCCAAATTAAAAGGATTTCAACTTTTTAAATTCATCATCTTAACAATGTATTACTATAAAGCAGTGCTTATAGGAGAAATAGCAGAAAAGAACAAGAAGAATGAGCAGAGTTCTTGAAAACATGACCTCTGAAGAAAAGAGAGGATTTGAAGAAAAAAAATGACTGGAAGGGTTATAAAATAGCACTCTTTGATATGCAAAAGGTAGTTACAAAGAGGAAAGGAATAATCTGTTCTCTGTGTCAGCCTTGGATAGAACAAGAAGTAATGGTCTTAAATTAGAGCAAAAGAAATTTAGATTATGTATTAGGAAAAGATTTTCAATCATAAATCATGGAAAAGGACTGTCTAGAGAGACTGTGGAATTATCATTACTGGAAGTTTTTGAGAATAGACTGGGAAGAAAACTTTCAAGGCTGAATAAGGTGGAGGTGATCCTGTCCTGGGAAAGAATGATAAAATCTTGAAGTTCTCTTTGAGATCTATTTTCTTTGACACTGGAATGTCTAATAAGTCACATGAACTTTAGTAAAATTTAACTGAAAAAAGCAAAACCAGTGGCCAAGCAGCATGAAAATGAAGGACATACTGGTTTACTGGCTAACAGATTGTACTGGGACTGATTTACTACTATGCTGTGAAATGAATGATATATTAATAGCTTTAGCTTGTACAGCTGGGGAACAAACTGAATGATTCAGAAATTACCAAAGAACCTTCCATTCTTCTCTTCTTTTGCCTTTAAAGTTATTTTTAACTCTTTTCTGCATTCATCGGATTGTGATGCCTAATGAAAAAACAGGCGCTCTCTTCTCCCCTTTGTGCTCAGGACTTAAGTACCATCAGTCTGTACAGCCTATATACAACGGCTTCCACCACTTTGGTTATCCGAGTAATTTTTGAATGGTATGCAAATGCTATCTAAACTGCCCAACATGTCGTCTTATGTATATAAGTAATCTAGCCTGGAATTAGGATCTGATCTATCAGTGCTGATGCTACTCAAGCAAATTAAGATTAGGCATTTCTGGTTTCAGTCACAAACCAGAACAAAGAATGTTAAAAAAATTCTATTTACATTGTTCAGATATAGGTGGTCATTAGCCTCATGAAAATTTACACTGAAAGAGCTCTTTCTCTGGGATTTTGTTGGTTTATAACAACATTGTGTCGTATACCAGATCTGTCTGGTGAAGTTGAAGACATGCCTGTGGTCAGCAATAAAAGCTGCCCTTTGCAAGGTATTCCAGGAGAGTCTCTCACTGTGGTAATATTTAACACTGCATATTTCACTATGAGGTTATAGAGAGAACTGAAATACCTTTACCACAATTTAGCTCAAATATTTTAAAGGTTAATGGTTTATTAGGATAATGAACTCCACAAAAGGTCATACCAGGTAAACTTATACAAGCAAACATCTTGAAATAGAATTATAGAATCACAGAAACATTGAGGTCAGAAGGAGCCTCTGAAGATCCAGCCCCCTTGCTCAGAACAAAGTCAGTTAGAGCAGGTAGCTCAGGACTATGCCTATTTGGGTTTTGAATATCTCTAAGGACGGAGGCTCCACAGCCACTCTGGGCAGCTATTCCCATACTCAGTGTTCAGCCACACTGTAAAGAAGTTTTCTCTTATGATGTCTAAGTGGAATTTTCTGTATTTCAATTTGTGCCTATTGCCCCTTGTCCTTTCACACATTAACACTGAGAAGATTCTGGATCTATCTTCCTTATTCCCCTTGTCACACATATTGATAAGATTCCCCCTGAGCTTTCTCTTTTCCAGGTTGAACAGTCCCAGCTCTCTCAGCCTCTCCTTGCATGTGAGAGTCCTTTATCATCTTCATTGCTCTTTGCTGGAGCAGTATGTCCATACTGCTTCTGTTCCATGGGGAGCTCAGCACTAGAAACAGCACTCCATGCATCTCACCAGTGCTGAGCAGAGAAGGATCACCTCTCTTGACCTCCTGGCAATGCTCTGTATAACACAGACCAGGAGGCTGTTGGCCTTCTTTGCCCCAAGGGTGCACTGCTGATTCATCTTGAACATGCTGTCCACCAGGACTGCCAGATCCTTTTCTGCAAAGCAGCTTCTGGTCATCCCTCAGCCTGTAACATGGGGTTGTTAGTCCCCAAGTGCAGGACCTGTCACTTCCCTTTGTAGGTCTTCACTAGGTTGCTCTCTAGGCTCAAGCTCAGCCAGGTTCGTTGCTCCAATGAAAGGGAAAGCTATCAATTCACAGGCACTAGGAACTCCTATTCCACCTAGAGTACCTCTTGCTGTATTATGTCTTTCCAGGGTACTTCCAGTATATTTTCTCTGTTTCAAGAGGATTTTTTTTTTTCCCACCTTGCTGTTTAAACTGAGTACATTTTAAAAGATAGCACTGGAGAAAAGACATAAGTGACTATTGATGTTGCACACTAATTATTTAAAAAAAAAAAAAAGAAAAAAATTTTTAGTGCTTTGAGATACTTTTGTACCAACTGAAAATTAGCCTTTTATATATGAGGTAAATTTACCTTCTCAGTTATTTTTTTATTATGGCTGATAGTCTGGGAGTCCTGCATGGTCCTGCTTGGAAAAAAGTGAACAGAAGGGAGGAATTATATGAGGGGCAAGCAGGGGAAAAGGTTATCCAGCCATATCAGGGATATGGATACTGTGGCTATTTGGCAGAAAAGCAAAGGTCAAGAATCATTTAAGGTAGAATTGAGGGAAATGAAATGACAAATACATTGTCAGATACTCAAAGAAAAAAAAAAATCATTCAGTGTTGTCACACTGAAGTTCTTTGTGAGTCTAGTTCCAGCTCTTTTATTTAAAAGGTCAGTAGGAGTCATATGTCTTCAAAACTCTCCCATGGCTTTTCAGAGCTAATCCACACAGAAAATTTAAGTGTCACTATGACACTCAAAACCACCATGCAGATGCTGCAATCTACTAAATAGATATACCAAAAATATGTCTATGCCAGGAAAGGTAGATATAAATCTGGCTGAACAGCTGGGCCCAGAGGCTGTTGATCAGTGGCACAAAGTCTAGTTGGAGGCCAATAACTAGCAGTGTCAATACTGCATCCAACATGGTTCAACACCTTCACTAATGATCTGACGGTGGGGCAGAGTGTAGCCGCAGCAAGGTTACTGATGACAACAAACTGGGAGGAGAGGCTGATACACTGGAGGGTTGTGCTGGCACCCAGAGGATCTCAGCAGGGTGGCGAAATGTGCTGACAAGAACCTCAGGAAGTTCAACAAGAAATGTGAAGTCTTGCAACTGGGGAGGAACAACTCTAGGCACCAGTATATACCGGGGTAGACCCAGCAGCTTTGCAGAAATCCTGAGGGAAAGCAGCTTGGCAGAAGAGGACCTGGGGATCCTGGTGGACAACAAGTTGAACATGAGCTAGCGACGCACCCTTGCCATAAACAAGGCTAATAGTGCCCTGAGCTGCATGAGCAGGAGTGTTGCCAGCAGGTTGAGGGAGGTGATCCTGCCCCTCTCCACAGCTCTGGTGAGGCCACATCTGTAGTATTGTGTCCAGTTCTGGGCCCCCAGTACAGGAGAAATATGGAGCTACTGGAGAGAGTCCAGTGAAGTGCCACGAAGATGCTGAAGGAATTGGAGCATCTCTCCTATGAGGAGATACTGAGAGAGCTGTGACTGTTCAACCTGGAGTGAAAAAGGCTCAGGGGAATCTTGTTAATGTATGTAAGTAAGTACCTGAAAGGAGGGTGTAAAGAAGGCAGAAGCAGGTTCTTTTCAGTGGTGCCTCGTGACAGGACCAGAGGCAATAGGCAAAACCAAACATGGGATGTTCTGCTTGAACATCAGGAACCACTTTTTTACTGTGAGGGTGACCGAGCACTGGCACAGGTTGCCCAGAGAAGTTGTGGGGTCTGCAGCCTTGGAGGCGTTCAAAAACTGTCTAAACATTGTCCTGGACAACCTGCTTTCTTGAGCAGGGGGGTTGGATCAGATGACATCCCAAGTCCTCTTCCAACCTCAACCATTCTGTGATTCTGTAATTCTGCAGTTCTGTGATAAAGAAAAGTTTCCCTGCTACCAGCTGAGAGCACATGCTTTGTCCTAATGCTGTATTAGGCTATAGCCCACTCTCATTATATTTTATTGTAGTTTCCAATATGAACTCTGTAAAGGAATCGCAGTCATGAACAGTGTGCTCAGGTGAACTAAATGGCTGGGTGTCACGGTCCATTTGGATCTCTCAAATTTATGGGACAACTCTGTAAGTTAAACTTTATTTCATGAGCTCATTAGGTAAAGAAACAAATCAAACAAGGGCTCAATCCCCTTTGTACAGACTCATCTAACACATTAATTGTGTAATTAATTGCTTCATTAATTCACAAATTCACCACACATTCTTGAATAACTTACAAGTTTTGCAGTAACTCACAAATTCTCTAACTCACACACCTATGAGAAAAACACTTACCCAGCCAATGGTGAGAGTGCTCATCTTTTCTCCTCCATCAAGGTATGTATCCTGTATAATCACTCCAGGAAGTATGAAAGCCTCACCAGGCCAGCTGCTGTTGTATCAGCATCAAAATCTTTTTGGGTAACCTGATGTATTTATACCTTCCAGCTTTGAAAGTTTGTTGTATACCATTTCCATAAGTTAGTGGATTCTGAAGAAACTACCAAGCAGTTAGTATGCAAAAATCTAGGAGATGATGCAGGCAGTAAGCTGCGGATGATAATGGCTGGAGAATAACCCTTATTTCTTCCAGTCCATTGCATCCTGTGTGGGTGTTGCTCTCACTTTGACCTAATGGTTCTTCTCCCAGCATATATCAGGCCTTAGAATGAGCTCTGTGTTACATTAAATCCTGAAAAGACATTGAGTGAACAGTCACACTGAAGGACCAGGATCATGGAGAATGTCATGAAGGACCACCACCTGGTAGTAGCCCAATATCTTTAAGTTCCTCAATTCAGTGTTTAGGCTTTACCTGTGCCTATCACAATGCTCTGCAGATTTGAGCCCAAAGGCATCACTATATTAGGAAAAAACTAGAAATTGCTGCTAATCTCAGGCTTACTGAGAGATCTTTCCAAGAGGCAATATTTGAGGATTTCCTCTGTTTAATGAAGCACATTTCACAGGATTTTAGTTTGCCATTTTTCTATCTATTTTTTCATTATCACTTTTTTTTGTCTGTTTTCTGTAGAGCATTTCATATAAAAGTTGCTACTGGAAACAAAACCAAAGCTGCATGGAATCAGTAAGGATAGATATAAAGTCCTTTGTAGTAAACTGCACATAAGACTGAAATAAACTTTAAAGGAAAAGCAAATGTCTTTCATGGCATGCAGCTCTAAGCTTCTCAACAAGAACCAGATATTTGGGAGAAAGTAGTGTGAATTCAGGAAGCCAACACAGAGAATATTAAGTTTAAGAAGAAACAAAGCTACTTTGAAATTCTATTCCACAAGCACATGCATTTTGACAAAGTTAGGTCTACCTTCCTACAAAAGCAGGGGACCTGCAGGAGCCCCCAACATTAAGAAATATTCAATTTTTTGGACTGGTCTTTCAGCTAAAGTGGATTCTGAAAGAACTGGAATAATCCCTCAAACTTGCAAAGCACCACTGAAAAATGATCATGTGTCAAGAAGCTGTCACCAAGTACTCCAGAGCTAGGTACTGCTCTGTATTAAAAAATCTGACTTGGCTGGCTGTTGACTCTGCTGCACTTCTAGAATGAGTGGCTGGCAATTACTAATGCATAATATCTTCTTATCTCCTATTTATTTGCACGCATTGAATGAAGACGGAACCTGAAATGCATTTTCAGTGGCCTACCTTAAAGATTTTCTAAGACAATGACACTACAAGGGGAAAGCTAGGGACAGATGATAAGGACAATAAATAAGATGTTTGGTGTTTCCTTTTATGTACATAGTAACTGACAATATTGCTAACAAGTGTAGTTAGACCATTGGACCCATCTGGCTTGCATACTTTTAAAAAAATCTCCAAAACACACACCTCTAAATAAAAAGCATACCTTTATTACCCTGATACAGGTAACATACCAAAGTTTTAGATGTGATCACGTATTGGGTGTAGAATATGCACTTTGCCAGAATTTCAAATAAGAAATTTGAAGTCTCTCTGCAAATAAGAGAAAGATTTTGAACATCAAATAGATGTCAGATTCTGGAATTCTGGCATTTAAAAAAGCTCACTTAACCTTTGTTGATTTTACCAAATGCCGGAACAGCTTTCATTACCGTTGCAATGCAGGCAGTGATGCCTTAAAGGAAATGTCAAATATTGAGAACATGTCTGGTAGGTTCTGTATTTTTGGTAGCTCATTTTCTATCAGTGTTTAAAAACTTATGCCTGTACAAATTCATTGTGCTAAAGAAGAGGCAGATAATGGGTCAGCTTAGACTGTTGATGTAAATTATTTCCTTTTCTTTAATACGAAAACAGTAGCCTTCTGCAAGTGATGCCTTTGAACAAATACAATTACTTTTTTTTCTCCATAGCAAGACTGTGAAGTGCCACTTAATTTCACATATCAGAAGTTGGAGTTCCTATTCTTTTCAAAATAAAAATAAACCTCATAAAAGGAGAGCAAATTTGCTTTAAGCTGATTAGAATATTACATGTTGGAATCTTAATGTGTCATTTACATCATCTAAGTTGATCTGTCTGAATTTTAGGCATCAGGCTAGGCATTGAGCAAGTTAGCAATTTAGGGACCTTTTCTAATCAGTGGGGAGAAATTGGTTCCTAAATATAAACTCTAAAGCCAGTTCGCCTGATCTAGTTTAGGCATTTAACTTAGGTTAAATTAGTTTTTCTTCTGGAAGGGTGAATCTCTTTTAGTTTATAGTAGACCAGATTAGGACAAACTAAGTTTTTTGATAGTTAAAGTTAAGTAAATGAATTCCGTCCAAAAGGTTTATTCAGAACAAATACATGCTGCCCAACTCCCAGTTTAGCCAACTTTGATATGCCTTTAGTCTAGGAAGTGTTTCTATGTATCTATTTTCAGGTACGACCTAACTTCTGGATCTGCCTAAAACCAGTCACCATTTTGTGCCCTGCTGATCCTGTTTATAAAAGTAATTTGACAAAATGTTTACTAAGCCAGAACCCAACAGACCTACCTCTGCAAAGAGCTACTTTCTTGCCAAAATGCAGAGGGCCTTTGAACTTACTTTTTCCCTCTTCAGTTCCTTGAGTTTTGGACCTGTGGCTTCAGAGTGGTTCAGTTTTAGCAAAAAGAATAGCAAGTGGCTCATTTCCAAAGTATTCTGTAACCTGGTGATGGTACACTCTCCTGGAAAGCAGGCAATGAAAGTTCAAATCTCCTGAAGCTACATAGAGCTTTTTTTTTTTCTTTTTTTTTTTTCTTTTTTTTTTTTTTAAGAAAAAACCCAACCCCCAAACCACGGTGGCTTGTATTTTTAGTATCGCAGTCCAAGCATCTCATTAGAGTGCTTCATCTCAGAGGTGAGCTGAAAACACGTGTAACAACTATTGTCTGCTAGACCCTGCATCAGCAAGGCTGCTGCCAGCAGTGGGAATCACTGCAGACACTGCTTGGGGAAATAAAGGGCAAACAGGGGACCCAGCTTTGGAATTTGGATGACTGATATGGGTGACTGACTCAGCCGAAGCACATAATGCCAGAGGCTTTTTTAGCTGATGATTTTGAATGCAGGGAGGCAAGTCTCTCTCTCCAATCTAAATTCCCTTTTTCCTCTCACAGTCCATGTAATTTCTGGATAATTTAAGCAGCTTCCCAGTCAGATCCTCTATCAGCTAATGAAAAGTTTTCCATCTACCATCTGCACTGTAAAGGAAGATGGAAATCTGATGGAAAATCCCCCTGAATGTCAAGCTGCGTACAGAGGCTGCATTGCAATGCTTATCTGAGTGATGCACAGACATTGCTGAAGACACAGACCTTCAGGGCTGTTGTATTTGCCACCTTTTGTATCCTTTTCACTTGCACGCACAAATACCTCACATGCAAAGATTTGACTCTTCCCTTCCTCTCCCCTTCATCTCCAGTATGCATTTTGATGTCAATATCAGATGCATATGCAAGTGACATCATTTTTTGTTTCTCATTAGTGGCAGTGGAATGGCAAATGGATTTCTGCCACCAGCACTGACAGATGTTTATCCTGGAAACACCTGTGGGCAGGTAAAGGCAAGTGTAAAGCTGCTCAAAGGCAGACAGGAGATGGACTATGGAGTTCCAGCCCTGGGAAAGTTTTCTACATAGCACATTCAGCCTTGGATCACCATTGAACTTACTGCAGTACAAACAATAAATGGATAAACAAAGGAAAAAAACCCACATGTAAATGAAATGGATCTACATGACTTTGGTGTGAAATACAATGAAGAGTCGGTACAACTAATTGAATTACTAATTGAATGGTAATATTTCATCGCTCCTAATAATATCTCTGTATTATCATTACCTTTCTTTTTTTTTGAGTGCCCATAATTCAGACCTAGTCGTGTTCTCTAAACATAAGAAAAAATGCTCATGTGAATTATTTTTGCCTGAAAAGCAGCTATTGTATGTAAGCAATCATCTAAAAATATCACAAGGATCTTAGTGTATGGATTTAGTGTGTCTATATGGCAGCAAAATGACATGATAGATTGTAACGGTTCTATGGTAAATAATACAGCTTAAAATTAGACTTTAAAAACAATGTAGCTGTCTCAGTTCAGTAAGCGTTTAAAATTATCTCATCTCTCATTCGCTTCAATCAAATGTATTTTTCTTGTTTTGAATTCAGCAGAGACAGGGAATTCCAGAATTATTTCACAGTAAAATAACATTAGGAGTCTTCATTAAAGTGACACATTGATCTATTTGTACCCTGCTTATCAATATGATTCCTGAGCCCTTAATTGTAATTACATAAATTCACCAAGAAATCTAGCCTAAGTTTTGCTTTTCATGTTTTCCTTACTAATAGAAAGCAATCTTAAAGCACTAGGTGTTGCATTTCATTCACAACGATGAAACTATTGCAGGTGCCCGTGGTTTCACAGCTGAGACCAGTGGTAAAGAAGGATGCTTGATTGTGTTTAAAATTTGGGAAGCTCCACCTTCATTATCCTTACATGCTTTGTATGACCAAACACCTGCTGCTAGTACTGACTTCCCTCCTGAATATACTATTTAAAAATCGTTCCCTTGTCAATAAGAATAACTGTTATTTCAAAAACACAGCTCATGTCATGAATATTAGCATGATAAACTCTGAAAATGTGGAAAAATTGTACAGGAATTTTCTATCCAAAGAAGAAATATTTCAAAAATCTGAACTTATCTCTGTTTAGCTCCATATTGTGACTCCAATGAGACCAGGTCTATCTAGTGGATAGCCATGAGCTACCCTGAGAGAAAAACAGCATGGGAAGTCACATGGAAAATTTTGAAAATGTTCTATAAATAATTGTGGCCCATTGGCCTACTTCCCTCCCAAAGGTGAGGGGTAATTTCTCCATCTCTTCATACAGCTGATGGTGTTGTCCCAAAACAAGGTTCTTCACCCAGTGAGCAAAGAGCTGATAACACATGGAGTCGAGATATTTGTTTATTTCATGTCTGCGCAGAGATGGGTGCTAGGTGGTAACTCCACAAAGCTAGCACACACTTGAAATGCAAACAGGGTCTTATATACACATCAGGATCAAAGAAAAAGTGGTAATGAAATATATGATTGGTTACAAACAATTTATATAACAAAAGCACTTCTACGCATGTCTAAATAATTACCCAACTCATTATATTAAGGTGGTCTTACTTACTCATTAAGCCCAAGTAGGTGCTATTTTTAATATTAAAATCAAGCTAAGTTAGCTAAGGACACACTTTTTTCTTGACACTACTCCAGAACTGGGCACTTATACTATAAATCAGAAGTAAGGCAATAGCATTGACAGAACCTCATTGTTTCACCTCCTTGCTTCGATGGATTCAATGCAGGGGCCTTCCATTCTTGTTTCTATGGTTTCAATAACAGATTGTCCTTCTGACATCAATGGGGCTGGTCCTGCTTATGTTGCTGCTCCGTTGTACATGTCACTATGTCCTGTAACACTGCAATGTGAGATCTCAGGAAAAAGTTTTTTTCTCTCAGGACTCCCTTCCAGATAGAGGATACTGTCCATTTTTCAGGCAGCAGAAGTGGAACACTTACAGAAGATGGGGTTTTAGTTATTAAAGCACAGTCTTCCACAAAACATTTAGTGATCTAGAGAAGCACTGATGTTCCTATAAGATGTAGAAAATCAAAGCTTGAGAGTGCCTGCTGGAACTGGGAGCCCTAGAGTATGCTGTCCTGTGGAAAGTCCCCTCTGATGTTCCTGTTTTCTCTCAATAACAAATGCTCTTGATCATCACCTACTTTTGTGATATGAAGAAGTTCCTTGTAGAAACCATGTGAAGTTTTAATTGCAAATAAAGGTATTTACAGAGTTCCAGTGTCATGTGGTTTTTTTTGTTTGGTTTGGTTTGGTTTGGTTGGTTGGGTTTTTTTGCCACTTGCAAGACTTGCTAAGTATAGAGATCTCTTTGTGAATTATAAGCAGCTTTGGAGATCAGACACAAAATGAGTCTTTACAGGTTTGATTGGACTTTTTTGAAGAAGAATTCTAGTAAAGTTACCTTTTTGTGTTATAGAGTTAAAAAGCCACAGGATGTAATTCTGGGCAAGGGTAAAATGTGAGGCAATTGTACAGGTTTTATTCTCTATCATTTTTTCATAGAAGTTTAGCTCATTAGAAGTTGTTTATGTTTTAAACCAACCACATTTCCACTAGACTAATTCAAGCAATAAAATCAGCCTCTACTTTTATGGTAAATCAATGCTTGCAATAGTAAATAAAAGCAAATCACCTGCCATAGTAATGCCTGTTCTTTCAGCAATCCATTCCATCTCTCCATCGTGAATCTTTAGAATTAAACCCTTTCTTATTTGTTAGTTACATTCATAATCAATTAATTTTGCTTTTACAGCCTTCATTTTTAATTTTTGTATTATGAGTAAAGAAGTGTAGAAGGCCAGCATATTCACCAGTAAGAAATAATTTGAGCTCAAAGTACACTAATAGAGTAAAACTGCTGTAATAAATTTATTTCATAGTACCAAGATGTATTTATTACTAGTATACTCACAGGTCTCTGTGATAATTTCTGTTACAAACATAGTTTTTCAAGGTGTTATAGCTTAGCTATAAAACTCTGTTCTGGTCTAAAATTCGACATAAAAATCATAGCCTAATTCTATCTTAGAAAGAAATTCACATTAAAATCTTAGACAAAACCCACCTTAAAGAAAGAAATGCATGCTGGTGTGCTTGGTTTGAGAGGCTTTTGGTTTTCTTTGAAAGGAAAAACAGTGCAATCAGAAAAATTTACATGATGGTAAATATTTGTCTTCTTTAAAGCATTGAAAGAAGATTAACATGAACAAATGGAACTTAACATCATTTAGTTTCCTATTACAGACAAGGAATTATAACATTGGCAGGATGGTTTGTAATCTGTAAATTAATTTCTCAGCCATAACTTCACAGTCTGTTATCACATGGTCCCATTTTTCAAATAGTATACAAAAGGCTAAAGACAAATTTTGCTACAGCATCTTGCTTTTCTCTTAGCTACATTTGAACAACATTTTCATCCTCATGAGCCAATTTCTAATACTATTACATTGTATGTTATGGAGCCTTTATAGTGGGATACTGCATAAAGCATAGTATACTCAAAGTAAGTCAGGAGCCTCCTCAAATATGGTCCACTAACACAAGTACTGGGGTATTATTTGCACTTTTGGGACTTAGAATTTTTATTTCCTCTAAATTCCATGATAGTAAAATCTAAACCTGTGATTCTCAAATTGTTTTGTTGTTGCTGCTGTTGTTTTGTTATGTTTCCTTTTTGAGGGACTTTCAGACTTATTTCTGTATCTACTGTTTCATTGGTATTAGATTTAGTTTGCAATTGGATATGATTTTTTTTTATTTTCCTGTGGCCTAGGCCTCTTTGTTAACTAAATCTTTAAATACCTCTGTTTATTGACTCCTTGAGACAATATGTCTTCCCTATGTTTGTTCATCTACTGTACTTCCTTATTCTTTGCAGAACTGCAGAGGTTAGAAAACCTGTCCTTCAAACACTATAGCTTCATGGTTTATCAGGATCTTGATGTTTTGTTTTTTTGGTTTTCTTCCCCCCCCCCCCCCCGCTGTTACCTTTCTCAGTTTTATACCTTTGCACATATGTCCATCTGCTTTATGCATATTTTTCAGATATTCTAATATTCTGGCATCAACCATCCTCTGCTGTTTTTGCTCAGCAAAGGGAATCTAGGTGGCTTGTATTCCAGCCTAAAAGGTGTTGTAAAAGGAAATGCTAGCTCCAAATCATGCATCTTGCATCTGCTTGACTACAAAAATACCTTTTTTAAGGGACATTTTAGAAACTACTTCCAATGATCATTTGGAATAAATGCAGGGTTTGGTGGCTGGGCTTGTCTTTATTTTAAAGCAGTTAGTATTTACATCATTTGCTTTAAGTATGTACCTAGTATCTACTGCATTTAATAACCACCTAACATCACTGCAATCAGGGCCTTTTTGTCCAGAAAAAAACCTGCTGTTCTTTACCCACTGCTGGTTCGTTCAACCTTAGCGAAATTACTTAAGGCTGACTCACTGTTAGCTTCCACAGATTAATCAGACATAGTTATGTTGCATCAAAGCACTGTAAGGTTTTTGACCATCTGACTATGAACAGAAAAGAAAAAAAAAAAAGTTGGTATAATTCCGTGAAATGTTAATCATTAACAGCCTGACCCAACATCAAGATGTGAAAAAGCCCTATAGTACATTGATATTATATTTGTTTCAGATGCTGTTGATGTCTTTTCAAGAAACCATCCTGTAGGAATGTCTTTGATGTATAGAGAATGAATAGTATCTCTGTAGTATATAGCCTCTATAAGACGTATAACATAATGGTTTTGTTGCCATACAGGCAGAGGTAAATTTTGTAGCTCCCTGTTTGTTACTAAGGAAGGGTGAGTGAAACATGGTCAAGGATGGGCTGAGTCACCAAAGTGCAGAGGGAGAGAGGTTTGAAGGGATGCAGCTCCCAACCCAAAAACGTGAGGATGAGCCTGACTGGAGTGCACATGCAGCTGCCCCTGAGGAGATGTTGGCCTGGCCATCCCGAAACTCCCGGCAGAGAGCCAACACCACTGAAGCTACTGAAGGACCGAGGCCAGAGGTGACCAGGGGCCTTGCCTAGTTGTATGTGCTATGCCAAAGGTGCCAAGCACCAACAGCTTCAGGAGCTTCAGTCTCTGAGGATCCGTTGTAGTGGTCCCCCAGGTACCCAGGTGTGGCATAAGGGTAATTTTGCATGTGTGTGTGTCTGAGTGAGTGTATTCCCTTGAATTCTGCTCTTTTTGACTCCTACTTCAATCAGCTGTTCTCAATAAAAGTAAAATTGACTGTGGCTTGTATTAGACTACTTACTGTGACAGATGTATAGTGGAGATGAAGAACTCTCACAAAGGAATAGTTTCATTTGCTCAATATGCAGTAATTTCTAGCACTCAGTGTGGTGCCACAGATATATATATATGCTTATATGCATATATGAATAGATTTTTATTTATTTATCTACACATATAAAAATCATATGTGAACATAAAGGCATGCTCATGCATCTAGGATCTATGTATGAACAGCATAAGCCTGGGGTTAAACATTTTCAAATAGTCTCCCTATGGTAGGATTCAGGACAAATTTTTATGTGCTGAAATATAGCATATGTACACTGCACTCTGTTTACACAGAGAATTTGTCTTTTTAAAAGTAGAATGTCAAAATCTTACTGTAAGTACATCAGGAGCCATACTTATTTTTCCTTTTTTATGGCTTTTTATATTTTGTGATTTATCAGTTTCTTCTAGTATTTGAAAAAGAGAAAATTCACAACAAATAATTCTGCTTCCTGATTATGCAGTGATTATGCTTCTTGTTATTCCACTCTTTACATCCATTTGCTTTTTTTTATTTTCCCAGTTCTTTGTTATTCACTGTCTTTTCTATAGCACAGCTGACAGCAGACTAGTAAAAACTACTGCCTAGCCTGCTAACACACAACTTTTGTTTAGGTTGGGATTTACTGTCAGTTTGTCTTGTTCATTTATCCTTGAGACATCCTTCTCTCACAGAATCTCTTCTTCTCGGTATACACAATTTCTTTGGAGGTCAGTTAACAAGTGATGGGCAGCTGCCTTTTTCTTATGAACTGGTGATGTTCCCCTTTCCCTCTGGACAGTGAGGTGATGTCTCTTGTTCAGAACCATCGTGACAAAGACTGCAGTAGAATATGCTGGGCCGACAAGAAGTTCTCAGATGCTTAACACTGCTCTTCTATCTGCATCATGGGTTGCTACTCAGAAGGGGGACAAATCTTACAAATCAGAGACACAAACATCCACACTGGAAAAATGTGAGATTCCTTTTTTTTTCCTGCTGAAAAATTATTTTATCTGTAACACTAGAAAGCTGGGATACAATGTCATGATCCTACTTCCATAAAAAATATAGGATAAATGACAAATATAAGAGGCATGAAAAGTATTTTTTAAAAAGTATGTTATACCCTATAAAATAAAGCTAGGAAAGAGTTATTCAGTTTGATGTCACATTGCATACCAAACATGATAAAACCATCAGTCGTGAGAAAAGAGGCAGCTGCATATAAATCTGTGGATTTCTTTTCATACCTGCAAATGTTCTCCTCTCTCTCAAAAAAAAAAATAATATTGAAAGTTTATAGTTAGATCCAAAGCAGAAGGAAATCACAACAGAGTTTCCATTTACTTCAGTGAGAAATAATTTGTGTAGATTTTTTTTTCTTTTTTTCTGAATGCTGGGTAATATAGCCAGCCACAACTAATGAAATCTTGAGGTCGCTACTTCTGTTGGAAAGAGATGCAGAAAGTATTGCTAAAAAGCAGATCTGAAAATATAGCCTGTGCACAGGTTTGCAGAAATCACCAAAGAAAAGGCTTAATTGAATGTCAGCCATGTTTTCACCCACTGAGATTCAGACTTTGGGCTGCATTTGAAGACTTTCAGTTCATTTTGAAGCAGTTGGTACACTCACAGCTGGTTTCTGAATCAACTGCTAAAGATGAATCCTGAAATGAGTGTTACTAACTTCCTCAGAAACCTCCAGTTCTTCCACCAGCTCCACCTCTCCCAGAGGCTACATATGCATCCTTAGCTTGAAGGTGGCTCCTCATCGTGCTCCCGGGCCCACTGCTGTACCACTGCATCCTGCTTCTTACGTGGCTCATTGCTAGTCTAGTAAAACAATCCTCATCCATGGCTGCTCCAGGCAGAAAGATCTCAGGAAACGTCTCAATAATTAAAGTTTTCTTTTTCTATCCCCTCCCCCCCCCCCCCCCCCCGAAAAACAATAAGCATAAATCTTAAAACTCCTTCTTAAAAAATTTAGAAAATGGAATTTGGAAAATCCTGGAAATCATAGGAGCTGAGAATGGAAATATATACCTAGAGAGTTCAGATTCATAAAATTCAGGAACCTTTGCATACACAATTTTATTTTAAATATATGTAAGAAAAGTGTGTGCATGTGTATATGTTTGCAAGGAAAATATTCCCCAAAATAAGTTGCAGAATAATGAATATCTCTCTAGATTTTTTTTTTAATATAGTATTTAATGCCAATGAGAGACCTTTTTTATTGGTGGTCTTTCACACCAACAAAGGTTTATGGTTAAATAAGAACAGCAGTATAAATTATTATAAGATTACACAAGAAAAGTTTGAATGGTATACTCTCAACTTGTCAGATATTGTCAAGCTCTCAGGCAAAATATCTGTTTGACAGGCTATCCATCAAATTAGGTTATTTGTGGAGGACAATTGAATAGAGGCTCTTCAATATATCACAATAGATTTTTTCCTGTTCATAAAATTATGTAAAATGAAAGAGAAATTCCAGAATAATTTCTGAGTAGGATAGACTTTTTATTTTCAATAGGCTTTTATAAAAAGAATCAACGTAATATGTATATGAAAATAGTCTTTGGAATTTTTTAATACCATGACATAAAAGGTAACACAGACCGGATAACCAAATTTGAAAATTTCTGAAGAAAACTGAATCAGAGAACTGTAAATAAAAAAGAAGGTATTAATCAATGTGTAAAAGTCAGGCAATGTTTTTCCCTGAGGACTCAGTGAAATTTAAAAACATATTCATACAGAAGAAGAACCATTAAAAAAAATTAATTATTTTTTTTATTTTTCTCTCACTTTGCTGAGATTAGTTAGTGATAAAAATAGATTTATGAAAAAAATATGTATCAGGGCAGTAGACAACATCCACTTCACTGTGGTTAGTTCCAGCTATAATGATCCATCCTGGGGATTTTTGTGCCCTGCTCTGGGGACCAGTCACTGACCAAAGTCAAAGGCAACATTCTGGATGTCCTAGGATCTGACTGGCATGTGCCAAAATGACAATTTACCGGCTCTGAACACCAATGAGTGGGGAAGACCATGACTGTGTTGTGTAGAAAAAAGAGCATAGCTAGAATATAGGTACTTAAAGTACAATCCAGTTTGCAGAATTGGTACATGCAGCAGCTAGGTAGAGTATTCTCATTTGATCCCGCTACCAGCTAAAAGCAGTGGCTCATTCAGGTGCACTTGAGAAATGCATTTAGAAAAAATTGAGTGCAGAGGAATACATGAAGGCCAGCTACATACTGAACAGGTTTAGGAGGTTGCCATGAAATATTAACTCTCACATCCAACAGTTCAGTCTCACATGACATGTAATCAGCTCACTGTTCTCTCCTGCAGAAGCTAATCTGCTCACCTTTCTGGACCATGCTTAACAACGCATCCTCTTCAGTAGCCTGCTGTTAGCTCTGTTTTCTCACTGCAGCTTTTCATGCTCCTGCAAAACTGACATGCTAAAATAGCTTCTTCCAGTAGGAAAAGTCTTTTTGTGGGTCCTACTATCATAAATTTAATGAAATAATTTTCAGTCCATTTTGTAGAGAACCATCTTTTGGCCAAATACATTCCTGGTCTAACTAGCTTTCACCTTCTGGGTCATCCTTGGAAAAATATTTAACATATACTTACACACTAAAATGAGTAAACCATTCTGCATAAAGGAAGTGATCATACTGACAGAGGTGAAGAGGTTGAAATAGGTAAGTAACTACACATTCTTCTGAGTATTGTTAATATAGGAGTATCTTTGTATTCACATTAGTCATTTTACAAAGTTTAGTTAAAGGCTTGTGAACCCAATTAAAAATAGATAAATAAGACCTCCTGGCCAGATTTTTCAACCACAATTTTTACTCAGAGGACGGCAATTCCCAAGGGGTGACCTTAATCACCTGACAGTGATGTACCGTATCATGTTCAGTTGTTTACTTATCTGTTTCTGAAACTGATGGATCAGATACAGGAGCTTGTTTATCATGTTCAGCTCCTTGTCTGCTTGATTCAGTAAAAGTTTTATCAGATTTAACATGCTATGTATTTATCAGGTGATATGTGTTTAATGTGCAATGCAATAGATAACAATAGTGCTGTGAGGGCAGGAAATCTGTCAGTGTTTCCATTACAAACCCCGTTTGCCAGGGTTTATCACTGAGCCACAGCTCACTGATTGTCAGCTCAAATGCACTTTTTAAAATAAAATCATATTTATACTGATTTGGCTATTTTGTATTGAGAGAGCTGGTCTTAGGCATGCCTATTGTTTTAGTGGCTTTGCACTTAATACAGAAAAAATTACTTCCAAAAACAAGCAGAAGTGTTTTGTTCCACACTTTTATGCACAGAGCTCACATTATCGCTATTGGGTGTTACATCTATTTCTCATTTCATAGATCTACATCTCTCTATCTTCACTAATGGGCAAAAGAGCTCTTTTAGCTTAAACATAAATAAACAGAATGCTTTTGAGATATTTCATGCTTCTAGAGTAAGCTGAGGCTTGAATAAAAAATAAAATAAATTAAGCTGTATTTAAATTAGGTGAATAGGTTCCTTCCACTAAAATTTCTGCTAATGTAATGACAGGGTATTTCTGCTTGGGAGACGGCTGTCAGGAAATTCTTACAGTGAAAAAGAAGTGCTTGTGTCTGTTAGTGTCTGCATTCCTGCATGGTGTGTGACTGCTTTCCTCAGCTTCCTCAAGAAGTTACTGTTCCCACATATTTGAACCCTGCTTTAGTAGGAACAGATTTCTGCAGAAGCTGTTCTCTAGAGCAACCTCTGGTTAATGGGTGTCGAAGGAGACAAAAGTCTGCAGTGTGAGTCCATGTGAGACTGACCAATATACCCAGGCTCACGCAGAAGCAGCTGGCATCCTGGACTGACACTAGCATGGGACTCAATAAGCTGTATTGATGAGGGCAAAATTTTATCCATAAGTCAACTATGGTTTTTATACATATATATTTCTATAAGGGGATTCAAAGGGATATAGATATATATGCATTGAAGGGATCCAAAGAACATATACAGATGCATGAAACGTTACCAACTGCAAGATAATAGTTCAGAACATTCATAAAAAACATTTCAGTGCACAGTGAGAATAGCTAAAATATACCAGCAGCAGAATAAATGGGTTGGTTGGTCACTATTTCCATGGTTGAAGGTGAGGAATGTCGTCCCCAACAGCAGAATATGAGCACTGGCACCAATGGGTGCGTTTCCTGCACTGTGAAAAAGACAGCATGGCAGGTTTAATGTACAATATTCCCACGCCTTGCTGCATGAAACGTCAGCCTAAGCATAGCAATACCATTCACAGAATGGAAGGAAGAGTGGGGTTGCAACCTAACTTCTAGTTCTGAACTGCAGAGTGTTTCTTTTTAAAATAGATAAATAAAGAGATAAAAGCCTTAGCTCCAGGACCTGGCTTTCAAGCTTAGGAAAGAGATCTCACATTGTAGACCAGGCCTTTCCATAATTCAGGAGTGTTTAGAGTCTGGAGCCCTTGTATTGGCCAGATCTTTTGTATTTCCCTTTCTCTCAATTTCCCAGATGTAAAAGTCATGTTGGCATCAATCTTCTGTTTGTGATAGGTAGCAATGAGGTTTTGAAGCTTGGCTAGGGTAATCCTGTAACCTTTACAGTGCAGTCTTGCATTGCCATACTCACAAATTTGTGCACATCAGGTTGGAAGGAGTCAACTGACTTAGGTACAGTTGTGGTTTCTACCACCTGCGTAGTGCCTCAGTGCCATGCTAACCTTGAATTTTATGCTTACAAGAATGTCGTTGAGGAAGTAATTGTCGGAGTTTTGTTTGTTTTTCCCATTGTGAAAAGGAGATCTTTAAGTTGAAACTGACAACAACATACTGTCTTCACTGAAGTGAGAATAGTTTCTCATCAAACTCCCTCTTTTATAGATTTAGTTAAAAAATGTACATCTTTTAATCTGCTTACTGACCTCTACAGTGTCTACATTTGTAAAATGAGTTGTGCTTTTAAAGACCCATTTGTCTCCATCAGATATAAAGGGATGTTTTCCTTTCAACTTCAGTGAGACCATGATTTAAGTCTAAGAGACTTGTCCATATTCAGAAACAAAGGAAGTGGTATCTAGTGTGAGTCTTCTTCTAACCACTTTATCACAAAACCACCCTTGCAAAATTTTTGTGTTTGTTTGTTCTTTGCCCTGTGTCATGTGACAGTTTATGTCTTTGTAAATCTTCCCATTGTAATATGGTAGCCTTACTGGCATGGTATGGATTACTGTACAAAGTTCAGAGCAGTGGAGAATCAGGCCACTTAAGTGAAAACTATTGCTGCATTTTAATGTGCTTTCACTAAATGGAGGGCTTTGCCACAGCTTCAATGCTCTGATGAAAGTTCTTTTTTACAGTTAATGTCCGTGCCATTTTACACAATGTTATAAATATTTATTGTGAGCAAAACATCTCTTCAGCATTCTCAGCAAGTATTCCCAAACAGCATCCATATGGTATTTTCAATATTTTATGTTAATATTTGAGTTAGTGTTATAATGTCAGCAGGAGCTCTGAGGCTGGTATGATGGAAATCGAAAACTGCTATCAACATTAACACTGCATTCCTGCTGTCTCTTCAATAGCTCATGACAAATGTCAATGCTAATCTTACCCTGCTGATATGAAAAATGCCCCCAAAACAAACTGTAATACAGAAGCCATTTGAAAATAAAAATAAAATGGTAGAAGTCTTGAGTATTTAAATTAGAAGCAGAAGTGCATACTCATGAATGATGCCATTTCAAAGGAAGGTAGAGTACCTTATGTCTGCATAGTCATCAGATGTCAGGAAAGAAAATAATAAACAAAAAAATTCTGTTTCTGCTGTTGGTTTAATCAGTTATTAGTTGGAACATTGTGGAAATATTTTTCATGAAATGGAGAATGTGATGGGAATGGAAATCAGAGTCTTTACTCTGGAAAAAAACAAACCAAAACCTCACTTGTAAAATGTTAAGTCAGTGCAAAAACATTGCGTTCTTGGTGATAAGAAATGTATTCTTTCAAAGAGGTATATAAAGGGGATTTTTTGCCTATCCTCACAGGAATCCAGTTACCAGATGGGAAACACAGTGCTTTGATGAGTTCAGTCTTCCTTGCTGAAAAATTTAAACTTACCTTTTGCTAAAGCTGCCTGCATCTTTTCAGATATAAGTAAACCAGACTAGATTTGATTCTCCATCACTGTACTCTGTGCTTGACTCTGAGAGCAGGTATGGCAGAGCAAAACCAAACAGAACACAAAGACCACAGAATAGCTTAAAAGCAACTTTATGTCACTTTTCTGAGTGGCAGTATTATAGTATTTTGGATGGTTGGCCCATCTGCAAGTTAGACTACTTAATGATGAAAATTAAATCTCACAGCAGGAGGTAGCTGCTGTAGGTACCATATATGCCTGCATGAGGTTTGGATGGTAAGTGATCACAACCAATCTCTGGAGTCCGGTGTTGGCAAGACTGACTTGGTGCTAAGCGTGGCCAGGGGCCTTGTCTGTCCTGGCACTGCAGCTTCATTATAAGACTGCTTTGGAATCTAAAGTCCATATTTGGTACGAATCGGATTCTGTCTGTATTGGAAAACATTAAAACCAGACAGGACTTAAAAAGTATATATGTCTCTAGTACTAACATCATCCACTTCAAAGAATAATTCCTGGTCCCGTGCCATATGGTGCAAATGAATTTGTTCCTCAGGCGCGAGGGCTAGCTCCCTCTGGAGCTGGCTGGCCACATCCACACAGCATAATTTGAATGTGGTGGGTCCTATAATGTAATTCATGATTTTTTTGTGTAATTGTTATCTTCAGGTACCCGCAATAGTAAGAAGTCTATGTTGCAACTCACTGGAGTAGTATACAGTGTTTGTTGCATACCCTGTCATGTGGCACAATAGTCTATGTCAGAAGGAGGATATTGATGAACTGCAGAGCACAGTGCAAGCTAAGTATGGTGTGATTTTATCCATACTGCTTAATGTAAAGAGTGTCTGGAATGACCTATATCCCTAGAACCACATCCTGATTTTATCTTAGAGGAGTAAATCTAGGAGAGAAATATCTTACATACGGTGTGGGCAAATAGCCAATTTACCATGTAGACAAACCAAAACACAAACCCAACATGATTCACATCTTTGTTTACATTCCCTGGACAAGATACAAGTAATTAATAATAATAATAATAATAAAAAATTACAGAGTGGAAAACTTGATATATGTATGGGCATGTTTTCCTCTCTTTACACACAGACAAGTTCAGCTGAGGGAGAATATTAGTATCAGCCTTGTACTGGATAAAGAGGAGAACAAGAAACCAGTTGTTTCTTGATAATTTCTTTCCAGGGTTATGCTAAGGTTACCTAATATACCTAATATACTCTTTGGAATGAGTATATACTGCAACACTGAATCTTATAATCTGAACTCTGGGAAAAGTAGTTCCACATCTACACATTTCAGAGAAATCACTTTCCAGTGATGATGGTAAATTTTGCTGTTCCTAGTGAAAGGTCACAGGCTTTCCACTTGACTCTGTATATACGATATGTTCCCTTTTTCTCATAACAAGATTTTGAGTGTAACAGAGCTTAGGGGAAAAAAACTGAACAAGGGACTCTGAGTGACTTTTTCCCTTCTCTGAGACACCCATTCTTCATAATGGCCAGATTAGCCTCAGTGAACCATGTACAAAAAAAATACAAAGAAATAAAATTCACTATAGCTATCTTTTGAGTAGGTCTTTACTTCAGAGCTAGCCTGAATTCTTTTTTAGCAATTACTCCTAGTTGCTGTCCTGTTCACAAGAGGTCATTGTGACTGAAGTGCTACCTGACATGTCTAGGACTGGATTAGAGCCCATATGATATTTCAGTCAGCTGAAACCCACATTGCAATTAACCCCTACTACCCAGATTATAGTGAGGTCCCAGACTGAATTACTCAAGTGCAGATAGTCCTGTCATGATTTCTAGTACTAGATCAAGAAGAGGAAGATAGGTACATTCACTTACAATGAATGGAGAAAAGTCATAGAAGAATGGAGCTTGCTCAGTGTAAAAAACCCCAAAGACTTTCAACAAGTGTGAAGTGAACAACGCAGATTAGGTATATGACTATACCCCAGCGAATCAGTACCTATAGGAGAGGCCACATGCACAGTATGTCTAGATCCTGCTGATTTTCTAACCCCATCATTTTCTTGTTGACTATCTGAAGGCAATCTGCATGAGCGTGGCTGGCATTTGACCAATACAGTGAGCACAGGGATGTTAAAGTGTTCTGGCCATGCCTGGGTACATTCTTGTAGGCTCATAAAGTAGAAAATTATTTGGAGTGGTCTTGAGCAAAGCCTGGGTCTACTCTCGATAAATATCTGTATCTAGGCACTGAGAGGGTTTTGCTGTGTGCCCGATGGTTTTTGGACAAGGCTGTCTGATTTATCATAGTTGTTGCATTTTGTAGTAAATGCACATTTGGAGGCATTATGACCTACTTACACGCCTTTAAAATACATTTGTGTCCCTCCTTTAATGATCTGGACATGAAGCTATTCAGTGGACTTAGACTTACCTGCAATGAATTGTTATATCCATGTAAAACTATTCCCTTTATCTCTTGATTCCCCTCCTATCTGCTTTGTGAAGGAAGAAGAGGACTTCAGTCTAAACCAAATGATTCAACTTTTAAATTTTAATTCTGAGATAGACATTTCCACTTGTAATGTTTGCAGGAACTCACTGTCAGCCGCTGTGCCCTCTAAGGATCTGCAAGCTGAGTGGAGAAGGCTGACTCCCAAGTTATTGTATCCACTTGTGGCAAGATGGAAACTTTTGTCTTATTGTCTGCTTCTGGGACAAGAAGATTTTATCTATACTGACAGGGGTTATTGGATCATAGATCTTACAAAGTTTGTGGCTCAGCAGCGGCTGGGCAGTTTTGGTTCTCAAAGAAGAAGGACTGATCTTACTGATCATGCAATTTTGCTGACCTCTGGCTCAGCTCAGAGCTTCCTTAGAGCTGCTGCGATGTGCTGACACTAAAGGACCCGTTAGCTAGGAGCCATACTCAGAGGCCATGTAATACAGATCAGTTGTCTGCAAGTTTGTGAGTTAGTTAGACCTCAGCATCCTCTGTTAAGTTCTCAGTTCCCCTAACTATTGGCTCCTGGCTGTCATCACAGTATTCGTCCCCAAGGCTCAAATTCCCTTGAATTCAGCCTGTAGAGAATGCTCTATCTCTTTTAAAAGAAATGTTGCCTCTGTTAGCTTCTAGCTCCATTAGGATCCCCATGGCTACTGTGCTTGGAACCACTCCCCATTTCCTTTTCATTTGAGTCCTGTGCATGTGGATAAGTGTCATGTCTCTCTAGTTCCTTATGGAGTGGTTGAGTCACACTCTTTCATTTTGGTGTCATGATATAGCATTGAGACGAGAAAGTACACAAAACCCCGATGAAATGATGCAGGGTAGTGTCCCTGACAATTGCTAAGGACTTATATTTTTCTATTTTGGGGAGACAGGAGATTAATTTGTGTGCTACAGTTTCACCTCAATAAATTTTTTTTGTACCTTTATCTCTTCTTGTCAAGAAGTCAGTCTGTACTTGTAGACGCAACAATATATATTTCATTTACTCTGTTTGACATGGTTCATAGTATGAATAATGCTGAACTTCATAAAAGTGAGAATGTAAGAGCTATTTGTTTGTGAGGATCAGCATGTAGAAAAAAAATCATTAGTTATTTGTTAGGAACAACATTTGCTTGAGAGATATCCATTCAAAGTTCATATTTTTCCTGCAGGCTAAAAATTAAAAGGAAAGTCTTTCCTGACATTTTGCTGTTGAGAGTCACAGTTGTTTAGCTCCACTTAAATAAAAATGTCATAAAGAGCTTGAACTCATATAGTGTTTCAAATAGGAGCTAATCCATTAGTGATAATGGATAGTGTATCCTAGAAACTAGATATTTATCAGCTCTTTTATAAACTGTAATGAATTAAGCCTAATACCACCTCTGAGGTAGATAAGCATTATTAGCCCCTTTTTCTGGGTGGAGATCGAAAAGTTGGAGAGGTGAAGTGATTTGCCTAAGGTCACACTTGAAATAGGAGTAGAATCCAGGATTATTAACTCCAACAGCCTTTTAACTGCTACATATTACAAAAGCAGTATAAATGAAAGAGATTAGTTCTTGCATTTATGAAAAAGCAGCTAAATTTTATTTCTACTATGTAACCAACAGGGAAAAGTTATGTTACATTTTCTTTTATTAAATTATAATAATAGTAATTGTAATCATAATCATAGTAATAATAGAAAAGTAGTGGTTATATATAGTCATAATGAAAATTTTAGATAAAATCTATCCCATTCATGTGTGGATTCACATAAAATTCCCACCAGAAATGACACTACAGTCAAGTGCAGAGATTAACATCAATCTGACCCGATCCAGAATTAAATAGTTTGAGTGGTTTTTTGAGCCAGCACAGATAATGTAACATTTTAATACAGGAACATTTCTGTAGTTTAATGGTAAAAGTCAGAAAGAAAATGTCTGATTATTTTAATTCATTTTTTGGAGGGGGTGGAAAGGAAGAAAGAAGCTATCAGAATTCCCTAGTCGTTGTCATTTTTTTCTACTGGGTAAGTGATAATTGCTCTGAGGAGGCAGAAGTGGTCATGAGCTATAGAAAGAACACCACCCATTACAACTGTGTCCACTGTGCTGCAATTTGCATTAACACTAGAAGCATATTCAAGTGTTATTGTCTGGCATGTATTACCAATGTCAATACATTCTATGCAATAGCCTTGGCATTTTTGTGAAGTCTCCCTCTTGGTGACTGGGGAGGCATTTTTTTAAAACATTTTAAGGATTTTAAGCATCCCTTTTTTGGCAAACTTTCTGGTACTATTTTCATGGGAAACAGCATCATGTTCAAGCTCAGGATTATCGTTATCACAAACCAAGATTACCATGCAGCTGGATTTCTCAGGTTCTATCCTCTGTTTTGTGTTTTTTTTTTAATGTTAGCTTATGCAGGTGGAATATGAGTATGTTTTTCTATTTATCCAGATTTCAGGGCATCAGACAGCCTATGAGGAGCTTCTGGGAGTCACTAGATGGCTTTCCTGTGTCCATGTGAATTCCCAGCAGTGTCAGTTTTACTGCTCACACATTGAACAGTTAGTTCACACACACCAAATTCAACACAGGCCAAAGGCAGTGGATCTCTTATATATGCAGTGCAGGCACATTTATTTTTCTCCAGGGAATTTTGGATGGATATAAGGTAGTTGTACAGTCACTGCTTCCATATCTGGAATTTGCAGCTGGCATTTATTTACTTAGTAGATAATTCAAGGCTTTGAACTTCATTTGGTCATAACCTTGTAAGTGATTGTTCTCCTATGACAGTTGTCATAGAATAGTTTGTAAAACTCATCTGACTGGGGAACAATAACTTTTTTGTTGCTATACACTCCCTTTGTAATCAGAGAGGGGAGATAGGATAGCTAATCCGATATGAAACTAAATTAATCAACTTTGGATTTTGCAAACTTGTTTTTGCAGGTGGCTCATTATTATATGGAGACTGGGAATAACTCCTTGTAGAGGAGATTTGGGCTGAACAACATTGACAGAAGGCTGGAAAAAACCCTGAGGTCCATAGAGAAGAATTAGGTTGAAATCAGTGTCTTGATTGTTATGCATTTGCCCTAATCATTATTCTTAAAACTACTTCTGTGGGCTCCTTGAAAGAGTTTCTCCTTAGCAGATACACAGAATGCAATCCTCTCTATATAACCTTTTTGCCTATATTGCCTTTATATGTTGTGGGATAAAATTGTCAGTGCATGATTCTTCTTAAACATTAAGTGACTTTGGAAAGCCATGAAATTTACCAGAGAAGTGCCTATTTCTCTCCACTGAGTTTAAAAAAGTTTACTAACTAAATCATCTGTAGAATTCTACACTGGAGATGTCTCTAGTTGAATAAGAAGAATTTCAGCTTTGCAAGGGATCTTCCTTTTAAGGCTTTATGTTTTCATGTATGATAAAATGTGAACTAATAAAAAGGCTGAAAATGATGATTCTGTTTTCTGTATGTTGCCACACTTCTCAAAAATGGCAGAGCACAAGTTTACTTATTTTATCACCTATATTTTTTACTCAAATTACTAAGTTTATTCTCTGCAGCAATAATTATCTTGACAGATGTACAACTCATTTTTTTGGAAGAACTTGAACATGTAAATTGAACATAACTACATATTATCTCTCCTTGATATATGCTGCATAGCTGTACCAAATAACTTCCACTGATGCTATTTTTCTCACACTTAATCATTGGCTAAACATAAATTTAAATAAAATTTCAGATTTTGGTCATATCAGTGTTAAAGTCAGTTGAAATTTGAAGGCAGACAAGATGGTCTTTGTTCCACTATCTTTCTGAAAACATCGGTGTCCCTCCTAGGGCATGCCAAATTGTCAACACATACAAGCATTTTCCAAGTAATACAAAAGCACACCAAATCTGCCAATGTTTTATTACTTGTACTGGTTGTGTATGCACAATTTGTAAACAAAAATAATTGCAAACCACCTAAGCATGGAATGCTTAATTGATATTTTTTTCTGTCAGTCTACCAAAAACTTACATTTCTATGGAATTAGGAAGTCTTTAGAATCTATGAGTTCTCTTATGTACTGAATTTTAGTGGTACCATGTTAAAAAATGCTTCCTAAACTGTGGAGCATGCTTTCTTCTCTAAAGACAAGAAGTGCTCAAAAGGGATACCAAAAAGAGCTGTACAAACATTGACATTGGCTTTGTATGTCTGAGTTAGTGTGTGGTGGTGTGCTGGCCTGAATTGATTAGGGACCCAAACAGACTCTACACCATTTGACCTGTGTTGAGAAAATAATTCTCTGAGGTTTCATCTGAGCTGACACTTCTGAGGGACATAGAAGGGATAATTTTATTTTCTTCAAAAGCATCCATAAAACACCACAGTGTAATCAGGTGCTTTAGAATATTTCCTGTGTTAAGTATAAGGAAACTCTGAAGGTTTGGGCATAACATCTGTGATTAAAGATTAAATGTATTAAATGTGAGCCATTTTGCTTAGATTTTCGTAAATGCATATTGTTTAAATGTACATCCTCTTACTAACTGTATAATCAGCAGAAAATGAATGGTAATATACTGTGAGATAAAGGCTCACGCACTAATTTTTTTTTGATAGTCAGTCACAGGTGAACTCTCCAAGCCATCCTATATGACGATCAGTAAAATCACATCACAACCTTATTAGCTCTGTGTCAGTTATGGAGAAACTAATTTATGAATTGATTGTGATGATTTCATTTTAAACACTTGACGTTATGCAACCAGTTTTACTGCCTACACAATAATCTAAATCCCAATCTTTATCTACTGTGCATATATGCCAATAATGACCCAGAGGTTTTGCAACTCAAGACCATCCATATCACACTGAAAAACTGGATGTTTTGATATTCCAGAACTATGAATCTTATAATTTACAGTCTGAAGGACCATGATGTAAAGGGAGATGGATGACCCCCGTCATCTTTATCCTATGCTATTTCATTCTACAATTGTTACCACATGTCATCAACCCTCACTGCTGGTACCCTCTACTTCAAACTTGTGAAAATTTGACCAAAAAAGGCATAACCTCTGCAAGTTGCATTTTCTCCTTTTTTATTTTCCTACTAAAATATGTAACATGTTCATGTAGCAACCTTTTCATCATAGCCTGAATATTCTGAAGGATGTTTTATGGGACCTTTCCAGAAGTTTATGGCTCAGCTAGGGCTGGAGCTGTTAGAGAAGAATCATCTGTCACAGAAGTTGCACGGTATCTTCTTGTGTCATATGAGTTTCCAGCTCTCTCAGATTTTGCATGCTGGATAATGCATCCAGTGGTCATGGAAGCTACAGAAATGTGGCAGAAAGTTTCTTGAGTGCAATCAGCAGCATATACTGGGATGCATTACTTCTCTTATCCCTTCCATTTTTCTGTATGGAGATAATCATATTTGAGAGGCACATTAAATGACCTTCCATCCTCTGCTTATCACATGTGCTGCCTAGACCAGATTCCCTTCATTGCTTAGATCAATATGCTATTGATAGATGACCCTTTCCATGATCCACTGCCATGTGCCCTGTTCCTAATAAATGTACACATCTAGAAAGCAGCATAATGTAGTAAGGAGCCCTAAAATGGCCTTATATCTTCTATTTAACACCAGGAATATTTGGTGATTATGGGGATGATGCAAATGCTTTTTAGTATATTCTGTATGGAAATTTTTCTGAGAAAAAGTCTTTGATCAGTGATCAACAATCAATAAATCAATGCTTTGAGCCAACAATTAAGTAGGACCAGAGCAAGATTTGCTTTGAAGTTCAGCTTTGGAAACACCCACTCACAAGAGCTGAAAAATTACAGATCAATGAGTGCTGAAGTATACTTTTTTATACTGAGATTTCTTTTTGGAGTAGATTTTTCCATGTTTCTTCCATATCAGCTGCTTTGGTCCCTGACAAGTACTAATTCTGACTTGAAAGCCAAACTTGGAGTTGTTCTTTCTTAAGTGGGTTGTAAAAACATCCTGCTAGACACTACTACTCTTTCAGGGTTGTAGAAACAAACTTTGCTACCTTTTATGTTTCCTGATTTCTACCTAGGAAGTCAAAATTCATCTGTCCTTGAATAATTCTTTTGGAGAATCTGGAAGTGCTATTCTGTAGGAATTGTCTGTAAGAGCTCATTCTTTGACAAAGGTCTGTATATGTAAAAAGAAAGCATGAGTAAGAAAGAAAGGTGTTTCACCTTAAGGAGCAGTTTTCTCCTAGATTTTTGTTACACATGCATACACATGCATGCATGGACACAAACATTAAACATCTTTCTCCTACAGTCAGTAGTTATGCACTTGTGCACTATTGACTTGCTCCCCTGACCCTGGGCTATACCTCTACCAAAGGAGTGGAGTTTGGGCTCTCTGGCAGATGGCAAAGAGCCCCCAGGGCATGATGGCATGCCCTGGACCCTAAAGTTTTGGAGGAAGAAGGGAATATCCTCATCTATGCAGACATTCAGGTAAGACCATAAGAAGCCTTTGGGGAAAATGGGGGAAAAAAGCCACCACCCCCTTGCTCCATGCTCCACCCCAAGGTCTTCCATCCTCTTTACCCATCTCTTTCATTTGGCAGGCCTGGTGGATGATATGATAATGTAGGTGTGTTCCATATATCTTCTCAATCCACAGGAAGTTTAAATTTGTTTTTTATCTTTCACAATGCCACATTTCTCTAGGGGCTGGATAGAAAATTTAGACAAACTCCTTGAGCAGAGATCCTCTGCCTAGTATGTATGTGATCCACACACCTAGAGCAGTGGCGACCCTCAGCTCTTCAAGCAGATTCTCTCTGGACTTCCCCCTATGACCCTAAGGTAGGCTTGATAGCTCTCTTATGTCTTTCTGGCTCTGGAGTCCCTTCTGTCTCCTCAAGCAGACTCATCTGAAACTTCTTTTTCAGATTTGGCCATGAAAAATCATACTTGCAACTCAGTAAGCAAATGTCTTTTTGCATTTTGTCTTTTTTGCTGTCATTTTTCATTGCCTGCTGAGATCTTGATGACAATCTGGGTATCTTTCCCTCCAGCTGTAGCCATTCTGTTGGTGCTTCCATCTGAATGACTCTCAAGTATACTGTGCCTGAGGGATATAGATAACTAGCCTTAGGCCATGCTAATGCTTTTCACAGCAGAACCAGTTTATGCAGATACTGCTTCCTGAACCTGAATTTCTTTCTCATTGCTGCTTTTTCATCTGTGATGATACAACTGTTTTTGTGGTTGTGGGCTGGACAAGACTGTGTGCTGAACCAGGGTTAAATATTATAAAATGTTTACTTTTAGAGCAGTGATGTTTAAAATTGTTCTTTCTTTTTTTTTTCTTTCTCCATATTTTTGCAATCCATTGTGTCATGTCTTTAAGGGGTTGCAAAGAAAGAACAAAAGACCAAGAGAAGTGAGGGGCAAGGCGGTTTATGAAGGGCCTACCACTGAAATACACAAAAATCCTGATGGCTACTAGTTTTTTAAGTATCACTGGGTATAATAAGAATACATTTACCAATGTAAGTGATGCCGAAAACCAAACAAATCTCATAACTTCCATATAGAAAAATTATCTATCTTTCTATTATATTCTTATGTGGGACTGAAAAGATGCTGAAAAGGAAATGGATAAGAACATTAGCAGTGTGAAGTCCTGACATTAGGAAGCCTTATTTATTACTGGGTTTGACAAGACCTGAAGAGTTTTCAAAGAATCTTGCTGCTACTTATTCTTCTGAACCCCTACATTTCACTAGCCCAAGTACTCTGAGCATCCAAAGGGAAAGAATTACCCTTTCTCTTTATGCTTTATATAATGTAGGTTAGAATTTGCTGCAGTTGAACAGTAACATGAAAAGCATCTGATATCCTTAGCAGTAAACTATTTATAGCACCAGGTTGATCAGTATTTCTGAATAAGTTTGTTTATATTCACACAAATACAAAATGAAAGAAAAAGTGGTACCAACCCCTGTTGTTTCTCCTTGAATTAGTTACTACACTTTTAAAGTCAGTTATGAAATACTATCTGCTTTGCTTGTATACCTTCAAGTACAGGTATCTGAATCTCTGTCAAAATATTCAGTTCTACTTTATTAAGCTTTACCCTTTACCTTCAAGCAAAATAAACAGAGTGGGGTGATACACACCCTCTTCCTTTATGTAACTTTCCATAACCATCACTTCCTTGCCATTAGACCTGAGCACCACATCATGCCAAGGTAGACAAATAAATCTCTAATTTTGGGAATACAGGACAGCCAATTGCCACCTTGAATAGGTAATATAGAATGGTCATTTGGTATGTCAGCATTCAAACACGCTTTTGAATTAGGAATCTTATACTTAGGACTGAAGTCTAGGTTTAGGAAAGGTCTAACCAGTATCCATGTCCACTACTATGACTCTGATAAAGGATCAGAAGGATTCTTTAGCTATTTCACTTTAATCTATGGAGCGACTTGTGTGAAACACCTGCTAGCAAACTCTAAAGCCTTAAGAACAATCTCGCCAGAAAAATGAGGTGCTTCAGTCTTAGCAAAGAGCCTTATAAACACATGTCACATTGCAGCATGACATTAAAATGTTCCGAAGTGGGAGAATATTCAGATTTGGATTTGAACTTCAGGGTGCAGACACATTTCTGATTTTATGATACGTTCAAGTCACACAATATGCTACTTTAGTTTTGTAAGCTTAGTGTCTCACTTAGTTAACCTAATATACTTGCTTCTTAATACAATGGCAACACAGAAGGTATTCATTATTGTAATGAATATTAATACTGGTATTATAGGATTTCCTAAAAATCTATCACGTGAACTACTTAAGTAGAAAGCTAACACAGTCCCAAATGGTGGTTAACAGCTTAAGTAGTTATTAACTAAAGTTATATATGTAATATGTTTATTTGCCGGTAAAAATCAGAAAAGAAAAGTTATTAATAGTATAAACTTCAGACTAGTGAACAGAAAAATTTTGCATGTGATTAAATTTCTTTAAGCATATCTCTACAACAGCCTAGTATCAGTAGTCAGTCGGTGGGTTTAGTTCTGCTTTGCTAGAGTCCAATCTCTAACAGCAGGAATTGCTCACATTTACCTGAGAGGAGTATGCTTCTTTAGCTTTTTAGTTCATAACAACAGAGAGAACGCCAACCAACTGTTAGGTCTAACTGTTAAACAGTAGGGGAGAGGAAACCTCTCTTGTGCATCGACCAGGTCAATTCATCTGTACCACTCTCCAGTTTCTGTCACCTCAACACAAGAATCTTTCACAGAAAGGGTACTGAGGGATGAAAGAGAGCACAACACTGTAACCAGTTAAATGCTTTCATTTAACAGGTGTTTATAACTACACCAAAAAGTGGGAAAAAAGGCAATATGGAGACAAAATGAAAAAATAAAAACACAGTGATAAAGTTAGGTGGCACTTACTACAGTTTTCTATAAGTTTTCCATAACTGATTCTTTAAAGTATTATTCCTGTTGTTTGATGAATAGGAAGGTTTTTTTGATCTGCTGAGGTTGCCTGGAACTTCACAAATGGAAGGTGTTCTCCTTTGTTCTGGGTCCCTGCTTGCCAGGACACAACAGCTGTCTATATTTGCAAGCAGTGCTGTGCAACAACAGCAGATCCTCAGAGTGAACTGGTTGGTACTGAGGAACTGATAAAGACATTATATTCACGTGTGTGTGTTTGCTCTTGAATAATCCAGTTCAATGGCGTTAACTCTTGTTAATGTTGTAGATGCACTCCTGAAGTGCTGCTTCACATTCCAAGACTTTTCCACAAAGTAAATCAAAGTGTGCTAAGTGGGGCAATGAGGAGATTTGCTGCAAAAGCACACTCCAAATTCAACATTAACTTTTATGAACTTATTCAGCTAACTGCTAATACACCCACTGCCATCCCTATGAGCAAACCTCCCAATATCTAGTTTTACTAATAACTAGTTTTACTAGTACCATATGAAATGCATATCTTGTAATTCCCTTCCCATGCCACTGAAATCAGCGTCAGTTGTGATATGACTGAACAGGAACAAGATATTGACATCAGAGGCCTCATAGCTCTCTGGCAGTACATGTCAGGCTATCCATCCACTGAAAGTGATTATTGTGTTAATATCAAGTTACAAGAATCAGGCTACAGGACTCTCAGTTCCATGTTCAGTTTGCTTCAGGGATTTACCAGGTATACTTTTCACACTTACATGTCTTAGGATCGCTTGCTTGTGCTTGAACTACTGTTTCTGGGGTCATAAGTGACTGGACCTTGGCACCTACCTCACCATCATATACTAGAGATAAATATCTGCCATATCTGGATCTGTGTGCCTGCCTTGTGGGTTCTTACTGAGGACTTCAAGGGTATAAGGAGCAGTGGGAAAACACAGCAGCAATTTGTAGCTTCTGAAATAAATGGATATTTTCCAGTTCATGGCTTTGAGCATGGCTTGGAGCCAGGGTGCCTGTAATATATTACTGGTCAACAGCAATCAATCTCTATACTTTCAGTACTTTGACAAAATAGCATTACTGGACCCAAATACAGGATGGTTTGACATGTTCTTAGTCTTGCTATGTGCTATAGAAGGAATCTGTGATACTGGACATAATCCTGCTCACATTAAGTTCAGAGATATTTTTCACATCTAGCTTGCTGCAAAGAGAAAAGACATATCTTACGTGTGATAGTAGTCTGTCCATTAAGCTATATTTAGCAAGGGTAATATCTGATTTTACAGTTGAGTCTTGATCTCAACTGGATTTTTTAGGTTCTTGTCATGCTGCAGCTCCTTTGCTGCTTAATTGCTTCATGAACCAGGCCAGGTACCTGAAATACTAGTTTGATGAGGTGAAAATATCTTTAACCAAAACTTCATCTAACAAAAAAAAAAAAAGAAAAAAAAAAGCCATTCTCATTATCTATCACTAACAAATTGTTGAAGCTGTTAATCTTACACAAAGTGATGAAATATCTTATTAAATTCTTTGCATTTATCCTAGTATTATAAAGGGGAAAAATCAATCTCCCCTGTAAAGGAAAGGTGTGGGAGGAGAAAGACTGCACACACTATGTAAGAGTGAAATCTAGAGAGTGAACAAAATGAACGAACAGGTTTTTAAACCTTTTTTCCACTTTCCTTAAGCCACCCTGATGGTTATTTCAGGCTACAGCACTATTGTAATCCAGCCAAGACGAAAAAAGGAGAAACAACAACAACAAAAAGCACTTTCTTCTGAACAGTACTCTCCATGACCAATAATATCAATGCCTGCAGTTTTTTCTTCAGTAATTTTTCTTTCTTCTGGTTACCTTGTGTATGGAACATCAATTTCAGCTTGAAATTTTAAAGTGATGTGACTCAGTCAGACAAAGACTTTTTTTTTCCCACGGTCACTTAGACACAGGTACAGTAAGTGTATTTACCATTTGTGTTGCTTGTCTTTTTTTTTTAGATAAGGAGGATGGACTATCTGTAGTTTAATAACTTGAAAGCCTGAAAATGAATACCTGAAAATATCATAGTAGTGTTCTCACAGAAACACTGAAAAGGACCTTTTAGGACAAAAATCATTTGAAAATACATAATCCAGAACGTTAATGGTTCCATTTGATGCTCACTTGAAAACACATTAATGGCTTTCTCCAAATAGTCCTGTTTCAGTTGTCTTCCTTGCTTTTCTACTTTAGCTTGCTTCAGTACAGCTATGTGATTTTACTCAGGCACAGCCCTGTTCAATATAGTGATTAGCACCCTAAAGGAAAAGAGTGGCTGTCAAACATGCTAACAACTTCTACATCAAAAAAGCAGAAATATATTTAGTTATGAAAAGAAGTGTAGATGTTTCTAATATATGAGTTTAAAATTAGACTTCTCCATTTGTACTCATGGATTTATATCAAGCCTGGTTATGAGTTTCCATCATCACTGGGAACTGCTGGATGCATGGCACTTCTGAAAAGCAGGTCACTGATCAGCAGCCTAAAC
Source organism: Astur gentilis (assembly GCF_929443795.1). Taxonomy (NCBI): domain Eukaryota; kingdom Metazoa; phylum Chordata; class Aves; order Accipitriformes; family Accipitridae; genus Astur; species Astur gentilis. The sequence goes on along the minus strand of NC_064890.1, from coordinate 20,584,077 downwards.
AACCCAGAGTAAGTAGGATTTAAGCATCTCTTTTTGAAAACCTTGAGTAAAATAAAAAAAAAGAATAAGAGGTGACAGGTAAGTAGATAGGTGCAAGTGATATTAATATTGGCTTTTGGACTTTTCTATTATAGGGCTTTTCTACTATATTAGTCTCCAAAAATATGAGGAAAACTCATGACTGCTGACAAAGAAAATTGGCAGGTTAGGTTGCTTTACAGGATTTTAAACTTATGCCTCATTATTTTGAAATAAAAACCTCTTAGAATAACAAATTTAAGGATCATAACATTCAGTCAAATACAAACAAAACCCAATCTTATTTCTTCAGCTAATTAGTTATTAATGATTGCAAAATTGAATTGACTGTGGAGATGTTTTTGTTATGACCCAGATTTGATTGTGATAATTTGTATTTTATTTCACTCTAATTTTGTCAGAATGTTTGAAAAAACCCCTTTATTTTTCACTGCTACCTTTGTTCCCTGTTTCTATTTTACTTTAAGAATAGTAATTCTAAAAAGTAAAGCCAAAACCAAGTCTGCCTTCACATTCTAACATAATGTTATTGAAAAATATAAAATGTTAGTTCTCTCCCACATAGCTGTCTTCTGCTTTTAGTTGACAATGACAAGAACAAAAGGTTGTGGTATGACACATTCTTAGTTCTGAACCCTCACTTTCTGTATGAAAAAGTCAATAGGAACAGATAGCACTTGGATTCTGAGTTGAATGTAAGCTTCCTAATTAGTTCCAGGATTAATTTAAGATGCCAGTGATAAATTTTAAAGCCTTGCATAGTTTTCTTGCTAGAATCCAGCATGACATTTCAAGTTCACTGAGTCATCCTGTGAACTTAAAACTAGCCTGGCAAGGCAGGCACAATGGTTTTGGGGTCTGTGGCCATCTGTCTTTCACTGACTCTGTGTTTCATCCATAATTTGAAATTAAAAATTCCTGTGAAACTACAACTTTATTTTCAGAGCATATTCATTACGATGCCTTTATTTAGGGAAATATATTTAAACTATTTCCTTACAATGTTCCCTATGGAAAAGCACTTGCATACATACACACATGTATGTTTGGTTTTATACTTATTCCAATATCCACTCACGCTATTGCAATAGGTTTTTTCAATTTGCAAATTAAATAATAGTTTTGCTTTTCTTCACAATTTGTGTTTTCTCCTTCCAAATAAAATTCATTTCCTGTGCCAGTAAAGTCTCTGTAATAAATATACAATATTTATTTTAGCAAATGGGATCACATAAATAGACAAATGAGTGGGCAGAGATATCTGAAACCAGAATAAAAAGTAAATTCCTGGAAAAAACTGAAAAGCACCATCACATCTGCAATTTCTTTGGTAATTTTCCAGCTACGTTATTAGCAAGGTGGTGTCAGCATTCATAGTACAGATTTTTGCTTGTGCTGGATTATTCATTTATAACATATTATTCATAGCTTTGAAGTTTTGGTTGTCATAGTTTGCTATGCTGTACATCAAAAGTAATGAAAAGACAAAATGTAAAAAAAACATGGGATATGCTATGATTCAGTCTTATAGTTTCATGCCATTATCAATTTAACTATTTTTTTCTATTCACGTAAAATATTACATAATAAATTAGGAAAGGTCATTCTTATACTTGCCATGATTTGTCTTCAGTGCCTTCAGTCTGTGACTTTCCTAGGCTTCCACATTAACAACATGAGTGACGCTTTCTTCCCACAGCCACCTAACTACCAGAGGGCAGTTTGACAGGAAAGCAATTGCTGAATTATTCAAGTTTTGCCCTTTATGAAAATAGCTGGGGAGTGGAATGAACCTTGTTAGAAAAGTAGTACCAGAAATAGTACTATCAGAGTGCTTCACTTTGTAATTTGACTTGTGATAATTATTGGGGAAAGGGAATTTTCATACATCTTTTAATTCTTTCATCTGCATGCAGAAAACCCCCTTTTTTTCTTAAGTACCTCCACAACTACATTTTCATATCTACCTCCCCTCACATATTGACAGTTTACAGTTTACCAAAGTGTTTGCTTCAGCTTGACAATTAATCTGATTGTTTTCTAAAACTTCTAGAAGCAGTTCTTAAAATTATGAAAAAAGTTGCATTTTAATTGTGAATTTCCCCCACCGTCTCTGTCTTTAGAAGAATGGGTAAGAGGTTCTAGAAAGTGAAGAGAATATTTCTGATGGCTGATTTATAAACCATATTTTCTGTTTGAGTATGTGTGATAAGTGTAGAGGATCAAATTTTTAAAGGAATAGACATCACTAGTGTGCTGAAATCAATACTGTCAGTCTCACACATAATTCTCACTTGAATGTTATGTGTGATGGTGTTTATCAATAACTCCTGACAGAAGAGTAAATTTAGGCCTAAGTGGAAGTCTACTCTTTACATTACCCCAGACTTCCTTGCTAAGGATACATCAGTTTGGATTAAGATAAGGAAAGTGGGGAGGACACAAAGCCACTGTCACCCCCAGGAAACACATTAAAAAGTTAATCCTTTCTTAGAATTATAGTTGGTGTGGATTCTTCTCTATGAAACAAGCTGTTATGAAGACTTCCAGTAAGGCCAAACCATCATGCTCAACTCCCATGTCCACACGGTGCTGGTTCAGTGTTTCCATCTGGTGCTAGTTGTTCCTTTCTTTTTTCGTACTGTGAACAGTTGGACTCAGGTTCAGCCCATTTAATGTAAACTGAGAAATCTAAATAAGGAGCCTAATCACTCTCAGCTTTCTTTATAGACAAACACCTTTAATGTGCAATTCAGTTCCAAGGTGAGCTAATTGCCCTCTGGAGGCATCTTCTGTCCCTCCATTCCCTACAGGGAGCTGAAGAAATGTGTTCCTAATTAAGGCACCTTCTGCAGATGGCTAAGATTAGGTAGGTTGTACTGGTAAAAGTGTCTTATCACTTCCTCTCTTCCTTTCTGTCCAGCTTCTTTGTTTATTTAAATTTCATCTTGTCGTTTTCCAGTAATTGTTCTGGAGAGTGGCAATGTCACACAGAACACATTTTTAATTACTTCAGTCATAAAAAAATAAATTCAAGTTCATGCCCTAGAAATCTTAGAACTAGATGAAAAATTTACTCAGCATCACAAAATTCTATGGCCTATAGTTAAAATGCCTCTTTGAAGCGTCTGGAACAGATCCTCAATTAAAATATATTAAAATAAATGTGTTGCAGTGATCTGCACATGCCAACTAAAGTTTTAGGAGAATTTCAAAAGAGAATGGAAGTACAATAATGACCACAGTCCTCTTGATTCTTTTAATTGTAAGTAATGTAAGTAGGTATTATATGGGGAAGCTCTTCTTGTGCCTGTTCTGAAAATAAATCTTATCAATCTTATAAGATCTAAACTTAACATTTAAATAAGAATCTATATGGGCAAGTTCTTAGCCATCCATGCCTTTATTTTAAGCTGTAATTTTTATGCAAACTTGTTGTTTTAAAAATGTTATAAGCCACTGGGTTCCCTTAAAGAATTGTTAAAGATCAATAAGTCTCCTGTGGAGCATGTATTTTATTACTTTTAAAGACAATTTCTTTTTGTATAGTCCTGTTTTAGTTTCAGGACTTGCATACATGAAGTATATAAAAATTGAAAACAGCCATTTTTCTAGTGCCATTTCCCCCCTTTTTATGGGTAACAACATAAAATGAAATCAAATGTATCATTAAGCAATAACATTAAAATGCCATCTACCACTAGGAGCATATGGATCGTAACTTGTTTCATTATAACTTTGTGCACTTAAACTTTGTCATTGGCTTCATAACTTCGGAAGCTTTGTTTAAGTTTTATCATTGCTAATCTACCATAAATTAAAACTGTCCAATCTTGAATTTTTAATCACCCTCAGCTGTCGTTATGAGCCTGATTTTCTGGAGCTTCTTTTCCATAAAATTGAGCTATATTTTTTCAGGAAGACAATTTTTTTCATTGTGTTTTTTTTTTTTTTTTTTAATTGAGTTTATTCAACAAGGGTCATCCTTTCTTTTACAAAACCTTTCTAATTTTGTGAGAGTTCTGCTGGGTAAATTTACAGAGGACCAATTATGAAGGAACAACATAGCAGTTTCAGCTGACAGCATGTCATTCTTATGACTGGCAACTGCTGCAGTGCGTTTCTGTGTTTTTTAAGAGACTGAAGGAGAGTAAAAAACACAGAAAACCTTAGAAGAAAATATGACATGTCATAACTAGAACTCATCTTTCCTAAGACCCTATCTAAACATCAACTTGGAGATCAACCTGGAGATTCTTGTAGAAAAGTAGGCACCTTCAGAGGGTGAATCATCATTTCCTAACATAGGGAAAAGATGAAGTCAAATGAATAATTTATGAAGATGCCTATTTTTCTCTGTTGAGAAAGGAAAAAAATGATTAGCACAGCATACTTTGGATGACCTCTTCAGGATCATAATATAACAGTATGTATCTAAATTTTGTATCACCTTTAAGCTTAGGTGATCAACAAAAAAAATCCAGGTACTGTTGAGGAACTTATTCTTCCAATGAAGATATGGGATTTTTCAAGCAGGAAAAAGCATATTAATTTGTTTCCTGATCAAAATGATTCAAAAAATTATTTTATTAATAAGGCAGAACTGAGGATAATTTGCAAATCCAAGTATTTAATTATCGAATGTCTCTGATTGGACTTTGTTGCTGGTCACTGAAGTTACACAACATTTTCTAATTGACTAACCTGTCCAAAATATCACTATTTTCATGCAACCATAGAAGCCCGCCAAAACACATTCGTTTTTGCATGAAATAAATTACTGCAGGCATTTCTGTAGACATTCAACAAATAAAATATAAAGCAATGCATGTATAAAGAAAAGCAAATAAAACTACAACATGACAGGACTAAGCTGAAGTCCATATTCTAAATTTGCACTTATTTTGTACATTGTTTCCTTTTTTTTTTTTTTTCTATCTTAAGTGACAGAGAAATTCTGCATCAGTACACAGAGCAGCTATGAAAAACACACTATTTTCTGAACAGCTACCTCATGTCTTGCTTTAGGTTTTGACCTTCATTTTAATCATTTAAGCACGGGTTCTTGTTACATATAACTGGTGTAGAACACTTACAAAGTCTTCTACTTGTTGATACATAATGAATGGCTGAAATTTGTTGCATATATTGAGATAATCTGTTCAAATGCTTGTAAACTCCTCCACAGCTTGTAGTTATGAGAGTCATAAAATCACATCTTCATATAGTTCCAGTCCATGTGTGATTCAAATAGATTTATTTATGTGTTCAAGGGCAGTATATTACAGACTTTTTGTTGAACTTGAGGAGACCAAAAGACCAAGCAATCAATAAAGACTGATTAATAGGAGTGACAGCAATCTAGACAAAGATAATCCTTTGAAATCCTTTTAGGCTTTTGAGATATATGGAAACAGCTCTGCAAGCAAAATTGTGATCTTCACCTTTTTGTTCTCTCTCCTTTTGTGGAGTGGCACTGCATTAGTTCATAGTTTTAGGACCTGACTTGTTCAAATCCTGATTTGAATTTTAAATTTATCAAAAACAATGGCAAGTTTAAGAAATTTATTGTGAATGATATATATACATACATAGTTCTGCTAACCTCTGCCTTTAAACTGTGCAATTTTTTTTAACGTGAATTTTGAAAATTGAGCAGCAGTGTGTTTCTGAGAACAGTGAAATAGGGAAGAGGGGTGCATTAACTGAAGATCAGGCATGGAGCTTAAAATGAGTCTCAGGTGCAGTTTTGTTGGATTTAGTTTTATGGTTTTTAAATTTTTTACACCCCAGATGAATGATATACAAGGAAGAGAAAGTGAGAACATCTTAGATTGCATCAATTTACAGAAGTCTTTAAATGTGAAGAATTTATTACAAATTGTAAAGTAGTAAGGTCTTGCATTTAACTTTCTACCTTGGTGGTGCTGCCCACTTGTCAGCTGTTGAAGTCTGAGCTGATACATTTTTTCTTGCCAGACATACACATTTGTTCATAGGCACAACAAGAAAGAGAAAGGACATAACCAATTTATTTTGCCTGGCTCCATGCTATTATCATATAGCTTAACTGGGGCTTTGTATCTGAAGTCTGATTTTCCTGTAACTTAAAAAAGTGCTTTTTGAATAATGCAGAGCATGTTGTTTCTTAATTATGCACCCAGGGAGTGAAAAAAATCCAAGAGATGACTGAGGTTTTGAAGAAAGAACATTTTTATTTTTGACCTCTAGCATGAAAAGAAGCTTTTTTTTTTTAAAAAGGTTGCATTATTTACCAGAGCTGCAGGGCATCAGTAACTTATACATCAACAAATTATTCAACATTTGATCATCTATTTCTTTTGCTTTGGCAGAACTTTTCATCTGCATCTAATGTATTAATGGCAGTGGTTTTGAAATAGCATATTTGCAATGGCTATTGAAGCCAAGTGAAATCTCCTTGTTTTATTCTTGCCGTTTGGTTCAGCTTCTGTATTTTCAATGTACAGGAAGACATTTTCTCAGAGCTAATGATATCTCACCATAAATATGTCCACCTCTGTCTTCCTGGCAGCTGGACATATTTTTCGACTGTAAGCATTTATTATCAGTAGGACAAACAGGATGGCTATCTTGTCACAGTGAGAGCTACTTTGCCTGTTCTCTTATAATTAATATTTCAACTTTTTTAACACAATAAAAAATGGCTTTTGCCTGCTTGAGGAGAGGATCATTTAGCCGGATTCATTAATGGTATATGCTAAGGACAGACAAATGAACTTCTGCAGTGCATTCTCAGAAAAATCTGTTAAGCACAGCCCAGGTTTTGGAGCACTGGTGTCTTCTGGAGTGGTGGACAAGGTTTGTGGTGGACAAAGTTCATGGTGAAGAAGTTCAGCCTTTCCTAGGAGGTTCCCAACGTGAGCAACCAGTGACTCAGTCTCATCACGGGTACAATCAAGGGGTGTCCCCATGTATAACAGTCAGGGGAGTTTAACCCATCCTGAAAGCAGGTACATATTCAGACTGCTGAGACATAGTTTTGTCTGTGGTATGTCTTTATTCAGCATTTAGACATAAACTTCTTTGAGGGTCTTAAGGAACTTTAAAGACACTGTCTTCTGCCAGTCTGTTACACAGGGGTACTCCAAATGCTTGCATGTGAAATAGAAGAAATACAGGCCGTTCCAGCGGATGGCAATCATCAGGCACATTTGAGCTCTCCATCAGAGACAGACATTAACGTATTTTATACAGGCAAGTATCCTTTTCTTTCTATTACAAGCTAGAGAGCTTGTCTAGCTGGAGCTAGACAGCTATTATATTTTTAGCAGATATTTTATCTACTGAAAAATGCAGTATCTTTGTGGAGACCTTGTATATTTGCAAATTGAGGTCAATTCTGGGAAAGTATTGTAAAAAAAACCCCAAGTTTTGGTTTTGCGTTTTCAAATGGGAATTATCTGTTACAGGGTGATGTTTTAACAGAATCACAGAATGGTTGAGGTTGGAAAGGATGCCTGGAGGTCATCTGCTCCAACCTCCCTGCTCAAGCAGGGTCATCTAGAGCAGGTTGCCCTGGGCCATGTCCAGACAGCTTCTGAATATCTCCATGCATGGAGATTCCACAACCTTCCTGGGCAACCTCTGCCTGTGCCCAGTCACCTTCACAGTAAAGGAGTGTTTCGTGATGTTCAGAGGGAACCTCCTGTGTTTCATTTTGTGCCCGTTGCCCCTGCTCCTGTTACCAGGCACCACTGAAAAGAGCCTGGCTCCAGCTTCTTTGCACCCTCCTTTCAGGGGTTCATGTACATTGATGAGATCCTCCTGAACCTTCTCTTCTCCAGGTTGAACAGTCCTAGCTCTCTCAGCCTTTCCCCAAAGGACAGATGCTCCAGTCCCTTTGTCATCTTTCTGGCCCTTTACTGGACTCTCTCCAGTAGCTCTGTATCTCTCCTGTACTGGGGAGTGCAGAACTAGACACAGTACTCCAGGTGTGGCCTTACCAGCACTGCTGGATCCAGGACCTCCTCACTTGTCCTGCTGGCAACACTCCTCCTCATGAAGCTCAGGATACTGTTAGCCATCTTTGTGGCAAGGGCACATTGTTGTTATGTTCAATCAGGACTCCACCAGGACCCCCAGGTCCTTTTCTACAAAGCTGGTCTCCAGCTTGTTAGCACCACAGCGTATACTGGTGCTTGGGGCTGTTGTTCCCCAGGTGCAGGACTTTGCACTCCCCCTGTTGAACTAAATTTTTTATTCTGAAAATTATAACTTTAAAGCAAGGATTTAAAGCTCATAAAGAAAAGTAAATTAAACACTTCATTTGGCTTTATTTGACCTCACATAATTTTTGTCAGTTTATTCACTGTGCCAAAAAAAGGAAAGAAAATCTTCTGGGACTCATCCAGGGTATTTCTCTTTTTGCACACTTCTTTCTTCTCTGATTTTTAGAGATTCCTATAGAAAGTCAAATATAAAAAATTGATACAACCATTTTAGAATACGAGACAGCAACTTTATTGACTTGCTAAGAGAGACAAATGAGAAAAACTATTTGGTCTAGGTTTAAGCAGCCTAACCTTGCAGTAGCATATAATTTTCCATGAACTTGATGAAGAGAACAGCTAATACCATACAGTTGTGCTTACCTGGAGAGCTGCCAGCTATTGTACCACCTGCAGCCTACATGTGATCAGCGTATGTCATTTAGAAATATCCTCCATATGTTTTATCCTCACAACTTCATTTTGAAATGGATATCATACTGCTGGTATGAAGCTTGCATAAATGTTCCTCAGGTGGGAATCTAAAAGCAGGTATAAAGCAAAATTATATTCAATAGGGAGATGTCTTCTTTCATATTTATACAATGATGTTTGTCAAATCTGCTTCAGCAAAATTCCAAGAAAAAGCTAAACAAGAAGTCTAACAGTAAATACATCAAATAATAAGAAGAACTAAGGACTGAAAGACTGTCAGGGCTCTTGATAAATCAGAAATTTTATCATCAAATAAAACATGGAATAATTTTTCTCCAAGTTATCCCATTAAACTTCTCTGTAAAATAATTTCTGATTTACAATAAAGGTTTTGAATAACCAGCTTGTCCATAAAATTTGTTAATTCTAATAGTATAGCAAATTTCCACATATGTATAGTAACAAAGTGGTTATGATAAATTGAGACAAAAATGTTTAGAATTCTGAAGATTATTTATCTCTTTATGAAATGTGACATTTTCTTTTTGAATATTTGGTATGTGAGAGGATGAAGTTACTTGATTCTCTGCCCACATTAATTTTTATTTATTTCAATGTTATTACTATAACATTTTTTTCTACAAGGAAGGGAAATTATTTGTCTAAAGAACTTTTCACCTCTGAACAAATCAAATATCTAATGACAATTGGGTTTGTGCTCTGAGTTAACAATTATAAAATAAAACAAAGAGCTGAAAATCAGGTCGTTTCTCTGCATAGAAAGCAGACTATTATTTATTATACATACTATATATAAGGCATTAATTTTAGGGACAAAGCTACTGCCCTTTTGATCTCTGGAACACATTTTTTCTTTCTTGAATTTTATAACGTTGTCTGTATGAAGAAGTACTTCTTTCTTGTTTGATGAAATTAGCTTTGCTTAATAAAGTAGTGTATTGGTTTTGTTTGGCAAGGTTTTGGTAGCGGGGGCGGTTTACAGGGGTGGCTTCTGTAAGAAACTGCTGGAAGCTTCCCCTGTGTTCGAGAGAGAGCGAGCCCATATTAGCCGGCTCTGAGACGGACCCGCCGCCGGCCAAGGCCGAGCCAATCAGTGATAGTGGTAACGCCTCTGTGATAACATTTTTAAGAAGGAAAAAAAGTTGGGACGGAGAGAAACTGCCGCCGGAGTGAGGAGTGAGAACATGTAAGAGAAACAAGCCTGTGGACACCAAGGTCAGTGAAGAAGGAGGGGGAGGAGATGCTCCAGGCGCCGGAGCGAAGATTCCCCTGCAGCCCGTGGTGAAGACCCTGGTGAGGCAGGCTGTCCCCCTGCAGTCCAGGGAGGTCCACGGTGGAGCAGATATCCACCTGTAGCCCGTGGAGGACCCCACGCCGGAGCAGGTGGGTTCCTGAAGGAGGCTGTGACCCCGTGGGAACCCCGCGCTGGAGCAGGTTCCTGGCAGGACCTGCGGATCTGTGGAGAGAGGAGCCCACGGAGCAGGCTTTCTGGCAGGACTTGTGACCCCGTGGGGGACCCGCGCTGGAGCAGTGTGCTCCTGAAGGACTGCACACCGTGGAATGGACCCATGCTGGAGCAGTTCGTGAAGAACTGCAGCCCGTGGGAATGGCCCACGTTGGAGGAGTTCGTGCAGGACTGTCTCCCGTGGGTGGGACCCCACGCTGGAGCAGGGGAAGAGTGTGATCAGCCCTCGTCCTGAGGAGGTGAAGCGGCAGAAAATAACGTGTGATGACCATAAACCCCATCCCTGTCCCCCTGTGCCGCTGGGGGGGCTTGGTGGTGAAATCCGGGAGGGTAGTTGTGCCCGGGAAGAACTGAGGGGTGGTGGGAAGGTGTTCTGAGATTTCATTTTACTTCTCATTACCATGCTCTGGTTGATTTGTAATAAATTGAGTTAATTTTGCAAATTGAGTCTGTTTTGCCCGTGACGGTAATAGTGAATAATCTCTCCTGTCCTTATCTCGACCCGCGAGCCTTTTGTTATATTTTCTCTCCCCTATCCAGCTGAGGATGGGGGAGTGATAGAACGGCTTTGGTGGGCACCTGGTGTTCAGCCAGGGTTAACCCATCACAAGTAGCTATATGTGAGGGCAGGAGTTGAGCTGGAACTCTAAAGCAGTGTTTGTACTTTCATTGAACAATGAATTAACGAGTATTGCACATGTATCAGTTTTGTAGTCTCGGGGATAGTTTCATGGTGATAGTTTCATGAGGTTCCTGTCTAATATAAATAAATATTGCTTGACCTTTCCTACTAATGATGCAGGAATATACAATGGATGGCACTATAAAACAGCCAGCATTTTAAAGCTACACAGGGATCTCTGTTCATGTTTAAAATGATGGGTTTTTTTCCTCTTCCTTCAAAGATTATAAATTGGGAGTGGCTTAAAATAATTCATTCAAGCTGCATTAACATAAAATGAATGCAAATCAACTGACCATAGTGGAACATTGTGTGAATAACTAATTGAGTGTTTGCAGTTCAAAATCATCATGACCTTCAAAAAAATTATGCCAGCTAAAACTCATGTTTGTCTGGGGGAAGGAGATGTCTCTCTAAACTGAAAATCTGAAATTAATGTCTCATTCAAAATGTTCCTTTTGACCTGGAAGGAAAAAAAATGGTGCTGAGTCTTTGTAAAAGGAAATGAAATGAAGTTGTAGTTTTACCAATCTGTTAATAGAAAGCAAAGCCACAAGCCATTTTACATAACATCTCAAAAATTAACATTCTGGAACTCTGGAAATCTTGTTATATTTATTTTTATGCATTATCTTTTCCTTGATCATTGGCTCAACCTTAAATAATGTGAAATGGCTCTAATAGGTCCCCAAAAGCATTATACAGGGGGACAGAAGACCATTGTTACAATTTCTCTTTCAGTTACTATTTTATTTCTGATACCAAGAGGACAAACTGATTATACAAAAAGAATGCAAACCCTTGTATGGCCTACTGATAAAAGTTTAATTTTCTTCGATGTTTATCTTGGACGTCTTAGTCTGTATGCCTTCAGAAGTCATTATACTTGAAGGGAGAATTTAAAACCAGCACAATCAAGAAAGGAATTGAATTCAGGTATCCCATATTATGAATGAATAACCACAATGTCATGGACAACATTGGAATATTAACTCCTATCCAGGAATCATTTTTACAATATTGACATAAAACTTAACTTTTCGTCTAGAATAGTCAGATTTTTTTTATTAAATTTGGAAATATATTTAGAATGAGAAAAATGTTACTGTTTATAAGATGCATTATTTCCCAAATAAATGTGTTTGGCTTTAGTTTTAATCTGTTCCAGATGAGATTAAAATCAGGGTCTACATTATCAAATTTTAATATTCTTAGCATAAATCTAGTTCATATTATTTTCTATCAGCCCAGTAATTCATTTTTCAGTCTTCTGTACTGAACTTATTGTTAGAGATGGAAGTATGGTTAGTTTTGGGTTTGGGGTTTTTTTTGTTTTTGTTTTTTTTTTTTTTTTTTTTAAATAGGTTATATGCTGGATCAATCTTTTAAGATTCTCTTAATTCACTCTGGTCTCAAAGATATAGACAGACTTCTTTGTTTTTGGTTGGGGTTTTTTTTTCATATTTAATAAGACTAATTTAATGACTTGAGCATCTTTACTTGCTTTTTCCTATCATAGGAAACATGCAGATTTCCCTTCTGCATCTTCTACTCTTTCTGTTTCCAGGAGTTTTTGACATTTATTAATCTTCATATTCTGTATCACACTGCTGTCTTTGGAGCTCTGATCAGTATTTAGTATTTTGCTTATTTTGTGATTCCTGCAACTCAGATGTTGTCATTAGTATAACCTTGGAAATGTCATAACACCTTTTGAAAACAACCTTCATAACATTTTTGCTGTTGTACTTTGAATAATTTCTGAATACAATCATAGAAGTTATACTATCAAGATAACTTTAGAAATGCCACACAATCATAGAGATAAATGTTTCTTTGTGATAATTCTAGCAATACAGGCTTTTTCTAAAGCATTACATTGTGGAAAAATAAATATACAAGCAAAACAATAGTGACAGAAATTCCTCCACATTTTCCTTTCCTATTATTTTTTACAGAATTAAATGCATATCACAGGAGTATTCTTACCCTATTTAAAGATGTGGAGACTTTCTAGGTATTTAATCTCAGACTTTAAATTCTTCTTTGCAGTGAGTATTTGATCTAACAAGGAGATACTAATAGCTCTGCCTTTGCCTTCATATAATGAGTGATTCTACTGGAAGCAAATGACTTCTAAATTGACATTGTGGGCAACCAGACTACACTTCTGCTTTCTGTAGGTAATGGCTTCTATAAGAACAAGGCTGATATGTTTAACCCTTAGGTATTCCCTGGAAACCAAATCAAAATGTTGGAATAGAAGCATTTTAGTGCAAAGTCTTGTGTTTGATTCAGATTGCTAGTGTTTCCTATAGACCCCAGTCTCCTAAATTAGTAACAACTGAAGCAGTTATGGATTATTGCAATTATGTAGTAGTACCATTTTGATGTATATCATAATTTTGGTTCTGATATTTATTGATTAGCATGGATATGTCAATAATATCTAAGATAAATAAGTACTATTGGAAACAAGAAGGGAACTGTAATTCACAACAAACAGCTCTGAGCATCTTAACAATGGAGCTAAATACTTTTTAATGTATCTTTTTCTTCCTTTTAATAAATATATATAAGAACGCTATTTACTTGGAATACATATTTGTGTGTGTTTGTATGCACATATAATATACAGCTATCAAAATAAGAACATGAACATTGAAACAGGGATGGACAGAATAAATTTTTGAGAACATTCTGGCCAACAGGAGTCCCACTAATACTGGAGCATTTTGTCTCTCCCAAATCCACTTTACTACCTCCACTGTCGTTCTCATTATCTGATTAAACTAGCTCCTAAGTATCACTTCTGTATCAACATATCATAAAAATCATATGATTGTGGACTTAGAACATGTTACCTTCTTTACCTTTTAAAATTGTGGTAACATTAATTCCTTGTGATTCGAAATCCTTCACAGCTGCTAGTGTATCAGAAAGTATCTAAGAAGGAAGGCAGCATAACCATAAAGAAACACAAATTCTTTTCTTCATGCTCCTCAGCTGATATTTATTAAACTTTTGGTGGCTTCTGATAGAATAGAGGCAAAAAGCCCACCGAGCTCTTATCCACACGGTAGTAACTTAGCCAGTATCAAAAATAAGGAAGTCTACACGATGTTAGTATGTTCTTCTCTCTAATATGTAATATCACTAATTTAAGAATGAGCCATTCTGTTAATACTTCACTCTTTCTTTGACTCCCCAAAAGAAAGAGCTTTCCCACCCTATACCCCACATACACTCCCCACAAGAGATTCAGTATTAATTTATTTTTATTTAAAAATAGACTTGAAAAGACATCAGTTCAGAAAAATATTTCCTTATCATTAAATAAAGGAATGTTCTTTGTGGAAAAGCATATTTGGCTGAAAAACTCTATCTGACTCTATAGTTGTTTCTGTGTTGCTCTAGGCTCCCAAAGTCAAAAGGGTCTCTCTAGATGTGATTCAAAGCAAGAGCTAACTTAGTAATTCTGAATTGCCGTATGGAGAAATCACTCTCACACACTGACTACAGATGGAGTTTAGGGAATTTAAAGTCTCCAAGATAAGTAAGCCTTCCTGAATATTCCCTAAGGCACTCTTGAAAATGTTACCTCATGACATGAATGCAGTTTATCTTTCCCTCTCATAGATACCTCAGTAATCTTTTGAAATTGTGTTGTGACAGGTAATTCTTTAGTGAGCATTTTCTCTGTCTTGTCTGGCCGTAACAGCTTCTACACCTAAATTTATTTACTGCTTCTTTGGCCTGTTTTACTCTTTTCCCTTGTTCCAGAGAGATCATTACAAAGTCTGGAGACTTCTGATGCCTTTGAATATTTTCTGAGCCACGTTCCCATGTATAATTTATCTTTCTAGCATCTTGATTGTATAAAAACTAGCAATTTTCTCTTCTAGAATCTCTATAACAGGCCATTCAAAGACAATGCTCTTTGCAACTGGTGTTGTATGAAATTACAGTTATGAATTAACTTTAATGATGAATGTGTTTTCCTAACCCAATGAAGATCTTCAAACTCCACTCAGCTGTTTGTTCTGTATCTGGAACTGACAACTGCAATTACAGAGTCAGTGAAAAAGACACTTCAGTAAAGGAGTGATAATGACAAGGACTGTCTCACACTATATTCACAGGGAAGGCTTCTACTCTGAGACCTCTGCCTTTCTTAAGGCAGTGATGATAAATTTTTTCTATTATGGTTAGAAGTTTATTACTCTATTGTCATGTCGGAAACATTTTTTCTTCAGTAGTAGTGCTATGCCTGTGTAAAACTGGTTTACAAAATTTAGTATGTCTTAGGGGTGAGGATTTACTAATCAGTGTTGGTAATGCGCTTCTGCAAAAGTGGTATTCTTTCATTCATTAGAACTAGCCAGGATCAATGGGTAGCTGGCAATATTTAATTATTGTGAACAAAACCATCTTCCTTTGTTCGGGACAAATTTCAGTTGCCCAGAAATGTCCCGTTTCTACTTGTTCTCAAGGCAGTTTCCTGTACTGAGTAAACAGTTTCCCAATGAACTTTCCTTAGCTTTTTGTCATACCTGCCTTTGACGACATGGCCTGTTAAAATTCTTGGACAACCATGCTTAAGAACACAGTTACTAGGGCCTGTCAGAAATAAATTAAAAACCTTTCTGCACCCTCTTTATGCTCCATTCTTCCTTCTGCTTTTCTGATACAAAATGCAGATTAAAACTAATTTATTTTTTTTAATGGTTGCTTTTTATGGGGATACTCACATTTTGTCAAAAATCGCACATAAAACCTAGAATTTTTCAGCAGAAAGTCTGGAAAACAAATATTAATTTATTGATTTATTTGATCTATAGTTTTTGAGGTATTATGTCAACCGTCACTACTCATTGCAGGGTTCTCAGCCAGATATATCTCTAAAGTATGCTTTGGCTAGAGATTTCTACAGTGTATCACAGTGGCTCATGGAGTGGGAAGACTATAGTTCATTACAGGAGATCTAACTTGATATTATGAGTACTGTGAAGAGATGACATGTAGGAAGTCAGAGTCATTGTATAGCTTATCATTGCACAGCTTCCACTGGATGTCATTGTGCCAAAATCTTCAAAACCTTTCTCTTTTCCTGATTTCCTCAGTACCTTTTGCATGTGAGGTTATCTGGGATGAGCTGGGAGAAGCTATTTTGGACAAATGAGTGGTATTACCTTAATGTCTACTAATTTCCAATCTAGAGCTTTCTGCTTTGCAACTGAAAATGTTATTGATCCTTATTTCTAAAGATATAAAAAATGGATAGCCATATTCATGAATATTGAAACGATTTGCAACACAGTCTGTTTAACAATTTATAGTGCTTTCATAAAGTGTTTTTGAGTAAGTTTAGTTCTTGTACTAGCAGATGTGTAGTGGCATAATTCATTATGAATACCATTCTTGGAGTGTTTAGGCTTTTGCTTCAATGATATGGAAGTTGTATGCACTCTCTTTTGGGTGTAATTTAAGGAAAAATTAACAATGTTTTGTATTTCCTCCTATATGTGCAACGTTACCCATTTGTAATTGCATTCTTGGCTTTCAGCCATTCAAAATGCAATTATGTATCTACAGGTTTAGAAACGATAATTCTTACTATATGGGAAAACATTTGCTTGAATAAGATGGGTGTCTTCCACAGTCACTGTACAGGCAGGTATTTTGGGTCAAATATAGTTGGTAGCTGTTAGCTTCATAGAGGACTCAGAGTGCTAAAAGAGTAATCTAAAATCATGGCATTGAAAAACCCAGTTAATAGTGATAGATGTCTAAATCTTTCTAATGCAGTGCCAACAAAACCGAGAATTCACTGTTAACAGGAAAATGAAAAATGTAAGTGATTCATTCTTTTGACTGCATCCTTTTTTACAGTCTCTCGTAATTCATCTGTAGGTTTTTTGAAATGGTTATTTAAGTGGAGACTGTTTCATATATTCCTGTCAATGATCATATTAGGTGACTATTCCTGTCAATGTTCATGCTATATTTTACAGTCAATTCTCTGCATGTACTAGGTAAACACACTAACATTGATATATCTCATTATATATAGCTGGTTTTCATCCAAATGGAAAGTTACTAAAGTTCACTTGCATACAGCTATATATGCGTAGATATGTATGTAAATTTAGAAAACAAATATTTTGTCAAGTAATGTGGGGTTGCAAACAGCATGCAGATGCTGCTTGCACAAAAGGTCACATATGGCATATGCATAATACAGAAAATACAGTAAAACTGTGAAAAATTTAGACTGCTAGAAAAGGCATATGACAGTGTGGGCCCGAGCACCTATTTCAACTTCTCCTAAAGACTTGGACTATTTTTCAAAACCATGGGCATTTCTTGGACCCCAAAATGACATTAATGTTAACATTTCTGATATGGCTGAATTTATGTATTTAATTAAGCAGTATTAATACCTGACATTTTTAAAGCATTCCTCCTCAGGCATCTCAGATTAGATCTCATGCTATATTACTTGTACTGATGAAAAAACAACATGCATGATAGCTTGATTTCGGATGATAGCCCTGGTTTCCAAATAGCTTGTTTTTGATAAATCCAATTAACAAATCTATAATAAACCCACCACAAAGCACAAATCTTTGAAAATATTGTTTATAATAATTCCATATTACAGAACAAACAGGATCTAGAAATGCATGAAGACCACCAGCGTTAGTGACAGTAATACACAAAGGGAACTCCTTTAGCCTTTAATCATTTAGCCTTTCTATAATAGAATAGCTATAATGAAATTAATTTAGACTGTAGATAAAGAATAGCTTCATATATGGTAGATCAGATCATTAGCTGGAGAAAATGTTAATCTTTTAATTGCTCTCTGTGGCAATGTATCTGACCCAAAGCAGATGAACTTGTAACAGTTTCAAATATTCCCTCCTTATAAAAAAACCTACTTAACAATGTTAAGTAGTTTTATCTCTTTTGATAAATAGTTTCAAAATTATTAAATGTGAGAAACATTTCCAGAGATGCAAGGAATCAGACCGTGTCTCATCAGAACATCCAGGGCTGAAGGAGTAGCATTGATCTCCTTCAGTGACGGATCTGACAGAAGCACAAAGGTAAGTGATCAGCTGACACCTTCTGAGGCTGACAAAAGAAAAGACTAATTCAGAAGAACGGTCTTGCCTTTGATCTGTCTTTGTTTTTCAAATGATGAGGTTAAACCCTGGTCAAAAATTTGCACTCTTTTAGGGTGAGACGGCTTTAATGCATTTTGAAAATGATAGGAGATTCTGTGGGCCTCTGACAGAACAGTCAGCAAAGTGAATTGAATGGCCCTGGGGAATGTTTTAGATGTTATCTAGTGTTTAGTGTAATTGATAAAATAATTGCATTTGTGGGATAGCACTAAACTTTCAAAAACTACCTTTTCCTATGTTCCCATTTTTATAAATTTCTGAAGCAAATCAAAACTAGAAATACTGAGTCAGTTACCTGAGCATACCTTTCTTTTTTTCTTCTGATATCAGTGGAAAATTGTGTCAAGTAAAATATGATGGACTGAACTCTGTTAAACAGTCAATAAAATAAGGACCGTCTTGCATTTCCCAGTAGTGTAAGTGACCAAAGTCTGACACAAAGAACCTAAATAGACTGTGGACATTAACAGTAGCAGAGTGTGTTGCCCTTATCAAAAGAGCAATCTCATTTTGTTCCAAGAGGTTTATTTATAGTGAATAATATATTGTGAATAGATATTTTTAATAGGCAGTAGCAAACAAGTTGCATGTGTATTATAGTATAATATGGATATTTTATAAATGTCAAAAAATACTGCCTTTTTAACAGCATATAATATGTTAAACTGGTCTGAAATATGAGCAAAATAGCTATTATTTTGGTTGCTTAAAAGTTGGATATATTCTTTCCATTGTCTGTCATGCACAGTTGGTGAACTCTAAACTTATTTAGGAAAATTGTTATTCTTTTTAGTCATAAGTATCATTAAGTAGAGCTTAATAAAAAAATACTTAAATTGTACTGAATGTTGATTTTAACCATGCACACTAAAATGATTTTATGTCAGAATTTAAACACAAAATACCTTTCTAGTTTTTCTGTTTGGCAGAGAATGAGCCTTTGGTTTATGTGAAAACAATATATTTTACAGACATTACATGACTTTATGAATCTCAACTCAGTTTTGCATACCCATGTTCCATTTCTGCAGAATCCTGCCAGTTGAGAAAAAAGTTCAAATAAGAAAGCAAAATAGATTGCTTACCCAGATCCTATTCCTGGATTGGTGTCTATGGTGGCATTAAAGAATAATTCTTAATGTCAACTCATATAGTCTCAAAAGCGTATTCTTTAAAAGTTTCATAAAATGACCTTAACCTGAAATCCAAGTTAACCTATGGAAAGTTAAGCTTTAACTCCCACATAGTAAGGGATTGACCTAAAAGATTTGGGTTTTTAGAGGTGGAGGTGGTATTCTTTTTTTTTTTTTAACTGTGATGTATTGAGTGCTGTATGTGTGTTAAAAAAGTAAATGACGTTGCACAGCCTCTCACAGGATTCCCCAGTCTGCTTACTGAAATCTCATTTAATGAAAGGTAAAGGACAAACTGTCATCAAAAGGAGAATAGACTATAGGTCTGAAGAAGGGCTTGTGTACCCAAAAGCTCATTTATGTCTTTCATTGATATCATTTGGTCTAATAAACTAAAATTGCTCTCTGCAAGCCCTGCCAAGTAAGGGCTAGACCCAGGCACAGGCAAATCTTCTTCTTAATTTCTTAAGAAATTGGTTTTGTTTTCTTTCATTTAATTCCAGGGACCATGACTATTTTAAGAACAAACAGGAAAAGTTAATATGCAGCTTTAACATTTAATTACCCAACTGATCATTTTGTAAATACATTTAATAGTTAAAAAAAAAAATGTTCTGAATGTCATACGCTGAATAAAAGTGAGTTTTTGGCAACAGTACTGTTTAATTCCCCAGTGAAGATATCTGGAAGAGACCCTGATTGGAAACTCTCTATCATAGGTGTTGCAGAGTTTGGAATCAGAACCTGGCAATGTAATTAAAAATTAATCCTTGTTTGTTGAATGAGTATGGATCTTCTAAACCAAAAGAAGTCACCTTCATCTTCCAGCCAGCTCCAGGTTTTGTGCATGAAAATCCACTAGCTGTGGACACAGTGGCTCTGCTAACATGAGAAGACCACTGGAACCTCAGCTGGGATAGACTCCAAATGTGTGATTCTCTTTTGTCAAAATTACTTGACAGGAATCATTTAAAACCACCCCTTCACACGGTTACTTGCAATCTCTTTCCCAGTACAATGACAGAATGATTTTGACAGTCTGTTAGCCTTTATAGTGCTTGAAAACTAACAGTGTTGGGCAACTGACATTGGGTTACTGTGAGATGGAAATAGAACAGAAGTCAGTGAAGATTATACAGTTTGATTGTTTGGTAAATGAAGATCTATGAGAACTGAAAATAATATAATTTTTATTGGCAGGCTAGTGTTACTTAAAAATGTGACATGAAGGTGTGACAAAGCATGGAAAAACATCTGTGTTATCAAGAACAAGACTAGGGTATGAACAATTCCACTGATTTAATTAAATGGCCTTGTAAAATATAGATTGCTAATATTAACTTGTACTTTAGGTGTCATTTCCTTCCTTCGCAGCATGTGAGGGCTGACAGATCAGTTCAAGACACAACTTGTTCTTGCATCCTTTTTAGTAAATGCTGACATAGTTGTTTTCCCTGATATTCAAAAGTAGCTACAGTTGCACTATACTTAATGAAAAGAACAGTAATATTAGAAGAAAAAATATCATGAACATAATTGTAATATGAGGATTTCCTGGGAGAGTGAAGAAGCTGATGGCCAGCCATTAACAGTGCTTTTTATTTTGTGAAATTATGGAGAAATTTTATGTCATGAACATTCATTATATAAAAAACAATTTGATATTAACTTACTTTAAGTGTATTGTATAAGGGAATATACACATTTAGTGGGCCGTAATAAAGAAATACTCTCAAATCACCTTTCATTAACCATGAACAAACATTAGAAAAATAAACATTTATTTCTTCTCAGAAAAAATTCTCACCTTCGAGCTATATGTATTTATATTCAGAAGAGATAAACTGGCCTTCACATATACAGAGTGAGACTCAGCAAAATTTCTTTGTGTGATGATGATGTTAATGGGCTTAGAGAAAAGAAGCTTAATTGGTTACACTGCTCAAGGGAGAAAGTGTGTTCATCTGCAGGTCACCATGTGACAGACATCTCTGAAAGTCTCTACTTGTAGGCATAACATAGTGTTTTGTCTTTGGTCCTATCCAGTTTTCCCCTTGAAACAGATTTCAGTTTTACCACTTAAAATGAATTGATTTGCTTTTATGAGTTACTATAGGGTCTGAGTTTTTAAAGCTGAATTAATAACATTTATTAAGTAATAATAGAATTCATAGAATTAATGAATATCATGCTATCATGCATAATATTGGTATCATACTTCATTTTGAAGAAAGAGTGAGCTATATTTGAAAAAAACACCCCACCTGTCAATATCTTTACTTTTCGAAGATATAAACTGCTATATATGTAATAACTATTATTATTGCCATTCATATATACAGTAATGGAACTTCTAAAGTTATACCTTATAAATACTGAATACCTTAGAGCAGACTGAAAAGTAGCACAAAGTCTATTATTAGAGACATTCTAAGGCACTAGCTTTCTAGATGGCTTGGCCTCATACTGTGCTTCTAATGTATTTTACGTACTGTATAACCTAAGCATGACATTAGTTGAAATTCGGGTCTCATAGTACGGTATATTAAAACTCAAAGGTAGGCAAATGTTGATATTCTGTCAGATAGTCCTTCTGAAATTACACGGGTCTCGATTCAGTATTTACGTATTTGCCTAACTTGAAATGTATTCAAATCTTTATTTGCTTAACTAAAATAACTTTCATTTTTCATTTTAAAAAACAACCAGAAGACTTCTAACAAGTAATAGATATGGAATATTTTATCCTTAGGTTATTTGTTCAGCTACATCTTAACTGATAATGACTGAATGTTGTTACAATGCGATGGCAACTAAGTGAATCGGTCTTATTGCAGCTGTCAAGGGTATGTTCATATCACAAAAAATACTCCTCTATGGTCATACAAACAGAAGAAACTGGTAGCTAAACAACTCTTTAGCTTGTTGAGTATATAAAGTCAGATTTATGTATCCTTAGTCATGCTAATGTCTAGCTTTTTGGTTTTTTTTCACTTTGTGAGAATATGGGATACAGCTTTAAAGGAGGCCAGCCATTAACTTTCACTCATCAAAACTGATAATTTTTACTGTTGCCACTGTTCACCTCTGGTTTTGTAGGAGCACAAGCAGTGCAAAGGGGCTACTGGCCATCTCTGAAGGGCACTGATAGGTCCTGCTAGAACAACTTGTTCAGTACTGCCCAGGTTCCATATTTGACTGTTATCTCTGATTATATGAATAAATAGTGTGATGTATCCCGAGCTCCTGGTATGATTTCTCAAAAGAATTGCAAGTCTGATGGAAAGGTAGATTTAATACAAAGAAGGCTGTTTCTTTGGGAAACAGTCAGTAGAGACTGACCTATAGAAATACAGACTGACCTAGAGAAATGTTGTGTAAATACACTTGTTGCCAGGTCTGACCATACCCTTCCAGTGTTTGGAATGATCCTATGTAATCCACATTGATTATTCTAGGGTAGAGAGATTTGCAGTAGCGTTTTGCAGTATGACTATGCAAAAAATGTAATTACCACTTTGCACAAAAATACAATATTTTTAAACTTGGTCTTATACTGCTTTGAAATAACTTCCTCCTTTTTCTTCCCAAATCTCAAACTCCTCTGGAAAAGCTAAAGCCCTAGTGTCTCTGAATGTAAAACTGTCAGAGTGTCCTTCTGCCTTTAAGATGTAATCCTTAGAAAATTTATGGCTCAAAACTGACTGAAAGCAGCCAGTGTCTAAATACGTCTGACTGGCAGGATCCCATGGTAGTTCTACATCCAGCTTTCTACTTGTTCTGCTGGAGATTGCATTTCCTTTGTGATAAATTTTGATTTTAAAGAATCAACTTTCAACATAAAAAAATACAAGCAAACAAATTCTATCAATAAATTTCTACAAGTGTACTGCAGTCATCCTGCTTTTCAGTTTAATGCAACTGCTGAGAAACAATGGTTTGATTAATGAATACTATATGCTTTATTTAGAACTTCTATACATACCATCAGATGAGGTCCTTTTCATAGGTCTCAAAAACAGCTAACCAAAGTATCCATGGGATCATAGTAGACAGAGATGTGGATTGCCATATGGCTTGAGATGAGTTCCAAAAGAGATTTTATACTGATTCAGAGATCCATCCTTAAGATAAATTTTGCTAAAAGAGTAACACAATGTAGAGTTTTGCATAGAAATTTCAAATGCTGATTTTTATCTGACAGTAAACTGGCAACTGGTACAAAGAAGAGAGCTCAGATACACTAGGCAAGGGTGTCTTGCTGTGAAAGTTGTGCGGCTTTCAAAGCTGGTACTACAAACAGATAAGTGTAAAACTCTAGCCAAAAGGTAACAAAGATACTTGGGAGGAAAGGGCATGATTTCTTTGCCAGTAGAAAATGAAAGAAGAGAGTTTTGAGAAGACAGTATCAGTGCTGAGTCTCATAAAACCTTGGAATTGGACACCATGTCCACAATGGCCAGACCTATATCCACATCTGCGAACTGTTCTGGACCCTATCAGATCTTTCAGTATCACCTTCAGCATTTTGTTTTGTAAGCCAAATTTGATTATTTCTCTTCTCCTATATTCTTTCTACCTGCCAGAACAGAGGTAGAGAATGAGAATCAATGGTTATTCTAACTGCAAACCCCTGAAATAGTAAAAATTAATATCTAGCTCTGTCTTTATGATATGTGATGAGTTTATAAGCATGTGGCTATGACAAAAATTGTGAGAACAGAAAATAGGAAGACATGAAACTGATCGCTACATTCAGTACAGTATAGGTTTGAGGCATTCCTCAGAAAAGCCAGCTTCAGTTTCCCTCTGTAGTGAGTGTTACTTTGCTTAGGTAGCCATGGAATGGCATGCTGTAAGATAGGAGAGTTTCTGCTCCTCAGTACCAAATGTAATACTGGGCAGACCAAGTACTTCTTTGTATTCATCGCTCCTGGAAACCACATTCTTAGAACATTGACATCCCTCACCTTAGCATTTGCCTCATTAATTCCAACTGTTTCATTGGAGATGGTATAACAGGTAATATTTGTCCTTGCAGATTTAACAGCTGAGTAAATAATTACATATATATGGGCTAATGATGTGTTGAGACTACTGCTTACTGACAGCAAACATTATGTCCTTCAGTAAGGTGGAGTTCACAGGTCTTTGTGTCTATAGCCACATCTCAATTATCAGTGCTCTGTAATCAGATCAATGGTCTGTCACCCCCATATTTTAGCGGTCAACACTGTGATTTTTAATTAAAGTTAGCCATTTGTGTGAAATGATTACTCTGTTCATTATCTTGACAATTTCATTACTGTATCAGGTAAAATAAAACATTTATAGCAAGGGGAAAATATATGAGCTATTGTAAGGTTCAAGGAGGTTCATCACGGCAGTTGGCTGAGGCTGTTATCATTAACATCAATGGAACAGGTCACAGTTCCTAGTATGCCACATGCCAGTTACCTCTTTTTAAATGAATTATACATGTATTCATTAAAATTCCTCAAGTACTCTGGGAACATGAACACTACAAGCATTTGCAACAGTCGTGATATGCATGTGCAGTGGAGGTTAGAAGGATTTGACTACGAAAGGCTTTGCATGCATGATAATGCTTCTAGGAGCTCTGTTGAGTGTTCCACATTCCATATGCAAAAGTTGTTTGTGTGACTTTGACCTCACACCAGCTGAGAATTCAAGAATCCAACTTTGCTCTTTATTTTTTGGAAGTGTACTTCTATGTACTTGTTATGAATCCCAGGGAGAAAAGAAGTGCATGCCCAGAGGAGCAGCCAAAGCTTTTGTTCATGTTTGGACCTGGGAGCTTGGGTGGGAAAACAAACAAGAGGGGAGTACAGCAGAGCACTAAACCCACAGATGACTATCTTGATGAAAAGTTATCTATATGTCCCCGTGTGCAACCCACCAAAGGAAGTTATCATCAGGCCCATTTGGATAGGAATGATTACTATTGTTCTGATGCTGATATGTCAACAGCAGCTTAGCTTGCAAACGGTCAAGGATGTTGAGTAGAAGGGAACATTGGTACATGGCCTCTCTGTCACCTTTGAATGACTTGAGGCTGTTTCTCTTATGCACGCTGGTCTGATGTCCAATTTTAAGATATCTAGACTCTTGACAGAGGCCATGCATTGGAGTTCAGTTGTCATTTTTTCTAAGGATGAGAGGATAGAAAAAGGACAGGAACTGGGGAGAGAGGGAAAGTATGTGGAGAGTGGGCTGGGTATCTCAGCATCAGGGAAATGCTATTCTTTCCACTGAAGATTTCAGCTTTAATTTTCTAGAGGACATACTAATGATTTCCTTAAGCAATGGATGTTTTTTTTCTTTGCAATTATAAATAAGCTAGTAGAGCATAGATCTATTTTTTTTTTCCCTGCAAGGAGCAGCTTCAAAATGATTCAGCGAGCAAATTTCTCAGGAATGATGTTTAGTGATTAGGGCATTAGGAGGAGGTACACCGGTATTTCAGTTCATATTTTCCAGCTAATTTACATCCCAAAGAGGTCCATCATCTTCACACTGAGTTCATTTCATCTCCAACTCTTGTGATGCGAGGTCTGGCTATAGCTTTGTTGTTTTGAGAGTTCAAGCACCTCAACATTCTGACTTTCTGGGTAAGTGTTCTAGTTACTTGCTAGTTGCATAAAAGATAGAAACTTAATAGCATACACTGACCCTGTAATAAAGTGCTGTACTATCAGTGCCAATTAGACATGATCAGACCACAGGTCTCAGTTCTGAGCTTGTTTCAGCTGTGTGTTTCTGCATCCAGACTGTGAATCAAAATGTAGAAAACTGGTATCTGCAAGTTCACACTGAGTCATTTGTCTGCAAGGAACAATTTGTTAGCTTTAGGGAATTCTTCAGACTGCATACAGAGGAGCTCCTCACACAGTTTGTTGATGTTCCAACAGACTTCCTGAATTGTAGGATTCTAGTCTTTCTCTAACTGAAGTGGCAAATTCCCAGCTAAAGCAAAATTTGGGGTGTAAGCATAGCCTAGTCTAAGAAACCATGTACTTTAACAACTCTTCTGTGCAGTTTTGGCATAAAAGCTGCAAGGTGAAAGTGGGAACTGCATGAACTGCAGAAAATCTAATTTTTTTATGTTACTTTCCGTACTCTTGAGAAGTTATCTGATAGCCTTCCTTGCATCTCCCTTTAAAACTCATCTATGTCTTAGTGCACCTAAGCACTTGACAACTGTGATACTGTGCCTGTGTACTTCTGATTTGGATTGTAATTATCTCACCGTTTTCTTGTGTTGTATGCACTATAAATGGGATATTGCTTAAATTTTAATTCACTTTCCTACATACAGGTATTGACTGACATTTGAGATTCCCTCTGCCTTTGATAGTTTACCTGCAATGGCCAGTGCAGGAGGCCATGTATCTCCAGCAAGTCTTTTGGGTTTGCCATCCCTTCATGGATATTTTTGGTACCCTGCAGCTTCGCAAATGTGAGTAAGTGCCTATGTTTAGGAAACTGAATTAAGTCCTCTCTGACTATAAGATGTCCTTAGCAGGAGTCTTGTTTCTGTGATCATACATGTATGTAGCCTAGGTCAATGGAGTCCTGAACCTAGACAGGGACATCCAGATGCCACTTTTGCTCAAATAAAAGTTAAGCCTGTAACAACAGTGTCATGAAATTACACGCAAGTCTGACCCAGGATTAAGAATTGATATATGTTTTCTTCATAAGAATCTATGCAATACAGGAATCTAAGATCCCATTATAAACAATAGAAGCTCAATTGAATTGGCCACCCTAAGCTGAAAAGTCTGCATAGGTCTGGCAAACATGAAACAACCTATGATAGCCTCAAGCTCTTCTGTAGCAGCTGGACCTAAGTGGGATAGTGTTAATCATCACAGATGGCTCTAGGAACCTATGTTTTGACTCCTGAACAGAGTCATAAGTAGTCTTAATTTCAGAATAATATCACTTCCTGATCCTGTCCTTAGGCTTCCATATATTTCTACATGATTAGAGGGCAGAATTACTTTATTAAAGCACAGCTGATGACTTAAACTCACATTTCTTGCTTTGGACTACATCCATTTTTTGCCTTTCTTAACTATTTATGTTGAGGTTTGTTCTTCTGTTAGTATCTCAATTCTACTTTATTCTAAGTTTGAAAGAACTGTTTGTGTACTAAGGAAGAGTGGTAAACAATCTGATTTTTTTTTATTTTTTTATTAAATTTTTATTTTTATTTATTAAGTTTTATTATATTCAGGAAAATGTTCTAAATAAATCAGTTTTTTCACTGGGTTTACTGGGTAAGGTTGATGTGACAGGATTTTCAGTATTCTTGCTTCTTTCATAAACAATAGTAACGGTTCAACATTGTATAAAAATCTATGAGCAAGAAAACCATAGAAAACAGCAAAGCACGGTGTCACCAGACACCTCCCAAACAGTTTATTCTCTCTGCTTTGTCTGCACTGATGACAGCATGTGTAAAATGCATGAGGTGTGATCCAATGCTACCCTGTTACAGTCTGTAGAAAACTGCATTGGAAATATGTACTATACAGATACAGGATGTATCACCAAAAATAAAAAACTTCCTGCCTCTAAAAAATACTTTTTTTAGCAGAGGGGAGCTTTTGTCAATTGTAGTAATGACACCAGGAATGCCGTTTGGATGTAGAAAATCTTGTAAAATAATAATAAGTCCACAAATAGGTTTCCGCAAAGAACACATATCACCGAGATTATGTCAAGAAAAAAATAAAGAAATTATGAGGGAAAATTGTTTGCCAGAGGAAAATTAGAATGTGAAGCTCTCTATTCCATGTCTATGTAACAGGGACTTATAATTTGTAATGATCAGAAGGAAAATATTATAATGGCTTCACAACATTACAGAAATGTAAATGGGAAAGAAACCAACAAAGCAACCCAAACCAAAAACCCCAAAGAAAATTACAAGACAGCAAAGAAAAACAAACTGAAATGAAAACTAATGTCAACGTACTCTTAGAAGCCTCTAAATATAATTTATGGTTTAGAAACAGGAAAAGCAAAGAAATAGCATAAAGCTGGTTACTAGGAAATTACATATTGGTTATTTAGCATTCTTATTTTCCTATAAGTAAAACACTGGGAGCATAGTAAAAGCACACACATATATAAAAACCCAATAAAAGCTCCACTTTACTTCTTCAGTGTTAAGTAGTTTTCAGAGAAAAAAAACGTGAGATGATGAATAATATGACCTTTGTGGGGGAAGAGGTGATGGGAAGGAAAAATTACAAGAAAAAAGAAAGGAAACACATGGACCCTAATCCTTACATTCCTTTTCTCATGTCTAGATTGTACTTACTTTCTGAGGACATGCACTGAATACTGAAAGAAGCTGCTATCACTTTGAATTGCATCTGTAGGACCAGGTATAATTAAATTTCTCAAGCTTTTCAGAACACTGAATCTACAGTCTTCCTCCCAAAAGAAACTGTTGAAGAGGTAAATACACATGGGGAAGAATCAGTACCAGAATTCCACCCAACCACAATGCAGCTAGATTCTGCATAATTCAATGCATGGCTGTGTTTTGTGGCTGTATTTTCACACCTTTACATAGAAGTTTGTTAAGGTGGGCTGCTGTTCTGTTCCTCATGATTGCCCTACTACACAGCCAGAGGCTGGAAGAAGTTAGGATGTTTCACAATTATGGATTATATCTTTAACTCTTTCAACAAAACAGAAACCAGAAACAACCAGGTCAGTGAAAAAGACTGTGATGTTGCCACAAGATATAGAAGAGAATTCTAGATATCAGCTTTTAGATTTCCTGAAGGCATTCTCCACATATTCCTGATCCCACCATTAAAAAGCAGGTTTTGAAATTGTTATAGAATTTATATATTTAGTTTGTAAATGTTATAGTCTCTGGATATTTTGTGATGGGAAATAGGTTCCATCACACAGCTATCAAATCTAATCTGTCAGGCTGGTATTTTTTACACTCCTTAATGAGGCAAAAAGTGAATTAGCATGAATTCTACACAGTACTTACTCACAGACCTTCATTTTTATAAACCTTTTCTCATCCTGGAAAAAACTTTGTGCTTCTGGAGGTTTATGCTGCATTTTTGAGAACATTTAACTTGTAAGGTAAAACATGCAATTAATATGCTTCTTTGATATCTTAGTGTGATAAGATGTTAACAGTTAAAGGCTACCAGAAACTACCTTGTCAGGTTAAGTGGCTTGAGCAAGGTTTTGTGTAGTTGAAGACTGTGGGTGAAAAGATTTTTATTTTTTTTTAATGTAAGCTAAGGTCTCATATTGAATTATGCAAGCATGGATACAACACAAAGCAAACAAGCATCTCTTCAGGAAGAACATGTTTCAAAAGCAGAAGCGTTCTGTTTTGTTCTGTTGCTTTTTAAAACATAACACACAAATAATGAGCAAAATAAGAGAATCCCAACTTTCTAGCTGTTAAGAGACTATCTCTTGATGTCTCCTGATGGTGATGTGTGCCGTAGAAATGG
Source organism: Astur gentilis (assembly GCF_929443795.1). Taxonomy (NCBI): domain Eukaryota; kingdom Metazoa; phylum Chordata; class Aves; order Accipitriformes; family Accipitridae; genus Astur; species Astur gentilis. The sequence goes on along the minus strand of NC_064890.1, from coordinate 20,554,331 downwards.
TGGTGAATTTGATCGCAAAAAATCAATGGATATATACTGAAATGTTATTGTAACATGGGTCTTCTACACACTTTAATGAGTTAGCTGGAAGCTTTCTCCACTGCACTTTTGAATTTCAGACAGTTTCCATCATGGGGACTTTAATTGCTGTTAAAGTTTCTAAACTGCATTTTATCTCTTAGTGTTTTTTTGGATGAGGTCTCTGGCTACTTGACTCAGCTGGAATTCAAATGTTTGTGTACAAGTCCCCTTCTGGGAAAAAAAAGCCATGAATTATATGACTTATATGGCACCCAAAGTGCTGTTTTGTAAGCTGTGTACCATATTTGTTAAAAGAAAAGACAAAATGCGACGGTAACTAAGGTTACAGAGATGTACCATATACATTTGGAATAACAGCAAGTTTCATGTTGGAAATTGTATAAAATAATTAGCCAAACAGAAAAAAAACCAAGGAGAACTCTGCTAACACATTCACAACTCTTTATGAGTAACACCTCATATTTAGAAACTGTAAGTGGTCAAAGCTTGTCCTCATGTTTCAGGTAAAAGCAGACAATACTCTCACCTCTGTATATAGCAGCACCATGCTGGGGCATTTTTATAAAGCACTTCTACAACAGTGGATTATACATCTGGACTGATTTCAATTTTGTCATTCCAGGTATCAGATAAAACCCAAGTGAGCTTTATAAAAGCTGACAGGATTGTAACCTGAATGATATATTACCCTTAGAAAGATAGATAAATTATCACATTTGATAAAGACTACATCTTTGCATAGAAGTAGTTCAAAGGAGTAAGCAAGAAACATGACTCTGTTAAGAGAGTACTGATAGAAAGTTCCCTCTTTCCATCCTGTATAAGTAAGCCAGAAACAGGCATATATGTGTAGCCTTGTATACAGGGAGAGAAACGCTTGTGAGGGGGAACAGGTGCTTGCAAATGGGATTCACAGCAGCGGGCCTTCTGGGGCCTCCTGTAGGCAAAGGAAAGCTGGAGAAGCACAAGTCTGAAACTCTCCATCTAAGGATTTGCAGGAATTTGCCTTTGTGAAACTGGGATTCAGGTTTGGGATTTGTTATCAAAATGAATAATATCGGGTGTTTTATTTAGTTTTCCCTGTGTGCACGAGATACCCCTTCAAGTAGAATTCGTCTCCTCCCACAGATGTTTGAGCTAGGTGCTCTCCCTGGCCTCCCCCCACTCCCTCACTCTCACAAAGTGAGCCATGAGGGACGCTTTTCCTCTGAAGTTAGCATTGTCCCTTAAGGAACTTGCCATTCAAAATGGCCAGTATTTTGGTCTTACTGTAAACAACCACTTTACATTTTAATTTTCCTAACCTTTGTGACATAAATATTACTGCATAAACTATGTAGCTTCTTGCAGGATGGTCTCTGAGGGTTTAATCCTGAACCCACGGTACCCATTTTACCCCAGAGCAGACTATCCCTGCATTGTGGCATTTGTTTGTGGGTGTCGGGGCCCTGAGGGCACGAATAGGCCTTACTGCCCCCTCCGCTCCCCAGGGCTCTGCCCACCCGGCCCATGTCCCAGGGACCCCATTTCAGCCCCCCAGGGCCACAGGTGACACTGTAGCAGGGCTGGTCCCCAGCTCCCCACAGCTCTGACCAGCCGTTGGCCCTGCCGAGCTGGGCCCTCCCACAGGCCCACATCCTGGCCCAGCCATGCATGGCCCATCCCCAGGAGGGTGCCCGATGCCTGGGGCTGTGGGGAGGCAAACCTTCATCTACCAACTTACGCAAGCCTGTTAAACACCATACATAACATAACCAAGAGTGGGTGGAAAAAGGAGGCAAGTTTCTTGGAGTATGCTTAGCATTTATATGCGTAAGCTACATATAAACTGTAAGGTAGGTATCTGAGTGAAAACTGACATCTGGAGATGGAAGATTTAGGAACCTGGAAACCTTTCTTTTTTTAAATGGTGGCAAATGAGCTGACCGGGTCTCATACCTTCTTAAAATGCTAGCTGTACGTTTGGTGCTGAAAAAGACGGAATAACAAGGGCTATTTCACAGATTATCCAGTCAAAGAATTGTCCTGCAGCACCTTAATTTTAGCTCTGTTTTCTAACAGTTCTTTTGCTTTATTTTTGCTGTTCATATCAGCATATAGATCTAAAGAACTTGCTACCACTGGAGTGAACACATCTATGTTAAATGAACAGCTAACAAAAATGCTCACTTTAGACACTGGTCTGCTATCTAAAGCAAGCTGTTAAACTACTTCTCCAGTCTTAGAAAGATCATACAGAGAGAAAAGGTGAAGGCACTGAATTTTTTCTCCCTGGATTCATTGACACTGGTTATAAGTTAAAATATTATGTATTGCTTTCTGTCAGTAAATGGCTTCACTTTCTTTCCTCCCAATTTCAGCTACTTAACGAAAATAGTTTTATTAGGAAGTTTCCTGCCTTTGACTCACCTTATAGTCAGAGAAGAAAAATAAACATTTGAAGAGCAGCAGGAACAAAATACACCCATGATACGAATCATCTGTGGGAAACGTCCATTTCTAGCTCTTACTAAATGAACTATCTAAGATGATTGTGGTACTTCAGTAGTTACCTCCATTGAATGTTAATGTAACCAGTACTAATTCCCATCAGCTATCTTGCCTTCAACTTCATCATATCAAAATGTGTTGTTTCATGAGTAACATAAGCAGTAACGAACACAGTGGAACAACAACAACAAAAAAGTAGTTTTTAAAGAATTTTGTAGCTGGTTACCAAAACAGAATGAAAAGAGAAAAATAACTGATGTAGAAATTAATGAAGAAAGCATTTCTGATGTAAGTAAAAGAATAAAACGTAAATTGAAAAATTATTCCAGGACTGCATTTTCATAAGTACTCTAAAACAGGCTTTAAGGTGGAAAAATAATTTAATGAAGCAGATTAAAATATTCAGGGGAATAATATACTTTGCAATGAATTAAAGATTTGCTTCTTGAAATAATTTCTGAATAATTTTATAGATTAGTTATTATAGTTTATCTTAGAATTTAAAGACAGAGGAAAAAGAAAGCAAGACATAGTATGTTGTAAATAATATTTGGAATGAAAGGGAGTCTTTTTTGATGGAAAAATAATGTGGATTCATTTTTTGCCAGTAATCCTTTACTGAAAGTGAAAATAGGGCTGAAGAATATTGCTGAAGTTCCACTTCGATGGAAATTTCTATGTCCACAATAGTCTAGGCATATACACTATTTTTCTACATGACTATAATTTTTTTTTTCTTTTTTTTTTTTTTAATGAATTCACATCTGAATTCAGAGTGGTGGAAATTTAGAAAATGATTTTATTTTTAAAGTATTTATGTAAATTCCTGTCTTTAGAATTAAACACTGTTTGTTTTAATAGCTTGTAATTGTAGAATTTAAGCAATATGTCATCCACTGTTGGTCAGATTGTATCTTTTCCATTATCGATCATTTAGGATTATCATATTTGTCCACTGTAGTGAGTATATAGCTGTGCTAAGGAAACTGTTGAAAACATTTTTTAATGACTGACCTTTATAAAGCTTTTATCTGTAAGGTAGTGCTAGAAATATATGCTCTATTATTGCAGTTTTACAGACATTCATTTTTAAAGGAATTTAAAAAAAAACCCAACTATTTTTTCTTTTCAATTTCCAAGCACTTTAATCAGACAGATACAGCACATTATTTTTCAAGAATTGCTTTTGAATTAGACAACTCCAAGCTATACCGTAGCCTTTGCTGTATTGATTTTGAACAAGCAAATGCATAATCATTTTCTGTGTTCGTAAGTCATAACTTATTCCAGTAATAATAACTGGTCTTAACTTCTACCTTCTTAAAGTGTTTCTCTTTTAAATGAGAATGACAGAAACTGAAAAGAATATTTTGTTTACACAACATAGCAGGGATCTTTCTATTAATGTGGAAATTGTCATATTTCTATTGCGTAATAATAATCTTGGCTTCTGACTTAGGCCATCGTGCCCTTAGACACTTCAGCAAGCTCTGATATATAGGAAACCAGATAACAGTAGGTTGAAATTTGAGAAAATAGGAATGATCAATCATTTGTTAAGGCTGCTGACTGTTAATGCAATTACATTACTCTCACTACACTACAGACAAGACTAGTCTACGAGAAGGAAGAGAGAATCACAAATGGAAAGTTAGATGTATTTGTTACAAGCTGTTTCGTAATAGCTTGAATATACCTGAAAATGCCACCCAGAGCCGCATTTTTCTAATTATCTTTGACCAGCTGAATGGCTGCAAAAGATGAATTTTTGTAATACCTGGAATCTATGGGTGTGGTTTATTATGTTTTTGTAAACACCATGAAACCAAGTATGTTTCACAGGATGCCAGCACTGATGGTGTAAGTCTGGCAACTGGCTACCTGCAAGTGAGCTACTTTCTAGATCTGGCAGCCAAAGCAAACCATAGCTTTAAGTGGAATAGCTCAAAGCTGTGGGAGATCAAGTGGTCTAGTGAAGTGGTTTTTTTTAGGAATAAGGGAGTCTTTCTTTCTTACCTTTAAATATTCCTTCAGTTTTTCTTCCAAGTAGAAATTGACATGCTAATAACACTATTCTCAAATATTTGAGCAATGCTCAAGATATTAATGCTATACTGGTACAAAGCATTTGATACTTAGAAAGATGGCTAATGACTAGGAAGACAAGACAATACAGTGTGGAGAAAGAGTTGCTTAAAGGCAAGACTGTAGTGAACTGAGGAGATTAAAGAAGTAAAGGGAGGATAAGAATATACCATGTTAGAAAAGAATAAAGTGTAGAGCAAAGAAGTGATGTAAATCTGAAAGAGAAAGAATGAAAAATTGGTAATTCTTTTTAAACAATGAAGTAAAGCATCTTTTTAGAAAGGATCAAGTTTTTTTGTACTGTGCAATTGAAGTTCATCTTATTAGCACTTAACTTTTATATCAATATTCTGTTTAATTTAAACATGCCAGATGCTGTAGCAGTGTTCCTTAATAAAAAGCTATCTGATGGGGTGGGTGGAGTGTGTGTAATATCATTATAGCCCCTTCACCTCCTAGACAGTGAAGAATCACTGTATTTATTGGGACTCTGGAAACATACCTAGAGTCAGCAATTCATACTCAGGTCAAAATGAAGTAGAATTCCATTAAAATTACAAAGAGTTTTAAGTGCACACTTGATAAAATCTTATTTAGGATGTGGTAAATTAACCTCTTTTTTGCTTTATTTTATATTTTACCTATATCATATTTAGCGCGCAAATGAAAGAGACTCTGTTTAAAGAGTTTGGTATACAGTGCCCTCCTTGCCAAGGTGGCATATGCCATAATATCTAGTAAGTGATCTTTTTCCAGAGCACATATGTTGGGTACATATGGATACCAGTAACCTGCAAGATGCCACTAAAAACATTTTTGAGGACTTTACCCTACATATTTATAAATGTTGCTAACTTTGAAGATAAAAACTAGCTGCAGCATTAAGTGCCATAATAACAATAACAACACTAATAATAACAGTAATAAAACCCCTTTTCACATGTTTCCAAATCCCAATTTAATTTTCTTGTCTTAATTTTGTATGGCATTATGAAATTGCACTTTTTCATCATGTTTACACCTGCCATCCCTAATGTATTACCAGGTGTGAGATTTATGAGTGGAGCACATGAGACCTGCCACAGTTAATCACATTTGTAACCTTTCAGATAAACTGCAGAATTTTTCTCGCTGTGAAACATGCCTTACCTTTTAATCTCTGCTGAGCATAGTTCTATCACAATACTGTAATTTTTTTCTTATGTATTTCAAGTTCAGTCATCAAATAATATCCTAATTATTATTCTGCTTTACCATTTTTCTATCAAAGAACTATTTGTATTTCAAGGAAATACTGAAGTAGTCAGAGAGAGATAAGCATATATTAACATTTTCTGGAATGAAAGATACAGGTAAATATATGTGAATGGGGTGGTACTGTTGCTATCATGCATCATAATACTTAGAGATAATTTATATTATTTTTAGAATAAGAAAGAATTAGTTCAGAAGTTTAGGCTTAGTGATTTGCAACTTTGGGTGAAATGTCAAAAGATCACTTGAGAGTATCTACAAATGACAGTCAAGTTAACTCAATGGTATTGTACATATGATTGAAGCTATTCATGTGCCTGTATGTGTCACTGAATCTAGGCAGAAAATATGTATGATTTTTGAAAATTCAGATTAAATATTTTTTACTTCTAGAACTATACTAAAGGTCTCTGTGTGAACAGATATATCTATTTGTTGATTTTTTTTTTTTTTTTCCACATTTAGGAATGTTGGTCTAAATTCTATTATTAATCATTCTTACGCAAATTTGGAATATATTTAACAGTTTGAACAAAGCTTCTCCTTACTTATTTGCTGTTACAGGAAGAATTTAGATAAGAAATGCAAATCTAACAATTACTTCTATAGCGTACTATGGCTGGCTTTGCCATTACTAGCAAAAGGCCATAGCCTTTTCATTGACCTCACAATGCAGGCTCCCACAACTTGCCTGGGCATATAAAAATAAACCCTACTGGATCAGACTGAGCAGTAAGAAAGCTTCATCTCTTCCTCCCACCAAACAGAAGGAAGAAATCCCCACCATCATATTTATTCTGGTGAAGGCTTCAGGGTACAGACACCTCATTGTAAACCTTTCCCACTCTTTCTAAGGAAAAATGAACTTTTGGCCTTATTACTAACAAGGACATTGGAAGGATGAACATAACACCAAATAAAAATGGTAAATGGAAAGTTGAAAGTTTTTTCTTTCTCCCCCTACCCATCCAGGTAGTTTTAGTCATGCTATCATAGCTTTTCAGTATTACTTTGGACCATTAGAAGATTAAAACTTTAATTAGATGACCAATGCATTCTTATATCCACATATACGGTATGTTCTGTTTTGCCTGCAACAACATTTGGAGTGCAACAGGTATTCCAAGAGTCAGGGAAGTGTTAAATATGGGAGTCCCAAACTAATAATTTTTAAGTGAACTTCCCTCAGTTCCTAAAACCTTCTTTTGAAACAAGCTCCTATTGGTGCTCTTAATTCTAATCTCTAGATTGAAGTGCTCACTTCCCCCACTGATGTGCTGGATATCACAATGACTCTTTGTTGAGCATCAATTTGACTGTCCAGAGCCAGGATCAAGGAAATAAACACAAGTACGCACTTAGGTTCTTCAAGGGTTAATTAGCAAATTAAAAATACTCCATCTTTTTTTTTTCTTGAAAACAGGGTTGTGAAATTACTTTTAGCTTCTTCAGAAGTATCATGTGGCATTAAAAAATTTGGACCTCATTTTGAGGCATAGTGCCCATTTTCTTAAAAAAAAATTATCTCAAAAAGTATTCTAAATGTAATGGCCAATGATATGTATTATTGACTGCAGATACTTTTTAATGCTTCTGAACTTTCAATGGTTTAGAAAATCTATATTTTTAACAAGGTCTGTCCAGAAACTTTCAGGCAACTCCAATGGAGCAGTACCATGTATGCACCTATTGGTAAAAATTAACATTATTCAGACTTGTAAATCTAATTTCAACAGAAATTTCCGATATATAAATCCACAAAAAAAAAAAAAAAAAAGGAGAAACTAGTGCTCAGCTTTGCAAAATCTGTAGAATGCCTAGGAGCACAAGGCTAATATGTTTAAAAAGATTACTATTTCCTGTATTCTGTTTTTATCTGAGTCAAAGAAATTACTTTTCAAAAGACCAAATAACAAGAAAACCTGGCTTCAATTAAATGAATAGCACAAGCTGCATTTTATGTACTGACTTGTACCACATATGCACTGCAATAGTTTTTGAAACCACCTTTATAGCTCTGAATAGTACCACTGATATCAGTGCCTAACATAGCATACATGCTTATCTTTATTGACCTGTGTTCCGAATATTTGTCTTACACCGTTGATCCAATGATACAAAACATAAATATATTTTATAATAATCTTATTTAAACCTATATCTCATCTTGCATTTTTTTAATGTTGTATTCTTGTCCAAAGTTCACTGATCACATACCTTCTATGAGTTAAAGTCTGGGTCCTCTATCCTTATTTATTGCATCTTATAAGGACCCAGGGGACTGAACATTCAGGAGTATCTAAAGTCCATAAGTACTCAACAAAGTGTTCGTTATTAACATTCCCTATTTGCCTCAATTTCTAAGTCTGAGTAGTCCTGAAACTTGTCTCATCTCATCAAAGCTGAGAAGCTTCAGAGCTGTATTATGTATAAGTCCTATCAAGATTCACAAACTATGCATTCCTTCATCTAATTCCCCTGAGGGACCCCATGCATCTGATCATACCTACCAGATGGCTTGGTCTTTATGAAACAAAGCAATGGCAACTGCTTGTAGTAAAAACACAGATGGGAAAATATGAAAGCAGCATTATTCCCTCTGCATAATAGCATACAAGTTAGAATACTTACACAGTATGGAAAAACTGGGTCCACCACCCTTCACAGCCACTCTTCTATGTCTTAAGCATCAGGTTATAGACTAGTCTCCAAAGAAGCTGTTCCAGTGTGGAAATAATTTATATATCACTTCCAAGAAAAGAGGCAAAATTAACATAATTTTGAAGTTAATGTAAAGCACTCACCTGGAATGCAGGAGAATTCATTCTTTTCTTGAAGAATTATCACTATTAAGTAGTCAGTTTGAGGAGCATATACCTCACTAGAATTCATGCTTCATCATGGTGACTCCAGGAATTTCACCATAGAGTTGCTCACTCATTTATTCTCTTATTTCATGTATCTTTGATTCCTTTCTGAATTGCATCAACTGATGGTCTGTTACTTCTTATTAACAGTAAGCATTATCTCCTTCTAAAGCAATCTAGAAGGAGCTGTCTTGTCACACATATATCCTAAGAATCTTTTCACTATTAATTTACTATTGAAATAAATAGGAATTTAGGAGCTGAAATACAACTGAGAATCTAAATGCACTTGTTGGATTTGGAAACATCCACAAACATAGATAGGCATTGAAATACATAGCCTGCAGCTATAAATTGGTAAGAGAATTCACAGCATTCAGACTACCACTCAACACCTTAAAGAGTGGTATTTATAAAACTCAGTGAGTGGAATAGGGAGCCACACTAGATAATCAGAAGACAATGAGGAGGAGAGAAAGAAGTTGTAGGTATGCAAAGTCAGTTAGGTACAAAAAAAATTTCAACTGGATTTTTTGCTTGGAGGATTTTTTTTTTTCAGTTATGGTCAATTGTTAGGATGCAGTTAAAAACATGCATTAATGGTAACATCCAGTTGTCCCATTCTTCTCTCACAGGAGGATGAAAGCCCCCTTGCTTCTCACAAGTTATTAAAGGAAATTAAACTATATCACCCAGTCTCGGGTGTGTGAATAGGCTATTAAGATCTGTACTTACTACAGTACTATATCATTCTCCACCTTCTGTTGCATACTCCATCCTCCCAAACCAGCTCACTAGCTTCAGCCCCGATTATTTCCCATCTCAAAGTGAAGTTTCCCTAAATCTAAACTTAAGATCCATTCCACGCTTCTCTAAGATACACTGACTCATTCCTCTGCCTTTTATCCTCACCCAGAAGTTGGTCCAGGAACTACCTCTGGTGCTGTGTAGCATGATCCAGCATCCTGCAGGAGCAGTGCTGTGGGATGAAAGTTTTCTCATAGTATTAGCCATGAATCAGTGAAGCAGGTCAAGCAAGTGCCTTGCAGACTGAGGGTTCCCCATGGACTGTATGCTATAGAGAGGAAAATGTCCTTGTCATCTATGTAAAATGTATGCAAGATGAAGAGGTATTGTCGTGGTTTAAGTCCAGACGGTAACAAAGCACCACGAAGCCGCTCGCTCGCTCCCCCACCCCCAGCCCTGGCGAGGTGAAGAGAAAATATAAAGAAACGCTCGTGGGTTGAGACAAGGACAGGGAGGGATCACGTGCCAACTATGGTCACGGTCAAAAAACAGACTCAACTTGGGGAAGAAACAAAATCAATTTCATTTACTACCAATCAAATCAAAATGAGGATATTAGAAAGTAAAGCCAAACCTTACAACACCTTCCCACCACCCCTCCCTCCTCCCAGGCTCAGCCCCACTCCCAGTTCTCTCCCTCCTCCCAGCACCAGCAGCGCAGGGGAACAGGGGCTGGGGGCTGGGGTCGGTTCCTCACCCCTTGTCTCTGCCGCTCCTTCCTCCTCTCCTCAGGGGGAGGACTCCTCACCCGGCCCCTGCTCCACCATGGGGTCCCTCCCTCCCGCGGGAGACAGTCCTCCACCAACTTCTCCAAGGGGAGTCCTTCCCGCGGGCTGCAGGTGGGCACCTGCTCCCCCGCTGCCCTCCGTGGGCTTGGGGGGGACAGCCTGCCATCTTGTCTCCCCGCGGGCTGCGGGGGCATCAGCCTCCTCCTCCCCTTCCTCACTGCCCTGGTGTCTGCAGAGGGGTTCCTCTCCTCTCCCACCCCGACCCCCTCTCTGCTGCCGGTTCCCCCTCTTCACTCTGTTCAGGTGTTACCGCCGTCGCTGGCGGGCTCGGCCTGGGCCAGAGCCGGGGCCCACTCCCAGCCAGGGAAGAAGCTTCTGGCAGCTTCTCACAGCAGCCTGCCCCACCGCCTCTCCCCCACTACCAAAAACCCACCACACAAACCCAAACCAGGTATCAACAAGTTAACAAGGCTCATCACAGAGTACTGATTACCCTGGTGATGGGTAGAAGATCTGGGTGATTGCTTTAGACCAGACAGAACAGGGTTTAGCTAACAATCCCTAATACATTTGCTGAATGTGTGCCTTTAGCTACTAGAAATAAAGGGACACTAGCACCAGTCACTCTCCAAAAGGTTTGTCTGTGACCATCTTATGTGCAGTGTTTGATTTGGTAGTGTTATGCATGCTCTCAGATGACTTACAGAGCTAAACTTTATTTGGAAAAAAATACACTGCCCGACAGCCTTGCTGGAATCTCAGTAGGGCTAAGTTAGCACTCCTAGTGTTGTGGTAGCCACAGGCCTCTGCAACTCTTCACACGTCTGCTGGTAGAAATGTAGAATCTCGCAGAGTTAATTGGCAGCTCAGCAGGGGTTTGGAGAAGCTAAGGTGACATATTGGAGTACAGATTTGTAAACAGGGTAAGATGTATTGTGAATTTATGTTATGTCAGCTGATGCATGTATGAGGTAATTTGAGATACTTGGGGAGAGAAGCTTCTACACTTTACTAAGGGATAATAGCAGGCATATGGGCAATTACTGCAAGCCCTAAGGTCACACAGGAAATCCCTTAGCAAAGATTTTCAATCCAGCTTGAAGTCCAGATGCATACAATCACCTCTTTTTGCTTCTCTTTTCTTTTTACTTAAAAGTGAATATTTCAGAAAGGTTATTCAGTCCTGCATTAATCAAGCAGCATGTTTCAGCAAGCCTTGTAGGAGTTGCATGAAGGGTGAGGTTACAATGATTATTGGTATTCCCTACATCTTAGCTGCAAAGCAAGTCTTGATACACAGACTGTAGGAAAACAGGAGCTTGAAATCAACTGCTGTTGATTTCAGTGGGAATTGCTCAGCCCCCTGCCACTCCATTTCAATGGGAGACAGCATGGGCTAAATGCATAAGATATGAATGCTCTGTCAGCTTCCCAAATGGGTGACTTGTAAGAATAGAGTCAAAGCATTGCTTTGAGCTCCTGCAACTGTGTTTTTCTCTTTTTTCTTCTTTTAGTTTTCTTTAAGTTTGCCAATATTTTCCCCTTATTTTTCTAATTAAATTGGCTGTGGTTCAACAGAAAAACATCCCAGTCCATATGTCACTGTGTTCATTGCAGGCGAATGTGGTAAAAATATACCAACCTCTTCTATGCTTTTTCAGTAGACTGTAATAGAACTGTGTTTATCAGTTATGTGATTAAAGCAAAATACCATTTTTGCTTTGTTTTAAAGCAAACTAAAACCCAGCCTCTTGAATACATAATCAGCATTCTTAAACAAGTAAAAAAAAAAAAAAGTTTTATTGTTTCCAAAGTTTTTTCCTCTATCTTTCACAAATGAGGCCACACACCTGAATTCCATTCAGTCAATGAACTGTGAATAGATAAATGTCTGCTTCACTTCTATTCCCCACTGCATTTCTGATTAGATATATGCTACTTTTCCAATAGATGCAAGTTACCTAGGAGGAAATGTACTACCAATATTAATTATACTTCTGCCATCACTGGGATGATCATGTGACATCTTCAAACTGGAGTGGAGGAGGCCGGCTTTAGATTTCCACAGCCAGACTACTGCTTACTAAGCAAGTCCCCACAGTGAGCCAGGAATGTTTCTATGTTGCACCCTCACTCCACGGTAGTAGCAAATTCCTATGGATTTGTAGGAAGCAAAATGTGACAATTTCACATCTTTTCTACCATTAACAGTTCAACATTGGGTTTTAAACACATTCAGATTAAATGAATATTTGTGTTCATGTATACTCAGATATTTCCTCCCATGGAGGGGCCACCTCCCATAATTCTGTTGTCCCACAAGAGGGGTCATTTACCTGGTGTGCAAAAGGCCAATATACACATAGAGCAGAGGTATTTTATTCCAATTCATGCTTGCACAAAGATGGGGGCTAGGTGGTAATCCACAAAGCTAGCACCCCTCATGCCTAAACGGGCAAGAAATTTATACAGTTCATTTATACATATTCGATTTTCAAAGTTCTTCCACAAAACTATTACTTGGAGTTGCTTATCTACCACAGTTTCTATTGGGCTAAAGTTTCCCTGCTTGGAATTGAAGGTAGAGTGTTCTTTTCTTCTACAGTGCATGCTCAAGGAGAGCGGGGAGAGGGGGTAAGTCTTTTTGGTGTGGAACTGAGTCGGTGGTCGTGATCTCCCCCTGCTGCCTTTACCTTTCCTCCGGTTGTTGAAGATTTTGGCTAATTTCATGCCTATTAGCAATTATTAAACTTTTCGGTGCCTCCTGGGGTAGGATGTTCCCTTCTTCTCAGACTTTTAGTTCTTCTTCAGGGGCACAGTCCTTAGCAAGGCATGCCTTGGTTATACAAAGGGGATCTTGTTTCACAAGACCTTTGTGGCCTTTTTCAGATGGCGTAAGTACATAATTTCTTAAGCACATCAATTCTGCTACTTAATTGTTTAACAGAAGTTGTCTTCATGTTTTTAAAGTCTGATCTTGCTTCATGTTTTTCATGTTTTTAATTCAGCAGCTTTTCTATATCTGGATTCCTAATATTGACACCCACGCAAATTTGACTACATACATTTCTGCATGTGGATGTGCAAAAGACCACTTCCTGGATCTACTTTCTTTGGTTTATCTTTCCTAGTCTCCTTACTTAAGAGCATAGGAAAGGCCATACATACCTAAACTTAGTGTCCTAGTCAGTCGTCTGTCTCTGACAATGGCCAACATAGTAAGTTTAGGGAAATAGGGACCTCTACAGTGTTACTTCCTCAGATATACCCTGCCAAATTCTAGCAATCTGAATCAGGATTATTAGCACATTTTTGCCTTTAATAATCCTTGATGAACATGTTTTCTATGAATTGATCAGCTTTGTTTTTAGAACTCATAAACCTTTGGGTTCCATTAATTTTGGACATCTTCCTGCTTCTCTTCTCTGCCTGTTTATTGAGATGTGGAAAAAAAGGGAACCTGAATTGCACATAACAGTCAAGATGTCAATTCACCATGGATTTAAACAGGAGCATATTGACATTCTGTATTTTGCTCTCTACTTGTTTTTAACAGTTCCTAACATCTTGTTTACCTTTTTTTGACACCTATTGAAAGCCTAGCTGATGTTTAATAGTGCCATCCACAGAGTCTTGAATAACTCCTTCATGAACAGCAGCAGCTGATTTAGAGACTTTAAAATAATAGATGCAATTTATAGTTACTAAGAATGTAAAAGTCTTATTTTGTCTGGCCACAAATAAAGGTATTACTAGTATTTTGGTTATAGATTACTGTATTTTCTATATATTATAATATTAATTAAATTGGAACTGTTATTGCCCTAATCACATTTTGATATGATCTTGGCAGAGTACCCTCTTGCTCACTTTTTTCCAGAGAATCTTGGATGTAAATCTCTCCCTAAGAAATCTGTGATTGTTATTTTGCTATGAATGCTATAACTAACTCATTAAACTTCCAGATTATCTCATCTATTTCCAGAAGGGAAGCAAGTGGTATAAATTAACTAACAATTACCATGCAGAACTTCTGACGTACTTCAAGTGATAATTGTTCATATGCTTTTCTATTTTATGCATTCTTAACCTGCAAATCTTTCTGTTTGTTCTTATGTCATGAAATTGAGCCTGTCTTTGCATTCACAAGTTTCATTCTATAGTTAACAACTCTCTATATTAATATTTTTAGTCTTTTTAACCTACTGCACATAGATAAATTCTACATTCTCCACTTCTGTTTGAATATTCAGTGTAGACATGTAATTAAAATTTATTGAAGAAAAATACAGATGACAGAGAATAAGCCTCTGTACAGCAACTGGTCAGTCTCTGAAATGGAGAGAAGAAACCAAACTGAAATTAGGTTATTTTCTTCTGTCTTCCTTTGTTATCTACTTAATCCAGATTGTGTGGTAAAGTACAGTCCACATAGCTCCTTTTATGACTGTAGTTCTTCTTTAAATAGTTGGAATTTAGCCTACTGAAACTCCAGAAGATACTATCAGGATCAGGGATGTGTAGTAATTACATGGTTGTGTAGCAGCCTTCATATTTTATTTTGATTAAATATTGCACTGTCTATAAGATACAATTGTGGCCCTGTTGAAATTAATGATTTTCTCTTTAATATCTAATGGTGCAGGTTATTATGCATCTTGTTTTCACATAGTCTCCATACAGATGAATGGTTCCTTATAGACTGTGCTTTAGGTGAAATATAATAATAATAATCTCTGCCATAAACAACCATGAGTTTCAGCAAATTTAGATTCTCACAGAAATTTTCAACAGGCTTAACTATGTTAGTTCCAAGATGCTTAATGCTGATTTGAAATTATTTTGAATCAATGAGATCATAATCAAATCTGTTATGAGGATATGAAATTGATGGTAAATACAAGCAGAAGTCTAAAGAGTCATTCAGCAATAGTTCACCTAAGGGTTACTTGTCAGTAAAGAATTTGACATTTTTTCCTGGGTCATTAATGCTAGTGTGTGTGGAGGTCTGTTAGAATCTCAAGAATTTTTAGTTGCAGAACAACAAAGAATCTGGACAACAGTTAACAGAACACAGACAGCAAGATTAATCGATCTAGACTTACACAAGCAATTCTATTCCTGAATAACACAACCTTGTAACATAATGTAAGACAATTTAAAATAACAAATTAATGGACAGTTTTTTACAAAAATCTGTGAATGGGATGGTGAGGGATCCATGATAATCCTGAGGGGCAGCCATGTGCAGCCTCAGAACTTTTTTCCATCCTATCCCCTGTAGTCACTTCCAAGCCACTGTTCCCGGCATTCAATAGCTCCAGACCTCTGTAGGATAGCAATATTCTTTTCTTCAGCCTATCCCTCTTGTTTTGGGTTTGAGTGACCTGAAGGGACAGGAAGACACACATCAGGCTCTAAGTAAGTTGAATGGAGGAAGTGGAGTGGCTGATGTATCAGTAGGGGGCCTATTATATGCTGATTCTGACCTTCAGACAGAAACCCATTCCAGTATTACACATTTGTTTAACTCTTGCAAGCATTCAAAAGCACACTCATTTTTATCTGATCAGAAACACAAGCTACTTTGTTTCAAAAAGATGCTGTCCTTTTTGCTTGAAATATGTCTTTCCATTCTTGCATATAGAAAACAAGGAAACACTAAATATCATGGATGAAGGATAAAAATCAGAATAGTTTCAGATAAAAGGTAAGCTGTTACAAAGACAGCTGTAAAGTAGTTTCTATATTTAGGAGGATTTATAAACAAAGGACCTGATCCTGGAAGATTTAACTGCATAGAGTTGCTAAATTTTAAGGTTTGCTAGACCATTCTTCAATAAATTTGAAGGCAAGTCGTTAAGAAATCAACTGTATACATATGTATACATATGCACAGGCATACACATACATGCCTTTTTCACTGTAATATGCATACTTTCTGTCAAGAAAGTAGAACAAAAGAGGATCTTATTTATAGACGCTTCAGGCTGAGTGAATCTTGGTCTTGATGCAGTTCAGTGAAAGACAGAGGCATTCTTCTGTCTGTTTTGACTCATTGTGTTATCTTTGTGAACACCATTTTTGGCACTGTGTGATCAAGCCGCTTTTAAATTAATACTCCCTCTGTGGCAAGCTGTGCCCAGTAACAAAGGCATGTCATATTACAGTATGAAATATGTCCAACTTACATTATGAAATACAAGTGCAGCTTGGCATTATTCACCTTAACAGGGAAAAATATCAGGCTGATAAAATTCAAAAGGCACCCACATTGGGCTGTGTGAGTAACTCGGCACTGCAGACAGGAAAAGTATTAGAGATTATTGTGGCTTTAGTACTTCTTCTTTAGTACTTATTAAGACTTCTGGGAACATGATGAAAATAGCTTGGATACCCTCCCACAAATGAAGTATTCCCAGAAGTTGCTTTTCCTAAAGTCATGTTTTGTATCATTAAACAATTAGAATTTTTGATGGTTGAAACCCATCTCTGGTGAAAGCAAGCATCAACAGCATTGTTTTTAATTACCCATATTACTATATTGTTTCTAAGCTCTGATCATAGACCATAGCTATAGAAAAAGAAAAAAGACATAACCTTGCTCAAAAGCTCTTAGGATGACCTGTAATGATCAAGTTAAGCCCTATAATGTCATTTACATACATTCTTTTAGGGAAGACCTTACTTCAAAAAAGAAAAAGAGGTAAGAAAAAAAGAAGACAGAAGAGACAAGAAAAAAAAAAAGGAAAAAAAGAAGGAAAAAAGGGGGGGGAGGGGGGAGGCATTTTGCAAAAATAATGCTGCCCTCTACAGCACAGGAAACTCCAGATATGTCATTTATATCAGCTGGGCAGTAACGTACATCAGTCTTTTGATAAAAGCTATGATTTTTTACTAAAATTATAAATTATTTTCCTCAGGGGTAATTTTTGGCATTAACATTGTTTAATATTTTCATCAATGATCTGGACGTTGGGAAAGAATGCACCCTTAGCAAGTTTGTGAGTGACACCAAATTGCAGGGCAGAAGTGATTGGTGGAGGAGAGGTCTGCCTTCTACAGGGATCTTGACAAGATGGAGGAGTTGGTCCATTAGGAATTTCACGGAGTTCAACAAAGACAAAGTCCTGCACTTGGAGTAGAATGACCCCATGAAATTGTCCAGGCTGAGCAACAGTTCCACAGAGAGGGAATGTGAGTTTGTTGGTGATTGAACATGGGTCAGCAGTGTTCCTTTGAGACGGTGAAGCCTAACCACATGCTGGGCTACATCAGCAAAAGCATTGCTAGCAGGTTGAGGGAAGTGATTACTTCCCTCTATGCCTCTACATCAAGAATGGTCCACTTTTGGAACAGAAATATCAGCAAATAGAGACGACTATTGGAGTGCCACCAAGATGGCTGAGGAATGGAGCGCAAACCATACAAGGAGTGACTGAAGGAATATGGTTTGTTCAGCTCATGAAGAAATGGATCAGGGGTCTAATAATCTTCAGTTATCTAATGGTGGGAGGTTAAAAATTGGATGGAGGCAGACTATTCTTGAAAGTACACAACAACAACAACAAAAAGACAATGGTCACAACCTGAAACAGGGAAATTCCAATTGTGTCCGAGGAAAAATTTTTTTCATGATGTGTTGGGAAGTGGCTTGCTGAAAAAGGACATGGGCCTGTGGAAAAGTTGTGCGAGCAGAGTTCTGTGTGAAAGAATGTCAGTTTGAGCAACAAGACTGGGCCTTGGCTGAAAATAGCTGGCTTTACTGATATTGGGAGAAAAACAACAGCTGGTCTCGCTGTTATCAGGAGAAAGACAGGAACGGTGTGACCTTGGCATAACTTCACAAGTAACTTTTGAAGAAGTTCTCATGAGAAAGTTACTGAACACGCGTAGCTGCCAACCACAAGTGGGTGTGTTTTAGTAATGAATAAACATTAGCAATGTACCAAACGTATTAGGTGTAGTAGGCATAATTATCACAAACTGTATAAATATGAGCTATCCGTGCAAATAAAGTTGAATCACTTCTATCACTCATATTGGGTCGACTTATGTGCATTGCTCCGCCGCTCCAACAAATGGCGCCCGAACGGGGACCAAAGAAAGGGGAATTGGAGCGACGGACACTGAGAAGCACCGGTAGCAGCGACCGGGGGGCAAAAGATTAACCGAACGCTGATCGTCTTGGTTGGTGTGTTAACTCTCGTGCCTGGACCGTCCAAAAGGGGTTCGCCGTCAGTGAGGGCTACTGGAAAAAGGCTGCAAAGACTTTTTAACCGAGGTGCCTTAATCAAGGTAGCACCCAGGAGTATCAAGAAGCCGGCCGGCAATGGATCAAGAGGTAGCCCTAAAATTATTACAGTGCTTTTTAGAAAAGCAGGGGGTAAATTGCGTTAAGCAAGTTTTGGGATTAGTTGCTTTAGGTCGTGTTAAGGGATGCTTTAAGAATCCGGATTTATTATTTGAGGAGAGTGAATGGCGTAGATTAGGAGACGTATTATGGGATATGGTAACTGACGATGATAAATCAGCTAAAAAACTAATGAAGCAAGGACAGAAACCTTTCAATTAGTGTGGGTACACCTTTTGAGCTTAGTACCTGGAATGCTATCGGAACCTCCCTATGGGATGAAATCAGTGACGGGTCTAAAGAAGTTAAAGATCTTGCAACTTTATGGAAATTGATTAAGACAACTCTGCAAAAAATGAAAGCAGATCGTAAAGCGTCTGTGTCTGCTTTTGCTGCTCTCTCTCTCCAACCGCAAGCGAAAGGGAAAAGCGGGGAGAAAAACATAATGCAGCGAGAGAGACTTTTTGGAGCTTGTTCGCCTACTCTTGTGCCCTTGACTTCTGCTCCACTCCCTGGGACTGCCGATATTAATCAGACATCTGACAGTTCCTAAGCCTCCCTAACCGTACGATTAAAGGAAACCCTACAGAATCAGGGAGTGAGTAAAAATCTGCCTACGAAAAACCAGCCCTCAGATACCACCGTTCAACATGAACAAATTATACCTAGCATATACCCTGATTCGAATAATGCAAACAAGGACTTGGCTACTCTAATAATAGAACAAAAAGAGACAATGTTAGAATTGTTAAAGGAAATGCGGAAAAGAGACGGGGAAACCAACCGTACCCGTGATAGATGCGGAGTCGCTTGTAATAGCTGCTGCAGAAGAAAGGCAAAGACATTGGATTAAGCAAGCCTGGATTGCTCAAAAACAAAAAGAGGGAGAAAGATTTAAACGGAGACCTACAGTGGATTCGACCTTGTTGTGGTATTACAAATACAGACTTACAGCCGCTGCTGGATTTATTGAGGGGCAGCGATAGCTTAACTTCTACAAGACAACTAAGTGCACCGGGACGGCAAGCCTTGACAGCAATTGGACAAAAAAATCACATCATCCATGTCTGGCAGATACGTTCCTGATTTACCCATAAATTTGAAACCTTATGCTGAGATTGATATGGAACACACTGACTGTAGTAAGCAGCATGACAGTGACACCGGTGATTGATCCACATCGGTTAACGCCATGGGACAGTAAGAATGTTTGGGTGTCACTAGCTAAAGCTATTAATCAAACCTCTTTTTGTGTGCTTATGTATTTTATTAGGTATAATGTTGTTTTTACTGTGCTTAATTAATTGTGTTCACAGATCTTTGCTAAGGGCAATACAGCAGGTGTTAAAATTTTACCTCAATCTATACACAAACAAATAGATTGGCTGGAGAAACATACACAAAGATCCAGCAAGAAACTAGTTGGTTTGATGGGGTGTTACAGTCAATATTCGGCAGGATAACACCACGGCTAATGTCATTGATTAAGGAAGCCTTATGATGGCTGGGTATATTGATATTAATCTGTGTAATAGTTAGAATTGCGTATGGGTACATGATGAGAGGAGTCTCAAAGCTGACACACCAAGCTCTACTCGCACAAAAAGAAAAAGGGGGAATTGTTGGGAAGTGGCTTGCTGAAAAAGGACATGGGCCTGTGGAAAAGTTGTGCGAGCAGAGTTCTGTGTGAAAGAATGTCAGTTTGAGCAACAAGACTGGGCCTTGGCTGAAAATAGCTGGCTTTACTGATATTGGGAGAAAAACAACAGCTGGTCTCGCTGTTATCAGGAGAAAGACAGGAACGGTGTGACCTTGGCATAACTTCACAAGTAACTTTTGAAGGAGTTCTCATGAGAAAGTTACTGAACACGCGTAGCTGCCAACCACAAGTGGGTGTGTTTTAGTAATGAATAAACATTAGCAATGTACCAAACGTATTAGGTGTAGTAGGCATAATTATCGCAAACTGTATAAATATGAGCTATCCGTGCAAATAAAGTCGAATCACTTCTATCACTCATATTGGGTCGACTTATGTGCATTCCTCCGCCGCTCCAACAATGATGAGACTGTTTAAGCACAAGAACAAAGGCTGTGGAATCTTCCTCCATAAAGGCTTTCCTAATTTGTCTGAACTTTTGAAGCTAGCCCTGCATTGAGCAGGGTGTCAAACTTGATGAACCCAGAAGTTCCTTCCAATCTTAGTTTTTTTGATGATGCTGTGATATTTTTCCCTAGACCTGGGGACACATTTTGGTCTTAAGTCTGAAATTTTAGGTTTAACAGAAGTCATCAGGTTTGCTAGAAGATTCCTGAATCATTTTTTTGTGGCCGGTGATATACAGGAGATCATCCTGTAATTAATAATCTGCTCTGGCCTCATTTCTAAAACAGTGTGAAGGGAAGTGATGATATGAGACCAACCAGTATTATCATGGGAAAAAAAAGGCATAAAAATAATCAATTGGTTGGTTGTTTGCTTCCAATGGACAGTAATACCTAAAAGCCAGAAGACATTACTCTGATTGCATTCACTGCATAAAAAAAGCAGGTACAAAAGATATGTGAGCTAAGCAGCAACAGAAACTATAAGCTTATATTAGATATCTAAAATTAGATAAAATTAATGCAAATCTTCATTTCTAGATAGCAGACCATATGAAAAGACAGTAATGAATGAGATAATTATTTGTGTGTATACAGTGCATTCTCTTCAGAGGAACAATTCCCAGTTAATTACAGCCTCTGAACTCCTTATATGCATCATGGCATGATCCACAAGGGCATCTGGGGAAAGATTTCATAGCAAGGGGCAGACAATCAGATTCTCAAATGATGTAAATCAATCCTTCTACTTCTCTCATGATACATCACTGTATTCCATCAGAAAATCTAGTGAGCAGATACCAAATATACAGATTCATACAACTAGAATATCACATATTTGTATTTATCTTTTAAATATTATAGTAAATTAAATTTATTTCTGCCAGTTAAACTAGTTCTACAGGTCTGCAGCATTATGTACAGGATCAAGATTTTGTTTCCTATTGGTGTCATCTCATTCTCCAAGTCTTTGCAAGTACAGCAACAGCAACAACAACAAAAAAGGTAGCCTGAACCTATTCCACAAGGAACTGTGATCTTGTCAGATCTTATCAGCTCAGAAAAGTTGGTCCTGGTCTGTAGCTGTGGAGACTTCAGTAGGAAAAAATGAGCTCAAGGGATGCCTGTATCTTTTGAGTTCATGTCTGGTACTGCTACAGCAAATGGTTTCAACCTTGACTCCATGTTTTCCAGCTATTTTCTTCCTGATTTAAGTTGTTTCAGTTCATGATCCTGCCTTCCCTGAGTTTAAGGAGAGTGACTTCTAGCTTTCTCTATGGGTAAGAAGGCAGAAGGAATAGGTTCATACCCTGCTTGTCTGCTACACATAGAGTATATGTTAGCTTTACATGGTTCTATGGCTGCATGCTACTCCCATGAAAATAATTTAGCAGATTACCTTTTTTTAATCTTTAGAAAGAACATTTGGGCAACAATGCTGGACATCAAAATAAAAAAAAAGATTGGATGAGGGAAGATTGTATGTAGAGAAGAAATAGCGACAAAGTCAAAAAGGAAAATATATGGAGAAATATATCTGTATCCTGTTAATCTGAATTCTTGTTTGTAAATGCATGAAGACAGGGGTTAACTCCCCTTTGTGTATTCTTGGCTTCATTACACACGTGGTTTGTTGTGCAATGAAGGACCTAATATAATAGGACATGCTGGGGAATAAGAGGGAAAGAATGAAAGAGCTTTACATATTGTTGACAATGTAGGAGGGAAGAAAAACACAGTGGATAGATAGAAAGAAAAAGAAAATAGAAGTGATAAAAGAAGAAAAATAAAGATGCCAAAAAATGTGGAGTAAAAGACAAAATAAAGAAGGAAATATTTGAAAAAGAGTGAAATAAGACAACTGAATCTTGTATTAGATGTAAACATAATGTTAGCTAAGACACTTAGCTCACACGTAGTCACCTACAAACTAGCATCTAATCTCAAATATCTTAACCTCAAACTGAATCCCAGCTGAAGTGCTTAAAAACATCAATAATATGCATATGCTTTCTGTAGTTGGTTTCTACACATCTTTACAGTTTATCTGCTTACAAAGATTTCCTTACTTCTGATTTTTCTCATGGCTCCTGTTGCTGCCATGAAAATAAAAATGCCACTTAAGAGAATCAGACTGAAGGTACATCTAGCCCACCTCTTGCCTTTGGTAGCATCCAGAAGCTGATAATTAAGGACCAGTATAAGAACTCTTGATATGAAAATATTTATTGAATTCCAAAATAATATGTTCACCATTGTACAGAATAGAGGACTACCTAAGTTTTGTTCCTGTTCTCATTCCCTCCTGAGGAGAGCTGGTGCAGTTTATTTTATGGGGCAGCTGAGCACTTCACTGTGTAGCTCAGAGTGAAAAGCCTGTTTCATCAGCACCCCTCTTTATTAATTTCCATCATTCTCAGGCAATGTGCTTCTGATGAAAGGGTGTGGGGACAGAAGCAATTTTTGTGATAGTGCTAGTTCTCTTCAGTAGCAAAGTCTACAATTTATTCTGGCCTTTACTGTATCAAAGATGCTAATACACCCCTTTTCAGAATGAAGCTAAGTCAAAAGAATATGTTCGGTTTATGTTCAATTTAGTAACTCAGCCCTGAAAAAAATTTCTTACTCAGATCCATTATAGTGAAGAATAAGAGTAAAGGCAGAAAAAAAAGGGAGAGACAGCTCTGTATAAGCTTCTTCACAATATGGGGGGCTCCATCAAGTACATAAAATATATCGCTTAAAAAAAAGCATGTGCTTTCTGTAAGCAAATTTTGGTAAAAACAAATTAAATTTCAGATAAATCTAAACTATCAATAAGGGTCTGCAAATCCTGGAAAAATAAACATTAAAATATGTGAAAAAAAAGTCTAGATCCCTTTGTCCACGAGGTTCAAGAAGCAGCGTTGTGAGGGCTGTTCCTGTCCAACTTATGTTATAAGCCAGGATCCACAGTAAACTTTGAGAGTGGCTCCACAGAGAAAGGGGAGAGCATGCTATAGACTGCTCTTTTGGAGGCACACACCACAATTTCTTTTTTTAGTACAGTGCTGTTGTTTTTAGATGTATTTGTTGATAGAGCTCATTGATTTCTGTTGAGATTTCTATCAAATAACACCTTGGTAACTTTATAAGGAGATGCGTGAGATATACTGCTGTTATTATTTCATGACCTGGAAGACCTTTCCCAGATCTAGAAAGTAATGTTAAGCAATCAGTGCTCAGTCTGCACTGTGATGCATATAAGGCCTTAAAAATGCTGTAGGAGTATCCTTGTAATTCTTATAAGTACTTGTCATTAATGTTAGCATATCTAAACGAATGGTGCTGCTCGATATTCTGAGACTTTTTCATTGTTTTGAATATTTGGCACATATATATATCAATTCATAATACCTGCCAAGAAGTATTTTCCTTTGTGAAAGAAAAACATACCATGACTCCTTTAAGAGTTTGTCTCTGTGATTATGTCTTTAGTACAGCCATCATGAGGAATGAGAAAAAGGAATATCTCTTTTATTGTGTGAAAATTTAAGTTCCTTTGGCTTATTGCAACCACCTTCAAGTGTTACAATATTGATTATTTAAATATCCGTTGCTACTCTGAGTATTTTCATGCTGACTGACAGATCCCATTACTTTATCTGCTGAGGAATTCAGATTTGTTAAAGTTATGAAAAACAGCACTGTGTATGAATCATCAATCTCGCTCTGTTGTTAGCGCTGAGATGTTATGGAGACAGCTGGCATTTCCTTGACATGTTGTACGATGTCCCTAAAATCTCTCATCTTTCCAGACCTGACAGAAAGAAAATTAATCGCACAGACAGCGATTTGTCATTTTGAGGATTATCCAGGCAGCCAAGTAACACTGAGAGTACTAAACGTGCTGTTCGCCATAGTAATTTGTGCACAGATTCCGCAGTGACATAAGGACCAAAGTGGCATTTGGTGGGTTGCACAGCGAGGTTAATTGGTCTATTCAAGTAGCAGGCACTTACGGCATCCGCACCCACTCCACAGTCAGGGCGTCGAGCTTGCCTTAAGATGGCAGCAGAGTACTTTGAATATGGGAGAGGCATTGCAAGCCGTACTTGGCAGTCGAGCTGAGGAAGGGAGAATGGACGATGTACAAACGTAAGAACTTCGGTAACACCGTATGAAATTAAATAAGGAGAAGAACTTTTAAATCTTAATTTTGTGTTTCATCTAACAGTATCCTTGTATTTTTTAGAAGGAAATCGCTATCGTTAAGGAAGGACAACCTATTTAAAAAGCTGAAATATCGGACATGATAGAAAGAATGATTCTGCAGAAAGGAATTATAAATCACACCTTCAAAAGCTATCTTGTATTTCTTGTCTTGAATACTGGCTTCATTTGCTGTTTCATTTTTTTAATAGATACTCAAGGCTTAACACTAGCCTTAATGTATTGGAGACTTGATTTTAAATTGGTCTTGTAGAATTAAAGTCAAATTAATGTAGGAAGACCACTACCAGTTAAAAGACAATCATGCAAGCATATCCGATCTTCAACTTGGAAAAAAAAAAGAAATATTGAAAATATTAAAAATAGAGTGAGACAACAAAGTTAATTCACCACAATTCCCTAAAAACCTGGTGATGTGTTTGTCAGGTGTGCAAACAGAGCCTAGTAGATACAACATGTGCGTGGCGTCTCTTACACTGAGGATTTGTGAAATTTTATGAACCCTTTTATAACGCCTGCTCTTTTCTGTGTTATGTTCTTCAGGGAGAACAAGTTTGTGGTCCCAGTTCCTATCCCACCATCACAGTCTCAACAGGTTGTGACACATAAGTGCTGTATGACTGTAAGAAGCAATCTGTGAACTAACACAAATCTGATGGCTGCTCCTGGAGGAATGGAGAATTATCTCCTACTTTAAATTGTTCAGTAAGCTGCAGGTCCCAGTGTATAATTTTAACCCAGGGACTGCAGCTGGTATTTTACCTTTGTAAAACTGGAAACTTGGTGGGTCTCTGTCTGTCATCTACCATTAAAAAGCAGAGCTCCACATGCTGGAATCTTCAGAACTGACTATCTAAGAACAGGCAGAAAATCAGATGTAAAACCCGGTGTTTATTTTAATCTCAAATGCTTTGGGGGTAGACGAAAACACCTGTTATCCCTTTTAAGTTATTTACTTGTTAATTTAATCCAGGACATTCAACTCATTTGTGTCAAGTCTGAATAATGAAATCAGACTGTTAGTTTAATATTTCAATCTGTACTTTGCATACTAGGGATTCCATCTGCCATTCTTAGATAATGAAATAGCCTGAGCTACGCAGCAGTGACATAGTGTACTGTATAGATATATTAAAAAAAATCATTTAAAATGACAAAAATATGAACCAAAGCATTGGTTTTGTGTGTTAGTCAGCTGACAAAGGCAAAAGGAGTCTGGAGCTAAAACTGTAAATTATAGCTCTGATTTCATATAGAACTGTGCAAATTCTGCACCCTGAAATCTGTGAGTTTCTCATTGGCTCCCATACACACCCTGGCAGCTCACTCTTCAAAAGAACCCTATAGAAAAGAGTGTGTTGCTAATTTCTTCCTTTACATTCGTCTCAAAGGAATATGTGTTTGTGCATCCAGTGTGTGCACATTTTCCTTCAAATATAATGCATTCCAGATTGGAATAAACAGCTGTCTCAGCGCCTCTTTGACATTTAGTGCTGTGCACTCACACCCTGTCCTGCCTAATAGTTATGAAGATAGGGATGTGGAGAAAAGGCTAGAGCTAACCTGGCTTATGCTAAATCTAAGGTTACACAGCGATGTGAAGGAAAGGCTAGAGTTATCCTGGTTTATGGTAAAACTAAGGTTACACTTGGCAGATCTACTGCCCAGGATGGGATGGTGACACAAAGGATTGCTATTCTGTTCCTACTGTTGGCATCCATTGCACTTCAAACCAAGTAACAGGGATGCTCAAAATATATTCTTCTGGACATCTGTCACTTTGTACAAGTTAATTAATAAACAGACTACTAAGTATTAGTGAAACTATAGGCTATTGTTCCTATTCAGGCACTCAGCTGAGAGATAACTTAGCTAGAGGTCTAGTGCTGGCTGCAGCTTGTTTTTAAACTGCTTTTTCAAAGTGAATGACCATCCAAGGATCCTTCTGAAAAACACAGTGTCATGAGCATTTTAGTCGGAAGTGGGAGATATTAATTCAAACTCAGCTGAGTAAGAGAGAATCCCAGACCAGGATTTCACATACCTTGGAGAAGCCAGGGTTACAAGACACAAGGTAGATGGCAAATGGTTCTGTGAATCTACCTCTTTCTTTTCTTGCAAAAATCCCCAAATAAAACATATAACGCTAAGTCAGCTGAAAGGTGTTTGTAGAAAAAGAGGTATTTTTAATGTTTTTCTTGTTTTCAGTGAGAAAAGAAACCTGGCTTGGTTTCATTTTATTTCAGTTTCATAGTGCCTTTTTTTTCTTTATCTATTTGCTTGTATTTTGCTTTTGGTTAAGCTGTAAGTGCAATACCCTCATCACCTATTTTTAGAAATGGACTGCTTTTGCTACACCCGATATATACTCAGTGCTTTTGGAACTGAAGATAGTCACTGACATCACACATATAAATCAGCAATGCAAACCAGTTTCCATAGTGCTGTGCTGATTTGGAAAATTTTCATGATATTTGTGATATTCATTGGTGTACAGCTGTCAGTGATTCTTAATTTACAGCAACTATGTAAAGCTACTAGCATGCATCAGCATTCACCTGTAGGGTAGTTTGGGAATGCAAAAATAATATGAATACCAGACAGTTCTATTTTGGGCTAAACTTCACAGTTTTGTTTTACATTATACTATCAAAATAGTATATTAGGCATTTTGTAATATGAGATTTTTAAACTGAATCTTTATTTCTTTATATAAATGTTTGATAGCCTTAATGAGTCTGGTTATCTGCTGAATTAGTCCTCGATTGTGTTTCTGAAATTCAGAGTGTTAAAGTACATTCTGTAAAACCAATGCTTTATTTGTATTGATGAAATGATTACAAGCCACATCTAAGCTTCCCAACCTGGCAGTGTATATGAAGGATGTTAAAAATGTCTGTATTAAAATGTGAACCCAAGAATGCCACACCAAGCTTTCAAAAATGCCTTAAATATTAGGAAATAAATATCTGGTAGGCATGGAAATTGCATTTGTAGTTAATGAGACTACTGTAGAATAATTCAGTTTGGTAATTGAATATGATTTTCTAAGGGATTGATTTAAGTGAGTTAAAGCAAGAATACTCAGACTAAATGCTAAAGCATGAATAAAATCATGGGTACTTTCAGTCATTCCGCTATTTTGGCATTACAGTGCTGCATCTAAATTACAAACGAGCTCAAGGGCAGGATACCACACCAAAGACTACATGCAAATTATATGGGTTAAGAAACACACCTTATACACAGAACTAAGGCTTTACTGTTAGACTAATTAAAGTACTATCAGTCTAGTGAAGGAGATATTATTAACTCAGTCACGATTAATTACTGTAACAACTTATAATGACAATTAAAACTGATAAAGATAAATGTTCTAGTATCAACCCTCTTCCATGCTGCTGGGCTTACCCCTGCAATCTGCCCAGGGTGCTGAGGTCAAAGGCACTGGTCTTCCTCAGGAGGAAGTTATGTAATTATGTTGAGTTATCAACATCTTGAATCATTTAGCAGGAAACCTCTGATGTTGATGGAGGGTTTCTTCCCTCTTGCTCTTCAGTTTACTTAAAACTCTATTTATATGTTTGCTAACAGTCTGCTTACTTCATCTTTATTCACTGATTCCCACTTCCATGCTGTATCTGAGTTTTTCTATATATGGGATGTTTTATGTATGTTGCATATTTATTCTTTGCTTCTTTATTTTCCTCAGAACCACTTCTTTCCCAGTTAACAAGGCTGCATGCCTTTAGTGAATAGTAACTGAACATTTGTGACACGTTTTTGTGTCCCTGGGGTGACCAGTGTCATGTGCATATATTTTCAAGGCCCACACCATGATCTTTACTCACACTGTCATGGTCTCTGGTTCAAGCCCTTGGTTTTCTTTGACATGCTTTGAGTTGTGGTTACCTGATAACAACTGATTGTTTGTTAGCACAAACTAATCAGAGAAACAGCCTTTCTGGAGTGACATTGAATAGTTCAGTCTACAAAAAATAGTGATCCATTTCAGAAATATATCCATCTATCTATCTACAGATACATACAGGTACAGAAATTTTACTTTAGTTACTACTATCTAATAGTTACAGTGACATCACTGATACGTTATCAAAATTTCTTTGCTCCAACAAGTGCTTATTTGCTAACTGAAACTACTATTCTAACTCTGCTACTTGGCTGTGATTTAATGTCAGCAACTCTAAGTGTAACCTCAGGTACATCACCATTGTCCTTCCAGTTACCGATACATTTACCCATAAATTCCTGTACAGGCAATTAATCTTTGTATATGCATGTGTAGTAGTGTGTCCTTCCAGAAAATTTTTCCTTGAAATACAAATACAAAACCGGAGGCAATAATCTTTGGAACAAGAATCCAAAAGTTCTTCCGGTTTGCCAGACTCGTGGTGTAAAATCATAGCCAGTGAAAGTAGAAGGCATGAACAGATGTGTTGCTGGTCTTTTTGAAAGGCCTTCCCATGAGGTCCTTGCAGGCAGCACATTGTTGTGTTGTTTGTGTCGCATCCCTGCCTTTGTGAAGTGTGGTCTGCTGTTGAAAATGCAAGTCATTGCCACACACAGAGAGTAAGCAACACATCCTCTCTTGAGTGAAGTTCACTGTCAGGGAAACTACTGGTTTTATTCTATATTTTATTCTGCTGCATGATAGGCTTTTACACTTATCAGTAAGGTAATGAGAATGTCATTCAAGGACATTGCAAACAGGGTTAATCAACATTTGCTGATGAAGTTTTCAGTTTTATGTGTATTCTGTGAAGTCAAATCTATCCCATCCATGTAGTTTGGGGGGTATTAAATGAGTTTCACATGATCACATATAGGTATGTTGCTCAAACCATTGGGGAAGGCAAACCTTTAGAATCTGCATCTCCTGGCATGGAACCTCCAGGCTATGGGCAGACAAATATCTAACACAAGCAGCCACACTGAGAATTGCTTTCACAGGATAAGGCATTTTAATTTGAATATCCTAATATTTTTATGAGAAAAAGAAGCGATGAAGTGATCACAACTAAAAGAAAATGTTGCTTTGATTTGTAGAGTGAACAAGACTTACCAACAATCTTGTATAATCTTCATTTCAGCTTGGAAGAAAATACCAGCTGGTGGCATGTTTTATAATGGAAGTTATACATTTGAAGTTCTACAATCTTAAGAATTTTGTTGTTTCTTTTAAGAATTCTGTTAAAAATTAGGTTATTCTTTTTATTTTCTTCAAAGGTAGTCTAAATTGGAAGTCTTGGTGACCTCCATGGGAACTTTACACAAAAAAAGACCATGGGCTTAAATATCATAATGACACAAAAAAAGGGCAGAGTTAAAAATGAAACAATCTGCTGTAAGGAACAGAGAGCTGGAAATCCAAAAAGCTTGCAGACAGTTTCTACTCCTGGTTCTATGGTACCTGTTGTCTATCTTTGATCAAATAATTTCCATACTTTGCCATTTTAC
This sequence comes from Astur gentilis, assembly GCF_929443795.1. Classification (NCBI taxonomy): domain Eukaryota; kingdom Metazoa; phylum Chordata; class Aves; order Accipitriformes; family Accipitridae; genus Astur; species Astur gentilis. Next base: position 20,523,909 of record NC_064890.1, on the reverse strand, counting down.
CCATCTATGTTAGAACAAATGTCCCTAGTTCTCCCTGATAGGATGATAATTCATGACAAGTTTAATACACAAGTAGCACTATTGTCTAGTATGCATTTTAAAAGTTTTCCAATCATATGCATATGTTCAGATATCATAGTACATCTTCTATACTCAGTTTTAGAAGGTTAGTTCTTGATAGTTATAATTTTTAAAATATCAAATAACCATCCTATAGACTTTTGTGAGAATCTTAGCAAGAATAAAATGTTCTGAGCAATCTGCTCTCTCTTTCAGAGTACAAGTGGAAAACAATTACATGAAGCTGGTAAATTTCTTTTCTTTTCTTTTTTTTTTTTTAAGAATTTATACCAGAAAAAAGAATTGTTAGAAACAGTTGAATGAAATCTTGAGAGTAGGGATCTGAACAAAGTAAAATAATTTTTACAGCTGAGGTCAAGTATGCCAAGTGTTTTACCTAATAATATTTTATAATTGATTTACGATTACTGAAAATAGGAGCTTATGAAGACAACTTCAAAGGGTCTTTCAATCCAGTTGTTCTAACAGAATCTGCTAAAACAATTAATAATGCATATGACACTTTACTATGTTGTCATTTTTCTTTCCTAGTTAATGGATACTGCTTTCAATTTTACATTCAATTACTCTGATTAATTAAGCTTTTTTTGTCCCCTATTTCTATTAACAGATTAAATGTAATAGGCGTTTCATTTGGGGGTAATTAAGCATCCTTTTAATAAGGAAAACTGATTTTTGTTTGCTTATTTAGCTTTATAAATATCCTTCTAACCCTGCTGGCACTTTTTTCTCATAGAAAAAGCCAAGAGGGAGAAATAGTAATGCAAATGCTTCAGAATTTACCTCCACATTTTTTCTCTGTATATGAACTAGAAAAGGAAAGAATTAGAGCATGAGGGAAGAGATGCAGGCACTGGATCTGCTAGGTAGTCACAGTCTTACAGCCCTGGCTTGTTTTCTCTTTTGCTGGTTGAAAAGCCCAAATAGGCACTGTCCCCCAATGCTCCCTTTCCAAATAGTTTCCAGTTTGAACATCCAATTACCTAGAACCTTACTTACCTAAGTGTTTTTCAGCTCTAATGGCATATGTGTAACAGACTCTTAAGACACCTCTAGCTGCCCAGATCTTAATGGAAGATCTCATAGAACTTAATTTCCATCTAAGTAACATTAATAAGAGCTAGAAGACATTATAGTAATCAGGAAAATAAGCCCAACCAAAATAGTAGGGATCAAACTGCCACAAGATTTCCTCACTTACTGTTTAACATTTAATCCCACTAACAGAAGCTCAGTAGGTGACATTGTGGCTGATTTTCTAGGAGACAACTTACCTTTGGCATGACACCAGCCACATATACTTGCAATTTGGCTTCTCTGTAGGCAGATAACCAGTGGGCCATAACTGTGCCCCCTTAGTATCCTTATTAAGGAGAATCCTAACATAAGCTGAGTACATATTAATATATTGCTTTGTAAAGTGAAGACATAGATGCTACATCTGAAACCTTCCTTGAGTTTATCTTAGGAAAATTATTTCATCATTTGCAAAAGAACCAAATGGGAGATGAGGTAAGATTCAGCACACAGCTAAAATGGCTAAATTTAGCCCTTTTTTGGCTCACACTAAATAGACAGATGGCATTCAATTTACTTGCCTAAACGCAAGCATCTAGTGCCATTTGACTTGCCCTAAGGTATTCTGCCTGTGTCCCTGCTGCTGCTCCAGAAGGGCTTGGATCTTTTTCAGGTCCTTTGTAATATGTCATGGCCTTCTGAGTATATGTCAGATACTTTAAGATGCCTAAACTGGCAATAGATTACTGTATTTAGGCAACTGGATCCCTCCTGTTCTGGCTGTTCAGATTCATAGCCATAAAGAATTCTTTTTATTAGTGTCCATCAGCAAAGAGGACTTAGACACATAGCACAAAAACAGACAGCTACAAGTTGACATCTAAATTTATGTATTTTTAATTATGATGTGATTCCTACCATACCCCTGGTTTGATACCTTTTGCTATAATGGGATAATTAATTTCCCACTGTTTGCTTGTAGTAAAATATTAGCTAATGCCAAGATAAGGCTAAGTGCTGGGTCCTGCACTTGGGTCACAACAACCCACTGCAACGCTACAGGCTTGGGGAAGAGTGGCTGGAAAGCTGCCTGGCAGAAAAGGACCTGGGGGTGTTTGTCGACAACCGGCTGAATATGAGCCAGCACTGTGCCCAGGTGGCCAAGAAGGCCAATGGCATCCTGGCTTGTATCAGAAATAGCGTGGCCAGCAGGACAAGGGAAGTGATCATCCCCCTGTACTTGGCACCGGTGAGGCTGCACCTCGAGTCCTGTGTTCAGTTTTGGGCCGCTCCCTCCAAGAAAGACATTGAGTTGCTGGAGTGTGTCCAAAGAAGGGTAACCAAGATGGTGAAGCATCTAGAGCACAAGTCTTACAAGGATTGGCTGAGGGAACTAGAGCCATTTAGCTTGGAGAAAAGAAGGCTCAGGAGAGACCTTATTGCACTTTCCAACTGCCTGAAAGGAGGTTGTAGTGAGGTGGTAGTCGGTCTCTTCTCCCAAGTAGCAAGTGATAGGACAAGAAGAAATGTCCTCAAGTTCAGAGGTTTAGATTGGATATTGGGAACAATTTCTTCACCAGAAGGGTTATCAAACATTGGAACAAGCTGCACAGGGAAGTGGTTGATTCTCCATCCCTGAAGGTATTTACAAGATGTGTAGATGTGGTGCTTAGGGACGTGGTTTAGTGGTGGACTTGGCAGTGTTAGGTTAACAGTTGGACTCGATGGTCTTAAGAGTCTTTTCCAACCTAAATGGTTCTATGATTCTATGATTCTATAATAAGAACGAGGGAGTAATTTCATCCTACTGCTGCAAGAAGAATCTACTCATAAAACAATCTAATTGTGCCTACTAAAGCCACAGTTATCTTCTCATGATCACACTTGGGTAGCATTTAGTGAGTCTTAGACTACAATGACTCAGTAGAACACAAAACATAGTAAGAAAAAGATCACAAATCCATTGTCCTTAGCCCATGGTTATTTTAAAACAAAAAGCGCAGAATAGAATAAATATGGGTTCACGCTGACTAGATTTTTCTTTTCAGGCCAAAGAAAAGGTAGAAGACAGTGAGATAATTCCTACAATGAGACAAAAATGCAAGACCATAAAACATTAAAAGGCAGAAAAAAAATGCCAATCTGGACAAATGCAGGCAGGTCCCTCTATGCTGAATGTCATCTAAGTCTTCTTACACCCATGTTCACTTTATAGACAGTTGATGCAAAAAAAAAGCCCTAGAAATCCATAACAACTTCAAGGTTAGTCAATCCTATGGTCCAACATGCTCTAGCTGCCAAAACAAGCTGTAAACAACAGAGTAGCTCTGCTGGAAGTCCTCCTGGAATGGACTTTTAGTAGTGCACTTGGTTACTACACAATGAACTTATGCTGTTGTGCTCTGCTTCAGAGGAATTTTTACAACAACAAGCAAGAACATACACTTCAACTTCATCCTTGATGTTATAAGCTAATACGCTATATAGATCAGAAGGCAGCCATGAAAACTTCTGGTCTTAAACCACAAATTCATAGATGAAAGTGATTCTCACTTTTCTAAATAATCTCTTTTCCTACTCCCTTTCTTGAAAAATACCAGAATAAATCTATGTAAGCTTACGTTCTGTATCTCTACTCAGAGCACATAGTGTATCTAATTTATTTGTTATTTATAAGCTCAGCTTTTATGACAGTGATATACTTTTTTTTCTTTTTAGCACTTTTATGATAGTGCTGTCATAGTACGCACAGGAAACGTCTGACATTTGAGTCACTACTGATCTAGGTCATAACCAGAACAGTACACTAAAACCGTTTTTCACTTGAAACAATAAACTTAGATGTTTTTCTGGAATCATCATAAGAACTTCAGAAGAGTTCATAAAACTTAGGGAATTCCAGCTGCATATAGGCTACTTAAATCAATCTGATGGCAGGTGGGACCTGCTTTTCATGGATGAAGTTCTCAGAAAGAGTTTTCATTTGTGCTACAACAATTTAAGATGGGATATTGCACTGCAAAAGTAAGTAAAATTACAAAATTGCATTCATTTTGCATTGATGATAAGGCACCTATTTTTGTTTATTTGTATCATGGAAATTCTAGTATCAGCTTATACTTCTGTTCACGTTAACTTGAAAATGCAGCTTAGTCCTTCAGTCTGCCCCAGAAATCCCTTTTTTTATTCAATTTTTCTACCATTGTTTTTATTCTTTAAACGAACATTAAAAGAAAAATTATGAGAGCTTCATATATTGCAAAGATTAAAGAAAACTTTTGTGGTTCTTCTACATTTTAATTAATATATATCAAATTTTCTGTACTAAAGGAACATCGAGAAATTCTATATTGAATAAAATTATCGCCTTTAAAATTATTTTTAAATGTAACTAGAAAAGAGTGGAAGTTCTGAGACTCTATAAAGATTTTATCTATGAGCTTAATCCTGTCTTTCCTTTGATTTAACCTTAATGATAGGCTCTAGCCTTTCAAGACTCATGCAACTACCGTTGCTCTAAAGTACATCTTAGGTGCTGTCAGTTTAATACTTGCTATATGTAATTTGTGATGTGTAATTTGTGACTGCAGCAGGCTAATAACTAAGTGTATGATGTGCCCCCCCCAAACCTCCCAACATGCATTTATATATTCTAATGAGCCTCATGTTCTCTGTGAAAGTATCTATGCATGTAGCAATGTATGCTGAAAAATATATTTCATAAGCATATGTCATCTTGGTGGGTTTTACAGTATCAGTTCTCTACCGAAATAAAGATTCATAAAATAAACTTCTTTACAGTATTCAAGCTTCAGAGAACAAATATTGCTCTAAATTATCCTTGATTTCAAGAAGAATGATGATATTGATCTTAATTTGTTCACATTTCCTTTTAATGTTGCTGATAGATGACCAATTCCTGACAGAAAATTTAGCAATCAGCTAATTTTGTAGGATTTCAGCATAGATCTTTTCAATATTGCTACTTGAAGATCTTATCCTTACTGGGATTAAAACAATAACTGTCTCAGAAATGCTCTTGAATATCCAGATTTTTCATTTCTCTGCTGAAAGAGGGAGAAGTGACAGCCTTTGCAGTTTGTAAAAAAAGATTGTGTAAGACATTTAAAGGAAAATGGAGATTTTCATTGACTAGACCTAACTGGATCACACTGCATGGTACAAAGATTGGTTTTGAGCTTGAGTTGCTCAAAAAACTTAGAACTGAACAGGAGACAAAGTAACAGTAGGAATCAAGAGGAAGCCATCTCAGGAAAGCCCGATGTTGCAGAATCAGAAAGTTCTTGTTGAAAAGAAGACAAAACATATATCAAAAGGTAATAGAAGGCTTTGTCTGGTCTCTGAAGCTAGCCAGAAAAAAAATGTTATACTGGGAAGCTGTCTGATTCTTAGAATACAGGTCTGATTTCTACCTCAGACTGTCCACAAAACCAAAGAAGGATTTGTTCCACTCATCCCCTGTTCTCTGTGTTTTCTTGATCACCTTGCTTTTTCCTATTTTATATCTATTCTTTCTTTTTTATCCTTCTCTTCAGGCTCTGAATGTCTGCTTATATGCATACACACATGAATAAAAGCTCCATAAAGTCTTACTGGGGAAACACAGAGAAAACTAGAAGTATTAATCAGAAATTGCTACCTGTTTGGAAATCTTGGGAGATTTACAACTGCTTTCAGTAATGTCTACTAAACTTTGTCTGACAAACTTCTACTTAAGAAAAATGTTCTATTAAAGCTGGTATTACGCTATTTCTCCTAAGGGTCATAAAAGGGAAGGAGAAGGATTAGCAACTATGAGCAATTATTTGAACCCATAGTATTTTAAGAAGGAAGATTTTAATTGGTACAGGGACTGCATCAATAGCAATTTCTAATCCTGAGCTATAGTTTGACTGATATTTGCACAGTTCTGCAGTGTTTCTAATCAGGCCAACATCTTTTATCACCTTATTTCTTATTTTTTAACATCTTATTTCCAGTGTGCGAGATGTTACTGTTTTAGTGTTAATGTATGATTTATTTTATGTTACATTTGACCTGGATTTCTCAGATACATTGCTTTAGTCTTGGTTTAGTTCAATATTATCAATAATAGCTTAGCCTTTTCTGATATGCATCTCATATTTTTGTTTATTTTTCAAAGAAATAAAATAAAAATGCATGATGTTGGTACTTGGTTCTATTTGTTTTAAGTGGTAAGCCTGGTTCAGAACATTTAAGGACCTCAGTGATTGTCAGATAGGAAATGAAAAGCCTGGATGAAGTCTCCTTATATAGTTTCGTTTTCTGAAAAATGGTATAGGGCAGGCTAATATAATTCACTGTCCAAATGACAAAATATGTCTAAACTACAGCTTTATTTTTTACATGATATAGTGTTTATTTAAAAGAAAACTATTTTTGTCAAATTGTCTTGAAATTGCCAGTGTTCAGGGGCTTTCAGAGAAGAAGATGGACTATGATTACAAACCTCTAAATATATAGAAGATGAGGTTGATAAGAAACATAAAAAAACCTTTTTTCTTCAGCACAGCTCTCAGAACAAGGCTGAAGGGAGCTGTTGAATTTTTAAAAGGCATTTTGTAAAATGTTTAGTCACGAGGAGGAAAAACATGAGAGACAAGACCAAGGCAACAAGCTAGCTAACCCACCTGAACTCTAAACATATTTCCTAGATGAACTCTTGGAAGATGATACTATTGAGTTGAGGGCTCTTACAGTGAAGACCTTTGGAAACAGTCCCTTTCAGTAGTACTTTCTGAATGCGGAGATAAATGATGGTGGCAGTATCTTCCTGTTTAATGCTATCTTTCCTTTTCTGTTACTCTGTGTCTAATAATGCTTTACCAAGAAAGAAGAAAATGTTTTCTATCCACTGAGTTTCTCTAGCATTTAATGTCATTACCTTATTCTGTATTTTTTAACCAAAGTCAGGGCACTTATAGGGCTTGTCTGCTCTATTCATGCATTGCACTGGAACTGAGACTTTTCTATACAATTTCACTGAAATTCGCCAATGGATGTGCAGACCTACTTTTCATGAGAAGCCAAGGTGAAAACAAATTGTACGTTGCATTCTCAGAGTACAGTGTACTATGAATTGTTTTAAAGATTCCTTACAGGCAATGGCTGAAAAGGCCTTATTTCTGGATCTTTCTGTGATTCCTAATGCTGTTGCTGTCAGCAGCATCCATCTGCTTGACAGCACTGACACTACCCCCTCTTCCTGAGGAGAAGATACAAACCTTTAGTATACACTATTCATGGTCACCTCTTGCCTACACTTTAAATTACTTTCATGGGGTAAGACTACCCCCTGAACATGCTTGTGGTGACGTCAAGTTTTTTTTACAACTTCTTTACTTTAAGTTGCTTCTAACAGTCTTCTGTGAAATTACAGAAACATACGCCTATGTATGAAGCTCCATTTTAAATCTTAACCTTTCCATTTATAAATAAATCCAAATAACATTATGTTTATCTTCTTTTGTCATGGCAGGCACTCTCACAATGGAAATGGTTGTTGACTCAAAGACAGACCCTGCAGCAAGTAAAAGAAACTGAGTCTGAGTCTGAAAACATGCAAATCAATTCAAAATCCATAACAATATCTTCACATGGCCAATATTAGAAGATCTTACATATACTAGTATGCCTATGACAACATATAGTCCTTTGGGAATGTACTAGCTGGACATAGTTACTCTGCATAGGAATATAATCATCTGTGGGATTAGTGACTGAATGCATTTTATGTATATTAACATCCTATTATTTAAGAATATCAAAGGATAAGTAATATAATAATTATATTGAGAATAACCAACATCAAAATTCTATGAACTATTTAAATATAAAACTGAGAAGTGGAATTGAAGTTCATGACCATGATTTAAAATAAAGTTATGTTTTGATGTAATTTTAAAGTTACCTTTTCCCTGTGTGGTGGGTTGACCCCAACCCAGTTGCTCATTCACTTTCCCAGAGGGTTGACAGAGAGAACAAGAAAGGCAAAAGTGAGAAAAACTCATAGGTCAAGATAAAGACAGTTTAATAACTGGGAAAAAACCCTTAAAAGCCAGAGTGATACAAAGGTAGTGACTTACCACTCCCGCAAGCAGAGCAGTGCCTAGTCAGTCTCTGAGCAATGGCTACTTTGGAACATCCCTCCCTTGCCCCTCCCATTTTATTGCTAAGCATGACTTTTATTGTACGGAAAATGTCTTTCGTGAATTAAGGTCAGCTGTCCTGGCTGTGTCCGCTCCCAAACTTTCACCCTGTCTGGGAAGGATGACTCCAATGAATGGAGTCAATTGGGAGAATTCCTCTAAAATTTGACTAATTGAAACATCTCTGAAGATGCAGCCTGGATCTTAAAATGGAGGTAAATTTTGAAGAGTCTGTTTAAATATATTGATTATAGAATGTACCTCAGTGATTATTTTTTTCGCTGCTAAAGGGCAGGAATGAATTTCATCCTGACAAGTATTTCGTGTTCCTTAATCCCACAAAAATACTCACAATATGAACTTCCATAAGTTGCTCAGCTCCTGCATTGCAGTTAGTGATTCTATTATGGGAATATTCCACTGCAGAATATGAGCTGCACTATAGAGGCAAACCCCTGCACTGTATTCCAAAATGTGAGTGGATGGATTAATAAATTCAAGCTCTATTAATCTGTGATTTTTTAAAAATTAAACTGTTTCAGAGTAAAATAAATAGAAACCACCACAGGTGAAATGAAACTGCAGTCTTAAAAATTGTGGTGTTAACACAGACAGGGAGGTAGGCAGACAGAATTGTGGACTGTGCTGTAGAAACACCTTTGTCTTTTGACACTGAAATCTTACATTTAAAATTAGCATTCCCTTGAAAGTTGACAGCTGGATCAATGGATACACTGAAATAGATGTGAATCATTATGAAGGTCTAAGACTTTTTTTTTCCTTCTTTCTTTCCGGATAAATTAATAAAGAAGTCCAAATATATAAATTAGGGAACAAATAAGGCACTCTTTGTAGTGCTGTAAACAGAGTGTGACCTAAAACATTTGTTCAGCACTCTATTTTGTTAACAACATCAGATTCAGATCATTGGCTCATATTACCTGGAGACAGAAAGAAAATTGGTTGAACTAATTAGGAAATTTGCAAGACAGGTAATTTGTGTTTAAGACTCCAGAAAACATACAACATGTTTCATAATAGGAGCTGAATTGCTTAGCTGATATACAGACAATGTGCAGATATAACTTTTATTTATACAATAGAGGTACAAAACAAATCCAGATGGAAATGAGAAATCTCATCTATCAAATCAAAAACTATTCATAGGCAAAATTTCATTTGTCAGGGCTTAATGTGCATGCAATTTACATAAATCACTTTTTTTGCATTAAATTAAGAAAGCTTACAGGAAAAATATGCATACTAGGAACCAAGTAGACGCAAAATTTTTACTACAGTGACTACATTTTTCTCTAGATTTAAATTAATTTATTGTAGTGGAATTATGGCAAAGAAGACCTTGAACATTCTGATTGTAAAACATGATGATGGATACTTTAGGTCAGTCTCCTAAAAGGAAAACCTTTTAATTTGAAGGGAACTTTAACACCTTTCATATGATTTCAGTGTAATATGAGATAAGGTATGACTGTAACATCTAATAGTTGGACCACTTCTTGAAACTAAAAAATTATGGAAGTCAGTCATAAAGCTAACCAACTCTCAGTAAAGCTATTATTTTTACTCATCCCAAAGGCAGTTTTTTCATTAACATAAGGGAAAGTTAGATAAAGTTCCAGTAATCAATGCTGCTAAACTGCGTACAAGAGCCCCATGTGTATCACATTATTTTAAAAATATGCTATAAGTATCAAATACATTTGTGCATTTGATAAAATACCATAGCGCTGCATTAATACATATTTTGGTCCACTATGGAAATAGTTTAGTGTTGATATAGAAAAATCATTGCTTTCAATTATTCTTCTTCAATGCCTCTGAATTACTTTCCCATTACCTATTGCCCTTCTCTGAGGTAGTTTTGGTCTGCTTTTCCAGATTCTACAAGTCTACATTTGGTAATGGAAGAAAGAAAAACAAGTAGAATGGATCATTTATAGATATTTTAAGATAATACTGCTCTCCTCAGCCTTAAATTTTCTGACATATTTATTAATTTATTATTCTACTATAATAAAAATGGTCACATATGCAGCAGGCTTATAGAGTAATTATTGATAGGGGCTTTGACTGATGAATCACTGAAGAACCACTTTATGCCATCACTGAAATTATTGTTTGTTACCTTTTCACTTTAAAAAATGTGGTCACTCATACATCATATTTAATCAGGAACATGGAAAACCATTTCAATATAGAAAACACTCATAAAGGAAAACCATGAAGGTATGTAAAAACTGAAACTGCAGTACTTAAGATACATTGGCTAAAACGTATACTAGTTCTACTATCACCACCAGCAGAAGAGTTGATTCTGAGCTTTCTGTCCTTAAAAATTCTGCAGAACTTTTTCATCATCTTAACTTCCCTTTACATGATTTATTAATTCCTGATTCATAAGATTCATGGACAGACCAACATTCCTGATAAAGTTAATACAGGTGTTTGTGTAACAATCTTCTTTTATCTGTTACTTTCACAGAGCCATAATATCTTACATAGATCTGTTCATACAGATAAATACAATTAGGATGGTCTGTTTCTCTGTACCTAACAGAAAAGTGCAGTTCACAAGACCATAAGTTTGTGATCTTATCCATCTCTGGCCTTGTTTAGTTTACTAATACAGATGTAGCCAGTAGGATTATTTCCCAGTAGGATCCATTTTCCAAAATAAGGAAACAAATATACCTATATCCTTCCTAACAAAAATGCTAAAAAGAGCAGTGGAGGTTTCACAGCTGCCACAAACCTGTTTCAATGTTTAATTCCTTTCACCATCAGAAAGTTTTCCTTAGTATCTGTTAGATCTCCCCTGCTTCATTTCAAGCTTAGCGGTTGGGCATGAGGAACGCAGTATAGTCTTTCTTTTTGTCATAGTATGTATTTGAAGATATCCATGTTTACATTAAGAAAATATCATGAAAAGTTCATCATCAAAGCAAAGGAAGTCTTCCTAGGTCACATTACATGTATGATTTCTTCTGCATCTTCTTTATTCTTCCTTGCTGTTGCTCATCTTAAAGAGAAATTAGATTGATATGACATAGTTATTCCCGGAAAACTGATGTTGACCATTATTTCTATACATGTTTTCATAAGGTCCTAACCTTAGAAATAGCTTGATTAACATGGCAAATTGAAATAGAACTGACTGGTCAATAATTTTTCACTTACTCTTTTAACCTAAATATAGTTAAGCATTTGTCCTTACATAGTGTTTTGAAATATCATACGTCCTCCATGGAAGGTCTTGGGCAGTTCTTTGTGTATATTAGGACAAATTCAATTTATTTAAAAAAATCTCAAAATCATCTAGAAAGCTTGCTGTACCCTTTTACACATCCTTTGTTCATTTTATTTTTCCTGCTGAAACCTATTTCTTTCACCCATTAGTTTCTAATCATCACCAAATTGCATGCAGTGATATCAGTTTACCAATGTAAAATTTACAGCACTAAATAAGTCACATCTGATCTTGGTGTGATGATAAAATTCTGTCTCATTAATGTAAGGAAGAGTAAGCTTTCCTGGTGGGTTCAGAGACACCAAGATTTGGCATTCTCTAGCCTTAATTTTTTAGGATGTAAATATTTCTTAATGCTTTCTTTACCAACCAATGGGTATTCATTCATTCTCGCTGAATTTTCAACAGCATTTTGTTCCTGCTTGACTAGTTAATCTGTATAGTTTAATCTTCTACTGCTCAATCCATTAAACTTTTTTTGCATTAGCTATGTTGCTTCTCAGAGTTCACCACAGTATAATTGATTGAGCAGCTTTAGATATCGTGTAGGAAAGGATAAGCATATTACACTGAAATTACACACACTCTTGTTTCTTTTTTTGGGGCGGTGGAGGGCAGAGGTTGTTTGAAAGACAGACTTTATAGAAAAGCAGAAAGATTTGCTTCATGTAACTCTTATCTACAGTTTCATAAGGTTAAAATCCCACATACTACAAAGAGGTAAAGAAAACGTTTAAAACTTCCTAAGTGTTCACTGTTATGAAGCCATGTGAATGTACTCTTACAGTAGGTCTGTGTGTTGACAGCAGACATGAATCTTGGGTGAAAGAACTGTTTATTAACCTTGGAAACAGGAAAAAATGGCTTCAACCTGAATGCTTGAAAGTATTCAGGTACTTGCTTAACTTCACTGATATCAAGATAATTGCTGTCTAAATCTTCTGGAAGAACTGAGCCTCCAGCTTACATTTTAGAAGCATACTCTTATTTAGGTCCCTACATTGTCTCTGTGGTCAATGAAAAAGAAGCACCTCCAGAGTACATTTCTTTCTACCTATGTTATGTACCTCTTTAAAGAGAGGATAAACCAGTCTTTCACAGTGCTTATCTCTCTTAACTGACTACAGAGAAAAGCCTAGGTGATTAGCTTAAAAGAGATGACAAATCTTCACCTTACTAAAGTTTGCTGAGGCTGATCTCAGACTGTAGACTAAATCATGGGCCTACAAGACCACCCTAGTGAAGGCAGAAAGGCGCTGCAGAAAATTGGCCAGTAGCTAAGCCCTACACAGCCACTCATTCATTCTGCTGCCAGTGGGAGCTAAAGTGAGAAAAACTCATGGATCAAGCTAAAGACAATGTAATGAGTGAAACAAAGCTGTGCAAAGCAGAGCAAAATAAGGCCTTTATTCACTACTTCCTGTCAGCAGGCAGATGTTTAGCCACTTTCTGGAAAGCAGGGCTTCAGCACGTGTAATGGTTACTTGGGAAGATGAACACCATAAACAAGAATGTCCCTCCTTCCAACTCCTTTCCCTTAGGTTTTATTGTTAAGCACAACATAAAATAATAAAATTATTTAGGTTGGAAAAGACTTTAAGGTCATCGAGTCCGACCATCATCCATGCCCACTAAACCATGTCCCGAAGCGCCTTGTCTACGCGCTTTTTGAATACCTCCAGGGATGGTGACTCAACCACTTCCCTGGGCAACCTGTTCCAATGCCTGACAACCCTTTCAGTAAAGAAATTTTTCCTGATATGCAACCTAAACCTCCCCTGCCACAACTTGAGGCCATTTCCTCTTGTCATATCTCCAACCACATGACAGAAGAGACCAGCACCCACCTCACTACAACCCCCCTTCAGGTAGTTGTAGGGAGCGATAAGGTCTCCCCTCAGCCTCCTTTTCTCCAGACTAAACAGCCCCAGCTCCCTCAGCCGATCCTCATAAGTCTCATGCTCCAGGCCCCTCACCAACTTGGTTGCCCTTTTCTGGACACTCTCCAGCACCTCAATGTCTCTCTTGTAGTGAGGGGCCAAAACTGAACACAGTACTCGAGGTGCGGTCTCACCAGTGCTGAATAGAGGGGAACAATTGTGTCCCTGCTCCTGCTGGCCACACTATTTCTGGCACAGGCCAGGATACTATTGGCCTTCTTGGCCACCTGGGCACACTGCTGTCTCATATTCAGCTGGCTGTCAACCAGCATGCCCAGGTCTTTTTCTGCCAGGCAGCTTTCCAGCCATCATAGGATATAGAGTATTCCTTTGATCTGTTCGGGTCAGCTGTTGCTGCTGTGTCCCCTCCCAACCTCTTGCCCACCTCCAGCCTACCCAGTGAAGTGGTAGAGTGAGAAACAGATACCACACCAAACACAATGGTGTGTTATCAACACTATTTTAGTCACAACTCAAAAACACAGCACCATAGAGGCTGCTAGAAGAAAATTAACCTCATCCCAGCCAGACCTAGTACAATCTCCACCCCTTATGCCATATCATTTTCATCTTGGTCAGGTCCTACACAATACAATAGATCTTCATTAAGCACCAGTCTGCTCCCTGTCCTTTCATATATACACAGGGAACCACAGCCGCTGCATCTACCAGGCTGAAACTGTAGTCATCCAGGACGGAAAGTCCTGCCTGGATCCCGAAGTTCACCAGTCCTTAACACTTAGGAACAAAATTTTCACAAAAAACAACTTTCCACTTCCATTGTTCATAAGTGGAATCTTTTTTGTGTGAGAAAGATCAGTACATGGAGGTTTTAAAACCAAGGAGGTGTTTTCCCTTTGTTTTCTTCATATATAAAAAATACATATGCATTTGTACAACAAACTATATTGAATGTATAAAATGGAAAAATGTTCAGTGAACAGAATGAATAGATTATTCATTTCTCTCAATTTATGAGATACTCATTAGTTCAAATGAAAGTCACAAGTCTCAAAGACAACAGTACTGTAAATAGTTTCTTTGGGCTCTTTTTTAGTAATACAAACAAAATTAATTTGAACTCTGAGTCCTCTTATCTAAGTTTCAGCAATTGGATTAGGTATCTAAGGTCTGAATTCTACTACAGAGATGTCCTTCTCTCTGCTTGTACTGTACCCTTGGCAAGATGAACCTGAGTCAAATTGGCCAATAAGCTACACTAGTTGAAACAATGAAAGCTTATTCTCAGAACTCTAAGTTATTAAAAAAGTGAGATTTTTTACTTTTGTTTGTTATTTTCATTCTTTTACACTCAAGAGAGTGAGAAAGGACACATTCTTCATTTTATTTTTCTCTTTAGCCATTGGCTTACTGGTTTCAGTCCATCTCAAGGTCACAGTAAAGGTTACCACTATTTGACAATGAATTATCCTAAGTGAAATCAATTGGTGACCTCAATCTAACCCCTGCTGTGTGTGTCCTCATCACAATTCAGCAGAGTAGAGAGACACTAAATGGACCCAGAATTTGAACTCATGAGATGTTTCCTCCAAGCCTCAGTTAAGGCATACTGCACAGTAACACAAAGAAACTTCTTTCTGATAATTTTCTTTGTGTAGAGTATTATTTTCCTGTCATCAACATGAAACACATTTTGTATATTTTAACAGAGAAAGAAAATTTTAGAGTAATGGTTCTTCATGAGTTTTCATATTTAGTTTTCATTTTTTCATATTCTTCTCTGAATAAGACCTTCAGGTAAAATATCAAATGCAATGCATACACAACTTTCTGAGGTATAGTGGTTAACTTTTCATTATTTAGATGGCATTATTTTGAATAAAGGCTTTTTTTAATATATTTAT
The DNA here is from genome assembly GCF_929443795.1 of Astur gentilis. NCBI lineage: Eukaryota > Metazoa > Chordata > Aves > Accipitriformes > Accipitridae > Astur > Astur gentilis. The sequence continues at coordinate 20,508,548 of NC_064890.1, read as the reverse complement.
GTATTGTGCTTAACACAGTGAAGTGCATTTCTTCACTGTGGTTAGTAACTACTACATTGCAAAGAAGAAAAGAAGTGATGTAATTTTCATGCCATAGTTATACTGTCATCATATGACTATGGCAACTATACTTTGTAATGATTTGTATCCTTGCTTTGTTTTGCCAATTCAAATATTGTGTCCAAAGAAGTTAATAAAGCAATTTCTGATAAAAGCAGTTCTACAGAGATTTAAAAATAATTAAGAGTATTTACCAATTTATGAGACACATGAAAAATGATACTCATACCAGTTAACTATACTAGCCAGTGATAAATCTTGGAACTCGTTAAGATCTTCCTTTTACTACTCTATGTCTAAACAATGTTGTAGATATGTCTAACTTCACAACAATTATTCACCAGACTAATTTAACACTAGGAGATGTTATTGATGACATGATTCTGTGAAAATACATCATTTATGTAACTGAACGTGCTCTAAAACTATAGCCTACAATTTCTGAGTAAAGAACATTATATCCAATGACACCACATTAAAGCATCCTCTTCCAGTGTTGGCAACAAAAGCTATTATACTCCACGGTTTCCTTGATGAGAACTTAGGGACAATGATTTTTTTTCCTCCTTTTTATGTAATCATTTGATAAACAGTCATATATACCCCCTACTTATAAATATATATGTATATGAATTCATACACAGCCCTGTATATTTGATGTACATAACATGTTAGCTGAGCAAGTAGAACAATTTTAAGTATTACGTTGACCTTCTTTGATGTACAGAAAATAGTTGATGTTATTATAATGTCAATATCATTGCTTATTTTATTTTAAATATCCTTGCTTCAGATATATCCCTTTTCCCATTTTCTAGAACATAAAAATGTATATTAGTTATTCTTAAATATTTGTTAATGAATTTCACAGGCATGCTGGATGCAACTTGTATACACAGGCCAGAAAATTTGAAGCCAGAGCCAAGGCAAACCCATGCCAAAACGTTAGTCGATCCATTGGAACTGATTATACTCATACAAAAGGGACGATGCGTGAAGTGATATATAAGGTCACTGTGACAGCCAGAAGGTAATGCCAAAATATTCCTACTGGCTTGGCTCATTCACATGTATGGGCACAGAGCTGTTTCAGAGCCAAACACTCTGCATGAGCCAAACTTAACTTCCTTGGCTTGCCCACCTCCAAAGCACAGCTGTCGTGGCAAAAACAACCCATCAGACATGAATTCATTTTGCTAGTTTTCATCTGCCATGACTTTGTAAGATGCAGCCACCAAGGGCAGAGTGCTTTGCTGCTGCTGCTGTTCTGAGAATAATCTGTAATACTGAAAAAAACCTGTTGGACTCACATTGCCTATTGCAATGAGGTGTCAGCTTCTGAATAATAAACATGCTCCTAATGAGGTCTAGGCACCTCTAACCAAGATTTTGAAAATGTGACTGGTGATTTTGATTGTGCTACGTGCTGGGGCCCATCTGGAAGCACCTGAGTGTCCTGATTTGCAAAAACCACAGTCCTCTTTGCAAAGGATCAATTAAACCCAGTCTTGAATGGGACCTTCCAAAACTGGGGTCGTCAGAACCATTAGTAGCTTTTTAACTAGCTTAGCCTAATTAGTTTGAGTAAGGGAGAGTAGAAAAACACTGACAAAAGATATTCCAGAGTTATAATAGTTACTTTCTATTTAACTACAGTAGAAACTATAACCAGTTTGCCTTTGCTTGACATCCATAAACTGCCTCCCCCCACAAGCCACAAAATGTTATCTGAAGTTTCTTCCCATCTATGATTATAACCAACTTTGTGATCCTAAATTACATTGATTCAACTGAGATCAGTTCACACAAATATGCATCTGAACTTGATGGGGTAAAACCCAATAAATTCAGTGATAAGCCTTGGATTTCTACTCACTGCATGAATTTTTAGATGTTTGTATACTTAATATAAAAATGAAATGAAAAGCACAGAATTTAGCATAAGCTTACTGTTAAATATAGGTATAGGTATTTCCCTTAATTGTCACTTCCTCCCACTACACAAACTAGTAATAATTTTATGTGAAAATTTACATTATGATTGTATGAATACAACACTTTTCTATCCAGAAAAAGGTAAAGTATGAAAAGCTAATGGCCAAGCAACATGCTCTTAAGTTGATCTGGGTTTTCTTAGCTTTGTCTTCCTACACTGTAGTTTCTATAGCGGTTCTGAGAATATTTTCTAGATGAAAAGAAAATGCACATCAATTCTCTTAACATGTCACATAGTTTTCTGTCAAGTATACATTTTTCCTTTTCTTCAAGGAAAAAATTGAAAGATTAATTTATTATAGAATATGATTCAATTTTCATGCCTTTAATCTTTGGTTTAAGTTTAGTTGAATAATAAATTTCTTATTTATGCAATACTCCTTAAACATTAACAGATACTCTACAAACAATCCGTTTTCAGATTCTTGTCTGAAGTAAACCCTTCCATAACAATTGAAGTTAACACTTGACTGCTTCAGTTTTTTTTTCTTGAAGTCAAAACATAAACTCAGGTACATGAAAACTATCACATAGGACTTTGTGAAAATTTTGTTGGTTAGATGTTGTAATATACTTTAGATAGTTTATCATCAAGGTTTTTGCAATTTATCTTCCAATTGCTGCCTTATTTTAGTAAAGCAAAATTAGTGCCAAAAGTTCATACATCATCAAATTTAGGAATATTTTTTTAAATTACATTTTCATACATTCTGAATACAGTTCCATTGATACCTGTGAAAAGAATCAAACAGACAATCATAAAATCATAGAATGGTTTGGGTTGGAAGGGACCTTTAAAGATTGTGAATTCCAACGCCCTGCCATGCCCAGGGACATCTTCCACTAGATCAGGTTTCTCAAGGCCCCATCCACCCTGACCTTGAACACTTCCAGGGATGGGGCATTCACAGCTTCTCTGGGCAACCTGTTCCAGTGTCTCACCACCCTCATGGTAAAGAATTTCTTCCTTATATCTAATCTGAATCTGCCCTCTCTTAGTTTAAAACCATTACCCATTGTCTTGTCACTACAGGCCTTGGTAAAAAGTCTTCGTACTTCTATAAGCCCCCTTACTTAAAGGGGTATTGAAACACCACAATAAGGTCTCCCTGGAACTTTCTCTTCTCTGGGTTAAACAGCCCCAACTGTCTCAGCCATTATTCATGGCAGAGGTGTTTCTGGGTAGCAAGTGTGTAGTAGCAAACAATTATTTGAAATAATGTGGTATTTCAATGATTTTGGATATCAATGTTCAAAAGAAAAAAGAAGTCCCCATAAATAAACGCTTTGTTTTCTTAATTGAAACAGTAAATGTACAAATATTTCTTATTATTGACATATATTGCTTTAGCTTTATGTAAATCTTGGAAAAGAACCTTATTTAATTTGTTGTCATAATCAAAACAGCTTTATAAGGACTATAAATAAAACTGTAGTTGTTTCTGCAGTACCTGCCCTGTTATTTTCTGTGGTTTTGTATTTCTTAGGAAAAAAAATAAATTACATAATAATGGAAATATTTTTATGATTTGCTCATTATTTGCAGCTTTGTACCTATCTGTGCACCATGAGTATGTGAGAAATTTCTTCTGCACAAACTTCAGTAAACCTAGTGGAAATTGTTAGCTCTTGCTAAGCCATGTAGTAATCTATTTGCTTATTACAGATATTGCAGAACTCCATTCTAGAGTGCACAGACCTTGAATTGCAGACAGCATATGACTGCTTTAGAAAGTATCCCAGTCATAAAGAACTAAGCTACTTAAGCAATATTTGCATTTCTCCTTAGATAATAATCTTTGCCTTGGCCCTTATATAGTGGGCCAAAGGATATCATATGCTGTCACACATAACAACTAGACTTTCTTCTTATTTTAGAGTTAAATTCTAACTATATTCTGTAAGTCAAATATTTTTATGCAAATTTAAATTGTTTGCATGCAAAATTTATGCAAGATATTGCATTTTAAATCCATGCATGGTTATAAACTAATTTTTCAGACTGAATACACCACAGGATCAGAGGATGGGGAGGTGACATAGCCTTCATCAGAGTTAGCTCAGATTCTATCCTCAGTAGTCTCTTGGGATGCACAAGAACTTACACTTCCAGAGCAATTTCCTAGCCTGGCCAAATTCTTTAGCTGGGGTCTCATTTAAAGCTCCTGGACAATCTATGATCCATGTATTTCTCTGGCAGGTCTTCAGATACCTACCAGATGTCTTTTAGATTCTTGTTGAGTCCTTGTTCTAAACTTAAAGAGACAATTTCTTTTTTTTAATTCCATGACACGCCCTGAAATGTTCTTTCATCCTATAATGTCTTCAGAAGCTCATAATATACAAATGGCACAATATATCAATGCTCACTCAGGTCTGGATTCTTCCAGTAATTTACTGGGGTCTAACTGTGTGTGAAACTATGACCTATGTTAAGGCAGTTCCCAGGAAACTCGAGGCCCTGTTAGATGGAATTGGCATTGTCACAGTATCTGAAAATCCATCATTAAAGACAGCATTCACTGAATTTGCAGTGAAACACATTTTCATGCTGATGTGTTTATTGTTCATGTTACTAGTGGACTTTTCCAGAAAGTTTCCTCCTTAAATTTTACTTGTGACATAAGTGTAAAAATAAAGATCCAACATTAAATAATGTTTTAATAAACAAAGCATCAAAACACCTGAAGCCGCATCCATACTTTTCCCCTGTATACAGTCACAGAAGAACTCAGAAGAATTTTTAAAGCTTTGCTTTTAGATAAAACCCAGATTTCTTCAGGATGATTTCTACACTGATAATGTGTCTTAGTAAAAAATTGCTATTGCTGTAGAAGGGCTTGACCAATGGATTCCACTGTATGCTCACTGTGAAACAAAGAGATGAAACAGAGGATGATGCTCAAACAGAGCATGGATGATTATTAAGGACATATCAAAGAAGAGAGAGATGGGTTTTCAACCTAAGTTTATCCAGGGTTCAGACACTTCAGTCACTGGGTTCGCTAAATTAGAATATACTCCTTTACCTGACGTTGTCTCCTTCTTCCCTCCTCTTGGAGGCAATGCTGGCCCTGTTGCCTTTGGATTCATACCACGACAGATCCCTCACTCTGACGAATTGTATAGTAGTAAAAGAAAACAGTCAGACTTCAGGTATGAATCTTTCACTATGCAGTATAATTATGAAGAAAAAGTATTATGCTTCAAAACTTAATTTATTTTCCTAAATTGGAACTGGACTCCTTTGGCAGTTTAGCTGCAGCCAGAAATCCTGAACAATTCCAAAGTTCTTTCCCAGTAAGTGAAAAGTTGAAGTAGGTTTTTATGTGAGATATTTTAATCAGCATTGATCAGCAGTAGCCCCATAGCAATTAGTGTTTAAATGAACAGAGAAGTAATTTGAAGATACTGACTGAGGATGGCTAGCCATGCTTTTGAATTTTCTCCTAGTTTCTCCAAGGAAACTCCTTTAAACATTTTTCTGCAATAAGAATGTAATCTGAAACTTGGCTAAATAAAAGCTGAAGAGCTGTTGTCCTGTATGTTTTGAATAAATGCATCTTTTATAAGGTTAAATTTTATTTCCTTGGCTTAATATGAAATGATGTTTTCTGTTTCCTAATAGCAAGTGCAGCCACTGAACATACACATATGAGCAAAAGATTTGAGTCTGATGTGTTTTTACTAGGTGACTAAAGATCTTGCATTATATTTTTATTTCTACTATGGCTGTGCTGCCTCTATGAATGTATTCTCTAGGTTTTTGCAAAGGGCCAAAATGGAACATTTAGCATTGTTTTTTTATTATTATTGTTGTTATTGTTAGTATAGACATCTACTGCAATCTTTAGGAATGCAGTCAAAACTGCATTCCAACTAATATCATTGTGCTGTCCAACTAGTCTAAGTCCAATCAAAAGTGAGTTTATTTCATCAGAAATAAATAAATAATAATATTAAAAGATCAAGACTTAACATCATAGCATTTAATCTTAGTTTTTTCCAAATGCCTGGGAAAATGGGTGTATTTTGGGATATACCAAGAAAGTCAGCAGGCCAAACTTTTAGGTAATTTCTGAGTGTCTCACAGTACAAATGATTGCAGATTTCTGTCTGAAAAAGAGAGAGTTTTTCTAGAGAACTTTTTAAAGTTCTCAATGGAAGTAAGGGTGATTTTTGTAAAATTTTAATCATCACATGAAATTACAATGAACTGTTCACATGACCTGAAGTATAAAGTAAGCTTAAGAAAAATGAAGAAAATAGTGACACCTTGACATCAGAAAACAGGCTAAGTTATGTACAGGCTCTTCAAGTGCCAAAGGTACATACAGCAGGTGCTTGAAATAATTATGTTCAGTTGATTATGACCCGTACAAGAATTACTGATCAACAAGAATGCTCTTGGTCTTGAGCCAAGGTTTACATGTATATGGTTGGAGTAATCCCACTTCAGACCTGTTTTGTCAATTTTGAGAACCTTTCTGTTCCCATAACTTATGTCCACCGCTACCTCACTTGTTGATCATTTTCTTCCTTCCCTTCTGTTTCTTTCTGAAAAGTGGCAACCTCCCTAGATGCCAGGTCAGGTCAGCAGGCAGGGGCCTCCACCCTCTGCAGCAGGAACTCTCCCACTGCCATCACTGGCTGCTGCTTCTTATGCTCTTGTGTGGTTCAGACTCAACTAGTATAGATGTTTCATTTGATAGCATTCCCTTACAACTTCAGTTTTGCAGAGCTTCTCCCTCTACCTGAACCACCATATGGATCCAAAGGCCCCAGAATTGCAGGAACAGTTGTTCTAACAACTATTGGGATCTGTGCCCTGTGGTACATCACCACCATAGCTGAGGATGGGTATACCAGTCTCAGCAGGCCTGCCAACCCGCCCCCCTTTTTTTTTTCTTTTTTTTCTCCAAATTGGTGTATAAACTGCTAACTAACTCTGTTCGCTATGTTAAAGGTGCCTGACCCTCCCTAATCAAGGGTCAGCTGAGACAAAATCTTCAAGCACTCTGTGGTAAGGACACCTGGCAGCTTGTCAGGTACTGCCAGAGCTTGCTATGAAAGTTGACAGAAGTCAGGTCCTGTGGCTATCCTTGCCTAGGAGCAGTGGTACCTTCGGGTTCCTCAGAGGGTTTCTAGGAGCCTCTCAAGAATCTTAGATAAAGTCCACAGAAGATCAAGAAAATCTCAAAGTAGAGCCCGGAAAATCCTGTGTAAACTGTTGTGTCTGTTTTTGGCTCTAACACTAACTCTTTTTCATGGAATAAATATGAAATACAATGAACTGTAGATTACACGGAAAAGAAATCAAGATAAGCTGATTTACCTTCTCAGCTCTGCAATTAGAGAGAAATATTGCAGTTCAAGGCAGAGGTACAAAAGACTTGGATTTCTGCTTAGTTTGTTATTCTGATTATGTTTTATTCTTCTAACAGAATATTGTCAAAATACCTGTTTTATTTGAACAGATTTTGTTTGGGGTTTTTTGGGAGGCAGTATGAAAAGGTGAATTTGGACATGTCCTGTGAAGTGAGCATATATAAGCATTTACATATGTAAGCAAAGTCTTACCTTGTTTTGCTAATTTTTGATCAGAATGAAACATTCTAATGCATTTACTAGAAGCCAAATATTCATTTTGGTTTACTGAAAATAAATTAATCAGTGTCTTCTATTTGTACATTAAGCTGCATTTCTCTGATACATTGCTGTAATGTCAAGAAAAGATGAAGCGAATAGCCTGAGAAGATAGGGGGTTTCTTAGCGGTCATTATTCTTGAGGGAATGCGTCTGATGTTTGGCCTACAGGAGAGAGCAGGCAGTGCTCTGCCAAAAATTTCTCTAAGATAAACTTCTGGCAGTGAGTTCTGAATCAGAAAAAACCACTCTGCTACAAACACAATTCTTCTCCTTGAGAACAGAATGAGAGCATGGATTATATATGACAGGTACGTAGATGAGTTGCTTAATCTTCTTGAGGGTGCTCAGATATAGCAATGATAAGAATGAACACAGGAACTTATATAGCATAGACTTTCCCCACAATCTGATATCTGAATAGTTAATGACTTTTAAATAGAGAGAAAGGAGTGAAGTCTAGGAAATAAGCTTCCATGAAGATAAATGAAAGCAGTAGTCATGATGAAAACCAAGTGGAAGACAGACTGATTTGTATTTTATTGCACAACTACAGAAGATGAAAGAAGACACATTAGAGAAAATAGAATTTATAAAGACTTTACAGTAGTGCAAACAAAATGATAGGCATGACCCTTCTTTCTCTTCCAATATATTTCCCATGTAATTAAAGCACAGTGTGTGATTAAAAGCAAGTGTACATGTATTTTTAAGATATTTATTATATTTATAGTCCCACAACAAATATATATGCATATATAAAATATATAGAGAGATATAGAGTTAAACTTTTCTGAAGACCCTCCACTATGCATATGTTATGACAGTAAAATAAATTAATTTAAGCTGCATCTGTTAGAACTATTAAATGGGAGGAATAGTTTACAGGCTTTTCTGACAGGAAAGAGTGCAGTACTGAAATGTTTAATCTGCAGAGAACAGTGTACAAACTCTGTAACAGTTAAAGGTGTTTTTTTAATAGCTCTTATAGCATCAAATCAAGTGTTGTTATTGAAAACTGAAAGGTCACCTATTGACATTAGTAACTTTCAACAATTATCGTGGTAAAAGTGAATTGATTATGTAATAAATTAAAATTAGAAATGGCTCAGGGCTGGGCCTAAAAAGGAATGCAGAGCCAACAATACCAAAAAGTAGGAAGATATTCTGGGAGAGGAATTTATATAATTTATTTCAGTTTCCTATTTATATTTCTTTTACACCAAATGGGAGGAGGAACGTACATAAAAACTCAGTTCACAGCATCCTGAGTCCTGTAGATGGAGATGCCAAAAATCAGCCTCGTACAAGAATACAAGCGTGGTTGAAACCTTGTTTCCCAGTTGTGGGACCTTACTTGTGGCTGCAAACTGGAGAATGGGATTCAAAGAGTAAAACCTCGTCTTGCATCTAGACACCTAAGCTGCCATTTAGAAACAGGTTTATGCTTTAATTCAGAAAGTTTGTGGGAAAAGGAGGTGTAAGCTTCCGTACAATAACTTCTTGGCTACAGAAGAAGGGAAACCTACATTCAGTTTCCTTCTTGGACCAAAAGGGATGACCACCGCTCCTGCAGTATGCTTTAAAAATATCTGGAAATAGTGCAGTCTGGGTTTATCCATCCCTCCTGCCAAAGATGTCACTCTGCAACAAAGAATGGGAAGATCTTAAAAAAAGGTGAAGAAGTGGTCTATATTTTATAGCCTGATGGTTAAGGTGCATTGTTAAGGAAGAGAGATCATGGTTCTGGGCAACATTTCTGTAGAATATATCTGGTTTTATTTTGCAGCCTTAAAAATAATCAGAGCAAAGACCAGACATCAGATCCCATTTTTCCTGAGGCTGTGTGATCTGAGAGGTTAATTGGCAATGCTTTTGGTCTGCAAATACGTACTGATTTGCAGGACAGAGATGTCATCATATTTTGGAAATACATATACATAAAAAAAGTTGCTTCAAAAGCTGGTGTGTAGCTATTACTGTTCAAGCACTAAAGAAATATCAAAACACAGACAGGGTGGATCTGGAAATTTATTCTGTTTTCAGACTAATGTTGCAGACATTAGAGATTTCAGATGAGAATCTGCTGTTTTCCTGTTGTACCAAAATTAACAAAAATTGTAGAGCTTGCAGGTGGTAAATATTGAATGATGACACCTTTAAAACATCAAAGCAATGTATGGAACAATGAGCAGTTTGCTGGAATGGAAGAACAGAAAACATTTGCTTAGTTAATTATATTCTAACCTATATTGCTCCATACAGTACAATAAATGTGTAAATAGTAAGAGGAGAAAGTTTGTTTAGTTTTTCTTCTTAATATGTTTGTAAGAATGACATTCAATTTCTCTAATCATTTTTAAAATCAAGTTATACTAGAAACAGAATACTTATCTTCACTGTGATTGATAGAAAAAATAAGAAAAAATGTACTAGTAATAAAACAAATGGGGGAAAAAGACACCCAAAGCCGTATTCTTGAAATTAAGGTACAAAATTGCTAGATTTTTAATAGGGGAAAGAATTCTGAATTCAAATATTTTCAATATTGTTCCTTTTTATCCTCCTAATTCTATATGCAAAGTTATTCCTTCATGCAATTAACCTTGACAAGAAACTGTTTTCCAAATCACGTATTTTTTATAATCTTAAATTCTATATTATATAGTGAAGATGAATGTTGAATACAATTTGTCTAGAAGTTTCCATAGTACCCTCTTAAGCACTTGAAAGTCTCTGTAAAAGTCCCAGTTAAAATTTATTTAACAAAAATTGTGGATTCCTGTGTCCTCACATCTCAATGTTCTGTTTTGCGGGTCAGTAAAATTGGTCAGAGTGCAATCTTTGGTCCCAGCCTTCACAATGTGTCAGAAATACCCACCCCACTCTGAAAACATAGTAGTTCTTCTTCATTGATGCTTCTGACTTAGAAATGAGCATTTTACTATGACAGTAAGAAGCAAAATTGGTCTGCCCTAAATCCTCAAGTTTTAACTCATCATTTAAAATCTAGCTTCACACAACCCTTTTCCAACCTATAAGCTCATATATACTACTATATTTTGTATAGTATCATATGGGAATAACAGTATTTATCCACTGAAAGGATTTATGATTTTCATCAGACTATTTGCCATAAGATATAAATTTTAACCAGACCTTCATATTTCTAGGATATCAGCCTGATAACAGAATAGGAATCATAATAATTTTTTAAAAAACTACAGAATTTCTTCATTATGACTTTTTAATGAACATTAAATTTTCTTCAGGTAGGCAGAAATTGGAAATTTTTCAGTTAATATTTACTGTTACTTCATTATATTTAATTCAACAGACTGTCTCGGAGTATGTTATGAAGCTTTCTAAAAGTGATTTTTTTTTCTTTTTCTCCAAAATAATCAGGTTCTTCAGTATGCAAACAGCTATTCACATGCTAAAGTAAAATAAAAGTCCTATTGCCATTTCAGAAACATACTGAAATCTGCTGATGTTTCACTTTGTTACTTGTTAAAACACAAAGCATTACCTTATGGCAATCAAAAATAATTTCTTCAAATCACTGTAGCCATATCACTTAAAACATAAACAGATAACATTTTTTTGCAATACAAGTTTAATTGCAATGCTGTATATTGTAATACTACAGCATTTAAGATACTGAGAATGTAATTCTTGTCATAGTAAGACAGCACAGACTTTCCACAAAACCTTTTATCAGTGTCTTTTGTAAGTTCAGACCTTAAGAAATCTGAAGCAGGAGAGCTCAAAAAGACAAATGGGAAGAGGAAAAAATCGTGTTCAATAGGTTTATAACCTACTTAACTAAGCATCTGCATTATAGAACTTTCATCATGTTTAGTTATTTTGGATGTTTTCCAAAGCCCACTAAAACAAGTGAGAAGAATCTCCAGTGTTTAAATTGTTTTCTAGATAAGATATTGGCTTTGATTCAAAAAAATGTTTACACAGATACACCTTAAGTGCTGGTGTACTTTGCTTTAATGACACTTAAGTTTCAAATGAAAATGAAGATATTTTACTTTTATTGTTGCATTTATTTTATTGTGGTATGTTCCTGAAGAACCAAAAAGTTACTTTTTATATTTACTTGCAGAAATGTAAATGATTGTATTGGTTTCAAGATAATGGAGAATAATAAATCTTCCTACTGAAATTTCTAAGAAAAAAGTCTTAGTTCATATGTTAGAATCATGGCTAGATTCCCACAGGTGGGAGAGTTGGAGAGAATGACACTTAGCTTAAGTGGCTAGGTACTTATGTTCAGCATTGTGCACCCACTAGAATTCACAAAATGGAACTGCTATCTATAAGCCTCCTGTTTCCATCACCATGCACACAACTAATTCCACAACAGCCTGAAAACAGATACTCAAAATGAAACACATCTACCACTGCTGAAGGCACAGATGAGAATACCTGATCCTACAAAAGAGGAGGTGCTATCCCTTCTTTCAGTCATTGAAACACTTGCTGACAGCACTGAGATGCTTGCTGTTTTGGCAGTAGGAAGCAGGTTAACAGTCTGGGAACCTCTGCTTGCAGGACCACAATGCACGTACACACTAGAATGTGTATATTAGCATAATTTTGACACCTCAGAGGCTCTACAACTTTTTGTGATTGAATAGATGTTAAATGGATTTTTCTGCTCAGTTTGAAAAGCAGCATCCCACACTTGTTATCAGTTATCTATGTGCTTCTCATGCATCCATCACTTCAGTAGCTCAGTACCAGTCAAAGCAAACTTCTTTCTGACATAACGATCACGGATGTTTTTTTTAAATTCTATTGTATACTCCAGTCTTCTTAGTCGTCAACATAGAAAAATAATTTTGTTTAAGGGTTTCAAGGACACATTTAGAATCCTTTTCCATTGGCATGACAGTTACTGTCTGAGTAAAGAATTATCCAGAATTTGAAGCAGTCTGGCAATGGCATCTATACAAACATTGAAAGGAAAATGTTCTTGACATTTCAAAGTCATGTAGACTATCATATTTTGTTTGCCTGAAAATCAAATCAGTTATTCTGGGGAAAGATGTATACAGTGGGTATTTACATTTTGTCCTTTATTATACCTGTTCATGAAATATTGGGAGGGGGGAATATTGCACTGATGTTATACTGAAACTTCAGCATCTCTTGAACAAACTCTACTAATGTGCAGAATCTTGCCTCTGAATTATAATGTGTGGATTTTGTTTCCTACGAGTAAAGAAACCAGCAAAACCTTCCAGATCACTGTTACATATTGAATAGTCCCTTCACAGGAGTACATTAGAACAAATTCTATCTGTCTGTCACAGTTAATACCCAGAGAACAAGCTAATGTACCAGTCACTACAGCATTCTGTACGATCCCTGCAGGTTCGTTTTACAGCAGTTCAGGAAGGATGGTTAAAGGCATGAAAAATACAACGTGTAATCCAGAGGCAACTGTGTGATGATGAGCATGATAGTATGCTTGGCTACAAGGATCATACCTGATGACAGGTAAATGAAGTGGGCTGTAACTTCAGTTTATAATCCTTACAGTCTCGTGGCAGCTTCAAAAATAAGCTGCACACTTTTAAATGGAATAATTTGTTGTGTTGGTTTTTTTTTCTTGCAGGTGTTTTTTAGCTGTCATTATTCTTTCTCATTACCAAAATCCTAGAAAAGCTGTAAATTGTCAATCCCTTACTCTTCATCTTTGTTTGATTTTAATAATCGATAGACCTAAACAAGATGGATTATAAGCATACTGCAAACTTTTTATTCATGTCACCCTTACACAGTGATGGTGGCTGCACTGTAGTGCAAAGAATACATCAGATTATCAGGTGATGAAAGCTCCCCAACTTCCACTGATTTCATCAGTGATTCTATTTCCTGATTTATATTAATGATCCAATAATCTTCTTTCAGTGACATTAAATCTTCTTTTCCTCCTGAGAAATATGCATAAAATGGATTTTACTTCAACAGAGAAGTGTGGTTTCAGCTGTTTCTGTGTCACCTCTTGCTGTTGATTTTATATTGGTTCTCCTCACTGCAAACAGGAAACATAGTAGGCAGAATCGAAGCCGATACATGTCATGTTCTTTTTACTAAAGAAAGTTTAACATGATTGGGACTTTAGAGTACAGCTGAATGCTACAGAAGCCATCATATTTAGGAGTTTCAAAGACAGTTAAATACAGGAAACGTGTTAGAATTGAACCAGCAGAGTCAGAAAAAGGGTCTCAGAAAAAGTATGGGTCTCAGACAAAGTATAGTGACAAACATTTTCAGTGAGAAATCAATGTTGCATATAGATGATCTACAAGATCTGGGAATTTCAGAAGATTTACAGGATAAAAGAATAGATACTGAAATGTCTCTTTTCCTCTGAATTCACATACTCTAGGAACAAACACTAGTGATGCTGTCAGAATGATGAGTGTACTTGACGGGGAGAGACAATTGCAGCAATTTTGCCCAACTAGCTAGAACAGTGAATGGGCTGTGTGCCATGATTCAGCTACACAAGCAACAATACCATCTCCAATGGTCTACCAGTGGGCACCACTAAATTTTGTGTTAGGAAGATCAACATATGGGCTAAGACCCTTCTTGTACATTTTGTTCCTTACTTTCCACCTTCATGTATAGCATGTGCTGCTCTTAAAGAAGAGCTTTTAAGGTTGCTAAGACTAAGGATGTCTAGGGATAACGCTTAAGGTAGTGTTACCGCACACCAGAAAGCAGATCAGGCCAAGGACAGCTCTGGGATTTTTAAGTCCTCTGGGCAGAAGCTATGTCCTTACGTCTGATTATTCACTCTTCTGGGACACAAAAATCCAGCTCTGTATGTGAAGTACATGAAAAATGCTACTGATTCAGCAGTTTTTCCTCACACTGTTAACTTACATTAATTCGATGCATATGTAAATGACTGAGACAGAGGAGACAAGGGTCTTCCATCCTTACATTATTGGTCAGATCTGACTTATGAAAATTTTGAATCAAATCAATGTCTCTGTCTCCCAGTGGGCTGTCCCTAGGCTTCCCTTCAACAATTCATTTGTTCCAGAATTTTTGGCTGAAGAACCACTTCTGCGTCCTACATATTTGACTGGATTGAATAAATCATTGCTGCTACAGCATCTGGGAGTTGGCAAAAACTGTCAGATATACAGCAAGGATATAGCTTTGTTCTGGATAGCTTGTTAGAACAGCCCTGCCATTTCCTGAATGCATAGATTTAACTAGATTAGAAAAGGGAACTAATTAGGCCCACAGAGCTTAAGCTTCTTACACCAGCTCATGCATGATATCCAAGTTTGTCTGTATAAAGAAATAAGCAAGAGACAAAAGAATAAAAGGTTTTAATTTAATTAGTGTAGACATTTCAATCAGACACTTTCAAAATTTGTGTTTTCCCTTTAATTCAAACAAATTACCTCTTTTTGTATGTTTTCTAGTGTCTCTGGTGTTGCATTGCTCTGTGAATTTGTGCTTTCTCACTTCCATCTTTCTATGATCAAGTAAGCAGGTTGTCACCAGAGATGAAAAGCTGGATTTTGGTTTGATACGGCTAGTGTTTTCTCTTTGCACCGGCTAAGGTAATATCTTATATTGCCTAAGAAGAGGTCAGGAGAATTCTGGCTTGGTCCATCCATGGTTCTATCTCAGGAGTTCACTATGACTAGAGCTCTGTCTTTGCCTTGCAAAGTACTTCTACTAGGATATTACTCCATAGATTTAGAAAGCTGTATGGACACTAAAGCAACTGATATCTGCTAGATTACACTGTGTTATTAAAATCCTCTTTTCCCCCATATTAACTACATTGCAGGAGATTTTGAGGTGTTACTGAACTTCATTCAACCTGAATGTTGGTGATTCAATTACAAACATATGTACTAATATGCTCAGTAATATCCTTTGAGCATCATAGTGCTGGATTTTGTCTTGTGTGAATAAATGTTTGGGATTGGATGATACCAGTGAAGTGATGCATCCAAAGCTTTCAGAAAATATTAAGTTAATTGTAGGAGACCAGCCTCCCCACAATCTTACCAATAGGAAAACATTAACCAAAAAATGAGTTTCACCTTTTTTTTAACACAGTTTTCACATGGTGTTTGCCCATTCATGTTCAAATTAAACATCTCTGATGAAGTATTCTTTTAAGAATAGTAGTGGTATTTGGTGGACAACAAACAGATTGCATTATTGCCAAATTCAAAATACATGAAAACAAATCTTTAGTAGCAGGTCTTTGAGAAATAACGTAAGTACTGGGAAGAAAGAAACCCAAAGCAACACAACTCCTCCAAGAAACCCAACAAGAACATTTCAAATAAATGCACATAAACTACAACATTTTCAAAAAAAAGATAATGTGTTTGCAATTTCCACAAGAGTCACTGGGTCAGAAAAATCTGGGTATTTTATTTACTCTTTTGTGGCTATAACTTACCCCTGTCAGCTAAGCTTACAAGTTTGGCAATCAAAATTGGCATCAATAAGTTGGTAAATATTAGACAGCAACTTTAAGTACTTTATTGCATTAATAGGGATGATTTTTTTCTTACATATTTAAATATTGTGGCAGTGCTTTAGCTACTCTTTTCTCTTTAAACTGAATAGGAACAATAAAGGTACAAACTCCATTTGGCTCTGTTCTCTTCCAGTGGGATAACTCTGTCATCACGGGCTTATTTGCAAGTTCTGCTCTCCATAAATTTAATAGGTTTCCCTGGTTCAATCCTCTTTGGGGAAAAAAAAAAAATCATCAGCAGGAAGAAGAAAAAACTATAATTTCTTCCTTTGAGGGAAAGTACAAGGTATCAGTACAGGAGCTGCTTTAGCTCAGCAGAGACTCTCAAGAGAAAATAGGAGTTTCAATTTTTCAGCTTGTTGCACATTTCACTAAAGGCTTGTAGATGGTAGCTCAAGGACTGTGATGCAGAAGGCAGGGTATTACTTTGATGGAAAGGTGTAACCTTGTGAAAGATTTATGTGAATGTTGGTATATGGTCTATATTGTAATCTACTGGTAAGGATGTGTATATATGATTTCCACCTTCCTAGAATGGTGAGAGTTCAAAGAGTTAATGTGGAGGCCATCAGTGGTCAATTTGTCATGTGATTTTATGAACTGGATAGGGGTAGAAGAAGCCATCTCTCTGTAGCCTAGTTTAATCTCACACCATCTATATTCTTCTGGTAGGGAGTTTTGGTGAGATAGTGATAGGGATGAGACATCTTTTCCATTATTTGGATGATCTGAAGAAATGCACTAGAGAGGATCACAGTGTCAGATAAATTGATTTGTCTATGAAAGACTTTTTGAGTGATATAGTTTGGGGAAAGCACGAAGGGGAATAATAGAGAAAAGGAGGAGAAGGGAGTGTTTTATCCTTTTGTTTCAAAGGAGGGCTTTGTGTTTCTGAAATTCTCTATAACTACCAAGGATTATAAAGTACAGCAAGTAGAGCAAGTTAGAACAGCAGTCTCAGAGAGTCATTAAATTATCACAGTGGTAAAACTTGTAGAAATCTTTGGGGTGAATAGCTTGATCCATTTTCTAAAAGTGTATTTTCTTCGGTCAAAAGAAATGCTAAGTCTTCAGGGATGTTCCTGATTATACTGGGATCTCAGAAAGATTATCTTGGAGGCAGATAACTTGTAGTCCATTTTCTCATTTTACTTAGCATGTGTCCTTCTTTTTCTCAATTTCTAGTGACCTTAAGCAGTTGACTAAGCTTTTAAACCTTCCTCTCCTTTTTAATAGCATACATGTAGTTTCTGTCAGGCAGTAACACAGTTTAGAATTCCACCGCCATTCATCACTGTATACACCATTTTCCTTTTAGGTCTCCAGAAAGCTATGACAATTTTATGCTGTGAGAAATTCTATGACAGAAAAGCTATTTCATACATTTTTAATTAAAGTAAGTAATGTGGTTCAATTTAATAAATGTCATATTTTGAAATGAAAATAAATTTTCTCCAACCTGTAACAGAGTAACAAACAATTAAAAGACAATAAATATGAACATTTTAAATTGTGGTAGCTACCCTTAAGAAATTATTGATGACTTCATTTTCTATTGTTTAGGGTTCCCTTACCATCCAGCCATGGCTTCCTTGGAGTTTAAGTGAAACGCATTTTAGTATTTTACCATGATAATTAGGACATATATAAGACTTTAAATCTGAGATGATGAAGTACTTTCCAAGGAGTTATTTAAATTTTCCAGCACTTGTGTGTATGTTTTTTTTCTAAATTTTATAGACATTTTAAATATGTTTCTAAAAATCACCTACCTATTTCTCTGTGGACAGTTTTATAGCTTCCCTAGAAAAGTCTAAGGACTTACAAAAGCTCTCTGACTTGCTCAGAGTTCTGATTTACATTATCATGCTTAAGTTATATGATACATGCAAGACTTTGATTACAAATACTACAGGTAAAAATCAAAAGTTTTTATAGATCCTGTGATTCTCCAGCATATGTAATGTATATTGACCATGGATTGATAATGTGTGGTTACCAGCTGGATTTTGATGATTTGTCAGTGAAATCATTAACTCATTTCCTCTTCTGATAGGTGGACTATTTTATTTCAGTGTTCGTGATTAAAATGATGTCGCTTTCGATACTGAGGAGCTGAAAGAAAATGGAATTTATTTTATTCTAACCTCTTTATTTGTTTCATTTTTATTTCCTGTTTGTACACATTTTAAAAGATGGAGTAAGGGAATGATGTTCCCTTTCCTTTACTGCGACTCCTGGAGGAGTCAGATGCTGGAGTGTGGCCTGAAACTGTCTCGCTCCAAAAGCTATATTTAATGTTGTGTCACGATTTTCTTCACTAGAATTATTTACTGTAGCAAATGTAAGTAGTGGTATGGATATTTTCAGAATCAAGGGCTGAGTGAATTAGAAATTTTACAGATTATAGACTAAAGTGGCTTTTTGTTGATATTTTGATGCCAAAAGATGCAGATAGTTTCTGGTAAGAAACACTTAGATACTTAATTCATGTGGATACCAGTGAGAATTAGCCAGCTGTTTAGAGATCCTCAAAGAAATTCAAGGATCTGCATCAGTACTGTCTGCTTAGTGACTTTGGAATGTATGATGATTCATCTATTATATCTTTAGGCACTGAAATACCTTCAAATATCTGGCCCTCACCTGAATTTTAAAAGTGGTTTGATGTATTCAGTAGCATTTAGACATCTTTATCAGATTAAGAGCTTTTGAATATCCCACTGGTCTTTCAGACTCTTTGGATTCACTTATACCTTTGAAAACCAGAAGGAAAAGTGGTGTATATAATTATTTCAGGGTCAAATTTGATTACAAACTGAACATGAAAGCAATTTTGTTCTGATCATTAAAAAAAAAATAAAATAGAAACACCTGCAAGAAAAGAGGTATTTCTTCTTCAATAGTTATGGCCATGCTTTCAGTTCAAACAGTTTCCTGCTCTATGTGTTGTACTTAATTAAAGATATAGAATAACTGATGATAGTCTGGGAAAAAAAAAAGAATTAAAAGTTCAGCAAACATGAAAGAATAAGGATATTTAATCTGATGAGACAAGGAAAGAAAAGAAAAATTTAACATGGTGACTATTTTCAAATACATAAACACTACCACAGAGAGGAAAGCCATACTCTATTTTCTGTGTGAAAGACAGGGAAGTAGCACTGACCTTAAATTGCAGTAAGACAGATTTTTGTTAGACAGTGGGTAAAAATTCTAATGCTCTTAAAGATAATGAAGTGCTGGAATAGTTTGCCTGCACAGCTGTGGGTGTCTATTATTCTATAAGACATGATAAGAAAAACTTGTCTAGACTAATGTTCTGGTTACAGTGACTCCTGCCTTGAGACAGGAGGTGAACTAGGTGACATTCTGAGGTATGTCCCAGTCCTACAGGTAAAAATTTAATACCCCCTCTTCCCTGTAAGAGTCTGTGCATTGCCAGTGGTTGAAAACCAGTAGAGAATTAACAAGATGAAATTCATAAATTTTTGAGCTGTAGCTCACAAATTCTCTAACGATTTCACTAAAAGCCCACTTTATAACCTTATGCAAATAGACAAAAAATATTTCTGTTAAACTGGTTTAAGTTTAACCTGCAGTGTTAAACGGAGAGTAGATCAGAAACAATTTTCTTTTAGAGGGGTTAATCCCAGTAGAAACAATAGATCTGGCATAGATAACTCTCAATAGTAGAGAAACGTCACTCAAAAGAAACATAATGTGCATGAGGAAAAGAGTAATTAGAATCCAAGTTAAAATGTTTGTTTATGCTCAAGCTGAATAAAGTATCTGCAGTAAATTAGAGCTTAGTACTCTCTTAACAAAATTTTAATTAGTAAAAACAACAGCAAACAATTCTATCCTGGAGGAATCTTCCCTTAATTACTGGAAGTAATGATCCTTCATGCTTCAGAATAAGCTTTTTTTTTTTGAGAACTGTTGAATGTATTCTATGCATTTTTTTTTTTAAAGCTCACTGCTCAACTAGGTCATCTTGACAAAAGTCCCAGCAGTGACAAAACTTTGTAAAAATATGATTACCAAGCATAAGACTGAACAACCCAGAAGTTAGGCTTACCAAGCACTTAAATTCTTGTATTTTGTTATACAGTCACTTTTTTTAATGCTAACTTTGCTATCAAGAATAAGAGAACAATCTGGCAGTTCACTGAGTAAGGCAACTAATTCTTGTTACTTCTTCACCTTCTGTTTCACAATGTCCAGAGCATGCCTGGAACTTTGTGTGAAGTATCTTATTAAACCAGAGTTTTATTTAGGACTTTTTAAAGTGTATACACTAGAGTCTACATTCAAGAGAGTTAGTTAAAGAAAGAAAGGTGATAAGACAATTGTTTATATTTCCTAACAAGTGTAAAACTGGGGCCTGTGTGGGAGAAAACACATTAAATACAATGTCGCCTTACTGCTCAAATTCAGAAGTGGTCCACATATATTTTTGCATGATTGCATCAGAACTAATAAAGTCTAACCCATAAGCCTAGTAGTTTGGGTTCTGCAACATACGAATGAAATTAAATTGCTGCAAGCTGAAGTATGCAAGCTGAGTAGATGCTTACAGATCATCTATCTCATCACTGATTCTGTGTTCCTCAAAGTTGTTTAACTTTGAAGATAGCTTATAGAAATAAGTTATTCTATTTCAAATAAATAAGGGTGTAATCAACTCATCTCTATTTGCATTTCATAGTGAAGACACCTGTCTCCCGAAGAATGAATTGTATGTTTCCAACAAAAAGTTCATTCATAATGAAGTTGCAAGTTTAGCAGCCAAGAGCTGAATCCTGAGGTATTAGATTTTTTGTTTTTTTTTTTTGAAAGTATGACCATATACCATTGAAGGTAAGAATAGAGATTTTTAACTGGACTCAACATCCTTTCTGAATGTGAAAAATAGAAAATGGGTTTGTTGTACTTGTTATAGTCTCTGTTGTTGAGGAGACAGGTTGTAGAAGTTTTCTAGAGGTTGCCAGCTCCATGATTAGTTCTATTGGATTGCTGTAATTTAGGCAGAATGTGCTGAAAAAATGAGTAACTTATACCAAATCCGTGTCCATCAGGATAGCACAGGATTGTTAATCACTACAGCTTGTCTGACACAATCAAAATCATCCAGGTTTAATGTAGTTTTGTGATGATTTCAAGCAGATATGCTATCTGCAAGGTAGCCTTTCAGGAATTTAAATGACAGTAAATTGCTGTGCATCTATTTTAGTAAAGCAAAGAAGAAGAATGCCTATAGGAATGAAAAGAATATTTTCTTTCAGAATCATTTTCCCACCATAATTTTCCAGTGGGCATAGGTTCCTACTGTAGTTAGGGACTGATATAGTGATGAAAAATCTATTGCAAGTTGTTTAGCCAGAAAATGGAGACTTTTTTTTTTACTTTCCCTACTAATTATGATTTCTAAAATGTTTGCTGCAAAGACAACTTTGATTGCTCATTATTTGCTATTTATTAGTTCTGATTTATTGCCTAAGTCCTGTCAATGTTTCTTCGCAGACCACATAACTCAATGTCTTGTAAACAAGAGCATAGAAACCAAACTCAGGATAATATTTTTTTCTCAATCCTAATCACAAACAATAATATGAGACAAAAGTATGTGTTAAGGTAACTGTAAATTAATTTTGTATTATGTCACTCAACATTTATATCATGGTGTGGCAGACATTAGGTATGTCCTGCTGTCCATAGTGAAGACAGCTTCATCAGACTGCATCATAGATGGTATCACTGCCTGGACCTTTTAGAGCTCTACCCCAGATGATCATCCTATCTCCAGGCCTACTTGGAGTTCATTTGCTAAACCTTAGACATAATATCAAAACTTTTTCTCTGGGGGGTTGTGAAAAGGAGGATGTAGGAGAAAATTCTTTGACTATTACTTTTTTCTGTGGCACCCTCAAACTCTTTAACTTCATACAGAAGAACCAGAGAACAGATTTTTTTTTTTTTTTGCCAGATTCCACAGTAATGGTTTAATATAAAAATGTGTTTCAGAATCAGCATTGCATTTTTTCCTAAGAGTGGAAAGGAAGCACCAAGGCTAGCTTTAGCTTAGGGCCTCATGAGGGTAAATGGAGAGAGAAAGGATTATTGAACAAATGACTCTTGGTGACTATTAGGCTCCAGCTCTCAATAACTCTCTACAAGTCAAGTAGGTCAAGTAGGTTACTGACACCTTTGTAACATACACTGCTTAGTTTTATTGGGGAGTCATAAGGATTCAGTTTAGAAAAAAATTCCCCGTGTGCCGCGATTGAGAGATGGGACACAGCCTGATGCAAGCAAAATGTTGATTTTATTATGATTCTTCACATACATTTATACTAGTTCAGGCTAGCGTGTTCTAAGCTGATTGGTCCAAATTCTACGTTAAGCATTTACAGATACATTAAGCATTCACAGATTGGCTAATGCTAAAGGAATTTTTTAAACATTTACTTCTTCTATTTATAGCAATCTATCTTGAGAAAGAACAATAGTTCCTCTTCTACAGGGTGATTGTTTTAAAGTCTCACCAGCTCACAATCCTCTGTACAAACATAGAGTGAGCAGTCTTTGTCTCCTCTAATCAAAGTTCTTATCTTTCCCAGGGCCTATGGCCGTCAAGTTCTAGCACACCTCCTTCTATCAATTTAGCAGTGCTGGGGGTTTTACTGACACCAGACAAATCCTGTCCCACACCCGTGTGAGAGACACCACTGGATTTTAGCTACCTAGCTTTTTATCATAAAGTTAAGTAGTCAAGTAAAGACTGACAATATATATTTCTAAATACCTGGTGTGCATGAGACAAAACCTGATATGAAGGCCTTCTGAGCTAGAAAATATATATATAAATATATATATTTGGATTTCATGGTTCCTTTTCTGTTCTATCTTCCCTTAAAACCCCACACATTCTGTTTTCTTTCTGTTCTATTCTATTTCTGCTGTTGTCCAGTGCTATCTTTGATGTGAGAATAAAACATGTCATTTATTTCCCATACAACACAAATTTAAGTGGAAACAAGACAGTGAACAAATACATGTTATGTGTAGATACCCTCCAAATAGTTTAATGTAAGTGCTAAACAATTCACTGTGCAAAAAAAATGCTTTTGAAAGCAATGTGTCAGGAAATCTCAGGCCAGATACAAATCAAATTTTCACAATATGGTGCGTAACTGCAGGTGTGAAAGGACACTGAGCACTCAGATATCTAAAGTATTGTAGAATTTTTAAATCAAGAACAATTGCATTTTTAAGATGTAACATTCTGGAGGCAGAGCTGGAAAGAACATAAGCACTTTTGAATTTTGGAGAAGGAAAAGATTGTTAAAGTTGATTCCTCCCTGAGCACTAATTGCTGTTTGAGATGTGACAGAGAAAACAGAGGTGCCCAACTGGTCATTTCCTGGAAAAAGTAAGGAACCTACTTTATCCCATCCTGTGCCGTATGTAAATTTCTAAGTTACAATACGGCAGAAAGTTCATATAGTATACCTCAGTTCTAAGACTGGAGGCTGAGCAAAAACATGTGAATGGGGTGTGTAATACAACTGTTTCTTTTTAAATACACAGTAGTCACATAAACACAGTTGTGAAGAAAAATATAGAATAATAGGACATGCAGAGTGGTATAACCCATTTCTGACCAGTTGTCACTTAGGGACTACTTGAACAAGACTTTATTTCTACTTTTTGTGTTTAAAAATACTTGGGGTTTTTTTCCAACATGAATTTATTTTCTTAATTTATATTTAGGTGTATAAGGCATTGTGAACAATGAGGGTCTATAAATTAACCTTGCACCATATGAAAAAAGTGGAAAACGTATATTCTGACCACTTTACTGGTGTCTTTTCTGTTCAGTTCTGTATGTTATAAGAAATAGTGAAAACCAGCAAAAACACTAGACATCTTCCAAAAAAGCACGGGTACTACTGGATTGAAAAAATGAGGTGAAAATGAGCCAGCAACTTTGCAAATAGAATCATTAATGATATTATTTTTGGAAGTGCTGAGCATTAACAACTGTGTGGGAGCTGTCGTTTCTAGAACCAATAAAAACCCAATTGTAAATGTCCTCACAATGGATACCAAGGAGTCTAATAGAATTGTTCCTAATTAATGACTGCCTAGGCTTGCTTTGTCCTGTCTTAGAAAGGTGAATTTGATTATGTTGGGGAAATAATCTTTAAAAATCCTTGCCAGTTGTGAAGGGGTTGAGGGAACAGACAACGCCTCACTCATTTAGCAATTTTATGTCTCATCTTCATGATGGAGTTAATCTATTAATTTGATCTAAGCGATATAAGATTGAAGTATAGTAATAGTGAATCTTGTTGATTATACAGGGACTTTCTTGTGTATAGGTTATTAAAATTGAAATCCATTATATATCTAGTACTGAAAATTCAAACTGGCTCCTATACAGTGTAACATTTAAAATGGCATCTATTTTTATATGCTTGTAAGATTTAGTCTAAATGGAATTCATATTGGTAGTTCATTGTATTTGTACTCAAGTCCATTAGGTAGGAAACTATTCTAACTCCTCTTTTGCCGTTATTATTCAATGTCTAATTTAAGAGGATTTTTTTTTTCTGTATAGTTTTTTCCAGGCAGCTTATATCTTCCATTTAACTCTTTGCAGTCAGACCTTATTAATGGTTAAATGTTGATTGAGACATACGAAAGCTAGCTATTATATTTTCTGTGGAAACACTTTCTATATCTTCAGTGAAAATCTCCCTATGTCTCAATCTTATTGAGAATTTGTTGACTGTACTCCTTACTAATTTCAGCTTTTTCACACTCTTTTTTAATAATGAAAAGCTTGAGAAAATAACAACTCAAGTAGCTTCTTGAGCTAAAAAGACTCTTTATAATGCACTTTTTGCTCTGCAATTTGACAGCTTTCTGAAAATGGAGTAAAAATTGTAATATCTGATCTCACAACCCTTATTCCCTTGAAAGATAAGTGCTGTAAAGCTTGGCTATGATTTAAAAAAAACAAAAATCAAAGCAATAGTTGCTGTTAGCCAAGCCTATTAGAACCATAAACACTAATTATAGAGAGACATGGCTGTAGAGCACTCAGATAATACTTTTTTTTTGTAAAAGAGATTCAAAATATTAAGATTTGTACCCTGGTGAGCAAAAGGCATTTCAGTGAGTTGCCAAAATGAGTCAGATGATAATCAGGTGTTCCTGCCCAAGTAAGGCAATAACATAGATGATAAATAAAATATTTTTAAAAATCCACAGTAGTCTACCCTCTAACAGTGATAATCCATGAGCTGTCCATCGACAAATTTTTTTCACTGTGCTAGCAAAATTATCAGGTAAAGTGGCACAATAGGCAATTTCTCTGTCATGAAAGGACCATATACTTTCCTATATATGTTAAATGTACAGCCATGGTAGATTAAATAATCTCATGTTGCCTGATACAGGGCTATTTTGAAAGGGAGTGGGAAATTGCCGGTGGAATGCACAATGACTTTTTATTGAGTAAGATTCAAGGAAGGTGGAATAACTTTTGCTGTTCACTATTTACTATTCTGTAACTTGCCTTGCAAACAAAAGAAATCACCTATAAATTCTCTGATAAATGAGCTGAATGAATGTCTTGTTTCACCATAGCTTCCACATCTATCACCATGTCATGTTCTGAGTTACGTTATGTCATAAATTACTATAACAGTAAATCTTGACAAATTTTAACACATAGAGCTATGTCTTATAACAAGAACAGGCTAATAAGAAAAAAGTCATTTGCTGCTCTTTGGGAAAAATCCAGCGATGTTCCAGAATCCCTGAAATCTTTGTGAACAAGTATGAAACAAACCAGAAAATTTAATTGCCTTTCTTCTCTTAACTTTCTAAGAACGATGACAATGATCAAATTAGGTGCTCTTCCACTTTGCAGAATACAACTGAGTTAAGGGAATTTTTTTTTAAAAAATCATGACTAGTATATCTCCATCATGGAGAAAATTTGAATGTTATGAAATTGTTAAGGTATGTCTTGATGTCTGACTGAAGACAGTGGAAGAATCTGGAAGCCATTTGTTGAATTGAGTACACTTTTAAGTTACATCACAGGACTTTCTAAAATTTGGATTTTTAAATTAATTCCTCATCAGAAATATATTTAGGTGTTTATATATGTAATTATAGGTATACATATACACTAGCTTTGTAACAATGCAGCAAAGGTAGCGTCAGGGAAATAATTAGGGAAGCAGATCTGGCAATAATGTCAATTTGCAACCAGTGACCTGAGAAACAGCACTTCATTGATCAGTGAGACTGCCCACTTCAGGCATTTAAAGCAAGTGCAGAGGTTGTTGAAGTCAGCTTTGGATGTACACCCTTCTCTTCATTGAATACAGAGGGAATTTAGAGTTCTAAACTGAGATATTGACAACTAGAGTCCAAAGTACATGACAGAACCTCCTGCTAGCCCCTTCCACCTAAATCTTTAGAGTTTTTTGGATGGCTAGATGTAGAAATTGTCTGGTCTCCACATGTAGCTGTACCTCCTGATTCCTGGCCACGAGTGTAAATCCCACATCCTTTAGAAAGACTCAACTACTCCTCTCCAGACAAAGCAGAAAATTAAATACTCTGATAGGCATCCATATAGATGGTATTAATGGGCAAAGCTTGCCAACGTGAACTACAATATGGGGCAAAAAGTTGTGCTAAATACAATCTGTGACAACACAACAATTTGAAATTTGCGTCTATATCAGAGGGCTTTGTGATGAAAATATTTGTGGGTTTCTATATCATTGCACCTTCTGAAAACAAAGAAAAGCTCTTTCACAATAGCTGAATATTGAGAAGCTCCAAATAAAAGTTCATGCTGCTAGCATTGGTTAGTCTGTTGTACATCCAAATAATTTAATTCCAGCTCACCTTTAATTGACTGTGTTTTAGCTGTGTCACTGTGGCTTGATTCATAGCAATGGGTGGTGGCTGTCATTGTTAAAAATATAACCAGCAATTCTTAAAAAGAGAGGAGCGGTACACAATCAAGAATAAGCATTTGTTCAACACATATTCAAATAGCACTTGAATAATTTTACAAGATCAACAATATTTATTACATTAACAAAATTTTATTCAACTTATGCCTCTGATATCCAGAGAAAGGTCTGTTCTGAATAAGTATTTGTTCATTTCACAGTAACAGTAAAATTTTGTGTAAAGTCAAACTGTTCTAATAACTTTATCTTAGAGGAAAAGAGTGTCAAAATGACAAAAAGCAACAGTCTTTGAGGATTGTCTGTTTGTTTGCTGTAATGTTTGTGCCACATTGGTTTATCTTAGGTAAAATAAAAATCGTTTGGAAAAGTCTAATACATTTCAAAGAAACAGCAGCTATGCTTGAAGTTATATTTAGGACAATTATTAACTTTTCCCTTAATTTTGTCATTTGGTCCTCATTTTTAAGGTCCCACAAATACCAGCCACTCCCCTACCTGCCCTCCTGCTGCCCCATGTCATCCAGTTTCATTCCATGCTTCTCACTTCACTACAAACAAGCTGCATGACTAGTCACCCCGCACCACACCTTACTTGCTTCATGGCATGTAAACTTCTCTACATGGTGGTTTATGTCTGGAACAGATTCCCTTTGTCAGTCTGATATACCTCCCCCTGTTCCTCAAGTTCTTTATTAAATCACTTTTCTAAAATAAGGTTCCTTTCAGCTCTCTCACAGTCTCTCTTAGTAACACCAACGGGGAGATGACTCAAATTCATTAGTGTTAAACCTAAACTGGTAAGACTCATAAGTACATAGATCTGTTGACTACAGCTGAGTCTCATAAGACTGCAATGGTTTTTGTGCATGTTGTCCAAATGAAGGTCCTCAGTGAAGTGACATCAAATGCAATTTCCTTCAAAACAATTTTGTAAATTGTCATTTAATGGAAAGGTGTGATGGGTTTGAGTCTTCACATGAGAAATCCAGTGGAGCACGCTGCAGGTGGCTTTTCCCTGCCATCTCAGTCCCTGGCCCACATGTACTATGGGATGCTCTTGAATTGCACAATATATCCAATGAATAGCCATGCTGTTGCTGCCAGTTTATGTTCCTCCCCCCGCCCCTTATTATCATCTTTAGGACATAGCCCTGATAAGATTACGAACAGAAACAGATCCCAGTGTGTAGAAACCACTTGAATTCAACAAGCTTCTTGAGTCAAAGGAATTTACCATATGGTTAGGGTCTAAATTTATATGTCTGAGGGATCAGGAAGATTGTCTTCATATATATCGAGAAGGAAACACACTCTACTCAAGTGGTGTATATAATAGAGCTTTTCTAGGGGGAGGCTTGTGTTAAAGTTATACAAATTTAAATCAAATCAATTCTCTCTTAATAAAGTACATAAGCAGATATTTAATTATACTGTTATAGAATACACAAGTATGTCTTTAACTTAACTGTGTACTGTAGCCTTATGATCAATCAAATAATAGATCAAATTAAGCAGTTAGTTAAGCATTTAGATCAATGAGACTTAAACTTGTGCTGAAGTACTTTTGTGATCTGACCTATAGATGTTATACATTTTTTTTAATTCATGCTATTCTGCTACTTAGTGTCTTTGAAAGAAATATAAGGTTACTTCATTTTATGTAAGTAGCATTTCTTCATGATACTATCCAAGATAAATTTTTGTGGAACAAGAAGTATATTTCATGTGGTTTTCCATTACAGAAATGAAACTTCTTACAGAAATGAGTTTACTAGAAACTCCTTTTGTGTTTTCCTACTGAAACAAAATATCTTCATAGCTCAGAAGTTTGACTTTAAGAACATGAATCATTCTCGGGGCTTTTAGTGGGACTATTTATGTGTTTAGAGTTAAGAGTATGAACACAAATTTGCTGGATGTGGGACAATACAATTCATGTGAGTGAAATGTGATGTGTTATTTCCACTACAAGAAAAAAAAGATGAAGCAAATTGGTTATCCTGTAGTTTAAATGTAGAGATGCAGCCTCTATTTTTGTATTCAGATGCCCAAATTAATACAAGCAACATCACCAGTTTGGAAGAATCACTCTGTCTTATTTTCTGGATTTTCTTTACAGTAAATCCAGATTTTAAAAATAGCTTTTTTTTTTTTTTCAAAGCATCAGAGAACTAGGCATTGTTTTTCTTTATTCCCATGAAATTTCTTGTCTGTACTTAGCATTTTTATTTGTACCTGAATCCATTTCACAGCATTATATTAACAGGGCTTTTTCTTTGTTGCTCATTATTAAAGATTTTGAAGTACCTGTGCTTTTCTTTTCCTTTTAGCTTTGAAAAAATGTGTCCTTATTTCATCAAGTTCAAATATCTTCAAGTAGTGTAAGCCTAGCTCAAGAATGTTTGATCTCATGAAAGTAAGTTCTTTGATCAAATGTACATTTTAATGTTGTTTGGTGTTCTGATTTCAGAAATTCTTTAAATGCAACAAAATGAAGTTAAACTGCATAAAACAGCTTCATAAAACATACATATTCCAAGCCTCAAATAACACATTACAGTATACATAAGAATTAATAGATCATTATCCAGGAAAGGCAAAGAAGGAAGAAAGAAACTAAAAGGACAAGCTATGTTATGCTCCTAAGATCATTTCAGTAGCAAAATGACTGCAGACATATGAAGAAAAAATCAGTCTAGATGAAAAATGGAGCAACAAAGTTTTCTTTAAAGAATTTTGTTGGGATTTTAAGGTCATTTCTATATTGAAAAATTACTTTGGATCTGACATAGTAACACTAAAGACTATATCAAAGGATAATTGAAGGGAATCTCAATTATATTCTGATAAAGCCAGTTTCAAGGTTCAAACTTTGCTGTACATGAGGCTAGTTTTTCCTAGGGCTAGAGAGCGAATTTTGTTCCCAGTGAGGAAGGTGCAAATGGATCTAGGATGTCAACAGCCTTTGGGTCACTGACCTAGTTTATACAATTTAAAATTTTGAAAGAAAATTTAGCATGTTCAAAAGCAGTAACTATCTTTGAAGTTTGAAAGCAATGTCTTCCCATAGGAGTGAGTATGAAAAATACGTCAAGTAATTAATGTTGTATGATACAAAAGCCTAATGCCACTATACATAGATTACTGATGTATTTAACACATTATGGCATAATAATTTACTTTTTAGAGATTCTGAAGAAACTTTGACAAAAACATGTTGCAGAGTTGTGTTGAGATATGGATTTCCCAATAGCCTTAGTGTTTATATGACTTCCCAGAATTACTACATGATCACAAAATTAACATATTTGAGACAACAGATTAAGAGAGGACCATTCTTCATTACCATACACACTAGTGATTAGAGCTTCTCACATAGCAGCAGGTGATCTGTGATCAAACCCTGCTTTCATTTAGGCAGAGGAGTAATTTTGTCTCTCAGCTCTGAAGTTTATCTGCCCTGTGAAATAATTGCCTTGGTTAGGGTAAACATCAAGGAAGAGTCATGCCTGAATTCTGAGCAGAGGGTGTGGACTTTTCTGGACTACAGGGGAAACTTAAGCCCATTAGAAAATTAAGCAATGGGTCTCATTCTTGACTCGTTATTTCCAAGTATGTAGTTTAGGGAGATTTCTGTTCTAGGTGTGGAACTGTGGTATAGAGTCCTTCTTAGGTGCCTTGATCATGATGTGTCTTTCAGGTATTGTAGGTGCTCACTTCCAGGCTGTGATACCTTCTTGGTGGCCTTTTTGCTGCTCTGCCTGCGAGCCAAATGCTGTGATGCCCAAGGGTGAAGTCAGCGTGTCACTGGAAACACTGCTCTATTTCTTTAATCTTGGTTGGTTTTTTCATGTCATGTTAAGTGAGAGAGAAATGATGGGACCTATATATTTTTAGAGCTGAATAGTTACTGATAGTACTTCCATTTCTCTGTCCTTTCACCAACAGCATAATGCTTCTGGTGTCTGTGAAGCACAGTGTAATTAGTTGCTTTTTCTGCTGGATCTTCTTTTATAATTTCTTATTTAATAAAATAGGAGATAATACACAATTACATTCAGGGAACCACTGCCCTCACTTCAATTATTACTTCAAAGAAGAAACCTGAAACTTTATATCTTTCACCTAAGATTCACTGAACTCTGAAAATAGCTATTGAAAGAAAATTATATATCCATTATTTCACCACAGTGCATACTAAGTGATACTTAAAAGACACACACAGTTGCATTACCATAGATCTGCAATTAGCCCAAAAGAAACATATAATTAAGATATAATTTAATTTATATATGAATTCATACACATGATAATCCAAAAAGCAGATTTAGTAAAACCTCTTAGTAAGTATATTTTTCCTCCTTTGATACTGCAGACTAGTTTTGGAGTGGGATATGGCTGTGTTCTGGTCACTGTAACTCAGTCGCATTTATGGAATACCTGGCTATCTATAACTACCTCACATTATAATTTGTTTTTAGGATTTGGATGAGCCTTTAGTAAAGTTGCAAATAAATTTCCCAACTGACTTCTCAAGTTATAATTCTGCATCAACAGCAGAGAGGTGTTTTTTCCTTTTTTTGCTATGCTGTGAACTATATAGGCGTACTGAAATTATTCCAGTGTTCCTGTATTTCCCTTTAAATAAATAGAAGATATGAAACAGTAGCTCCTTTGCCATGTGTCTAGTTTATATCTGAATTTAAGTTCTTCACTGTCTTTAAATCTGTTTCATCAGCTGGCAAAGAATCAATATTCTGTAGCATTTGCCTACTCAGCTTCATTGTCTTGACAACAGTTCTGCAGGTAGTTTTCAGATGTAATTAAAACATTGCACATAAAGTGTGGGTATGATTCAATGGCTATGATACAGCTTCAGTCTGGGTTTCAGGCTTTGAGCAATGGGTAATGAGCCAGACTGAATGTCCACAGCTTCTGTGTAGACTGTGACTCTTGCACAGCACTTTACCTCAGCACTGACCAGTTTCCTCCTACTTTCTCTCACTATTTCCAGCTAATCCTTGTTAAAAAAAAAACAGTAAAAAAA
This sequence comes from Astur gentilis, assembly GCF_929443795.1. Taxonomy (NCBI): domain Eukaryota; kingdom Metazoa; phylum Chordata; class Aves; order Accipitriformes; family Accipitridae; genus Astur; species Astur gentilis. Next base: position 20,476,237 of record NC_064890.1, on the reverse strand, counting down.
ATAAAAAATCACTCCTGGCCTCAGGATAATAATCTTTGTTATCTAGCTAGATTGAATGATCTCCATAGCTTTCTTCAGAGCTGTCACATTGCACAAGCTCTCACTTTCCATTGTTCGAGCTGACAGCCTGAAAGCTGAGCATCCTTTGTCCAGATTCACAAATTACTCTTCACATTTTGTTTTAGTAGCACTCAGTGTGAAAAAGTATAGGGGAATGGAATGTTCTTCATTAGTAGCAAATTTAGGAGGAAAACAAGTGAGTAAAATTTATTGGGTAGTTTCAACCAGATGAAAAAGGCGTAAGAATTGTGCAAGATTATGATGTTTTATTTTAATGGCCTGTAAATGGAAAGTTAATTTTTATTGGAAACAAACAAGCAAGATACAATGATTTTTATTTCAGAACAATCAGGTTTTGTCAATTTAAGGTAATTTATGGTGTGACATTTTCTTCTCATAAGTATGATAACTGTATTATGATACATGGATCTTTTAGGCTACATGAAGTTTTTGGTTTTTCCACAATCTAAAAAAATTCTGGTTATTTCCAAGTTGAAAATGAAATAGAAAAAGTGCTTCCCCTTCTGTCATCCATGACAGAAAAGCGAAACTGCTGTCCAAAACGGGAATGTAAATCCACCTCAAAACCCTATGGCCTTTTCCTATACATCTGTGCCTGTCCTACAAACTGTTATTTTGCTGTAAACAGCAATTTCTTGTTCACATATTAAGTGAAAATTGATGTGCATTTATGGCAGTACATAAAGGGAAACTGTGAGTTATTTGATTATTATCTCCGTATTTTATAGTAATGTAAAAATGGGCTGCCACTCACTGTAGAAATGAATCATCATTTTGCCTGAGACAGAACAGATTTCTATGACCTTTTTATCTGCTAGAAAATATAAATAATAATTCATTATAGATGTCATCTTGTCGTGATTTCTCTTAAACAGATTTTATATGATGGGTTAAACTTTCACAGAGAAATCTCTTATTTTCATGGATGACCTATTCTGTAGCTACATTTGCCACAGATTATTGATTTTTTTTCGTGTGGCAAGGGCAATATGAGACACTACTATGTAGTTAGAGTAATAGATTTAATCCTTTGGGACTTACTGACGTCGCCAGTCTATACCAATGTTACATTTAATATTGAAAGTGAGTTGCTGTAGTGTTTTATTTATGTATTTTGAAGAGCTACATATCTTTCAGGGCCTTTCCTGCTTATGAAAATCCTGTGAACTCACCTGGAACTAGTGTAAGAGGTGAAAAAGTGTTCCTATTACTTGCAGATGAATCTGTCATTTTGAATGCAAACTTTTGAAAGAGGCATTCTGTGGATAAATATTTTGACAATTTTTTTAAGTGTTAGAGCACTTGTATTTCCTCTTTGTAAGTGGCAGTGACAACTTCAGAATCTAAGAGAGTTTTCTTTTCCTTCCATAACCATAGTTACAGAAATTCTTCACAAGGGTTGGAGAGAAATCAGGTAAATGATCTCAAAATCAGCTGTCAGACTGCAGGTTTGCTTTGAGGACTTAAGTTTGTGCAAATGTCGGAGTTGTTTCCATGTTTACTGTACCTTGGTATCACCCACATCAAATATAGTCTCTTTAAAAGTAAAACGATACTTAACTTCACTAACTGCCTATTCCATCAGTTTGGGTGTAGTTTGGCAGTGAAACCACTATGTTTCCTGTTCATATACCATTGACAATACAGCTCAAATTATGCTCGTGGTGTCACCTATGCATAGCTTTCATATTTTGCCTTTAGTGACACTTATGAAGCACCTTTTCACCTGTGCTCAATAAACAATTCTGTTGGAATAAGAAATAGGATCAATTGTTCTCAGCTGTTTGTTCTGAAGTAATGACAGAAATATTAATGTCCTGTGATGCCCTGAGATAAACACTACTGAAAAAAAGGTAATTCATGTTTTATAGACTCTGAATAAGAGTGACAAAATGAATTAACTTAATTTAAAAACTGTCAGATGCACTTTCACTATTAACACAAGCAGTTACAGGGCTGAATACAAGTTATAAACGATAAGGTGCTGGTTTTATGAAATTGCATTTAAGGGCAAAAATACATTTTATATTGTAAGATATTTCAGGATTGTGGACAAGTGTACATACAGAGCAAATTCGTAGTTTCCTTGGAAGTCAAGATGAGGAAATGATCTGCAATTTTTCCCCCATTCAGATCAGAAGATGGAGAATAATGGCTTTTGTAACTGACTGCCTCTCTGAGTTCATAGACCTGACATTTGAATTTCGTATTGATAATAAGTTACAGAACAAGTAGAAATCATTATGCAGTGTGATACTTATCAAATGGCTTATGAGAATTTGGTTCAATAAACCAATTCTATGAAAGCGAATAAACACAGGACATGTTAAGCTATATTTTCAAACCATAGACAATAACCTCAATATTTCTTTGGCAACTTAAATGTCAAAATAATGTATTTACTTACTTCTGTTGCATGAAATAGAAATCTATGTAACACTTGACTGAAAATTCAGCTTATAACGGAGGTAACATAAAGAAAAAGTTTACATAATACAAGGCTGAATCCCATTTACTAACAGATTTCTTATTTGTGAATATAGGTACCTCTAAACATGTACTGCATGCAGGCAATTTGTGAAACCATAGCCCAAATCTGCTGAATCACAATGCAGGGAACAATTTTGAATCCTTTCCTAAAAAACCCAAAAACTAAAAAAGGGAAATATAGAAATTAGAAGTCATGAAAGAAAAGGCTAAGAAAGGTTGAAAAAGAATTCAAAGCGCACACTGGCTTTTGGATGGCTTTTGTGAAACTAATTACCCTCTCAGAAATTAGAGTAACACTCGTAATATAGGTAGAAAAATGTTGAGGGCTGTCCAGTGGTGGAGCCAAGCAGACCAATTTGATGGAAGTTCCATGTTTGGAGACACTGAAGAACTATCCATCCTAACATACAAAAAAAATGACGTCTTTTCAAATCTAGGCACACTGAGTACTAAGAATTACAGCTTATTCAGCCTGTGCTAAAGTCTCAAAATTACACAGAGTCCCAAGGAGAAACTGAAGCATTTTTGACTGTTCCCTATTTAAAAAAAAAAACAAACCCTTGAACCTCTTACCAAAGCCATTGCACTACTGTGCTACAGACTCCTTTCAAAATACTTTCTACTTGCCTCGCATTCATTTCTTTCCATTCCTGAGGTTTCTTCTGACTTATTTAAATCCTCACTGTGTACTGAGATGAAGCATGTGATTGGAATAAAAATGACAGTAGAATGTGGGAGCTGGTTTTATTTTTTCTGGTTTCATCAAGCACAGGTCTAAAGTTGTTATTATTTTAGCTAAAATAAATTTGAAGATAGCACATTTTCCTGCAATGTAAAGCTTAAAAAGGGGGCATATTTTCAAGTGCTACTAACCTGGAAAACTGGTTTTTGTGTGAGAGAAAATGTGAAATATTCCCTTCACCATCAGGTGCAAATTCTGCCATCAGTTCTAACCACAGTTAATTAACAGTGGTAGAAAAAAGGCCAAAATTTGTTGGTTTAGGATTGTCTGTTTCTGCTTAATGAAGCAGAAGGCAAGAATCATGTCAGCTTTAAAATTTTGTATAAAGCACCTGTGAGCAATGCTCATCTGGATGCTGAAACCAGGGTAAAGCCTATTCATTCTTATTTTGCAATTGCACAAGTGAATTGCAGAAAAATAAAATAGCGATAAGGCATGCCTTAATTTAGCTTCGTGGACATTTTTTTTCTGACTTGCTTGCCCATGGCCACTTGGAGGCCAAAGCCAATCATTTTTATTGGTCACTTTTCTGGGCCTGGTACTAGCAAATGTCTCAATTAATCATTATATAATCATATTATAATTAAACATTATAATAAACAGATTTTATACCTGATTCAGTAGAAGCCATTTTATTAATATTACTAATTTTACCAAAGTTGTGATATAATGTGGCTTTAATGTAATTCTTAATTTCTATCCTCAGGGAGAAAAAACCCAAAAAAATAATGTTGGACATCAAAAAAAAAGAACCATATGAGAAAAATCTCTCACAGAACAAACATAGAGTCTAAAATGTGGAGTTATAGAATGCTGTGCTGTTTCCAGACTAGATTTTATGTTGTGTATTTGCTTAAAATCAGAAAGAAACAATAAGACAGAATAAAAAAACTCTGCTATCATTTGCTAGGAATATCGGATAATTATACTTAATCATTAAAATAACCTTATTGTTGAGAATGAAACAATCCCAGGCAGGATTTACCAAAACCCTTCAGTATTGACACTGAACCCTTCACTGAAACAAATGCTTAATCTAGACTTGTAACTAGTAAGCATAAATTTAGTCCTGTACTGAATAAATGGGAAAATTTAACTCACTATGAACCTCACATGTTCAAAAGGGGACAAACACAAGCCGAGAACTGCATTATGTGCAACAACAAGAAATATTTCAAATCTTCTGGGACATTGTAACAAAAAAAAAAAAAAAAGTCTTTAAAGGCCACAAGGCCCTTCGGCATTTCTGTCTGTAACAGTGAAAACGAAGAGGCTGGAAGTGGTTGTAAAGTCCAGCAGCTATGCAGATTGACTGACTGTGGATCCTAAGAGTTTGTATCATGCTAGAAAATTGCAGTGTGTCTATGAAGGTGTTTGAGAGGGTCCTGTCTGACGGATATTTAAGAGCGAGACTACATTACCACCCTCCTCACCTTGTCTTGTTTACTTAGGCATGGCTGTCATGGTTTAACCCCAGCCAGCAACTAAGCACCACGGAGGCACTCAGTCACTCCCCCTCCATCCAGTGGGATGGGGGAGAAAATTGGGAAAAAAAAGTAAAACTCCTGGGTTGAGATAAGAACGGTTTAATAGAACAGAAAAGAAGAAACTAATAATGATAATGATAACACTAATAAAATGACAACAGTAGTAATAAAAGGATTGGAATGTACAAATGATGCGCAGGGCAATTGCTCACCACCCGCCAACCGACACCCTGCCAGTCCCCGAGCGGTGATTCCCCGCCCCCCCACTTCCCAGTTCCTAAACTAGATGGGACGTCCCATGGTATGGAATAGACCGTTGGCCAGTTTGGGTCAGGTGCCTTGGTTGTGTCCTGTTCCAACTTCTTGTGCCCTGGCTGGGCATGAGAAGCTGAAAAATCCTTGACTTTAGTCTAAGCACTACTGAGCAACAACTGAAAACATGTGTGTTATCAACATTCTTCTCATACCTAACTCAAAACACAGCACTGTACCAGCTACTAGGAAGACAGTTAACTCTATCCCAGCTGAAACCAGGACAATGGCACACAGTGAGGATAACACTCACTCCCTGTTTCAGGGGGTATTTTCAGCTTACTGTGGTTTTATTTGAGAATATGTTTTATTTTCCAAATCTTCTCTTCAACAAGCTATTCTAAGAGATTCACATGCAGAAATCAGCAAAAAAAGCTTAAAAAGTAAACAGTATGTATTATATTACACACTATATTCTTCTAATTCTTTTTTTTTACTCCTAATATGTGGTATAACTGGAACAGATTTCATACGGTATAAATACTGAACAATTACTTTGTTATGCCAAATATTTCGGTAATAGAAAGTTATTTGATAACTGTTAGGTTGCCACAAATTTTAAAAGCTGAGATGAAACAAAGTCACTGTTAAGAACACTTTCAGCTGTGACACAAGCATGCTATGAAGTTAATTGGCAATAGAAAGAAATCTTACAAAATCCAAATATCATTTTATCATTGAAACCAAAATGACTTCAGCATGACCCTGTAAATCAGTGTATTGATTTTCAACTTCTATTATTACTGTGCTTTACCTACCTATGATTCCAGGTCAGCTCAATTTTCAGAAAGGTCTGAGGTCAAATACAGATTTACTCTTCCCACTAAAGCAAAAAAAGAAGGTTTAGAAGTATACACACAAAGACTAAATGCATAAACGAAATTATTATGCCACCATTTCTGTTCTTTATTCTTAGGACATAATTTTATTGACAGTTACTGGAGTAGACTATGGGTATAGGAGTGCAAACAGGGAAAACCACGTGCTTCATCAATCTGTTCATAACTTTGTACAGCATCTTTTAGCCCCCATAGGTACTTGAGGATACAGAGAGGAGAGGTGCTCTACTGGGCTGGGAAGATGTTTTCAGCAGAAGTGCGAGAAATGGGATTTAATAAGGGAGAAGTGAAAAATAAAGAATTCCCATAAATTTATGATTGTATTAAAATTTAATTGTTTGGTTTGGAATTCTGTTTATACTGAAGATATTGCTGTGTTACATTAGAACCTAAAGACTTTAATTAAGGCCAGGTTCCCACTAGGCTAAATACAAATATACCTACTTGAAGACATTACAGAGGACATTACAGACAGGGCAAATTGAGTATCAGTACTTAGAGTTTACAAAGTAGAAGTTACTGGAAAGTTCCAGTAACTCCCTGAAAAGTAGGCCTTGAAAAAACTTCAACAGTCAACAGTGAATGTGAATAACAGAACAGGTTCTGCAGCCTTTATTCATAAATAATGAGTTTATTTTATGTGCAAAATTCTTTTTTTGGTAGAAACATGAGCAGGTGAATCTATCATGTAAGAAATTGCTAAATATTTTATTCACTGTCTCCTAAGTTCAAAATATCCAAATTAATTTTTCTTGCATCCAGAAACAGAGGATCATGTTGAGACTGAGACCAAATCCAATTCAGTTTTAACCCTACAAATAAAGAGTTTACATAGTTAGAAAACACTGCCCATTTTGTGTTAGTTTTTTAATGCCGTAACTGCATGGGTAGTCCAAGCAAACCGTTATTGTCAGAAGTGAACATATGCGAACAATTATCAGTAATGTCAATGAAGGATTTATGATGTAGCTCTAAATTAGTATTTCATATGCCTCATTGTGTGTGAGTAAAGGTGGTAAGAAAGTTCCCCTATGGAATAATAGCAAAGTCTGTCTTCTCATGTCCATGGATGGGGTTTGTTTACACGCTGTGTTCTCCTACTCTTGTCAAAATGGCACCTAAGCTAAAGTGAACTCTGTGACAAGCCAGTAAGCCTATCAACTCCTTTAGGATTAGCATATAGCTAAAAAGAGGAGCTGTGGCAGCTCCATTACACCTAACGGTGACTTGGGAAGACAAATGCCATCACTCCCAACGTCCCCCCGTCCTCCTTCCCCCAGCTTTACATGCTGAGCATGACATCCTATGGTCTGGGATATCCCTTGGGTCAGCTGGGGTCAGCTGTCCCGGCTGTGTCCCCCCCAACTCCTTGTGCCCCCCCAGCCTCCTGCTGGTGGGGTGGGGGGAGAAGTAGAAAAGCCCTTGGCTCTGGGTAAACACTGCTCAGCAGTAACGAAAACATCTCTGCGTTATCAATGCAGTTTTGGTCACAAATCCAAAACATACCCCATACTATCTACTATGAAGGAAATTATCCCAGCCAAAACCAGCACACACATAGACAAGTTCAATTTAGGAGTGTGCTGGGGTCTGGTTCAGGGCTTAATTGTACTGAAGTGTTATCTGCTGAATCACTTGTACTACTGCTTACGAAGGCGAAACACCCACTGGCACTGACCTTTTTTCAGTTTGTGAGACGTAACAGCCAAAGCTGGCAGGACTGCCATCTGTATTAGAAAATGTCAATAGATATCTTGCTGTTAGATTCAGAGTCTATTTGTACAACCTTTAATCAGTATTAGACATGACATAGGTCAATGCAGTATCTTTGGCACCCAGATTCAAAAGTTTTACTTCGAAAACATTACAAGATAAATCATACATCTAAATGTTTATCATTCCAAACATGAGGCGACCATGCTTTGAAAATGTCAGAAGGATCTATATCTTGTTTTCTTTCTTTCTCTCTCTTTGAAAGTTCTAGCTACAATGATTTCCCATGGCTGATTTTTTTGGGGTGCATCTTACACATACACAAACACAGGTGTTATGTTTTTGGAAATAATTTCCTTTTATGTTGTTCTGTTACTTTTGTGCTTAAAAACTACAAAATACATTAATCCCTTAAAGAGATCATTGTTTCTGATGGGTCTATTTTTTCAGTCATTTGGAGCATCAGATAGATGCTTTAGGTTTTACACACAGTACTTTAAAGAAATCACAACACTGCCTATAGAGGCAAAGTCCTTCCACTTCAAATATATACTGTGTATTGAAATCCAGGTACTTATATTACAGGCAAGATATACATTTAGGTCAAGTGTTTAGGAAATGAAACATTGAAAATATTGAATAAATTGAAATATCTATTAGAAAATTTTAATACAATCATTATAAAAAACCCAGAATATTATGTTTCCATACCTCTACCAAAAGTCATGAATTGTTTATTATTGCTTTTTCCCAAACTCAGTCCATATAATGAGGGATACTTATGTGTACAATTTTCTTAAGAGCTCTTGAAAATCTGTTTGTGTACTGAAGTTCATTATTTCTTTTAGAATGAAAGTAAAAAACATTAACACCTACTTCTGTTTATTAAAACAGAAAAGGACATTTCTTTGCCTTTGAATAATAAGATCATAAACTGTGCTGTCTGTAAGCTAAAGACATCAATAAAGACACTTCTTTTTCAGGAATCTAACATTATAACCAAGCTGTAGTTACTGTGGCACTCAGAAATAGAAGTGGAACTTGTGGGTCTGTTGCTGATCTCAGTTCCTTCACTGACACCTGTGTAGTGCTTAGGGAGTATAATCAGTACCAAAGCAAGAATTGCAAATATCTGCTTAGAACTTTTTCCTAAGGTTTAACCACTGAAGTTTGCTATAAATTGTTTTTTGTTGTGCTTGTCATGCCTGTTTCTTTACTGGGTCATGCTGCCACAGTAAGGGAAAGTGCAGTGCTCCGTTGAAGAAGGAAGACTGGCAAAAAAAGGCATGGGAGAGTTCCAGACAGAAAGGATGTGATTAGTCTCTTCTGACTAGGTGTCCGCAATGTGGGTGTCTGCTTTGGAGCTTTTAGTCAGTGGAGAGAAAGAGATACCCTTAGGATGCAGTTCATCTGACTTACTTTAGACATCTATTTCAGGATAATATAGATTGCTCCTCAGAAAAGCCTGTTTCTCTCTTTCAGCTATAAAGGAAAGCTAGACAGTTATTTCAGAAGCATAAATCTACATTATAGATGCCTGTGTTTTGTCAGATGCATCCCACTGATTGTCTACAGTGAACAGAAAGAACCAGAAATTTATTTCATTCTAATAAACCCTGTGTTCAATGTTAGAGCAATATGACTCTGAAGCTGATTATGGTAATTTAGCTTGAATCTTTTTGCACTGTTAAACCTAATGGAAGACAAGCAGTGTAAGACAAAACGGAAGAAAGTCTGGTATGATATTAAGCATGCAGTCGGTTCTACACAAACCAACAATGTAGTCAATTGAGTGCATCTGGGAAGATTTTTTTCTTGTGCCACCTCCACAGGGGTTTTCACAGTTGCAGAAGTGACATGGCTTCAAAAGGGACGATGAGGGAGTGGGGACTCTGTAAAATGACAGATTTACAATGTGAGACTTTGGATCAAGTTTGCACTTAGCTTTCACTTTAATGATAAAATTGAGTCAGAACTTTGTCTTACATGACAGCCAAGATGTATTCTCTCTTGAATCTCCATGATCTTTCTCAAGCTTGGCAGCATCCATTCGTCATGTTGTAATTCCTTTTATTTGTTAGATCAAGGGAAAATATTTGCAAAGATTACTGTGAAAACAAAAGCCTAAAATACAGCCAGAGATTGTATAAAATCATACCAAAAATCTGTCAGGAGTTAGAAAGACATCTGTGATTAATGATCAGTTCTGTTGGAAGTTCTTTTGTAAAATTCACCAACAATGACAGCTGATGACCTTATCAGGCCCTACTCTTCTGATGAAACCATCTACTCGTCACTTCCCTGCTGGAGTTGTGTGTCAGTCTGCTGTGAGACTCTATGTGATCGCATGGAAGTTACTGCTCTTTCTTGCTTTTGAATTCTAATAAGAAAGGAAATCAGACGAGTCAGTTACGGTTCATTGTGGATGCTACAGAAGATGGGAACTGCAGAATTTCAGTTTTAAAGTATGCAAGATCAGACTGGGCTTGCCACTGTGGGTGAACAGAGATAAGAAGGCAGTAGAATTGTCTCCTTCCAAATGCACATAGTTAGTCCATGCTAGAGCTGCTATCAGATCTGTGGCTGATGTAAATCGACACAGTACTAGAAATTCAGCAGTTTCACTTATTGATATCAGATAAGGTTGGGTTCCGAAGGAGCACAGGAGACTGGAAGTTAGCGCCACCTGCAGTTCTTGACTCTGCAAAAGTTGACAAAGGCTAATTCCAGACCAAGACATAATATTGCAATTCCTTACTGAGTGTTGGCCATTGTTTTTAAACAATGAATAAAAACACAGTATCCCAGGAAGCATTTTCTTTAAGTAATTTTCATATGTGATGTATAATGTAAAGGAAGAAATGTACACTACCTTTACTGTTACTATTTATAAGCACTTTCCTAATTATCACAGTTCCAATTTATTGCAGTTCTCATCATAAAGTTATTTTTCAAGTCAGAGCTGAAGCTGTGAATGGTTATTGAAACCTATCTTCTGGTAGTCATAAATTGCTAATTGTTTAGCTGAGTAGTATTTAAGACATTACAGATTCTTCTCTCTGTTTACAGGGAGTAACCATTTTATAACATGCAAATAAGTTTTTTACCACTGATCAGTGTACAGCATTGCTTGTTCCATTATTAATCTAAAAAGGAAAGGAATAAAAGACCTTGCCACCTTATATATAACCTAGGCAGAGCTGAGATGCCCAAAGCCCTGACTCAATTTCCATCATCAAAAGAATCTATATTTATTTAAAAAAAATTCCACAACAACACTCAGTAATGCCCACTCCAAAAAAATGCCAACCTCACCACAAAAAACAAAAGCTTGTTGGGTTTGAAAAGTTTCCAGGTACTTCCAGTATTTTCTCAGAACAGTCCAAAATTGTCAGGTGTGATCACTCAGTGATGAACAGGATTGATCCAGAAACCCTACCTTCCCCTTTAGGAACACTGCCTGGCTACCCAGGCAGCTTCCTGCAGGTCCTCACATTAACTACCAAAAGCTGGGGGTGTTTCTCTGTTGCTGTTTCTGTCTTTCATTTGCACTGATATTTTATTGTCATTTCACACTGTTGTTTTTTTGTTGGTTTTTTTTTTTTGGTTCGTTGGTTCCTTTTTTTAACATGATTGCAACATGCACTGCTCTAACAGGGCTAATACAGTTAGGTATATTTTCTGTTTCTTTCTTTCTTTGTTTTGTTTCTGTTAGTGATAACTGAGAAATTAATTATTAGTCACATAATATCTGCATAAAACTAAATAGATTTGCTAGCATTTTAAAATAAGTTCTATATTAATCTATAGATAAGTGAAGCAGTATTGTGATTCCTTTTCCAAAGTTTTGTGTTATTTTAATAGTGCATATGGACCCTAAATGAATGTGTTATATTATTAATGCTTGCTTTGTTGTCACAAACTAATACTTAGCTCCAGAATTAAGATGTATTAAATGAGCTTATAATAAATTAGTGTTAATTTGGACAGCTGCCCATTAATAAATGAAGTGGACAAGAAGACCCTGAACTCTGATTTGTATCTCTTGGGGACTTTAATTCTAGCTACTAGCAAAGAAGAACAGAAACACTGTACTAAACCAATGGTACATTTTGGTGATGAGTAGACAAATGCTGTAGGTGACATAAAAGAAACACATCAGCTGAGTATTAACACTCCTGGGGAAAGTCCTCCTGTAAACTGTAAAGCTTAACATTTGTTGTATTTTCTAAACAATAATTATTGTTAACGATTATGATTTACTATTTTTTAAATACATCCCCCACAGAACTAGCATTCATAGGTGTAATATTTAGTTCCCAGTGTTTCTTGCCTGGGCCATATAGTCTATGAAAGCTCCTAGGACTCACGTCCCCTGTATTAGCTCCTGATTGAGTTAATACAAAAATAGATCTCATACACAAAATTATTGGAAGATATAATCCCTCTCTCTCTCATTAGAGAGCCAAAACAAGTGCCAGGGAAGAGCTCCACTGATCAAGCATCTTCTGGGAGGAAAAAAATGTATTCTTGGTAATGGCAGAGGCCCTTATCCTGTGTTTCTAATGTAGATCCTTAATGTTGGCACACCTAAGTGTATTTTAGATACTTTTCCTAGGGAAGAGATCCAGTCTTCCTAAAATGAACACCTATAGGTAAAGTCAAAGCTGTGAAAGTAATAGGTCTTCCTGAAAATCTTTGTAGGCTAGTGCTCCAGCAGGAAGCTGGGGTTGCAGAAGATGGGTGTCTTCACCTTCAGACTGGAAAGCCTTTAAAAATGGGCTGACAGTGCTGCTGTTACAAAAGCCCTCCTAGAGAGATGCAGGTGAGTGAGCATTACCCATCGCTGACAACAGAGCTTTCAGGGATGCAAAGCTTTGGGATCTGATTGTGATCTCTCTTACTTCCATAGAAGAGGGTATATCCAGGAAATTGTTCCTGGTTTACTTTGAGGTATATGAGACAGTAAGTCAACACTATTAGTTTTAAAATGACAAAACACTGTCTGAAAACCATTCAGGAATGGAGTGTGTACAAAGGGTGAGAAGGACACTGCTGTTTCTCTATACAGATCTTCCCCTTACTATTTTCTTTTAACAGATGTGATTCCCAACCAAATACTTCATTTTCCTGGATCTTGTAGTCACTTTGGGAAATACAGAACTGTATGCAGAGCAGACATACAATTCTAGCAGGCCAGTCCGAGACGTGTTTTTTTTTTTTTTAATTTCCTTTGTAACATTGTAAACACCAAAGTCAAAGAAAAAGGAAAAATCAAGATATTAGCACATAATATCATTGATGTAATTTTTCTTTTCTTCCATTAAACTTTTAAAATGTTATTTCTTTTAACATATTTTCACAAACCAGCTTTTTTCTCTCACCCACTCATAGGTTTCTCCTTACCACTGGCTTACTAAAAGAGCACTTGCAGTTAAGCAGATTTTTTAATGCATGTACTACTTTACAGCACAAGGAATAAGAACAATAGAAAAAATATTTCCTTTTTTGAAATAAGGATTTCTTTCTTTCCAATAGTTTTCAGATTTGTCCATTATGTATATATGACGACTACAAGTAATGTTCATATAGAAATATATTTCAGTTGTGGTCTTTGCCAACTGTACCGTGGATATCTTCTCTGCTTTGTCTGCCCTTTCTTAGTGCTGGGATGAAAAAAGCTGCTCTAAATGCAGCAGCAAATTCACAGATTAGAAAAATATTTTTCAGTGTTTTTCAAGGTTAATAGGTGCAGATGGTAGTGAAAAAGATGTTCTATTTCCTATCTCCAGTTTGTCCATTCCTGCCCACTCTAAAGCTATTTCTATCAACAAAAGGCAAAGATAAAAGATTTTCTGTAGAGATACTCTGAATTAAATACTACGGCACTTACAGGTATGTCCTGGGCTTGGACGGGACATCTTTGGTACAGACCTTATCTACCATGCTCAAGGAAAAAACAGCAAAAGATATAGTTTATTTTGGAAGCACAGTTTAAGTTTGCGAAAATATTTTTCTATTTACTTATTTTCAAGGGAAACATTACAATCATTACTAGGTCATAACTTTCTGTCTTTATTCTGTTTTAACTCTGATTAAGTAGAATATTTACTACTGAGTGGTCCTCTGAAAGAGAGCATGAAGGAGATCTTTATGTCCTTGAAACTAGACAGAATTTTGTCCTTTATTCTAGTAGGGCCTCAGTTTCACCCAAGTTATCAGGGAAGTTATGATCCAGACCTTATGCAGTTAATGGAGATGTGCTGCACAAGCCCTCACCCTACATAGAAACCACACAAATCAATGAGACATTGTTTGTGAACAGGTTTGCCAACACAGTTGCAAAGGCCCCACAGTTCCAAAGGTTGTATTAGGGACTTGAAGGAAAACCAAACCAAACCAAGGAGCATTGGGGAGCAATGAGAGGTGAAGGATGTTCTTAAGGTGGGAATACCATAAATGTTATCTATATAGGCTTTCTGAGGTAGATGTGAATCAGGAGTAAGAGAACTGGAAAGTACCTAAGTGCCATTCCCCTGGCCATTCTCACTGTAGGATATTCTGCATAATCCTTTGTGGTAGGAAGGGGTGATAACTCTTTCTTTGTGCTTCAAACTGTGCAGAAACCATGCAGCAAAATGTTCAGCCTGCTCTGAATATCCTCCATCTTGAATCAGGTCATCCCAGCTTTGATTCACCCAAGGCAAACAGAAAACTTCTGGCCAGCTTGGATTATAAGTAGGAGCTCATTTGTCTCACTTGAAAAAAGTCTGTGAGGATGGTTTAAGAGAAAATTAAGATAGCAGGATAAGTTTAAGGAGATCTGGAGTAATCTCCAGTCTCTGCTGTAGATTTTCCTGAGATTCTTTTTCTGTGTTTACTTTCTCAAAAGGCAGGGACAATAGGTCTCTTCTGTTACCCTTTGTCGTTCTTATTTGGCAGGTCACTGTTATGAGGAGATTCTTTCACTGTAAATTACTTATTAACTATTTATGCAGGACCTGAGGCCTAATTTTGTATATATGTATATACACATATATAAATTACTCTGTATGTAACATCAGGAAATGCTCATTGATTAGTGATAACTATGTTTCAGATCACATATGATATAGCGAAATATCCCACTGTAATGCAGAATGTTATTTATAATTTTGTTTTTCTACGTGTAAGAAACACTATATTGTAAAGATTTTTTAGCAAGCAGATTTTTTCATAAGGTGTTTTGAAGCTGCTCAGAGTTTTGCAATGTTAGAAATTGTTTCTGGAATGATAAAATTAATGGGCAAACTGTAACTGAAAAAGGTCACCGATCTATTACGTGCAGATAGAAATATCAACATAATTTTTGCTCAGACTTGCAAAGATAAGTCACGCTGTTGACAGAAACAGAATGTGTGAATATCACCCCAAATATTTAATCTGTCAAAATAAAAAGTAAAACTAAACCACATAGTTATAATGGAAAGCTGTAGAGAAAATTAAATGTTTTTATTAATTAACCAATAACAACACGATCTAGATGTTGCACTGCCATTCTGAGGTGTGTTTGAAAGAACTCTGACTGAAGTACTTATAATTAAACTGGGTCTTAGTAGAACATCAAATAAATGAAGACACAAGGAGCGTATGTAGGAGAGAGAAATTAGTATGTACACACATTTGCATTCATACAACTAGTATAAGTAAGAGATATTGACTTTGTTCTAGTCAAAAGACTTGTTAAACTTACTTAAATATAACAAAAAAAACCCAGTGTATAAAGAACCCTGGAGGTAAACTATTTTAGTGTGCACTTGCCTTCAATAAGTATGTTGTTTTACACAGAAATTACTCAATTATCTAACAGTTTTGATGTAATCTTTAATATCAGGAAACTTAACATGGAAGTCTGCAACCTATCTATCTTCTTGACTCTTTCTCCATTTCTTTTTTACAGAAATAACAGATGAAATAAAACAATACAAGACAAAAATTACAAAGACATGTATAAACATAAAATGATGAGCTAGAAAAAAAAGATATGTTCCAGGATATGATGGAACCAATATGGTATTTCACCCTGGTGTCCTAAAAACTGCTGTACAGCCTATCAGGTCCAACATCTGGCTTCTCATATTAAAGAAATTAAAAGTGAAGAGATATGTACATGCATTTTTTAACAAAGCAAAATTTTTCCACACTTCTTTTCTAAGATGAATAACATTTTTAATGCTCAGAGAGTACATTCCCAACACTGTGGTTTCCCTAAGGTCAATAAGATGCAGCAGTGTAGTTACGGTAATCAGATATGACCTTTAACAGTTTTAATTTTCTTCTACTGTAATTTGATGAAAAAAAATTTGAGAAAAACATTATACTTTTCTTGGCTTACTTGAATCACCCCATTTTGTCTAAGACAGGGCATCATATTCATTAGACATCATATTTATGTGGTTTATATGTGAGTCAGTTCCCTTTCAAGCTAATGGCTGTGGTATTATAATGTTCTAAGGGATTGACAGCACCAATTTACTGTGCTTCCTGGTTAAGAAGATAGGGGTGAAGCTGAGTGTGCAGAGGTAGTTCCAGATGCTCAGACCAGAAGGGAGCAATGGGGATGGGGAAACCTCTAAGCCTGGGAAGGTGAGAAGAGGATTTAGGGGGATGCTATTGTTTCACTTGTTCCATAATGTGTACTCTCTCTTAAATGTAGGCAGAGACATAGTAGAGATCAGTTTACAGTTCTCCTCAGAAGTTCCTTGCATAACCTTAAGTCTTTTTGCACTGCCCATATTAATGCTCCAGGCAGTTGACCTGTAACAGTGAGGAAGGAGCTTCACTGTTAGGCAATTTTTGTTCTGGAAAGATGTTTAGAACATAACAGTAATTGTGCTGGAGTCAAATAAATACTTGATAGTGAATCCCCACAGAGCTATCACTTCCACTCTCTTTTCTTCTTATAGTCATTGTTCAACCCACCAGGACTGCAGATACTGGGATCTAGAATCACTGAGATGAAGCTGTGAGTTCATGCACCACTGTGAGAAAGAATAACATGGCTTTAACTCAGTGACACTGAGTTTGTTTTACAAAGAAAATAGGCCTGTATGTGTGTGCATGCAAGTGTATGTTTAATATATATTGAAAAGTGCAATATAAATTCAAACACAGCTGAGAAACAATAAGTTAATTTGTGTTAATTCACATTCTTTTCTTTCACCTTTGTCTTTTGAAGAAGGAATGGTGACAATCAAAACTCAGCTTTAGTTTGTGAGCCAAAACCTTTCTCATTCTTCTTTTCAGGAAAAGAAAGTGTGTGAAGTATATTTCACATGAGAATACTGACCTTATCAGGAAAACTCAACTATAAGATGAAATATACCTAAACATTCTTTATGTATTTTCATTCACTCAATGTCAGAAGGAAAATTAGGGCAAAATGTTCAGTCAGAACAGGGAACTTGAAAGACAATTGTAACCAAGTTACAGAAATGATGGGTTTATGTCCCTAGATCAGACTAAACCCATATGGTATTTATCAGCATGGTGAATTTCCTCAAATCCATTTGGGAACATCTCAGGCTTTCTGTTATTTGCTTACTTGGCAGTTGCCACCCATTTTAGTGGCAGTAAAAATTGGCTAGATTTAGGGATATGGTCTAGCTGTTGGCTTCACTTAGGAGATCATTCATTGTTCAATGTATATGCTTTTTTCCTATAATTTTGCAGTTCAGGAATATTATGAGTGGAGAAGAAAACCACTCTTTTTTTTCTATCCCGTTTTTCCCCAGGAAAACATTTAGCTTCTATGTGGTGTTTATATACAAACCAGACATCTGGTTCTTATGTTGAATAACTTTCAGAAGTGTCAAGTAATGATCAGGTCAATATTTTTATTTTGCACTGAGGTAGCACCTCTGATTGGAAGTCCTCCAAGAATTTGAAAATACATCCATTAGCTGTTTCTGTATTTTTATGCTTGTCAGTTTAGGAATCAAAAAATAAACTTTTCCTCTGATTCTGTCTGTTTTCTTATTCATCCTGTTGTGGGATGATATAACAGGCCTTTAATCCTGTAAGCCTATGTAAAAATAACCTTGAAAACAGGAGTATTAACTTCATGTAGTATACATATTTACTGTGGATCTTGGCTATTCAGTCAGGGTCCTGGCTTCATTGACTTGACTATATCAACTAATTTTGGCCAGAAGCATTATAGTCCTTCATTCCTTCTGCTACTGGGTTTGTAGTATGTGCACGTTGAACCCTGCAAATTATTGATTGTCATTAGAAACCTCAAAGTCCTGATCCCTCTGTCCAGTTTTTGGCCATGACCACAGTGGCAGTGTTTGTGTTGGCCTACTGCTCAGTGTCTGCTTTGCTCTACGGTACAGGTCCTCCAGAATCAATGCTGAGCTCCAGCTAATCCATAGCCAGTGAATAAATACTCCTCGAAACTGCATCTCCTGGCACTTGAAATAAATAAAGATTAGCTGTGAGTTACTGAAAACCTGGCCCCTTAATATTTTAAGCCCCTAAATTTGAAGCACTGATGCTTGAAAATATTGTCTGTTATTGACCAGGATTAGTTAAGCTTCGATCACTTTCCTTCTCCTCTTACAAACATGGAATATTGCATGTTTTTCTTCCAGATGGATATGCAGGCATGGTGGTGGTTACTTGCTGAAAGGCACGGAGACTGGTGGAAGGGCCTGAAGCACAACCCGGGTATTAAAACAGTGAGTTCTCTGAGCTTTAGGACTCCTTGTAGCGCACTCAGAAACTTCATTTGAATTTAGCCATTGGCAAAAACATTTGCAGATGTGGAAATTACATTTTAATTAGTTTGTATGACTACACAAGGTAGGTTTGTTGCAGGAGTTACCATAATTACTAGCAGCAAAATTGATATAATAATGGCCATATGGGTATTTTTCTGTCATTATCGTTATTATCTAATCAGCTTCTAAACACTGCCCTGGCTTCTGAATGGCCAGAGATGACTTCTGGGGCTAGATTATTCTCTTGTTGTGAGATAAATGAATGGAAATACACTGAGGATATTCTTCCCTAGACCGTTTTGATAAACAGCAGACTCATTAGTGCTTTGAGCAATTGATATTAGAAAAAAAAACCCAACCCAATATTGCCCAGCTCCTTTCATTGCTGCTGCTCCTTTTTGCTACTCAGTAAAACAGGAACAGCTGCTTCTTTCGGAGAGGGGTCAGCTTCTCTGAACTGTGCTGCATGGAGCCCAGGGCGATGTGGACCACAGGTCACTTCTTTGGAATCGGGGTTCTTGGATCAGCTGAGAATTCAGCCGAGCCCTTGATGCCACCCGGGAAGGAAAAGGATGCTGCAGAGGGAGCTCGATGCACAGCATGTCACCTCTCCACATACACCTCCTAGAGATGATTCAGGCCCATGAAATTACCTGACAGCTGCCGATACAGTTAGGATGATACTTTAAAGCTCTGCTTCACTCTCTCCACCTGTCAGCTTCCTCTGCACACAATATGCTTGTAAGAAGAAGCGTACCATCTCCCCAGAAACCAAATTAATACACAGCTTCTTTTGCCTTTGATGTAAAGATGTTACTATTACTTCAGAAAGTGCTATTTTCTAAAAGCAGTTTCAAATGCATGTTAAATTTTTATTAAGGAAGATGCCCTTTTGAAATAAGAGATGCAAAAAAGAAAAATTCTATTTCTTTTCCCCTGATATTTGCTTATGTTTTAAATCCATCCTTTCCGAGTTCAGTTTTATTCATTATTCCTTAATGAAATAAATTCCATCTGTTTGAGCGAAACATCTTCTTTAAAAAAATCCTTGTATGGACCTGATATGTTCTTTGCTTCATTTAGATCTGTTACTTAGCTTTCCTCAGAATCTTTGCAGATTTTGGATTAATATTAAAAGGGCCACTATGGGGACAGCATCCCATACTAGCTGCTGTTCCATAAATACAAAGAAATGTAGCCTCCTATACTTTTTCTAAACCATACTATCCTATAGGACAAGAGGCTGATTTCTTTTTTCACACCTTGAACATCTGTTCACCATTGAACCTCTGCATTTTTTTGTAGGTTTAGTTTCTTGCTGGGTATATGCCTGGAAGATCAGCAGAAATTCACATCTGTTTTTTCTTCTGGCAGTGTGCTTGCCTGAGAAATCAAGTGGAAATACACATGTGGGATTTTTCTAACTGGTCTTAATATGTCTGCAGGTGTTTCCAACAAAGAAAGCCAAAACAGTAATTAAAAGGATGCTATCAGGTTTAAGAAAATAAAAAATTAAAAGAAAAAAATATTTGAGAATCTTTGCTTGTCTTCCTAAGGAAGTTTTTTGTTTGTTTGTTTGTTTGTTTGTTTCATTTTTCTAAATTCCTTTCATATGCAACACTTCCGCTTACTTTCATCCTTATTGATGATGGCCATTAGTTTTCGTCATTCCTTTTCTCAAAAACAAAACAAAAAAACTACTTCACATGCATCTGCTTGTAATTCTTGTTTCTTACACAGGCTATAAACATTTTCTGTGAGATTTATGAATACACAGTTGTTATTTATGTTTTTGCAAAACTAATTCAAATTCAAATGTAAATGGTAAATTAATCTTCTTAATTACAAAGGGCTGTTTGGGATGGGTGGATATATTTTTTCACTTTCATTTAGTCATCTCATGTGAAGCGTCAAAGCTATGAGCCTTATGTTAATAGCCTCCATGATAAAAGTGGTGGAGAGCTAAATCCTCCAAAGTCAGTGTCATCTAGGTGGCACTATTTTGGTTTAAAAGACATAATTTTCTGATGTGCCAGGGCTTAGTAACTTCAGTAGATTTTACAAGCAATAGAAGTCTCCTCAGTGTGACAAATGGGCTGAAAGAGAAATTAAGGTAACACACTTAAGTTCCAATGCTGCAAAGTTTTACACACATACTGTGAACAGTTCTATCCACCTGTGTGAGAATGAGTAGCCCATGAAGTTACTATGTGTAATGTTTTGCAGATCTGGTACTACAGATCTACAGACACACTTTCTAGATGCTCATTTAAAACAATTTGAATACTGTGTTATTGTGACTTTAATCCTGCTGAAGCACAGTGTCGTGGTTTAACCTCAGCCAGCAACTAAGCACCACGCAGCCGCTCACTCACTCCCCCACACACCCAGTGGGATGGGGGACAGAATCGGGAAAAGAAGTAAAACTCCTGGGTTGCGATAAGAACGGTTTAATAGAACAGAAAAGAAGAAACAAATAGTGATAATGATAACACTAATGAAATGACAACAGTAGTAATAAAAGGATTGGAATGTACAAATGATGCACAGTGCAATTTCTCACCACCCGCCAACCGACACCCCGCCAGTCCCCGAGCGGCGATTCCCTGCCCCCACTGCCCAGTTGGCCAGTTTGGGTCAGGTGCCTTGGTTGTGTCCTGTGCCAACTTCTTGTGCCCTGGCTGGGCATGAGAAGCTGAAAAATCCTTGACTTTAGTCTAAGCACTACTGAGCAACAACTGAAAACGTCAGTGTTATCAACAGTCTTCACATGCTGAACTCAAAACATAGCACTGTACCAGCTACTAGGAAGACAGTTAGCTCTATCCCAGCTGAAACCAGGACAGTATCCACCCCTTATTCTATACCATTGACGTCATGCTCAGTTCCCATACCTTTAGTTACATCCTGATTAATCATCACCACCTTTCCATCCCTTTGAGACATATGAACAATGATATATATATGTATACACACAGAGAGATATCATTCCTGTAGTTCATGAGTTATGTTCATAAAACATTTGTTGAGTTCAATTAGTTTCCGACTCTGGGCTCCATCTGTCATACCGGTCTGTCTGGGCAGGAGGAATGGTGCAAAGTCCTCTCAGTCAGTAGAGCAGAATTGGGCTTCAGTGCGGTGTGACGAGCAGGTGACATTTGACGCAGCAGAAGGATGGTGTGCACCGTTGGATTGTTGCATGCTGGAGTCAGTTCTGGTTCCATCACTACTGCGTTTTGCTCAGTTTTATCGCAGTTCTTTCTTGCTTGATCCAAGTGATCCTTACTATAGTACTATATGGATATAGCATATAACAATTTTAGTAATGATAACATACAGTAGCAGGGTTATATAGCAACTAATATCCTACAGTTTAATTCTGGCTATTTTCACCTAAAATCAAATCCCCTTGAGGCACACATCGGACTTCTGCATCTTTTTGCATCACCCACCAAGTGCACCCAGGTCCTTGAGCAAAAGCAATCCCACGAATGGGTTTACCATTGCCTGAGGCAGGAGTAACCCAGACTGTTTTCCCTAACATATTTTTCATGTGCACTACAGGGACTTTATCCCCTTCTACAGTATGTAAAAATTCTGATTGGGCAGGGCCACTCCGATTGGCAGATCCTCTGGTGTTGACTAACCAGGTTGCTTTTGCTAAGTGTGTATCCCAATGTTTGAAGGTTCCACCCCTCCATTGCTCTCAATGTAGTCTTTAACAGTCCATTGTATTGCTCGATTTTTCCAGAGGCTGGTGTGTGATAGGGAATATGATACACCCACTCAATGCCATGCTCTTTGGCCCAGGTGTCTATAAGGTTATTTCGGAAATGAGTCCCATTGTCTGACTCGATTCTTTCTGGGGTGCCATGTCACCACAAGACCTGCTTCTCAAGCCCCAGGATAGTGTTCCGGGCAGTGGCATGGGGTACAGAATATGTTTCCAGCCATCCGGTGGTTGCTTCCACCATTGTCAGCACATAGCGCTTGCCTTGGCGTGTTTGTGGGAGTGTGATATAGTCAATCTGCCAGGCGTCCCCAAATTTATATTTCAGCCGTCGCCCTCCATACCACAGGGACTTTAACCGCTTGGCTTGCTTAATTGCAGCACATGTTTCACATTCATGGATAACCTGCGCGATAGTGTCCATGGTTAGGTCCACCCCTCGATCTCGAGCCCATCTATATGTTGCATCTCTTCCCTGATAGCCATAAATAGCTCACTCCTACGTTGCCAGTCCAGGTCCACCTGAGCCACTTCAATCTTGGCAGCCTGATCCACCTGTTCGTTGTTTCGATGTTCTTCAGTGGCCCGACCCTTGAGTATGTGAGCATCTACATGATGTACTTTTACAACCAGATTCTCTAGCCGGGGCGCAATATCTTGCCACAGTGCGGCAGCCCGAATGGGTTTAGCTCTGCGCTGCCAGTTGCTCTGCTTCCATTGCTGTAGCCCACAGGGCATTTGCCACCATCCATGAGTCAGTATAGAGATAGAGCACTGGCCACTTTACTCTTTCAGCAATATCTAATGCTAGATGGATGGCTTTCCCTCTGCGAACTGACTCGATTCACCTTCCCCTTCAGCAGTTTCTGCAGCTTGTGGTGTAAGACTCCATACAGCAGCCTTCCACCTTCGATGCTTTCCCACAATGCGACAGTACCCATCAGTGAACAGGGCATATTGCCTCTCATTTTCTGGCAGTTTATTATACCGCGGGGCTTCTTCAGCCCGTGTCACCTCTTTCTCTGGCGACATTCCAAAATCTTTGCCTTCTGGCCAGTCCGTGATCACTTCTAACATTCCTGGGCGACTGGGGTTTCCTATGCGAGCTCGTTGTGTGATCAGTGCAATCCACTTACTCCACGTGGCGTCAGTCGCGTGATGCGTAGAGGAAACTTTCCCTTTGAACATCCAGCCCAGCACTGGCAGTCGAGGTGCTAAGAAGAGCTGTGTTTCAGTACCAACCACTTCTGAGGTGGCTCGAACTCCTTCA
Organism: Astur gentilis; assembly: GCF_929443795.1. Lineage (NCBI taxonomy): Eukaryota > Metazoa > Chordata > Aves > Accipitriformes > Accipitridae > Astur > Astur gentilis. The sequence continues at coordinate 20,452,810 of NC_064890.1, read as the reverse complement.
TATGCTGCCAAGATCTCTTTTTCAGTTGGAGTATAGTGAGCCTCGGATCCTCGATATCCCCGACTCCAAAACCCCAGAGGTCGGCCACGGGTCTCCCCAGGTGCTTTCTGCCAAAGGCTCCAGGTAGGGCCATTCTCCCCAGCTGCAGTGTAGAGCATATTTTTAATATCTTGTCCTGTCCGGACTGGCCCATGAGCTACTGTGTGAACAATCTCCTGCTTAATCTGTTCAAAGGCTTGTCGTTGCTCAGGCCCCCATTTAAAATCGTTCTTCTTCCGAGTAACTTGGTAGAGAGGGCTTACAATTTGACTGTAATTTGGAATATGCATTCTCCAAAAACCCACAACACCTAAGAAAGCCTGTGTTTCCTTTTTATTAGTCGGTGAGGACATAGCTGCTATTTTGTTGATGACGTCCACAGGGATCTGACGACGCCCATCTTGCCATTTTACTCCTAAGAACTGGATCTCCTGCGCAGGTCCCTTGACCTTACTTTCTTTTATGGCAAAACCAGCCTTCAAAAGGATTTGGATTATTTTCTTCCCTTTCTCAAAGACTTCTTCTGCTGTGTTGCCCCATAAGATGATGTCATCAATGTATTGCAGGTGTTCCGGAGCTTCACCTTTTTCCAGTGCAGTCTGGATTAGTCCATGGCAAATGGTGGGTCTGTGTTTCCACCCCTGGGGCAATTGATTCCAAGTGTACTGGACACCCCTCCAAGTAAAGGCAAATTGAGGATGACACTCTGCTGCCAGAAGGATTGAGAAAAACGCATTAGCAATGTCAATTGTGGCATACCACTTGGCTGCCTTTGACTCTAGCTCGTATTGAAGTTCTAGCATATCTGGAACGGCAGCACTCAGAGGTGGGGTAACTTCATTCAGGCCGCGATAGTCAACTGTTAATCTCCGTTCCCCATTAGACTTCCACACTGGCCATATGGGACTATTAAAGGGTGAGCGAGTTTTGCTGATCACTCCTTGGCTCTCCAGTTGGTGAATCAATTTGTGGATGGGAATCAGAGAGTCTCAGTTGGTGCGATATTGCCCCCGGTGCACCGTCATGGTAGCAATTGCCACTTGTTGTTCTTCAACCTTCAGCAACCCTACAATCGAAGGGTCTTGAGAGAGACCCAGCAGGGTAGACAGCTGTTCAATCTCCTCTGTCTCCAAGGCAGCTATACTGAAAGCCCATCGATACCCCTTCGGGTCCTTAAAATACCCCCTCCTGAGATAGTCTATGCCAAGGATACACGGAGCCTCTGGACCAGTCACAATGGGGTTTTTCTGCCATTCATTCCCAGTTAGGCTTACTTCAGCTTCCAATACAGTTAACTCTTGAGATTCCCCCTGTCACACCAGAAATACAAATGGGTTCTGTCCCTTTATAACTTAATGGCATTAGAGTGCACTGTGAACCGGTGTCTACTAGACCCTTATACTCCTGTGGGTCTGACGTGCCAGGCCATCGAATCCACACAGTCCACTAGACCCGGTTATCCCTTTCCTACACCTGGCTGGAGGCAGGGCCCCTCTAATTCTGGTTAGAGTATTCAGTATTCACTTCTCGTAGAATTGGCTCAGAAGTCCCTTCAAAAGGATCAGAAATAAAGTCAGCCCTTCTACTCTGTTCGGAAACTGGAGCGGCATTTTTGCTGGTAGAATCCCCTTTTGTGGTGGTTTTTCCTCGCAGTTCACGTACCCGTGCATTTAGGACCGAGGTAGGTTTTCCGTCCCATTTCCTCATGTCCTCTCCCTGATCACATAGGTAAAACCACAGGGCACCTCGCGGTGTGTACCTTCTATATTCTCTCTCAGGCAGAAGACTGCTCACTCCTAATAGCTGAGACATTGGTCCTTACAAGTGTGGAGTAGGACATATCCTCTTTGATTTGTTGGACATCCTGGGACAGCTTCTCCACAGCCGAAATGCAGGCTTGTAGGGAGGAGGAGAGATTTTCTTCGTATTGTTGCAGTTGGCGAGCCACTTCCTCCACTGTTGGTGCCTCCTCATCCTTCCAGTATATTACTGCCAATGCGGTAGCATAGGACGATGGTGCGCTCCGTACAAACTTCCGCCACATGGGTCATACGCATTGGACTTCGTCTGTATCTTTGGGTAATTGTGGGTTGTCCGGGTCATGATGAATCATCTCTAGCACAGCTAATTCCCTCAGATATTGGATACCTTTTTCCATGGTGGTCCACTTGCTTGATTGACATATAACATCTTCCTTAAAGGGATACCTTTCCTTCACACTTGACAGGAGTTGCCTCCAGAGGCTGATGGCTTGTGTCCCTCTTCCAATTGCCTTATCAATGCCACCTTCCCTGGCAAGCGATCCCAGCTGCTTGGCTTCCCTAACTTCTAATTCCAAGCTATTAGCCCCATTGTCCCAGCATTGGAGGAGCCAGGTGATAATATGCTCACCTATACGGCGGCCAAAATCTTTTTGCAAATCCTGCAGCTCACTCAAGGATAGGGAGCAGGTTATTACCTCTGGTTCTGCCTCTTCCTCCAGTTCCTGTGATGACCCTGGTTCACCTTCATCCTTCGCTAAGAGATCTGATTTTTTTGTATATTTCTTTTTCTGTACGGGGGCAACCGATAGTGGTCCAGGTTGGTCCTCTGGTTCAGTTGCAGTATTGCTCGCCGGGTTCTGGATAACCACAGCGTCTGTCGCCGAGGTTTGGGTAGCAGCAGTGCTCATCGGTGGTGCTGGAGGGACCGCAGTGCTTGTTGCCAAGGTTTGGGTAGCTGCTGTGCTCATTGCCGGGGCTGGAGGGACTGCAGTGCCTGTTGTTGAGATTTGGGTAGCCCGAGTTCTCGTCGCCGGGGCTGGAGGGGTCACGGTGCCTGTCGCCAAGGTCTGGGTGCCTGCAATGCTCCTTGCCAGACCTGGAAGGGCCGCAGCACCCATTGTCGAGGTTTGGGTGGCCGCGGTGCTCATCGTTTTGTTGTTAGGTCTAGAGACTTTCTCTTCCCCTTGAGGGTACTGAGTAGTGTCGAACAGGGCTCGATAGGCTTGGGCCAGGCCCCAGCACGTTGCAGTGATTTGTATCTCTCTGGAGCTGCCGGGGTGACAGCATACCTTTTCCAAATATTTTACTAGTTCTTCTGGATCCTGCACTTGTTCAGGGGTGAATTTCCAAAACGTTGGAGGTGCCCACTTTTCTAGGTATTTGCCCATACTACCCCACACACCCTGCCACTCATAATTATCTAGCCTTGGGGCGCATCTCTGGGTGATCTTCTTAAATAGCTCTTTAACCTTAAACGAGAGCTGAACCACATTCAGAAGTATGCTAATTCCTAGCAATAGGGCTAGGACCGTGCTAGTCCCAACACCCCAGGAGTATTCAAATTTTTCAAAATTCTCAAACATCATTGTAACTGGACTGAAGGAGAAAGGAGAGGGGAAGAAAGGTACCTCACCCATAGACTGGTTTTCCATGGAGGAAAGGTAAATGGTATAATTATTAATAGTTTCCCACAGATGGCTTCCACAGTGCAAATACCGGATTAAACCCACAGCCGATGACTTTATCATACCATAAACCAGTGTTATACCATACATCAAAGCGAAAACCTTAATCCACCTCCCATGGATGATAAGCAGTAGAAGAGGAACTATATACAGCAAGCGAGGTGATACATAACAGAGCTTTAAAAGCCAGAGCAACAACTCTAAGAACACATAAATCAACATAATGAACACTTGGAACAAATTTGTTTTAACAAGCTCTGGTCAGGTTTGTCGTTATCTCAACCCTTCGTGCCCCACATTGGGCACCAAAAATGGACTGTTGTGGTTTAACCCCAGCCAGCAACTAGGCACCACGCAGCCGCTCACTCACTCCCCCCCATCCAGTGGGATGGGGGAGGAAATCGGGAAAAAAAAAGTAAAACTCCTGGGTTGAGATAAGAACAGTTTAATAGAACAGAAAAGAAGAAACTAATAATGATAATGATAACACTAATAAAATGACAACAGTAGTAATAAAAGGATTGGAATGTACAAATGATGTGCGGGGCAATTGCTTACCACCCGCCGACCGACACCCAGCCAGTCCCCGAGCCGCGATTCCGTGCCCCCCCCCCCCCACTTCCCAGTTCCTAAACTAAATGGGACATCCCATGGTATGGAATAGACCGTTGGCCAGTTTGGGTCAGGTGCCTTGGTTGTGTCCTGTTCCAACTTCTTGTGCCCTGGCTGGGCATAAGAAGCTGAAAAATCCTTGACTTTAGTCTAAGCACTACTGAGCAACAACCGAAAACATCAGTGTGTTATCAACATTCTTCTCATACCGAACTCAAAACACAGCACTGTACCAGCTACTAGGAAGACAGTTAACTCTATCCCAGATGAAACCAGGACACACAGTAACTTTTGTATTTAGTCAAATAACTAATAATTATACAATTAATATAGATGTCATTAAGTGTCATTAAGTGTCACTATTCTCTGGTGTAATAGATTGTGGTATTTTCAGAATTACAACCCTTTCAATATGAGACAAAGGCGTAAATAAAAAACCTTAATCACTTCATATAAGCAGATGGATCTTGAATTAAGAAGAGATAGAACATACAGGCATCTATTAAATCTGATAGACATGACAGAAGATGCTTGCTATTAGGCATTTACTGTGTATATGCTCACAATAATTTATATTTTGAGCCTATATTTTGACATATGGTAACAAGAAGTAAATTGTGCTAAATGCAAGCAATTACCAGATTATCTTCTTTCAAGAGGACCACTTTAGTAGACAAAATGGAAAGTACAAATCACTTTACACAGTAAAAAGTCATCCAGCTATGCAATTATTAGATCAGTTTTTCTCTTCCACTGAAATGTAAATACAGCATAGCTATACAAGAGTGTACAGGGGAGGAGCTACCACAATGCACTAGCCAGCAAGAAACCCCAAATAGTCTGTGACATCCTGGTACATTAACATCATCTTTAAAACATTTGAAACGAACTCAGAAAAAGTCAGTGCTATAGATTTTCCCAAATTACATATATGTACAATAGTTTTCTTTCAGCTTTTCTTTTGACTGATGTACATGGAAGAAAGCTTAATGTGTTTACACAGTAATATAGATGGTTTATAGGACAGACTTGGTCCAAGTCCTGCATGATAATTCCCTGCGAGGAGCTGAATTGATTAAAGGGTAACGAGAATCTTTGGCCTGTAAGATTACCATATAACTGTATAAAAAAAGCAGCCACTGCTGTTCGGCAAAGGGCTGTACTCTTTAAGTGGCTATGTCGTTGCTACAACATCCATGAATAGATTCTACATTCATGATCACTGGCTTCATGACAATGCTTTTCTCATTCACCCTCACTAGAGTAAAACACCAACACATTGCATTGTGTATGGTTTGGATAAGCAGATTACGCTCTTTTGCTATCATATCACAAGCGTTGTGATAGAGAAATAAAGGTGAACCTCTGCTTTAGCACTATTCAATCATTGAGATTTGAGCAATGCTAACCTAAATATGAAATATCCCACTAACTTAAAATATATTCTGGTTCATGACCTCATGTACTAAAAAACCCCCATTTTCTCACACTTCTGTAATAAACTCCCCTTTTAGGATAGGTTAAATTAAGGTCAAATTTTGCTTTGAATTTGATAATCTATCAGCTATGTATTAAGTCAGTTTGTAATGCCTGAAATAGATCCCAATGGTCCGAGTTCATCTTTTAAAGAAAACATCCTTATAAAACTATATTCTATGGCTAATGCAACATCAAGTGTTTGCTTCTACAGTTACTGTAAGCAAACCACAGAAAATGTATATTTTCCCAATGCTATGTATTTTTCATGCCAATGACTCATGCAATTGTTAAGCAAGAAATGCACAATTTTTGCTATGACTTCAGAGAAATTAAATTGATGGAAAAGCATCACTATGGTATACTTTGAAAAATTGGAAAAATATACAGAGATTCATATTTTCAGGGAGAATACAAATTTAGGATGAAATAAAGATACCTCACATCAGCATGGACCTCCAGTGTTTGCTGCATTTATTGAACAGCTGCATAATACAGCTGGTGTCAGCGTAGGCTAAGTAAAGAGAGGCAGAGAACTGAGCCATAAGAGAAGAGACATGAAAATGGTGTAAAAAACATGGGGGAAATGGATATACAGTGGAATAGCACAAGGGACGATATGATTTTAGAATGGGACTGGAGAGAAATCAGAGAGTTATGTACACTAAGGGATGATCAGAAAAGAAACAAGGTTTTATGGTGATGTAAGCAGTGTCCTAAAAATAAAACATTTTATCTTAGTATTCATTAGACAAATAAGATTGAGGTGTATGGAAGAGAAAAGGTGTGGTCAGTTGACCATGGCTAGATGCCAGGTGCCTGCCAAGCTGGTCTATCACTCCACTCCCCATCCTCACCTGGAAAATATGATGAAAGGCTCATGGGTCAAGACAAGGACAGGGACAGATCACTCACCAGTTACTGGCATGGGCAAAACAGACTTGACTCAGGGAAATTAATTTAATTTATTGCCAATCAAAAGTCAGAGTAGGATAATGAGAAATAAAAACAAATCTTAAAACACCCTTCCCTCACCCCTCCCTTCTTCCCAAGATCAACTTCACTCCCAATTTCTCTGCCCCAATCTTCCAGATGTTGCAGGGGAACAGGGGATGGGGGTTGGGGTCAGTTCATCACACTTTGTCTCTGCCACTCCTTCCTCCTCAGGGGGAGGACTCCTCACTCTTCCCTTGCTCCACTGTGGGGTCCCTTCCATGGGAGACAGTCCTCCATGAACTTTTCCATTGTGGGTCCCTTCCACAGGCTGCAGTCCTTCAGGCACAGACTGCTCCAGCGTGGGTCCCCCACAGGGTCACAAGTTCTGCCAGAAAACCTGCTCCAGCATGGGCTCCTCTCTCCATAGGGCCACAGGTCCTGCCAGGAGCCTGCTCCAGCATGGACTTCCCATGGGGTCACAGCCTCTTTTGGGCACTTACCTGCTCCGGTGTGGGGTCCTCCACAGGCTGCAGGTGGATATCATCTGCTCCACTGTGGACCTCAGTGCACTGCCAGGGGACAGCCTACCTCACCACGGTCTTCCCCATGGGCTGCAGGGGAATCTCTGCTCCAGCGCCTGGAGCACCTTCTCCCCTCCTTCACTGACCTGGGGGTCTGCAGGGCTGTTTCTCTCACATATTCTCACTCTTCTCTCCCAGCTGCTGTTGTGAGGCAGGTTTTTTTCCCTTCTTAAATATGTTATCCCAGAAGCGCTACCTCTGTCACTGATGGGCTCAGCTTTGGCCAGCAGTGGGTCCACCCTAGAGCCAGCTGGCATTGGCTCTGTTGGACATGGGGGAAGCTTGTGACGTCTTCTCACAGAAGCCACCCCTGTAGCCCTCTGCTACCAAAACCTCGCCACACAAATCCAATATAAAAGTGTATGAAAAAAATACAAATATGAAGTGGAAGGGAAACTCACCTCTAAAGAAAGAAATATTCAGAGGTCCATATTCTTATGGGATGCAGGAGAGGGGAAAGAAGATAAAGAGATTTCAGTCTGTCCCAGACTTCTGAAACAACTAGTACATGGAATTGCAGATACAGTTAAGTGTTCTTAATTAATCAAACATGTCAAAAGTCATATAATTTAAAAAGATAATATTACCTAGCAATTGCTAATGCAACACTTCACATTAATAATGGGGGATGTATTTAGCCACTATAGGCTTGTTAATCTGACCTCAGCCACATGAAAGACTTTAGAACAAATGATAATAAAAAAACATTACACTTTCTAAAAGAATAGAAATATGTGCTGAAATTGATAACAAAAAGATTCAGGCTTTATTCAAGTTCTGGTATATCATACAGGAAAACAATGATCATTTTGAGGGCTATAGAAGTAGGATGACTCAAGTACCATGTGGTTAGGAATATTGGATACTTATTAGTCTCCAAAACTTATGATTTGACTTTACTGGCTGAAAAGGACTTTGGAGAAGATCTTAATATAATAGTTGATAACAAGCTAAATATGAGGTTCCAAAGTGTTTAACTGTTGAAGTGAAAAGCAGAATCTCAGAATATATCGGTATCGTGATCCAACCAGTACGGTACCCTAGGTAGTGCGGGAGGTCGTGGAAAGCTTGAAATCCCCTCGGAGTAGATTAAGGTGAAACGAAGCCAAACGACCAATCAAATTGTTTATTGAGCACAAACAAACAAACCCGAAACAATCATGTGATAACTCAAGAAATTGCTGTCTGCCAAGTGAGTCACAAAATTGAAGGGAAAAGGGAGGGGAGAAGTTTGCCTGATTTTACCAAAATTATTCAACATGAAACTTAAACTCTATGGTTGAACTATTCAGATGACTATCAACAACAAACTTTGTACACAAAGTGAGATAAATGAGGCAAGAAAGAGAAAGAGCAAAATAAGTTGTTGGCCACCAAGAGAAAAGGAAGAACAAAGGTAGAAAAGAGGGAGAAAGAGAGAGAGAGGTAAAAGTTATTACCATCCTAGGATCCAGCAATGTTCTGTTAGTCCTGTTGATTGCTGGTGTCCTGGTCTTCTTGTCTGGGTGGTGGGGGGTCTCCCTGGGTGTCGACTTGGTAATGGAGGTCGGCCTGGTGGCGGAGGTCGGAGGTGTCCCGGTGTGCTCCTCACTTCTGTTCCCAATGGTGCCCTTTTATGCAGTCTAAGTCCCCAAAATCTCCGCCCAGTTCTAACTTGAGTAGTCAAGCTATCAGAGACCCACATGACGATCGTGTGGTGTCTCCAGTCCAATGCGCATGTCTCCATGACTACCCGCCGAACCTTTGTTACACCTGCGCCATCGAGATTGTGACAGGTTGTGCCAGGCTGTGGGTATCGTTGTTGGGGTACAGGCAGACTGCAGGGCTCTGCTCTGTCCTTGTGGTTTCCTTTATGCCAGGAAATGTTTATACAGTCTCATGGTTTCCTCCGTACCAGGAAATGTTTAAGACAAATGTCTGGCACCTGTCCCTTACAATAGGAAATGGTATTTCTAGCAGATATAGGAAGATGTATGCTTCATCACACCTGACGCTAGCAAAACCTCATGCGGAATGGTATACTTAGTTATGGGTACCTGTTTGCAAGAGGGCAAACTCAAACTGGAATATCATTTATTAAAAACACTGGAATGGAAAGTTGGAGTTATGGGAGTCAGAAGAATTTGAATTTTAAATAAAATAAGGGTAAGAGAAACATGACTGTTTATGATTATATCAAAGCAGGTACAAACTAGGAAGAGAGAAAAGCTAGAAGATTATCCAAGTTCAGGAACAGTTCATATGTAACCAAGTTGGATTAACTTGAGTAAATTTTGACGGTATTTGTAAGACAATTCCTTAACAGAGGTTCTGGAACAGCCTTTAAGTTAGAGGAAGGGATGGGTACATAACATGCTAATTCAAGAGACACCTTCCTAGATTTATAACAGGGATTGTGTCAAAAAGTCATTTCAGCAGAAAAATATGTGATTGGGAAGAACATAACTTCCAGCCTTATATTCCACTACAAATGTTCTAAAGAAACTGGATGTACTCAGAATTTCTGAATCTCCTAATTTCTCTGCATGGTGGAAAAAACTTCCAATTGAGAGGAGTAAGGCATTTCCCCGTCCCCTCCTTTTAAGATTGCTCTACGCTGGGTAATGGACTTCTGCCTATTATCTTTTGGGTCAAGTGGTATAGATGTGTATTTTGGATTTGAACATTCCCAGGTTCAGTCCTCTTGATGGCAGAGGTAAGGTTGACATAGAAGTTAAGAAAAGCAAATATCACTTCTACCTTTGATAAGAGCAAAAAGGAAGATCTAGGTTTCTACAGGCCAGGCAGCCTCAAATAAATCCCTGGGAACGTGATGGAGCAACTAAACCTGGAAACCATTACCAGGAACATGAAAAGCAAGAAGGCGATTAGGAGTAGTCAGCATACATTTGCAAAGGGTAAATCACGCTTAACCAACCTGACAACCTCTTACAGAAAAAGGACAAGGCAGGCCAAGAGTCAGTGGTCACAAATTAAACCACATTAAATTCCATGTGAAAACAAGAAAAAACTTCTTTACTGTGAGGGTGGTCAAACACTAGAATAGGTTACCCAGAGAGGTTGTGGAGTTTCCAGCCTTGGAGATATATTTGAGGCACAACTAGACATGGCCTTGGGCAACCCATTCTAGATGACCCTGCTTTGAGCAGGGGGATTGAACTAGATGATTTCCAGAGGTCCCTGCCAACATCAATGATTTTGTGATTCTATGAAATCTTAGATTTGTTCAAACTTTCAGAAAACTTTCAAAAAATGGCTTCAGAAAATGTGAAAGAAGCTATAAGTTAGAACATTATTACATGATGACATAGTATTTCTGTTTATTTTTTCTTCATTTAATATTTTTTGATGAATGATGTTCAGTGGATGCATTAACTTTGGTCTTTAGAGGACTTTCATTCATTTCTTAAGAAAATTGGATAACATGCTTTGAACTCAGTTGGTCTAAAACTACAGTTATCATTCTCTAGTAAGTTTTGATTTTCTGGTTTAGATTTGTATCTTTGTAATTTGAATACACTATTATATCACTACAATTTGCAGGACAACCAGAGGATCAGGCCCAGCCAGCATGGGCTCATGAAATGCAGGTCCTGCTTGACCAACCTGATCTCCTTCTATGACCAGGTGACCGGCCTAGTGGATGAGGGGAAGGCTGTGGATGTTGTCTACCTAGACTTTAGTAAGGCCTTTGACACTGTCTCTCATGGCATACTCCTTAAGAAACTGGCAACTCATGGCTTAGACAAGTTTACTCTTTGCTGGGTGAAAAACTGGCTGGATGACTGAGCCCAAAGGATTGTGGTGAATGGAGTTAAATCCAATTGGTGGACGGTCACAAATGGTGCTCCCCAGAGCTCAGTATTGGGGACAGTTCTCTTTAACATTCTTTATCAATGATCTGGACGAGGGGATTGAGTGCACCCTCAGTAAGTTTGCAGATGACACTAAGGTGGACAGGAGTGTCGAACTGCTCGAGGGTAGGAAGGCTCTACAGAGGGATCTGGACAGGCTGGAATGATGAGCTGAGGCCAATTGTATGAGGTTCAACAAGGCCAAGTACTGGGTCCTGCACTTCGGTCACAACAACCCCAAGCAACGCTACAGGCCTGGGGAAGAGTGGCTGGAAAGCTGCCTGGCAGAAAAAGACCTGGGTGTGCTGGTTGACAGCTGGCCTCTCACTACAGGAAAGACATTGAGGTGCTGGAGCATGTTCAGAGAAGGGCAACCAAGTTGGTGAAGGGCCTGGAGCACAAGTCTTATGAGGATCGGCTGAGGGAGCTGGGGTTGTTCAGCCTGGAGAAGAGAAGGCTGAGGGGAGACCTTATTGCTCTCTACAACTACCTGAAAGGAGGTTGTAGTGAGGTGGGTGCTGGTCTCTTCTGTCAGGTGGCTGGAGATAGGACAAGAGGAAATGGCTTCAAATTGTGTCAGGGGAGGTTTAGGTTGGATATTAGGAAAAATTTCTTCCTGAAAGGGTTGTCAGGCATTGGAATAGGCTGCCTGGGGAAGTGGTGTTGTCACCATCCCTGGAGGTGTTCAAAAAATGCATAGATGAGGCACTTCAGGACATGGGGTAGTGGGCATGGTGGTGTTGGGTTGACAGTTGGACTTGATGACCTTGGAGGTCTTTTCCAACCCAAATGATTCTATAAATCCCCCTCAAAAGGATTATTAAAAAAATAATAATTATACATTAATAGATGACAGTTACATGAAAGCTTTTCTTAGAAAAAAAGATCTTTTTCCATTTTTTTAGGAAAATGGGAAAGTCAAAACAATATGTTTTGACTTTTCATTTTAAAATTTCCATGTTACCATAAAATCTTTACATTTTATTCCTGAAAGAATTGGAAAGTGTTCTGTTGACTTTTTTAAGATTTTTTTTTTTTTTATATCTTCTTTATTAACAAACTGGAAAGATATATTCACAAATCCAATAGTAAATGACACAGGGAATCACATAAAGAAATGATCCACAAGTTTGATCAACCAAACACATTGAAAAAAAATTCAATACTATTTCTGTTTGCCAGTAAAGCTAGAAAATGTATCAGACTTTTACGTAGATATAGAGAGATATATATGAAAAATATCAAACTTTTCACTGACGCTCAGTAATAGCAGTGGCCTTACCCTTCTTTATACATATTCTGTGATACATGGACACTGCTAAAACCTCATTCCTATAAATGAAGTGACTGGTAATATGAGTTATAAAACTGTGAATACCCTGAAGAATCAGACAGATCGAGGGATAAGTGATGGGAGCACCTGGGAATGGAAGCTCAATGCAGACTTTTGACAGTTTAGGACTTAGTCTGCATTCTTTAATTTTCCATCTGCAAATGGTGATATCAAGGCTGCATACCTTCACCAGGCAGATGAAAAAGAAAATAATCTATTATCTCTGTGATATGGTAACGACTCTTCTAGTAAGGTGCCTAAGAAAATGTATAGTTTTTATACAGTGCAGGGCTTAGAGGTTGTGCAGTAAATAAGGCAATAATTTAATTAAGAGGGTAAAAAGGACATTGATTAGTTGTGACCCATGAAGAAAGCAGCATCCACCCTATGTATTGATTGAGGAAAGGGTCTAATGTTAAAAAAGACCAAAACACAAAAGTGGTCAGTCATGTAATTAAAGATTGCATCATTATACCTATACACAAAGGCAAAATTGTGGGTGTTTTTGTTATTATTTTTCAAATAAAATTTCCTTCAACCTAAACATTTATTGTCATAATATTAAGGAAAAAAGAAATGCAAGATCATATTTGTCAAGAAGTAGACTCCTGTATTTTTACTATGGCAGAAATAATTCACTCATGGGCCTGCAAAGTCTGAGAAAGGCAAAGGCTAAAGATAGGTGTATTTCTGAAGAAGTTCAGACCATAAGTCATTTGCTCCTCCCTTCCTTTGAATCAGTAATGAAATATCAACTCTGGCACAAAGTCATGAGACACACTGATTTGTAACTCAGTCTGAACATGATGAAAGACTGAAAAGACGCTTTGGTTGGTCATGTTTTGGGAAGCGGGGTGGTTATGGAGGTGGCTTTCAGCTATGTTGTGTGTTCTTTGAAGACCAAGCCCTGCCAGCTGGCATACACACAGCATTGTAGTCTCTCTGATTCCATGACTCCATCTGCAGTGAAAGATGATAATCGAAGTTTGAATTCACAGAGCAAGGTAAAAGCCACATTAACATTATATGAGATAGCTGTGAAAGAACATGAGTCGAGGCCAATTGTGTATTCCACCTGTGGTGTGGGACTCAGCAGGTTTCCTGTGCTCATGATAAGCTTTAGTGGTAGGAATCCAAAAGAGATCCTTCAAGTCTGTGATGCTGAGCATTACAAAGGCTGAGCTATGGCACTCAGCTCTGCCAATAAAGTACACAGTAATGACTGACATCCAAAGAAACCTAGATACAAAACACAAAGGACTTAGGCATCTACTAGATTAGAATTTAGTACTTCCACAACAGGGAGTTTACTCTGGAAGCTGTGGGTGCCAAAGATGTTACAAACATAAGCAAACGATGCAGCACTTTTCTGAAAGATACTCTATTATTTCACCTCAGCTAAATGGTAGTTGGATGACAGAGCCTCAAGGTATTTCATACACATACTGACAGTAGGCAGAAAACTTCCAATTCCTTGCTTTTATTAGTAAAGCCATATTTAGGAATAATTTCTGTAATTTTAAAACCAGAAACAGTTAACACAGTATTTTCCAGTCTTTTCACTGAAGATTTTAAACACAAAAACCCCCAATAGCACTCCTTTCTTGAAGATAAGCATGCATTGCTCTACAGATACCTTGACCAGAGTTTAATTTTTGTTGTTACTTGTAGTCTTATTGAGGTAGCTATCTGCAGGTTGGTCCTGGGAACTTTTGTAATGTGTCTGCTCTTGGTCCAAATATGTCATGGATATTCTGTTCAGATCTCAAACATTGTTTTAAATCGTATTTCCAGGGAAATTCTTGTTTCTCTCACCTGGACTTTCACTTCAAAAGTTCATACTGAAGGCGATGCTACATTTGTTAAACTGTTACTGTGGTAGAAGAGGGCATTTATTATGATCCTTGGCTTCTACTCACTCACCCTTACAAGCATGGCATAAAAGGCAGCTGCTGAGATGAGCAGGACAGACTATACACAAATCCAGTTTCATCTACTGCGTATAAGTAGCAGAGTAATGTGGATTCCAGTTCCAGAAGAGGATTATGATAGACATTGGGTATCAACATCAGAAATAGTAATTTTGACCTTTGTTTTTAAGGGAACTGAAGAGTCAACTGGGAGCCCACCTCTATGTTATGAAATTACTTACATTAAAGCACTGAGCAGGAAAGATTAATAGGACCAAGTTAAGTAATATGAATGGTATAAATGACTAACAAGGTACAGAAAAATAATGGTTAAGCATCATACTCAGACTATTTAACTTGGCACTTATAGCATTCATGTTCAAGATAACTGTAAGCAGTTCAGGCCACCTGCTCTTCAGCTTTTCTAAGACTTGCAGTAATCCGTTTAGACAGTGAAAACATTATTTCAATCATATTAAGCTTAAAAAAAAAAGGAAAAAAAAAAGACAGAAACCCCCTCTTAAATCGCAGGCTGAAAGGAAGATAAAGTAAATGTCTCTAGTTATAGAATTTCCCAGGGTCTTTTTAGATACAAGAGATCTATATTTGGCAGGAAACCTTTTGTAGAGGAAGGGTTAACGCAATATAATGCATTTTTTTTTAGTGATGTTATATTGTAGTTGCAAGACTAGTTGCTTGGAAGAATCACAATAGGGGAAATCAGAAAAAGAAAATCTGTCTCAACTGAACTGCACTTGCTGATTCCAGGCCAACAGGTCAACCAGATAAATAGGAAAAGTCTAGAAGAATGGAAGGAAATAAATAGATTACAGACATGTTTCTTGTCTTAAAAGCTTTCTTTTTTATTTTATTTGAAATACTCTTGAGTGTTTTCTTGAGTGCTTTCTTGAACACACTTCTGAGCCAGTTTAATGAACTAGTTGCAGTGGTGCCTTTCACTGTATCACAAGAAACCTGGCTTCAAACAGCTCTCCCACCATGTAGTTTTGGGGATTTCAGAGAAATATAGAAGCAGCACAGCCAGCTTCGTTTATAGACAGGGAAGCAAAACACTTTGCACTTCCTTCCGCACCTTACTGATATGCAGAATTTATTGCCTTATTCTACTCTCTTTTCAATTCCTTCACTGCAAAATTAAACTCCAAGAAGAAAATCAACCCATGTTAGTAGCTGCCGTGGTTTCAGCCCGGCCGGTAACAAAGGACCACGCAGCCGCTCGCTCATTCCTCCGCCCCCCTCTGGTGGGATGGAGAGGAGACGGAGGAGAGAAAAAGAAAAAGAAACTGGAACCTCGAGGGTTGAGATAAAGGCAGTTTACTGGGACAAACACAAAAAGATTACAACAACAACGGCACTAATGAAAAAGTATACAAAAAGAGTGATGCACAGTGCAACTGCTCACCACCTGGGACCCGACGCTCCGCCACTTCCCCCACCGAAAACCGAGACCACCCCCCGGCCCGCTCCCCATTTATATACTGAGCATGATGGCACATGGTATGGCATAGCTCCTTGGCTAGTCCAGGTCAGCTGCCCCAGCTATGCCCCCACCTCCCAGGTTCCTGTAAAAATTAACAGTTCTTCAGGATAAGAGAGAGATGGTGTGAGATGTTGGGTTGTTGTACGCTGCCTCTGGAACTTGTGGCTAGTACATTTGGTGCAACTCATGCCCTTGGTCTGCAGGTCGAAGATGTTGATCTTGAGGAAATTGCTGGGTGCCAGTTCAAGTTCTATCGCTGTTGTACTTGGCTCAGTTTCAAAAGTCCATCCTGTAGTCATTTGGATAATTCTCACAATAATACCCTTGATATGGCATATAGACACTATAGATACAATGACATGCATTGGCAGGTTATTTAGCAGTTAAATATCATACAGCCCAATTCACCGGCTATTCTCTCCCAAAATCAAATCTCCCTGAGGTACACATCGAACTTCCCCATCCTTCTGCATCACCCACCAGGTGTACCCAGGTCCTTGAGCAAAAACAACCCCTTGAATGGGTTTGCCTCTGCTTGAGGGAGGACTAACCCAGACTGTCTTTCCTAACATACTCCTCATGCGCACTACAGGGACTTTATCCCCTTCTACAGTATGTGGAACTCTTGGTTGGGCGGGGCCAGCCCGATTGGCGGATCCTCTAGTATTAACTAAGCGGGTGGCTTTTGTTAAATGTGTATCCCAATGCTTGAAAGTTCCACCCCCCATCGCTCTCAATGTAGTTTTCAGCAGTCCATTGTATCGTTCAATTTTTCCGGAGGCCGGTGCGTGATAAGGGATGTGATACACCCACTCAATGCCATGTTCTTTGGCCCAGGTGTCTACGAGGTTGTTTCGGAAGTGAGTCCCGTTGTCCGACTCGATTCTTTCTGGGGTGCCGTGTTGCCATAAAATTTTCTCTTCAAGGCCCAGGATAGTGTTCTGGGCAGTGGCATGGGACACAGGGTGTGTTTCCAGCCATCCAGTGGTTGCTTTCACCATTGTAAGCACATGGCACTTGCCTTGGCGTGTTCGTGGGATTGTGATATAGTCAATCTGCCAGGCCTCCCACTGTTTATATTTCAGCCATCGCCCTCCATGCGACAGGGGTTTTTGCCGCTTGGCTTGCTTAATTGCAGCACATGTTTCACATTCATGGATGACCTGTGCGATAGTGTCCATGGTCAAGTCCACTCCTCGATCTCGAGCCCATCTATATGTTGCATCTCTTCCCTGATGGCCTGAGGTATCGTAGGCCCACCGAGCCATAAATAGCTCACCCCTACGTTGCCAGTCCAGGTCCACCTGAGACACTTCAATCTTGGCGGCCTGATCCGCCTGCTGGTTGTTTTGATGTTCTTCAGTGGCTCGACTCTTGGGTACATGAGCATCTACGTGACGTACTTTTACCACTAGCTTCTCTATCCGAACAGCGATATCTTGCCACAGTGCGGCAGCCCAGATGGGTTTACCTCTGCGCTGCCAATTGCCCTTCTTCCATTGCTGTAGCCACCCCCATAGGGCATTTGCCACCATCCATGAGTCAGTATAGAGATAGAGCACTGGCCACTTTTCTCTTTCAGCAATGTCTAACGCTAGCTGGATGGCTTTCACCTCTGCAAACTGACTCGATTCACCTTCTCCTTCAGCAGTTTCTGCGACTAGTCGTGTAGGACTCCATACAGCAGCCTTCCACCTTCGATGTTTTCCCACAATGCGACAGGAGCCATCAGGGAACAGGGCATATTGCCTCTCATTTTCTGGCAGTTTATTATACCGCGGGGCTTCTTCAGCCCGTGTCACCTCTTTCTCTGGCGACATTCCAAAATCTTTGCCTTCTGGCCAGTCCGTGATCACTTCTAACATTCCTGGGCGACTGGGGTTTCCTATGCGAGCCCGTTGTGTGATCAGTGTGATCCACTTACTCCACGTGGCATCAGTCGCGTGATGCGTAGAGGAAACTTTCCCTTTGAACATCCAGCCCAGCACTGGCAGTCGGGGTGCTAAGAAGAGCTGTGTTTCAGTACCAACCACTTCTGAGGCAACTCGAACTCCTTCATATGCTGCCAAGATCTCTTTTTCAGTTGGAGTATAGCGAGCTTCGGATCCTCGATATCCTCGACTCCAAAACCCCAGAGGTCGGCCACGGGTCTCCCCAGGTGCTTTCTGCCAAAGGCTCCAGGTAGGGCCATTCTCCCCAGCTGCAGTGTAGAGCATATTTTTAATATCTTGTCCTGTCCGGACTGGCCCATGAGCTACTGTGTGAACAATCTCCTGCTTAATCTGTTCAAAGGCTCGTCGTTGCTCAGGCCCCCATTTAAAATCGTTCTTCTTCCGAGTAACTTGGTAGAGAGGGCTTACAATTTGACTGTAATTTGGAATATGCATTCTCCAAAAACCCACAACACCTAAGAAAGCCTGTGTTTCCTTTTTATTAGTCGGTGAGGACATAGCTGCTATTTTGTTGATGATGTCCACAGGGATCTGACGACGCCCATCTTGCCATTTTACTCCTAAGAACTGGATCTCCTGCGCAGGTCCCTTGACCTTACTTTCTTTTATGGCAAAACCAGCCTTCAAAAGGATTTGGATTATTTTCTTCCCTTTCTCAAAAACTTCTTCTTCCGTGTTGCCCCATATGATGATGTCATCAATATATTGCAGGTGCTCTGGAGCTTCACCTTTTTCTAGTGCAGCCTGGATCAGTCCATGACAAATGGTGGGGCTGTGTTTCCACCCCTGGGGCAGTCGATTCCAGGTGTACTGGACGCCCCTCCAAGTGAAAGCAAACTGAGGCCTGCACTCCGCTGCCAAAGGAATGGAGAAAAATGCATTAGCAATGTCAATTGTGGCATACCACTTAGCTGCCTTTGATTCCAGTTCATATTGAAGCTCTAACATATCTGGCAGACCAGCGCTCAGCGGTGGTGTGACTTCATTCAGCCCACGATAATCTACTGTTAGTTGCCATTCCCCATTAGATTTCTGCACGGGCTATATGGGACTATTAAAGGGTGAGTGAGTCTTGCTGATCACTCCTTGGCTCTCCAATTGGCAAATCAGCTTATGGATGGGGATCAGAGAGTCTCGGTTGGTGCGATATTGTCGCCGGTGCACCGTCGTGGTAGCAATTGGCACCTGTTGTTCTTCAACCTTCAGCAACCCCACAACCGAAGGGTCTTGGGAGAGACCCGGCAGGGTAGACAGCTGTTCAATCTCCTCTGTCTCCAATGCAGCTACACCAAAGGCCCAACGGTACCCTTTTGGGTCCTTGAAATACCCCCTCCTGAGATAATCTATACCAAGGATGCACGGGGCCTCTGGGCCAGTCGCAATGGGGTGTTTATGCCACTCATTCCCGGTTAGACTAATTTCAGCTTCCAATATGGTTAGCTCTTGGGATCCCTCTGTCACACCAGAGATACAGATGGGTTCTGCCCCTTTATAACTTGATGGCATTAGGGTACATTGTGCACCAGTGTCCACTAGAGCCTTATATTCCTGTGGGTCCGATGTGCCAGGCCATCGAATCCACGCTGTCCAGTAGACTCGGTTGTCCCTCTCCTCCACCTGGCTGGAGGCAGGGCCCCTCTAATCCTGGTTAGAATATCCGTTACTCACTTTCTGCACACGTGAATCAGAAGTCCCTTCAAGGGGATCAGAAATGAGATCAGCCCATCTACTGCATCTGGGGGACTGCTCACGGGAAACTGGAACAGCAGTTTTCCAAGAATTCTCTTTTCTGGTTCCTTTTTCTCGCAATTCCTGTACCCGTGCATCCAAGACTGAGGTAGGTTTTCCATCCCACTTCCTCATGTCCTCTCCATGGTCACGCAGGTAAAACCACAGGTTAGCCCGTTGAGTGTACTTTCTCTCTCCTCTCTCTTGGGCAGAGGAACGCTTACCCCCGATAACTGCGATGCGGGCCTGTACAGGTGAGGAGGAGGACAGATCCACTTTGAATTGCTGGAACTGTCGGGACAACTCCTCTACAGCTGAGACACAGGCCCGTAGGGAGGAAGAGAGACTTCCTTCGTATTGCCGGAGTTGGACAGCCAATTCATCCACCGTCTGTCCATAGCCTTCTCTCCAGGACATTACTGCCAATGAGTTGGCATAGGTTGGTGGTGCACTTCGTAGAAACTTCCACCACATGGGTTGTGTGCATTGGACTTCATCTGGATCTGTGGGTGACTGCGCATTTTCTGGATCATTGTAAATCACCTCCAGCACGGCTAATTCTCTCAGGTACTGGATACCTCTCTCCATGGTGGTCCACTTGCCTTGGTGACATGTAAATTCATCCCTGAAGGGGTATCTTTCCTTTACACCTAACAGAAGTCACCTCCAGAGGCTGAGGACTTTTTCTCCCAATCGCCTTGTCGATGCCCCCTTCCCTAGACAGAGATCCCAACTGCTTGGCTTCCTTACCCTCTAATTCCACACTACTAGCCCCGCTATCCCAGCATCGGAGCAGCCAGGTAACAATGTGCTCACCTGGGTGGCGGCTAAAATCTTTTCGCATGTCACGCAACTCACTCATGGATAGAGATCGGGTAATTATTTCAGATTCTGCCTCTACCTCCTGTTCTCGCGATGACCCTGGTTCATCTTCATCTCTCACTAAGCGAACTGATTTCTTTGTGTGTTTCTTTTTCTGTACAGGGGCGACTGATACTGGCACAGGTTGGTTCTCTGGTTTAGCTGAAGTGTCTGTCACCGGGGTAGGGGTAGTCACGGTACCTGTTGTCAGGGTAGGGGCAGCCACGGTGCTTGCTGTCGGGGTAGGGGCAGCCATGGTGTCTGTTGTCGGGGTTGGGGTAGCCACGGTGCCTGTTGTTCTGTTTTCCATCTTTTCTCCCTGAGGGTGCTGCCTAGTATCAAGCAGTGTTTGGTAGATACTGGCCAGGGCCCAGCACAGTGAGGCGGGTTGTATGTCTTTGGAATAGCCACAGCATTTTTCTTTCAAATATTCTGTCACGTCATGAGGTTTCTGTAGTTGTTTGGGAGTGAACTTCCAAGTCACTGGCGGTGAGAAGTTCTCTAGATACTTGCCCATATCCTCCCACATGCTGTGCCACCCATGAGTATCCAGCTTTGGGGGAGATCTCTGAGTGGTACTCTTAAAGAGCTTTTTTGTAGCCCTAAAGAAGACCTGAAACATATTCAGGAGGCATAGCACTAACAGCACACTGGCTTGGGCATCCCAAGGATATTAAAAATTCTCAAAAGCTGTGTAATTAGTCGGAAGGAGAAAAGGGAGGTGAAAGGATGGGGGGGAGGTATCCCCCCCCTAATTTCCCCATGGATTGGCTGTAATTACCAATAAAATCCGACAGGAGGCGCCCAAAGTATGGAAATGTTATCACTGCCTCATACAGATACCAGCTTAACCTCATGACCAGTGATGTAATCATTTCATAAGTCGACATTGCCCAGTACAGCAAAATGATAATCCCAATCACTCTCCCAGAGATGAGATACGCAACTACAGGCGATACATAGAGCATATAAGAGCTTACAAAATGCCACCATGTAAACAAATGAAACAACATTGTGACTAACATCTATTTATCTAAGAAATGCGTTTGGCAAATTTGTTTCAACACGCTCTGGCCAGCTCTGTCGTTATCTCAACCCTTCTGCCCCACGTTGGGCGCCAAAAAGGACTGTCGTGGTTTCAGCCCGGCCGGTAACAAAGGACCACGCAGCCGCTCGCTCACTCCTCTGCCCCCCTCCGGTGGGATGGGGAGGAGACGGAGGAGAGAAAAAGAAAAAAAAGAAACTGGAACCTCGAGGGTTGAGATAAAGGCAGTTTACTGGGACAAACACAAAGAGATTACAACAACAACAACGGCACTAATGAAAAAAAAAGTATACAAAAAGAGTGATGCACAGTGCAACTGCTCACCACCCGGGACCCGACGCTCCGCCACTTCCCCCACCCACTGGCCCTCTCCCCATTTATATACTGAGCATGATGGCACATGGTATGGAATAGCTCCTTGGCTAGTCCAGGTCAGCTGCCCCGGCTATGCCCCCACCTCCCAGGTTCCTGTAAAAATTAACTCTATCCCAGCTGAACCCAGGACAGTAGCACAGAACATTATGATTTTGATTATGATGCCAGATGGGAGACAGAAATAATAAATAATATTCTTACCTCACTCAGGTTTAGACACAAACAAGAAAAGACAATATCTTTTTATTATTTTATAGATAGCAGGTTAAGGTTCACATATATCTTATATACTCTCATGCCACAAACCCCATTTTTTTTTCCTTTCAGTCTGAAATGGACACCTTAATCTAACATTTTGATGTCACTTCTCCTTATGGTGATTCATCTGATGATGCCTTTTGTCATAACAAATCTAACTTGTAATCCCCAGACTGCAGAAATGCTTATAGAAAAGCCATTGTCTGGAAATCTTTCCTAAGAAAATCATTTTACATAGGTTATTTTAAAAAAATTATTTCTGGAAAAAAAATTATATTTTTTTAGAAAAAAAACTGGGGAAAAGGCAAACATTATTCACTATGAATTGTTGTACAGATAAAGAAAGATGAAGAGTGTAGTAGCACTCCTAATTGTATTTCAGTTTATTTAAATGGGTATAAGACACCTAACTTGCTTACAAATTTTTGCTTAAAGCACTAGTCATTGATCGGCTTCTTTAGGCACCTGTATATACCCCTGAAAATCTGTTCTAAAAATTCAGTGGAAACTTATTACTAGTGGTCTTTCACAGCTGCTGAGGTTGTGTAATGCCTTTTGACTACAGCAGTATTGACTAGCACTGAAAGGTATAATAGTTTTATCCTGGTTCAAAATGAAATATAAATATATATATATATATATATACACATCCCTATGATTCTATGATTACAGAATTCTGACCAGGGTTGTGTGTTTTTTTGTTTTTGTTCCTCCCATTTCACCATTCTTTTAGCCATTACCAACAGAGCAGATCGTGTTAATTACTTCATGCAGACAGGTAAAGCCATTAAAATAAGGAGTCAGTGCTAATGTTTTTGTCTTTTGTTCAAAGAAAAACAAAACTTGAAAATAAAAATATCAAAACCGTCTAAAGCTTTTTTTGTGGGGAACTGGAAGTTAAACTCATAAAAGGCTATAGGTAGACCTACAGATGCTTACCAGAAGAATGCCACATACAGCAAGCACTACAGAAGACATCTAAGTTCTATTCAGTGCATTGGGAGAGTTTAGCATCACAGTGTAATGTTGACCAGTCAACAGTTTATTAAATGGCAGACAGGCTAAATCCAGTGATAGACTGTACTGTGATCACAGTTCCAAAACATAGCATCATAAGAGCTGCTATGAAGAAAATTAACTCTGTTCCAGCTAAAACCAGCACACTCTTGTACAGTCAGACCTGAGCATCTCATCTTCCATATATAAACTTTCCACAAACATAGAGCTAGTTCTGAAGGTAGGAACTTCAGAAACCTCACAGAGAACAAGCAGTGTCTTATGAAGTTTATGTGTTGTTGTTGTGGTTTAAACCCAGCCAGCAACTAAGCCCCACGCAGCCATTCGCTCATTCCACCCCCGCAGATGGGATGGGGACAGAATTGGAAGTGTAAAAGTGAGAAAACTCATGGGTTGAGATAAAGACAGTTTAATAGATAAAGCAAAAGCTGGGTGTGCAAGCAAAGCAAAACAAGGAATTCATCCCCCACTTCCCATGGGCAGGCAGGTGTTCAGCCATCTCCAGGACAGCAGGGCTCCAGCACGTGTGACGGTGACTTGGGAAGACAAACGCCATCACTCTGAATGTCCGCCCCTTCCTTCTTCTTCCCCCAGCTTTACATGCTGAGCATGACGTCCCATGGTCTGGGATATCCCTCGGGTCAGTTGGGGTCAGCTGTCCCGGCTGTGTCCCCCCCAACTCCTTGTGCCCCCCCAGCCTCCACACTGGTGGGGTGGGGTGAGAAGTAGAAAAGCCCTTGGCTCTGGGTAAGCACTGCTCAGCAGTAACGAAAACATCCCTGTGTTATCAACACTGTTTTCAGCATAAATCCAAAACATAGTCCCATACCAGCTACTGTGAAGAAAATTAACTCTATCTCAGCCAAAACCAGCATGGTGGTATATATCTAAACTCTGTAAGGAGTAGTGGTACCACCCTCATAAGAGCTTAGATGTGCCTGGCTTTCACCAAATGTTATGCTAATAAGACAGTTCTGCATTTCTGAACAGGCTTTCAAAATACTGTGGTCCTTTCAAAAATCTTTGCTTTGCTCCTGAACCTTCACCTTTCTCACTTAGATGCTTGAACCTATTAAAGGATTATTTTCTTAAATGGGAGTTACAAGGTCAGTTTCTACCCTGTGCCTCACACATAACCTCCAGAAAACTATGTGTGCTGTTGCATTCATCCTTGTAAATCACCCAGTCCACAGCCATGCCTCACCTGGAGTACACAGGAAATCTAGTGTGTCTAAAATGTCAGAAGATACCGGAATAGGTAATCTCAGTATTTCTAACTTATACTGGGTGAACAGTATCTGTTGTTGAAAATATTCTACCTGTAAAGTATTTATCCATTTTAGGAAGCAATCCACATGCTGGGTGGCTGCCTCAGGTAACTGATGAGAACACTACTGTATTGCCAGCTTATGCAAAGAGCAGATTTTATTTCTTCGCAGCACAAGCATCTTCATTGTGTCTGCCAGCTGATGCAGTGATCTAATGCATTTGTTTTCAGCAGTAAAAACAAAGATTCAGAATCTACTTATGCTATGAATGAACTGGTGATCACATTGTTTTCTAAAAGGTATTTATTCATATATTCCAACTATTCTCTAGTTTGTCATATACAGAAATTTTTGTTGCATAAAACTTAATGAACAAGCTGCTAGGAGTACTATATATTAGAAAGCTGTGCAGTGAAAGAATTGGCCAAGGGAGTTGTGTGCAACTTCCCATCTTTATGCACAGATCGATCCAGCTAATTAAAACATTTAAAAATTATATTAACAAGCTTGCATTGTCAAATTTTAATGTAAAATGACTAACTGAAGTTATATAGATGTAAAAAACGTGCATAGAAGGCTCTCTTGAATTATAAAGAAGCTCTTCTTCACAGAACGTTTCACTGGGACATGACCAATAAATATAGTAAGTTTGAGAACTTTTAAAACATGGCTTTCTATCAGCAGGTTTTGCAGAGGCAAGACATCCAGATGGCACTCGAAAAACACAATGATGAATCAAGCCTTTAGAATGCAATATTCATCACATTATTAGATATAGCAAGTTTTGCCAACACCTGGTAATCAACAAATTATTCTTGCAGTAGAGCCATTAAATGGACTAAATAGAAACTGTGGGATACCTGTTAACAAGGTCTTCAGCTGAGGAGAACGTCTGGTTTTCTTTTCTTCCAAGTTTTATAAATCACAGCACACAAAATCACCAGAATATTAATTCTGAAAGAAAATGCTTAAAAAGCATTATTTAATAGAATAATTTACTGAAGAGGAAATAAAACTTCAGGGGAAAAAAAAAGTGGTTATTACAAGAAAGTGTTTCAGGTGAATAATTCTAAACACTCAAATAGTAAGTAAGTAAGTGGTCAGTCCTCGCTGGCTTACATTTATGTTCCCTGAAAAAATGTTCCTTATACCTTTAAAATGCCCTTATTATTTTTTCTATTGTAATCTATATGAACACAATAGTTCATGACAGCATTTCTATTAAACACAAAACAGTAATGAAGCTTTGGTACTGATACAAAAATGTTTTTTACAGTTCTCAACTCTTGTGTCATATAAAAGAGTTTAAATTCATATTTTAATCTACCACCATTGTAATTTTGTTTCAAAAACTAACTGAATATTACTTAGACCTCTTTTTATGGAATGTTATTTAAAATATTGTGAAAGCTCTCTAGTTACTAAATAATTTAGGAAAATACCGTATGGTTAAATATAACAACATATTTCAGATCAGACTGATCAGTTTATTGTAGTCACACAGTATATAGAAGAATACTTGGGGAGAAAACTACTGGATGTTGTGGATTTTCTCAGTGTCTCATAATTGGATGTGGATTTCAGCTCTCAGAACTTTATCAAGATACCAATTTTCCATTACAGAAAAATAATTGCTGCTGTTGATTAATAAGTTGCACCTTAGTTGCTAGACACAGTACAGACAGCTCTTTGATTTCCATCGTATGAGTCTACCTAGAGCCCATTTCAAGAGGAGACCATCAGAGCAGGGTGACCTCCCATCAGGGTATATACAATTTGAAGAATTCTGTATGTCAGTGTTAGAAAGCAAGTGACTCCCTACAAGCTTCTCCATAGTGTCTTGAAATCTAGTATATCCTCTGAACAGAGCAAACATAAAAGAAATATAGTAAGAGGCAAAGGAGGAACTCTCAGCGTGTGTACAGTATAGTTATCTTTTGGGGAAAGAACATAGGAATTCTATTTATTCATACCCATTGACCCAGGCCAAATAGTTTTACACTTTTAAAAAATATTTATGTACTCCAGCTATAATGGTTACAATTAATCACATGATTCAACACTTACATGATTGGAGCTTTTATACCTCTGTATAAAAGGAAAGATACTCTCCTCAGTGTGGTATTCAATTGTAGCCTTCAGCCTTCGTTTTAGTTCCTGAGTGTAAGTTTTATCACAGTTTCTCTCCTTGTAAGAATTCCCAGCAGGGATACACAAGTCCCAGCTGATTTGCATTACTGGCATTGATGAAATCTATCAGTGTTTATCATAACCACATTTCCTTCATATTTCAGCTATAGAAACAATAATGACAGAAATTATAGTAAAAGTCATGGTGATCTACAGTCAAAATTTGTTTTATCTTTTTCCTCCGCTTTATATTAGACATCTGTTAATCCAGTTTGACACTCTTTATCCAACTTGTTGACAGCTTTGTAGAATGCTTGTTCCACTACTCTCCAAACAACCAAAATGACTTTTTTTTCAATACTGTTTTTCAGTTGTGGGATACCTTTTCTTCCACAGTTGTAGTCAGGTTCTCTGAAAGTCAACATGCCCATTTGTACCAAGTAATATGAGGAATCTTAATATTAAGAGGCCTAAATTAGGGACATATTACAGGTTTTCTTTATAGCCCCTGTAGAAAAATGAATTATTTCAGAAGAAAATTCAGAGCACCTGGACTACTGTAAACTTTTAAGTCACTGTCTTCCTCTAGTCTTTCACTATTCAGGGAAATTTTTGAAACTGACACCTAAACATGGACCTAAAGCTCATTATATACTTGCAGCCCCAGAGAAGCGTTGCGTGAAAAGATGTCATCTCATGGTCTGCCCAACTTAAAACCACCACCACCACCAACAAAACAACCCCAGCTAGGCAATTCCAAGAAGATAAAGATGTGATTGTGCTTTCCTTTCAGTATCCTTCCAGCTGGCTGGTGGAAATGGAGTATGCATATTCTTTTACTAATGCAGCTTTCCACTTACTTTAAATTGATTTACTTGAAGAAGAGAATCAACTATTTTGTTTCTTATTAAACCAGATTTAATTAACACTTCTGAATTCTTCCGTTCCATTTATGTCCAGCCATCCATCCCCCTTTCTTGGCGACAGCTTTCTCAGTGGAGGGAAAACTACAGATCTTGTCAAATCTTCTGCAGCTAAGGCCTTTTGTGCAAATTGTGGGACATGAATCTTGAATCTGAAGTAGAAGGAATACTCTATTACACATAATACAAAGGTGTGTTATTCCATACCTCTCTGTTAATCTGAGGTTTTCTTAATTTGCTTTTTAAATTAATGTAATTGTTTTGAGGACTGTTTTGTTCTCCATAAAATAAACATCCTGTTCCTTAATATGTCAACAGCCATTAGGTTTCTATTTCTCTTCCTTTCAACTAACCATGTTGTAACTGAAGTCGGTTGAATAAGTTACATACTTAAATTTCATCTTATCTATAGGTGGTTTAGTTTAAGACAGAAACTCTTTATAGACAATTAGGTCATTTTATCTTTGAACAAAAGTAATCAACCTCTAAATGACAGTTCTCTCAACTGATTATTAAAGCAATTTAGATGAAATGCTAAGGAAAAATATCGAAACTTCTGAGGTTTAAGACTACATAAATTGTATTCCACCCTAAAGCTTTTTGATAGAGGTTGAGCTAAGAAAGAAATTAAAAAATCATCAATATACTAAGAAAGAACAATAATCAGATACTGGCAAATAATATCATCATAAGGAGCCCTCATATATCTTACTTCAGTTATTTAATTCAACTTTATAAATTGAGCTCAAGGTAGCATATTAGAAACAGAATAGACCTATGTGCTTTCAAGTACACTGTTATGATTAGAACATTAGGCATGCAGAATTTTTCTTCTTGACAGGAGACATATAGGATTATTTTAAGTAGTCTAGAATAAATATTTCCCTTTACAAAAGAGTAAGAAAAGCTATAGTGTGTATAGATAACATAAAGAGCAGACGTAGAATTCCACCTAGGTGCTTCTAACTCTCTCCTGGTAATTGCAATAACAAAAAAATTAGACATATAAATAATTTATTCTGAATCAGTAACAGTGACAAAAATTTTGCCACCAACTTCAGATGAGCTACATAACACATCCTATAAGAATGAAATTATGTTTGATTTATGTAGCTGCTCAGGAAATTTAGAGAGATTACTAATTCTCAAGATGTTAACTAATATTTTTCAACGTTAAGAATTCCCTACTTCCATCCTACTGTACTACTGCTCAACTGGAAGAATTTCATCTCCCTCTGCAGCATCTGGTGCTAACTGTTGGTAGACAGAATATTGGACTGGTAGAGTATTGTTTTGTTCTGCTGTAGCCACCTATATGTTTAGGTACCGTTGCCTAAAATACACAAGTAATCAATTCAAGAAAATAGCTTAAGAAAAAGATTACTGCATTTCTAACTGAAATGGACTTACTGTAAAAAGACAGTTTAAGTAAGTGTTTATACGCTCTGTTGCCTGCTAGTCCCTAATCTGACTGAGAAGTGAGAATGGCACGATGTATTACTCAAAGAAAGAGTGCAGGTACGGTAACAAATGATACTGCAGCATGTTTAATTTGTTTCTGTGAATCATTAAAATCACAATATAGCACCTGGTGTTCATTTCAATCAGGACTGAAAATCCACCACCTACCCTCTTTGCCATTTCAGTTATACAGTCCACTGACTCTTAAATTTTAGAAGATCAATCACTGAGGTATTGATTTAAAAGAGGTATAAAAATCAAAGCTGAATGAACACATCTGACTTGTTCATAATGCATGGTCAGCTTTGGGGAAGAGAAATTGTGAAATAACGTGGTGGTGGAGAAACAGTTGGACTGTGACTTGAATAAAGCAGATTATGCTGGCAACAAATCAATGATAGAGCAGAGCATTCCATTTCATGCGTTTTGCAATAGACAGATGAAGAAAGGTACTGTGGATGATACAGTCCCATCAACATTCCATTTCCTAAGCTGGGCAGGAGAATAAAAATGCATGCAGGCTCCGAAAGAAAATGACATTTTTAGATATGGAACTGCAATAGTTATCTATCTTCAAAACCAAGTTTTGTTTGGAATTCTATACTGCTGCCCACTACATTTGATGAAGATGTATTTTCACAGCAGGAACACTGTAAAAGTAGTAAAATAGTTGCCAGAATTAATTGCCTACAGATAATAAGAAATGACCTGCTTCACTAGCAGGCTACATTTCTTTGTTAAACTGGAAAAAAGTCAGGCTGATTTTTCTTTATTATATTCCCTCTCTCTTTCTTTACTGCCACCCCTCTGCTCTAAAATTTTGTACCAAGATAAGCTTTGGGTAGGATTTTATGCAGGAAGTAAGAGATGAGTTGGAAATGAGGCAATAAAACCTGAACATAACAGCTTAGAACACATGATCCGCTCTTGCCCTAAAGACAGCTTCATCCATTCCAGCTCCACAAGTGTGGCGAAATGAGAAAAAGAAGAACTTGTGTGTTTTGACAGAAAGAAGAAAAAGAAAAAGGTTTGGTCTGATTTAAGTTTGTGGCTGCACCTTTAAAACAACTGCATATGAAGTAAATAAAAATGTAGGGATATGACTAAGACCACATCTGCTCTAAGTGATATAAATTTAGTATTTAAAGCATAATAATAGAGACTAGAGAGACAAGCAATTCTGTGTGTTGATTTTTTTTTTTTTTTTAATAGAACAAGCTTTCTTGCATGGCCTAGTGTATTGCAGAGAAAATAGCAATAATATATTACTAGCTAACATGTGCCAAATAGTTTGAGAACTGTTCAACAGTAAGCTTTTTAAAGGGAAAAGCTGACTTCTTTGTTTTCTTGTTTTACTTTGGTAAATGAAAAAAGTCTCTATAAAATTTGTAAGATAAAAAGTATTTTCGATCTCAAAGGAGTAAAACGCTCTCATGAAATCTTGTGTGCTCCAAGTATTTCCTTAAAATAGAGTGTGAGCATATGAGAAGCCTTTACTTAAAAAAAATGAATCTGAGGTGAGCTTGCAGAATCTCTGCTAAAACATACTTTAGAGATGAAGTGAGGAGTGACAAAAAGATACAGAGAATAAACAATTAAAGAAAGCTTGGTGGTGGGGGGTTGGTTTTTTTTTCTATTTGTTTGGTTTTGTGTGTGTGTGTTTCTTTTTTTTCCTCGAGCAAGGGGAAAGAAGGAAAATTTCTTAATTAATAATGGATAGGAATGGAGAGCTAATTTTATTCTGACCCAAAGGTAGCAACATCTGGAGAATATCTTTAGTATCAGAGACATTTCCTCTCAGACTTATAACCTTGGACATGAAGGGAAAAATCCTCAACTGGCATGAAGTTCCACTTCAGCTAAAATGATGGGAATTAGGCCTGTAACATTCATTGTCTGTTTTAAAAAGCTTGGTCATCAGTATTTGTCCCTGATTCTAGAAAATATCAGTGATTTTTGTCCTTAGGAAAATACAAACGAGGAGCTTAAAACTTTGTTAGGTTTTACTACTTGGTTTTGACAATAACTTCCAATTTACAGTGTCTATGAAAGAATAAAATAAGAACTCCCACTAAATCATAGGCATTTTTACTTAACACATTTCTACATAATATGGGGGGAAAAAAGTTCACTTCTGAGCAATGTATATATCAGATACTATAACTTAAAGTTCTTGCAGTTCAGGAATTTAAGTTGTACTTCTCTAAACTGAGATTTCACAAAGGGAAACCAAGAGGCTAATCCTGTAAAATCAAGGCTTTTCAGTTCAAATGGAAGAGAAATCCCAAAGTCAAAGATCATTCCTTGAGACTTTTCTATGGCAGCTCTGCTGTAGAGCATGAATAATCTCTGCTCTGAACATAACTACTATCACAAAGCAGTATTATACAGTAAGACAATTTCCCAAGGTAGTATTAATGGTTTTTAGAATAATCATACAGACATATAATTAGAAAGAAGCACGCTTATCGCTGCCCAGTTTATGTTGCTGATTATTTTTTTTTAGATATAATTTGTCAAACCTTTCAGGCTTTACATTCTTCAGCAGGGATGGGTATTTCTCTTATAAAACAGCTAATGGATTTCCAATGGTACATAAATTAAAAAAAAAAAAAAAAAAAAAGGTCAAGTGAATTTAAAAAGTGTAACGTTTGAATTACCAATGTCAAACATTCAAAAAAATCAGGAAATGGAAAACTTAAAATCTACTGCTTCAAAAAAAATGAAAAGCAAAACCCCAAAACCCCACCCAAGGCCTCTGGATTGTATTCTATTCACATGTAGTGAGGAGAGAGATTTAGGGAAACTGCAGCTCTTTACTAAAATCAACTGGCAAATGCATGTTCCCTGTCACATGATGGAGCATTCCTGTGTGATTGCAAAGTACCATTCCCTCTCTTCTCAGTCCAAGACCTGAGATCATAACTTCAGACTTTCACTCCAGTAGTTCCAAAATCTCTCTTCCTTGCTGATCGATGACACATCAGTAGTTTGGATGACATGGAGAACAGCTACTTATTAAATATATTTTTTGTTTTCATTATCAGAATTTTGTTCACCCAAATACTATATCCAGTGCAGAATTATTTGCTCCCTTAATGGCTTTTCTAGTTCTTATTTCTTGGCCAACACCTTTGTATGATTTTTTGCAGTACTTTCCTGGAGATCAGGATTCTCAAAGTACTTAATAGCACTTCATACACTCACAGCAGATTTCCCATCACTGTAACTTCCCATTATGAGTTCACACATCCTGTGCAAATTACGTGGAAGTCTCAACTTGTGTGAGAACAGCTTCTGTTACTGGACACTCCTGGATAAGTTTCCAAGCTGCTACATGCCAGGTACAGGAAGATGCCTGTTTTTGTCAAAGCTTACAAAATAATAAATAAATAAATATGAAAGTAGCCTGAGGCAGCTCATATGGTTGAAGATTGGCAAAACTACAAGCAACTGAAAACAGAATTTTGTAATGGGAAAGTGTCAGACAAACATAACTGTAGGTGTCACTACCTGGGTCACCCACAAGAATAAGAACATAAATGAAAGCTGTTACTTCAATTTCCATCTAGAAATCATTCCCTGGTGAATAATATTATATAACACTGCTTATTATATTTTCTTCACATGGAACTCAGTATAACAATCTGGCTGACATAACCTGTGTTATTAAACTTGACAGTTTGCAAGGGCTGTCAATGAGCAAGCCCTATACCTGCTCACAACTCCATACTGGAATCTGAAACAGGGCATAAGCAGCCTCAACCTGAGAAGTGTGGGTTACACAGCCATGAAGAGCTAATCATACTTCGCTAGCATGTGGGAAAATGTGCCGTTCTTCAGCAAGCCTTTGTGGCTATCATGTCTTCCCTTCCCCCTCCTTCTATAAATCATGACCTATATATTGTTCTGTGGGGACTAGTTAAGGCACAAGAAATTCTAGACCTGCTTTTCCTGTGAACTGTGTAAACCCTAGGTGAATACAGCAAAAGAGGGAAAATTTCCGTGTTGGCCCTGGAGGATATTTGAAAGTAATAACACTGATACTGTGATAGAGGTGTTATTTTTACATTTGGACTGTTGTCATGCTTTTTAATAGTAAATATGACCATTGCACACTTTTGATTAGCTAATTAAATAAAAATGAACATCAGGAAAGAGATAATAATGTTCTTATAGCAGTTCTGAAATTCTCTTTATCATTTCCATCTTGATCCACCAGGTAATTCCTTCCCCATCATAGCAACAATTTCCACCATACTCATGTACTGCAGATCTTTTTTTTTCCCCAGGTACATGCTAATACTATCACTTCTGTAGTTTACACCCTATTCATTGGTTACATCTACATGAAGCATATTTAAAAATGAAGATGTGCTGCACTGCAACTTTTTTTTTACTATTTTTTTTTACTATTAAAGTAACATTTGTCTTATTTCTTACATGTAGAAAAAATGATAAATACTTAAATACCTTCAAGTGATATTTTAATGGAGGTAATTTTGGAAATATACACAAAGATAATCCTACACTCAAAAAGTTTGATCCAAAAATCAGTTTGCTCATTTATCTATTATTCCTTTTGTGTATTCTCTAATTTGTATCTGATCTATTTACTTTTACTGGTGTGAATGACTACCTGACATTCAGGGCAGCACAGAAAAAGGGTAAATATATGCTGTTCAGAAGGGCTTTAGGCATTAGCAAATGGTTTCCCCTTGCTTTTCCTGCTGACAAGGAGGAGTAGCAACATCAACAGTTGGGAAAAGAGTGCTAAGAATAGGACTGAAGTCATTTCAACTTATACTTCTCAGACTTGTAAATGAAAAATGGATTGACTGTATTGGAATTCAATGCAGTACCTAAATAACATGTAACTACTTTGAATTTCAATGATATCTCTGTTGGGGGCATGAAGGTGCAAGCGTTTATCACATGGACAAGAAGAGTTAATCTTTGGAAGAAAAAAACAAATTTTCAGGAGTTCATATTTCTAAGCAAGGTACTCTAACCACTGTGTGATTGAGAGAGAAGTGCAAAAGAGAGAGGGAAATGTATTTGGGAGGCAGGGGCAGATTGAACGAGACCAGAGGAAAATGTAAAAGTGAGACAGGTTTGAGAAGGAGAAAAGCGAAATCCATGAACTGGCAAGATAGAAATAGTTGAGGTTTCAGATAAGAAAGGCCTTGTACCATAACTCTCTGTATCACATTTGCTGAACTCTTAAGCTCCTATTTTCCACAGCTGATTCTGCCCAAACAAAAGATAGGGGAGTGAGGGACAGGTGTGCAAGAGAGTCAGGAGGCAATCAAAGAAGTTAAGAAAACAGTATTTTTTAAAATCTCAACCTGTTCTGGATTTGCCACCTTGAACATTTTCCTGAAGACATGTGGCTAAGTCCTTTCCTCCACTAGGTAAGACAGATGTTATTTCTCCCAAAACCCAGCTAAACAGGAGGTTGTCATGCAAGACCTCAGCAGTGAGAACATTCAGGCCCTACAGCTTTCAAAACTTACTGCTCCATACAGTGCTGAACAATCCAGCTAC
This sequence comes from Astur gentilis, assembly GCF_929443795.1. Classification (NCBI taxonomy): domain Eukaryota; kingdom Metazoa; phylum Chordata; class Aves; order Accipitriformes; family Accipitridae; genus Astur; species Astur gentilis. Next base: position 20,418,555 of record NC_064890.1, on the reverse strand, counting down.
TCTCTACCCTGCACTAAAAAGACCTCAGCAGAAGAGAGGATTCAGTCCAATGTCTATGCCGAATGGTTAGTGGCCAGAGACTCACGAGACGTGGGAGCCTAGAAAACTGACTTCTGGCAATAGAAGGGAGGCTCCTTCTTTGTCTGATGATTTGCATCAGAGAAACAGATATACAGATTGGCACTGAGAGGCAGCAGTGGGTAGTAGGGGCTAGGACTCCCTTCTGCAGGGAGTGGAGACACCCACCTTCTTGTCTGACTTGTTGTTTCATGAGGTTTGCTGCTTACTGGGTCTCAGATCCCAGAAGGTGTGGAGGGACTGCTGAAGCCCTTCTTGACCTCAGACTATGTGTCTTTGCTCTTCTTTCACATGGGCACCAAAGACACTGCTCTGAGTGCATCAAGAGTGACTACAGAGCCCTGGGGGCTGGGCAAAGGGCATCAGAGCCCAAATACATTTTCCTCTAGTCTGTTGGAATGAGGAGAAAGGCTCATGTAAGACCACATGCCTCTTGAAGGTCCATACGTGTCTGCCACTGTAGACAGCACTTTGTTTTTTATGACCACAAGACAGTTTATGAGGATTTGGGAGTAGTGGGAAGAGATAGGATACACTCAATTAAGTGAGGAAAGAACATCTGTGCCAATGCACTTACTGTACTGAGAATGGCATCAGATTAGGTTCTGGGGGGGATGGTGACCAGAGGCTGAAGTTGAGGCAGGAAAGGCAGTAAGAAAGTGTGTGGAAGAACAGTGTGATGGACACAGCTCTTGTATTTCCTTTCTGAAGGCAGCATGATGGGGTGTCTAGCTCAAATGCCTGTACACAACGCATGCAGCATGGGGAACAAATAGGAATTAGAAGTCTGCGCACAGTGGCAGAGCTATAATCTTACTGTATTTACAGAGACATGTTGGAAGAGCTGGCATGGCTGGAGTGCTGCAATGGACAGATAGAGGGATGGGTCCTGGCCAGCGAGGACCCAGCCCTGCCAGCCGTGCTACCGTGCTTGGCTCCTGGCTCCCTGTCCTGTAGGGAGCAACACCTGTCTTGGTGGCTCTCTGACAGACATTGGCATCAACACGATGGAAGTGTAAAGATTCAAAAAAAGGAAGGACAAGAAAGGGCAGAGTGATGAAGAATGAGATGTTGGTATGGAGAGAGAATAGGGAAAGAAGGTAAGAGTGAAAAGAGGAAAGTTTCAGAAAAAGACAAACAGAAGGAGACAACAGAAGTTTTGATGAGTTGAATTAGCACATCCCTATGAAGGTAAGGAGCTGTTCTGTTAACAAACTGCTGATTTGAGGACAGAGCAGCAAGGCTAGAAGCTGGAGATATGGCAGGTAGTAAACACCTCATTTTTATCTTTAAAAAAATGTGGCTGAATAGAAGAGTCAGTTTTATGCACTTTTAAATATAATTTCTTATATAAATAAAAATAAAATTTGAATTTACATCTGTGTGTTTTAATTTATGCTCAAACTTCCTTTTTGTATCAGCTGTGAACCTATACTTCTTTACTTCTCATATGGGAACAAGTTAGTAATTTATCTTTTTTTTGGTATTGTATAAGAGGATATGATTGTGTTAGATCCTGTCTAAATGAAAAGATGTTTTTAAAACAGCTCCATGGTTTTTATTTGTAAGATACATAAACTAAGCAGATATTCAGGATGCCGAATTATTATACACAGACTTGCAGCAATATTTGATTATGAATCTTTGCCACTACAAATCAAATTCCTCTACCAATAGCCATGTGTGTTTTTGTAAATGTATAGTCTGCCTTGACTTAATAATCACAGAGGCATTATTTCTTTATCCAGAATTTCAAGTTGTGTATATTTATTCTGAAAAGGCAAGAACTGTACAAGGCATCTAGCTTAGACTATTTGAAAGGTATCAACTGTTTAAATGACATTTTCACCTTCAGCAAATACATCTTTGCCTGCTAGAAATGGTGATGCTATCATGCTGCAGGCAATCTATGATACAGTCATGTCACAAATAGGTGTCAACTCTCATTACATTCTCAAGTATAAATTCCACTTATCAGTTCCCACATAGTTGCAGATGTTTTAACAATCCCATTTTACCATGATTGCACCAAGGATCAACCTCAAATGCTTTATGAGGTATTTGTAGGAGCTACTGTAGATGCACCAGATTTGGGAACATTATGTGTAGATGGTAGCCACACGGGAATTTTTATTTCCAAAAAGTATTGAATATACTAGCAATTTATTGTCCAGCTACCTTGACAAAGAAGAGAAGTAATTTGTAATCTTCCATTACTTGTTTCTTCACAGTCTGGTTTACAGCATTACAATGAAATTACCTGTTATTTGAAACTCAGACCTAACTTCGTTTTCTGAAATATTTTTTCAGGAAAATACATCAGTCAACTCATGCTCTGATGATTAGTAAAGCTCTTGGGTTTTGGTATTAGCCAAAACCAATATGACTTATTAGAAATGGGTTTTTAAAATAAATCTTTTGAAAATTAATAATTATGACAGGGGTTTTGAACATACAACTTTTAAAATCAGAACCACATTGCTATGAGAAAAGTCACCATCTGTTAAAGACATCCATGCTACCTTTCTGTTTCCTATATGCATTTATTTCTGGTGCAAAGCTTCTGTTTTTCTTAGCTAAATGAATTTTGAGAACTCCTCAGTGCTGTAATACACTACTACATAGAAACAAGCCAATGACCCACTATGGTTCTAAAATGTCTTACTTTACTGCTGTTGTATGCTAATTTTACAGAGTCAAGTACTATCTAACACCTGACAATTGCAAACCATCTAGTAATATATAAAATACTGAAAATAAGCATAATATCTAGTAGTTATCAGAGACAATTTTAGAAAAATAAATGTTGCCTTTAGTTAGTGGGATAGCACTCTGCTGAGTGCTACATGATTATGCTGGTGTAACAGAGGGAATAAAGAGCAAATCTGAAGAAGGCAGACAGCCTTTTGCCACATAGGCCATAGTTTGTTCTTCTAGCAGTCACATTGCAGGGCCATTCTGTTTCATGTTAACTTATCTGCAAAAACATTTTTGGCTCAATATTTTGCATTTCTGTCTTTCTAGGCATTGTGTATTTATCTTGTTATTGTTCTAGTCTTTAAGCTTACACTGTAGTTAATAAAATACACTGAATATTACAGTATGCTCACTTTAGAGCTTAACTTTATTACTAACTCAAATTTTAATAATCTAAAGTGGATGGGAGGGATGAGAGGAAGCCTAACTCAAATGTCTACTTTCCCTTGAAAGTTAATAGAGAGAAAAGCGAACTTCTGAATAGTGGGAGAGTTTGCCTAAGACAATTGTGTGCCTGTTCTATAGGGAGGGAAAGTATCAATAGGAAGTGATAAATACCATTCTTCCCATAGGATGTGACTTGCTTGGCTCTCCCTTGAACAAAGTCTACTGTAGCCATTTTCTATCTCTTGCTTAATAATCTAATAGTGGGGTCACATGAAATGTCCTAGGATTTTCTTAGTTTGAGGTGACTGAATGCACCTTTTCCACATATCAGACAAATATCAAAAAACAAAACCAAAAGCAAAAAGGAAAACAGGTATCTTTGATCAGTGCATCCTCTTCTGAACTGCAGTGTAGCCACTCAAGATAGAATCTTAGTTTGAAAGGGCAGCAGAAAAAAAGATTTTTTAAAAATGTGGGGTTTTTAGCTTTTTGGGGTGCAAACCTCACATTTGGATGGTACTAGGACTTCAGTTTAGCTCTAGCTAAATCTGTAGGCATTTCATATTTTATCTTGACTGGATCAAAAGAAAAATGATATTTGGAATAAGAAGCAGAACCCCTGCTTGGCCTGAAGGTACAACTCATCTACTCATGTTTCTGTCTTGCCTTTTTATTGCCCCTGCCCCAGCACATACATAGGGACACACAAAGCAGTCCAAAATAGCATTAATCCTTTTCACTATCTACAAGAACCAGAGGGGAAAAAAGGTCACTTTAACAGTATGACTCTTCGTAGGTAGTAAAGAAGCTTGAGTGTAGTAAAAAGTGTGTCTTGTCTTTCAAGACAGTAAATGTGACCTCCAGAATGATTCCAGGTCATGGTTGTTTGAGGAGAGTGAAAAAGCTTGGAGGATATTGCTGAACTAGTATCTCTGCATCTTCTACCATCAAACTAGAATAACCAAGAAATTACATTTCTGCAATATACCCAGATACTGTCAGTAAATTCAGTATTGCACCAAAAAAAAGGATGAGCTCTAAACTTCCAGTGTTGCAGCATCATAGGTTTCTATAATGTACCATGATTACCATTAATACTTCATTACTGTAACACTGCATTTGTCGTGTCACAATGATTATTCTTCAGTTTTGTTTCTTCACTCTCCTTGAAAAAAATTACCTCATTCTAGATAAATTTAAAAATACTCAACATTGAATGTTTGAACAAAATATTGATGATTACCTGTATCTAAGTTTTAAAGAGTTATAAACAGTATTATATGATTAAGAAGGTCAAATGTGATGAATGTGACTGGCACTAACAAGTATCATTTGCTCATATAATAGGTGGAAAAATGATTGTGTGGTAAATCAGAGATTTGTAGTGACAAGACAAGTTAAATTTAGACTAGAACTCAGCATTCAGGTTTTAGAAATAGCAGTGAAATCTCTTACTGTCTCTAATTATTTTCACAAGATTTAATGCTCAAAAAACTAGAAGGGTCACAATTATTAGCAGATAATGCTAATTCTTCCTTTCTTCCCTGAGTGAGGTGACAGATTCCTGAAACGATCAGGGTGCATCTGCAGTGGAACAGGAAAATAGTCCCTTATTACTTTACAAGGAAAAATATTAGGCCATGGCTTAGATTAGTATTTCTAATTCATTCTTCCAAAGCCCAAATATCTTCATAAGGCACAAGCTTGAAGTTTCATTATATAGTTTTGCTAATCTCTATATTTCACATATTTTCTCGTAACTTTATGTTCCTACACTTAAATATTTATTATAAATTTTGGGGGAAAAAAGTAAAATATTGTTATAATAAGACAAAACAGAAAAAAAGCAATAAAATATTCAAACTGTGATTCTCTTTTTATTATTATTATTCAGGAATTTACTAGAAGTCTCTTGGTCCTATAAGGAGATGAGTTTAACGCACAAGCAGCTCTCAGAGAGAACAGTCCTTATTTCAAGCAGATTTCCTAATGAAGTAATGGAAGATTTCAGGATGTGACTTGCTTCGTGAGCTGCATCTATGTATGTGAGGGGAAGGAAATGTTTTTATCTTCACAGAGCCTGTTTAGAGGGAAAAGCCCAAGCCTTACATTGTACAGGAGTGGGCAGGCCCAGCAGGAGGATGAACTCTTACCATAACAGATACTGGAGGCTTGTAATAGACACTGGAGGCTTGTGACTTCTGGCAACAGATTTCCCCACCTGCAGATGTTCATTTGTAGACAAGCCACAGACATGGCAACAGAAGGTGTGAAAGGCAAGTCTGTTGGGGAGTGTATCTACCTGGGCCAGTTGTGCTTCATCCATGTCTGAAGTAGTACTACAAAGAGAAAGCAATGGACAATGGTAGTCAGAGATCCCCTTCTGCAGGGGAAGGTGGCTCCCAAAGCCTCCTCTTTTGCAGCCTGCCAAAGAGTAACAGAAATATCACATGGGCATATAAGGAACACCAAAGCTTGACTGAAGTTGAAACTAACAAAGGGTGTGAAGGTCAAAAAGAAGGACATCAAGATGTATGTCAGCTGTCAAAAGGAAGTCCAAGAAAAAAATCTTGTCCTGCTGCCAAAAGAGGTGATGACCTAGTGGCAAAGGATATAATGCAGAGGTATTCAGTGCCCTTCTTACCACAGTTTTTAATTGCAAGGTCTTAGGCTGTCAGGCAGTGGCAAGAGCTGCTCCATGAGGAAAGACCAGCTGGTAGCCAAGGACATAGGCAAGACAGCACCTTCACTGATGGGTGTCACAAATGAATGATTTAGATCACTTAAAGAACCACTGTCAAAGGTATTAGCAAAAGTGATTTTTAAAGTGAATTTGTAAAAGGGTGACTTATCCAAGTTCGATGAGAAGGTTCACTCTATTACTTACTACATGGAAGAAACATACAAAGGAAAATTGAGTTAGAATGGATTTAAAATTTTTTTACACAGAGACTGGATGTGTAAAATGGTAAGGGAGACCCTCCTGTTGAGTCATGAGGTTCAGAATGGATCCCCTTGCTTTCTAAACTTAGAGAGACGTCTAGGTGCGGCTGGATCCAAACTTAGTCCCAGGCTTGGTCAGTGGTTTATGCCTAATGGAATGGATACAAAGGGTAGGGAAAACCGCCCATTGAATGACTATGCCAATTTGTTGGGCAATGAGTGATTATGGATCCTACACAACTTTGAAGTGGCAGCAATTTAAGATTTATTAACACTATTACTGTAAAACACAAGGTGAGGTTATATGATTTTAAACAGTATTTAATCATCAGCCAATTATCAAAGTGATTTAATAAAATTTGCTACAATCAACACTACAGAGTTTCCTAAATCAAATCGCACACGCACAGAGATATAGAGATTAACCTGTGATCAAGATTTCTCTCTCCTTGCCAATTGTAGTAAATTATGGCTACCAAACAATCTTTGAAACTTCGCAAAATCTAATTGTCGTGAATTACTCACTATTCTCCTTTGTCAGCATATGTCAGCAGATGATCTTTGACCCCTTCTTCTTCGTCGGCATCTAACAACACATGATCTTGGAAATCCTCGTGAAATCTACTTTTCAAAATCCTTGCAAAATCTACCCTGAGAGGCGTCCTGACTCAGGGGTAGATAATGGGTCACAGCCTGCTGTGATCCCAGAGAGCTCAAAGGGTGTCACTTAGGATTGCTATTTACAGGATCATGAGATGATTGACTTTGGTCAGTATATTTCCGTTCTGGCCACAATTCTTGTCAGGTAATTCTGGCACCTTCCAGGGCTGGCCATGATCCAGGCAGCAGGAGTTTCAGGTATGGTTAGGAAGTCCCTAATCACCCTAACTTGCTGTACTGTAGTCAGGACAAGAAAGTACCAGATTGTCCCAACTCACTGCACTTGTAGCCAAAACAAGAACACAATGTTGGCTGGTCCTGGCATTGCAATGTGGCCCAGGGGGACTGTACCAGCACAATGCGGTGCAGTTCAGCATAGCCAAGCAGGGCTGGACTGGTGACTGACAAGTTCTGGTGACAGTCTGATAATCATCAGACAGAGCAAGGCAATGAAAAGAGTCAGCTTCAAGTTCAATCCAAACTGCAGACCAGTTTGCAAGTCAGGAACAATAGGCAACAAGGCTGAATGCACATGCGGTATAGTCCAGGCAAACACTGGGGGCTCAGAACAGAGCCTGAATGTCCAAGGGTGCATGGCTGGGGCCCTAGGTGAGACTGGTCAGGACAACAAAGACTATTTTTGCGCTCCAGGCTTGACACAGGCATTCCAGACTTCCATGCCTAGTGACAAAGTTCGGGGGAGAAAAGTACAGCCCACAATAAAGGAGGACCAAATTAAGTTCTACTTGCTTATACTGGACATGCACACATCCATCAGACTGGACAGGATGTATCTGAATGCAGTCCGGTTAATATAATTTTGATGCCACTGCCTCTAGCCTTTGAGAAAAAGCTAATAGATGGACTAAGGGCTAGACTCTTCTCAGAGGTGAACAGCAAAAGGAAAAGAGAAGACACGTGCAAGTTGCAGCAGGGAAAACTAAAAACTGGATTTCATAAAAAAAGAAGTTTCGTAATTGGAGTGCCTAACTACTGAAGCAGGTTGCCCAGAGAGGTTGTGAAATCCCCAGCCATGGGCAAGACCCCAAACAACCTGATCTTACTTTGAAATTAGCTCTTTTTGAGCAGGTTACACAAAACGACCCCCAGGAATCCTTTCCAAACTAATTGTATATGATTCTAATACAGAAGGATTTTATTGACTTTCTGGCAAACATTTCCTTTATAAAGTTCTTTTCACAATCCTTATCCCAGCACAAAAACAGAGAAAAGGAAAATAATACTTGTGAAAGTTGGTTACCTGGCTGCTTCATATACTTATTTAAAAGTGTAAAACAAATACTGATCCATAATTTTAATTCAGTTGAGCATATCCAGATCTTGTCAGGAAAGAGCAATATTGCAGCACAGACTAAGAAAATACTATTGCTCTTTATAAAAAAAGTTGAACTGGAACAAATATTTCAAAGTTCAAATAAAAATAGTGATAATAGGGTTAAATAAGAAAAGTGCTTTTTGCATCTCTAGGGTCTCCACACTTAGTCTTACTGTTTTGGTCCTGAAATTCAAAAAAGACACTGTAAAATAAAAAGCCATTCAAATTTAGAATCTGTAAGAAGGTGGAGAACTAGGAATAAGCCATTTTCCATGTAGAAAGATTAAAGACCTTTTTTAGGCTTTTTAAAAAATTTTCTTTAATTGATACAACTGGAATAAAACAGAAATAAACTCATTCAGATACACACATTCTTCTTCAAAATCATTGATCACTTAAACTCTTCCTGAAATTTAAATGGTTCATAAACTTTTCTTCTAATTCTGTGTGCTTAAACATAGATTAGGAATTTTAGTAGGCAGACATGATCTGAAATACTCAGCTTTTTCCTATCAATCTGTGTTTCCAGAAGCTCTATGTCTAATTTACCGTCCCAGATATTGTACTTTGAGATAGGCGCCACACTGGCTATGAAATATGAATGTTTTAGCAAAAGGCTGTATTGACTTACTGAAATGATAAGAAATCTGGGATTTTTTAAATACCTCTTATTAGTTAACTCATTTTATGCAGGTATTGATATCAGAACATTGACAAGACCAGAAGGTAGTTGTGAAAAGAAGAAATTCTTTTATAAGACTTATTTCTTGTTGAAGAAGAAAATGGATGGATAAAATTAGTGGTTTCATCCAGAAAATAGTGGGAAATGTCTTTCCTTGACTTTGATCCACAGCTGATGGCAATTTGTTTAATACAGCTCTTACAAACAACTTTCAGAGGTGTGGAGATTGTCAGAATAATATCTCTGTCCCTCTTAGCCACTGATTTCAAAAGTACTTCTGAATTGACAAGAGATTGATAGGCTTCTTTGATAGCTTTTTTCTTCTTTTAAGGCAGTCAAATGGCACTTGAGGAAAAACCAATAACAAAGGAAAATTGTTTAAAGATTAAATTCTATAAAAAGAGATGAATTACTGAATGTATTTACTAATTTTAACATTATATACTCATAATTCATCCATGAGGATAGGTAATCTTTTGGACTCCATCACATTTGTATTTTGATTTGAATATATCAAAATACTTAGCATATATAAAAACAAATGTATTGTAAGTTGAAGAGTAGCTTCAGTATTTAAAAAGTAGGAAAACATCATGAGGAAAATTTATACAGATTCATACAAAAAGAAATACATGTTATATGATCCTATAATGAATTCATAGTGACTGTTATAGCATCACCCTTACCAACTGAAATGTAGTTATTCCAAGCTCACAGATAAACATGTAAAATTAATATAAATATGTTATATTACTGGAACAAAAATACTTTCTGCAGAGCAAATAAATGTCATCTTGTAATAGTCAGATCAAGAAAGACAGATCACTTATACTGGCTTGAACTATATGGTGATAATTAACTCCCCACTTCACAAATTTCCTAGAAAAATGTGATATTTTAACCTATTCAGTCTTATTTAATTTAGATTTTTTAGCTGTTTGGGAGATACAGAAAATAGTGACAGTACTATTTTAAATGAAAATAGGGAAGCTTACTAGAGTGGATTAGGTATGGAGACACAAATAACAAATTTAAGAACAAAAAGGGCTGAATCAGCAACCTGTCTTATTATGTATTGCTGAGACCAATATGCAAACACATTCAGCATGGGAATTTACAGAGCATTAAACACTACAACTGTCCCCACGCTGTCATAACTGTACCAGCACCTGCTGCAAAACCACTTTGTGTTGATCTGCTATGAAAATGCAGTATGACCAGATCTCACATTGATTTATGTAGTTCACACCTGCAGATATAGTAGTTGCACATTAGAGTACATCAAAGACTATGTCAAGAAAAATGGTTTAACATTTCTTATAGAATAATTTTTAACACTGCTTGCTGGGTAAAACCGTACTTCCTGTTAATGTGCAATATTTTGTATTGATGCTTAAGCTAATATAGGGGGACAGAAATCCATTTTCCTTGTATACAAATCAGAAATGTCAGAAGTATAAGCCTTTAGCTGATCCAGCATGTTATAAGAATCAATCACAATGATGTCCACATAATCTCTCTTTTACTTTAAACATAGCTCCCAGCCAAATACACTTCTCTCTTGCCTAGTCAGCAATCCTACTGAAAATACCATTCTTCCCATAGCCAGAATAGGGATAATTTTACTTTTTAGAGAACTTTTCCAGCTGTGTTATTGCCCGCTTTTTGAGTCCATCAGCCACCTTGTGTTTCCTTTACCGTTCCAGAGTTGCCACCAACTAGCTTCAGACTTCAGAGGTCCATGGTTAATTCATGCAACCCTTTTTGGTTTTTTGGTTGTTTTTTTTTTTTTTTTTTTTTTTTTTTTGTCAACTCATTGTTACTGAGCAAAATTTAGCAATATAGTAACTGGTAAACATCTCTTTGAGGAACTTTGAGAATGACTTTTCTTTGCTTAAACATTCACATTGTACTAGACATTAGAAATTGTTTTTAAATTGTTTTTAAAGTTTTGGTGTTTTGGTTTTAATATGAACCTAAAAGATAAACACTGCACAGCTTGCTAAACCATCTACACCTATTGAATTTCAAGTTAGGGCTTCTAATCACTTTGCCTTCTGCAAATATCTTGGGTGCACTAGTTGGCTAGTCCATACTATTGACCAGCGTTTCTCAGAATGCTTTTTGTTGTAGAGCTCAGTCAGGAACAGTTTGAAAAATCCTAACTGAGCCAGAAATAACTTTTTAAAGTCCTCACTTTTTTCCTTTCATTTTACCTCAAATTTCTTTTAAAAGTCTTCTTCTCTTATCTTCTCAGAATCCTCCTTCCTATAACCCTACAGACAAGGAAGAAGCAGACAAATCAGAGCAGTTTAAAATTGGCTCTAGCTTACAAAACTGGCAATTGCTTTCTCTAATGGTATTATATTAGTATGGATTTTTTCCCTCAAAATGGCAATTTTAATGCAAGCATTTTTCTTAAGGCTTCTTCTGGAGTCATTAATGAATATAGCTTTACATGAATGAGTCTACTTTTCTGTTTATTTTTTTTTCTCTTTTTTAAGTAGCTAAGTTAAGGGTTTCATACTGTCCTGGTTTCAGCTGGGAAAGAATTAATTTTCTTCCTAGTAGCTGGTACAGTGCTGTGTTTTGAGTTCAGTATGAGAAGAATGTTGATAACACACTGATGTTTTCAGTTGTTGCTAAGTAGTGTTTAGTCTAAAGTCAAGGATTTTTCAGCTTCTGATGCCCAGCCAGCAAGAAGGCTGGAGGGGCACAAGAAGTTGGGAGGGGACACAGCCAGGGCAGCTGACCCAAACTGGCCAACGGGGTATTCCATACCATGTGATGTCATGCCCAGTATATAAACTGGGGGGCAGTTGGCCTGAGGGGGGGTGCTTAGGAACTACTTGGGCACTGGTCAGTGGGTGGAGAGCAATCACATTGCGCAACACTTGTTTTGTATATTCCAATCCTTTTATTATTATTGTTATTTTATTATTGTTATTATCATTTTTAGTTTCTTCCTTTCTATTCTACTAAACGTTCTTAGCTCAGCCCTCAAGTTTCACCTTTTGTTTCCAATTCTCTCCCCAATCCCATTGGGTGGGGGGGAATGAGTGAGCAGCTGCATGGTGCTTAGTTACTGACTGGGGTTAAACCACAACACATACTTTCAACATTCTGTCTGAAACAATAGACTTAGTGACATGAACACATAGGGAACAAGCATGGGCTACTTCTGTTGTTACTAATCTCATTGCAAGTATGTCAAGTCTTTTGCTACTTGGGACATAATAAATTCTTTGAGAAATTAAATGGAACTTTTAGGAATGGTTATATGAAATAAGGACAAATATCCAACTCATAAAGCATTCTGTGCTTACTGTGGCAAGTGGTAGACAATTAATATAAAAATGGGTTGTGTATAGAATCATCTTCTCCCCAGTATACTCTGTATGAGCTTCCACCAGTCTATAGTATTTGCACATCATGAGTCAAAATGTCTATTTATATCTTGGTGTTTACAAGGTCTGGAAGGACTTCTGAGCCATAGATATCTCTAATGTCTTTTTGATTTAATTTATACTTTTGACTTTCATCCTGTGGCAATTGAATTCTGTAGTTTAACTGAGATTATAATAGTGGGATGGGCTTCAGCAAGATACTCCCTAAATCCGATTCTGAGATATCCCTCAGTATGTTTCACTCACTTATAAAGAGATGGTTGATGCCCTGTGATAGCACAATGGGTTTCCTTCTGCTAGTAGATTTTGGTAGATCAGAAGCCTGACCTTTGAAGTTACCCTGTTTGTAGAAATTATTTTATGTTTGAATATAATCAGGACTAGATGAAGACAACTTGGAAATAGAGCTGGTCAGGTTTTTTATGACAAAAAATTTCATGGTCAGGGATTTTAACTCCCAAATGGTATTGTTGGTTTTGATTTAAAAAGGAAAAGAGCAGTATAACAAAATATGGAGGGCTTACATTTGAGATAGGCAGGACTGTCTTTAATACTTTGCTTCCAATCAACATACAGCTTGAAGCAGAGTCTCATCTTAGGTGACTATAAAAACCATTAAGCAATTTCTGTTTAATATATTTAATAACTTATTTTTATTTTACAGACTCCCAAAGGTCCTAGGTCACTCCCTGTTTGTCCTTTGAGAGATTAAGATATAATCTTTCCATTCTAATGGTTTCAAGAATTAGAAAATTTAGCTCTATATTGATGATTTGCTAGTAAAAAATATAGACTGAAGATGTTACCTGCTAAAGACTTCTTAACAATTACATTTTAATCCTTAAGGACTGTTTTTTGTAAGTATTTACTGAAGAATCAGTGTTGGAGAATTAATGCTGAAAATGGATTTTTTAAATGGAAAACAGAAAATAAAACTGAAAATTAAATAACTGCACAGAAATCATGCTGTTCCAAATCATTCTTGCAAAAAGCAGACTGATTCTAGTAGCAAGACAGTGCATGAAACTTAATAATGAAACAGAGGGGGTTTTTTATAGTTTCAGTATAATGGATTTAGTGACAAAATTAACTGTTGGAGCATGCTGGTGAATTTTGTGCAAAAGTCTAGTAAATTGTATTTTTCTTTACACAAAATTCATAATTTTTTGTGTTGTCTCTGTTGCCCTTCTTTTTACCTTAAAATAACTTTACCAAAGTCAACTTCTATTCTCACTATAAGTTCTGGGTTTTTTTTTTCTGACATATCAATCATTTTTGAAGAAAGAAGACAGGTTTTATGGCAATCTTCACTTGAGCTATTTTTTTCTGTCAGAAAAAGAAAATTCAACAGAAAATCACTTTCCTGCAGTAACTGCTTGTATAAAAGAAAAGCTTAATGGAATTTATTTACATCTTAGTTGTGCTGGGTTCATAGGCAGTGTACATTAGAAATGACTGGAAATGGGTAGATTTATTTGTTCACTTTTTCTAAAGCCCATCTGCAGCCCAGTAACAATGACTTCTGCCATTCCTGGTAGAGGGCTCTGCAGAGCACCTATCTCAGGCCTGGCTGGGCTCACCGTGGCCGGCGCTGGGCTGGGCTGTTGCCTCCCCTGCCTGAGCCTAAGCTCTGCCAGTGCCTCCCTGGGAAGGGTCTAGAAACAGTGTCCTACTTGCTGTCTAAGAAACAAGAGCCCTTGGGGAGGCTGAGCCTGGGGGAGGCTGTGGGGACATGCTCACACTCCGCCGGGAGCAGCCAGAAGGCAGCAGGCTGGGGTAAGGAAAAATATAAAATGAATTCAAGTAAAGCCTAATACTTAGGATGAGGGGACTCCCACCAGCCACACTGCATCTCTGCCAGGAAGGCACTCAGGATGTCGATGACTTACTGTGACAGCTCAGCACCACTTGGCTGGAGTAAGCATGCCTCCATTCACCTTATGAGCTGTAGGAACTCAGGGAGGGTGAGCACAGCACTAGCAAAAAGCGGTAGACATTAGAAAGGTTTTTTTCTATAAGAATTCTAAGGTTATTAATATTATGTAGTTTTTCCTATACTAATTTGTACTATGATTGTTACTTTCACTGTCATTGGACTGTTTGTTGCATTTCAGTTGGATTTTAAAGTTTTTAACTAGGCTAACAATAAATTCTTGGCTCCATATATGTGCTGTTTTCTATCACCTGTAACAGTTTTGAATGTAAACCAACCACTTAAAAAATCAGGGAGCAACTGGGACAAACATACAAATTGCTCAGAAGTATTCCAGGAAACATTAAAATTGATGTAGACTCTGACATTAGATTCTTAATATAATTAATTTAAAGTTAATTCTGTTATGTTTTACCACATTTCTAGTAGTTTAGATCTAAAAATAATTGAAACCCAAGAAGGAAAGTTCTACTTCAAAATGAGGAAAAGGTCTCTAAACATGGAATTGAGTATTACTGTTATTAATAATTCTTCTTTCTTCTCATTTCTTTGAGAGTTTTACTGAAAAGTTACTTTTAAAATATAAATAATTTAGACATGGAAAGAGTTTGGAGGATATTGTTATTTTGGGAATGGATTTTATCATGCTTTTAACTACCAGAGACTTTGAGATGAGCTCTCTGCAAGGAAGGAACTTTCACTTATGAAAAATACAGGCATGAAATCTGATCAAATTTTTCTTTCACCTTCTAGTGTCTAGAATGACATAGAAAGAAGGGCAATAAACACTGGAAAGTATTTATCTTAAAAATAGTAATACGAAGAAGCATATCCTAATGGTAATGAAAACTGTGAAAGATCTTTATCTGCTATGGCATTGCAGGATGTCAATAAGAAATGAATGCACTGCAGTTGCTGCTTTTAAAAATATGAAATTTTATAAACCTCCTCACTGTGTGTGTTATCAGAAAATGCATCTGCTGAGAACTACAGCATGGCTCTCACAGTTTCTATTTGTTGAAAATGCTTTTTATTGTAACAGGAAACAATCCTGAACTGCCTACATAAATTGCTGACTGCTACATAAATTGCTGAATGGAAACCTGGAAATATTTCCAGTTAGAATTTACTAGGCAGTGTCACACAGAATAAAATATAAGGGGTTCATTCCAGTAGTTAGTAGAACTGGGGAGGTACTGATCAAGGAGAATAACATAGAATGACAATATTAATGAGCACATGAGTTTGATGAGCTGATTTTCTTACAGATCATACAAACCCCAAAACTATGTAGAAAGTTGACCCTTCTAATCCTTATTTTTAAACTATTTTTAATTTATATTCTACAGAATAGTAAAATAGAAATCTTAGATTTTAAGTTTCCTTTCCTTTGAAGGCTTTTTCTGCTGAAACATTCTCCAGCCTTGTGCAAAGACACAACATCAATGACATTCTAACACAGCTAGCCCATAGCTCAGTGCTAGTTAGATTGAATCTTAATGAAAGTTTTTGACACCCAAGACCCTCTGCAATGTGACTTCTTTTGGGTTCTGGAACAGATTTTTCAAAGCACTTGTCTTAAAAATTATTTGATGATAAAAAGTACAAAACTATTTAGGAGAATATAAATACATTCTGAGAGATTGGGATGGGCATTTTTAACTTAAATATGCTTAAAATGCTTCTGCTTTCTCATAGTATTGAACAATGTGTGTGCTTTTTCCTCACAAAAGGTGACTGCATGAGATAATGCTAGAGCTCTGACTTTTTTCATTCTCAGATTATTTTTATTCTGCACCTTTTAAGTTGTAACCTCAAAGTTCAGATGTTTGAGAAAACTTCGTCCTGCGTACATGGAAGTCTCATGAAAAATTCCACTCTTCTAGGGAAAAACAGTCAGGACGTCATCCCTGTCCTAGATCTCAGTCATATGATGTCTTCCTGAGAAGGTATTTCACTGCTTTTGCCATTAATTGGTTGAACTACTTCCATAATCTTAATAACTTTGTGTATAGATGCAGTCTACACAGTAAGAAATAAGGGTCTTACTCTTTCCCAAGACAATACAGTAACTGGTGTCAGAAAGGGAATTTAGGAATAGTTTGATTATGAATTGGAAGGTGATGGAGATGTCATAATTAAAGGAGATGGAAACCAAGGCTGACTCTTTAATCCTTAAAAAATACTGCCTTTTTCTCAGTGGCACAGAGAATCAGGCACCTAATTCCAGGCCAGAAAAATACAGACGCCACATGTTCGGTTTTACTGTTGTGGTGATTCTTGAAATAGATGAGGTTCCCCTAACCAAATCAGGTCTTGTTATTTTAAAAGATGTTAAGAATCAGGACTGCTTCCCCTCATGATATTTAGTGCTTAATTTAGAGCACAGTGAGGTGTCTCTGCACCATGCTTTACTGCAAAGTACAAACATCTCCGTGTTCCCCAGGCTTTTTCTAAAATTTCCATTTGACTTTTTCACAAAAGGGAAAAAGGGGGAAAGAAAAGAAAGAAAATGAAAACCTGAGAGGTGAAAGTAAATTGAGCTGATATGGTCTAGTTAATGTACACAGAGAAATTTTACATGCGCCCATCTCATATAAGAAATTCATGCACTAAACTTAATTGATTTTTCAACCAGTTAATTTTAATCTAGCAAGAATTCTCATATGAATTGTACCTATAGTATCAAATTTTTGTTATTATTCAGCCAAGTAAGTATAATCTAAAAAGAAGTATTTAATATATATATATTCAAATATACACAACAGACACAACACAGGTGTGCACAGTCATATATACAGCCTCAAAATAATACTTAATGCTGTCTTTCAGCAAATCTAGACATCTATTGGTCTGTATTTCTTCTTTATGTCAAGCTTGTGAAAGTTGCCAAATCCCTGTAAAAAATGGGACTAGTTTACCTTTTTTTTATTCAATTGCCTAATTTAGCCAATTATTTAATCAATTTATGTATTATACTCATGAATGAAGGCATAATACTACAGTAATTGCAGCACTGTCACGGAGACACATGCAATCAAATCAAACAGGGGTTAAAACCAGATGTTATTCTTCAATAAAAAAGGTCAGTTAGAAGTCCAATAACATTTGTGAACCACAGGCTTAATGATGTAAGGGGAAATTAGTACTATACAGCTGACTTAAGAATTCTTAAGGTTTAGAAATGATGACTCAAAATGCACATATCACTCACCTAAAAGATGAGGGCTCTCAGCCTTGAGGAGTTACCTTGGGCGGTGTCCTGACCCAAGGGGAGAGGCCCCGACTGCAGACCCGCTGCTCTGAGGAGGACTGCCTCCAAATGCCCTCTGGTTGGGCCCCATTTATACCCTTGTTGAATCTGACCTGTGGTCATATATGGTCATTTTAATCCCCTTTGGCTGAGGGTCAACAATTCCATATTCCTGATGCGCGTACCTGCTGACTGTTACTTGACACCACTGTGCGGACTGGTCAGTTCAACTTCTAACCCATGGCCTCTAGGTTTTGTCCTCTCTTCCATGGCCAGAGAAGTTTTGCTTTCTATCGGGGCGGGTGTACCTGCCACAAGCACATTGCCAAAAAAACCAATGCTGGCTTCCTCCTTGAGAATCTAAACAGATCTGTGCATAAGTTAATGCTGTCTGAGGAACATGGGGGAAGGTTCTTCAGTAAGGTAGAATGCATGCCACATCTATAACATCCACAGTTCTTACGGGCTTTGGCTTAATTGGGTCTGAGCCAAGGAGCTGACACATTCACCAATCCATCAGAGTGTAATTTCTGATCAATGCTTTTTTGTAAGATCTCTTCAGGACTCCACTGGAAATAAAATCTGATATGAATAATAGCTTGGGCACAAGAAATATTCAGGTACATATAGAAAATAAACCCATACTTTCTCTACTTAAATGCTAGCATATTTGCAAATTAAACAGTATAAAATAGCAGTTCAAAAGAGCCACTTTAGTGGCAGTTCCTCATGTGGTACACTAGTGCACCAGCTTCCAGATATAGAAGATTTTCTCAAGAAAATAACTTTCCTCAAGAAAGCATGATATCCCAGACTTACAAAAATATAACCACAACAGAAAGACCAGTGGGCATATTCTGAGAAGCACACAGAGCTAAATATATACTCTGAGGATTTGCATTGTGTAATGAATAAGTCACTTATCTTTCACATGTGGGATGGTAGAGGAAGGAAATTCATGTCTCAAGATGAATTAATTTTGGGTAGCTGACCCACTGGTGAATTTGTTCACTTGCAAAATAGACATAATCAGCAAGTATCCAGATTTTGGTCAACAGAAATAAAATTAATTGATGTATTTTGGAAGAAAATTAAGTAAAACAAGTAAAATGTACAGAGTGCAACATGACAGTAGGAAAAAAACTGAAAAGACAAATCTGAGACAAGTCTGCATTATTCATGCTAATAGCACCCATACTGGAAGTTTCCTAAAGGCTGTCTTTTAACATAATGTTTTTAAGTTTATTACTTCTAATTGCTCAATCTAAATTTTCACACTGTTAAGTCAGTTTTAGAAAAATATGTTTTGCCATTTGTCAGAATTAAATTAGATTCTACAATATATTTTTAGCTCCGTTAAATATTTTTTAATACATTTGTTTTGTTAATTGGTTTGGTGACTTTGGGAATATTTTTTATTAGGAAGGTGTGGAGGAACAAAAGCGTGAGCATTTGTCTAAGTGATAAAAACTTAGAAAAATCTGATTTTGTACAACACATGATTATTCAAGCCTTGCTAAATTTTGACAGCAAAGTGATCTGCAGATTCCATCTGTCTCCTGCTGCCATTCCAGGTAGGAAGGTCTGAGCAAGATTTCCTGTGGAAGAGATGGTCCATCTGCTGTGGATCTCTATTGTACAATGGACTTATCTGTCTAACAGCAGAGGAGAATATCCCCCCACTTCTCACATTTGTCTCATACATAAAAGCATAACATTGGCGAGATTATTTTTTTAAAATGTATGATTAATCATTGGTAAAAAAATAGTATTTCATGCCTAGGAGACAGGAACCCATAGTACAAATGGAATATGATAGATGATCAGCAAGAGAAAAGACAAAGATGCACATAACAGTGTGTGCAAAATAGCAAAGTGATGGCTTGTGACTCTCACCAATGCTCACAGTTTTGCTTGTAGTGATCAGGGTTGAGGGGTTCTTTTTAATTCTAAAGATACACTGGGGAGAAGAAAGGGATTGCACAAAACAGGCATTTGGGATCCTGTACAGATAAATAAGGTAGGCTTACCTTTACTTCCACAACTAAACTAGACTAAGTATTACAGGTAGACTTTATGCAACACTTAAAATCTCTTGTTTAGAGGGTCTTGACACTCTGCACACTTGAACATGCAGCATAAGAACTCCCAGATTATGAGAGTGCAGCATTTTGAAGGAAATAGTACTAGAAAAATTGGTCAGGATCAGGGAAAGAAAGAAAAAAAGAAAAAGAATATCAAGTACTAGTTACATTGTCTTTTCAAACTGCAGTCTCCAGACTCTGTCTTCCACTTCTTACAGTTTCCCCTTCTTTTTTTAATCCTATATGCTTATGAGGCAATTCAACTCTGCTCTTATAAAATGCTTTACTAGGAAAATGGTTCATATGACATTCTGCCAACCTAAGAAGCAAAAAAAAAAAAAAAAAAAAAAAAAAAAAAAAAAAAAAAAAGAATCACCGAATTAAACACTAGGAATCATTAACATAGTTCACTGTCACAAGTCTGAAGTTGCTTTAAATATACAAGTTATTTTCAGGAACAATCCAAGAAGACACTTAAACCTACTGCAAAATTAATGATGTTACCCAGAACAGCAACAGGAATTACGTACAGTGGCTCAGCATGATTACAGTTCCCCTGTGCCTTCACAGCTTTATAAAAGTTATTTAGCAACACTTAGCAGTGGAGAACATATAGCAGCACATCTTAAAGGCCATTTAACAATAATAAACAATATTAATTCACATGTAGGTTCTGAAAACTAGCTTTACTATATCTTGCAAAAGACTAAAAACTAGCAAATCTTGGGGTTTTTTCCAAGCTTCAGAATATTATTTTCAGCATAGCTCTGAAGAAAAAGAGATTTATGCATTTTTGATACCCATATACCTCCTAAAAGCTACGGGAGTGTATTTAGGAGTAGACTTACACAGTGTAGCATTAGGTAGTAGTGGACCTTAGTGGTGGGCACTGAGACTCAGAAATTAAATTTATTCCTTGAATTGCCTTCCAAAATCATTTGTCTGCTAATATCCCCCTTGGGAGCACAGGTACCAAATAGCTTTAATTTTCAGTCCTCATGATCCTGCACTGTCAGCATAGCACCATTGTTTCACCTTTGTCCCCATGGCTGCAACTCTACTCCAAGAAGTCTTTTCTGTAAGACTTCTCATCCAGGATAAATATTAATCTTAAAGAGTCTTTAAATACTGTCTAAATATCTTAGGCCCAAAGAGATGACAGAAAAAAGACTCAGGCCTTTGTGGCAGTGTGCCTCAAGCTGTCCTGGACTGAGGGGATATTTGCAAGAATTTAGCCTGGTCTGTTGGTAATGGTTCAAAGCCCCAGGCAGCTCCACTCAGAGAAAACAAAACAGAACAGAATAAAACAAAACAAAATACAAGTAAACTAAAAGCTGTCTATGTTAAAGAATATGAGAAGAACCAGCACAGAATGAGGGTGTTAGGCACCATGACAGTGGGATAAGTACTAAATGGGGTGATGTGACCACTGTTATGCATCAGTCAGTCTAAATTTGAGCAGCGAGACTTTAAGCCTCTCTGTGTGAGCTGGCTCAAGAAATGTCTATCTTTTCCCCAACTGGACCAAAAGGCAAAATACTTTTTCCTTTTTTAACATAATAAAGTTAGACTCGGAGCAATCACTAACATAATAAAGTTAGACTCAGAGCAATCACTCCTAGCCTGAAGGTGGCTGCTTCCATTTCAGGGTTTGTGTACCCAAAAGACTGTCTATTTTCTTTCTCTCCCCCAACAATACAGCTGGCTTTAAAAAGTTACACTGTTACAGCTTTACCTAAAACTAGTTTTGTATTTTATCCAGTGTTTTGCTTAATGCAAAATTCATAAACAGCTCTAGGAGCAGAACCCAGGATTCCAGGTCAAAACCTGTTTCAGTGTGTTAGAGCATAGCAATATGTGCTTCCTTGTTTTTCCTTTCCAGCTTCATTAATTTCACACTTCTGTCTGTGCAGGAGAAATAGTTAATGTGTGTAGTCAGATTAGACTGTTCTCCCAGAAAGGAAAAGAATAGGTTTGATTTCTTTCAGGTTGAAAAGGACATAAAATGTTTTTACACCACCCCCCCGGCAACTATATAAGAACTGAACATTTGACCCTCTCCTGTGTAGCTGAATAAAAAAAACTATTGCCTATGTATTGCATGTCTGAAACTTAATTCTTTAATGTGCCTGACCAATCAAGTCACCGATGCATTTTAGGGCAGAGTTTCAACAGAGACCCTGGTTTAGGCAGCTTTTGCCCACAATTCCTTTTCACTCCTGAACATCCCCATCAAAAGTACAAGTTCCTTCTTCTGGGGCCATATGGTGACCCAGACAGAACAATCTGCCTGGATTAAAAATTGGGGGGAGGGCAGTGTTTGCTTGTGTTTTTTATTTCTTAAGACAGAGCAAATCCCAGTCTAAGTCATCACATACAGAGGAAATGGCAGTACTGAAGGCATATCACAAATTTAGGAATGGATGGTCAGGAAAGGTAGCGCCACAAGCACTCCTGCGGAAAAATAACTAACCAAGCACGCCCTCAGCCCCCGTTTAGATAGTATTTAGATAGTTCCAGCCTTCACTACAATTCTTAGGTTTCAAAATGGGGAAAAGCTGTTGTGTATTATCTATAAGTTGTAGCTGATGTAAGTAACTCAAAATTAAATATAGCTCTTTGCCAAAAGAAAAATACGGTGTGCTTTATTAATATATATGTTAATTGGAATACGAAATAAATGGACTAATTCACAGCCAACAAGGATGAGTTCCTAAAGGAAATCAATATTTTTCAATTTGAAAGAGTAAACAAACATGTTCCTGTACTTCTGGGTGTAAACCTAAGGGGATACTATAAATTAATTTACTGTGGAGTTTATTATATTAACAAATTAAAACTACGCATTTCTTTCACTGCACTAAGTTGTTTGACTCAGGTTCCAAGAGCTATCATGACAGCTTTGAAGCTTAGCTTTTTTTGTTGTTTTCTTTCACTGTGTTACTTAACTTTAAAGTAAAATTATTTCAGCTCTCTACAGACAATTTTTTTAGCCTTAGGAAAAGATATTCTAAGGCAAAGCACCATTGGTCCTCAGTGAGATTTGGATCCACATTCACATAACCTAAGCACATCAATTACTTCATTCTGCAATTCCATTCATGTTGCTATTTAATATTAGAAACCAATGAAACACTTCCATGCATGCAAAAATTAGCAACTTTGGAAAATACTTGGAGGTTAGTGTTTAGAGGCTGCAGAGCTGCAGAACTGGTGCAATGCTTAATTTCTGAGGGCAATTGAAAACTTTTTTGTTTGTTTGTTTGTTTAATTTATAATTCTTGAAACAGTTCGCTGTGGGCTACAGTATTGCACTGTCCTGGTTTTGGCTGGGGTGGAGTTAATTGTCTTTCTAGTAGCTGGTATAGTGTTATGATTTGGATTCAGTATGAGAAGAATGTTGATAACACACTAATGTTTTCAGTTGTTGCTAAGTAGTATTTAGTCTAAAGTCAAGGATTTTTCAGCTTCTCATGCTCATCCAGCAAGAAGGCTGGAGGAGCACAAGAAGTTGGGAGGGGACACAGCCAGGGCAGCTGACCCAAACTGCCCAAAGGGGTATTCCATACCATGTGATGTTATGCCCAGTATATAAACTGGGGGAAGTTGGCCTGGGGGCGGTAGATCGCTGCTCAGGAGCTAACTGGGCATCAGTCAGCGGGTGGTGAGCAATTGCATTGTACATGACTTTTTTGCATATTCCAATTCTTTTATTATTATTATTATTTATTATTGTTATTATTATCATTACTATTTTCTTCCTTTCTGTCCTATTAAACTGTTCTTATCTCAACCCACAAGTTTTACTTCTTTCTTTTCCCAATTCTCTCCCCCAGCCCCCTGGGTGGGGGGAGATTGAGTGAGCGAGTGGCTGCATGGTGCTTAGTTGCTGGCTGGAGTTAAACCACGACATGCATTCAGAACAGTAGTAGCTTATGGTTATAAGTAGGCAGATGTAGCAACACACATACATTTCCTAATAAAAATATAGGGAAACCAAAACACATCTCATGACACTTTCAGAAGACAGATCATGATAAGAATTAAGACTTGTTAAGTAGTTCTGATAAAAAAAAAAAAAAATTATCCCAGTTTTCCATTTTACATCTATTTTTGGCATGACTAGAAGTACTTTCCTGTTTTCCTTCTATACTTTTTCTAAGGCTCTCTAGCCCCCCTGGTTTGGAATGCACCTAGAAATAAAAGCGAAGCTATAACAAGGAACGTTATCTTAATCTGTGCTCGTTTTCAATTCAAAACAATTAATTTATTATATGTATAGCTGTAAAGCAGCTTTTTCATATTTCAGGATTCTGAACTTGATGCAATAATGCCATTTATTAATTAAAATGGGCAGCAAACTTTATGTATAAGCCTTCCAAAGGTGCTCAGTCAAAGCCTGTTCAAAGCTTTTTTTGAAACCAGGTAAGAGTACTTAATTTGTCATTATATATTCACAAAGTAATAGACTTTGTTCTGCCAAAGTAATTTCTTCAATCAGACAAGAGCAATTCACAAGAAAGGCATATTATAGGTAGCTTAACAGCTGCTGCTCCATGTATACTGTTCCTTAGAGACTTCCCAGTAACATATAGGAATGTTATTTTATTTTGTTAAAGTTACCAAACTGTTTTGCTAACAACAAAATAAAGCAAGCATTATACAGTTTCCTTTTCCATTTGCTGACTGCATGAAAGAGAAATGTATTATAGCGAAACCACCTTATGTGCGTGTGCATACAGTTTTAGCATCTGCTCTTGATTTACTGTATCTCTCTCACAAACACACAGGTGAATAGACATTCAAGTAAGGATCTATTTTTACTGGGGTTCAGATCCTAGACAATTTTTAAAAGTGGCTATGTTTGTTCAGATTTACACTTCTTAAAAAGTAATGCCTTCAAAATTATATAGACACAAATATTTCTATGAACAAAACCACAACAAAAGCTAATCTTTCCATATAAATGGAAAACCATACAAATAAAACAGGTGGAGAGAAATGTGACTCTACATTTTAAGTAGAAAGACTTACACTTTAAAATGACCACAGTTCTTTTAACATTCATATGCCAAATTTATATATAAAAAGACCCTAAAGATAAAGCACCCTAAAATGTATCATTACATTGTTTTCTGTACCTATTTCTCAAGGACAAGCATTTTGATTTACATTGTTCTCACGGATTTTCTCTGAAAGCTCTCAGACTTTTGATCTTCTTTCCTAAAAAGCATCTCTGACCTGAACATAGTTTTCCATACTCACTTCAGTTAAAAGGGTAAACCATCCTTTCGATAATTCCATTTTTTTCATTGAAAGATCACGTGAACTCCTAGAAAACAATATTACAGAGAAAGCTTGCTTTTGACGCTACACTGCAATTATCAAACCATTATGTCCTTCCTTACAATATTTCCCAGGATCCCAGTAAGATTCCAATCCTACAGAAATTAGTGCCATTTCAGACCCATCCCGTGATATATAATTTTCAGTTTGCTTGTATTGAATATGCATTGTTTTGTGCAGTTCATGAAATGTTTCTGTGCTTATATAGCATTATTTTTCAGTCTATTTTTATATAATTTTTAAATTCCATAACTGTCAGGGTTTTGTTGTCTTTTCAGAACTTTTTTTAAAAGCATGGTCGGGGGGGGAAGGGAGGAGGGAGAAGGAGAAAACTCAGCAAGGCTTCACAAGTAACACAAGGTAAGTGTTCCTCATTCTGAGACCTCTTGGAGATCAAACTTTAATCTATTTAAGTTGAATTGTGTTTAGTATGGATCCTTCCAGTTAGTCAGAGCACTTTGCACAAAGCACAATAACGAGTGAAAGCATGCACATATACAAAGCTCATATAAATTTGTTTGATCGAGTACCTGGCATAGAGTGAGAGAGGATACTACAAAATTACCCATGCATAAAAATACAAGTCATTAGAACCTCAACTACATGTATAGAGAAAATGCATGTGCATACACACACAGAAGACTGAGTTTCATCTCCTGGTTTGTGGGTTTTGGTGGTTGTTTTTTGTTTTGTTTTTTTTTTTTTTTTTTTTTTGTAATTGCAATGAAATGCCTTAAATACTTGGAATTACTCAGCCACTGTGCTGAAATTCATAGTTGTGAATATCTACAGAAGTTTACTTTTAGTGCAGGTATCCTCAAAGAAAACGCGCAACAGGGAAAAATGAACATTGTTATATAGTTTGTATTATTTAAATATTTTCTTTTTCATTTATTCCACAAAATTTTACATCATAGTAAATAACATATTCAGATTTTCAAAATTATCCCATTGTAGCTGTGGGTACAGAGACATGTTACACAATTAACATTCCAAGAAATCAAAAGAACAACAGAACTCTTCAAACCATACAAACTAACAATTCAAAATTCTATCAGTTTTCCTTCCAATTAGTTTCAACTATTTCAGACAAGTGGATTTACCTGAAAATACCCTTAAAGTAATGTTACTAGATAAAACATATCTTATGCCTATTTTACTATGACATGCTGTACACAGAGGCATTAAAAGATGGAATTTTGGTCCGTGGATGAACACTGGGGGAGAAGTAGACAGCTGAGAAAAGCACAGTCAACACAGAAAACAGATGGTTTGTTGCCCGTCGTTTGGAACGTTGACCACAGACATAAGAGAGCTGAGCAATACTGAGGGAGGACGTTCAGCAGGCTGTTGCACAGTACAGCTGTGAGCATGGTCAGTGCGTGACTGCTGGATTATGACCATATGTTGCGTGTACAAAGCCCATGAACCAATAGACAGGATGGCTATGGCTTGTGCAGCACGCCTGGACAGTGAGCGCACGTGTCATAGGCTCCCTATGTTACAACCGAGGCATGTTTTGGCACCTGCTGTGCCGAAACCCGTTCCTCCGCAGATGTATAAATACGGGGATTTCCCGAAGAGCATCAGGTTGGTGTACAGCAAGGGCACCGTTGCATCTGTGGGGATGCCCATGTAAAGCTGGCACCTACTGATAGCTGGGCTGAGCTCGCCGTGCAAGACGGCACAAGAATGTATGGATGGTCCATCTTTCTCAGTCCTCGGGTTGGTATGTTAATCTGCTTTACAAGATACCCTTAGCATAACGCATGTCTGTACTTAATAAATGCTTGCTTTTTTCCCTTATAGTCAGTGTGTGTGTGTTTGCCTTCTCGGGAATCCTCAAAACCACCCTAAAACACATGGCAGTGCAGGAAAAGATTTCATTTTGTCACATAAAGTTTCACGTTGTTTTTTATTATTACCTTTACTAGCTAAAGCACCTTACAATAACATATTTTTTTCTTTCAACATCGTTCATACATACATCAACAGGACCAAAAGTAGTTGTGGTTGTGAATGGGTTCTGATTTCAGTCTATTGCTTTTCATAGGATACTCTTCCTCTGTAACAAAAATCATGTGCAGTTGTCTCTTACTCTCTTATATGTCCAAACAAGGCTGAGCACAGTACATTCTACTTCTACTGTACATCTGTAAGTCCAATAGACCTACTAGAAATATTTACAAGTTCAGTTAAACTACCAGTCAAATCCAAAGTCTCCAAACACTACAAAATAGACCCTAGTTACCTCAGGTTGCAGCATTCTGTTTTAAACTAACCAATCAGAGACTTTTTGCTTATTTTATTGTTGTTCTTGGCAAATTCTCTTGCCCAATTGTTTATCAAGTACGTAATTTCATTTACATTAATTCAATTTGCTGATATTTTTAACTAAAGTACTGTATTTGAGTTCCTTTAAAAGAGGAAAAATATTAGATTTATATTAAATGCATGTAAACAAAAAAATTATCTGACTTGTCCATTCATTTTTTAACATTTTGATGCTAGAAATAACTATTGTTCTTCATTCTTATTTTTGCATAACTTGTTACATGAATAACACACAAAGTTTTGAAAGAATAGAACGTAAAAAATCTCTAATAAATGAAGAATCCAGGATATATTGCTATACTTTATACAACATGATAAATGACAATTTAACAGTAAAAGATTTTCAGAACAAATTATTTTTTTGAAAATGCATAGTTTATATATTATCAGAGTATGTAATTTTTTTTGAAATAAATTAGCCATCAGGGATATGCTTTTGTTTGCACATTTATTTTGTTTTAAAAAGAAATTGACCTTGTTGGAATTTTTAATTTGTATTTTTTTACATATGCAATGAACCTGATCTCAGGTATATTATTATAAAATAATTGTATTAGCTTCAAGATATGTACTCTTTTTGCTTAAGTGAGAATAACATTAAGATCCTATACAACTGGCACCTGTGAGCTTTATGTGAACTTTTGTCAAGACAAATAAATTGTGTAAATTTTTTTTTTTTCCTTTCAAGAATAGTAAACTTACATGAATACATTATGTTGGAACATTAAGTTCTAAAAGATTAAAGAAAAAAGTACCCTAAATAAGACAGTGAATATATTAGGAGTTCCTACCCAAAATCTAGATGTATGAAGTTGCCAGATCTGAATGTTCTCAGCTGCTGTTCCAAGACACATTAAATCTGATAAGTTTAGGGGTAGCCCAATTTGGTTACAGGTAGACACTTGGCAAAAAGAGAAGGAGGTCAGGTTTATGAAATCATAAGATGGTGAATAAGACAAATGAGTAACATATTAACTAAATGTCACAACACTAAAACTTGTAGGGGACTTCTTGAAACTATTAGGAGGTAAGAAAAAGATAAAATAACTTGTTATATAAAAGGCCATTAATTGCTATGATTTATTGCCACTAAAGTTTGTGAAGGCAAATAGAATTCCCTGGTTCAACAAATGATTGGGTAAATTCATGGATAACAGGTCCTTAAACACACTCTAAAGCGATTAGGCAGGGATGTTCTTGTGTGTCTGTTGAGAATGTGGTAAAAATCTTGGAGGAATGGACTGCAGAAAGTGGCCAGCCTTGTTTGTCTTTCCTATTGTACCTTTGTCACTGTGTGAGGCAAACAATGGCTCAAACTAGTAGAGCAATTTTATGTCCTTACGAGCAAAAAGTTAAGGAAAGAAAAAAACCAAAAATGGCCCAGTGGGGTGTGAGTGCTTCTATACTACAGACTGGTTGCAAAGTCAGCACACAGCTGGACCCCTGTTTC
Source organism: Astur gentilis (assembly GCF_929443795.1). NCBI lineage: Eukaryota > Metazoa > Chordata > Aves > Accipitriformes > Accipitridae > Astur > Astur gentilis. Next base: position 20,389,905 of record NC_064890.1, on the reverse strand, counting down.
TAATCACAATGTTCTGGCCAACTAATCCTGTCCAAAACAGTTGTGATAGGCAGTGGTAAATCAGTATTTTCCAGAACAGAATATGGGAGATATCAACATATTATTATGAATGGAAAGCATGTAGTATATTTTTTTAAACTACCAGGATTTGGAAAGATTTATTATATGCAGAATTTTTTTTTCAAGGCACTGATTACATGAATATGCTATATTCAATTTGTTTACCTTGTCGGTATTTACCACTAAAAAAGGTTATTTGTAATTTGCTAAATGTCTTTAGCTATTGCTTGATTGCTACTTAAAGGAATTTGATTTCCAGGTGTGTCTTTTTAAACTGTTAAACTCAGCTTGCCACCAAATCTCAAATAAAAGGTAATAATATGTTACCACCAAATTACATAAATACAATAAATAATATACAGGTTCAAATGAAGGAGGCTACAAAATGTCACAAATATGCTTGCTCCCTTATAAAAAAAATAATTAAAGTTTAAGAAGAGGAACAGAACAAATAACAGATCATCCATGCAATTTTCACTGTGGCCCAGTTTTTGAAACATGGCCACCTAAAGTTAGTGGCAATTAGCCGATGTCCTATACCAAACACTCAAGCAAACAAAACAGTCACTCTTCATAGGTGCCAGATAGTCTCAACTTCTTTTTAGTTCATAACAACTTCAAAAGTTTAACACTATGAATATTTGGTCCACAGCTATATATGTCATTTCCTTTCTTTAGAAATCTTATTTTACTAAGTGTGAAATGGAGAACACAGTTCTGCCTACAGCGCTGGAACTAAGCCTACAATACTAAGATCACCCTCATAAGAGATAAAAATAAACCTGGATATTGAAGAACTTAATACTTGTTGTTGCTTGTTTATTTTTTTTCTTTTCAAAATAACTTTCAGTAGACTCAATCTCCAAAGAATTAATCAAAATGTGTTTCAAATTTCAAATGCATTTGAAATCTGCTTAGCCTTATAAAAAGTCAATGTTTTATTGGATGCATTTACATTAAGACATCAGATGGGAGTACATAATTTTCCTAAGATATTTGAAATTACAGTCTCTCATTCTGTGTACATATCATTCAGCTAGGATATTTTCTTCAAGAAAATTCTTTTAGAATGCTATTTATCATTTTTTACACATAGGCATATTGTTACCTATCAGCATGTCTTTCTTCATCAAAAAGTGCTAATCAAGTCACTCATGATGTCTAACTTTGTCTTATGATGCAGAGTATGTGTATCAACATCATCTACCAAACATTTTAAAATATTCTTACCATGAATTGCTTGGCAAAAAAAGTAGCTCTCTCCATGTTATGTTTCTGCTCAAGTGCCTCTTCAATTTTTTTATTTTTTTTTATTTTATTTATTTTTTTTTTTGCTTGTGGGGAAAAACAGCCTTTGCAGGAAAAAAAAAAAAAAAAAGATAAAGCTGCTAGAAATAACCTTTTAATTTTTGGCAAAGCAAAACATAATTACATGAATATTTAAACTATATTCTTTAAAGAATCTTTGAGCTACCGAAGTAATCTCATTGCAAACATATATATGCATTATTCCTCTTAACTCTGTTTTTATTTAAAAGGTTCCAAAGCTACTGTTGATTCAGAACTTACGCACATAAATAAGAAAATTAAAATACTTTAGACTGATTAAAGTATTTTAATATCAACAGACACTTGACATCAGCTGTTTATGGAACTGCCTGTGCCATAACATACACATAAATACAACTGAAGCAGACCAGACAAAGTAGGCTTTTTCCACAGGGTTCATAGTCTGAGTCCCTGTTGTTTAACAATTCCTTCCTCCTTTTTCCTCATGCTGAAGCAGTTCAGTCCCCTGACATCTCATATTAAAACCAAAACCAACCATCTAAGGGCTTGTTATTTGCAGCTCTGTAACCTTTCCCTGAAGCTGCTGAGGCAGCGTGTTCCAGAGACTGGCAGTATTTTCCCTTGCTGTTCTTCTGCTGTTGTGATCGTGCTGTTGTCCTTACAGCGTAGTAGCTGAAAACCCCTGACAGTGCTGTTTTGGTGGGTTTTCATGGGGGGCTGCTACCAGTGCCAGGAGAATTATACATCTTCCCCACCTCTCTTTAGCTCTTACTTTGTAGGTTTTAGTTTATATTAGACAAAACCAACACAACAAAGAAACGGTCGTGTAGATACTTGACAAGTACTGTTCAAGCATTTATGTGCAGAGATGCTTACCAACCAACATGCAACATTTGCCCGTTTGCATACTCCATTTGGCACCAATAACATCAGAAACAAAAACAGCCAAGGGCAGGGGAGAGAGTGGGGGCAGTCCTCATGAAAAGCACTAGCAGAACTAGCAGAAAGCATGATGGCAAACCATCATGACTGGTTGCACTAGAGAGCACCCTCACTGTTCTTTCCAAATGACCACAGGGCAGTTTTCCCTTTCCTTTTTCTCTTTCTCTCTTTCATTTTTTCCATATTTTTCCCCCAAAGGAACTCACACGGTTGAAGTCTATATAGGCTATAAGATAACGACCCCAAAAATAAATCTTTGTGCACTTAAACCTGCCTCAGCAACCTTCATGAAACTCTAGCATTCAGAAACTCCCTCATAAGCGATTGGCTTATCATGTTCAGAGATGATGCCAGCAAGCACTATTCATCTTCTTGACACCGAGCTGGGACACTGGAATAACCTGTCTTGAAGAAGCAGTCATATTTATTATGTATCCTCATCACAACATAAAGGAAGACGCCAAGGTAAGAGACATGACTGCATACCCACAAGCAAAAAAACCCCAAAACAACAAAAAATGTCAGATATTCAAGAATATATGGTAAATATGAAGCTAGTCGTTCTAAATCTGGAGAAATCTTAGTTCACTAAGTATGTATTATAACGTGCTATTGCATAATGTGGTAACAATCTTGAAAGTGCTTTAAACTTCACAACTGCTACCAGCTTCAAAAGAACATAATAATGAAGGCAAAGGATAGAACATAAATTCAAAGAAAACCAGAAGTAGCAGAGACAAATTCAGTCACTGGGTGTGAGCAAGTAGAGGGTAAAAAGGAAGAGGATACTCAGCTACAAAGTTCATAAAAGATAAAAAAACCACTGCAACTATCACAAACATACTTCATAGAGATTCTAAGTCTGAATTTCTTTAAGAAAAAGAACCAGGGAGGAAAGTAAGAAAAAAGGCAGAGGAAAGAGGAGGAGGAGCTGTCGCACACAAAGACAGAGAGAGGATGTGTTATGAAAACCTTCAGAGTAAGCCAGAAGAGAAGTGGAAAGAATGGGAGCTTTCGGAGAGATTTGAAAAGACAGAAACAGCTAAAGATTGTTTAACACATAAGTCCTTTCCTGGAACTGAGTTTCACATTTTTCTTTTGTAATTGTATTTCTGAATTTGTAATCGAGACCTTATTCTTTAATTTTATTCACATTAAACTATTTTTATTTTAAGCTTGCCCAGTGTTTAACAGGAATTTCTCAGTCAGGCAGGCGTAAGTCATCTTCAGTGAAAGAAATGACTCAATTTAAATTAGTTCATTAAAGAGGGATACTGGTGTGAGTACAATTCAAGAGAAATGTAAGAATCCAAGAGGCTGGCAAACATTAAACACTCACCTACAGAAAGGCCAGAAAAGTCAACAAAACATTTTTCACCAATACTGAGGTAGCAGTATAAGAGGCTTGAGCCTTTGCGTTTTCCAAAAAATGAAGGGAAGAAAAGGTTTCTAAGCAACAGATAGAGACCATCTGCAACAGCCCGATGTCAAACACTGGCCTTATTGTCTGAATGGCAAGAAGTTTGAATTTCTTGACTTAGACCACTATGTTTTATTTCATATTTCTGACTGCACACAGTAGTACTAATAATATTGAATGACAATGTTCAGCAGGGCTGTGCAACCACAACATGTAAGCACCATTCAAATCAAAATCCAATTCTGAATATAAACTAGAACAGCAGACATAGACATGTGTAGTATTCATGTAAATCAGATCCTGGCTTAAGAGTGAGAAAATTATGGATTTTCATTCCAGTGTCTTACTGATGGAATTGTATATCTCAATTACCAATGACCAGCACAAAGTGAAGTGCAAGGCAAGGGACAGGGCAGTCTATGTTACACGTGGACAGGTAGATAAAAGAGGAGTTACCCGTTGAATCAAGGTCTGCAACTTGACTTCTGGAAAACAGCACATGAGAGTCCAGTTTCCTGGAGCCAGTCCAGGAAATTAGCCCTATTTTATCAGATAATTCTGTCCAACTAGACTGAATTCCCCTCAGCAGAGACATCTGTGCGAGGAGAAGGGGAAGAGCCTTCTGCTTGGGGACAAACTACAAACAGGAAGCTGCTGCAATACATCCAGCAAGAGTTCATATAATACACTAGATGTTTCGCAAGTGGTGGTCTGTGCATTTCTAATGCAGTTGATAGGACTATAGCAATTTACATCAGTTGGATTTCTGACTCATTGCCCATAACCGCCTCAAATTCAGTCAGGAAACGGTAACCTTTTACTGTTACTGCTTTATCTATGCTCATTTATGTGTTGCCTCTCTCAGTTTAATCTGGTATTTCTTGAAAAGCTTTTTTTTTTTTTATAAAGTCATCTTGTCTAGTGCTGAGCACAATTGGTTAAGATTAAATAGCTAACATTAGTTATTGTCCAAGAATTAAAAATTACAACACAATAAAAATTTTTACATCACCATGAAACTGGAATGCCACATTAGTGGAAGAAATCTTGACATGTACTGGCCTACATCTCCCTGTTCACACACTCAGCAGCAAGAATATTTTCAAAAACCAGCATTGTGTCAGTAGAGATTAGAATGCTTTCATGACTCCGGTAAAGATCTCTGGCAGGGATAGCTTTGGTGTAGCAAGCTGGAGAGATGCTGCTGTGATAAAGTATCATAGCTTGAATTAAAGAGGGCCATCACAAAAAAAAAAGTTAATATGAATACTATATGAAACTCTTTAAGGAGACAGAAAAGAACAGAAGGAGTGCACACAGTGCTATCATGTCAAGGACTTCATTACCTAACTATTCAGAATTCTCCTCCAAAGTGCTGTGCCTTGCAGCAAAAGGAAGTATTAAAATATCCAGGTACATCAAAAGGAAGTGAGATAAGGGATAGAAATGAGATTGCCATTGTCTGAAACTTCAAATATTTCCACTAAACAAACTCAAAGAATACCTCAGAGCCCAAGGTACAGGAAAAGCTGCAAAGAATTGGAAGACAAGTTGCAAGAGAATATTAAAATATTTTCGTCCTTCCAGCTTAAAGGCAGGTAATAATAAGGAAACAAGTTAGGACTCTGTGTGTGTGAAGTTATTGAAGATCCATCATTATAGAAAGTAGCAATATGCAAAGCTAAAATTAAATGATCCAACCATCAGCATAGTAGACCATATAATCTGGAGTCTACATGATCCACACCTACATTTTCACAGAAGACCAGCTGTGTGTTTAAAAAAAAAAAAAAGCAAAACCAAACAACCCTGCCACCACTTTAGCTCATTTCATAGAGACAATTGTTTAATTTTCCTGTCACTGCATTAGAGCAACTCCTATTGAAATGCCAGTACTGGTTACCTGTGTCTTGAAAATGGAGCATGAGGGGCCTAAATAAAATCATACTTCATACTTTTATCCTTCAGTTGAAACTTGGATTTTCTGTGATTCTTTCTGAGATCTTTGGTTAATGTCTTGCAATCCTATAAAACACCTACTGGACAAAACTGACCTCACGGTTCTTCATTTGATATTTCAGCAGTAAGCTTGCTCCCTCCCCATTCTGCACAGACCAAATGACATTTCAGCAAACAACATTTCTCTTCTTCCATTCAGCTTTTCATGCCCAATGGCAGGACCCTGCGTGCACCCTCACCACTCCTAGGAGTTTGGCTGCTGGGACCCAGGCAACAAGTACATCTGGTGATGTGGGGAAAGGCTCCCAGATGCCATGAGGTGGCCATGGCCAGGGCTGACCCCTGGCCCAGGGCAGCCACTTTCAGCTGAGGGTCTTGCCTTGGCCCCACCTGAGCTACAGATCCAGCTGCCTAGCAGCTGAGTGCCTGGCCATGGGTGCTGCCGAGCTGGGCCCAGATGCAGGCCAGCATCCCAACCTGGTCTTGGCCCATCCCCAGGGAGGTCTCAGATCTGCTTATCACCATGGACTGGCCAAGTGATCCGAGCTCTCAGTTGACCCTGGTGGCCATCCCCAGGCCTTTCCTCTTTCCTCTCTTGGGGACTGTTGGATGGGGTCTGGATGGCGAGGTCACTGATCTCTGACACCTCAGTTACTTTAGTGAAAGCTATTTAATTCTTTAGCCTTGATTATTCTCAAAGTGGTCCTGAAATTTCACTTCTGCAGCACCTTCCCCCCACCCCCCATTGAGGAAAAAAAAAGTCTTCCATTGAGTCTTATGGCTGCTAAATCTAACAGTACATTCCTGTAGTGATATTCTTCCCTTTCTTCCTATTTTTTTTTTTATTATTATTTATATGCTAATAATGCCTAATAGATCTAAAAAGAAGCTTGCAAAAAAATGTTTGAAGGGTATGGTATTTGGGAATCCAGACTTAACTTTGGACATACAGTACTTGCCCATCTGAACTATTAGTGCAAGATGAATTGCCTGCAGGGGATGTTCACTTCCATATGACAATCTTGGACACAAATATCTTGATTTGGGCAAGAGAAATATTCCCTCCCCCCGCCCCCCTCAATGAAGCCAGTGATTCTGGTTTCAGCATAAGTCTTAAAAAAATACATAAAATATTAGCTTTTTTTTTTTTAGTCAAAGTAATTTTTCTCACCTGTCATTGCAAACTACCAAGTATTTTTTTGCTGAACTGAGGCTCTGCTGCCTACGGATTAAATGGTCAGAGAACACTGACAATGAGACATCTCTGTACTTAGCCAGGACCTACTTATAAAAACTGCCATAAGTAAGGAGATATACAGGTCTGCAGCTAAACTTGATGTCCAATGTAGCAGTCATGCTCACAACATGCTGTACAGTTTTAAGACTTAGCCAAATATTGCTGCTGTATCCTGTCTATCCATCAGCTGAAGGACAGGTATACATAACTCACTATCCTTTGCATGGCTGCAGACATTTTAAGTGGAGTGCTATTTATGAGGAAGCATAACAACAGGCTTTCAGGAGATCCATAAAATTTTCACAAAAGTTAACAGTGATATTCAGGAATGTGGCCAGCACACATAAATCAATTTTGATCATAACTGGAAATCCTCCCACAGGTAAGTAAGCATATGTTGTTGCAGAGTCCAGTTTTCTTCCATTTTTTTCTCACTTTTCATATGAAAAGTGGAGTGGAAGAGATGCAAACATTCCTCTAGTTATAATTGAAATGCTTTGTATGAGTTCCTTGTCATTAGTTAGTTGCTTGATTAAGGGAATACAGATTAACTACAAAAATAAATATTGGTTGTTAAAAGACTGAAAGAAAGCAGCAAGTCATGATTAAACATTTATGTCAATTATACCAACAGGAATTCATGGGTGGTTACACAGTAAAATGTGTATCTCGTATCTTCTTTTCAGATCTTGTGTATGAATCGGAAAGGAAAAAGGGAGCATTATGAATTATGTTATCATACAGGACATTCAGACAACTCAGATGTAAAAAGTCTCCCTCTCCTTTTTTTATTTGGAGCAAAGCTACATGTAGAATAAAAACCTTTCTTCTGCATTCAGTGAAACAGAACCTGAATGGAAGACTATTCTAGACAGAAAAAATAATATTGTTATGAAAAAATCTGGGGTACATAAACTGGAGGTGGGTTACAAATGACTGAAGGACCTTATGTTTGTTGTTACATGATGATATAAGATCAATAATATGAAGGTAAAACTTGTACTGCAGTACAAAAAATGTGTACTCACCAGAAGTATTCCAGTATTCCTGTTTCAAATAGTGATCAATAGAGGTTACCAGCAGAAAAAAAAAGTAAGACTCAAGATTAAATATATGAAGCTAACTACAAGGCTTAAATACCCCTTCTTGTTGGAGGGAATTTGCTATTAAAAAGTAGAGTGTGTCCTATAAATCTTTGTCAAGACATAATCTTTGTTGTCTCACTGAAAAACCTTTTGTCCACAAAAGGTAACTATTGCCTGCACTTGTTTTGGAATAGTACAACTGGAAGTCTTTCATCACCATAACAGCAACTCTAATCCTTCCTATATAACAGATCTGTGATCATCTTCTTTGCTTTGACAGTACCCAGAAACTAATTTCTAGATATCAGCTGATTTTAATGAATACTATTAACTAGTATTTTAATTCAATCATATTTTGACAAGAACACCTTTTCGACATACGTAACAAGAAGATTATTATCAAAAGCGATTTATCCCCAGGATAATGACAATAATTTTGTCTTTTTTAATCAAAATGTGTTATTTTTGATTGTTGTTTTTTATTTTTTCACCAATTGCTTTTCTGTTTTTTTGTTTTGTTTTTCTAATTGGTTATATTTTTCTATGTTGGCAATAACTGTCATTGTAATTTTCTATAATCCTAAAAAAGAAAAAAATATCACTAAACATACAGTCTTCATATAAACATAAGTCTTCAAATGGCTATTCAATGTTATAAATCCATTTAACTTTATACTACCGTAAACTGCCTAGGCTTGCTGATCATTACATGCAGCAAGTGCCATGAAAACCTCAGTCTCTTTATGAATCCATCTGGCAATCAGAACACTCAGATAAGCAAGACAAAAACAATAAGCAATATCTCTCCAAAATTATTTCCTTTCTCCCCATCCTACAATTTTTCTTCTTCTTCCTGGAGAGATGATTAACTGTCTCCATACATGTACTGCAGACAATAGTCATCTGACATCTTCACACCTTAAAGTCTAATCAGCTTTGGGTTATTATAACCCCTGATGTTTTCTGCACAATAGATAAAATATTCTAAAAATGCAAACTCAAAAACATTTTGCTGTGTAATTACAACAGCTGTAATGAATGAAGACAAATTATAAGAAAAAGGAAAACAGAATCTCATTCACAACAAGATGGTTCCTAGGGAATATTAGTAATGTAAGAAGAAAGAAAAGAATACACTTGAATTCTTATCCACTGAGCACAATTATGCATTCTATTTACTCAGTATGATTTCCTTTGTCTAAAAGACTGCCTAAAATTGATTGTACAGGATTCCTCTGAACACTAGCACCAGAAAGTACAGCCAAAGTAGAGCATTTTAGCAAAGCCCATACTGTCAATCCCAGTATAAGCTGAAAAAGTATTAAAGCAACTACAAACAAAAATTTATCATTATCTTTTTTACTGGGAAAGTAAATAAGAATGAATCCTTTAAAGATACACAGAAAAAAATCCAATGTAAATTGTTTAAGGTTTAGAGGAAACAGATAAGCTTGAATAATCCCATCTTTAATATATTTTGATTTGGGCTGGCTAGAAAATAAACATCACTACATCAAAGAACTTTGAAATTTTTCAATTTTTTAGGTTTGTACTAGACCAGTGGGTTAAGCTCAAGTGCCTTTGGGAAATTGAGGTAAAAACCGTTTTTCTATTTGGCTGACAATAAAATTGGTTGTTTCAGGAGAAAATATCCTACTTTGTAGAAATAAGAGTGCAACAGAGTTAGTCTCTATAAGCCAGTGCTTAGGGACTGACAATGTAGGCTAGTGACTGTGCACACTGCCTGGGAAGCGGAAGGCCAGATCCACCCCCTTCCTTTAAATGGTGTTAGGCTTGAATACAATTTTCATACAGGACAAATAAAAATTCTAAATTTCTGGGTTTCACATTATTTCTTAGGTTTTTAATTTTTGCCCATGAAGAGAATACATTGGGATGTGTCCTTGGAAAAGTAAGAGAAGGTCAGAAAAGTCTCCACTTCATTGCCTTAATTCTATGTCTCGGAAACCTCCTTCAACTAGAAACCCTGTACTCAGCTGAGACTACTGAAAGTACTCTGTTACTATGCTGGCCCATATATAGTTGGCAGTGGCATACAATGCAGGAAATTAGCAGCAATCCATTTTTATATCAGCTGGCAGAATGTGTCAACCATGTGGTCCTACAAAATAACATAGCCCCCACATTACTGTCCATTAGACATTTCAGAGAAGAACTGGGACTCTGAGGTTTAGTCTTTAAAAACCTCCTTCAAGTTAGGAGCAGTTTTTGCACTGTCTACTTACTGTAAAGGAATGTATATAAACTGTATACACTAGGACATTTTAGAGAAAGAAAAATAGATTGAAGACTGTAGTTAAATCTTAAAAAGGAAGACACAATTTTACTTCTTGTTAACCCTACAATGAAGAGAATTACTAATATCAACAAAAACAAAATCTGTTAAAAAATTGCTTTTGACCACAAATAAAAGTGGTTTATATGTCATTTATGAAATACGAATGCACAAACTCTTCTTTTTCACAAAGGAGAAGGGGTAGAAATAGAGATGTCTGCATATAACAGTTTAATGTGTATGATTCTTTCTTTTTCTGAAACATTTAGATCTGGACTAATAATAATTATATTGTTAAGATTCCAATTATAATAACAATAGTTTCTTCGGTTTACACATCTACGTATCTATACAGCTTTTTATACGTATTCTTTGCTTTACACGTTTATATAGATATTTCTATCTATCCATATGGTATGCTTTCTTTTTGACCGTAAACAAGATTTTGACTGTAAAAAATAAACAAGTTCATTTGCAATTAGACATTGCTGAAGTATAATTAAAAATGTGTGCCAGCTGGAGACATCAGTTGCTTTGATTTTTAATAGTGTCTGGTAGCAAAGAACTTTCTTATTTGCTCTAGCTTCATAATCTGTGTAGTCCACACTTGGTTTCTAGCCAAGTAACTACACTGCGGCTGTTGAGGAATACTTTTAATTATTTTTCTTGCTGTAACACTGAAGAGTTGTAAGCACGGATTTAGGACCTGTTGAATACATACAATGTAAAGACATAACAAAATTATTCTTTCCCAAAAGAATTCACAACACAAGTCAGGAGATGGATGCAGGCAGTCAAGAGTACCAGACTAACAACCGTACTGCTGGTTAGTAAGAAAGAACATGATGACAGAGTTGCTTAAGAGAGTATCTAAGTGATACATTGGGAGAGTGATACTTGATGTAGTATTCTGGATAGCTGCATTAGGGACACAATCTTTTTTCAGGGTTAGTGAAAATGTTTCATGATTCCAAATATAAACTGCTTGAGAGACTGGATGTTTCTCTGTGAAAGGTTACATGCCAAAACCATGTGTTAGTGAGGTTACAGAAAAAGAGAGGCAATATTTAGACAAAAAAAGATCCAAGTTGAAGATGATGCCTTGGTTATTGACTGGACTATTAGGTCGCTGCTTTTGTCCACATTGACAAAAAAAAAATAAAATAGGAGGATGGGCTTCAGGATGGAGGGAAGAAATCATTTCTAAACATATTGGGCTTTGGTTGCATGCCTGTAGTGAGCTGACTGTTTGCATTGTAGTTCTTCTTTTTACACTTTTTCAATGCAGGGACTCACCACAGAGTGCCGAAATCTGTTCTGTTGTAGTGCAAATGAATGAGACAACTTGACTATTGGATTTTACATATATTTGAATGTCTTCCACAATATGTTACCAAGTCTTTGTTTTGTTTGCAATATTCAAGAAGCATCAGATCCTGTTTCAATTAAATAACTAAAGCTGTAAATGCTTTGACCTTTACTTTGTTTCTTTCATAAAAATGAATGTGGACATTAAGTACCAGAGAGCAAATACCTTCTCAACAATTTCTATGAGCAAACAGACCCCAAAGTATACGTAAGCACTTTAAACTTCTCAGAACCCATAATCTGATAATTTGTAATATGATAGCTATTAAAGATTTTTATAATAAAGTGAAAGGAAGAAAATGCCAGAGTAGATCCTCCTTGCTGCATATAGCTGTAAACTTGAAGGTAAATTACTGATTTGGGATTCAGCCTAGGTTAAAATATACTTATATGAAATACATCTAGAAATGAATCTATTTCCCTAGAAGAAAATTAGTTACAACAATACAGATGATTGCTGGTGTCAGACACCCTATCTATTCACTCTGCAGGATAACACTTGAATAAAAAAAATCCAGTTAAAAGTTAAGCTTTCTAGTTTATATTAAAGTCTGTTCTAGATACCTTAAGAGGTCATTTCTTTCCTTTTGAAGATGTTAAACGGGATCTCTCACAGTAGTTACACACCATCACAGGTATAAAACTTTTAACAAGCCAGAGCAAATTTTGAAGAGGAAACTTTTATAGGAGGTGGACTTATACTGCAGAATTAATTTCTGCAAAAACTGGAAGTGAGGGTGAACACTGTCCCATTGGAAGAGGTACAACACTAACATATTTGATGTAATTTTTCTAACAGTTGCTTTCAGACAAGAGCATACAACTCTAGAACTGATCCATTCACTCAGATGGAAAATCCCAAATCCTATAAAGTAGATCTACTATTTTTCATAGGCTAGGAAAGAAGAACAACAGTAGGAGAGTAGAGGAGAGTAGTAATATATGTTTCGGGCTGTTCATAAGAGCACAACACCAGATATATGTAAGACTTAAACAGGCAAAATTCTTGCTAACAAGGATAGCCAGCTTTGCCTTCACAAGATTTACCCCCCTCCCCCCCAATTCTTTATTTCTGGAATGTATAGATGTACTTAGCATCAAAAATTGATGAAGAAGAATACAGTTTTGTTTATTTTAAAGTCTAAGCTTTATCTTTTGGGGTTTTGTGGCTATGATTATCCAAGAAGAAACCTACTCTATCTACTTAAAATCACTATCATTAAAAAGAGTTCTCAGCTCTTTACATAGTTCTTTACATTAGAAAGAAAATTCAGTGAATGGTGAAAATGCAGCATTTCTTTTATACAAGCTTTGAAGCTGATCTAGCAAATATTCTCCTAATCTATATCAGAACCATTTCCAAACAGCAACTGAGATGTGAGGGATAACAAAAAACAGAACATAAAGGCCAGGAGAGTTGAAAGAATAAAAACTAGGACTACAAAGAGAATAAGGAAAGTTGTCGCGTCCCAAAGTCGGAGCGACTCAGGTTCGTGGATTTCCTTTGTCAGAATTAAGGTGAAACGACACCAGGGGAGTTCAAACAACAACCAACATTTATTCAACCTAGCTAACTTTGTCCAAGTACACATGAATTTGTTAGTATGAACCTTGCAACATGTCACTAAGCCGCTATTTGAGAAGAGGAGGGAAGTACAGGAAAATGAAATGGAAAAAGGAACATGAAATGTACCAGAAGGAGAGCCCTCCCGTTGAGTCACGAGGTTCAGAGCAGACCCCCTTGCTTTCTGGACTCCTTCTCAAAGAGGAGCTCAGGGGCGGCTAGGTCCACTCTTAGTCTCAGACTTGGTCAACGGTTTATGTTTCAAAGGATGAGGGACTGTGGAAAAGAGAAAAGGAAAAGAGGGAGAGAGAGTGAGAGAAAGAAAGAAAGAGAGAAGAGAGGGGTTTCACCAGTCCTGGGTCCAGCGTTGGTCCAGCCAGCGTAGAGATCCAGTTCCAGAGGGCACGTGCTGAGGATTCGTTCTCTCCTCTTTTATAGTGTGTTAGTTGATGATCTCAACATGCGCAGTTCCCACACCTGGGGTTCACTGGAATCGGTTAGTGAGCTTTGGGGAGGGGTGTTCATTGTGGAGTTGCCTCTCTTTTCCTGCTGGCATGACCACTTAAGATTGAAGCACAGTCCCAACTTCCATGGGGCCTTCTTCCTCCAGGAAGGCATAAATTGTGTTCCTTCTCCTGGTCACTGAAGATAAGGAATTGGGGCTTTGGAGAAGTGCGTTCCCACCCTCCGTGGGGCCCTCTCCTCTGTCCACATTGTCCTGTTCACAAAACTCCAGCATTTTTACAGAGGTTGTTTTGTCCACCAAAGCTCTTTTAGCGGATGTTTGAGACATTGAATTTGTCAGACCGTCACAAAAGTCCAGACAGATTTTGGTTCTACAGGCAGGATTTCTTTTAGTTTCTTTAGTGTTCTAATAGTACATTCAAGTCATTCAAAAGCGAGATAAAAGAAGAATTTTGTAGAGGGAGACTTACAGAATTAAAATCACTTAATACTTGGGAATTTCTCCTCAGTAGATAAGGATTAAACCTGAAAGGTAGAATTAGAGATGGAAAGCAGAAAATGCAAAAGAAAGCAGAGCTTCTGAAAGTCAATAACAGAACAGATATACCTATAACTTAGTGGATAAAACAAGAGATGAACATGACTGAGAGAAAAAAAAAGATTAAAAAGGCAGTAGCGTGCCTGCAGGTACCTCAAGAATTAAACAATGTTCCTTTAGTGAAAAAATTACTTATCAATATGTCACAATTCTTAAAATAAATGAAATTGAATTATGCTCACAATAACTTAATGAACCTGTGAAAGATGCAGTACAACTCCACAGACAGCACTCTATAATGAACAATTCCTTTGATCCCAGAACTGTCTGACAGATCTGTGTCTACTGATGCTCTAGTCTTAACCAATAAAAACTAGTTACATTTCACCTTGAAACCTTTACCTGCGAGGCAACCTGTGAAGCAACCAGTAATAAAAAATCTTAGGGGTATTACTGAGTTTTACATCACTGAGAAGCAAAAAGAAAAAAAAAAGAAAGAAACCTAAAACAGTGAATACACAGACACTTACTAAGCTTCGGTATCAAAACCAAGCAGCATTCTACTATTAAGACTCAACATATTCAAATGGTCCTGAACACTATTAAAAGGCCTCTTATTTTATAAAGTGGGCAGATCAAGAGGAAACTAGAAGAAAACACTGAAAATAAACAACTTGAAAAGAAGGTGGTTTGTTTTTTCTTTTTTTTTTTCCTACAGAATTCATCACTATCCCATGCAACTTAGATAAGCACTGCCAGCTGAAAGCTAATTACATTCAGCTGAACCTAACTATTCAAAAGCCCTTAATAAGAGGGGAAGCTATTGCTGTTAAGGACAGACAAGGGGATTGGGCTGAAAAGATAAGATATTCTAAAGCTATATAGGTGTTGACCTACCGTTGTTATGTATTGTTACTCTTCTTTCTCCAAGTGTGCTGTTAAAACAATGTAATGCTCATTATTTCCACAAGGAAAAAGAAAAAAAGTCATAGGATTTCCTTATAGACTCAGATTTAACTAGTGATTTGAAATAGGGATGTTAAAAGCAGCTTCCTCCTCCAGGAGTTCTGGGCCTCCCTCCTGCCCAGCTGCTGGAACCCAGCCTGGGGACTCAGGGTCTCTGCCCAGGCTGAGGGGACACAGCTGCTGCTTTCACATTTGTAGGTACAACCAGCAGCGAAGCTCAACACATATTGCAGAAACGCTCACAGGTGCCTGTGTGCAGGACACTGGCAGAGCTAGTCACACAGACTGCTGCAGACAAGGCACTGCCTTGACCTGCACCTCCATAGAGGACTCGCATAAACACAAGCGCAGGCAGCCAAGTCATTGTCATTCCCCCCACCCTTAGGCTGGCAGAGACAGGCCACTAATGCAGGTGCGCGCACAACACTCTCCAGGTTCACATGCAGGTGCACGTTTGTGGATTCCCCAGGCATGGTACCTCTGTCTGCCCAGTGCCCCTGCCCACATCCCAGCCCCCCTACCCATCTCACGGGTGCCCTACTCGCAGGTTGGTCCAGCTTGGTGTTTGCTGCACACACGCAGCACTCGCACTCCGCTCTTCCCACAGACTCCGCACACTTGTGGGTCCCCCAGATACCAGCATGGACCCCATGCCTGCCTGATACTCTGGCCTGGACCCAAGGTCCCCCTACTCTCCATCTCGCCCAGCTAAAGGTTTGTGAGAGACTGGGGAAGATACAGGCACCCAGCACCTGGGCTGCATCCCATGGTCCTGTTTCAGCTGCCAGTGTTGAGCCTCTCACTCACCTTGCTCATGCTGGTCCCCCCAGTAGCTGATTTCTGGGACATGCACTGTTCCTGCCCCATGGCTGGAGGTTAAAGACCCCCACTGTCTCCAGTGGTCACTTGCTCTATTCTTTTCCGAACCTCATGAGCACATCATTCCTTACTATTGTACTAAGTTTATGTTTATGTGTGTGGGTAACAGGCGGGCTTGCAGGGCGAGCGGCCTGTGTGAGGAGAGGCCGGGGCTGCCCCATACCGGACACAGCCGGTTCCAGCCGGCTCCACAACAGACCTACTGCAGGGCACGGCTCAGCCCCGCGGCCGAGGTGGTGGCACCTCTGGGAAACTGTATTTTAAAAGGGCCAAAATGCTGCATGGCAGTGAGGAGTGAGAGAAAAAAAGTGTGAGAAAAAATCCTGGAAACACAAAGGTCAGAAAAAAAGGGGTGGAGGAGGTAGTCTAGGCACCAGAGCAGGGATTGCCCTGCGGCCCATGGAAGAGATCACAGTGGAACAGGTATTTCACTGCAATCTACAGAAAAAAAATCCATCAAAAGCAGTTGTATATTCTCTGAAGGAACTGTGCCCATGGAAAACCCACGCTGGAGCAGGGTTATCCTGCAGGACTGCAGCCCTTTGGGAGGACCCACTCTGGATCAGGGGTAAAGTGTGAGGAGGAGGAAGCAGCAGAGAGGAGCTGTTATGGTCTGACCACATCCCCTATTCCCCATCCATTTGCACTGCTTGTGAGGTGAGGTGAGGACTTGGGAATGAAGGAATGAAGTTGAGCCTAGAAAAATGGGGAGTGGGAGAAAGCACTGGTCTAATTTTGTCTTTTTTCTCACTAGCGAAAACTATTTTAATTGGCAGTAAACTAGTTTTCCTCAAGTTGAGTCTGTTTTGCCTGTGAAGGTAATTGGTAAGCAAACTCTCTGTCCTTATCTTTACCCATGAGCTTTTTCCATCTTGTTTTCTCCTCCTGTCTTGTTGAGGGAGAAGAGTGAGGGAGTGGCTGGATGGGCACCTGACAGCCACGTAAGATAACCCACCACAGTCATTAAGACACTCTAGCATTGAACAGAGTTCATGCACTCCCTGTCTGCCCTCAGAGGTTTTTGAGACCAAATAGCATAAAGGCCTGTGCAACCTGGCCTGACCTGATAGCTGAGATTTAAGCAGGATTTTGGACTGGGGGCTCCCTTCAGCCCCTTTCAACTTGAATTATTCCATAATTCTACAATAATCCAGGTGCTTTTTGTTCAAAGCAAGCATCTAGTCAGGAAACCAGTAATACAAGCTGAGCTCACCCAAAGTTTAAGGAATATTCTGAAATCTTTCAGTCATCCATGCTGGAAAAACAAGAAGTATCTAACAAAATTGTATTTCCAACCAAATTTTGAAAAGGAATGTTTAAATCTTAGAATTTAGTTTAAATCTGAGCTACCTAATTTAGTTAAATCTGAGTTTAAATCTACCTAATATTCTAAAAAAGTGTCAAAAATACATTCGTAGTAAGAAAATATGATTGGAGTGGCTCATCACGTCAGCCTGATGATTTTATGACTAGAATAAGTATTATCTAGAAGGAAGAACACAAAGACAATTACAAACCCAAATGTAACATAAGCCACAGAAAATCTGCACACCCTTTAACAAAAGTAAGACCTTTAATGTCACTGGAAGTCTGCCTGGATGTTCGTAGACACACTGTCAGCTTCCAAAGTCCTTTTGTGAAAGATAGCTGCCATAAATGGTGAAACCAACTAAAACACATCACAACAACCCACAGTTCTTTGCTAGTCTGATATGCAAGGAGAATGCTTCTTGTTCCTAGATCTGAGGATTTAGGAAGAGTTTGAAGAGTTAATCCTCTAGACAATGCACTGTTTCACACAATTTTTAAACTGTCACATACAACTGTCTTCAGAGACCCTTCCCAATTGCTATGTAAAAGCTCTGCTATATCATGTTTTGAAGCCTTTCTGCCATCAGCTGTGCAGCGTGTTCTGTACTGCTTCATTTTGTATCATATTAGTGTTCCTATATTCCTCTGATGCCAAGCAGTAGAAGGCTGTATTTTTAGAATCACTTTATATAAAGAGCATTGCTCTCCAAGAATGTAGTTTCAGGACAGGGCTATATTGAAAGTAATATAGAGAGATCCAAGAAAGGTGATCTGATAACTGATCTTATCTAGGCCTCAATTATTTTTCATGTTTGGAAGCTGTAGCTTACTTGGAATTATAATGCTGATTTCACAGTTCAGTAAAAAAGGATATGCAAATTCTGGTAATAAAAGTTGCAGTAGAAAACTGCCACATCTTCCTAGCCTGTTAAAATCTTCTGGAATAAAATGGGAGGCATAAGTCAATGCAAGCTGCACAAAGAACAGAAGGTTTATCTTAAATTGGTCTGAAAAAATAATGTTAACGGCAATAGTCATCTATGAAAACTTTATTATCAGAAATTCATAAAAGAAGAAAAGGTAATTGTATTATTAATTCAGTTATACCTTTTTATAGGTTTGAACTAATTTTCTGAAGACTGTTAATTAAAACTGAAGTTAAGCCTGCACTGAGACTCCTCTGAATTGCCAAGAATGCAAGGAATTGTCTTCGTCAGCAGCCAGTTATGTCCAGACCAATATGTAAATTGTCACTTTTTACAGAGCTAAGGTAAGTGAGGAGCAACTTGACATGAGGAAGCAGAGCCAAGCCTAGGAAAAGCAGTCTTAATAGTAGTTAAATTTTAATTTTTTTACTCCATTACCATAAAGTCTGAATATATTCAGTAATGCTAACAACATCCAGAGACTGCTTGCTTGAGGGAGGACAGTGAAGCTGCTTTCAGCATGACCTTGAAGATCTGTCATCACCAGAGCAGTCAAGAGCAATAGATGGTCCATCACATTCTCTTCTTGGATAGATTATGAATGTCCACACTACTTTCGTCCTCAGAAAAATTTAAAAACGAGGGACCTTAAACATGTTCAACTTGGTATAGACAAATATGTATTATGTCTGATAATGTATGGAATATTTCTGTCAGATATGTTCATCGCGAGTATCTAAATGGAAATTAACAAAGTTACATTAAGGAAAAAAAAAAGGGAAGCACAATAAATATAGTCTACTTTGCAAGAATTTTTACATGGATAATATTGTGGCCTTATAAAATAAAACAGATCTTTCTTACCTTCCCCTGCCTTGACATAAAAACAATTTTAAGATTCATTATCTTCTCTCACAAGTATCCTTTAGAATATGCAAAACAAAATGCATGGTACTTGCTATCAGAGAGTCATTCATGTGTGTTATATCAATCAGCTGTTTCACTGCCTTGCAGTGTGGCAGTTAATAACTGTCCATAAATGTATGGTCAGTAAATATAGGCATGAAATATGAAACTGCCTATAAATATGTAAATTGTCTGAAAAGTTTAAAAATGTTTGACTTGGGATTTTTCAGTATAATGTTTCTGTTATTGCCTCTGCAGTTTAAAAGAACTAGTTTTCATCAAGGGTGTAAAACAGTAATATGGTTTTGTTAAATCTTTAAAATAACTAGTTTAAGTTAGGCATCTGAAATTTTAAACACAGAAAACAAATGGTAGAATACACAAAACTTTCCAGTCTCCAAAACTAACAACATATTTCTTAAATAAGTGGGGACCTTTGTATTAAAAAGTAAAATCCAGAAGATTTTAAAATACTGATAAGTAGTGAGCATCATGCTGATTCTCTGTATACCTCACCATTACATTGTCCTTCAGTCACTGCAAGAAATCCTACTAGGTTCTCTGGTTTTGTCTTTGTACATCTGGATTTACTGTGGAGAGATCACCTGCATGACTGACAACAAGGCCACAAAATTTTCTAAATGGAGATTATTTAATTTGAATTTATAATATTGTTGTTCATGATAATTTCAACATAAATCTATGCTGAAAAGGTTGTTGATTTGTACTTTGGGTTCTAGGTAGTAAAAAAGAATCTCTCTTACTTCACTGAAGTTTTGTGATAGTCCACTGAGAGATTGACATCTAGAAAGTGGAATTCAATAAATAGTCAGGTATATGACACTTCCCTCCTCCCAAGTATACCTCCACACTGCTACACTAGGTTATTGTTTGTGCAATAGACAAAGATGTTTTTAATAATACTTCTGTTGAGGTTTAAGCCCAGCCGGCAACAAGGCACTCTGAAGCCACTCGCTCACTCCTCCCCCTGGCCCCGGTGGGATGAGGAGGAGAAAATATAAAGAAAAGTTCGTGGGTCGAGACAAGGACAGGGAAGGATCACTCACCACTTATGGTCATGGGCAAAAGACAGGCTCAACTTGCAGAAGAAACAAAATCAATTTCATTTACTACAAGTCAAATCAAAACAAGGATAATGAGAAGTAAACTCAAATCTTAAAACACCTTCCCCCCAGCCCTCCCTCCTGCCTGGCTCAAACCCACTCTGGGTTCTCCCTCCCTCCTCCCTCCGCCGGCACAGGGGTACGGGGAATATGGGTTGGGATCAGCTCGCCACACACTGTCTGCCACTCCTTCCTCCTCAGGGGGAGGACTTCTCACTCCTCCCCTGCTCCAGCGTGGGGTCCCTCCCATGGGAGACAGTCCTTCACAAACTTCACCGATGTTGAGTCCTTTCTGCTGTCTGCAGTCCTTCATGAACTTCTGCAGCACGGGTCCTTTCCACGGGCTGCAGTCCTTCAGGCACTCACTGCTCCAGTGTGGGCTTTCCCATGGAGTCACAGCCATCTTGGGGGGCATCTTCCTGCTCTGGCGTGGGCTTCTGTCTCCCTGGGTTGCAGGTGGGCATCTGCTCCCCCGCTCCCCTCCGTGGGCTGGGGGGGGACAGCCTGCCATCTCACCACGGGCTGCAGGGGCATCAGCCTCCTCCCCCGCTCCTCCTGCCCTCCTTCCTCACTGCCTTGGTGTCTGCAGAGGGGTTTCTCTCCCACCCCGATCCCCTCTCTGCTGCAGGTTCCCTCCCCCTCTTCACTCTGTTCAGGTGTTACCGCCATCGCTGGCGGGCTCGGCCTGGGCCAGAGCCGGGGCCCACTCCCAGCTGGGGAAGAACCTTCTGGCAGCTTCTCACAGCAGCCCGCCCTGACGCATCTCCCCCGCTACCAAAGAAAAACAGTGCCACACAAACCCATAACAATTTCAAATCTGCATGTTTAAGAAAAGAAAGAATTCTTGATTTTTTTTCTGCCTTCAGATGACCTATATTGATGGGCACTTCATTATTCCTTCCATTTCAGTTAAATTTACCCTCTAGTCATAACACTCATATCAATTACAATAAGTGCCTGTGATGTTTTCAAGACCATTTAAGGCCCTACTTTGGTGTAGTGGTATATTTAACTGGTATGGCAAACTGCTGTTGCCGAGGATTGCCTTTTCTTGGTTGATATAAAAAGGCAGCAGCGTACTTGCTATCAAAAATTATTTAAACAATCAGCAATAATAACTATATCACAGATATATAACAGACCTAAAAAATAGGGAAAAAGACCTGAGATTGGTCATATACTAGAAGTAAAAAGTGTGAAGATTCCTGGGAAAAATAAAAAATATTTTTTATGACATAGAAAGAAGCTTTTATACAGGAAGGAAGGAAGTTTCCAAACATGATGTACTGGATACGTGTTGGTGAGATAAGTTTGCTAGCCCTGTTCCATTATTTTTAAAGGAGAGTTTAACACTTTCTTACAGAAAACAACCAGAAAGATAGAAAAACAAGCAATGTCAGAATGAAAAAAGAAAATCTCTTTGTTAGCCAGGTCGGAATTATTCACTGCCTACTGTTTGCTATTCTCCTTCAAAAATATTTCAGTCACTCTATTCTCACAGCCAGAAACCAGGTGACTTAGCCAGCATCATAGCTGAGTGATTGCATAGAACCACAGATTTTAATAATGAATTGTGCAAGCTAACTAGTTCTTACCTATTAGAATAGGAATAATTCCTCTCAATCTCCAACTGCATTTCTTAAAAAAACAGAAAAATCCATGAGAAAAATGTTAGCTTGAAAATCCATTATTTTAAATAAATGTTTTATGTGGAGAGAAAATGGAGAGAAAACACAAGACAGAAGAGATTTAGGCTTCCTACAGGGCTCTACAAAATACTGCATGGGGTGACTGTATAGAACAGTTTTCCGTGGGTTTTGCTGGATCAGTTTTTTGGAGCAGACAACATCCGCCTTCTCAGTCCTTCAATTGTATAGTGGTAATTCACCAAGAAACAATCCCTGAAGCTCCCTCAGATCTGGTTGCCTTCTTAAAGCTTTCCTTTTCATCATATAAAAGAATGATAATTCTTTTATATGTTGCTGACGTCATGAATGTGTAAATGACAGTTGTTGCATACATTAATAAGTTTTCAGCCAAATATAAACAATAGCATCCTTCATATTCTCTATAGTCTCATTTTATCTATTTTGCTAGTGAATTAGAAGTATCTGGAGTAAAAAGAGGTAAATTTAATGTAGAGCTACTTTGGTAAGAAAATTTTATTTTTCAAAAAGTATTTCATATTCTGCAGTCATACTATCAACTCTGAAAAACACTATGTTATTTCAGTAATCTCCAGGCTAAATAAAGTTTACTCAAGGTCATGGCCTTTAATGAGCTCCCTGGCTATTCTTCAAGACATTGAATATATTGAA
This sequence comes from Astur gentilis, assembly GCF_929443795.1. Taxonomy (NCBI): domain Eukaryota; kingdom Metazoa; phylum Chordata; class Aves; order Accipitriformes; family Accipitridae; genus Astur; species Astur gentilis. Next base: position 20,367,251 of record NC_064890.1, on the reverse strand, counting down.
ATGTATGCCTTACCTACAAACATAAATAGTTTATTATGAAGTGGAATTTCTCTTCTTAAAAATTATAAGGAAGGAAATTAATTAAAGTAATCTTACAATTTTTATAGTGCAGCACTGGGTTTTGTAGATTCTAACATCTTTTCTATGATATTAAAGATCAAAAAAACAGAAAAGTGCACTTGGGAATACAGATAATCTTTTTTAATGAAGGGGGGATGCCTGAGGTGAAAAAATCAATCTCTACATTAAAACAGGAATTTTAACTTGTATTTACATAAGTATTTGACATAAGGAAACTTCTGCTATAAAGCAAAATACTGTTCAATGGAATATTTAAATCTTTATAATGCATCATGAAATGTATCAGTAGTTCCATAGCTTATACTTCAGAAATATTTTCTTGAGTTCTTGAAATGTGGAAATATTAATTAAAATGAATGTGTAGAACTAAACTCCACCTTGACATTTAAGTACTTTCTGGAAATGCTATTTGTGTTGTCAACTCTCTAGAAGTCTCAAAAAAATACATAGCTGTCATTTCTAGCTGTTAAAAATCAAGCAGACAATAAATTTGTAAGTCTAAGAGTAGGTTCTATGTCTATTAATGTTTCCCATGTTAACAACCATCAAAAGTTTTGAATATTAGTCAGTACAATTGAGATGATCAAATGAAAATCAGATTACTGTATATGTAGAAATGATTCAGTAATATTAAAAATAATGATCAGAGTGGTCACATCTGACCTCTGCAGAAATTATATTGAACCAAAATGTACATGAGTGCTGCAGTGCTTAATAACCCAGACAGCCTTTTTTTTTTTTTCTTTCAAGGAAAATATAGGGTTTTTCTCCTCATATTTAGCTTTCATTTTCTGGTATCCTATGATATTAGAATCTTTTGCTACTATCTGTTATCAATAATCTCAATCTAGCTTGTTAAACATGAACTGTAAAATGTTATATTCCACTTCGTTATCAAATGCCCCAAACAGAATGTTTCAAGCCATAACTTTAAAATATAATGTTGCCAAATACAGTTATTTTCTGCTACCAGCATGTACAATACAAATTATCATCATCACTTCTTCCTCCAGGGATGCTGAACCTGTCCTACAAATCAAACTTCTGAACATTATCATCTCCACTGAGATATGTCACTGCCATGGTTTAACCCCAGACAGCAACTAAGCACCACACAGCTGCTCACTCACTTCCCCCCCACCCAGTGGGATGGGGGAGCAAATTGGGAAAAAAAAGGTGAAACTCGTGGGTTGAGCTAAGAACAGTTTAATAGAACAGAAAAGAAGAAGCTAATAATGATAATGATGACACTAATAAAATGACAATACTAATAATAAAAGGATTGGGATATACAGTGATGTGCAGGGCAATTGCTCACCACCCGCTGACTGATGCCCAGTTAGTCCCTGAGTGGCAATTCCCCAGGACAACTGGGCATGACGTCCCATGGTATGGAATACCCCATAGGCCAGATTGGGTCAGCTGCCCTGGCTGTGTCCCCTTCCAACTTCTTGTGCCCCTCCAGCCTTCTTGCTGGCTGGGCACGAGAAGCTGAAAAATCCTTGACTTAGTCTAAACCCTACTTAGCAACAACTGAAAACATCAGTGTGTTATTAACATTCTTCTCATACTGAATCCAAAACATAGCACTGTACCAGCTACTAGAAAGATAATTAATTTTATCCCAGCTGAAACCAGGACAGTCATTAAAATCAGCAATGGAGATGTCCTACAGGGGTAACGCTTCCCTTAGTTTAGCAATTTATAAAGTTGTATTTAAAATCAATCCTATACTCTTAGGTTTTGTAAAGTACAGAATTAGAAATGGTCACCATCCAGTTACTTACCGTATATTCTTTCCAGGTGGGTTGTAGCCTATTTATAAGATTTTTCAGTCACTTGCTGGCTGAGGAGGCAATGCTCATTCTCTCTCGTGTGATAAATGTAACTAAAATTGTGAGAAAGGCAAAAGAAATGCTCTTAAAAGATCAGTGAAAAAAGGGGATCCTGTTTCTAAATGTCTACTTCTGCAGGCAATAGATGTTGGGAATGTGAGGATTATAAGACCCAGAAGCATTATACTTTTTTCTTTTTGTCTTTTAATTTCCCTTAATTTTTGTTCTATCATTCAGGAAGAAGAGTAGAAAACTTGGAGTGGAGAGATGTGTGTTATGGTGATGTGGGTGGGGGATTCTTAGCCTGTATCAATACATTAACAATTCTGTCTAATTCGTTACCATTGTTAAGACTTCTTTTAAAAAAACCAAACCAAACCAAAACAAAAGCAACAACAAAAAAGAACCAAACAAAAAAACTCAGGCTCTCATCTTTGCTAGGAAAAACCAGAAGCAAAGTTCTTCCCTTTCCTGAATCCATTGCATTTTCTTTTACATTTACCTGCACTATAGCTGATTTTAGGTTAGAGAACTCATATAGGGGATCTTTCAAATAACATGCATGTGAAATCCTTAATTTGTATAGTATACTATAGCTTTTCCTGATTTGTCTAAAAGTATTCTGAAAAGAAAATGAAAATGGGAGCAATGGATACTATATATATCTTCTCTTGCAATTTTCTGTGACATACTTTTTGAAAGCTTCCTGTTTCTTTCAGTTATCAGTTTCCAAACCAGATGAAGTTCGGAGTTCAAATTCCTCTGACATTTAGACATTTATGTTTCCATACATGACCCTCCCCGCCCCCCCTTTTTTTTAAGCCCTCAGAGGCAAAATTGATTCCTTAAATAAATGGCTGTCTACCTCTACTTCTTGGAAGTGTTTGGCAATGTTTGGAACTCTTAATGATATTACCAATATTATGTACATTTTTCTTATTTATCATTCATTTTTTAGCAGCATTCCTAATGAAGTATGTTTTTAAACGTTTCAGAACTTGGTCCTACATAAGTAAGTTGACATGTTAAGAAGAACAAACAGTACTTTCTGTAAATGTGTAGTTTTGTTTTCTTCCTTTCTTACTTTTTTTTTGTTTTTAAATGACACCCTGTATCCAAACCAATACCACATTTAGCAATTACATATACTTAGCTGTGTCTGCTCTACCTGAAATTCTTTTGCTGACAATGTCTGTCAGGCTATTCACAGTACAAGAAAGCTGATGGAAAGCCAATGCATAAATGGTCTGTATATGATTATTGTGTAAGGTGTGTTAAGAGAGGAGGCAAGCTGCACTAGCAAGCAGTGACATGTGCTGACGTTCCTGGATTTGCATCACCAGCTGGAAGTAATGTAAACCCGGGAATACTCTGCTTATTGTCATACAACAAAGGAAGATTGCTGAGGAAGAGAGTGTGTTTCAGTTACCCTTGCAAGGTGAATGTGTCTTCAGCAACTTCTGCACTTCCTCCCAGCACTGCTCCTGCAAGAATTCTCTGTTTGCTGCTCTCATTTTCCTCTTTTCTTGCTTATAGGTAAGCTGCATTGATCAGTCTCTTAGTTGTACTATCAGACTCAACAAGGTCAATAGATTTCCTTTCTGTTTGGGGTTTTAATGTAGTTTATTACTATGTCAAAATTTCATTAACTTTTGTGCATGGAAATCTACAGTTTCTAGTATAGGACTCGATTATGTGCTTTGACACAAGCCTATGGAGGGAAGAAAGTCATACAAGAACATGTCTAGAAAAGTGAGAGATAAGGTCTCAGATGAAAATGAAAATTAAAATATCTCTATCTAAAGGTATACAAGATATTTACTCCTTTGGAACAGCACCTAGACATGAGCAACTTCACAATCATCCGTGAAACTTTGTTGGCTCCCGAAAGTGGAATTTGAGAACATTTATTTGATGCTTCATGGAATTAGAGATAAACATATCAAAATACCTATGTTTCTTAGGTTTTAGTGAAGCAGTAATCCTGTATAAGCAGCCTTTTCCATTTATCAGTATCTTGATTGTGCCGCAAAAAATCAGATTTGGAAGAGTATAACCAAAATAATTTCAAACTGAATTGGAGTATTATTAATTCATTCATCAGTTTTCATATGAGAAGCTTTCTGGTATTCATTCAATCAATAGTTTTAATGATTTTAATGAACACAGTGAGAAATGTGGAGTTTGAGATAAACTTTTGAGTTATTGTCAAGTGTTATCAATGTCTTTCAGCTAGTTCTATTTCAATAGTCTATGTCAACCAGCTGGTATACCAGTTGAAGATATTTGACTCACTGAAGATCTAGGTTATTGATTGGGCCAGAGCAAATACAGAAGACAAATCTGTCTTCTTCTGATGTAGGCTGACCAGAAGGGAATTTTGAAATGCCAGACAAAACAAACTATCTTAAATTTGGAAAAATACGCACACACACACAACAAAACAACTCCATACCCAACCCCCAATTTTTATATTTAAAGGGGAGGGGACAGGAATGAACATGCCATTACAAATGTCTTGATGCTTCCAATTAATTCTTTTTCTGGAATTTGGGTCTTGAATTGAATTGCAACTGCAGTGAGTGATCACAGTAAAAATGAAAACAGACAGATTAAATATATGCTTGTAAGATATCTTCCTGATATTTTTCTCACACTTCTGAGAACACATGAAGGATAAGTAAAGTAATTGTATTGGGTTGGTGTGGTGGGGTTTTGGTAGTGGGGGAGGGGCTGCAGGTTGGCTCCTGTGAGAAGATGCTGGAAGCTTCCCCAGCTCCAAGCCGGACCAGTCTCTGGCCCAGGCCAAGCCCATCAGCGACAGCGGTAACATCTGAACAGAGTGAAGAGGGGGAACCTGCAGCAGAGAGGGGGTCGGAGTGGGAGAAGAACCCCTCTGCAGAGACCGAGGTCAGTGAGGAAGGAGAGCAGGAGGGGCTGCCCCTGCAGCCCATGGTGAGATGGCAGGCTGTCCCCCCCAAGCCCATGGAGGTGAGCAGGGGAGCGGAGGCCCCCCAAGATGGCTGTGACTCCATGGGAAAGCCCACACTGGAGCAGTGTGTGCCTGAAGGACTGCAGCCCGTGGAAAGGACCCGTGCTGCAGAAGTTCATGAAGGACTGCAGACAGCAGAAAGGACTCAACATCGGTGAAGTTTGTGAAGGACTGTCTCCCATGGGAGGGACCCCACGCTGGAGCAGGGGAGGAGTGAGAAGTCCTCCCCCTGAGGAGGAAGGAGTGGCAGAGACAACGTGTGGAGAACTGACCTCAACCCATATTCCCTATCCCCCTGTCTGATGGGGGAGAGGAGGGAGAGAAAATTGGCACTGGAGTTGTACCAAGAAGGAGGGGTGGGTGGGGCGAAGGTGTACTAAGATTTGATTTTATTTCTCATTATACTTGTTTTGATTTGATTGGTATTAAATTCAATTAATCTTATGTTTTTTTCGCCAAGTTCAGCCTGTTTTTTGTCTGTGACCATAATCAGTGAGTGATCCCTCCCTGTCCTTGTCTTGACCCATGAGCTTTTTGTCATGTTTTCTCCTCCCCATCCCACCAGTGGGGGGAGTGAACGAGCTGCCTTGTGGTGCTTTGTTGCCGGCTGGCCTTAAACCAGGATAGTCAGGATGTCTGTTTTCCTGGAATTCCCTAAGGAATGGCCCAGTTGGGAAAATGCTGATAGGAGCTATGTATCTGTCTATTCACAGACTAGGTTTCAGGCATCACCTTTCAAAGCTGTAGATGACTGAAACTGTTGGTGAAATGTATTTCTTATTATTAATAAAGTCTTATTTAGTGCTCCATAAATAGATGAGTACAAGAGAAAAAAGCCCTAAGGACAGATTCTAGGCACATGTAAATTAGAATATTTCTGTTGTCCTTAATGAGATTAGGCCAATTTACACCAGTTGTGGATCTGTTCAATGTTACATTAACATTAACTGACAATGTTACATTTACTAGTTTAATAAGTTTAATACTGCTTCAGAGTCAAATTTTCTTCTTGTACACTCGCATGTTTCCTATGTTCTTTAAGAGAGAATAATTTTTGTTCTAATTTCCAGACTTGTTCAATCCCAGAGTATTTCTCACTATAGATGTATGTATTTTTAGTATGATATTGAAGCTGAGGGGCTTAATTTAATTACATGATCATGTGCTAGGTCATTGTCTTTTTCCTTTGGGGTAATGGTATTTTCATAACTAATTTACACTAGCAACTGTGAAGCTGCATACATTTTAAAGATTGACTATTTTGTAAGTGAATTTCTTAATATCTGAGAGAAAGACAAAAAGCTGTTGAAGCATAAATCATTAATTTGGTTGATATCTTTGTGTCTACAGGGGCAAGATAATCTCTCTTCAATTGTTTTACAGATCACCATGGGAGGACTGCCTATGCTTTGGACAGCAGAATATTGCACAAGAGATTTTTTTATATTGCTATAGAAAAGAAAAGCAAATGGATGTATTTTAAAAATGGCCAGACGTAGAAAGAATAGGTAATACCACTCTGAATATTGATAGTCTTACCTGTACATTTAAAAACAGAAAGAAAGGCTAGCAATTTTATGTAGATTCACAGATTTAAAGTTTCCTGCCACACCTGTTTCCTAAGTGAGCCGGGGTCACAACAGTAGTTTTAGCATGTGAACAGCACTGCAGGGTGACTGTGAAATGCTAAACTTATATTATACTCTGAGGTTACCAAACAGAGTTCTAATGTTTACAGCACTTTGTATAAATTATTGTTTCTTGCCTGTGGCTTTCAATCTTTGGAATGGTTTGGAGAACAATTGAAGTGCAATCTTTTTATGAAAATATTAGTAACAGAGTTAAGATTCAGAATATATATCTTATGTCCAACCAACTATACCAATTAAGAAATAATGGCTTATCAACTTTTGTCAGGGTAAACAAAAAAATGTTTAATCAAAAGCAATTGTGTTGTGCATTTAAAAACATCACATAACCTTTCCTCAAGTTGTATTACATATCCATCTATAAAAAACAGAGAAATTTAAATTTGTGACACACTTTACATTCCTAAGCATCTTCTCTTTCAAAACCTTTGTTTAAACTGCATGCTGTGCAGTTCCTCCAATGTTTCTGTACTCTCAGAAGAATGAATAGGATGAATACATAGATCAAGAAGGGGGCATGCTGCTCTCCAGAGAGCAATTAGTGATCATTTGCATAGTCTTTACAATGTGAAATAAAAGCCATGTGTCCCAACTGATGGTTGAATTCTGCTCTAACTTTTCCCAGAGGAAATGATAGCAAAACACAATTTCCCAGAAGAGAAAGCCTTAATTTGAACAGCTTCACATTTAAGGATATTACTTCCGATGTCCTATGTATACCTGCATTTCAGGGAAATCTGTAGTTTTCAAATCTTTATTAACAACAACAGACAAGCTTCTACCTCTATCTGGTATTAACCTTTCCATTTCTTTGTTCTAGGTCAGTATCTTATGAATTTACAAGTTTTTTGGATGGTGTTCTTCAATGTAATCACCACTCTGCTCATCCCACTAGAGCCATCCTCACAATAATCTTTATTGCTTGACACTAGTCTTAATTTATGGGTGAACTTCTCATTCTCCTGGTTAGTTTGCTATTTCCCCTCTCTCTACTTTCCTCTCCTCTCTTGTCCCCAAGTCCATCCCCTCCTGTACTGCTGAACCCTGTCTTCACCACCTTGGCTCCACTGATCCACTGGGAGTCTGTGTGATGGCACCTGTTGGTGAGGGCACAGCCAGCACATGGCTTGTGCACCTTGCAGGGCAGCCTGACTCCTGATGCTGCCTAACAATGAAATTATTCATATTTTCAGAAAAGGATTTTGTATCTTAAGATTCCAGTTTAAAAAACACCAATATTAGTTAGGGACTAGAACAATTTTAGAACGTGAGCAAATGAGTCTTACATTTCAGGCAAACTTAGAAGATTGTATGTTCTGGTATTTGTATACTTTGTGTTCAAAGAAAAGTCTCAACCTAAATCATGCTATGCAGGCAGCAATTTTTATATACTCACTTGAAATTGAGCTCCAGCGTAAACTCAACATTAAAATTGTGTCTGTCTCATGAATTGACATATAGAATATGTAGTTTTCATAAGAAGATGAATTATTTTTACCAGTCCCTAGGAAATTTTAAATTATAACATCTGATCTGCCATCTACCATTTGAGATATCTTTAAAAGGAATCAGCATTTTAAATAGAAAGGTACACCTTAAATCCAATTTACTTCCAATTTACTTTAGAAGATACTAATCCATAGTATTGCATGACTTCATTTTTATCAATACAATATTTTTGTATGCTAGTTTTGGCTGGGATAGAATTAATTTTTTTCATAGTAGCTGGTATGGGGCTGTGTTTTGGATTTGTGCTGAAAACAGTGTTGATAACACAGAAATGTTTTTGTTACTGCTGAGCAGTGCTTACCCAGAGCCAAGGGCTTTTCTGCTTCTCACCCCACCCTGCCAGTGAGGAGGCTGGGGGGGCACAAGGAGTTGGGAGGGGACACAGCCGGGACAGCTGACCCCCACTGACCCAAGGGATATCCCAGACCATAGGACATCATACTCAGCATATAAAGCTGGGGGAAGAAGAAGGAAGAGGGGACATTTGGAGTGATGGCGTTTGTCTACACTGTTACTTAGCATGATGGAGCCCTGCTGTCTTGGAGATGGCTGAATACCTACCTGCCCACGAAAAGTGGTGAGTGTTTTTGCTTTGCTTGCATGCACAGCTTTTGCTTTACCTATTAAACTGTCTTTATCTCAGCCCACAAGTTTACTCATTTTTATCCTTCTGATTCTCTCCCTCATCCCACCGTGGGGGGAGTGAGTGAGCAGCTGTGTGGGGCTTAGCTGCTGGCTGGGTTTAAACTATAATCTGTGTAAGTGAGGTATATGTTATAAAGATAAAATATGGTGACAAGAAGCACAGTTTCTAGTTTAGTCTATTCTGATAAAAGAAATTTTCAAAACTGAAACTGTCAATGTTCATTTGGAAGAAACTTTCAGTTTTATTTCAGGTGTGCAGTTCACTGACAATTATATAACTAGTGACTTGACCACAGATGCTCGGTGTTTATATTTCCTGAACAAGACCCAATTAAAAGCTTACCATCTGCCATAAATCTTTGTCTCCATACAGCTTTCAATGCAAGTGACATGCATTAGCATTCAAGTCTTAGCCTGTCTTTCATTCACTGTTGTCAAGTTATCCAGACATTCCTTTACTAGGAATCTTTCAAAAACTCCAAGAGTTTGTTTGACTGGTTGGTTGTTGGTTGGTTCGTTTGTCTGTGGGTTTTTTGCTATAGCCAGAGGTTCAAAGGTTCTTAGAATTTTTTTTATTTTATTTTTTTTTTTTTAATATAACTCAGTTATTACCAAGCAGCATTGATAATATCACTGTAGATTTGGCAGATTTGGGGGCCAATGAAAATTTCATAGGAAAATACAGACTGGAGAGGATTTTGGAAAAGTGTCATAAATGAAAATTCTTCAGATATGGAAGCATGGAAGATGTTTTATAAATAATTTTAATACATAGGGAATGCTTAGAGATGCAGAAAAATTTGACATTTATTTTCTATAAATAAATTCTAAAAGTTGGACCATTCTCGCTGTTTCCTCAAAATGTTTACTTTTATTTGACATGAGGATATGAACTTATATTCTCTGGAGTAAGAACTAGATTCTTTTGGTTAACTCAAAGACATCAGAGACTCTAATGTCATCCTAAAGTGTCTGTAGGACTGTCAGATATCTCAGAGGATCTACAAGAGTTCAAAACCCTTTTGGGAAGGCAGCTGGAATGAGGCCACTTCCTCTGTGATATCCAAGTAGCATTGGATGCCCACCCATAAAAAATGGAATCATTTTGTGGTGATACTTCAGGCTGAGCATGATCCCTCTCTAAGGTAGAACTGACTGTATGGTCTGGAACTCCATTGACTAATGGGTATTACATTGTGATTTCTGCTCAGATTGGAGGGTCATAAATTGTAACATCTAGAATGAGTAGACACTTTCAGGTATTTTTTTCGGTGAACTTGAATAAAATATGTGGTTATTTTTCTATATGTTGGCCAACAAATTGTAATATTCTTCACAATCCAACAACTTCTTCCTGTAAATGCAGGAAAGGCTTAAATTATTCTTTTCTTGGGAAATGGTTTGCAATTTCCTTCCTCCATACCTGCATGTTATTTGCCTCACTGGAGAGAGGGATAATGCAATATAAGTAATGCAATATAAGCCAAAATCACAAATGCAAGAGTATTTAATTGTAAAAGTCTTAAAAATAAAGTGTGTTCCTAGAATAGTACCTAATTATTGCAATTTAAAATTGAAAGAAACAAGACCAGCATGAATGAAATGAATCAGAAATACATATACTCTGTATCTGAAAATATGTCCATTTATTAATATTACTAAGCATACCAAGGCATCTTAGATGCTTCAGAAGGAAATATCCTAATACAGAAGTATGGCTGAACACAAAAAAAAGACTTTGAAAGCTCAAGGGCTGAAGTCTACAAAACACATTATTTAGGTTCCTGGATTATGGAGTAGAATCCCAAATCTGTTATTAGCAGTATTATTTCTAAAACCACAAAATTAGTATTAGACATACTGAAGAAGATGCCAAATAGTCTCCTGAGAGATGACTGCAGGGACTTTTCTTCCTTATCACCTTGATGAGGCAGTGGCATGCCCAGAATAATCCTTCACTGCTCATGGACCCTGCTTACGGCACTTTGGTTAGCCTGAGCATCCACCAATGGCCAGTTCTGCTGGCATGACAAAAAGCAGTCCAAACTAGGCAAAGGTTCTAGTCCTAAGACTGTTAGCACAGGTAAATGTACTGTGAAGAATCATGTCCTGTGGCAGAAAGATACAGAGTAGATAACCCAACAGATGTTTCCTGTCCTTAATTTCTTTACCTCTAAAATACATATTGTCAGCACTGCATGAAAATAATTGTTTAGCTGTAAAAAATCATTGAGAAGAAAAATGTGATGGTATAGCTCCACAAACTCTGTTAATCACTTAAGGTTCTTCTGACATGCTGAGAAACCTTGATACATATGTACACACACATATATACACTCCTCCCCCCATCCCTTAGTAACTTATTTCAATAAAAGTGCAACGAGACTGAATTTTTCTGAGAGCAATTCACCTGATTGGCACCTGAAATTCTGGGAATTTTACTTTGTTAGAAATATAATTCTGTACCTGGCTTAGAAAGTTAAGAGGCAAGTGGACCTTTTAAAGTGTATTTAGTAGAGATTGTTAGTGTAGAAATAGGCTAGAAGGTTATTTTTCATGATTAGCTATTCATACCATGTCTTGCTTCACATCTCCTGAAGGTAACATGCACAGTCTAACTCCAGTTTTTTTAATAAACCCAAATTATAATTTTGTAATTATTCACATTGAGATCAAATCTTGGAATGGAGTAATTTTTCTCTGTGTCCTTTACTAAATTTGATGGCTAAGTTTTTTTGCCTTCCTCAAACCTCAAATATTATTCAAACTGACATATGCTTTTTTTCAGTGCTTTGCCTGTAGCAGAAACATATAGTATTCCCCTGGCCTTGGCAATTTAATTGTCAGAAATCTATTTTCTTAGTCTGTGTTGCTGTGGTTTTATTTCCCCTAAATATAAACCTTTATCTGGAGTAATGTATGTAACCTTTTTAGTATGCTGTTAGGATACACTATTAGTATAATTCATAATAGCTGTAAACAGTAAGCAAGTTTAATTCTCAAGGTAATCTCCAGTGCTGTGTGACTTATATGACACACTAAATTACTAACTTATTTCTATACTGTTATTTATATATTTTTGAAGTGCATCTGCTTATAGTTTTTTAGAAATTTTATATTCATTTGGAATAAATTTACCCCTTTTCTATAGAAACTACCCTAAACATTAAAATGTGACTAAATTGACTTAAATTATTCAAGTTGTATGTGGAAAGCTTCAATGCTTTGACAAAAATGTTTAATATAAAAGTGTTTTTCTTGTTAATTTAAAGAGAAATAATCATGAACTAGGAATATTCAAGTTGCCTAATTTTTTTTCACATGGTATTCTTCTGTCCAACTTAAACCTCTTTTTTTTCCTCCGCTGTTTAGTGAGTAAAATGGAAAGGACTCTGTGCAAGGGAATAGCTAGATAAGAGTAGGCTGATGAAAGAGTAATAGAGAGACAAAAAAATTGCTACAATATATTTTCAGTATATAGTCTTTTTCTTAGACTTAAAGACTAGAGTGGCATAAAGGATCTTTAATCCCTAAATTTGACAAAGAATTCTCTAGTTGCAAAAAAGCAGAAAGCAATTGCCTTCTGGCTCTCCCCTGTAATAAGTTAGTCTTCTCCTCTGAAGAAGTACAGTACCACACAACTGTAAAAACTCTTAGTCTAAAACTGTTTTATTGAACTCTTGGTTTCTGATCCTTCCTTCTCAAAAGTCCATCGACTTTGTTTACTTGTTTATTTTTATTTACCATGACCTATTACATATATAAAATATTTGCATATACAACTATATATAATATATAAATATATGTGTGTGCATAATATACATGAATGGCACTAGGAGCTAAACATTAGGTCTACTCCTCATCCATCTGTATGCTTAACCATTGGGCTATGAATTTAGATCTCCATTAACTGAAATAATGTTATTAAATTATTTTAATTTACAAAACATTATTTTTTTCTGTGACAGTTTCCTTTCGTATTTGAGCATATTGACTTTGTCATTATAATTTCCTAATCTGTACATTTACCTTTGTTCACAATAATTTTTGTCTGTTTTTTTTTTTTTTTTCAATTACTTTTTTTTCCTGCTATATAGATGAACTTTCTTGCATAATTTTTATCAGCAGTTCTTTTTAACGACTACAGATAGGTCCCATCTTCCACTGAATTCTAGTGGAAACTGTAGATGTGTAATTTTTGTTATTGCATGCTTATTTTATAATGAGGAAGAATGTGAAGTTGGAGAGGTCAAAAAGTCACACAATACCTTATTAAGGAAAAAACTATAGTGACACTTACATTCTTTGTTACAATGCAGATTATATCAAACAACTCCAAGGTACAATCACCTCTCTAGCTACTATTTTTCAATAGCCAAATTTTGTAAATAAACTTATAGACGTGCTCCTAATGACACACAGTCCGAATACATAAAACATGTTTTGCAAGAGTCTTTTCATTTCCATCTATTCCTTCTCAAGAGATCTGTAGCCAGTTTGATCATATTTATACAATCACTGTAACTCACCCCATCCATCCACGTCTTTTCTGTTACACATCATTTACTTCACCCCCAGTTTTTTCCCTCACTTTCTTCCTCATTTCTTTTTCCTTACTTTTTAACATCTGATAAATGAATGCTTCTACAATTGTATGCAAAGATTGGTAGTCCACTGATTCTGCTGTCTGACGATAGTATTGATGAGGAGCTAAGTATGGGTGTTTGCATTAAGATTTCCCAAATCATGTGGCAAATACAGATTCTGGAATTATTCCATTCAAGATGACAATTTCTGCACTGAAAAATCATCTTCATTACTTTTTCATGCTCAGATGAGGACCACAAAGTATGTAGAAAGGCATAGTCTAACAGTTCTCTTTGGAAGAAAACCTTTTATTTAGTCTTGCTTTTTTTTTTTCTTTTTTTTTTACCCCACTTCATTTTTTCCCCTCCCTCTGCCAGACAGGCTTTTGCAGAAAGAAAGAAAAAAATATTTAGTAAAAAATGAACTGTAGTGGAAAACGAAGTAAACTCCAGGAATGACCAAATATGAATGCAACAATTGCTTTCAATAAAAGGGCAAAAATACCAGAAAGACAAAACAAGCTCAGTTAAAATCATGGCTACAAAGACAGACATATTCCTATTCACAGTATAAATGAAAACTACATAGTTCTAGAGATAAAATAAAAAGCAATTTAGATTAAGTAGATTAAATACAGGCACAGGAAAGAAACGAAAGAAGGAATTTTAATTTAGAGTTTTAAAAATATTTCAGATGCACAAGCTTTCAGTGTTTCATCTCAAATTTATTTCTTTGCATATATTTCTTCTGGTAAAAGTCTACCACCAGGAATTTTTATGGGATCAATTTGGCCTTTAACACCATGCCACATCCATCTTATACATATAGGTGATTTATAGTCTACCTAATCTGAGGCCTTAAAGGCTCACAGACTTTTGTAGTAACTTTTAATCAGCCATTTCTATTCGTAGATTTTAAGGACTTTTTCTCTTACATACAGTAACAAACATCAAACACAAGGAAGTTTTAAATAAAAAAATAAATAAAATACAGGGTCATGTGACACTTTAAGACATAACCAGATTAAAGAAACCAAAACACCTCCTTGCTTTTTACTTGAGATAAGTCAAGGGATAGCTAAGATTGCATTTGAGTACTGATACTTTTCAACCTATGCCCATATCAGCATCTGTCAGCACTGGCAAACAGGCACATGGGCTGAATCTTTAAATGAAGCTTTATCTGCATTGCAGATGTCACTTTCTTATACAGTGGGACACATGTAACATCATTCCAACAGTCTCAGAGAATTAAACTGAACTGAGCACAGTGTTACCACCTTGCTAGTCATTATTTTCTCCTCAACATTGAACATTTGATGAAGATGTAGACACAGCAGGTGTGTTAGGCTAATGGTGTATCTTCAGATCTCCTAACAGATGCAATGAAATATTTAGTTTCCACCTAGACAATTTGAGACAAAAAGAAAGGATTCCGGGAAAGTTCTTCTCCAAACCATAACCTCCAGTGACTTTCTGTCCTACAGTGAATCTTACCATCTGGTCCATATGGACATTCATCTGCACATACCACCTCTCTTTCGGTCACACAGCTTTATATCATATCGTTATTCTGTTTCATTCCATCAAATCTGTAGAAAGAGTTTATAGAAAGAAAGGCTTTCTTATGCATTTTTCCGATAGCCATCTTCTAGTAGGTTGGCATTTTTTTAATTGGTTTTGAAACACAGCCAATGATGGTCAATATATTTTGATTTTACAGAGGTAATATTTTATACTGCACCTCCTGTGTTTAATGATTGCATGTGCTAAGATTGAAAAGTACTTTGTCGTAATTAGCAGCTAGTGTCTCTGCCAGCAGTGGGAAGTTCATGTACTAGGAAAATAGAGATATTAATGAAAAAAAACCAAACAACCTCTTAGGAAAGAAGAATGAGTTCGACGCTACAGAAAAAAACATAGCTCATCATTGTTCTGTACTGAACTTAGTTAATTTTCTAATTAGGAGTCAGAAAACATTTCCTGAAGCAAATAATCTTGAAAGTACCATTGCATAATTATGATTAGATTCTTAGAAGTACTTAAATTGAATTTTGTGACACTTGATAAGTAACACCTTTGAAAATTCAGTTTATCATTCATCACCAATGAGATGGAAAAGCAGCGTGCAGTGACCATGAGACATTGTCATGTACCTAAAATACCTTGAAACCACAAAAAGACTATTATTTCCCTAGTCTGTGCAAATTTGGTGGAATCTGTAAGAAAGCAAGGGGATTATCCATGAAGAAACATAGTTTATAAGCTTTTCTCCAGAAATATGCACATATGAAGTACAAGTTAAACATTGTTTTCATGTCTGAAACCAGGAATTTGTGTTATTTGTATCAAGGCTGGAGGTACTTACTGATGCAATCAGAAATACAATGGCAAAATTTCCCTTTTTCTACACTTTGACCTTTTCACGCCATATTAGCACTACTGTAGGGGCTTCTGGCATTTGCATATATCCCTAATTCTCTAATAATCACTATTTGCTATCTCTAATTCTTAAAGAAAAAAAAGACAACAAAACTAATTTTCCTTTTACACCTAAATTTAAAGAAAATTTTACTGAGATCCACCTAGTTTAACACTGTAAACTATAGATAAATTTCAATCAAAAGAGCACTTAATCACAAATACTGAAAGTGGATATGATTTTTATTACAGTTATTAATAAATAACCTCAAATACTTCACATCAACTTAAAGATGCTGAAATTTTGAGCCAT
Source organism: Astur gentilis (assembly GCF_929443795.1). NCBI lineage: Eukaryota > Metazoa > Chordata > Aves > Accipitriformes > Accipitridae > Astur > Astur gentilis. Next base: position 20,351,220 of record NC_064890.1, on the reverse strand, counting down.
AATTAGATATGAGAATACAATTTATGACAAGGCTACACCAAGTTAAAAAGTTTTCATTCCAACCAGAGGTACTGTCTTGTATCCTAAATTCAAAATGTCACTATAAATTAGTTACTGTTGCAACATAAAATAGAAGATTCTAGCTTCAGGTGAACCATTAAATATGCATCTTCCAACTTTAAAAAAGACATTTCAAAATGAAAAATTGTTGGCTCCAACTTTTTCAATTTCTATGTTGTATTAAGTGCCAGAAACGACTTTGAAAATGATAGCCTCTGGGTAAAGCAGAATGTATACAAACTGCTTCATTTTACATCTCAATAGTCTAAGTTGACTGCATTAATCAAGTGGAGGCAGTCATCATGTAGTCAAATAGACACCTTCTAGCTGACCTTGCAGATTTTTGTTACTAATGGACTTAAGGTTTTCTGAAATGATGTTAATCCTCATTAAGAGTGATGCAGGTCATACTGTACAGCATTGCAAGTCTGCATCCCAGGTTGTAAAGTCAGGGGAAAAAGGAAAACATCATCTCAAATTAAACACCTCTAGGTTTTACTACAGGCAGAAGACATTCCATTGGTATTCTTTGTCTCATTACTCCTAGAATCACCTCACATTTCTAGTTTATTTCTACTCCATCTCAGAAAACAACACCTGTAGCAAAGTAAGGAAATATGCACTGCTTTTCCACCTGTCAGAATAAATGAATGGCATAAAATTAGTATTTCAAGAGTCATTCAGTGGCTTACCCATGTACATTTATATGATGTTTCCCATTATTAATGAGATGAGTAAACAGTTTCCCCCTTCATCCTTGCTTTCTTGCTAAATATATGCTTTAAGTACCTGAGTTCCCTAAATTTTTGGGGAGCTGCCTTGAATTTGTCATTTGGGGTTTTTTTCCCAGGTTTTTTCCTATTCATATATCCACCTTCCATAACTTTGCCATCCACCAAACACTTAAATTTGATTGCTTCCTTTTTTTCTATATTTCTTTCTGTTTACGTTGTATTTTACATTTCTTTCTTTTTTTCTTGTGTCATATTTGTCTATTTCTAGTATGAGTTCATTTGACTTTGTAATTCTCTTTCTATACATTCTTCACTGTTGCCTATTTTTCCTCTTTTTTATACTTGTCTCTATTCTTAACTTGTTATTTTTTTAATTCCTTTTGTTGCTACATATTCTGCTGCCTTCTTTTTTCTCTGTACACCTTTCTTTCTCTCCCCTTTTAGTATTTTTTTTTATTTTATTATTCCAGATTCTGTTATTCTAACAGCAATAAAACTTTGCCATACTTTTCTCTTTTTCACATAAACCAAAAATACTTTAAAAATGTATTGCTTTCACAAGAAGAATGGTGGGCCTATTGGCAATTTTTCAAAAAGGTACTGGTCAAGGAAAATTATTATAATAAGCTAAGATACTGTGTGCTTTAGTACATTTTGTATCTCTTCACTGTCATTGCTGCCAGAAAAAAACAATTAAAACCAATAAACTTTAAAGGTTAATATATACTCATAGTTTAGCTAGAGAATTTAAGAGCTGTCCAGAAAACTTGGATAACACCTTAAAATGTTTAAAGGTGGAAAACGAACCAGAATTTACTGTCCTTGTCAGTCTGCTTCAGAACCATAGTGATTTATGTTAAGATTCAGCTATGTGAATAATGATATTTCTCTGTTGTCTGTTTTGACAAGTCTTCTGAAGGACTATCTAATCTCTTTTCCTTATTAGTATAAAGGTGATGCTTTCATTATGAAACCAATTTTTCAAAAGGGTTATCAAACTTTTGTTTGTTTCTGTAACTTCTATCAACTGCTCTGTTTTTGTTGACCAAAACAAAGAACCAAAGAGGAGCCAGCTTTAGTAATATTCATTCCTTTGTTTTATTTTTGGGTATCAGTGATGTTCTTTGCAAAACCCTAGCTCATGTCTAGGTATGTGTCTTCTGTATCTGTGAAATCCTAGTTCCACTGAGATGAATTTGACCTCAAAGCCACCAAAATTATACCCATGTACTTTGAAGAACATCACTCGTACACCACTGCTGACAACACTTTCTAATGTATGCTTTTCATATATCCACATTGTTTTCTTATTATACCCTCTAAGATAAAACTCTAAAACATCATCACTTCAATGAAAATAATCTGGTTTGAGTTGAGAAATAAATCAGATTAAAACCTTTGTGGGCATTTCTAAATTGTTTTGAAATTTTCATGTAAAAATTTTGTTTACATTACAGTCAAGTACAGAGAGTATATTTTTTTGCCCACTCATTGTGGTGCACCTGTTGACCTTGTGCATGCTCTTAATTTATTGCAAATACAAAGTAAACCAGAGTATTGTAAAGGACAATGAAGACAACTGTATGCTAAAGTGTGCTAAAGCAGCAGGTTTCATTTCACATTGGCAATAATCAAAATGTGTTCACATTGCTAGCTACCATCACTAAAAGTGTGTTAATTTATTTTGCCACAGAAGACTCTGTTAGAAATCATGTAGGATTTTTTTTTTTTTTTTTTTTTTTACATTTAAACACTTCAAGTCTACCAAGAAGGAATCATTCTCATGGTTAAACAAATAAATTACAAATCAGAAAAAATTACTTAAATTTCTAATTGAGTATAGATTTGTCTTGTACAATGCATTGTACACTGATTTCCTTGTGCACCCATAGTCCACCCTGTTTCATTTATTAACGGATTTATAGTCACAGAGAATAAAAACGAAAAATGGTTATTTTTAATCATGTGAACTGTTCTACAGAATAGATTGAAGAAACTGATATGTGAAAGTAAACATATGCTTATTGTTTTTCAGGTTTAGATCTTGGTCATGTTATGGTAGATTTCTTCGTGCAGTCTGTGAATGTGTTCAAGTTAAATAACACATATATACTTCGTATATGTCTAGACTTGTTGTTTAAGAAAATGTCCAAATATTTTCACTTATCCAGGATAGCTTTATTTAATCCCTTTGTGAATACACGAATAGTACATGAATAATAATCAGACCTGAGGCTCAACTCAACAGTATTTAATCCACAAATTCATCTCCCTGTAGAAAGAGATTACCTTATACAGCTCCTTGCCATGGTACATCAATTCTGACCTTTTTCCTGTATCCACTCCCAAAGTATATGAGAGGATCCCGAGCAGGTATGGCTCCTTCAGGACACACCATAATTTTCTCTGTTAGCTATGAGCTCAATGCATTCCAGTATGTATTCAAACTCTGAAGTCTTACATTTCTGCCTTCAAACTTTTACAGCATTTTGAACTCTATGAAGAGAAACTCACTTCATAAGATCAAGCAAATACAACAGGCATGCAAAGAATAGTACTGCTTTCCATGTGAAATACGTAAACAGTAGATTATGTCAGTATAAAATACATTATAATTTTGTAGAAACAAGAATCTGGATCTAACATACCTGTTTACATATAAAGAAACCAAGATCTTCTACGCTTTCTGTGTTTCATTTGTTTCACCAATTCAGTTTCACCACTACAGCTCATGGTTGCCTTTTCCCAACTTGTATACTCTGGTTTATGAATCCCTCCAGTGTATAGGCTTTCATACTCTTCCACCATAGCCACACCACCTGAACTCACAACTTCCATTCCTCAAGAAATTGGCTCAACGGTGAAGCTATGAGCTATCATCAGGCCTGGAGAAGGGATGGAAAAAGGGAGCGTTCTTAATCTCTCCTTAGGAAAATACTGTTCAGCAAGAGATGCAAAATTCATGGATTCAGAGAGAGACAGATTCTGTAGTTTCATGGCAAGTGAAAATTCTCCTGTGAAGGAAGGCAATGATAAGTATTTTCCTTCTAAATTATTTCTACTTTGTTTCCAGTGCCCACTTAGTGTAAAATTCCCAACCAGTTTTAGGAGCAGTACCCAGCAGCCTCTCACCCTGCCTGACCAACACTGACTACTGGAGTACAGTCTCTTTTCCCCCACACTGACACCCATCGGTCCTTTTTGCTGAGCTGCACAACAGGGGAGTCCTGCCAGACTGGGCCTTTCTGAGCAGAGGGAAGGGAGGGGAAGGTAATTAACTAGCATTTCAATTGGTTTACTTAATAATTTAATCTGAAGTATAGAAGCTTTTGAAAATAGCTATATTAGCAAAGCCCTCTATTGGAGATAGACTTTAAACTGGTAGCATCTCTTTTTCCCCTTGATCATTTAATGTTACTAAACAGCATCAGAAAGATGCGTCAGCTTTAATTGTATCAGCATGGATAGAATTTTTTTTTCCATATTTCTAACTGTCCATCTGTAACAGCAAGGAAATTTTGACAGTGAACACTTAACACTTAATAAGGAACTTCATTTTTAGACAGAAATTATAAATCTTTTAGATCATACACAAGTGGAAGAGGGATGACAAAGTGAGAAGCTGGGGGAAGAAAGCTCCTTTCCTCAAACAGAGTAGCTTACATTTTTATTCTACTGCGAAATGACCTACAAAAAAGAGTTTTTCACTATCAGAGCTCTCAAATTTACGGATTAAATATAAAAGAGGGCCTAAGCCTGAAGCAGCTACTTTCAACACAGTTCCTAAAGATCTGCCAGCTGCTTGTATATCTTTGCCCAGTTTATCCATTTGCGATCCAGGAGCCTAAAGACTGTTTTTCATTCTTGAAACTCTTGCCTCTAGGACAGTTTTCTGCAACCTACAAATAACCTCTGCATAATGAACTACTAAACATGCTTACTGCTTCTTTGCATTGCAATATCATATAATAGTTTAAGAACAAGTGTTCCAAATGTTAATTCTTTTAGCAGAGAAAGAGCAGTTTTGGACCAGATAGTTTTGTGTGTGATGCTAGCCTTTTTCATTTGAAACCTTATTAGGGCATCGTGGGAATGCAAAAAGGCACTTCTCCATGTACTTACCAACACCAGTGCCTTAAAGCTGCAAGGGCTGGAGTGACGTACTTCACTTGTAACAAAGTAGCAGCAATATGTTTATTGATATAAAACAGTGATTTAACAAAGTTTAATAATAAATGTCACAGTGGTTTAATAAGATTCAATGTCAAGGTACACTTCATTTTTTACTGCATAGAGAGCAGGGTCAGACAAAACTGTCATGGAGACACTCACATTGAGCTGTGAGGTTCAGAAAGGGAGCCCTTGAGTTCTAAACTCCTTCTTAGGGGGGCATTTAGGTGCAGCTGGATCCAGGCTTAGTCACAGCCTTGGTCAATGGTTTGCGTCTAAAGGATTATATGTGCATAATCAATCCTTTATATCACTTAGTTAGGATTTTAAAGTTTAGCATGCTATTAATCACTTAGAATCTGTTGCAGCAAGGAATCTCTCAACCTCGAGGAGTAACCTTGAGAGTTGTCCCTACTCAAGGGGAGATCCTGGCATGCAGCCAGCTGCCGCGCAGGAGAGCTCAGTGGGCCCTGGGCTGTCTGCTATTTATGGAATAAGATAATTGACTTATAGTCATATTTACATACTGACTACAGATGCTAGTTTCTTCCAAATTTGGCTTGAGTTGGACATTGACCAGCGCTGCAGTTAGGTGAGAGCATTGCTCAAATTAGTCCTTAGCTATTGTGTTGTATCTGTCTCACCAGAATCCACTTTGAGCCAGATGCAGACATCATGACCAGATGCATCCATTACAATTGCCACTGTTGGTTGTCACTTGAGCAGGGTTATGGGAAATAAAGGTCAGGTTGGGGGGGAGCACACCGCCACAAAGGCACAACTGGTTTCGGTTGTCAGGTGTCAGAAGATGTTTTTCTGCATCATCTCACATAGTTACTTTCTGGCTTCAGGTCTAGCAGTGTTTCCCAGTAACATCCACAGTTTGTCAATTCTATTATTATTTAGGGTTTTCCTTCCCCTCTCCCCCAGTTCAGTGTACAGCTGAATGAGTAAACATTTAACTGAGAAAGGAGAAAAGATTTACTGTCCAAAAATATATTGAAAAAAAATACGGACATATTTTTCCTCAGAGAAAACTGCTTCAGAGAAAAATAACATAAGTCACTTCTGTTAAAGGAGTATCACATCATACATCCATGCAGTGTACTCAAGGGTTAGGCTGGTAGCATGACTTGCCTGTAGGAAAGATTAGTGCTTATCTGCAACCATCTTCCACATTTCAGAAACGGTGATGGACTCTGTTAATAGGTACATTTTAGAGTATTATGCATAGAGTCTTACCTTAGCCATTGTACTTCCTAATGTGGTGTTGCAGAACACACAACTTTAGGGAGCAGCAAGGGCAGGTTGCACTGCAAGGGAAGAGGAGCCAGGAGCGGCACATCTGGCAAAGCAGTGACCCCACCAACAAGGGACACTGTCCCACAGTAAGTTTGCAGGAAGAGCAGAGGTTTTGGTGGCAGCAACGAGCCAACAGCCCTGTGATTGCCAGCCATGTCCATGCAGGTCTGAGAACAGGCCAGGAAGCCAAGTCAGTGCTGCCAGGTCAGGGACAGCAAGGTGCAGTGCTGGGCAGAGGCACAGCTGCAACAAAACTCACACAAGGACCTAGGGCAAGGACCTGAGCTTAAATGTAGCTCTCGAGCAAAAGGGACAAAGACCCCACAGCTTCTTCTCATGGCTTACCTGTTTTCACAGTGGTCTGATCCCAGGTTACACAGCTAAGCAAAATTGGAGCTGATCTTAAACATAGGCAGCCAAGCACCCAGGGAGAGATGTTACAAAGACTCTTGGACCATTCAGGGCCCTGAGATGGCCTCCTAGTTGCACAGTCTATTTAGTGATGTAGATTATTGTTTTGGAAAAATATATAGGTAGTCTTAGTATCAGGAAGAGTGTTGGCAGAGCAAGCTTACTGAGGCACAAGTTCAAAATCAATGAGTTGAAGGTCTGAAAGACAGCAAAAAACATCAGAACTGGTAGCTGATTAGCTACAAAGAGAAAAGAAAGGGAAATTGTTGTTTTAAGTTGTGATCTGTGGCAAAATTATAAATAGAAAGAAATTATCTTAATGAAAAGATATAACAATTACATTTTAGAGAATTAGATGCTCAAAATATGCTTTCTGTGTAATAATCTTTCTAGGAGGGGTGTTTTCTAAAGAAAATATGATCACCAAAAGCAAGCAAAATATTTGTGTTTCAGTACTGGCTTGTCTCCATCTCTGTAATAATTGAGTGTCCCAAAAGATGAACATGTTCCTTTTGATAGTACCCCAGTAAAAAATGTTATTCTATGCTTCATGAACAGAAACCATAAGCACAGGAAGACTCACTTGCTCAGTGAAGGAGAAGAAATCAGAGGCAGAGGCAGACACAGTCTAGTCCCCCAAGTCTCAGGCACTGTAAGCACTGCAGGACTCCCTGGAGTTAGCAGCACTGACAATTACTTCACGACACTTTTGTCAGAAAATACCATCTATTATTATAAGATTATTACAAATAAAATAGTGTAGGGAAATAAATATTTTCTTTGTTTCACCAGTTTACTCCCTTCCTGATTTCCTACATTGCAAGTGTAGGGGATATCAGACAAGGATTCATCTGATCAGACATACAGAGCTGCAGTAAAGTTAGTCACCTAGATACCTAGACAAAACCAGGCATTCCTCAACATTGCTATTTGCCACAAGCTATTAACGGTGTCTAAACCAGTCAGATGATCATGCCCTTACTATCCTTATTCCTGTTTGTTGACTTTAAAGAGTTTAGTGTGGGTGTAGATCTCTAAAGTTATCAGGTAAATGTGATGGTGTATATCTCCATTTATTTCTGTTCCAGAAATACAGGGCAGAATACATGTTTGTACAACCGTAAAAACTGCAATTAATTAGTTTTAATAGAGCTGTACTTTTAAAACAGTTCACAAAAATTAGGGACCAGATTGTGTGAGGTACTTGGCAAGCTGGGTGCTTCAGTTTTATGAAAATCCAGATTCTTTTTAACTGCTGAAGCAAAAGATAATTTCTTTTGAAAATCTGCTCTGTAGTCTATATGCATATTGATAGAGTTATTTTAACCTTGATGTACAAACTTAAGCACTGGCAATGATTGGATTAAATTCTATATAACTATTCTCACTATTTTCATAGATTTTTAGGGCCAAGGAGGACAATTTATGACCTACCAATTTTTGCTTCATACATAATGCCAAGAAATTAATCCAATAATTTTAATATTGATCCCATAAATTCCATTTGAGCTATAGCATATCTTTTAGTTATGCTTTACAGTGCTCCAGCAGTACCGATGATTCCAATATAAAAGCAAGGCAGATAATACTAGAACATGAATCACAGTGACTTAGGAGCTTGAAATATTGCCATAGAACAGGCAAAGTTCAAAAGACTGTTTTATGCAAAGGAAGAAGACTCAACCAATTTAAGGGAATCTGCAAGAATTTTTTGACCGAATATGAAAAGGGAAGGAATCTTTTATTATTGGTCTAGAGATTATTAACATTATGAAGAGAGAGAGGACATAGTTCTCTTACAGGAGCATTACATTTGTGAACAGAATTTGACTGCTGTGCAAATGAGCAAAGCAATGTAGTTTTTCCTCTTTTCATGCAATAGGAGCCCAATCCTGACCCATAAAGTTAATGGCATTTTGCTACTGTGTTCTGGGACACCTAGGGCAGATCTTAATTAAAAATCCATATAAGCACATATTATACTCCTGGAAAGGTACAGTCATTCATCTGAAAATATTAAACCTTGTTCAGAACTCCAGGTTGGAGGAGCTGTCAGAGGGTTACAAAGGTTATTATAACAGAAATGCCACCTTCTGTAACATTTTTAGATTTGCAGTGAAACTGCTAGTTAAATCAGCTGCAAAAGGAGAGCAGAGACCCATTAATGAGTACAGGGGTCATGCTACCATCCTGCAGGGGCACATGTCAATGATTTAGCAATTACAGCAGAAACAGTAGTTCAGACCAGGTGGATAATTTCTGTATTAGAGAAACTGGTGGAGTGAGGCATAGATGAATTTTGGGCCTGGGAAATCTCAAAATTCGTGTAAAGGGAAATGATCCTGAAAATTTTACACTGAATTTTAATATGAGGTACTGCCACTTGCAACTTGCAAAGAATTTTTGCTAAGTGGTACAATGCAAGGCTGCAATATTCAGATAACACTGAAATAGTTCAACAGGAAAATAGTAGGAGCATTTTTTTTCCCAGTAAAACCAGTAAGTTTTAAAATAAATCCTCACTACATTCACATTTTACTTTTACTGTTAACGTCTATATGGATAATAGATATGACAAGTTTCATAAAACATATCTTAGGAATATGCAAAAGTTTAAAGGCATCACATTTTTAAAAATTAGACCTCCCAGTGGGCAACACCACTAGATCCTATTGTAGAGGATACTTGGACAGAAATTACCATTATTTCCCACTCCACCACCAATCTCACTTCTAGAGCTACTGTTCACATACAGTTCACATTGGTCCACAACACAAATCTGTGAATTTTTCGCTGTCATAAAATAATCAATGTTGTATATTTCCCTGGACATTTTTGAAACTTCTCTGACTACCTTAACCTCTGCCTCTTCACCTTGAGGTTATAGCTGTAAAAACCTCGCATAAGCTAGCTTCAAACTACCTTTCTAACCATTATTGTCTCATGTGTATTCTTAAAAACCAAAACTAATGTAACTTCTTTCTACTTGGACTCAGCTCTAGAATCTATAGGTCTTTTTTCCTACATTATATACAAACACTAAAACATCTTATGTACCTGGAAAGCAAATCCTGAGGTAGAAAGGTACAAAAAGAAATATTGCGGTGTGTCCTGGTTTCAGCTGGGATAGAGCTAACTGTCTTCCTAGTAGCTGGTACAGTGCTGTGTTTTGAGTTCAGCATGCGAAGAATGTTCATAACACTGATGTTTTCAGTTGTTGCTCAGTAGTGTTTAGACTAAAGCCAAGGATTTTTCAGCTTCTCATGCCCAGCCAGGGCACAAGAAGTTGGCACAGGACACAACCAAGGCACCTGACCCAAACTGGCCAATGGTGTATTCCATACCATGGGACGTCCCATCTAGTATAGGAACTGGGAAGTGGGGGGGGGGCGGGGAATCGCCGCTCGGGGACTGGCGGGGTGTCGGTCGGCGGGTGGTGAGCTATTGCCCTGCGCATCATTTGTACATTCCAATCCTTTTATTACTACTGTTGTCATTTTATTAGTGTTATCATTATCATTATAGTTTCTTCTTTTCTGTTCTATTAAACCGTTCTTATCTCAACCCAGAAGTTTTACTTTTTTTTTCCCGATTTCCTCCCCCATCCCACTGGATGGGGGGAAGTGAGTGAGCGGCTGCGTGGTGCTTAGTTGCTGGCTGGGGTTAAACCATGACACAGTGAAATTAAAGTTGAGTATAAATCCTTGAAATAATTGTTGATAACAGGGATATTGTAATAACACTCAACTAAAAGAAGTCTGGAGGGCTAAAATTGAGAAAGGAAGGTTTAGGAGAAGCCTGAAGAATTTAAGATATAGAAATCTTCAGCTGGAGATCCCAAAGCCATCCCAGTTCCTCCTTGCAGTCTCATTTTGCAGCCGTGTAATGAATACTGTTAAACAATAATGCTTTTAATGTCAGATTGAAGTCTTTTTTTAAACACATATATTAAAAACTAAATCAAGTACTTTTCCAATGGTTGTGTTCCCTAGGGTGAAGTTCAGTTCATTTGAAAGATATATAGTTAGGGGTGTGTGGAAAGTAACACCTGTTTATTCTGAGAAAAAAATCTACAACTTGATACTTGTTTTCATTCCCCCTGAAAGAGAAGTAGACATCTCAGCATCTTTTATCTTAAAAGAAAAGAAAAAAAAAAAATACTTGCCTTTATTATCGTGGAAAAAAGATATCTATGAGGTGTTTAAGACATTTAAAAATTACTATTGGATAGTGTCTTACTATTCCTAGTGTGTGTTCCTTAATTAAATGTCTAGGGTGAAGAGAATACATTTTGATGTAAGGATCCACCTAGATATAGAAGATCCAGGTTTTCACCTCTCATACACTTTATTTAAAGTAGGAAATTTAAGGTATGTTTTCTGTATCTCATCTACAGAGTTAGGCTTTCTCACTCAATGAATAATTGTCTGCCTCAAGTGACAAAGATCCAAGAAAAAGGCACTACTCTGGTTGAATCATAGTGCATAGCTAATATAAATCTCTTTCAAGCGAGCTCACATTCAGAAAAGTACTAAATATTAAAACAAATTTCCATGCTTGGTACTGATCTTAGATCTACCTTTTCAAAAAGCTGGCCTGGTAACATGTTCATGTATAAAGTGCTTGTCAGCTGTGTCAGTCCTCTGTCACCAAGACAGAGCCATAGTTCAAAGCTTCCTGCTTTCCAAGAGAAACAGCAATCAAAGATAGCAGATTCAAATCCAAGGATGTTGAAATAATTCAGAATTAGAGTAGTCTCTAAAAAAACCAGTATTGCTTGCAGCTGAGAGAAGAGTAAATAAGCATATCCATGCATAGGCTAAGAGAACAGCTGCTATTACCAGCAAATTAGGATGTTAAACCCCCAAACAATGCAAACATTGATTTAAAGCAAGACTAAAGCAGTGGAATGTGACTCCCAAAGCAGGGTTATGTTCATTAGAGATTCACTTTGCTTTACTTTTCTGCTGTTAGGGAAATGATGTATCAGGTATGAAAAGATAGCTCATATGCCAGTTAGATATGAAAAGGGTAAGTTCTGCAGGGATGTTTGCCAGAAAACAGTAAATGAAGCTGAGTATAGTTGAACTGCAGAGATGATAAGAACAAGTGTTGTTTATTGGTTTATTTATCTGATTATAGCTGGCAAGGGAGAAATCAATATAGTTAGTCAGGGATAAATTGCAGGCTTGTTACCTAGTATAACTCGAACAGCTTGTGCAGAGGTAATTAGCACAACCTGTCTTAACTAAATTAGTGTTTAAAAGTGAAAGGAGAGAGAACCAATTTTCTCAACAATTATTATATGTCATGGTAGCACATGAAGAGAAATCTTGCTAACTTGGATAGATGTCCCAGTTCTTATTTCTTTAAAAACAAAATACGTACACTTCTAATTGTGTGTGTGCATGTGTATATGTAAACACTAGAATGCATTGCAAACCAAAACAAATGAAAACATGATTACAAAAAATATTTTCTCCATCATTATTTGCATATATTCGGCCAAAGGAACAAGGTTATTTTGACAAATTTATTACAAATTTTTCTTTTTTTTTTTTTTTAAATTGAAAGTAGAAAAGTGGTTTCCTTCTAGCTAGAAACAGAAATTGTACAATATACAAGAAAAAGGGGCTTCAGTTCATCCACAGACATGAATAAGCACTGTGGACTAGTAGCTTACAAGAGGACACTGGCTGTTACTCCGAAGGAGACTTGGGGTCAAAGCAGACATTTCATGTGCATTTTTGTGAGGTAAAATGTTCCTTCATGATCAAAGAAATGTAGTCATACTAGAAGAGGCTCAAAGTAGAAGATAATTCGTGCAGGGTCTCATGGACAGGAAAAGAGAGGATGTCCTTCATCTTAGCAAACCTGTATGGTTGAAATGACATTATAGATCTTCTCTAATTAAAATTTGCTGGTCCTAAGTGAATTCCCAGAAGAATTGTTATATAAATATAGTGTGATGTGATATAAACAACAACAAAAAGAAATTTTTAACATTACATTGGGATGATAGAGGTTTATGTTTTTGTTGCCTTGGAATTTTTTTTGATTGCTTCAGTTTTCAGAAAAAGATATATATAAAAAAAAAAGAATTTCATTCCCATCCACACATGCTCAAAATGTAATATCACAAAAGAATCAAAGAGAAGAATCTTGAAAATAAATTCACAAAGGTATGGGAGAGGTATACAGCAGTAAGAAAAAGCTGTCCAGTGGAAAAAATAAATAAGAGCTGCTGCTTTGGTTTTTCCTTTTTTTTTCCCCCATCCCCCCATGCTTCAGTAATTATTGCTAGACTCTCCTTGTTTTCTTGAGCTAGATAGATAACTTTGACCCAACTTTATTAATCTGCAATTTACTTTAGTTCATTGTTTATCAGTAGTCTCTCTGAGAACCAAGTGTCTCCAAAAAGTGATTAATCACACTTCTCCTAAGAAGCCTAAAGATGCTATCTACCTGAAACTATGACAACTGGTTGGAAAAAAATTCATGAGGGAAATGTTTCCCATGAACCTGGAAAGCTATTTCAAATGGTAGTATAAATATTTCTGACATCAAATTTGGAAGGATTGTGAAGGATATGGAAGAACTGGAACTTATTGTGAGCTGTCTTAATAAGTCATTTTTCCCAAATATTAAAAAAACCTGTAATTTACAATGTCTATGTCACAGAATAATTAAAGAAATAATTCTGTCAAAATGTAGCAATCTATGAGCTCAGTACAGTTTTCATTACAGACATTAAAAGTTTTCAAAACCTCTTTATAGTTCTTGAAATAACACTGTAATCAAGAATAGTTAATAATTTAAAAATTGCATTAGCGATGACTTATGTGCAAAAGTAGTTCAGGCATAATGAAAGGGGAATGATTCTTCATGTTTTTTACAACGGATACACTGCTGTGAGTATTGAGAAGTCATTGAAAAAACCTCATTCAGTCATATTTCAGGATTACCACAAAATGTCATCATATTACACTTTCTCGAGTAAAAAGAAGGGACTAGGCAAAAGAACTCATTTCATGATAAAACTGACAATATCTTGAGGACGTCATTTCAGTAAACTGATCTGCTACAAGCGGAAAATTACATTCAAATTCAGAAAGAATTGTAATGTCTTTTAGTGACAAAGAGCTTGTAAAGATGACATTTTTAAATCTGAAGAAATAACTATTAAATAAAAAGAGAAGTGTTCTTTATAACATTATGTTTTGTTGAAGGTTAAATAACATATAGCATATATCACCAGGTAAAAGCTCTACTATAAAGCCTTTTTTTACATGGATATAAGAGATTTCTTAAATTAATACAGTTATGATTAAAAAAAAAGAAAGCACTTTTAAGTATTGTTGAAATAAATCTGTCTTTATAAAAGTCTATCAGCAGTGGTTTTATCTTGCTAGGATTTTTGTCATGTCCTCATTGCTATATTAAGTTTATAATTTCTAAATATTTTGGGCACAAAAAGCTGTAAAGGAAATTTCAGTACTTTTATTACATCTTGAGATGACTCTTACTATATGAGAACAATCAATACCATGCCCGTGTTTAAAATAATTGAATTAGATTGCCATCCTAGTTCTCAAGTCTTACACTCTACATGTCTAATAGAATAAATTCTCTTTTGCAGGCTCACTGCTTTTTGATACAGAAAACCCCCAGGTAGAGTTCTTATCTTATTCGTGGCACTTCGCACTGTGTCAGTGCAAGAAACACAAAATGATCCTAGTTAGTCACCTGGCTATGCTAATTTTGCACTGATGAATAAGAATGTGATGTCTATTCATAATACCCAGGTTAGTATCTTCATTCTTCTGTTTCATCTGACTGAGAATAACAGAAATGACATAATTTTGTGGAATTTGTATAATGAGGCTACTTTTAAAATGACCAATTAATCTAAAGATTATAATATAAACTGTGGCACTGTACCATGCTTTCTATTTAAAATTATGCCTAGAGGCTGACCTGTGACAATGTGAGACTTGAATGCCATGAAAAGAATATGTTTATCCTAGTTTCTAACTTTAAAATGTTATGATTACTACTGCTCTCTTTTTAAGGAACCTATGAAGGAAGAAGCAAAGGAAGACATTCTTTTGAAAGTCTTGGCATGAGTATGGAAAGTATGTAAGGAGGATGCTCCTCTGTGGTACAGAAATACTGAGCAATATGCTATATTGAGAAATGCTTATTTAAAGATATGTGTCTCTGAAGCAACCAACTACCTATTTTTTCTTAGGTAGTGTTAGGGAGATAGTGGTACCTACCTATAAAACACAACTCTGCTGTCAGTAAAATCAGTGACTAGAAATATTTTCTAGTCAACAGGAACAGGATAGTAAATAGATGCATACAAAATTACAAAATTTAAGTGGTAGTATAATCATAGTGAGTTGTCTGCTTTTATCACTTCAGGGAGGATATAAGGGACAGGCATTACTCATCATTACATGAATAATCCAACATGAGCAGAAGCATCAGGTTTTTGTCAAATGCAAAGTTCCTTTTCTACCCAAAGGAAGAGCCCTATAATATGTTCTTCTGTTTAAAACAAACAAACAAGCAGCATGCATCCAGATTTCCCTTTTCTCTGACTGCAATATCATCAGGAAGAAAAATGTGACAGCAAAAGGCAGAGTCTAACAAAAAATACAGCACCATATAAAAATGTCAATGGCAGGAAGCACTCTTCATCTTAAATGGATGAGTACATAGATAAGAATGGCTACTACTATTCAACAAGATCTTTTCTAGAGATGGCCATAATTTTTTTCAGCATACCACTTGCAGAACCCTTTCTTATTCCAAGGTGATTTTTTTTTTCAAAGTTCCAGAAACTTCTGACATCAGTCCACCTTAATAAAAACAATTTTTATAGTCTGAAATTATAGATTTAATGAGGGGCAGAATAGTCCCTAAGTGACAAAATATTTCTCATTTCATACTATTATCCTTGTTTTTAACTTCAGAATATGAAATGGAATGAGTATGATTAGAATTTTTAAAAAATATTTTTAGTCTTCTGTCCTTAGGGCTCATCTTTATGAGTACAGTATGTTTTCTGCAATTAATATTTAGAGTGAAGTTAATGACCCTTTAAAGAATCAGATACAGGCTGTTGGCAGCAAGCAGGAATTATCACAGTGCAGGATATTTATTCAGTGTGAAGGTACTGAAAAAAAAGTAAAAGCATGAAATGGAAGGATTATCTCCTTCCCTCTCAAAACACTAAGCACATAAAAAGTGTCAAGCAGCAACATCTACCAATTTACAGCAGAGGAAATGTTACATACTTACCTGCTCAAGATTCAAAGATGGAAAAAGCAATTGGATTCTCAGCAATGGGATGCTGGAAAAGGTTATAATTTCAGCACCTGAAGTACTGCAAATAATAAAACTACATACCCTAAACTCTTACTGCAGTGGAGAGAAAAATTAAGTCTACAGTCTAAATCAACTACAGACAATGATCACAAGATAGCTTCAGTAAAAATACTGTTTACTTTATAAATAACAGCTTCTGCATGTCACAATAGTACACAAAATGGAAAGAAATTTCCCACAGAAATGGGTTCATTCAGTTAATTTTTTTCCCTTGCAGCTATTACAATATGCTTATCAGGGGAGAGGCCATTAGTGTTTTTTTCTTTTTTATGATTGCCTGGTAAATACTATCCTGTGGCAACTGCTATGTGAGCTATAAAAGACATTAGCCATGCCTTTAGAAATTTACAGGCTAAATGGACAAAAAAGCAAGGGATCAATAAGAAATCCAGAAAATGTCACTAATTAGTGGTTTGGTTTTAATGGGATTGTGACAGCTTCCCTTAGAATAATTTAGCAATTATATGTCTCCAAGAAAAGAAAATATTCAGGAGGATTAGCAGTGAAGAACACTTGGAGTTCCCTTGCTTTGTATTGTTTCAGTTTATGTAAGAGGTACAGTAGATTAGCTGGAGGTTGTTGTGAGGTCCTGCCCTACAAACCTAAAAAAACCTTTCAGAATTATAGAGAAGTAGGGGGAAGATACAGAGACTATATGGGGAAGGAAACAAAAAGGCTATATCAGTATTGTTATACAAAACAGGGACAAAGTAATTGGGAAAGGTGACAAGAACCTTTGAGACAGTCATAAGAAAAAATGAGACAGTCTGAAAAAACTTATGCAGACATGTAACAATTAATAGATTTTTTTTCAGGATCAAGCAAGTATGAATTTTTCATTTCTTAACACCTACTTTTTTTTATTTTTATTAATGTTAAATATTGTCATAAAAAAATCTTATACAATTGACATTATTTTGTAAATTTTAAATGTAATTGTCTCCTGCATTCACTAAAAGCCTTTAACAGTTTTTGTGAGTGATTGTTAAACTACATCTGATCAACGAAGTCTGAGTTGCTTTTGTTGCATACATGTTCACATGGTTCACATGTGTGTCATTGTGAAGCTCATAGAATGAAATTTCTTTTGTACACTTGGGTACATATTCAGATTATTGTTCCTGTGAACTTTCTTGAATTTACCTATTCAAACATACATTCAAAAACTAAGATAAAAAAGGATTGTAGAAAACATTTCCTTGTAAGTACATCATCAAGGAAATCATCAAAATTTTGAATATTGAGATTTTATACTGAAGATCTCAGACTAAAGGAAATTATTTATGAGGGTTCATTTCTCACAATATTTTTTTTGTGCATTTATTAAAAGCTCTGATACCATTTTTCAAATAAAGGAGTGTAACTAAGCACTTCTTAAGGAAGAATTTCTAGGCTAATCTGTAAATAGATCAAGGTTTACAAAAGCCACTGATTTACATCAGTAAATAGTGTGTTGCAGTAGAATTGGATCTGAAGAACAAAAGAGTTGGTGTCGAGCAGCTGACAAGCTAAATACATTTCAGCAGCATTTACTTCCAGTTAGCTCTAGTCTTGTCCAACAAATACAGTGCTAGTTCCTCATTGGAGCGCAGTAAGTGCATTCCTGGAGTGCATCTTGCAGTTTAAATTAATCTAAAAGGAATTCAGTCTGTGTTCTCTGAAACAAATTTATGATGCATATCAAAGTATGATTACTGAGGCTGATGGAAGATTTGCTTCCAAAACATACACAATTTAAACTAAAACTTTAATAAAGTGAATCAATTATAGGCCTCACTGTGACGGATGCACTCGACTCCCCTTAACCAAATCAACAGCAGTTTGCAACAAGCTCCAAAGGAGGTAAAGGCCTGAGCCGTAGTCAGGGCAAGAACTCTTCTAGGAAACCCACAAAGCAGCAGAGCGACACAGTGAAAGCTGTGGGTACAAGGAGTCTTGTGCATACCTCTCCCATTGCATACAATTTGACTACCAACCACTTTATCCCATAAATATAACAGCCTAAGTGAGCCTTCTTTGAGTTCTCCCTGCTAGGCAGCATGGCCGTGTGAGTGATCTCCAGCAATGAGATCTTTTACCAGTGACAGATTGCTGGATGAACCCCATTTGTGTTCTCCCAGGACGGCAACTGGACTGCACGCCAGACACCTCTCCCCTTGAGCATGGAAGCCTCTCAGCGTTAAGAGAGCTTAGTTGTTTAGCTTAAATAAGTATGGATTAAATAGAATGAATCACTTAGAGTTATAATGTTGTGTGATTTAGTATGCTGTTTCCTTAGCTTTACTTACTTAGCATGAAGCATGAGTTGCTAGATTTGCTGAAGCCTTAGGCTGCAAGCTGTAAACTCTCACTTAGATTTACTGAATGTGTACCTACTTAGTCAAAACAGGGGCCTCCAGAGCCAGCGTAAATCAAGAGACAAGGAGGCTTCAAGGCTACAACCTTCAACAGCATCTGCAACTCGACAAGATAATGACTGACTTGTCTGGAGACAGTGAAGGAATCCAGCGAGGAGTCAGAAGGTCAGAATCACTATTGGGCGCATGGAAGGTGCACAAAGAGTGTGACAAATGCATGAGGGGCGGGTGAGTAGTCAGTAAGGGTATAATTCCCCAGGGATTTCTTTGTGCAGGTCCTTCCTTCCTCTCCTTCTCCTGCCCCGCCTCCTTCCCTCGGTCCCTCCCCAGAGGCACCCAGCTGGAGCTGATCCTGCTGTTGTACCACTCTATTAAATGATTTCTTTTCGTAAGACTCGATGCCTGAGAGTCTGTTTCAGGAAACCAAAGGCTCGAACTTCAGAGCGAACTAACACTGGACACCTGGACCGATGGGTAGGTGATTAATAGCAGGCTAAACTTTGAAATCCAAAATAACTGATACAACAGATTGATTGTGCGTATATAATCCTTTAGATTTAAGGGATTGACCAAGTCTGGGACTAGGATTGGACCCAGCTGCACCTAGACTCCTCTCTGACAAGGAGTTTAGAAAGCAAGGGGCTCCATTCTGAACCTTGTGACTCAACTGGAGGGTCTACCTTACTTACCTTTTTGCATCTCGGATCTCTGTGCAAATCATTCGACATCAATTCTAACTCGATTTTCCTTTGTATGTTTGTCTCATGTAGTAAGTAATAGAGTGAACCTTGCCATCGAACTCTGTTAACTTGCACTTTTACAGATTCTTAACGGAACCTAAATCACTCATCCGCGACACTCACCACATGTCTTATAGAATAAGCAAGGGATGAGTTTTTGTTAATAAATCCTGTAAACTGTAGTGTGTGTTGTGATCTACACAGAATATACATCTTCTTTAGTAAGAAAAAATATTTTGACTTATTTTAATGGTGATTAATCAGAAACAAATCAAGGAAGTATCACAATGCACATGCTGAAGCAAAGAGGAATTTTGAATGCAATCTGTACTTCAGCATCATGCTTGCCTCACATATGTAGTTGCTCAGAGTCTGTAAGTGCAAACCAGAATTTTTTAACAAATGCAAGCAATATTTTCCTTAACCATGTCACCAAAAGCAACAAAGTCTTTCCTCCACAAAAAAGTAAGAAAAAAAAAATCAACCTGAAGTAGACACCCAGCATAGAAAATTGAAGCTCAGATGCTTCAAGTTTAAAAATGTTATAAGCAACTGGAAACAGGGTCATATAACAAAACTTCGGGCTACTTCAATTGTTACTGCTTAGTAGCACAGGTTTTATTTTGCATTTTCATTTAAGGAAAAGAAGCAGAAGTTCATGCACATATTTCAAGTTTCTGGCTCTATGTATGTATATGTGCAGCTATTGCTGTCAGGAAAGGATCCAGACATGATGGAGGAGGGTAGAAGGCTGTACATATTACACACTATTCCTTCTCACATGGCACAAAACTTGTTCTGCATCACACAAACCAAGGCACATTTCTTTTCTGTTCTCTCAGTAAATCCATGCTTGTTTTTGAAGCATCAGTAGCACGCATACAAGTCTTTCTAATGGGACTCGTATCATAAATCCTAATAAAATATACATAAACATAACCAAAGGAAAACAAACAAAAAAAATTCCTTACCATGCTTTGATATGTTTTTAGAGGCAAAAATGTTTTCCACAACCTTCCCACTCTTAAAGTAGTAATTATACCTGAAACTCACTCTCATCATTGCTTTAAATGTGTTTTCCAGTTGAAACAGAATGGTTTACATCTTCTGCTCCAATGGTTTGCATTTCTCACTTAAATAAAATTTGCTTTGCATGAATTTAATATTTGGGAAAGTGAAGGAGTAACACCACTATTAAGAGCCAGACATTGGGCAGGCTTTTATTGTGCCAAGTGTTCGCATAGCTCTCCCAATGTATCTCAGTCTTCACATACAAATTTTGCAACTCTAGTCTTGGCTTATCAAGCAGAAGCTGCCAATGGTGTTGAGCTTGCCAATCTGCGAGGCTTAAATGAACATACAATTTTGTTTTTAATTATTGCTGTGTATTTCAGTTTTAGATAAAGATTGATTTTTACACATTTCTGTGCCATTAATTTGTGTCTCTAATTAGAACTGTATCTTGTCACGTGTTACCATTGCTGATTATTTTATGTTAGAAACAAATATAAAGGCAACACCAAATCTTTTATTTTTAATTTCTAAAATGAATCAAGCATTGACTGAGAAACAGTGCTCCTGACACTTGAAAACATCAATTAAATTGGTGCAGAAACAAACCAGATTATAAAAATATAAAATATCCTTCTGAAATTCTTTAGAATTTGAAATAACAAAGGTTACCAAAACATTTTCATTTTGAAATATGTATATATTTTTCATTAGAAATGACATTTGCACTTTAATATTATATGAAATTACAGTTTCAGCTTTGACTAGCAGTAGACAGTTCAGAACTACAGGCTGTAAGGAAAGCTATATAATATTTCTAGTCATATGAAAAGCTAACAGCACAAATCTTTGCAGAAAGCCTGTTCTCTTTTAATTTTACAGCCCAATTTTCCTGAGTCAGGAAGTTCAAATACATCAGAAGGACATCCACAGTTCTGAGCTTTTATTTGAAACCAGCTATCCTCTTCCTTCTAAGACTTTGAAGGTTTGCCCACATATAACAGCCATCAATTTATTAAGGCTTCATCTTACTTCATCTCATGCATAAATGGCTGTATCGAGTGTCATAACTGCAAAGAAAAACAAACCACCTGTCTATAATCTAGAATCAGTGATTCTCCAGTCTTGCAGAGATGCATTTGGTAAAGTTTGTAGCTATAGCCTATTGACAGACACTAATACCTTTGAGAAGTGTTTGCCCTACATGGCACACAATAGCCACAGACTATACCGTGGAATGGAAAGGAATTAAATAAAAAAGTTTGAGAGAACAGAATTTCTTCCACAGTTTGGAATGCATATAAAAAGGCATTTAATTTCATTGTTATTAGTGTTAAGTAAAGAATATCGTGTTCTAGTTACTTGTGGATTTGGACCTGGGCATATTGTACTTTTCTTGCCAGCTGTGTCCTGAATTTATTCCTTTCATTGAACAAGTGCCTCTTATTGGAAATGTTGTAAGAGTGATAATTTTTCTTAGCCGGAACACCATGTATATGACTAAATGAATGGGTTTCTAGATGAGTAAAAATTGCAAAATATATTTATACTTTAAAATAGAAAAAAACAGTTTTACATTTCTACTCTGAATATTTTGAAACTTGAGTTATTTAAAACCAGAAAACTAGATAAGAAATTAAAGTAATTTAGAATTAAAAACATCATACATTTGTTTTAAAAATGGCAGCATTAAATATTGTAACTTGGGGACATTTTTCCTCTGGCAAACAATTCACTGGTATCTGCACAAAATAAGCAAAATACCTGAACCTAAAAAAAAAATCTCAGGAAAAAAATTAAGGTTGTTTGTTTGTTTGTTTTTAATTGGCTTCAATAGCAGGACGCAGATGGATGGAGAAGTCTGGAATACTGTATTTTTTCTTTCCCCATCCAGACTGTCTGAGAATATGTATGACTGAGTATTTGGTTAAACATACTTCTATCCCTAATAACATGTAGTTCTGTTAGAAATTCTCTACCAAATTCAGCAAAGATGCCTGAAAGATATGAATTTTGTAAAAGTTTTGTGAAAACAAGAAACCAGATAAAGAAGTCTTACTTTACTTCAAGCTTGAATCCATTTAAGAGCCAACATAAATTTTATCTGAAGTAAACGTTGAACAGTAAACATTTACTGGATTGCTCTATGCTATGTAGTGTAGCTTTTTACTCTTTTATGGTATCAGGTACCAGAGCATCTATTGCATGTATAGCCATTGACAAATGTAGGTATATTAGTGCACTTACCATAAGCTGAGTGTGGTAAGGTGTATTGTGGGCCTCGTGTGTCAGTCTGTCACGTTATCAATGCTACATTCCAAAACATTGTTTAGAACAGGCTTTAGAGAAATTTTGTGTGTTGAGATAGAACAACTGAGCCACACCCAGCTTTAATTTACACCACCTAAAAATTAAGCATGTAGCCCCACCAGTACCCTAACTTGCCAAGGTAGGATATATAGCTAAAGAACATTTCCTGGTCTAAAGGGCACTATATTATTTGAACTTAATTGGAATATTGTGAAAATAGACTCTTATATCCCTTTTCCCTGAAGGTGTCTTTCTGGAAATTTCAAAATGAAGCTGTATAGTTTTTGGTCTTCTGCTGGCTGACATGTTTTCAATATGGTTTGTTCCTGAACATGACAGTTTTCTTCTCCACCTTGGCCCACGTTAATACCAGCATTGATGGACTGTGATTGACGTAGAAAAACTGTATGTTTTTTAAAAACATGCTGAAAAGCAAGTTTTAATGTTTAAATTTAGACAATGGCTGATTTTATTTTTATTTTTATTTCATGAATCCATTACATGAAAGCTAAACCAGTTACTACTAAACGTAAATATTTCAAGGAAAGGAGTCCCTGGGGTAACACAAAAGTTTTGGGGATTAATTTGATCCACTCACACCTAGCAAATAAACTGCCTTCCAAGTTTTGGAAGTATTTTTAATAACTTAAAAGGACCTTTTTGCTGTTTTAAAATTGAAAGACTGAATATAAATACATTTATTTTACTAATATGAACAATATTTTTATAGACTGAAAGAGTTCAAGCTAACAAACCAGAATTTTGCAATGCAAATGTCTAAGGTGCCTAGATATTTGCTGTTGTTGCTGTTGCTGTTTTTTACCAACATCTTCATTATCATCAAACAAATATGAAGAGGCATTAGGACTGTCCATTTAAGTCATCTGGGTATTAGTTTCCAGGATCTCTGTATCTTCAGGGGTCTGAAGGAGTAAATATTTATTATTTGCTGTCACTTAAGAAGGAAAAAAAAAAAAAGAAAAAGTAACACCTGTTTAAAGTTTAAAAATGCTATTAGGAACAGCTCATCTGCATTGCTTTGAACTTTACCAAATGAGATCAAGTTAAGAAACACAAATATTCAAGTGTTTGGCTGAATAGCTTATGAACGACATAACAAAATCAGACTTCTAAGATCTGTTCCCATTCACATGACATCATTGTCACATCTAAAACTGGAACTTTTTTCCTAAAGATAACCCTAGTAATACTGTCTTCTAAATTAAATGTCTTAAATAGTAAAATAGCATTATGACTTAATATGTATTAACTTTGTAAATTGTGTTAAAACTCCAATATTTATATAAAATAAGAATTTTAATAGAACAAATTCTGATCTAAGAGAAATAAATTTAGCATGTTCTGAATATTACCAATAGTGAAGATATGATTACCAGCACCTTTTTCTTTAAACAGTTTTAAACCTGTTTTCAATGTTTAGCATGATAATTAATAAAACAGTAGAATGTCGATAGTTCCATGGGAATTCTTATATTTTGATTTCCCATATAAAATAGTTGTTATTATTTAACTGAATATAGCAAACCAACATGTTCTCATTTAAATAATCTGGACTTCTAAGTTTATTTTTAATTTAAGACCAAATTATTATGTAAGAAACATCCAACAGCTACTCCCAGTGGAAAATTTACTTTTATGATTTCAGCTGCTAGAATATTTATTGTCATAAATGCAACATCTCTGATATCTGAGCTCTGGTCTCTGATCCCTACAGTGGCATGTAAAAGCCACTCTAAGAGACAGATAATTATTGCACAGAAAAAAACTTAAGAATTAAAATGTCTATCAAATAAATATTTAATGCTAATAAAAATTCCTACAACCTTTTATTATTGGAATTTTAGAATTATTTGTAAACTAAAAAATTGAATTTAGAATTTAGTATTATGCTAAAAAAATGAAAATACATTAAGATACGGAAATGGATAGGTGGGCAGCCACACGACCTTAATGTACTGAGCTCTCTGCAAAGCTCTCTACACAGTTCTGATACCATTGGGAATGTTTGCTTTCCACAGACAATTTGCATTTCTGACGCTGTCTTCCATCATTGTCCTTATCAACTTGAAGTATAGTATATGACAGATGCCTTCATCTTCTTCTCCCCAAGTTCTTGAATGTTACAGCATATAGTGAATGTTTGACATGTCTGTCTAAAATTATTTAGATTGTGTCTCAGGTAAAAACTAACTACTCAGTTCACATGGTTTAAATCAAAACAGGATTGAAGCATTTTATTGATTTACTAACAACATGTGATTAACCAGTGAACTATAAATTCAGTATCAATATCACTAATACAACAGATGAGACACAATAAAATGCACCTGCAAATTCTTAAACTTCCTTTTCTAAATAATCCCAGACACTTCTAGCACACAGTCACGGGCACCTGGCTCTCCCCACCCCCTCCCCGGCCGTGGGGTGCCCCCACAGCCCCACCACCCCCGGGGAGCAGCGCTGCCCGGCCCCCCCAGAGCAGGCAGCACCCACACGGCTGCCCACCCTGCTTTCCCCCCACCCAGGGGTTCTCTCGTCCTCTTACAAGTCTTCATGCTTCTCCTAATTGCTTCTCAAGCTGACTCTTTCTTTGTTTCAGAGTCTCCTGGTAATCCCCTGGCAGCAGCTTCATCCAGCTGATGTTTGTAGTCCCCTTCCTCTTTAGCATTATCCGTCCTGGGGCAAACACCATCTCAGAACAGGCAGTTTGGGGTGCTTCATTCACACAGTTTGAACTCATAACCCAGTCTTTTTATCCAAGGCCATTTCACCAAGGCATGTGGGCACCCCCACAGGTAGTGTGCTGACAAATATTCATATTTCTGAGTGACTGTTCATTACCTCCTCACAAAAATGACTAGCAGTAGGAAGATATGTCCTCAGTACAGTCTGGTACTTTACTGCTTCTCGTAACGTTCACTGCTCCCTCTATACATTCTCCTTCTCTCTTGTTGAGTATTTGCCTTTTTGAGTACTGTGGTGGGTTGACCCTGGCTGGATGTCAGGTGCCCACCAAAGCCGCTCCTATCATTCCTGTCCTCAGCTGGACAGGGGTGAGAAAATATAATGAAAGTCACATGGATCAAGATAAGGACAGGGAGAGATCACTCATCAATTACCACCATGGTCAAAACTCGGGAAAATTTATTTAATTATTGCCAACCCAATCAGAGTAGGATATGGGAATTAAAACCAAATCTTAAAACACCTTCTCCCCCACCCCTCCCTCCTTCCCAAGCTCAACTTCACTCCTAATTTCTCTACTTCCTCCCCTCAAATAGCACAAGGGGATGGGGTATAGGGGTTGAAGTCAATTCATCATAGATTGCCTCTGCTGCTCATTCCTCCTCACACTCTTCTACTCCAGCATGGGGTCCCTCCCACAGGAGACAGTCGCTTCACAAACTTCTCCAGCATGGGTCCTTCCCACCAGCTGCAGTTCTTCATGAATTGCTCCAGCATGAGTCCCTTCCACGGCGTGCAGTCCTGCAGGCACAGACTGCTCCAGCGTGGGTCCCCCATGGGGTCACAGGTCCTGCCAGGACCTTGCTCCAGCGTGGGCTTCCCACAGGGTCACAGCCTCCTTTGGGCATCCCCCTGCTCCGGCGTGGGGTCCTCCCCAGGCTGCAGGTGGAGATCTGCTCCCCCGTGGACCTCCCTGGGCTGCAGGGGGACAGCCTGCCTCACCAGGGTCTTCACCACGGGCTGCAGGGGAATCTCTGCTCCGGCGCCTGGAGCATCTCCTCCCCCTCCTTCCGCACTGACCTGGGGGTCTGCAGGGCTGTTTCACATGTTCTCACTCTTCTCTTCTGGCTGCTCCACAGCAGTTTTTAACCCTTCTCAAATACATTACCACAGAGACACTACCACTGTCACTGATGGGCTCAGCCTTGGCCAGTGGCGTGTCCAACTTGGAGCCAACTGGCATTGGCTGTATCGAACACAAGGGAAGCTTCTGGCAGCTTCTCACAGAAGCCACCCCTGTAACTCTCCCCACTACCAAAACCTTGCCATGCAAACCCAATACAAGTACCCTCTTTCAAGTTGCTTCCTAACAAAGTGAATTCATGGGTGGAAAATAAGGATTTTCTGACTCATAACAGAACCACTTTGCTAAAATAAATCCTAATCCAATGTCAGATTGCTTTCCTACAAATACTGTGTTCTACTTGTTATGAGATATGTCAACAGTATTAATGAATATCCTCAAGCCATTTTTTCTTCTTTGCTTTAGATTTCTTAGATTAATCTCAAACTCACCATCTGGAGTTGGAATGAGATCCAGTTCGTATTACCCTTTCTTAAACTGGGACATAAGATCTCAAAGAAATGTTAATGTGGTCAATTTAGCCTTCAGAATTTCTTCAGCCTCTGGGAACTTGAATTTATTTGCTACCTCCCTTTAGCCTGAAAGTTCATTGGACATTGTAAGATAGAAGAGAACCCATAACTTTCTTCTGTAGTGCATGTCATGAAATAGAGCTGAGACAGATATAAGCACAGTTTCACTATATTTTCACGGGAGCAAATTATTTAATCTTATCAGAGTGAATATCTTCTGAAGACCCCTAAAGTTACTCAGCAGAAAGATCTTTATTCATCCAAAGCTGTTATCTAATATCTGGATATATTTCAACAAAGTTCAGTAGATATAAGCCATATTTTTTATTATAGTTGGTCTTTGCTGATTGAAGACCCTTTCTGTACTGAATGTTCTCGTCATTTATACCTCCACCTTGGCGCCTGTTGACTGCAGTGAGAACTGGGAATAGTCAGCCCCTTGTTAAGTTTGAGCTTCTGTTAAAATTACAACAACTAAAACTATTTCTGTTACATGAAGATAATGGTACACATAAACTGGTCAGTCCCCACAACACAAACTTACACTAACTGGTAACTTAATAGTCAAAGCTTTATCTATTTTCTTGCACTTTCAAGACTCAGGACATATGGCAATACTGGGATAGTTAAGAACATTGAAGTACATATATGGAAAGTGAGGTGTTTCACTTTTTAAAAGATCCAGTTTCTCCCAGCATAAGAATACCTGTGATTCCACACTGAATGGCACCAAGAGATTTAATAGTGATGAATTAAGGATATGTAGTATGAAACTAGACTTAAAAGTCTGTGTAGGAAGAGGTGTGTACTGCATCTCATGTAATGTCACTGAGTGGTAAAGTACAGAATAATCATGGGCTCTGTTTTAGTGTAAGTCAGAGAAAGTGGGTAAGACTCCCTCATTTGCTTGTTAAATTAATGTTTGTCTTAACAGAACACAGTATGGGACACTTTAAATTGGGGATTCGCTTATTTCTGCTATAGGGAGTGAACTGATGCTATATTTGCAGAAAACCTCTTTCGAGATCTTTTAAATTTTTATCTACATTTGAAGAGCAGCACAACCTTCTCTCAGTGCCTACTTTATCATGCTATTTGTCACACTGTACAGCTCATAGCAGTCTGATGGTCCATTCGTATTCCTCCTTTAGCCCTGGAGCCACTCTGATAGTAATTCAGGGACAGAGGTGATACTCAAGTCATTTTACAAGGGTACATGTCTCCCATCCATCACATTTTCTGGATACATTTATGGAGCTTTGTTTCATGTCTCCTTTGCCCTATGTCTGTTCCTTGCTTTTCCCTGTCTATGTGTAGTTTCTCTATACTCTTCAGCTGTCCTTATTTTTCTGTGGACTGAATGATGACACAAACGTTCAATTAGTACTGGAAGAGTAAAATTTATGTCGAATGTACAGTTATCCTATGATGTGTCATTAGCACCAAATAGATTTATCTCCAGAAATGTGTGGAACTTATTTTAATGTACGCTAAGGGAGAACAGAGGCCCCCTGCCGAAGAGTTCCTTTAACGTGTTAAATGATGTCCAGTTAAAATCAAATAAATGCTAATGTACAGTACATAAACAAAAATAAAAACAGTCTAGCTAAAATATGAAAAGTAATCTTTATGATGATCATTGCTGTGACTTACACAACAAATGAGCCAGATTGGGGAAACAAATGTTCAGAAGGGTTAAATCTGTGGAGCCAGCTGTTCTACAAACTATTCTCATCCTCATCTTAATAGTGAGCTGTGAAACCGTGTTTCTTTTCCAGACCTCAGTCCCACTGGTTAAATGAGTTGCACAGTATTTGATTACAGAGTATAATCAACATGTTGCAAAACTGAGTGAATAATTCATAATGTGTCATTTATCTGACAAATTTTGCCTCTGTTTCTGTTTGCCAGTTGTCAGTGAGCAGATTATTATGTTCTCAAATGCATCCCTTATTTGAATTTATTTGCTGGATATTTTTCTCAAATGATTCTTATTCTGTGCCTCATCCACAGGCAGTTTGTTGTGAGTGTTCAGCACTGGAAAATGCAGTTATTTTTATTTATTTGGCATATGGATCATGTGATATTCCTCTGTTTCCTGAACGGATGACACCTAGAACAAAATGAAACTTCAATATCAAAATTCTACATCAATTTTCTACCAGTATACACCAAAAATTCTTGGGTAAAAGCCAGCATGCCCCACTAGACTACAAACTCAAGGCACAATCTAAGAATAGGAGACGGATACTTTAGGTGATCCATTAGGTGATCCATTTAGGTGATCTGAGGATCACCTCAGATCATCTAAAGACACCTATGTAATGCCAAGGAGATTTGAGTGTGCTGAGTCTCTGAGCAGCCACTGTGATATGTGAAGAAACTACAGCAACTGGGGATCTCATCCTCTCAGTTCTCTTCTGATATTAATCTGGGCTAACATTGCTGCTCAAAAAATATAATTATTTCAGTCTCTTCACCTTTTCCAAAATAGCCTTATGGACAGATAACTGTAAACTGGGAGGGGGAATCTGCTTGGAGAGAGGAATTAATCTATAACCCGTAAAGCAGCCAAAGAGTTAGGCCTCACTGTTAGAGAGAATACTTTCTTTCTTGTCTCCTAGTTCTTTTATTTCTGGTTGTGTAATGGCCCAGTTTCTATAGAAGAGCTTCTCACTCTCCTTGACTTCCTCCCAGAATGCTTTAGGGACTCTACTACCTTTTCAGGTTTCCTCTTAGGATTTGCCATATGGAGAGCAAAATAGTTCTTAAAAAGATAAAGAATATTTCTGAGTGATTATATCTACCCAGCCAGCAAGCATCTAGCTCAGTGGGATTGTGCCCAGTAAAGGTAGGTTTCTACAAAGCTGGGCATTTCTGGAATGCAAGACTTAATGTGTATAAGACTTAATGAGCCATATTTGGTGTCTTAGAGGAAGGAATGTACAGAGGATGAAGTCAAAGATTTTATTAAAAATTTAATTAGGTATTTCTGAAAGTAAGTCTTTCATCCATCTTTACAGTTTTGTAAGGACTTTTATAATTGCAGTGGCTTGCATAAAAATGTTCACTATAGGAACAAAATTCCTCTGCCACATTTTTTATTATTATTTCCTATGTATATGTCAACACATGAGTCCAGTTCTGCACAATACTTGTGTTCATAGCATTTACCCCTTGAACTAAATCTAAGACTTGAGTAACATTTCCCATGTAAAAAGAAAATGTCTTTAAGAATAACTATAGCAGAATTGGACACTGTTGTGATGCTTATAAAATGCTTTTAATGTTTTTGGGTTATATTGCAAACTTTGGCTGCATTCTTCACAGATTGTCAAATTCTGGGGACTTCCATGGTCTGGGATCTGAAACTTGTGACTGACATCTATATGATAGAACAGACTCAGGGCTGAAATTTTTATAGGTCTGAAAGATAAACAGAAATAATTTGTAATTCTGCATGGAATGGGTTCAAGAGAGAATGTTCTCTCAACCTGTTGTGTCCACTTGACCTTAGAGATCCATAACTTTCTTTTGTAAAAAAATACGTCATTCTTTAAAAAGTCATCACTAGGAACTGCTGTGGAAGTATGCCCTTTCTCACAGAGCCTGTGCCCTCTGAATTTTCCATTACTGTATCTACAACTCATCCATAACTGTCTGTTCTGTCAGAATCTTAATCAATCAAATCAATCAATCAGTGAATAAATCTTGTACCTTTCTTTGCATGAACACACTTAATCTTGTTTTGTGTAAGCATTACCAGTGAGCCTCTGGCCCCAAGTGAGGCATGTGAGCCATTACAATAAAACAGATTATGCCACTGCTTTATAAACTAATTGATTTTTTCAGCATGTAATTCTTCACAGAATTTGATTTTATTTACATTTGTCTATAGAAAGTGATATATTTTACCTGACCTAAAATGAATCTTTCAACAATATTCAGCTTTATAAGACTTCATTCAGAGGCCTATCTGTGACCACTTTGGACAGTTAGACCACAAAGCAATTTCATATTGCCAGCTTTGAATTTCCTTTGTGTTGGAACATTCTTTCTTTTATATCAATTGCTTTGCTAATTTGCACCTCAATCAGTTCTCATTGCTTCCCAGATCAAAATTACTGATAGCCAGCCTAACTCCTAGAAGAGCTCCATTCTGTCATTGTATTGATAACAGAGTAGTTTAAATACAGCAGCATAAATAGGGATTGTCAGGAATAAATTTAAATTACTCTGGGACGTGTCCTGGTTTCAGCTGGGATAAAGTTAATTGTCTTCCTAGTAGCTGGTACAGTGCTATGTTTTGAGTTCAGTATGCAAAGCATGTTGATAACACTGATGTTTTCAGTTGTTGCTAAGTAGTGTTTAGACTATAGTCAAGGATTTTTCAGCTTCCCATGCCCAGCCAGGGCACAGGAAGTTGGCACAGGACACAACCAAGGCACCTGACCCAAACTGGCCAACGGGGTATTCCATAACATGGGACGTCCCATCTCGTATAGAAACTGGGGGGAGTGGGAGTGGGGGATCGCCGCTTGGGTACTAGCTGGGTGTCAGTCGGTGGGTGGTGAGCAATTGCACTGCACATCATTTGTACATTCCAATCCTTTTATTATTGCTGTTGTCATTTTATTAGTGCTATCATCATAATTATTAGTTTCTTTTTTCTGTTATATTAAACCGTTCTTATCTCAACCCATGAGTTTTTCTTCTTTTCCTGATTTTCCCCCCCATCCCACTGGATGGGGGGGAGTGAGTGAGCAGCTGCGTGGTGCTTAGTTGCTGACTGGGGTTAAACCATGACAGTCCATTTTGGCACCCAACATGGAGCACAAAGGGTTGAGATAACAACAAACCTGACCAGAGCTTGTTAAAACAAATTTATTACAAGAATTCATTATATAGGTCTAATAGTCACTGGTCATTATGTTGATTTATGTGTTCTTAGAGTTGTTGCTCTGGTTTTTATAGTTCTGTTATGTATCACCTCGCTTGCTATATGTAGTCCCTCTTCTGCTGCTTATCATCCGTGGGAGGTGGATTAAGGTTTTCGCCTTGTATTGTATAACACTGGCTTATGCTATGATAAAGTCATCGGTTGTGGGATTAATCCAGTATTTGCACTCAGCATTGTGACCTTTATACTGCGGGAGCCATCTGTGGGAAACTATTAATAATTACACCATTTACCTTTCCTCCATGGAAAACCAGTCTATGGGTGGGATACCTTTCTTCCCCTCTCCTTTCTCCTTCAGTCCAGTTACAATAGTGTTTGAGAATTTTGAAAAATTTGAATACTCCTGGGGTGTTGGGACTAGCACGGTCCTAGCCCTACTGCTAGGAATTAGCATGCTCCTGAATGTGGTTCAGCTCTTGTTTAAGGTTAAACAACTATTTAAGAAGATCAACCAGAGATGTGCCCCAAGGCTGGATAATTATGAGTGGCAGGGTGTGTGGGGTAGTATGGGTAAGTACCTAGAAAAGTGGGCACCTCCAGCGTTTTGGAAATTCACCCCTGAACAAGTGCAGAATCCTGAAGAACTAGTAAAATATTTGGAAAAGGTATGCTGTCACCCCGGCAGCTCCAGAGAGATACAAATCATTGCAATGTGCTGGGGCCTGGCCCAAGCCTATTGAGCCCTGTTCGACACCACTCAGTACCCTCAAGGGGAAGAGAAGATCTCTGGACCTAACAACAAAACGATGAGCACTGCGGTTACCCAAACCTCAGCAACGGCTGCTGCGGCCCCTCCAGCCCTAGCGATGAGCATTGCGGCCACCCAGACCTTGGCGACAGCCACAGCGACCCCTCCAGCCCCAGCGATGAGATCTGTGGCTACCCAAACCTCAACAACAGGCACTGCAGCCCCTCCAGTCCTGGCAATGAGCATGGCAGCTACCCAAACCTTGGCAACGGGCATTGTGGTCCCTCCAGCACCACCGATGAGCACTGCTGCTACCGAAACCTCAGCGACAGACACTGTGGTTATCCAAAACCCGGCGAGCAGTACTGCAACTGAACCCGCAGACCAACCTGCACCAGTATCAGTTGCCCCTGTACAGAAAAGGAAATATTCAAAAAAATCAGTTCGCTTAGTGAAGGATGAAGGTGAACCAGGGTCATCATGGGAACCAGAGGAAGAGGCAGAACCAGAGCTAATAACCCGGTCCCTATCCTTGAGTGAGCTGCGGGATACACAAAAAGATTTTGGCCACCGTATAGGTGAGCATATTATCACCTGGCTCCTCTGATGCTGGGACAATGGGGCTAATAGCTTGGAATTAGAAGTTAGGGAAGCCAAGCAGCTGGGATCGCTTGCCAGGGAAGGTGGTATTGACAAGGCAATTGGAAAGGGGACACAAGCCATCAGCTTCTGGAGGTGACTCCTGTCAAGCGTGAAGGAAAGGTATCCCTTTAAGGAAGATGTTATATGTCAATCAAGCAAGTGGACCACCATGGAAAGAGGTATCCAATATCTGAGGGAATTAGCCATGCTAGGGACAATTCATCATGACCCGGACAACTCACAATTACCCAAAGATCCAGACGAAGTCCAATGTACATGACCCATGTGGCAGAAGTTTGTATGGAGCACACCATCGTCCTATGCCCACTCACTGGCAATAATGACCTGGAAAGATGAAGACGCACCGACAGTGGATGAAGTGGCTCACTAACTCTGTCAATATGAAGAAAATCTCTCTTCCTCCCTACAAGCCTGCATTTTGGCTGTGGAGAAGCTGTCCCAGGATTTCCAGCAATTCAAAGAGGATATGTCCTATTCCCCACATGTAAGGACCGATGTCTCAGCTATTAGGATTAGAGAGAGAATATAGAAGGTACACACTGCGAGGTGCCCTGTGGTTTTACCTATGTGATCAGGGAGAGGACATGAGGAAATGGGATGGAAAACCTACCTCGGTCCTAAATGCACAGGTATGTGAGCTGCGAGGAAAAAACATCACAAAAGGGGATTCTACCAGGAAAAATGCCGCTCCAGTTTCCAAACAGAGTAGAAGGGCTGATCTTATTTCTGATCCTCTTGAAGGGACTTCTGAGCCAATTCTACGAGAAGGGAGTACTGGATACTCTGACCAGAATTAGAGGGGGCCTGCCTCCATCCAGGTGTAGGAAAGGGATAACTGGGTCCATTGGACCATGTGGATTCGATGGCCTGGCATGTTAGACCCACAGGAGTATAAGGGTCTAGTAGACACCGGTGCACAGTGTACTCTAATGCCATCAAGTTATAAAGGGACAGAACCCATTTGTATTTCTGGTGTGATGGGGGATCCAAAAAGTTGACTGTATTGGAAGCTGAAGTAAGCCTAACTGGGAATGAATGGCAGCTACTAGGAAAACAATTAACTCTACCCCAGCTGAAACCAGGGCAGACATCATTCCATTTAAAGGTAACTAGAATGACATTCTACTGTTGGAAATCCCTTCCTTCTCCTAAGATTAGTAAAATTCTGGAAGACAGTATCTGTTGCTTGGACTTCATCTCAGCTCAAAACAAAGCTGCAGGCAGATCAAGAAAAGTCCAGAAAGAGCAATTCTGAGGCCTTGCAAATTCAATATTGGTACTAGCAATGGCAACTTTGCAGGGCTACAAGGTTACAGCATGTGCGCAAGGTGAGGACCAAGACAGTTCCTGATACCTTCCAAGCGTAACCGTGTATACCTGGAATGTCTATTACCATTGCTAGTAACAGGTCACAAGCTTTCTACTGAGTTTGCGAGGACTGAAGCTTGTCAGGCTTGGTCTCTCTGAACTTTTCTTGACCTGCATGTAGCTTTGTTTTTCTTGGTTTAACTGTGACAGCAATTTCTCTAATTGACCAGATGTCAAAGGCTAATTTGGTTTCCCTGGTTTCCCTGGATAGTAGAAACAAGCAGTTATTCTATGTAGAATTAGATATTCAAAAATCTAAATACCAGTGTGTTGAGGCATGGTAACAGGAGCTGAGGATGGGAGACACAGAATGTGAGGTACAGTGGGGGGCATCAGGCATGGGATGATAAGAGATAGGGCACAGCATTGATACTGGAGACCCCACAACAGTAAACAGTAAAGAATTGGAGCAGGACAAAGCTTGTTCTAGGGGTAACAAAGATAACAAAGAAATAGTATCTAACATATATAAAAAGCACCATGTATGGTAAGTGTGAATGTAACATGGAGCTTCATACCAAAGAAGAAAGAGCAAAGGTTTAAAGGAGTGTTAGCAAACATATAAAAGCTACCTGGAGTGAATCTCTGAGGAAGAAATTAAAAAACATGGACATGAACATCATTTTCCTTTTGGTGAAGGACTCCAGGTGCTGACAACGCACCATAACCCACTCCTGCCATCACCACCATCACCACCTGATTGAAAGCATCCATTTTAAGGTTCTAAAAGAATTCTATCTGGACTAAGTGTAATGAAGACAGAGGTTGAAATGGTTAACTTTTGTAACAAAGCAAGAACTAC
The DNA here is from genome assembly GCF_929443795.1 of Astur gentilis. Taxonomy (NCBI): domain Eukaryota; kingdom Metazoa; phylum Chordata; class Aves; order Accipitriformes; family Accipitridae; genus Astur; species Astur gentilis. The sequence goes on along the minus strand of NC_064890.1, from coordinate 20,315,886 downwards.
TTTATGTGAATACCCCAAGTAAAAATTTGGAAACGTAGAACTGAAAGGTTAAAGAGGTACTAGTTCACCCTTTAGAACAGTTTCCTAGAAACAAATAATCTGCATTAAATTCCAAGGGCAACACTTAAAATTCTTCTGCCACAGTGATGGGAATACACTTGTTCCTTTGCTTCTTTGTGCCCTTGTATATATACAGATTATATGAGGGGTCTATTTTCAAGATATGAAGTGTGCAGAAATTATTTAGAGTGCTGCATAGTATAAGTTTTTATCTTTATGTGATCACAAAAAAACCCAACCCAAACCTAAAAAAGGAGATTTCTCCAGATACCAGATAGGCCTTTTTCTAGTTCCAGGATGTGGAGCTTAAAGTGGCCGGCAAGAGATAACTGAGGATCAGGTCCATTTTGCTTGTAAGACTTAACGTTGACAGTAAAGAGGAAAATGCATATGAATAGCTGATCTTTTTACATTACAGGCAATGGAAAACCAAATTTTTAAAATTACATTCCTCAACTTACACTAGAATCAGCATGGAACAAATTTGATCTTCATTTCTATAGCACCCAACTTGGTGGGGCTCCATTCCTTAACTATGACATTTTAATACTGCTATGATGAAAATAATAATTCAACATAAGAGCAGTCCATGCTCAAATAACTGATTTATTTTGAATACCACTATGTGGAGTTTCTCAGTAAATTAGCACAGACAATTAAGCACAGGTGTTTTGAAAGGTTCTTGTTAGCTGTCCAAGATATCAGAATTTACGAACAGAATGCTTTCCTCTCCCTCAGAGAATTTCCATTAAAAAAAATATCCAGAATACTTTCCAACTAATGATAAGCAACTGATATAACAAGAACTGACAGGTCACAACTTGCTCCTTCATCCTAATTCAAAGCTGTAGATTTCATAAAGTTTTAAATGTGTTTAAATATGCAAAAACTCAACAGGAAATTCCTGGTTTAAAGTGCCTGCTATCTTCACCTGAACAGTCACAATATGAAAGAAATTAACTTTTAAAGTGCATCTGTTGAACCATTCTGATAACTGATATTCTGAAAAAGTCTAGCCAAAGCATATTTTTAAAATGTAGTCATTTTATTTCTCAGATAATATTGCATGGTACTTCATAATTCAAAAGCACTTTTATAAATGTTTTAGCACACAAAAATGACCTTCTTAAAATGCATGCTAGCTCTGTATTCACAAAAAGAAAAATAACAAGGTAAAAGAGAGAAGTTCAACATGACCTGGCACTGTGCGCTCGCTGCCCAGAAAGCCAATTGTATCCTGGTCTGCATAAAAAGAAATGTGGCCAGCAGGTTGAGGGAGGGGATTATGCCCTTCTACTCCACTCTTATGAGACCCCACGTGGAGTACTGAGTCCAGCTCTGGGGCCCCCAACGTAAGAAGGACATGGACCTGTTGGAGCGAGTCCACAGGAGGGCCACAAAGATGATCAGAGGGCTGGAGCACGTCCCCTGTGAGGACAGGCTGAGAGAGTTGGGGTTGCTCAGCCTGGAGAAGAGAAGGCTCCAGGAAGAACTTGCAGCAGCCTTCCAGTACCTAAAGGGGGCTTATAAGAAAGCAGGGGAGAGACTTTTTACAAGGGCATGGAGTGATAGGACAAGGGGTAATGGCTTTAACCTGAAAGAGGGTAGATTTAGATGAGATATTAGGAAGAAATTCTTTATTGTGAGGGTGGTGAGACACTGGAACAGGTTGCCCAGAGAGGACGTGGATGCCCCATCCCTGGAAATGTTCAAGACCAGGTTGGATGGGGCTTTGAGCAACCTGGTCTAGTGGAAGGTGTCCCTGTCCATGGCAGAGGGGTTGGAACTAGATGATCTTTAAGGTATCTTCCAACCCAAACCATTCTATAATTCTATGATATGATTCTATGAAAATATATTTTTTTTTTAGTAAAGAAAGAATGCAAGTGAAAAAAAAAAAACCTCCATAAGTACTGCAAAATTATTACTGCAAAACCACATTATATTCTATGAATATATTTAAGTATTTTCAGAACATTAACTAGCAATGATTTAATAGTATTTTTTTTCTGTAACAATTTTAACAACTAAGATTACAGGAAGGAATGATGGCTAAAATTCCAAATTTTCAGTAATCCTGAAGGGCACCCCCAATAAAAGTTAATTTTATTAGTACTTAAGTTTTAAGCTTTGATTCTCCCCCTCATAATACTTTTAATTTATTATATAACAGAATATTAAGGAAATAAAGAAAGATCTCCAAATAATATTTCTTAGGAAGATATGCAAACTCTTTTTTACAAACCTGATTATATTAATATTTATACATTATAAATAGTTTCACAAGAACCAGACACATCACGAAAATTTACTAAGACATGGCTAAAAAGGAATTAACATAAAATAATTATGAAAGGATCCAATTTACTACCCCCAATCTTGAATTTCTTTAGAGGATATTGATTTTGGAGTTTCACCTTGATAAGGTGAAATATCAAAATATCTCCTGACATGTCCAAAAAATTCAGAAGAGCTTTAAGAAATTGAATTTTGAGGGTTTTCAGGCATGAACCCTATCTTCAAGGCTGCATCCTTGAGGAATCACCAGAAGCTTGAGAAACACTGGGGTCTAGAAGGAAATACAGACTTGGGTGACTGGGTGAGAGACCTCCTAGTGCTTCCATACCTGTAACTCCTGAGTAGCTTGGTATTAGTCTAGGATCCTTCTCACTTCTGAACAGCCTTCAGAATGGCTTTTGAGAATTCCTATGGGTGAACAAGCTTCAACAAGTTTCTGATATCTGCCAGTCAAGGAGGGCTGTGTCTGTTATCTGCATGGTTCTGATATTAATTTGAAGTAGGGTTTGATTCTAAATAACCTTAGTAAAAAATTAGTGTTAATACTTGTCTATCATTCTGTATAACCTAGGTGTCACAACGTCATCAGTTGTTCTATTCTAGCTGAGTGAAAAGCAGAGTAAGTAAAATGGGATAATTTCTCCATACACCAAAATATATTTTTTTCTTTATTTTACCATCATGCTCTAGTCTGTAACTTTCAGTTGGGAGTATAATTTTAAAAAAGTTCTTTCTCTTTCTTGAAAATATATTTGGCTATAAAGTACATTTGTAGGGTTCTTGGGTTTAGGCATGACATACCACGTTCCTTGGTATTATATGATATTAATCTTTGAGATTCCTATCATGAAAACAGTCAAAAGGAGCACTAAATTCAGCTGGCTAACTAATATTCATTAAAAAACTTTTCTATATATAACATATGTATCTACATATGTGTTTGTCTTCCTTTATGTATATGTTTAAGCACATGTACAATTGTGTCTTTTCATGTTTGGACCATGAGGGAAAGATAACTGATAACAATACGTCCTCCAGAAGCTGTATTCCTCTATTACGTTTTCCAACAGATAATTTGAGTTTAAATGACAGTTTGGGATGGTTGCTAACATGGGATAATATTCAATATCAATCAAGAGTTTGTAACATTCAATATCATACACTCAACACTCAATAGGACTTAACAGTTAGCTTCTGTGAGCTTAGAATCTTATACAGAAAAGCAATGGGCCGCAGTCGACTTCTTTCTGAGTACTTTATTCCCCTACTGATCATTAGATATTATGAATGTCAACACCTTGACAATGGAAACTGGACAAAATCCTAGCATAGACATCTGAGCTTACAAATTATTAAAATAATTAGATTTTTAAATTAAGTCATAATTTGATTTAATAATGTTTGTCTTTACTAGCCTATTCTACTGTAAAATTTAGAATTATATTTGCTTTTTTTTTTTTTCTTCTGATATCAGTTTGATCTTTTTATTGCATTCACTTTGATATGTGACCGACCCCTTAGGGCTACAGAGGTTGCTGCGTGCAGAATTCTAATCTTTAAAGGACTGCATTTATATTGCCAGTAGAGAGCAGTAAGTAGCTGTCTCCTTTTGAATTTAGGCAGAAAGCTTCTGAGACAGCAGAAGAAATTAAAACTTTTTGGTCAGAAAGCAGCCTACCTTCTTTCAAAGTGGCTCACTGAGAATACAGCTAAGATATCCCAACTCTCTACTAGTGTGTTAATTTGTAGGTTCTTTTGTTCTTAACAATTCCTCACATATAACAAGTCTATCACGGTAGCTGCTGAGTATCTGTCATTTAGAATATATTTTATAATGTACTGAAAATGCATCTTTTTGATACTTTCTCTTCTCACTGACCTCTTTTTGCATCATAATCATATTGTCATTAGCAGATTCCACAACAGTACATGTTCCATTGCATCTCTGTATTGGTTTTGTGTGGCAAGGTTTTGGTAGCGGGGGGGTTACAGGGGTGGCTTCTGTAAGAAGCTGCTGGAAGCTTCCCCTGTGTTCGAGAGAGCCCATACCAGCTGGCTCTAAGAAGGACCTGCCGCTGGCCAAGGCCGAGCCCATCAGTGATAGTGGTAACGCCTCTGTGATAACATTTTTAAGACGGAAAAAAAGTTGCTGGGACAGATAGAAATGGCAGCGGGAGAGAGGAGTGAGAACATGTAAGAGAAACAGCCCTGCAGACCCCCAGGTCAGTGCAGAAGGAGGGGAGGAGATGCTCCAGGCACCGGAGCAGAGATTCCCCTGCAGCCTGTGGTGAAGACCCTGGCGAGGCAGGCTGTTCCCCTGCAGCCCAGGCAGGTCCACGGGGGAGTGGATCTACACCTGCAGCCCAGGGAGGACCCCACACCAGAGCAGGTGGGTTCCCAAAGGAGGCTGTGACCCTGTGGGAAGCCCACGCTGGAGCAGGCTCCTGGCATGACCTGTGGATCTGTGGAGAGAGGAGCCCACGGAGCAGGTTTTCTGGCGGGACTTGTGACCCCGTGAGGGACCCATGCTGGAGCAGTGTGCTCCTGAAGGACTGCACACCGTGGAAAGGACCCACGCTGGAGCAGTTCGTGAAGAACTGCAGCCCGTGGGAATGGCCCATATTGGAGAAGTTCATGGAGGACTGTCTCCCGTGGGTGGGACCCCACGCTGGAGCAGGGGAAGAGTGTGATGAGGCCTCCCCCTGAGGAGGATGAAGCGGCAGAAAATAATGTGTGATGACCATAAACCCCATCCCCGTCCCCCTGTGCTGCTGGGGGGGCTTGGTGGTGAAATCCGGGAGTGAAGTTGTGCCTGGGAAGAAGGGAGGGGTGGTGGGAAGGTGTTCTCAGATTTCGTTTTATTTCTCATTACCTTGCTCTTGTTGATTTTTAATAAATTCAGTTAATTTTCCCCAAGCTGAGTCTGTTTTGCCCGGGACGGTAATTGGTGAGTGATCTCTTCTGTCCTTATCTTGACCCACAAGCTCTTTGCTATATTTTGTCTCCCCTGTCCAGATGAGGAGGGGGAGTGATAGACCAGCTTTGGTGGGCACCTGGCGTCCAGCCAGGGTCAACCCACCACAGTCTCACTGTCCCAAAGTGCACACAGTATTCAAATATTCTGAGCAACCCTGTTTAGAAAGGTATGTGTCTTTCACATGTCGAGTGATATTTTCATAAGAAATACAAATCCAACATGTAAAGTCTAGATCTTGATCAGAACCTCTGTACAATCTTTCTAGCCAAACTTTTATGCAGATATATCTCTGCATATTAAATTCTGTTTCGTTTCCTTAGCAAATCAATATTCTAATATTCAGTTAAAGTCAGTTAAACAATCTTATGTTGAATAGTTTAGAAACGCATACATTCTCTAATTATTAAGTATTTAAATGCATGTCTACTGCTATGTGATACAATAAGTTGTATTTTATGTACTAAGAAACTTTGAGTTCCAGTGTCAAAATGACAGAAAGTCTTTGTGAATAACTGTTGTTTCAGCACAGCCAAGCCTAAGACTGAAGAAAAATCCATTCAACCTCCTCTGAATTAGACATATGTTTGTTCTTCTTACATAATTAAAATCAGGGCAGGGACAGGGGGAGGAAGCAGAGAAAGTATTTTTCCAACACTTAAAAAAGCATGGGGAAAATCAAGAAAATTAGTCCTGCATGTCTCTAATGGTTTCTGTATGTACTCCAATAGCAATATTGCTGCCTTTTGATCAGATACCTTAGTGCTTACAACACTCACTGTAAGATGTTGGAGATCTAACATAGCTAAGGACTGGTTTGGGTTCACTTCTACAACTCTTCTCAAGAGAAGTAAACAGTTTCAACCTGTTGAAATAATGGATAATAGCATAACACAAGTACCTCTTTCAAGCTGAAAGTATTTAGTCAACCTAGAATGACAGATCTTGTGCTTGTCAATGAACTTACTGCTTTCAAAATAAATGCATGTTCACCTTTGGACTTTACAGGGAATTATTTAAAGTTCATTCTTGGAGAGTTTTGGTAACAATGTAGGTAAAATTTTAATAGGTTTTGCTGAAGAAGCATCTTTCAACAAGGCATGTTTATTCTCATCATGTTTTCTTGTAGAAAATTTATCTTCTCTTCTCCCCCCCCCCCCCCCCCCCCCCCCTTTTTTTTTTTTCCTGGAATTTATTTTTATCTCATTTATTTTGCTGATATAAAACTTAACTGAACATGACTTTCTTCTTAAGGGACATGTTTCTTCATGTTTTTTGTTGTTTGGATTCTCTTATAATGTTAGAACAGTATCTCTAAAGAAGTTTTAAAGAGGCTTTCATCTTTTATTTTGGAAGCTGTTTTTAATGCTTCGTTTAAAAGGATTAGTCAGTGCAATATAAAAGATAAAATGGTTTAATAAAGTTTTTATTTTATACTCTTTAGTGCTGCTTTTAGGCTGAATATCCATTCATTACAAAGAACCAGGCAATATTTCTTAGTTGAAAAAGGCAAGTGATATAAAAAGACCACTGTGGCTTGCTACAGACAGTTCTTTATGGATCAGTAATTTCTTCACAACTATGCTTCTAATAGGCCATCACAGAGGAAACTGTTCAACTGTATTACTGTCTAATCAGATGTGGCATCTGTCAATCGTGCCTGATTTAGCTTTAACAATGGCTGGACTACATATCAGGATACAGGCTGACCATCTAACAACAAAATAAAGTCCAAATAGTACTGTATAGTGGCAATAGACACCACAGACATGGAGAGAGTTGTAATGTCTGAAAACAGAGTTATTTATAAAGGTAAAAAGTTTTTGTTATTTTGATGACAAAAATTTCAGACTACTAGCTAAACTTTATGCTAATACCATTAACCTGCTGTCTGAAGGGAAGGATGTTTCCTCTTGCATGACTTGCTGAGGGCATACAAACAAGACATGGGGAAAGAAAAGTGGAAGCTAAGCTTGAGTCACTGTTCTATAAGAATCAAACTAGTAGTGTCAACCCAAAAGAATAAATTTACTATATGGAATGTCTTTTTATTTTCCATTTTTGATTAAAAAAAAAAGGGAAATGTATGTAGGAAAGCCTATTAAAAAGATAGAGGGATAGACAGATGAATTCTGCAGAAAAATTACGAGTGAGATTTACTTTTCTCAATACTGTTCTGAGAGCCTCCCAGTGTCTCTGTGTTTGTTAGACCAGGAGTCATTCTGTATATGTGAATCTTTCTGCATCTACTGGTGCATGTTTTGTTAACAGCCTATGGAAATAGATAGATACATGGGAATATATCTGGAATGGTAATGCTGAAAACTTCAGTTTTCTGTGTAACTGGGGTGTAATTATGTCTCTCAAGAAAACAGCTCTCTGACAATCAGATTCTGCCAATAGACCTTAACCCTGACTGTGACTGACCATCTCCAGAGGAAAGATGTCTTTTTTTAAGTCTTCAAGAGAATTTAGGCATTGGCCTCTCTGCTTGTACTACCACACAAGGATGCCAATTAATGTCATTTGCAGTGTGGATTCTTGTTGATTAGAAATGGTACTAAACCCAGTAAATCATTTCACACAGGCGATTGAATAACTGTCAGAGGCTAACACCTTCTGTCACTACTGATCTGGTACAGATGTGAAGAAGTGACCTAGAGGTGTAAAGCTCTATCTTATTACCAGCTATATGGGCAGTCCATCCTATTTAACTTTAATTATTTACTTTTGTATTGCACTTGTTTCTCTTTGTTCAGCAGGAAATACCCACAATCTTCAGCAACGCTCAAAGACAATTGAGCTATTTTATTTTTAAATGTGATATTCGGCCTGTATGTTAGGGGGAAAGAAAGCTAAATTAAGCATTCTTCTTCCACATATTAATATAAGGTACTAATTTTCTCATTTTTTTTCTGTGTTTCATTCTGTTACCTTTTCTTTTTCCCATTCTCAAGATAGGAGAAATCTTTCCAAGCATCAGGATAAAAACCTTAAAGCATCTAAGAGGATGAGACCATTTGACTGGGGGCACTGCAACTCAGGATTCTGACTTTATCTGAAGCAAGATTTTGACATCTTGATATTCTGGTGTAATATGCTAGGAAAACAAGAACAAAAATGTGGGTAGTGTGTGTGAAAATCTCTGGGCTAAGATGGCTAATTCTAGTCACAGTGCTTTCAAATAATGAGCTCATTACTCTCCTATTACCATTGTAGCAAGTCATCTCATTGTGCTTCAGCACTTCAGCATCTCAGGACACATCCTACCCATTTTAAGCATCTGCAAAACTCCTTTTAGTAGTTAAAACTCTACTGAGTATTGATTTAAACTCTAAAAGACAGAGACACAGAGGAGGAGGGGAGAGAGAAAGGGGCGCGGGGGAAGAAAGAACTAGGAAGAACCAAATTTGGCATAAAACCAGGGAAATGTGTTAGATTTTGAATTACATCACATTGGTATATTTTGAATTGACTACATTAGATTTGGAGTGGGTTAATCTTTACTTTACATAGTAAATATTGCAGAAATGTTAAACTGATTTCCCAGAGGTCAGCTCAGCTGTTTTATACAGAGATTTTAGATAGGTTAGGGGAGTTTATCCAGGATTACTCTCCCAGTCACACATGCCTAACTTTTGCCTACATTTATCTTTAGAATAACTGATACACTCATCTTTCATCTTTCTTATGATCTTCATAGTTGTTCCCAGAAGCCCTAGGGACATACATATGCACTATTGTCCTGGGTTCAACTGGGATAGAGTTAATTTTTACAGGAACCTGGGAGGTGGGGGCATAGCCGGGGCAGCTGACCTGAACTAGCCAAGGAGCTATTCCATACCATGTGCCATCACGCTCAGTATATAAATGGGGAGCAGGCCGGGGGGTGGTCTCGGTTTTCGGTGGGGGAAGTGGTGGAGCGTCGGGTCCCGGGTGGTAAGCAGTTGCACTGTGCATCACTCTTTTTGTATACTTTTTCATTAGTGCCGTTGTTGTTGTAATCTCTTTGTGTTTGTCCCAGTAAACTGCCTTTATCTCAACCCTCGAGGTTCCAGTTTCTTTTCTTTTCTCTCCTCCGTCTCCTCCCCATCCCACCAGAGGGGGGCGGAGGACTGAGCGAGCGGCTGCGTGGTCCTTTGTTACCGGCTGGGCTGAAACCATGACAACTATAGATCCAAATATTGTATTACGAATGGCAAGGATCCTTAGATCATCTTAATTTGCATTGACTACAGGACTTGAAGGAATACATGCATTCCAAAAGTCTTTTGGTTTCTCCAAACCAAGAATTATGCACTTATCTGGGCCCTAAGGAGTCAGGAGCAGGTTTTAGATCTGCCAACAGGATGTTTTAAATTTCTCATGTTAAACACAAACATTAAGAGTTTAGGACCACCTTGCCATTTCTTGTAAAACGTTTTCAATACCAATGATATTGCCATAATAAAATAATAATAATAACAACAACAACCACCACCACAATTTATCAAAGTAGGTCTTCCTTCTGTCATGTCCTTCAGCCTTTCCTTGTGAACTATTTCTGTTAAATTATTCCTATTTTTGCAAAGTGAAAAAGTACACAAGTGTGACTAGGTTGTACTGATGAAATGCTAGTTGTGTCACCATAACCATGAAGACACATCTTCAACATCTTTGAAGAAAAACAGGGGACTACAGCAGAAGTACAAGCAGGTACTTTGAAAGAAAAAGGACAAGATTATTTCAGAGACCACAAAAGGATAAATGGAAATCGAAAATGAGTAATTACTAATAAATGCAACTTTGAGAGCTGGGTAGGGTCCATTTTAGGGCATAATTTGAACATGTATAGAATTCTGGCACAGCTTATTGCAGATACCTGGGATTGATAGCATAGGTGGAATAATCTTTAGATTGCTTACAAGACAACAAAAACCCAAACTAAATGCAGATATGCCTCTTTTCTTCAGAACTGTGTATGCAAACCCGATCAGTCTGATATCCTGTACTGATACTACGCAATCTCTTTTTTATAATGAAAGGGAAATATACCTCTACTTCTTGTACTGGTACTGGTACTTCACCTCTGAGACTCAGTTGTAATTGGCATATGACTCAATCTGTGTCACATCCTTATGGCACGAATATCGTCATCAGCCTTTTAGGCAGAGTTCATTGTCTTTGACAATGGACCAAAGCAAACCAGACAAATGGAGCCTGGTCAAATCTATTATTCTGTTTAAATTTTATTTTCCATATCTAAAAGTACATAATCATCTATCTACATTGCTATGAATATTTATTTGGTTAATATACAAAGAAATATATTGCATTTGTAACAGAAATATAGAACAGAAAAAATTCCTCAAATGTATTACTGTGGCTTAACATGTTATTCAATAATAAGTCATCTGCTATACGTGCATTTTTCAGCCTGTAACAACAAAAAATATTGTGACTTTGCTTACCAGTAAGCCTTTTGTTATTTGATATTTAGCAGTGTTCCTTGATTTACATATATAGCACACTAAGAAAGTACAGACAGGTATTATGACTGATAAATGGTGACCTGTGAAGTAATGATAATTTTACAAGTATCTGAGTCCTATCTTCTATTTAGATAGTATAATTAAGATTTAGCATCTCAGAAAGAAATAGGGTTGTTATAAGCACAAGCATAGTGACATTTTATTTGTGCTCTTTTTCAAGGCAGTTTAGACAGAAACACAGAGAATGTAAACATATCTCTTTTGATTTTGCATTAAGATACATGTGTCAGGATTTTAAGTTGTTTAAGATTCCTACTGATTTTTATGAAACCCTGGAAAGTCAAAGTATTTCTGTGAACTAAAAAAAACCCCTCTTTCGACAAGTCCTCCAAATTTGGCTTTCTTACAATTTGACCATCTGTTTGTGCTGGACCTGGATTCCTGTGTTACTGGCAGTGGCCAGTATTGTCTCAGGTGGTGAATGGAAGAGAAGAAATGGTGACATATGGTAGTAGGATGCTTAATCCAGCCGAGCAAAAACAAATTGTACTACATAAAAGCAATTACAGTTTATCTTTTATGCACTGAACATACAGAATGGCATTTTAAAGATTTTAGTAACTTACATTTTTTAAGGACTTAGTAAAAATTCATTAAAAGTCTTTAGGCTAAAAACAGATAAAAATAACTTTGCAACCTCCATTCTGAGCTGAGGGAGGAAGAAACGTGTTTATGCTATCAGTTTAGGTGATGAACTTAGGTCTAATAAGAAGAGTGAAAAGTTTCCCTTGACGGTCAACAGAGGTACCTCAAAAAGGACATTTAGAACACCTAAATTAATTTACAGGTGCCTTCCTTATATGCTTTAAAATACTTTTCATGTGGTTTTTAAAGTAGAAAAATGGAAAATTAAAGTTAAATACTATCTTCTCACAAGAAGATCTAGTTGTTTTTAAATCTATACTTTTTGGCTATCCATGCTTTTTGGTAACAGGATATGGAAACAGACTTTTCAAACAACTGAAATGGACAGATAATGTAGTGAAATTGCAGAGAAACAGTTTTACCTCCCATGTGCTGTAAAGCTGACAAATTCTGCATAGCAATGCAGATCAAGAACATCTCTTTGTGGTGGAACACAGTGCTTTGTTCTACTGAAGTTAAGATAAATGGTCTTTCTTTGTATGAAATCTTCACTCTGATACTCCATCAGTCAAAACAAACCCTATCCAGAGACTGATGTGGCCATTTATTTTTGTATATTCTACAATGTGCAGAGAAGTCACACATCTTGTCAGGCGCGGGGCGGGGGGGGGGGGGGGGGGGGGGTAGAAAAAGAATTCAGGCACAAAGAAAAGCAAAAGCAACACACTCCCCCTCCCCACCCCTCCCAACCCCCACATAAAAGACATGGAAAAAAGATCTGTCCAAGGTACAATCTCTTTTCCATAGACAACCTCTGAAAAAGGTTAAGCTGCTTAATGCATAAGTGCTGTAACTAACACATAATTATTGTTTCCACTTAATATATTTTGTATAGCATTCTGCAGTTAGGTCTTCTGAAGAAATGACCCTATTGATTCAACAGATTCCAATACCTATGACATTTTACGGGTTGGGTTTAGGGCTCAGTACAATGAAGTGGAATGATATTTAATTACTGATGTGCAGCCATTCAGTTCAGCTAATTATGATCCCTGGGGTTTAGTCATCATATGTAATTAACTTTTACTTTTGCAAAAGCTTAATGTGCTGCAAAAGCAGCAATGGCTGTGAATGTTACACTTCAAGATTACTGACAGTTCAAAATGATTTCTAAAAGACAGTTTTTCTCACTAAGTGTTAATATAGCCATCTGCTCTTAAACAATGTAAATTTGTTTTAATAGGAACACAGATATCATTATCTTTTTTTTTTTATTTTATTTTTTCTTTTAAATTTCATGGTCACAGTAACCACAGTATAAGCAAGTGGGAGAATAATTCAGCCCCGGATAAGCAATCATAATCTATTCAAATAAAACTAGCAAAAAGACTGATAAGCAATATTTGAAAGGCCAGCTGGGTTTTCTTTTGTTTTATTTTGTGGTTTTTTTTAAAGAACATCTTTCAAACCATTGCAATTACCAAAACTTAATTTGATTTGTATTGCTAGTGCATCTTAGAAGTAACTATGAAATATAAAGGTCCATATACAGCTATTTACCAAAAATAATAGTTTTGTAGAAAGCAGGTTCACTACCTCATGTGTGTTCAGTCATCTTTTACTGATCTTTGTTACAAAAAAGGGAAAATAGATCAAAGCTCTTAAGTCAGAGAATTGTATCCAGTTACAGCAAAATCTTGAGTTATGCTTAGCAAGCCAATTACAGTACATCTGTATGATACAATACAGTCAAGTGCAGTACAGCCAATTAGCTCTGAGGGAATGGGTTGGGGTACCAAAGCACTGTCACAGTTTGGTGAAACTTTCTAATCAGGCTAAAATAATCCCTTTCTCAATAGAGTTAGGTTACCTATTAACAGCATGCTATCACGTATACACCAAACAGGAGAACTCAAAACACATACCCATATTCTTTGTTTATGATAATTGTGAGGGTTACTGCTGAACAAGAAACTGATTTAATTAATGTTGATGGAACTGGCAGAGCTCAGGTTCAGGCAGGGGAGACAACAGGCACTTGGCCACAAGGCAGGCATTGAAACCAGCTCAGCCCAGCTCCGGCCATGGTGAGCCCAGGCCAGCCCTGAGACTGCACTCTCAGGTCAAGAGTACAGATCCTTATACAAAAAATGGCAAGATAATTTTTACTGGGCTACAATATAGTAGCTGCATTGCCTCACTGTGTGAGGACTGTAGCATGACAGAAGAGACTAGTCCTAACTAAAGAAAAAAACATATAAAGAGGGTGGTAATAAAAATAATATACTTTTATGAACCTTTAATAAGCCACAGAACACCTTTTACAAGTGCAAGAGAACATAAATTAGGCCAAAGACCAGGACCAGTTGCCAATGGAAGCAATATGATGGAAATTATAAAAGTTGAAAAGCTTCTGAAACATTCTGACACTCTTTAAGTAGTTTAAGCACAGAAAATCAGGATAATTCGAGAAATCATAGGATAACATAGTTAGACTAAAGTTAGGTCTCATATACCTGAAAAAATGTTCCTGACATATTTGTACTGTTGCAGATTTATGTTAGAGATGAACTAAAATTCTATTGAGAATAAACTAAAATTCTGCTTTGAGATGTTTTCCCTTTCATAGCAGAATCTCATTCATGTTGAAATACCTATTTGTAGATGAAATGGAGGAATTTAACTGAAAATTGGGCAAGATTTCCTGGTATCCTGGCTACCGCAGAGAATTTCTTTTAAAAATTAAGAACTTACACATATTCCATAGTAGGATTCATTTCTCTGATAAGTTGATAATGGTATACTGCATATACATGCATTTATTTAAAACTATATTGCATTATTTTGAGTTTATTTTTATAGTATTTTTGTACATTTTTAAATAGAATTACTTAAAACTCACTTCTTTAAATTATTTTTGAGTCATCACAGCAAGTCTTTCAACCTCTTTCTAGAAAGCAGAACATGTCTGTGTATTGGTTTTGTTTGGAAAGGTTTTGGTAGCGGGGGGGGGTTACAGGGGTGGCTTCTGTAAGAAACTGCTGGAAGCTTCCCCTGTGTTCGAGAGAGAGCGAGCCCATATTAGCCGGCTCTGAGACGGACCCGCCGCCGGCCAAGGCCGAGCCAATCAGTGATAGTGGTAACGCCTCTGGGATAACATTTTTAAGAAGGAAAAAAAGTTGGGACGGAGAGAAACTGCCGCCGGAGTGAGGAGTGAGAACATGTAAGAGAAACAAGCCTGCGGACACCAAGGTCAGTGAAGAAGGAGGGGGAGGAGATGCTCCAGGCGCCGGAGCGAAGATTCCCCTGCAGCCCGTGGTGAAGACCCTGGTGAGGCAGGCTGTCCCCCTGCAGCCCAGGCAGGTCCACGGTGGAGCAGATATCCACCTGTAGCCCGTGGAGGACCCCACGCCGGAGCAGGTGGGTTCCCGAAGGAGGCTGTGACCCCGTGGGAACCCCGCGCTGGAGCAGGCTCCTGGCAGGACCTGCGGATCTGTGGAGAGAGGAGCCCACGGAGCAGGTTTTCTGGCAGGACTTGTGACCCCGTGGGGGACCCGCGCTGGAGCAGTGTGCTCCTGAAGGACTGCACACCGTGGAATGGACCCATGCTGGAGCAGTTTGTGAAGAACTGCAGCCCGTGGGAATGGCCCACGTTGGAGGAGTTCATGGAGGACTGTCTCCCGTGGGTGGGACCCCACGCTGGAGCAGGGGAAGAGTGTGATCAGCCCTCGTCCTGAGGAGGTGAAGCGGCAGAAAATAACGTGTGATGACCATAAACTCCATCCCTGTCCCCCTGTGCCGCTGGGGGGGCTTGGTGGTGAAATCCGGGAGGGTAGTTGTGCCCGGGAAGAAGGGAGGGGTGGTGGGAAGGTGTTCTGAGATTTCATTTTACTTCTCATTACCTTGCTCTGGTTGATTTGTAATAAATTGAGTTAATTTTGCAAATTGAGTCTGTTTTGCCCGTGACGGTAATAGTGAATGATCTCTCCTGTCCTTATCTCGACCCGCGAGCCTTTTGTTATATTTTCTCTCCCCTATCCAGCTGAGGATGGGGGAGTGATAGAACGGCTTTGGTGGGCACCTGGTGTTCAGCCAGGGTTAACCCATCACAGTCTGTCAGTCAGTTGGCTTGAATATCATGTGTCATGTTGCAAGATCTCACTAGAATTAAGTAGTCAGTTAGCAGCAATCATGTAGTTTTACTGTTGCCAACTCAAGTATAGACAAGCTCAAATGTGGGTTTCAGTGGCTAGGATGTTCTAATTTCAGACACAGGTAGATTTAACAAGTACAAATTTCAGTTAATGTTTTCTTTGCATTGATTAGGAGACTTTTGCCTCATTGATCCCTGACAACCAATTACTGAATTCCAAGTACAGACAGGATGTAGAGGAAAGCTGGTATATCTCATATAAAATCAATTGTACTATTTCAAATAGTATATGTGCTGATACTTGCTTCAGGTCTTTGAAAATTATTTTTCTTATTTACCTATCTAATTCCAATAATGAGCTTCTTAAGTTGGGTAAAGTAGTTCAAAGATAGATGTATCTGATCCTCAGAGAAATGGACTGTTAGTTTTTCACCCTGCAGTATATGCAGATCAATGTATTCCTTCTCTTTTATGTTTCCCTATTCCTTCACAAGTGTTGTGTCCAATTCACTATTGTAGTGAAATATTTCTCAGCATTCTATTTTTCAGGATTTACACCCTACCACCAAATGCATGTGTTTCAGGTAAACTTATCCCAAGTGTAATGATCTGCATATTCCAAGGGTAATGTCATCATCTTCCTTTTTTTTCTAAAGCCAATTTAAATTACTCTTTCTTTGCACAACGTCTCACCTGCATGAGCATGTGTAACTCCTTCCCCTCTTGAATTCATTGTTAAATTATTAATTACTCCAAGATTCTGAATGGCAGTTTGTGACATTAGTTTGGAATAGTGGCTGTGGCTACTACTCTGTTTCTCATCTCATTGCAGAGCTGAGGTGACACAGGGGCACACATCCATATTAAAACTTCTGAATCACTCCTGAGCCTCATAGTTGTGTGGTAGGCTTAATGTTATAAGTTTTATGCTTAAAACATGAATTCCATTTAGCATCTGTTGAAGCCTAACATCTATCAGTCCCACTCTAAACTGCTATTTTATCTGCTTGGATGTTGACCACGTCCTGCTATGACTTAGCATTGCCAACTTGGTGAACTTTAGTGGACCTTAGATATTAAACCCGAGGAAACTTTAAACATGCTCAAATACTGTATTCAAGTAGCAACTGTACAAGACAGAAGGTATTCCCTTCTACTCTAGTCACTGCCCTTCAATATCCTGATATATCAGAGAGTGTACCAGCTGGTGCAAGACTTGGTACTGCTTTCTCATCACATTCTCTGAATGAGGTGTACTAGCTTGTTTTGTTTCTGCTTTATTAAATGAATTGTTATCTAATAGGCTTAATAGCTCTCATGGCAGTATTAGAAATGGAAATAATATCAAGTAATTCTAGAATTATCACTGTGAAGTGGTACTTTAATGTTGATCTCTGTTATATCAGTCACTATAGTAATAAAACAAATCCTGAACTGTATTTATCTCTCTATTGTTCAGTATCTGTTAAGGCAGTTCCCATATGATATTTACTATCCTTAATGGCTTAGACCTTTCACCAATAATATACGTCCTCAGACTCTCTTAACTTTTCTCTGAGTGGTATTGATTTATGTAGTCTTCTTAATGATTGCAGAATTTTATTTTCTGTATTTTCTCTAATATTTACCAAATGCCACATTTTTTTTAATTCAGGATTGAATCTTGGCTACTTAACAAGGCTATGCTTTGAAAAGAGGAAAAATATAAGGCAAAGTTTATTTTGGGGTGATTTTCTTAACTTTTACCATTTTAAATGTAAATATCTTATCTGCCTACCTGCCTGGGCCAGAACTGATCATATTTTAGGCCATCAGATATGCTTACTATCATTCTGCACCACATTGCTACTGCTATGCATTGTTTGTACGTGTGCAGTCTTGTTTACAGGCTTGTCTTCTGTGTCTCCAGAGGTGTCTGAAGTCTTAAATGACAAAATCTGAGGTCACAATTTATTGAACAAATCTCCATTAATTACCTCCAGTAGACTACTTGCATCAGCAGCCATCAACAGTCTAATGAGCTATGTAGTATTGAAAGGTTCCATGCAAATGCAAAAGACAAAAGTTGGGGCTACTTTGTTATCGTTACTAATTAAAAGTGATTGTTTTTCCTTACTCTCAAATAAAACCAATACCTTAATACAAAGATATTCTACTTTAACTAAGGTCTGGATTAGCAAGAATAGTCTCTATCAGTTTCCACAATAGTCTTTTAAATTAAACTTTGATCAAAAACCTGTACAGAACTCTTTTATCTAACCAAACCTGTTAGGCAGGGAGTTGAAGTGTGTAAAAGAATACTAACACTAGTACAGCAATGACAGGACTTGAAGAGTGACAGCATTATGGAAATTAAATATTAAAAACCCTATATTTTTTATTTGGTGAGTACCATATTAAAATGAAGTCAGTTCTGGGCATTTGTATCGGGTTTGGATGTGATGAGTTAAGTTTCCCCATATCAGCCCTCATAGTGTTGTGCTTTGTATTTGTAGATGGAAGATTTTTGATAACACCCTAGTGTTTTGGAAACTGCTGAGCATTGTTCACACAGCATCAGGTCTCTCCAACCTCCCTCCTCCCTCAAATGCCAGTAGGGTGGGTGTGGGCAAGAGGTCAGGATAGGACAGCCAGGACAGCTGACCCAAACTGACCAAAGGGATATTCCATACCATGTGACATCATGCTAAACCATACAAGATAAGAGAAAAGGAGTGGGGGGAATTCATTATTAAGGCGTTTGTCTTCTGAAGCAACCACTATGCATACTGAGGCCCTACTTCCCAGGAAGTGGCTGGACTTCTCCTGCTGATGGGAATTAGAGAATAAATAATTTTTTTTCTCTGCTTCCTTGCACAGCCTTTGCTTTTCTTTATTAAACTGCCTTTATCTTGATGCATGAGGTTTTAAACTTATTTTCTCCTCTGTCCCTCTGAGGAGGGAGAATGAGAGAGGGGCTTGGTGGACACCTGGAAGCTAGCCATGGTAAACCCACTACAGCATTTCATAAACACAACCCTCCCTTTTGACCAGATATTAAACGGATTACATGGATATTGCTGTATTGGTGACACCATCTGTCCAGTAAGGTGTAAAACCAAATACATGAGCAAAAGTGATCTTTAGAGATCCAAAGGACATTTCAGTGAGAGCAAAATTCTTCATTCTGGCAAAACTCCATCCCAGGCAATTATGTCTGAACTACTTAAATTCCCCCTATAATTTTAATTGCATATAAAATTCTACTTTAGTTCCCATCTGCATTGTTACTATCTATTAAGGAGCAAACACTTTATTTTACCCAGTGGCAACTGGAATGGTAAAGGAACCTACTGAATCATAATGCTATATCTTAATTAATAAATATTAAAATCTTGAATAAGTTCAAATGAGTAGACTGGTTAGTAGTACAAAATATTCTCAATGGCCCTGAAGAACATTGACTAAAATCTGATTTTATGTGGATAACACTTAATTATTTTCAATCTTTCAGTCTCCGCTAGGCTAAAATGTTGTTAAGGAGCCAGCCAATATAGTGATAGGACCCTGACACTAAGTTACCCCTGCAGGAGCAGCCCTCAGGCTCAGACTGGCCCCTGCCCTGTACAGAAAGCTTGTGAGGCCAGCCTCACAAGGTAGAGATCCAGAGCTCATGACATCCTCTGGGCTTGAGCACTCAGTCAATGCTAGCACAAGTATAAGCAACCTGAATGGCAGCTGTGTACGTAGAAGGTGAGTGGAACAAACAGTAAACTATTCCTGGGTGCCTCAGAGCAGCAGAGGTGTTAGGATAATACACTTATTTCATCTCCATTGCAGTGAGATTTGCACAAACTTTACTTGCAAGCACAGGTAAGTCAAAACTTCTTAGTCCTACACTTGGCTATACTCTAAATCTGGTCATGGGAAAATAAATAATGCCTTATTTACTAACAAAGGGAAGAGCATGCCATCCCAATGCTATGTCTTCCCCCAGAGGTTTCATTGCAAAAGCTGGATGGGTGTTTACTTTGCAAAGTAAAGCTTTTTCCCTCCTCAAGATATTTCCAAGACAGAAAAAAAGTCTCTAGTACTTTGAATTACTGTCCACTACTGGAGTAACAGATACATCTAATTTCTTACTCCAGATTGAAAAACATCTTTCAAAAATAAGCATCATCACCTATATCTCAACATATATAAATTCCAACTAGATTAAGAAGAGTATGTGAATATGTGTTTGCCTTAGAAATAATTCAGATTTCCAACATTTGGTGTATTGGGATTTTATTTATTGTTAGCTCAATTACAGCAGAAACCAAGAAAACACAATGATGGTGGCTGAACATGGGAATATATTGCCCAGAGGGGTTGTGAAGTAGTCATCCTTAAAGAAAATCAAGACCCGACTGGACAGTGCCTTGTGCAACCTCCTCTAGCTGACCCTACTCTGAACAGGGCTTTGACTGAAGCATCTCCTAAGGTCCTCGCCAACCTCAGTAATTCTGTGACATAGGTAAGGCAAGGACTGGGGCCAAGGTTTGAGTTTGGGCCCAAGCTCTAGTTCCTTATTCATATTAGTGGCCCTTTGCTGGACTTGGAGGGACACTGAAGGGATGAGCACAGCATCAGAAAAAAAGGAGTAGATACCAGGAAGGTTTGTGTAGCAATTCATCATTGGTGATAGGAGAAAAACTGCCGGCAAATTTCGACCTTAGGTGTGGGGAGAGCAGATTTCGGGCTGCTGAAGGAGCTAGCTAGTAAGATCCCCTGGGAATCTGCTTTTGCAGGTATTGGGGTCTATGAATGCGGGTCATTTTTTAAGAGCCGTTTCTTGGGATCAGTTCTTGTACCTTCTTTTCAGCCTCAGCAATGAATTCCAGTTTCGTCTAATGCACAATCTGTGCATTAGATCATGAGCACAGTATTTTCTTATACAGGTATAGGTATCTTTCATCATATCAGGCTTCCTAGCTCTTAATCAATGCTGTTTTCACATAATGCTTTCACTTAATCTTTTTTTCACACTGTCATGGTTTAACCCCAGCCAGCAGCTAAGCACCACGCAGCCGCTCACTCACTCCCCCCCCCACCCAGTGGGATGGGGGAGAGATTCTGAAAAAAAAGTAAAACTCCTGGGTTGAGATAAAGACAGTTTAATAGAACAGAAAGGAAGAAACTAATAATGATGATAATAATAACAATACTAAAATAATAATAATAATAATAACAATATAAGGATTGGAATATAGAAGTGATGCACAATGCAACTGCTCACCACTTGCCCACTGATGCCCAATTCATTCCTGAGTGGTGATTCCTCCCACCCCCACTCCCCCCATTTTATATACTGGACATGACTTCACACGGTATGGAATACCCCGTTGGCCAGTTTGGGTCAGGTGCCCTGGCTGTGTCCCCTCCCAACTTCTTGTGCCCCTCCAGCCTTCTTGCTGGCTGGGCATGAGAAGCTGAAAAATCCTTGACTTTAGACTAAATGCTACTTAGCAACAACTGAAAACATCAGTGTGTTATCAACATTCTTCTCATACTGCACCCAAAACATAGCACTATACCAGCCACTAGGAAGACAATTAACTCTATCCCAGCCAAAACCAGGACACACAGCTAAATCCGGATTTGCCTGGTTTCCATCCCACCAATGTATTAGATGTGAAAAAAATCCTAACATTGTGCTCTGACTTCCTAATATAAATTTTCTTTTATTGATTGTGTTCATTTAACTATCAGAAGGCTATTTCCTTAATTATTTAAATGTACTCAGTTCCTTAAATATACTTCTTAGCCCAGGAATAGCATCCTGTAACAATGGTTTTGACGGCACCATATTCTAAAGCAGATATTTTCAAAACCTTGTTCTGCCTTTACCTTCTGTAGCAACAGAAGGCATCACATTAGATGTAGTCAGAGCCTCCATTTCTTCTGGTCTTTCTATGATTCTGTATTATCAATTATTATCATTGCAAGTGCTTCATACCTAGATGATCTGTGAAACTAATAAGATCCTGTCTCAAAAGAGGAGAAAATATGAACTGAATCAAAATAAAGTTTAAGCTAGAAAAGAAAATGGAAACCACTTGAACAAAAATAATGAAAATAATTTAATTCTTAGGGCATTCAGGCATCTAGTGCCATTGACAGCAGTCACAGAGTAGCAAGCATAGAAAAACAGGTTATGAAGTAATGCCATCATTTAGATGGCTTTAAAGAAACTAGATGTACCAAAATTAATCTTGAAATATTTAAAGAAGTGCTGGCAGCAAAGATATAAACAGTTATTTTTGAAGAAATGATGAAAAATGGGTGAGATTCTAAAACAGTGCTTGTTGCTAAAATGGGAAAAGACTGTGAATTATAAACTAATATTTTTTTTCTTCTATCCTCAGAAGTATATGGAAAAAAAAAAAAAAGTTCCCATACACAGGAAATAAATTCAGTATCAGCCGGTATGAATTCATCAGGAACAAATCATGTCAATACAATTTAATTTTGTTCTGTGGCAGACTGGCAAGGTTGAGGGTTGAAAGAGAATTAAGAAATATTATATGCTGTGACCATAGAAAAGCTTTTGACACAACCATATTTGATATCTGTAAGAAAACCAAGAGAAAATAGTAGCATGCACATTCATAAATGGGTGCAAGACTAGTTGGAAAAACATACCATACTATTATCAAAGCGTTCTTTGCCACCTGAGGATGAGTAAGGTGACATTTCTGCTTGTCTATCTTGGACAACAGTTACTAAGTATTTTCATTAATAACCTGGGGAATGAAATAAGTAGTCCTTTTATTTTGCAGATGACTTTTACCTCTCTAAGCTTGAGAGGCTGAAAACCACAAAGGATAGAGTAAGAATTCAAAACCATCCTGATCATTTGGAAATATCTGAACAAAAAATATTCAGAGCGATAAATACATTTAGGTAGAAAAATCACACAAATACAAGATGAGGAAAGACAAAACCAGCTAATAGTTCTGATCTCAAGACAGGTCATGATACGTAAAAAAGCAAATATGATAATGAGGTGTGTAAATAGGAATAGCCTAGTATGAGCAGCAGCATTAAGTCCACAGCAGCAATACTGAACCCATTTATGTGTTCTACACTTCCTGAAAGGTGGGGGCTAACTGGGGAAGTCCATGATAATTACATGTAGCCAGGAGAGCTAAATGTTTACAGAATTTGACTGATGAGGTAAGTTTGAAGATTGGGTTTGTTTATTCTAGAACATAGAAAACTGAGGAAGTAATACGTTTTTACACTGTTCAAGGTTTCTTCAAAGGGAATGGTAATTGTTCCTTACATCTGCTAGAAAGAGGTTAGAAAGTAAATAGTTGCTTCTTCAGGAAAGACTGTTTTAAAAATTTCCGTTAGTAAACAACTAGAATATGGTGGGATACTTCTCATCAGAGGGGTTTATGACAACAAGCATCTGTCAGGAATGTAATAGACATACTGATTCTGCCTTGAGGCAGGGGTGGACTTGAAGACCTGCTAGGTTCATGCCAAACTTCTTTTTCTGTGGTTCAATACTTATTTTCAATGTTTGAGTCACTATACTTTTGTATAGTACCATTTTGTTGGTAGAAATATATATCCAAACTGTAGAAACCCAACCTAAGTGCAGTGTAGTCAAAACTTTCATTTTAAATCCTTCTATAAGACAAGCTGTTCATAAAATTCCTCAAGGCCATGCACTTCTATTAAAAGATTTAGTGCCAATTGGTTTACCGTCTTTTTCATTCATATATGCTTGGGAGAAAAGGAAGACTGCAAAGGGCTGCTAAAAAATCAAAAGTTTTGGTGAAACAATCCTAATATTTACAGGAATGAAAAAACAAGTAATCAATAAATCTGAAGGAACATTCCCAAAATCTACAAAGCATTTCCTGAGGCTATTACAATTCAAACTCTTTTTTTTTTTTTTTTTTTTAAACTCTCTTTTATCCCAGGACATACAGCATTGGTAGAATTCCATAGCCAACATCATATTGAACTGCAGTTTGGGATGTTGACTCAGAAAGTATGAACCTTTAATGCTGTATAGGTCTTGTACACAGTTTTATGGGGTTGCTGTGTCAAGAATCTCAATAAATTGTAATTAGCTGTTTAAACGTTATCAAGACTTTTGACAATCCTTATGGACTTCACAGGAGCCTACTAGAGTATGATGGATTGTCAGCTAGTCTGCTGGAATGGAAACAGAGTAATATACTTGGTTGTCACTAGGAGGTATTACTCATGATACTACTATCAGACAGGCAGGTCAAAGGGAGAGGGCAGATGGTATCCGTTCTGATTTTGCAAACCTTTAAAGCCACCTACAATGTCAAAATGAAGGTATTTCTTTGAAAGTAAGACTCAGCTATGTAAACTCACATGATAGAGAGAACAAGTGGCAGAGAAATGTTTTAATCAAATTATGAGCCTGTATCTGACAGTTCTGAATATTTTGACATTGTTCAGATACAATCAGATTTCTAAAGATTTCCTGTTGTTGATTATCCATTAACCTATGGAGACCAGAGGCTAGCAATCATATCAAGGTGACTTGCTAACCTACCAACTAGCCTGGTTTTATAAAATGCAAAATGAATTCTGCATTTCAGTTTCTCATTTGTAAATGAAGCAGTAGAGTATTTGCAACCTTGCCTAAAATCTAAAATAAAATTGAAGAATTGAAGCTGCAGTGTGGCCTGTCAGTGGTTAATACTAGACAAATAAGTACAGGAAAGCAAGTTTCAGAGACGCCCTAAAAAGACCATGAAGTTCAACTTACAAGAGTCTTTAAAGAGAAAGGAAATGGGTTGTCTTTTGCAAACAGATGAAAAATATTTTAGGTTTGATCCTAACTTCATGCATAAAATTAAATGAGATGAGTTAGATTAGAATAGATTAGATTAGATGAGAAGAAGCAAGATGACTTGAATATTACTGTGATAAGAAGAAATAATTAAAATAATGATGGTTGCTGTTTCTCCCAATACCAGTCTTGCTCCAAAATCTTTATGTATTCTTTATTGAGGACAAGCAAACAGAAAACAGATATAATGCCTTGCAGGTTTAGTGCATAATGTGCTAGGGAGGACAATTTCAGGGGAAAATAGTTGTTTTCTAAATATAAATTGGTTTGTTTACAACTAGTCCTGAAAGACAATTCTGATCATAAATAAAATGAAAAGGCTGTTTTCCCTCAAGTCTTAGTGAAAACCTGCTTCCCATTCTTGGGAATCAATTCTGCCTAAAGAATCAATAATTGGAGAGAAAAGACGGGTTTTGTTCTATCTAACTTTGGCCACCTAAACAGCCACTGGTGGTGATTCATTTACTGAAGCATTAGTTTCCAGTGACCTTCAATATTCCATACAGTACCTGTAGAGCTGGCGGATATGAAGCACAAGAAAACCCTAGAGACAATCCATATCTTTTTTGAGAGACAGTTGTAGGCCTGTGAGAATATC
The DNA here is from genome assembly GCF_929443795.1 of Astur gentilis. Lineage (NCBI taxonomy): Eukaryota > Metazoa > Chordata > Aves > Accipitriformes > Accipitridae > Astur > Astur gentilis. Next base: position 20,290,821 of record NC_064890.1, on the reverse strand, counting down.
CAGGTACATATCAAAAAGTACTACATGTCTCTGCCTGGGCAATTAAATATCTGAGGTTGTGATTTAATGTGATATGAAGAAATGTAGATGCACATGTCTAGACATATGTATCCAGAGACATGTTGGAGGTCTAAGCTTCCATTTATAGACAGCAGAAATCTAGCCAAGGGAGTTTAGAGAGCTATTTAGCTGGCCGCCTGGCAGATGTTGACTTTAAAGTGTGTTGAATCTCTGTCTACACCCGTAGAATGTATTGACCAGTGGTGGGGGCTTGGACATATATAGACAGCTAAATTGAGAAGATTTAATCCTGTGCTCAGCTCAACCTTTAAGCTTTATTTAATTTTAATTTAGGGAGGTAGGTATGTACTGAGAAACACTAGCTATCATGGAAGACGAAAATATTCTGTCAAGATATTTGCAGAAAAAAGTGCCTGGATGACCAACTTTAAATATACACTGACAGTGAAAAGGTAATCTAGTGTCATGGACATCGCTCTAAAAGACTAGTACAAAACCAGACAAGAAGAACTAACCTGGAACAGAGTAAGGAAAGGGACAGAGATTAATTTGATCTTCACTGTCATGCTGCCAATGACTGTACTGCGTGGAGCTACATTTTAGCTAAAATAGGTCATCTTAGGAAGAAAGTTTGGATAAGGTATACCAACTTAATAACAGTGATTCATACATTAATTCAAGAAAATGATTCCTAGGACTGATATGTCCTCAGGAAAAGAATTTGCTACAGGCAACACCAACTGTGCCTTGCTCCATTTATAGTCTTCAAAAAACCCCGTTAACTATATGTCTCCTAAAGTTTCAGTGTTTATTCCCAAGATAAGAAAAATAACTTGAAAAAATATCTGCACATCTTCATGTTATTTTTAAAAGAGATATGAGCTTTGTGTACACTCCAGCCAGTGAAGGTAGTTGAACTGGCGCTAATCCCAAAGCGATTTCTTCATGGTAGTAAGTCACGATGGTAAGAACGTTAGCTCACTCTTACGCTAACATCTCAACATCTTGACTACTAGTTTAAGGATATTTCATGTCCAGCCACCTTGGAAGGAGGATATAATTATCAAGATTTGCCTAGAAAAGAAAACACAACTACACCCTCACTATATCAAAGGAACCTGATAACTTGCTACATACTACTTCTTAATTTGAGGCTTTTTATACCAAGGATGCATCTTCATAAATCTCGTAGTTTGGAGATTATAACTGCTTGCTCTAGACAATTTTTTCCCTCAGTGCCAAGTAGCAGCCAAGGCAGATGGCCGGATTGCATAAAAACCTTTTTGCAAGAAGCTTTACTGGCATTTCCTAATCCAGCATCACATTTCAGGCTCACACCAATGGTAACATTTAACACAGAGTTCAGCTGGGCAATATTTATTTCCAGAGGTCTCTGGACACGTGAAAAATCCCTGTAAAATGGAAGCTTAGACCTCTAATTTCTAGAGAAGCTTATTTCATATTGAATGTCAAAAAACATTTTATGGTTGTTTATTTAGCACTGATTATTGTGCTTTACTTGCTTTGTGCAATTTAAAAGTTGCATCTAAGCTTTACATATGCAAAGACACATAAATCACTGTTTTTACAAGACCAAATTAATATTAGTGAACATTTAGAATAATTTATCTGAAGTCAGTGGATTTACTCAATACTTGAACTTTAAGATCATGACTTCTAGAGTTGTGGTCATTCAGATGACAGAAGCTATCTGGATGTCATGGAAATAGATAAAAGTTAACACATTTTTGTTAGACACTTGAAAGCATTCTGCAACCCTATGTGCTTTTTGGTTATCTACAGACCAGTGGATAATGATAAAACTGTTCTCTCTCAAAGGGAATTTTTAGAATTAAGGATTCTTCATGAGATAATGAATTTGTTAAAATAAACTTGTGTGGAAATAGGGGCTTTACAATAAATTTTGTTTTCTTTAATTTAAAAATAAATTGATGGAGAATATTTGTATTGTTGAAGACAATACCAAACATTCATTTCCTGGGTTCAATTTCATTCTGAACTAGCAAGTACTTAACACTGTCAGCCCCTTGTGCTTTTAACTGAATAGAGGTCAGATAATCAGACATCTGAAAGGACAGCTCATTTATCATCCTTTGATAAATGTGTCAGTAGCTAATCTTTAGCAGTGGATGATAACAACACACAGTGAAAATTTAATGGATTCAAAGCACTGAATTTACCACAACAAGGATGTAATGATGCTATAAATCAGAAAGTTCAATTTTATTTCATATTTTATATGAAATTATATTTGTGACTGAAAACATTAATTACCACAATCTAAACGTTATTCTGATAAATTGTGTTCCACAGAGGTCAAGACTGATCTTGATAAGAATTCATAATTATAGAACTGATTGAACTATTATTTCAACAAACAATTGTAGGATTTCTATTCCATCAAGCTAATTGCTGAAGCCTCACCAGTTTAAAAATTGTTAAACATTTCTTGCTACAAGTTCATATATACCATTTTAGTAGCACATATTCTGATTTATATATCATTTATTATTCATCTAAAATGAAACCTAGCCTAGTCACCCTAGACCTACAGCTAAGGTTGAGAGCATAGGTGTCTGCCTTAGGTCATATCTTGTCAGCCCTATACAGGTGTTTTTGATATTCTAAGGCATCTCAAATGACTGGACACATCTGTTTAGAAGATTTTATTTTCTCAAAACTTTAGGAATTTTTTTTTTATACTGTTTTGTTTTTACCTAATTTTGTAAGTACTGTAGAACATAAGAAAGACTAGTGCTGAAGTTAGGATATGAAGATAAATGATACACAGGAGTTATTAGATACATGTGTTCCTTAAATTGATGCCAGAAGAAAAATGTCTAACTTACAAGTTTATATTACTGCCACAGAAGGCAGGTCTCTACCTCCCTTTGCTGCCACCTTCTCTTTCTCTCCAGAAGACCATGACAGAATCACATGAAGAGATATAGTTGATTATTTTTTGCTAGAACTCAGATTATGGCAATTATATTTAAAACTATTACAGTTTTTTGGCCTACTATTCAGGCTGGAGGGCTTTAGAAACCAGAGCCAGAGCAGATGCAGAAGGCCTTCAAGCAAGTATCTAGTATTCCCTTGGAATTTGTTGGGATTTACAAGTTTTGGGAAGGTCCTGTGCGGGACAAAGGAGATGATAGAGAAAATATCCTACACTTCAGTGATAAAAAACACACTGCGAGAAGTCTGGAGAAAATTGTCAGGGTACTTTACTACTTCACAGTCATATTTTTCCACAGAAGGGAACAATCTAGATCTATGTGGTTTATATTCTGGGTTACAGCATGCACAATCAAATTTTGAATTTGTTACTTCAGTTAAGAAAGGACAAAGACAATAGAAGTCTTATTTTCTAGGTGCTGAATTAGGTTTATTTAATTAATTCTAAAGAAGTTTCAAGTAACTATGCATTCAGCTTATAAAGCAGTTTTGTCAGAAAACAATTCACAAAGGAGAGAAGAATGTGGCTAGAGTTCATATCTAAAGTTTTAAATATCCTAATAACCACTTTTATCTAATTTTCAAGGATATTTTGCATTCAATAGATCATAAATGTATTGTGGAAATCAGAAATATCATCCTTTTGCGGTATAATTTTGCAGGTATTATTTTCATAACAGGAAGTAAAGTAGATTTACTGCATGCTCTGTATCACCTTTGCAAACTCACTGTTATGTTTGAGTCAAAAAACAGAACAGGAACTTTTTTAACAGAAAAAAAAAAACTTTCAGGAAATAACTAAAAAAAAAAAGAAGAATAGGCTATGACTGATGATAATTTTTTCTACCAGGAAGCTTAACTCAAAACTTTGATGTGTGTACAAAAGCAGGCTCAATACTATTTATAGTAAAGTCAGTGATATGAATGATAAAAAATATTTTCTTACAGTGGCATGCTGTTACTATTCAAGGGTCAACATTTCAAACATTTCACCATAGTAGCTATTAGTCAAAATAATAAAGCTCTATAATTTTAGACTAAACATTTATATGACAATTTGTACCTAATATCTGGAGCTGCTCATTAAGATTAAGTGGACAGCATTGGATTAAAGAAATAATACAATAAAAACTAGCAAATAATTTATAATTACATATATACTCCTCTTCACAAGGTTTTTGAAGAGCAAAGCAAGATGCTTGCAAAATGGATTTTTCTTTCATAAGTATTATGCAGTTGGACTTAATTTTTTATCTCTATCTCATTTAATTAAGTAATTAGACAATTTTCTTATAAATTGTTCTTAGATAATAAGAATATATCATTCATCTCGGAATGTTTTTGTATTATAATGACTGAATATGAATTTTGAATATTTTCCTTATGATCCAACCTGCTTATAATGTAATCATATATGAAATTTACATTTACTGTTTTCATCAATTGATAAGATTCCTATTCTCTTACTTAAAGATTTATCAAATAGACATTGAATTTGTGATTTATACAAAATTAACTGAAGCACTCAAATACCTCTATGATAAATAAAGAATCGGAACATATAAAAATACATAGAAAACACAAAAATAATTTAGATTACTTGAAACTTATGTGCTTGTTCCAATGCTTTTGCTTCCTGTGTGGGATTATATTAAAATCTACAAACATAATAGTGAGAGGTCGTGCTGGGAAAACTCCTACAAAATGAAGAAAGCTTTTTCACACTCAAAGTAGAACCAGACAGAATAGCTTTAGTGGGACTGCTCTGAAAACAATCAAGGCAATTTAGTGTGAGTAGAAGACAGATAATGAAACTTTTGATATTGAAAACTTAGCTAAAAATCATTAGAGAAGGTATGTTTTAAGGAGCAAAATTTTCTGAAGCTAAACATAAATTTTCTGAGCATATACATTTTAAACAAAGAGTTAGAAATTTTAGAAAGCATATTCCGAGGTTCAGCTGCAGTACTGGGTGCTTGGAAGTTTTATCTGTATTCTGTTACACATTTGTCATACTCCACAAGGGAGGTCTATTAAAGCTTACAAAGGTGATAGTTTCTCATGAAAAATATAGAGATGTGTTTAAGTAACTACTGCATGATTCTGACTATGTGAATCACATGAAATCCAAGCAAAGGGTAAAATTCTGTTTCTATCAGTTTAGTCTCAAAACTTTTTAACATATGATTATTGCTGCCTCACAAGCAATTACTTTAATCTTGCTTTAAGATACAGTTCTGAACATACCCAGGAGGGCTTTACAGCTGATTGGTCTGATCTGAAAAGTCCTTCAAAAAGTTTAAGAAATTATGCATACACTGATGTATGCTAGCATTCTAGCAAGCCAAAGTACATTAGAATCTCAGTCTTTCACTAGTGTATATGACTGATCATCTAGAAAGCAAGAATAAAAAAAATAAAAAAGAAAAAGAAAAGCAAATTATACATTGTCTTATATGGGAGGTGCCAGGTGCAAACTTCTACTTTGTTTTCTTACATGGTGATCTTCTATCACCATGGGGCTTCGGTCTGACTCAGAGGCCTAAGGATCATTATAATCATGATGCTTAGCACTCACTGAAGAAAACAGATGTTTTTAAAATTCTTCTAAGAAAATAGGTTTGTGATTAAATAATAAAAAGAACTGTGGGATAACATGAAAATGAACAAAGCTGATAAGTGGTGTTCATGAGAGACTTGGAAAACATACCATATTTTATGGTTATTTGTTTTCTTTATAATGAACAAAGTATAAAGAATACATCACTCCATTCTTTATGTTGGCTTGTTTCAGATGGATTCTCCCACACACTGTTACTGTCATTCTTCTTCTTCTTATTATTATTATTACTACTCCTGCTATTGTTCTGCAGATAACGTACTGTAAGATGAAAAACCCAAGAGGTCTGGAAACATGCAAAACAAAATCTCAGACCATACTGTCTTTGAAAATAATGTACATCACCCTTGTGAAACTATGAAGTGAATAAATTGAAAAGCTGTAATGAAAGGAGCTAGCCTCCTAGCCTGAAGTCAAATTAATCTCTCCACATCTTCCTTGAAAATTATTTAAAGGAAAAATAAATTATCTTTGTAGCAAATTTATCTTCATCGCTAGGTGTTGAACTGCATGTGTCTGCTGTGACAATGTTTACTGTAGACAGCAATGGGAAAATCAGGGTTCTTTTACATTGTCTGCACATTACAGCTTTGTCTTAGAATTCATACCATAATGTTAAAATGATATATTTCTGTTCTCCATTTTTTCTGTTCTTCTGTTATTCTGATCATGGAGAATTTTCCTTTCTAGTTTCAGTTTTTATTTGAATATCTGCTCCTCTAAGTGTATCTGGGGTGATTTTCCATCCCTTTAAATTCTGTGGAATGGATATGGCAGCTTTGAATGGAAGGCAGGCATCTTAGAGTTTTCCAAGAGCTATTCTATCTCTTTCCAGCAGTTACCTACTTGGTTCTTAATCTCAGAATCACGGAATGGCTGAGATTGGAAGGGAACTTTGAAGGTCATCTTGTCCAATCCTCCTGTTCAAGCAGGGTCACCTAGAGTCAGCCAGCTCCCCAAATCCTCATGGGTGCATCCTATCAGTGCCTATGGTTTTATATATGGCCCGTTTGCATAAGTACTGCCTGATCTCATCCTCTTCCACCAAAGGTAAGTCTTCCTTGCTCCAGAATTTCCCTCATCTTCAGGTCCTTGGATTAAAACAACCCAAGAGTTTTGACACAGGCAGTGGGATTGAGCGCACCCTCAGAAAGTTATCTGATGGCACCAAGCTGAGTTGTGCAGTTTGTTCTCTTGAGAGAAGGGATGTCATCCAGAAGGACCTTGACAGGCTTGAGGAGCAGGCCAGTGTGAACATCATGAAGTTCAACAAGGCCAAGTTCAAGGTCCTGCACCTGAGTCAGAGCAATCCCCAATATCTATACAGACTGGGGAAAGAGTGAATTGAGAGCAGTCCTGTGGAGAAGGACTTGGGTATACTGTTGGATGAAAAATTAGACATGAGCCAGCAATGTGTGCTTGCAGCCCAGAAAGGCTATCGTATCCTGGGCTGCATAAAAAGTGTGGCCAGAAGGTCAAGGGAGGTAATTCTCCCTCTCTACTCCACTCTTGTGAGACCCCACTTGGAGTATTGTGTCCAGCTCTGGGTCCCCAAGCACAAGAGAGACATGGACCTGTATGGAGACAAACTTTTTAGCAGGGTCTGTTGTGATAGAAAAAGGGGTAGTGGTTTTAAACTAAAAGAGGGTAGATTCAGACCAGATAGAAGGAAGAAATTTTTTACAATGAGGGTGGTATAACACTGGAACAGGTTGCCCAGAGAGGTGGTAGATGCCGCATCCCTGGAAACATTCAAGGTCAGGTTGGACGGGGCTCTGAGCAACTTGATCTAGTTGAAGATGTCCCTGCTCATTGCAGGGGGGTTGGACTAGATGACTTTTAAAGGTCCCTTCCAACCCAAACTATTCTATGATTCTATGATCCTATGACCTCTTAGAACAGGTCCAGAGGACAACCACAAAAATGTTCAGAAGGCTGGAACACTTCTCCTATGAAGAAAGGCTGAAAGAGTTGGTGGTGTTCAGCCTGGAGAAGAGAAGACTCCAGGGAGATTGTATTGTGGCCTTGCAATATATATAGGGGCTTATTTTCTTAAAAGAAAGATGGAAAGAGACTTTTTACCATGGCATGTAGTGACAGGACAAGGGACAGTGGTATTAAACTGAAAGAGGGTATATTTAGATTTGAGATAAGAAAGAAATTTTTTATGATAAGGGTGGTGAGGCACCAGAACTGGTTGGCCAGAGGAGTTGTGTTGCCATCATTGGAAGAGTTCAAGGTCAGGTTGGATGGGGCTTTGAGCAAGCTTATCTAGAGAAAGATTCTCCTGTGGGTTGGACTAGATGATCTTTAAAGGTCCCTACCAACCCAACTCATTCTATGATTCCATGATTCCTGAAGGCCGGTCTCACTAGTAAAGATTGAAGTGAAGAAGGCATTCAGTTGCCCAGCCTTTGCCATGTCCTGTGTCACCAGGGCCCCTGCCTCATTCAGCAGTGGGCCCACATTTTCCCCTAGTCTTTCTTTTGCAATTTATGTACTTACAGAAGCACTTCTTGTTGCCCTTGACATCCCTTACCAGATTAAACTCCAGATAGTCTTTGGCTTTCCTAACCACACCTCTGGATGCTCACTGTCTCTGTATTCCTCCCAAGTCACCTGTCCCTGCTTCCACCTTCTGCATGTTAAATTTTTACGTTTGAATTTTGCTAGGAGCTCCTTGTTCATCCATGCACTCCTCCTGGCATTTTTGCTGGTTCCCTGCTCATTGGGATGGACTGCTCTTAAGCTTGCAGAAGGTAATCCTTGGATATAAACCAGCTCCCTTGGGCCTTTTTTCCCCTCTAAGGCCTTATCCCATAAGACTTTTCCAAGTAGATCCTTGAAGAGGACAAAATCTGTTTTCCTGAAGTTCAGGGCTGTGATCTCACTTTTTCCCTGCTCCCTCCTGTCAGGATCCTGAACTCCATTGTCTCATGATGAAAGCAGCAGATATCAGGGTGGTTGAAATCTCCCAAGAGAACCAGGGACTGCATTTGTGAGTCTACTACTAGTCTGTAGAAGGCTTGATCCACTTGTTCTTCCTGGTCAGACAGCCTGTAGCAGACACTCACTACAATGTCACCCATACCGGTCTGTTCTTTAAACCTTACCCATTGGGTCTCAATTGTCTCATCATCCGTCCCCAGGTACAACTCCATGCATTCCAGCTGCTGTTTCCCATAGGACAATTCCCCTCCTCATCTAGGCCTGTCCTTCCCAAAGAGCCTGTATTCCTCCATTGCAGCACTCCAATCATCTGAGCAATCCCATGACATCTCTATGATCCCAACAAGATTGTAGCCCTGCAACTACACACAGATCCCTAATTCCTTGTGTTTATTCCCCATGTGGGAGTGTACAGGCACTTCAGACAGGCATCCCAGCATGCTGATTTTTCAGAAAGAGTCTGTGGGTTGTTTCCCCATAACGATGCCTTCTAAGCACTTTCTTGCTTACATACAAATGCTTGAGGTGACCTAACTCCATCCCTGCTTTATTGCCTTTTGTTCACATCATCCCAGGTCCTTTGCTTGTCAGCCCTATCCACCACTCCCTGACAGGGCTGCTGGAAACTGCCTCCTTCCCCCATCATTCCTAGTGTAAAGCCCTTCTGTTAGATGATGGCCAGCCACCCTATTGGCAAAGATACCTTTGCCCCACTTAAGTGAGGTGGATCCTGTCTCTCCCAAACAGATGCTGACCCTCAGATGGGGTCCCCTGACCACAGAAACCAAACCCCTGTTGCTGACATCAGCTCTGCAACCAGTAGTTGACATACAGTACCAGCCCATTCTCCTCACACCCTGTCCCCTCACCAGCAGGACTGAGAACACCACCACCTGGGACCTCATATCACTGACTGTCACCCCCAGACCTCTGTAGTCACTTTTGATACTCTCCAGGTTGCCCTTATCAGTATCACTGGTGCCCATATAGAAGAACAGCGGGGGGTAATAATTGTTCAAGCTTTGGCACTGTTACAGATGCACGACTAACCAAACCCAACAGGTGTTAAAGCTCAGATTTATTCTTCAGCAAAAGCTAGTTAGAAGTCCAGTAACATTTTCTGAAGCCACAGGCTCAACGATGTAAAGAGAATTAATACTACACGGCCGACTTAAGAATCCCCAACATTTAAAGCGATGGCTCAAAACGCGCGTGTCGCTCCCCTAAAAGCTGTGGGCTCTCTCCCTTGAGGAGTTACCGAGGGGGAGTCCCTGACTGCAGACCTGCTGCTCCCAGGAGGACCGATTTCCATGCGTCCTCCGTCGGGACCCGTCTATAGCCCTGTCGAATCTGACCTGTGGTCAGTTAATCCTATTGGCCAGGAGGGTCACCTCGGTGTACCTGGCGCGTCTCGATTGGCCAGGTCAAATTTCAACCTGCGGCCTCCAGGGTTTCCTTCCCCTTCTCCCTGCCCATAGAAGGTTCATTTCCCGCTGGTGGGATGGGGGGGGGATCTACTGCCACAGGCAGTCTCTCCACAACATCCCAGATTTGGGGCCTCAGCAAGCAGCGAACTTCTCCACATACCAAGGCAGGGTGTCAGATGGGTGCCTCCATCCCCCTGGCAGCAGAGAGTCACCACTGCTGTCACTTGCCATTTCCACCATCTCCTATGTGGCTCCTGGTCAGTCAGCCCAGATGCTTAGCTTGAAAGCATCTCCTCCTCCAGGTCCCCCTCCTCAGCTTTGAGGGAAATGAACCTGTTTCATAGTTGCAAGCCTTCAGGTGGAACAGAAGCTACCCTCTTAGTGCAAGAGGTCATCAGCTTCCAGCCTTTGCCTTCCCCCGAGTTTCCACTTACCATTCTGCTAGGGACTGACTCTGCCTGTGTCTCTACTGCAGCTGGGGTTCTGGACCCTGAAGCTGTAGGGTCTCTGAGAAGATCCTGCCTATCTCTCATTCATCCTCTTTGAAGCTGCACAAACTGCTCATTTCCTCCCATAACTCCTCCACTTGGTGACACAGCCTTCAACAACAGTAGACCTCCTGCAGGAAAGGGTACCACCTCTCTAGCCCTAGGAAGAGGCCCCAGGCACTCCCTGCAGCCTGGACTTACAGGGCTGCACCCACCATCTGCAACTCTGTCTGGGTTGAAACCTCTGTGCTGGCAGGATAGCTGCTCCAGCACCTGCTGGGGAACATGTGGTGGTGTATCACCACCAAACCTGAGAATGTTTATATGCTGCTCTGACCTGAAAACCCCTTCTTTGCACCCTGCTGAGTAAATGTATTGGGTTTGTGTGGCAGGGTTTTGGTAGCGGGGGAGAGGAGGCGGGGCGGGCTGCTGTGAGAAGCTGCCAGAAGGTTCTTCCCCGGCTGGGAGTGGGCCCCGGCTCTGGCCCAGGCCGAGCCCGCCAGTGACGGCGGTAACACTTGAACAGAGTGAAGAGGGGGAACCTGCAGCAGAGAGGGGGTCGGGGTGGAGAGAGGAGAGGAACCCCTCTGCAGAGACCAGGGCAGTGAGGAAGGGGAGGAGGAGGCTGATGCCCCCGCAGCCCGCGGGGAGACAAGATGGCAGGCTGTCCCCCCCCAGCCCACGGAGGGCAGCGGGGGAGCAGGTGCCCACCTGCAGCCCGCGGGAAGGACTCCCCTTGGAGAAGTTGGTGGAGGACTGTCTCCCACGGGAGGGAGGGACCCCACGGTGGAGCAGGGGCCGGGTGAGGAGTCCTCCCCCCGAGGAGAGGAGGAAGGGGCGGCAGAGACAAGGGGTGAGGAACTGACCCCAAAACCCATTCCCTGTCCCCTGCGCTGCCGGGGGGAGGAATTAGAGAAAATCGGGAATGGGGTTGAGCCAGGAAGGAGGGAAGGGTGGGGGTAAGGTGTTCTAATGTTTGGGTTTACTTCCGATTATCCTTGTTTTGATTTGACTTGTAGTAAATGAAATTGATTTTTTCTTCCCCAAGTTGAGCCTGTCTTTTGCCCATGACCATAAGTGGTGAGTGATCCCTCCCTATCCTCATCTTGACCCAGGAGCGTTTCTTTGTATTTTCTCCTTATCATCCCACTGGGGCTGGGGCGGGGTAGGTGTGAGCAAGAGGCCTTGTGGTGCTTTGTTGCTGGCTGGGCTTAAACCATGACAGTAAACTGTTGCATTTGTTGGGTGCACCCTGGGAGCTGTGCTCTAGGCCTGGCTTTTATACAAGCCTCTCCCTACCTAGCACCAGCTGAAAGAGTGCTTGACTCTCCCTAATCAGAGATCAAGTTCTTTAGAGGGTTTCCAGACCCCTGACAAAATTCCCAGAAGTTCAGGAAGACCTTAAAGAAGCAGAGTCCAGAAACTCCTGTACAAATGGCTGCCTCGGTTAGCCTCATTTCATGAAGGTACCTTTCCTGTTATCCATCTCTGTTACCCACCTCTCCTGCTACCATCCTGTTACCATTTATGGTTAGAAGAGCTTATTCTGGTAAAAGATGTATTCTTGCCCAAAGTTACATTGTAACTTATGGTTTGACAGAAAACCACCTGAAATATCCAAATTCTTAACTTACCTAAATCCCCACCGAATAGCCTGAAGTCATGTATAGTTACACATAGCAGTGCCTGAATTAAGTTTTTAAATTAGATTGATTGGCTTTCATCATGTTTGTGGAACTAATTGAAATAAATCAAAGTGAGAAGGATATTTATCGCCCTGTGGTTTATGCAGGCTTTTCATATTTATTACTCTCTGATACATGGAAGATCTACAGACTTCTATATCTCTTGAAAATATTCCTTTATGAAAGGACATTGCAAGATAATGTAAGCTGAAAAATTCTGATTCCTCACAGGTGAAGGAAGCATAGAACTGAGGACTGTCCCTTATTGGGAATATCACAGGAGTAGGCTGTTGCATGGTGAGAAAGCAACACTTTCTATCACAATGGGGTTTTCTGAGAGAATAGTTATGGCAGATATGCTGCTATTGAGTGTGGTTTTGATGTAGTTGAAACAGGAATTGGCTTGAGTTCTGCAAAGAAATGCAAACACAGTCAGGTGTGTTGGGATTTCCACATAACACCTAGAGGAATGCAAGCAGCAAGCAATCTCTGGCAGGACTTAAAACCAAAGACCGTACACAATGTGACCCAGAAGAAGCTTTACTGGTGAAGGCCAGTCACCACCAGACATTTAACTGACTGAAGAACAGATTTTCATACCTTGTACTCATGCGCTTTGATGTTCATAAGTCCTTTATGTTGTATTTTTTTGATTCCTCAGTACTTTTGTGAATCTAAATCTAAGGACTTATTTTTTACTGCATTTCTATTCTGGGCTGTTAAGGAAGAAATATGTACTCTAGAAGTTTCGAGCATGTTTTTTCATGGCTTCTGCTACTGCATTTCCATTAGCAAGGATGAAAGAAGAAAGGCTATACAAAAAGTGATGACTAAACCTTTTTGCTATAATTTTAAGTCACATTTGATATAGCCATTAAAAATATGATAATTTCACTTGAAGAGCGTTTTGTTTGTTTCTGGCTTTGTCAGCTAGTTTTATCATTGCCATAATTTATATATAATTTAAGCTGGATGTCAGTTGTAGCAAAATGATTTACCTCAAACATTTTATCTGTCTCTTTGTGCTGTGCCCAAATATTCCACATTTCAGAAAGCTATTGGTATGCATGTGATTGCCCATACAAAGCCCTTCTTATCCTCCAAACATACCTCACTTTGCTGATAAGCAGAATAATTGCCATTGTCAGTCTCAAGAAAATATTTTTTTTTGGTTATTAGGCTGTTTAACCATTTAAAAGAACTGTAAAATATTTTCTTGAGTATAGATTTCTTTTACAATGCATTTATGCTTCTAGTGTTTAACAAATAGAATCTATTTATTTCTACTGTGATTAATTTCATAAAGGGAGATTCAAGTTGAGAACCTAATGCAAGCTGAATTAAATCAGAAACTACAGATATCCCTAATTGTCCATGACTAGATCTATGTAGACATACTTAGCCCTTCCTTAGGTTAGTAGCACAAACATGCTGGTAATTTAATTAACTCACTAACCCATTAGTAATACCCACTAATTTTTGAACTTTCATGTTGAGCCTAAGAGACTGTTGTGGTTTAAACCCCAGCCAGCAACTAAGAACCAAGCGGCCGCTCACTCACTCCCCCCTCCACCCCCAGTGGGATGGGAGAGAGAATTGGGAAAAGAAGTAAAACTCATGGGTTGAGATAAGAACAGTTTAATAGAACAGAAAAGAAGAAACTAATGATGATAATGATAACACTAATAAAATGACAGCAGCAATAATAAAAGGATTGGAATGTACAAATGATGCGCAGGGCAATTGCTCACCACCCACCAATCAACACCCAGCTAGTACCCGAGCGGCGATTCCCCTCCCTCACCCCCCAGTTCCTACAGTAGATGTGATGTCACATGGTATGGAATACACCGTTGGCCAGTTTGGGTCAGCTGCCCTGGCTGTGTCCTCTCCCAACTTCTTGTGCCCGTCCAGCTTTCTCGCTGTCTGGGCATGAGAAGCTGAAAAATCCTTGACTTTAGACTAAACAATACTGAGCAACAACTGAAAACATCAGTGTGTTACCAACATTATTCTCATACTGAACTAAAAAACATAGCACTGTACCAGCTACTAGGAAGGCAATTAACTCTATCCCAGCTGAAACCAGGACAGAGACACACTTAGAAACATGGCAGATTGAGAGAAGTCTAAGATATCTGCTGGTTCCAGCCAACTCAGAATATGCTAATTAGAAGTGTAGTTGGAAAATGCTAACTCTGACATGTAGGAGAATATATAGCAAAGGCGCTCAGGAATTGATCTGCTGGCCTGTGGAAATTTCATCACTATGTGCAGAGAGTACATAGAGGTTTAGGGAACATAGGTCTTAATGACTGAAAGGCATTTTGATCAGGAAGATAAGTGCTCTGTCTCCTTTCTTTTAGCAAACAGACACGGAGGTATTTATATGTCCTGGTTTCAGCTGGGATAGAGTTAACTGTCTTCCTAGTAGCTGGTACGGTGCTATGGTTTGGATTCAGTAGGAGAAGAATTTTGATAACACACTGATGTTTTCAGTTGTTGATAAGCAGTGTTTATACTAAGTCAAGGATTTTTCAGCTTCTGATGCCCAGCCAGCAAGAAGGCTGGAGGGGCACAAGAAGTTGGGAGAGGACACAGCCAGGGCAGCTGACCCAAACTGGCCAACGGGGTATTCCATACCGTGTGATGCCACATCTACTGTAGGAACTGGGGGATGAGGGAGGGGAATCGCCGCTCGGGTACTAGCTGGGTGTTGATCGGTGGGTGGTGAGCAATTGCCCTGCGCATCATTTGTACATTCCAATCCTTTTATTATTGCTGTTGTCATTTTATTAGTGTTATCGTTATCATCATTAGTTTCTTCTTTTCTGTTCTATTAAACTGTTCGTATCTCAACCCACGAGTTTTACTTCTTTTTCCCAATTTTCTCCCCTATCCCACTGGGTGGCGGGGGAGTGAGTGAGCGGCCGCATGGTACTTAGTTGCTGGCTGGGGTTAAATCACAGCATTATAACACACATGTACTAGGAATATGCAGTGGACATTTGCCTTCACTTGACAATAAACCAGGGGGTTTGGGTTTTTTTTTTGTTTTTTTTTTTCCATAATTTCTTCTATCATATTCCTATTAACTGGTATATACTACTTGGATTTATTTTCCAAACATAAAGTTTATAAACCTTTACAGACATACCAATAAATAGCTTCTGCATTATGAACAACTCTCTGATCAATAGTTAAGATAATGCCAAAGAATATATAACATTCACAACAGTGTGAGATCTGGAGAAATGAAGAAAAAGATATTTTGCATTCTCTTAGTTGTAGCCAAAAAGACTTTCAAAGCATACCTTGAGGCTGCCATGGATAAAATCTATTATGTAAGCAGTCACCTGTGAACAGTTTCTACAAAATTTGGTGAAGGGCATTTATCATTCTTCAATTTAAATGTCAAATCTAATTAGACTTCCCCTCAACACACTGTATCTTATCACAGTGGTACAATGAGAGAGACTTTCCCTTGAATTACTAAAAAGCAAAGAGGGTATCTGTGAAAGCTCCATGAGAAGCAGAGGGGCCTTTCTGTAGGATTTTTCAAGTGCAAGGGAGTAAATCCATTAGCTGTTTACAGCCCATAAAGTATCTATGGATTTGACACTGTACCTGGATGAAGGAGAGGTTTGTTCTCATAAGATTCCAGACCAAATTGTTCTATGATTAGGAGAGATGTGTCCAAGACTCACAGGTTGTTTTGATAGTGACTGACATCATATATTGGCTGTTTGGCAGAGTGGAGATTTCACTATTCATTTTTTGGTACTTGCTTTTAATCTGATATGACACAGCTTAACAAAGCTAAACACTGAATGATGAACAAGAAATTCTTTCAAAATAAAGGTTTCAAGCAATGCCATCTTGCTTTTTCAACTAAGGGATTGCCAGTCCAGCTTGCAAGTTTGACTTACAGAAAACAGTGGAAAGAAAAATGTTAAATATTATTAACAGTAACCTAAACATTTTCAGACAAACACATTAAAAAAATTAGAAGAAATATTTCATAAAATCTACCACTGACAGCTATAAGAAATAAACTACAAGATATGAAATCAGTAAATATTTTCTTCTCACTGGTTTCCTGAAAAACTAGACGTGTCATACACAGACATGTGAGTAATGCAGTCCAATGATTTGAAGACATGGATCACCATACTAATTACACTTTGGAGGCTGATCAAATTGTATCTGGACATAAACAGAATTATTCACCCTCCTAAACTGAGTTAAAATTCAAACTTTAAAGAGTTACATAATGGTCTTATATAATGGACAAGCCAGAGTAGTTATAGACTTATAACTACTCTGTTTTTCTCCCTTTTTCTAATTTCCAATCACTCCAAATACAATAATTGTGTTTGGTATTTTATTCTGCTATAATTGTTAGAGACAGTGGCTTAGCTTTGGGATTTTTTTTTTCCAGATTAACTCTCATTTTCATATTCATAAATGTTGTGGTTTAACCCCAGCTGGCAACTAAGCACCACCCAGCTGCTTGCTCACTCTTCCCCCCCCCCCCCCCCCCCCCCCCCAGTGGGATGGGGGAGAGCATCAGAAGGGTAAAAGTGAGAAAACTTGTGGGTTGAGATAAAGTCATTTTAATACTTAAAGCAAAAGCTGAGTATGCAAGCAAAGCAAAACAAGGAATTCATCCCCCACTTCCCATGGGCAGGCAGGTGTTCAGCCATCTCCAGGACAGCAGGGCTCCAGCACGTGTGATGGTGACTTGGGAAGACAAACGCCATCACTCCGAACATCCTCCCTTCCTTCTTCTTCCCCCAGCTTTACATGCTGAGCATGACGTCCTATGTTCTGGGATATCCCTTGGGTCAGTTGGGGTCAGCTGTCCCGGCTGTGTCCCCCCCAACTCCTTGTGCCCCCCCAGCCTCCTGCTGGTGGGGTGGGGTGAGGAGCAGAAAAGCCCTTGGCTCTGGGTAAGCACTGCTCAGCAGTAGCGAACACATCCCTGAAATATCAACACTGTTTTCAGCACAAATCCAAAACATAGCCCCATACCAGCTACTATGAAGAAAATTAATTCTATCCCAGCCAAAACCAGCACAATAAATTATTGTAAATTGTCAGAACCCAGTACTCTGTGGCCAGGTTCTTTTAGGTATTCCAGACAAGGAGGGTTCAATGTTTAATATAAAATTTACCTGTTTGGGAATATTTGATGTTACATGGGACTTTGATTTTGCAGAATGATACAGCAATATAATGAAATCACAACACAAATACAATATAACGAGTGCAATGTATAGTTGGATCACAATACAGACATGATTCCTATTACTGGTCTCTGTAAGATCACCAGCACGGTGCTGGATGTCTTCAGTCTCCAGGAATATGTGAGGTAAAGCCAGCTGAAGCCTGTTGCTCTCTTCAAACTTCATTTTGTTGTTTTTTCAATTTTTATTAGAGCCACGTGTACTTTCCCATGCAGGTCTGGCTGGCTGGGGAAGATAATACTTTTTATTGACTAGAGAAGGCCATTTACATAACTGCTTGACACAGTCAACTGATACAGCCATTTATCTAAAGCAAAGTCTACTCTCTGGTCCCCTTTATGTTGTGCTCCCTTTGTAATAGCTGTGGTCATTATATTATTTTCTGAAATTCATGAGCACATCATCCTTGCTATAGTATTGGGTTTATATCTCCAAGTTTTGGTAGCAGGGGCCTGTGAGGAGAGACCAGGGCTGCCCCATACTAGACATATCTGGTTCCAGATGGTTCCTATGGACCCACTGCAAGACAGAGCCAAGCCTGTCAGGCAAGCTGGTGGTGCCTCTGTGGTAATGTATTTAAGAAAGAGTGAAAAGTGCTGTACAGTAGTTGAGAGAGTGAGGAGTGGGAAAAAATGCACACACCAAGGTCAGTGAAGAAGCAGCTGGGGGAGGTGCTCCAGGTGCCAGAGCAGATTCCCCTGTAGCCCATGGAGAAGACCATGGTGATGCAAGTTGTCCTCCCTGCAGCCAATGGAGGACCATGCTGGAGCAGAAATCCACCCTGCAGCCCATGGAGGATCCCAAGCCACAGCAAGTGGAGGTGCCCTGAAGGAAGCTGCAAACTGTGGAGAGCCCATGCAGGAGCAGGCTCCTGGCAAGAGCTGCAGCCAATGGGGGACCCGTGCTGTAGCTGTAGATCCCTGATGGACTGTACTTCATGCAGAGGACACATGCTGGAGCAGTTCTTGAAGAACTGCAGCCCATGGGAAGGAACCACATTGGAACAGTTCATGAAGGACTGTGTCCTTCATGAGGGACCCCATGCTGGAGCAGGGGAAAAGTGTAAGGAAGATGGGAGCAGCAGAGGCAAAGTGTTATGAACTGACTGCAATCCCCATTCCCCATCCCCCATGCCACTCAGGGGAGAAAGTAGAAGAGTCAGGAATGAAGGAATGAAATTGAGCCTGGGAAGATGGAGGGCTGGAGGGAAGGTATTTTCAGTTTTGTCTTTGTTTCTTGCCATTCTTACTCTATTTTTGCTGGCAACAAAATTTATTGCTCTTTCTCCAACTTGAGTCCTCTTTACCCATGATGGTAACTGCTGAGTGATTTCCCTGTCTTTATCTCACCCCATAAGCTTTTCCATCATATTTTCTCTGCCTGTCCTGCTGAGAAGGGGGAGTGGGAGAGCAGATTGGTGGGCATCTGTCAGCCAGCCAAGCTTTACCCACCACACCTATCTTTTCTGAGCCTTCTTCCATTGTAGGGATTCATTGATTTGTCACACAAACAAAATGGAGATTGATATCCCTGCCATGATGTTCCACATAATTTTTGTCTTTAACTAGAAGATTGTTTGGCAGGGACTGTTCCTTCTCTGTTAATACTACAGTTTCTCTAGAAAATGCACATAAAGAGATAGAGTAGGTAGCAAAGCATGGACCTGAAAAACTCTTCTGCTCAGCAATAGTTGGTTTAGTCATGGATGAAATGGAACCAAATGTCAGAGGGAAGAACTGACAAGAACAACTTCTGTGTGGTAACATGGGAAACCATTTCTTCACTTTCGTCATTTTCTGGCAAGTGTTCAGACAGCCCATGGTCACTAAAAATATTAACTATATGTCAGAAAGTTAATGGAAATTCTCCACACATTAAGTGTAGAACTCAAAAAGCAAGATAGCATATGTGGGAAAATGCAGGAAATGAGCAAAGTATCTAAATTCTCAGCAAAATCATTCTCCTCTATTCCTTCCCCTTCACCAAAATTAAGGTGCTTTCAAGTTAAATTTCCACTTCTGGTGAAGTATGTTCTTGAATTGTAAGTACATCTATTCTGCTGGTTTCAGCTCCTAGTTCTCTTTACATGGACAGGTCAGATGTTTAGCTGGGAGCTGCTAAAATTTCAATGTACTTACATCACATTAAATGAGCTGGGGTTCTGCTTAGCAATAAATCTTAAAAATTATTCATTTTCAGAGGGTTACTTCTCTGTGTCATGATTACATTTTATAGGTGTTATCTACTAAGGGATTCTCAGCTAATTGCTTAGAAACAGTATTAAGTTTACATTCTTGATAGCTTTGAACAGATGAAATACTGATTTCCATTAGAGAGTACACACAAAGCAACAGACACATGGAATTATCAGCCAAAAATTCAGATAATGACCACAACAATCATCAGCCCCTAAAAGGCATGTAAATTATTTTGAAATACAAGCACTTTTAAAACAATTTAGCATAAAAAATATTAAAAGTTATAAAACAGATAGCAAAGTCACCTCTGTCAAATGTATGTAACTTGAGTTGAATCTATTTGAAACTTTGCCAAAGTATAAGACTATTCCAAATTGGGTCATGTGTAAATGAGACTATGCTAATTTTTGGTGTATGAATCTGTATGAGTGGTTGTTGTGGTTCAAGCCCAGCCGGCAGCAAAGCACCAGGAGGGCACTTGCTCACTCCTTCTCCCCTTCCTCCCCCTCTCTGGTGGGTTGGGGAGGAGAATCAGAAAGGAGGCGGGGGGGGGGGGGGGGGAAGTGGCAGAACCGCATGGGTTGAGATAAGGACAGTTTATTGAGACAACACAAGGAGAGAAGTTACAATGATAACAATAGTACTAATAAAAGAATATACAAAACAAGTGATGCACAATGCAATTGCTCACCACCCGGAACCTGACACTGCCACTTCCCCTGCTGCGATAGCATCCCCTGGCCTGCTACCCAGTTATATACTGAGCATGACATCACATGGTATGGAATATCCCCTTGGTTAGCTCGGGTCAGCTGTCCTGGCCGTGCCCCCTCCCAGCTTCCTGTGAAAATTAACTCTATCTCAGCCAAACCCAGGATAATCCTTATTTCATTGTGAAAAGTATTTGTGTATCTGCCTTAGCACATTTCCTTGATTCATGTACTCATGCAAATGCATGTATGTAGACATAAGTAGATCCTGATGATTCCCCTTCCCTCCAGTCCCCTATGTAAGTTTTAGAAGTTCTTTGGTAATTTAGAGCCTGGTAACAAAATAATGGACAAATATTAATGCTAGCATCAAAGTGCACAACCTGTTTTTTGTGATACTACTATGCTCATCAAAGGTCATTACGTTTTGTTTTGTTCTCGCAAAGTGTTTTTTCCTAAAAATAAAATAAAAAATTTTCATACCCAAACTTCATTCATGGAAGAGTGAAGAGTTAGTAAATGCCCTTAGCATTACCCAGCATCAATTCAATCATGTCTGCAAATGACTTTTGGAAACTGACTGAGGAGTATCAAGAAGCTACCTTAAAATGTCATCCCACAATTGACCTATTGTTCTTCTTCTAATCAACCACAGTTTAGTGTATCTGTAAAGCCCTTTATTTCATTAGTTTTCATTCAAGCAACTTCCATTTTCATTATATTCTTTGCTTTTCATTTTTTTATTCTTTCAGCAGAGCTTTTTGTTGTGTGACCATTCACTAATTCAATGCACATGTCTCTGGGGCATAGCATAGTAGTTATCCTCTGCAACAAAACTTCTCTTAAAAAAACCCTAAACAAACACCAAACAGTGCCCCCCACCCCCCATGCCCCCAAGAAAAAAAAAAGACTGTTTAGAAAAAAAAGATTCCAGAGAGAAGTATAAGGGTGTTTCACACAGATCAGCTTACCCAGACTAGATTTTCATCAGCAAAATGGGTTTAACACCCTTATCCTTATAAAAATTTCTCGGGATCTCTTAATGAACATTAGCTGTCAGAGCACTGATATCAATTTCTAAAATAATTTCTGTCTCTCAAACACAGTTGTCATCTTGGTAAAACACGATACTACTTGACTACACGATACACAAACTATGCTTGCTGGGAAAACAAAGCATTGTGTTTGCAATGTGCAGACAAATCAGTCTGGTGTTAAACAAAGACCTGAACAGTTCTCTGCAGAGAAACTGATACTGATTAAAAATCCTGTCTTCACCAGTTCTTATGGCCAAACTATGTTACATGGAAATATTGCCACATCCTTTAGAAATTCAGATCAAACTAAGACCTGTATATTACTAAATAAAATGTTCCAAGAGAAAAGAAAGATGTTACACAACTTATTCAAATGGGATTTTATTAAACCACACAACTACTTTAACAACAGTTAAAGTAATGCAATACTGTACTGATTACAGCAAGTAGGGGTGATAACATTACTTACTATAAGGTTTCCTAATGTTTCTAAAAATAACACCCTTTTTCTACCTGTCTTAATCCTTAACCAAAATTAGCTAAACTGTAATCTGAACACTCAGCTTCTAAATGTTATGTATACCTGGTTTAAACTAAAAATAATTAAAAAAAAATTATCAAGCTCAAATAGGCTAGACATTTCTCTGAAAGAGGCTTAAGGTGAATATCTGGGGTTTTATCCATGTTAAAGAAATCTAGAAACTTGTTAAAAGCTATTTATGCCTCATGCTTTGAATTGTGGAGATTAAGTTTGTCAGGAAACATGGATTTTTGCCATGTTTGTGGAAAAACAGAGAGTTTAGCCAAATTGCACTGCTTAAAAAAAAAAATAAAAAAAATTCCCATTCATACATATTCAATTGTAAAGCAGAATTTCACAGCTCCATTCCCTAAACACTGCATCTGCACTGAGCATGTTCTGGCCAGGTCTCAGCAGATATTCATGAATCATGGTAGCTCTACGTCTAAGAATTGTAAGCTACACCAAAACGATTGTTCCTCTTGAGCAACCAGTCTCTGTATTTGTGCCCAGGCAGCAAGAGAAAGTGGACAGAGGAGATGAGGGTGCAGACTATCCTATTTGAATTCAGTTAAGATAAAAGATATTTTTGGAGCTAGATGACTAGACAGAGATTAGGAGGGGCATAAGAGGTTCAGTTTCAAGGAAAACACATTACATGGTGTAAACTGAGGCTTATTGAAAAAAAAAAAAAAATGTCATCAGGATTCTTGTATATAACTTCCAGAGAGTGGCTCAGGAATCTGTGTTTAGGGGTGAAGGGAAATTAGAGGTGTCTGGAAAGGTTAGACAAATGTGCATGGATATAGTCTGGTAAGAAACCACAGCACTGTTGCAGACCTGAAGTGGTCTATGAGAAATAAAATGGTTAATGTGGTGGAAAAGAAGAAGCGAGATTAGATGTAGAGCCCAGAAGTGAAGATTTTTATTAGAAAGCATTTGGGCACTAATGGAAAGACACAAGTGAAAGTCAGAAGGCAACAAGGGAGCCAGGCTGAATGAAGAACCATGGGGAGAGCAAGTGGAATTTTATGGGCAAGCAGTTAGCAGGATAGTCTTCAGCAGTAGGCAGAGGTTTTATCCAGCAAGGAAAGAGATTAGTGATGTGAGCAGATATGTATGATATTTAGTAGCTTTTGTTAACTGGAAGCTCATGTGAATTCTAGCACTTAAGTGTAGCAATAATAAGTACAACTACAGTTCAACAACATTCAACTATGGGACAAAACAACAAACAGTAACTAGCAATTATGGCAATAAGATAATTATGAGTATGGCAGTAGAAAATATAATCATAGCAATCTTATAAAATAACTAATTAGATTATGTCAATGGTAGTGGATAATTGCTGCAAACTCAACATCATGCTATCATTAAAATATTAGCAGAATAGTGTTATGGGTATGGCAGGCACTCTCAGTGACAAATCCCTGAGCTCTCAAACAAGCTTAAATTAACAAGACTCCTATCTTGGTCCTTAGAGTTCACATCCATGGTACAGAGGAACCAGCAGCATCCTGCTGGAGTGTCAAGGTAACTTGGAGAAGGTGCTTGCCTCTACAGAAGTTGACTCTCAGCCACTGATACCTGCAGTGCTGGTCCTCCTTACATCAAAAGTTTAGTAGTCTTTTGAGTTGCCTTTTATCCCCTCAAAAGACTGATGATGTTATTCTGTTCTTTACTTCCCTAGTTTTGCAGACTGATAATTTTGCTGAGTTTGTTTTTCAGTCTGGAGATAACTGATTGCTGTGTCCTTGGTCATCACGTTCTCGTCCTGAAAATGATCCTCTGGGGAGTCAGCTCCTCAAAACTAATCAGAAATGACTGTTCCTTATTCTTTCTGCAGCTGACACAACCACATCATTATCCCACTGTTTTTCCTGTGTTCCAGTTATTATGTTAGCTCAGCAGTGCATTAGTTCAATTGTTGTAGTCCATAGATATTTCACTATCTAAACCTTAGGTTTAATCAACATTTCAGTTAGTCCATATATATGCAATATCAAATACATTTGTACTAGCAAATGCCACACCAAGGCTTATCTTGACCTCAGTGGTCACCTCTCCCCTACTATGGTGGCTAGCCACTTGCTAAGGTCCATCTTAGATAGCAGTTGCCTTCTCCCACAATAGCAGTATACATTAAGGCCTATTGTCCTATCCAGGCTGAGCAACTCCCTTCCCTGACACAGATTTCAAACCTTTTGGCATTCTTAAATTTCCTCTTACACATGCAAAGTAGAGATTGGGCAGTAGGAACAGGGAAATATTATTGTGGAGTCCAAAAGAAAAAAGTATGTACTGAGTAGTTTAGGAGAATGAATCTTTGATGAGAAAATCTCCTAGCCCATGTTGTGGGATTCATGATCATTGTGCAAAACTAGTCTTGGGGCAACAACTCAATTACACTTTACAAAAAGGATGAAAACTTTCTGCAATTGCAAAAAATTCCTGTTGCTCTTATGACAGAAGGCTCTGAGCTGACAATATTTAGGATTGATAGAGGGTTTGTAACAAGATTATTAAAACTGTCTTTCAAAGAATCATCTGCAAATAAAATATTATGAAAATATTACTTATAAATACATTTTGTTAAACTCATGAGTTTTGGCTAGCATTTTCCAGAGACAGCTGGTGACTCTTTAAAAATAGAAATGAAAAACAAAAACAAAAACAAAAAAACATGAGTTGTTTGGCCAAACCACTTCCCCATAATCCTTTGACAGTTTTACAGGTTTTCAGCATGTAATTTTGGTTTTTCTTTTCTTGTTTGCTTGCATTTTCTTAGTCATAATGCTGTGGATTCTCCATTACTGTAAAGTTTGCTTTAAGTGGTAACTCACATGCTTATGCTTTATTATACTGTATTCACATGCTCTCCTATTTTTCTCATGTACCTGTTTATCAATGAAATGTCCTGTTCTATACTGAGTCCAGAATTTCTAATGCTGATCAGAAATCAGCATTTCTACCCCCTCTGACTAGAATTCATACTGACTCAGAGAACTGTAAACAATTATGAAAAAATTAATAATTTTTCCTGTGTTGGGGTAATGAGTGTAGAACAAGAGTCATTTTGGGGGTTCAATGATTAATATAATCTGACTCAAAAAGAACCTGAATTCTCTGCCTCAGGGAAAAAGGAGCCCCTCAACATATGTGAAGACTGAGTTCAGAATTCAGATGGGATGAAGAGCAGCTTATACCCTAGTGCCTAGGACATCCCGCCAAGGAAAACCAGACAGTAATAATTGGAACACTTAGAATCATGTTTACAAGAAATGACTGCATGCATCAAGAGAATATTCTGTTCTTTGATTTTAAGTCCAGTGGTGGAACTAAATCAAAATGCTTGCACTGTGTCCCTGCTGAAAATGAACAGATGGCCTTGTTCTCTTGTGCTGCGAATATTTTTTCTGCACATACATTTCAACAGCAAACCTCTATTCCCTTAACCCCCTGAAAAAAAATTGGGGGGGGGGGGGGGGCGTGCAGAAAAAGAAAAGACTGTAAAACATGAATGACAGTGAAAATCTATGAAGTCTTAATGAGTCTGCTTCATAGCTGATGCATTGTTTGGCTATAAATCACCAATGTTTATTATAAGATCAGTGTAGTTGCCATAGATCACATAGAATGTGAATAGAGTGGAAAATAAATATGCACTTGAAATAATATCCTATTCTCAGGCACACAGAGTACCAACTTATTGTTGCTCATCATTACAAAATATAACTAAACTATAACATTACAAAGCTGTGCAATAAATGTTACACTCTATAGCAACATCAAAGTCAGGTATTTCTCTGTTTATGCTTTCTCCCTCACCCTCTTTTACATTTCTTTCCTTTCTTTTCAAGTCTTTAATCCCTTCAATATCCTATTATTATCACATACAGGGAACTTAATTTTCTCCAACTTTCCTCATTATTTTTCCCAGTTCTTCTTCTGCTCCTTCATCTTTCTCTCACTGTTTCTAAGACATTTGTAATAGGTTTTCTTGATTTTCTACATGACTTTTATAGCTATTTTACTGTCTTGTACCAAAAAGATAACTTGGTGATATTCCTCAGAGATTTTTGCTCAAAATAAAAAAAATTTGCAAATCTAGTGAGAACTAGAATTTTAAATATGTTGAAGGATCTGTGATGAAGTTACTGTCTGATCCATCCCCACGAGAAACATCCCATCAAAGTATGAAGGGCTGGGAAAGTATGGACTGAGGTATCTTCCACCACATTAGCATCCCAAGCTTAGAGGTTATAAAATCACCTTTCCTGCTTTGTATGAAGAACCTCTGGGTGAATTTTCTGACCACTGACTTACTTATTAGAGAGAGGGAAACTCTTCAGATCATATTTTAAAAGGGAAGTCTGACCTGGAAGTGTCTTGAGGAGAAGAAAAGTCCACTAATGATAAGGTTTCCCTTGTATTCCGCTCCACACAAATCATACTTGTTGATCTTTTAATTAATGCAGTTGACATGTAATTAAGGAGGCTAGTAATAGTAGGCTAGGCTGTAAGTAACCTTCCCTCCTTTTAGAATTTTGTTAGCATTATATTAATGACTTAATGTTCATGTACTCTGTTTTTTTGCCTAGGATATTATAGGTATATTATTAATTCATAGTTTCATAGACATTTATGCCAGAAAAGGATATTGGATCATCTAATGTGACACACTGTGCACTCTGGGCTCAATAGTGTGCATTTAACTAAGGCACACCTTCCTCAAAAACATTCAAACTGCACTCCAGCTTTTCAAGAGATAAAGATTTCAGTATTTCTTTAATTCCAAAGGGAAAACATGTTCTGCATTAACATGTGTAAATTCTTTATAACTGGCATCTTTTTTGTTTTTTACTTCAGCACCAAATGTGTTGTATATTATAGCCATGCCCCCCACCCCCTCCAAAACAACAAAACCTAAACTAGCAGTTTAGGATAGTCACTTGGCAAGGGTGGCTACTATAGCAGATCATGGATAATTCAGTCTATCTGTGGTATTCCTTAAGAAGAGCACATGAGGAGACAGCCAAACAATAACTTAGGCATGGCATCTCTGTGTCACAAATTTTTCTCCATTGTTCTCCATTTTCAGATATTTCACTTTCCAGTATCAATCCAGAATTAATATCCATGAAAAAGCCCTCATAATTTTCATTCATTTGTAGGAATGCAAGACTGTACATTTAAATAATGCATGCATGCTCAAGCAGCCCTAAATATTTCAGATGCCATAAGAACCTTGCCAGACCAGGAGCCAATAATGAACTCTATTATGCTTTGTTGGTCCATCATACTGGGCGTACTGTAAAAGATCAAAAGATGGGATAACAACCAGCTGTACTAATTACATTGCTTCTGTGTTGGTTCTTTTCCTCCTAAGTTATTACAGGAACCATGCCTTCAACAGGTGTATCACACAGATTGAGTGGATGGGTCAGCTTGTAAAACAAAACTAAAACTCCAACAGTTGTTCTGGTTGGGTGGAGAAAACAAATTGCCCATATTTATTATGCCCACCTAAGGGGAAAGCTCTGGAAATAAACAAATAAGCTCCAGAGTCCAAGTGATTATACATACCTTCCTAAAATGTGCAAGGACCTAAGCTGGCAAAACCCCCCCAGCATTCTTTATTATTGTCCTAGTTTTCTACACTTTTAACACACTTTTCTATGTTCTGATTTCCAGAGTACTAAACCACTGCATTCCAATAAAGAGTAGAAGCTAGAAACAATAACCTGTCTTTAGCTGCACAAAGTTGCTTAGTTGTTCCCTTTTAATTTCAGCAAAAGAATGGTGAAAAGATGGAGATAAATGATCCAGCAGTTACAGAAAGAAGATAGAAATTACTCCCTTTCAGGTTTCAGTCATTTCCTGTTTACTTAAACACTTATTTTACCCAAACCAGAAAACTCCAAAACTGTCAAATTAATAGAATCATATAGAGAAAGACGCAAAGAGGTTCTTTAGGCAACAGAATTTTGTGTCTCAAACTGCTGGGCAAGGCTGACAGTGTCAGCTAACTAGAGTCTAAGATCTGGAACAAGAAAAGTACTTAGGCACCAAGTATTGCATTGCCTCATCAGTAATGCTCTGGTTCTTCCCACCTAACCCCAGATATTTACGGAACAGACATCCACATGACCTAAACAGACTCCTTTATGGGCAGTGGAGGTAAACAAGCACTTACAAGATGCAATTTGTCTCATCCTAGTGTACGCTAAAAACAGGACAAAGGAATTGTACTGTAGAAGTGTCAACTCATTGTTAGTGACCAAAGAGAAAGCTGGAATTAGATCATATTTAGCTATTGACACTGTTGGTGTGATGAACATTTAAAAAATACACCTTACTAACTATAAATGGGACACATTTTTCCTTATACAATACAGAGACACATAAATGACTCCTAACAGCATCAACAGACTCTGGACATTTGAAACTTTATAAATTACCCTTTCAGAAACACTTGCAGTAGTGTAGCAATGAATCTGGTCCTTCTTTTTGGGTGATTTAACTTTGCTTATAAATTGTTATTTGGCATTTTACCTAAATGCATTTTGCATGTTTGTGGTTTTTCTTTTTGAAAAAGTGATAATTGGATAACTGGATCTTTCAATATGGAAGACATGTTATTGCAGCAAATTCTTTATGCACTGAGATATAAATATGTTTATACAAATGTATATATATATAAATTTGCGTACAGTTAGATTTGAAGGTCAATGAGGGAAGGAAATGGAGGAGCCTTTTCCCATACCATTCAAGCCTATTTCTCTATGAAATATAGTAAAAACCATACAGATGAGGTTTTTTAAAGATTATGAATCATATTTGAAGATTTTCATTCCACAAATATATTCCTATTTACACCTTATCAACTGACCGCAACTTACTTATAAAGCTGAAATTCATTCTCTTGTCCTTTCAGGCTGCACAATTGCACAGATATTTCTGTAGGATAATATATGCTTTTAGATTATGTAAAACAAAGATACTATTGTAGCTTTTCATAAAGCAGCTATCCATCTGCACTGCAATTAATGAACCAGAATTAGTATTTTTCTCAGGTCTGCATTTCCTACTAATCAAGAATTTGCCACTGGGAACACAAATACCTGTACTGAGAAGACACAAGGAGTAAAACACTGATACAAAACATCTAATAGAAATCTGCATATAATGAAAATAATTATTGAAAAATTGTCCAACTTCACTGGCAAATAACTAGCATTGTGCAAAAAAAGTATGGAGCTGAACTAAATGTCATAACTTGATTTTACTTTTTCTTTGTTTTAATCTCTTTGGATATATAATAGTTTTTATGAAAAAACCCCAAACATATGGAATAGAGGTCTGATTCAAGATTCTGTTCTTAGAAAAAGAAACATTGTTATATTCAAAAGCTTTTCCATATTAAACATCTCTTTTTTTTCCCCAAAATATTGTAGCCTCCTTATTTGTACCAATAAAGAAACTAAAGAATAGATGTGTCCCAAATGAAACTATTAGTTGATGATGGGATCAGGAGTAAAATCCATCATCCTGTCCCTGTAGAGATATCTCCTCTAACTATCTAAAATTATCCCTTCCCTACCTCAGCTGTCCACAGGCAACAGTAACTACTAGCTATGTTGTGTGCTTCATTGCTGATGTTCACAGAAGTGTTAGACACAGAAAGAACCACAGGAAGGCAGCAGATGGTATTGTCTAGGGATGGAGTTGTAATTTGTGCTCTTCCATTTACTACCATACGTACATTTAAATAATAAGAAATATAATGAAAGAGCAGTAATTCCACTGACGGCTTTTGGCATCATTCTAAGCTTGTGTGCAGAGTTTCTGAATTAATTGTCCTATCAACCAGGGTCCAAAATAAAATCTAAGGTTCCAGCTGTATTTTTTAACAGAATATTTTCAGAAATATTAAATTAAAAACTTAATATATACTATTATATCATTCATGCTAGAAAATGAGTGACTTCAGAACTCAGTGTCAGATTGTCCACAAATTTTATTTATTTACTTTAAAGAGTTTTCTTATCTTAAATTCTTTATGCCTCAGACATTCATCTGGAGTCTGATGTTGTGAGTCTTCAGGCTTACCTAGAGATACTGTGGTGATGGGTTTTATATGTCCGTATGGTAGTTTAAGGTTTTCTGCTGACTCATAGTCACAACTGAAAAACGCTAATGTACCCTGTCATCTCAGCTACTCAGACTCACCTGTCATCTCCAGTTTCTTGGCTTGTCCCATACCTCAAGATGCCTGTTGCCATTCTGTCTGCAGGACTGACTGCAGCAAAGGAGGATATTTGTTAACACTTACGCTTATGTGAATTTTCAAAGACAAACAAGTGTCTAGGGAGAATTAGTATATATTCTCAGCCTTAGTTACATGTCTAGTGCCTTATCAGAACCATCAAGCCTAAAAAGAAAAATTGCCTTACTTATCAATGTTCTCAGATCATCATGGCTATGACACTTCCACTTAGTAAAGGAAGTACTTTTGTAACATCTTTAAAATTCACTCCTGGCTTGTGAGACATTCAGTCTGGAAAAGGACATAATATTGTGATTTAAGTGACCATCAAGAACAACAGTGACCGAATAGTTAAAACTCAAAGCAAGGTGTTCATAATCAAATTGTGGCTTGAACTATTTTAAAATGTTCACACAAACAATTTCTTGATTGACTTCATATAAGCAACTCATTGGTAAACACTGAACTCTGTTGTGAATAATTTGCAAATAATAATAAAAAAGCGCAAACATGTAAAAGAAAATATTCCTAGAGCATTATCTGTCCAAATCTCTTTGTTGCAGCCTCTTTCTTGTATTATCCATGAGAAGCCAAAGACTGTCTCTGAACAGTCTGTAGTGAAGTACTGGGGAATCTGGCAGGCCACAAAAAAAAAATATATTCAAAGCAAATGCTAAAACCAGTGCTTTTTCATGGATACTTTTTAAACTCCCCTATTGCATATTCATAATATTATGATTTTAAAAAGTGTGCATATTCTTACACAATGCATAGATGCATAGGACTCCTGAATGACCACTTTTAAAACAAAGGATCAATTGTCTATCAATCTGCACCTCTGCACATTTTCCAAAGTCCATGAATTCTCAACTTTTCCTCCCTCTTCCTGAGTGTTTTTCGTATTCTAGGTTTAATTTATTAATTTAGTTCCCAGATGCACTTTTCTCCTTTCTTTCCTATTCAATAGAACAATACCTTTGTTTTAGCCACTCTGAAATGATTTCTGGACACAAACTCTTTTCACCTCACAGAAATCAGTCTCTGTGTTCAGCTGCTGAGATATTTCA
Source organism: Astur gentilis (assembly GCF_929443795.1). NCBI lineage: Eukaryota > Metazoa > Chordata > Aves > Accipitriformes > Accipitridae > Astur > Astur gentilis. The sequence continues at coordinate 20,259,602 of NC_064890.1, read as the reverse complement.
GGTACCTCCCCTCTCTCCTTTGCAGATATACAAACAGGGTCTGTTTATTGATACATAATATGATGTACACAATATTCAGATTTCAGAAAAGAGATTCTAAACCATTCACTTGTTATTTTAGATTGTTCAAAAGATCAAAGACTTCCCTCAGTTAAAAAAAAAAATTAAAAAAAAAATCTATATGCAAAAATCACAACATCCTGTTGTGATTTCTCCCTGTCCCCAAAAAACTGTTAGCCATATTATGCAATGCCCAGGATCTGCTCCCTGTCCTCTCCTCTCTGGCTGACAAATCAACTATCAGCCCATTAATGAAAACTAGTTTTCTTAGTCTGTATCTTCTCTACATGGAGGGACATTCTTTGACATTCTTCTCTTCTACGTATAAGAATTTACCTGTATGCTTCTTTGACATTCCATGGTAATGTCTATGTTACAAGATACTTTTACAAATAAAATAAAATAAAATAAAAAATAATAATTAAAAAGTTACAATTCAGTATGGAAATATTCAGCAAAGAAGTAATCAGAGATACACTAAATGTAATTATACACCATTTTGTTCCTATTTTCAAAAGGAAAAAATCAAGCAGAAGTACAAATCAAGTACTCTGTTATGTTTTTGTCTGTTTGGTTTTTTTTTTAACCATGTTTCAAGGACATTTTCTATTATCATTTGTTTATTTATATGTCATATAATAAGTCATTAGTAACGTACAGTTGCAAGAACTACTAAGTAGTGAGCTTGCATCAAGACTTTCTTTACCACAGGAGGATGGCAATTTTAAAGAATCAGAATTTACATACCCTATTATGTGTTTGTGAAACTGATAGGTTGAGTAGTGTAAGAGGTTTTGTCTTCTACGAAAGGTGTTGTCAAGTGAACATCCTTCTGGTAATTATTAGCAATATAATAATTTGAATACCTGAAAACACAAAAATGAATGACAAAAATACAAAAATCATATAATTATGGTACTACTGTGGTTCTGAGGATAGGGGTGTCAACAGTCTGCCTCTCTTCTCCAATTCCTTATTTTCCAGCTGGTTGTGATTAGCTAACATGATTTCTGTGGAGGGCTGGGACCTGTTCTGCATGTTGTACAGTGTAGGCTGAAATCCTCTGATTTACCCACTTCCTTCTGTCTTCCCAGAAGACTCTGTCCTCTCTTTTGCTTTAAAATAGGGGTTGTTTTCTATGCTTTTCTAGAAAAGAGAAGTGGATTCTGGCCTAAAAAGATCACCTCCACCACTGAAACTGGTAAGTAACAAACAAGTTTGAAAAAGATACCAGATACAGATAGATGAGAATAGGAATAGGAGTATCACTTTAGATCCACTAGCACAGAGTAGGACACAGATCTATTATCATGACTAAGACAACACAGGTGCATGATAATTTTGCCATAATTTAATATGTTTTGATCAATTCTTGTTACTGTTTCAGCTCTGAATTCTTTTAAATTGTCTTGTCAGTCATCTGCAAATTTTCATCTGGGCTCTTCAGGAGGTGTTCCAGTCTTTCAGAGAACACAAAATGAACAATACAGCTGATCTTTTCAGAATAGCTGTGCAGAAGGATTACAGTCCACAAAAGCTCAAAATTTGTTTTGTTTTGTTTTTTAAATTCATAACATGTGGTTAAGTCTCAGGTTATGAACAGAAAACTGTAGATACACAAAAAAATAAAGAACACTTTCTACCACCACCTTCAAACCAAATCACTGTATTTAGCACTTTGACTCAAAATGGCGTACTTCTAATACATCACAGGATTAAACCCACAGCAGAAAAGTCATAGTCAAACACTGATGAACTTGAGGCCAACAGACAATTAAAGGAAATATTCTAACATCAGAGGAACCATTTTTTCCACCCTGAAGAACTTAAAATGCACTTACCAGAAGTAATGATGAGTATTTACACATCAGGTATCTTATTACTTATCAGATTTGATTTCTATCTATCTTTGTGCTTCTTGCTGACTCCTGAACTTCTCCTGCTCTTGATCTTTTCATTCCTCTGTATTTAAATTACATTAGATTTTTCATCTGCTTGAGTCTTTACAATAATACCTCAGTTTCTTGAGACTCAGAATAGGTATGTTATCATGTGCCTAATTATATTTTAAATGCCTTGCATTTTTGCCTAGGACAAAAAATGAAGAGTTCAATTTGTATAATAAAAATTTAAAGTAAAACATGTTCAGAGTATCCATGAATTTAGGGCTTCAGGAAATTCTGCTCCTTCACCTACTTTTTTTTTCCCAAAGAATTACTTGTCATTATTTACACTTATGAGTAGGAAGCAAGATTTTATGCTTTGCTGCTCAGGTAGAAAATGTTGAAATTAGGAAGACATGAATGATTTCTCTCAGAAAAGTCAATTGCTTTTTTCGTGTGCTCTGAGTTAATTTTATGGCCTTAGTTTCAATTTCTCCTCCCAAATTCCTATACATCTATTTCTTAGAAATGACCTAAGCCTGTAAGATTTAAGCTCTAAGATTCAACCCTTTGTCTTGCAGATGTCCATCCACCCATTTCTGATATATCTGAGATAACTCACTCTTTGATCTGGAGAAAACGGCATGATGATCTGTAGCCTTTTTTATTTTTTTTTTCCTCATCTATAAATTCTTTTCTACATCACAGATGTGTATTTTAGATTAAATCCATTAATGAGATGATTAGTTTGTGGGTTGACTGGAAGAATTAACTTCTCAGATTGACATGCTTTTTTATTAAAAAAAATATGTAAAATATTTTTGCAGGTTAGTGGTTATAACAATTAATGTTGATTAGCAACTGAGACATAAATATTTTAAAAAGACATAATGACACAATTCAGGTTGCATCATCATTTTGAATACAACACCTGATAGATTTCCATGGGATATAAATCAGCATCTGACTGAAAAGGAATTAAATAACCCCTTATTTCTGAACAAATCCATAACATTATTTTTAAACAGATTATACAAAACATCTTCTAGCTTTTGTTTGTTTGTTTCTAATTTAAAGATCACAGTCTTCAACAGGTCATTAGTATTAGTGTATTTAGTTCAAGTATTATCCATAGAGAGATATGAGGGAAATGGAGAACGGAGGTATTCTTCTCAAACCAGAAGAGAGAGATTTGAAAGCATATCAGAAATATTGCAGCACTCTAACAATCTACATGATCAGCAAAAAGCCCTTCCTCAAAGAAATTAGAGTAGTTTTTCTCACCATAATTTTTTAACTAGGCTGATTGTTTAGAATAGTTAGTAAATTGTGATATTTTTCCATTAAAGGTTATAATATTTTGTGAATTCAGATTTTGATTCCTTTTTTTTCTTTCTTTCTTTACAAATATATTTCCCCATTTCCCCCATTTTAGAATTTCTTGACATCAAAATAAAGCATTAAACACTTTCAAGCTTCTCTAGGGAAAACTTTGCTCTACTTGAGCTTAGTCTTGTTATCCATCAATCACTCAATCAGCCTTTATTTTATGTACAGCAACACATTGGGAGAATGAATCTCAAAGTGCCATGCATAATAGCTGTTAGTTAACAAGAGAAAGCTAATCTCAGCTGATGAATTTTCACCTTTGTTTTACGTCTACTTAAAGAGTTTCTAATAACCTCAGGGACTAAGTGTTATTGCTGCAGGGTGTATGCTTGAAGTCTTAGTCTCTGTGTTTTGTGCAGCTGTGTCCATGATCACTATGGAATAAAATGAACTTGGGTTTAAAATGGAAAAAAAGCGTCAGTGGCTGAATTTTTATGCTACGTAGCAGAACAGTGACTAATTACATTTTTGTGACTTAAGAACTTACCATGGCCACTGCCAGGCAAACTGTTATAAATAGATCAAAGCTGGCTGTGTTACTGAATCAGTATCCATACAGTAAAATTAATTGTAACTACATTCTTTGCAGCTAACACAGATGAGGAATACACCTGAGGGAGGTCACAATGTTCTTATGCAAAACTGAAATTGTCCCGCTAGCTAGATAATTGTTACTTGGTGAACCCTGTCCCTGACTCCACGAAACATCAAAAGACCCATGAGGGAGCTCTCATTGGGACTTTTCATCTGCACTTTTCCATTAAAAAACCCATTTTGTGTCAAAGTGAATGGTGGTAGTAAGTATGCCCTGTACTTACAGCGTTATTAGTAATAACAATAATTTCTAAAATCCCACATATATATTTTTTCCATCTTTTTGCTGCTTAATACAGAACGTCAAGCTTCCTACATCAAGAGTTTGACATATTTTCTGGGTAATGTATAGACAGAAGAACAGAAGCCAATGGATACAAAATGACAAATGCACCTGGAAAGCTTGACGAGTATCTGAGAGCTTCAAAATTTCTCCTGAAGTGTATGTATGCTATTTTTTGTTAGAAGGAAAGAAGCAGCAGAAAACTAACCAAATTCACTGTAAAGTAAACAGACTATCTCTTGACTCTGCTACTAACTGAGCTTCTTTTTCAGGGTAAGCAAGCATATAATTTCTATTGTTAATGAGATACATTTGAGTAAATTCTGGTATAGGCTCATTTTCCAAACTATATGTGTTGACATCTGTATTAATAATATCACTATTAACAATTAAAAGGAACAGCAGTCATTTTCACAACTCAGATGAAAATTCTGTAGAATTTTTCTGAGAAATTAGTTTCTATTATAATCTAATACATATTTGTAGAAAAATCCAGACCTTAATGTTTTACATGTAAGCAGGCCAGCTTTCTCTCTAGTACATTCTCTACAGAGAATGCCTGTATTTCCTCTGTAGGCCTAGTGAAAAATTAGGAGCAAGGTAACATGATATTATCTTTAACATTTACGTGTTCTTTTTATTTGTTTGGTTGGTTTGGTTGTTTTTTTTTTTTGTGGAGAGTATCTAAACAGTATAATTCAGGCAGACAAAACCTTGAGAATGTTTCTTCAAACATTTTAAATAATCAAATAAAAATTCATAAAAGTTTGGGATGTTCAGAAGCAAACAGAATGGCACAGCACAAAGAAGGTTTCTATCTCAAAAGAGAATGACAGTATATAGATAAAGCTGTAAGGGTAATTTTACCTTCAGACCTTAAATGGCTGGTAAGTTTTGTGAGATAGAACCTGCTTCACCAAAGTGGGGAACCTGAGCTCATGACTGAAAGATGAGAAAAATTCTAGTAATTCTACTCAGGGCAGCAGTCTGGAGGAAGGGACCTACCCATGGGAACTCAGCACATTTTGGAGGATATTTTTGTCTCCATATTTGTGCATTTTTGCCCCCCAAGGCAAAATATTAGTATGTATTTACTGCAGCAGTTTATTGTGAGTTTGAATAAACATCACAAGGAAATAAATTTGTTTAAAAGTAGTAGTTTTTCATAGCACATATTCAGTCCTCGGAAAGAATTGGTATGCCAATCCAAATAAATCTCCATCTTTTTTTTAAAAGCTATAATGCTTACTAGCACATGTCAATTAATAAGCAGACCACTTATAATAATTGGCACTTAACACTGTATTATGAATCAGGTTGTTCACTGTTAATGGGACATAATGGATTGTAATTCTGCATTTTAATATTACCTGCCGAAGCATGCCACTCTCACCTTCCTTTCTGTCTTTGTAACCAATTATATAAAATTTGACAATGATAAGTAGACAAATGGTAATACTTCACACACTGTTTCATTAGCTTTAGAAATGCAGTGGCTATGGACCATTTCTAGTGCTTTACAAAAGTCCTGTAGCTTTCACATAAATTATCAACATATAATTGTCCATTTTTCCTAGGTGAATGCTTACTTTCATTATGAATTTTTACACAGGGTCATGGTAGAAATAGTCTAGACATATTGATTAAATAAGTTGATTGTAGCCATTAGATAAGTGATACTTACACAGGCATTCTGTCACTTCTGATACCAAACTGCCAAGAAACTTATGTGGTTTTGGGTGTCCTGTTGTTAAAACTCCTGAAAACTATTCAGGTGTAAATATACAACAGACACAAATCTTGAAAGCACTGGGATTGAGGCTAAGTGATCTCTGCTAATAATTACTACTTCATGTGTGACATTTCTGGAGCGTGGACAAACCAACCTGCCCATAGGAACCACTGTACCTGATCCCTAAGGAAGAACACATAATATGGTAAGTGCCTAGTAAATAACCACAACAGCCAGCTGAGGTTTTGTCCCTGTCATTTTCTGCTGGGAATTAACTTAGGTCAGTTCTTTATCAGGGAAAAAAAATGATAGAAAGGAAAAGAAAGAATGTTTGCACTTTTTGTAGCATAGACTTGCACCATTTTTGTTTAACTGCACAAAGCAATAGCAATCTTTCTTTTCAAGCCAGTGCTAATTAAAGTTTGAATCAATCTCTCTGCCATTGCTAGCAGTAAACTTTAAAATATATTTGTTTTTTTGGCTTGACAGCAGTGAAAGAATTGGCTTGTTAGGCTTTTTTTTTTTTTTCTCATTCCTGTTATACTGAAGTGCTAATATATATGTGTGTGTGTATGTATATATATATATAAAAAAAAAGGTCACTGCCATTCACTGCTAAACTAGTTATGGAAAGTGCAATCTTCCTGTATGACAACATCTAGCAGCTAAACAGAAATCAATTTACCTTTCTGCAGATAACTTGTATGAATTATAAATCAAGAAAATATATCAAGATATTGGAGCAAGAATATATATTGCTTTCATAAAACCAGTGCAATGAAAACTTCCCCCCCACCCAAATAATTACTTACATTCATTTCATTTGAAATAAAAACTAAAACTGAACAGTAAGTCTTATTACAGCCCAAGAGGAAAGGAAAACATGCGAAGTTTATGCATTGAATCTTAACCTCACAAGAAATAAAAGTGTCTATACAGCTCAACAGAGCCAGTAAGGTTGTCCTCAGTTTCATCATGAAACACGATTCCCATTTCTGAAGATGTCAGTTTGATTATTGAATAGCATAGAGCAGAAGTATTGAGTATGCTATTATTTCAATCAGTTGTGATTCTGTGCTTCCTTTGAAGCTTTTTTAGTACACAAACAAAATATTTAACAGACAATAACATTTTCTCAATACATTGAGAAAATATGAGATTATTTTTAATATTAGGAATTTCTATTGGTGGAATAAGTACTTTTCTTCTTTACAGACTTTTTAATAGCTGCATTATCATAGTTCCTAGTATACTGCACCTCAGAATGTTTACTAGTAGCAGGGCACCTGTAATTAACGAACCCAATCTCCTTCTAGACTTCTAGGAACAACAAAAAAAATCACCAAATCATCTCAGTCTTGCCTAGATCCTGGAAAGCATGTTTATGCTGTGTAAGCTGTGGGAGGCATCCCTTTGTAATGGCAAATTGAGAAAACCATTTAAAGAATTAGAAAGAGATTGTTGTTACGGCTACCTTCATCTGTTAAGAACCTAGTGCCAACAAATGGGTAAAACACTGGCAAAAAATGGAACACTCCTAACTTTTATCCTTTATGTTGAAAATTAAACCCTGGATAACACTGAGATGTAGATTCCTACATGTATATGTTATGTTCACGTGATACATACTTAGATGTATACAGACTGGATATATAAATAATAATAAAAAAGAGTACTAGAGAAACACTGTATCATACTTTTGGCATTTTGAATTTTGGTAATTATTCTTTTTTAAAAAAACCAAGTAGATAATTGTTTCCATTTAGCTAGTCTGGGGTTCTCTAAATTCAGAACTGCTGTGAACTTTATAGGTTCAGGTCAAGGTGTACGCTCTACTTAGTACTTGGCTACCTGCCTGAAGTGACCTATGAAATTAACTGCTTGAAAAATAAAATTAAGGAATCTGTTATTTGGAGATACCACTTACTGTGTTACATGGCATTACTATTATTATAATCCTGGGTTAATTACTCTCCAAAGGATTGTAAAGGGGAGATAGTCAGTGACTGTTTCCTCAGCATAGGAAAAGCAAAAATGGTTAGCATTTTTTGTACAGACCAACGCTGAACCTTTGAAGTGAGTGACCCCACTTAGTGAAATTTTTGCATCACAGAGCAGTCTTGGCATGTGGTTAATTTCAGATGAAACCAAATCAGCAGATAAGGTTTGGAAAAGCGCCTGATGTTCTCCAACCAATAAGTTTGGTTTCGGTTTTTTGGTGGTTTTTTTGGGGGGGTGAGGGGGCTATCATGGAACCAGACCAGGGATGATTTGAAGCAAAAAAAACAGGAAAGAAAAAAAAAAAAAAAAAAAACCAAGAAGATAAAACAAAGAAAAACAAAATAAATACAGTGGGGATAAAAGGTTGTCCACACCAACTGCTATGCAGATTCACTCCCTGTGATACATATTTATACAGACATAGGCAATGGCACTCTTAAGTCAGCCATCCCACAAAGTCCTAAGCATTAGAAATGATGTAAGTGTACATCTTGGTTAACATGGTGGTCCATCACATCTCATACCCCTGAAGTATGATGCAATGGTTAATTTCCTTTTGAATTATGAAGTGTGCTTGAAATTCTGTTTCTTAAAATCAGTGCGCTTAATGGAATTATCATGGTTTGATTCCTCTTCATGGTTCCTCTTACATTCCCCTGTGCTTTTGTGCCACAATGGAATAAAAACATTTGACAGCACATAACCAGCAGCAGGGTGTGTTGTTTGTGTAATTGTCATGGCTCAGGGAGACTGATGTCATATCTTTAATTTTTAACTTTCTAACCATCTCTTGTTGCCTTTATTTCCAGAGCACTGTATGTATTTTCAAATATAACAAAATCTCTAATGTAACCCAACATCCTATTGTATTAAATGCAATGCAAAACAATGTGTAGTGCCTTGCTGTGCAGCCAGCATGGAGAGAATTAAAACCTAACTGTAAATTGTGTGTGTGTGCATGCATGCATACAGACTTAAGTAATTAATTAGATTAAGGGTAAAAAAAATCTCTCAGCTTAGTTGCTATTCTTTTAATGTTGAAAATCCTCTTATTTAATGAATAATACAGTTGATTTCTTCAACTTTATTTAAAAAAAAGCAAGCAGAGTCAGATGTAAACCCCAAGTTTGATCTTTTACAGTAAATACTAGTCTTATTGAAGTCAGCGGAAGAACTCCATTTCAGACTTCAGAATTGCTCATAAGAATAAATATGTCTAAATTTATTAATAAAATTAATTCTTTTTACTCCATGCCTGGTGTTAAAATTATCCACTCATATGTTTTGTCTTTTGTCTATCATTTGCTGAATACAAGAACATGAAACACAGAGCTCTGTTGTGAAAAGTTCAACAATCTGCAAATGAACTTGAATCAATCAATTTCCTTATTATCACCCTTTCCATTATAGTTAAAACAGTGTCAAATACTGCAATATATTAGAAATTATACTTTTTCCCCAAGAAAATGCCTTGCTAAACAAATGACCTGGGCAGTGCTAGTTATAAGCATAAGCTTTCCACAGAAATTTTAGATAGGTGAGCACTCATTAGTGTCAAAAAAGGCCAGATGCCACTCATTGTCAGACAGTTGCCAAAAATTTTTAATGTTCTTTAGCTTTCGGTTTGTCATCCATTCACCAAATATCCCTTCATTTTTCATTGATTTCTGCTTGTAGGGCCACATCAGTATCTCATTTTCCTGTATGTTCAAAATAATGAATAAGACAAGGTTTTTTTGTGCTCGTTTAAGCACCACAAATCTCATCTTTCCAAAATTATTCTGAATGTAGTGACTGAAAATGGAGTTATAGATGCCTAAGTTATTGTGATACATTTGAAAATAGTAATTAGTATCTGTCCCTTTCTAGATCTTCTGTGAAGGTGAGGACAGCAACAGGAGATCTGCCTAGGGAGCATTACAATTAGTAAATTTTCTTAGCGTAATAGCATGATAGATTAAAAATATCAGGCACAGAAAAAATTCCTTCCCTAGATACTTTAAAAAATTAATACAAAGCTTAAGGGAACAGAAATGCCATCTTCTTCAAGCATGGGACATTATGAGAAGGATTAGGAAATTAGCCCATTTTTCCTAAAATAATTGGAATTTAAAAGAACTATCTCATTGAAGTATATCAGAGAAACCTGATACTCTGACAAGTACTCAATTGAAAACATCTTAAATTTACTTGTCTTGGATTAAAAAAAAAAAAAAAAAAGGCAAAAAAAGAAAAGCTTTCTTTGACCAAATGTTGTACATGGAAACACAGATGGAGGTGCGTCAGAATCTGGAGAAAATAAAATAACAAAGCACACTGTTTCTTTGCCATGTGTATTCATAAAAGTCTACAGTTCTCAGAAAACTGGGCAAGAACAGCAACAATTTTAAAGGAATGTGGGAAGCATAGCAATGAGTGTCCTACTTTGTGCTGCTTTGCTAATGATTGGAGTCTGTTGGTGTCTCCTCAGTTCTGTATGCCTTTTCTCCAGAAGTCCCAAATAGGCAGATCAAAATAGCAGCTACATTTTTAGAGAAAAAAGGTGGTTTTTTCAAAAGGAATGAAATAGTACTGTAGGGTACTGTAAGGATAAAGGATTGGTCTAGCGTTTGTCAACTGTAAGATAAAACTCCTTTCCTCCTAGCATGTCAAAATTAAGGAAATGCTCAGACTGTGTTGAATCTGGGAGGCAGCAATTGGTGCATGAGGAAAGATACTACATCATATTTTTGGCATCCTAGCTGATACTACTGGGTCAGTGCTAGTCAATAGTTTAATGCAACCTGTTCAACTGTATCCTGTAAAGGAGCGAGAGCCACTCAGGCTCTCAGGCATGAGTCTTGCTCAGGAAGCAGTGCCAGAAAGCCTCTCCCTCCTAGCTGATATAATGCTCTGGTTGTTGGGGTCGTCCTCTTGCTATACAATGAATTTTCACCATAAATGTCTAAGCAATGGATTCACTTTGAATTGGAATGAAGAAAACACAATGCTTACCCGGTCAAGCACTGCTTAAAGACAGTATAACATCTCTTTCTACCTCTTCTGTTCATTTCCTTCTGTCACACTTAGTTTCCAAATATCTTCCCATTAATTTAATATCATAAACACCGGGTACACAGGAGAGGTTAAGCTCACCTGAAACTATTCTCCGGTAAAATTATTCTTCTCCTACTTTGGGGTCATTCAAGACCTAAATCTGTTTGCAGCTACCTGTTTGTCATCTCTTCACATGCATAGTAGCCAGGCTGATGGTGTTCTGACTAGTGTCCAAAACTTTTCCCACATCTGGAGAAAAAGACAAGTTAAAACCCAACAAACCAAATCCCCAAAACCAAACCTTTGAGAAACTGTCAGAAATTATAATCTTAATTTTAAGGAACTATAAATTTTTCCTTGCAATAATAATAATAATTAATCTGTCTTGTTCCTTAAGTGAAATGAAGCTTGAACATTTGAGAGGTTTTTGCTATCAATTGCTTTTTGTATTAGTTCTAAGATGTCTAGGATCAATTAAGTACAAGAATTCTGACTATTATACAGTCTGCAAGAAGGGGAGAATTTTTGAAGATATTTCAGAACTTTCTAAAATCAAAATATATTTACAAATAATATTACTGAGATGAAAACCAGCTTATTCTGTCTGGAAACAAGTAAAGACTTTGACAGTAATTTTTGATGTGTGGCTTCACTCACCATTTTTCAACAAAAGCAGATTTAACAAAAAAGGTGTCTGCTTCTGCTCAATTTTACCCAATATTCTCCTATTTCCATTTTTCTCAGTTCTACTGCACCTCTATGAAACATTCTTTAACAACAGTCTTTAACAAAATCTTTGGTTTTTATACTATTCCAAAAATCCATCATTATATATTTTCCTTAGCACAATTAAGTTCCTTCTTGTCATGGTTTCAGCCCAGCAGGTAACAAAGCACCACGTTGCTGCTCGCTCACTCACCCCCTCCTCTGGCCCCGGTGAGATGAGGAGAAAATATAAAGGAGTGCTCATGGGTGGAGATAAGGACAAGGAGGGATCACGCGCCAACTATGGTCACGGGCAAAAGATAGGCTCAACTTGGGGAAGAAACAAAATCAATTTCATTTACTACCAATCAAATCAAACTGAGGATATTAGGAAGTAAACCCAAATCTTAAAACACCTTCCCCCCACTCCTCCTTCCTTTCCAGCTCAACTCCACTCCCGATTTTCTCTAATTCCTCCCTCCATCAGAGCAGGGGGACGGGAAATGGGGGTTCGGGACAGTTCTCCACACTTGTCTCTGCATCTCCTTCCTCCTCAGGGGGAGGACTCCTCCCTTGTCCCCTGCTTCAGCATGGGATCCCTCCCACAGGAGACTGTCCTCCACCAACTTCTCCAACGTGAGTCCTTCCCATGGGCTGCAGTTCTTTACAAGCTACTCCAGCGTGGGTCCTTTCCAGAGGCTGCAGTCCTTCAGTCCCAGACAGCCCCAGCGCAGGCTTCCCCAGGGAGCGGCAGCCATCTTGGGGGGCATCCATCCCCTGCTCCAGCGTGGGCTCCTTTCTCCCTCGGGCTGCAGGTGGGCACCTGCTCCCCCGCTGCCCTCCGTGGGCTGGGGGGGGACAGCCTGCCATCTTGTCTCCCCGCGGGCTGCGGGTGCATCAGCCTCCTCCTGGTGTCTGCAGAGGGGTTCCTCTCCCACCCCAACCCCCTCTCTGCTGCAGGTTCCCCCTCTTCACTCTGTTCAGGTGTTACCGCTGTCGCTGGCAGGCTCGGCCTGGGCCAGAGCCGGGGCCCACTCCCAGCCAGGGAAGAAGCTTCTGGCAGCTTCTCACAGCAGCCTGCCCCGCCGCCTCTACCCCACTACCAAAAAAAAAAGCTGTGCCACACAAACCCATAACACTTCTAGAAGTAGTGACTCTTCTCAGATTTCAAACTCCCCAAACCTGAAACTATGCAAAGACATTTTACATGATCTTACAGTGGATTTAAACAGCACAGGTGGCAGCAATCTGGTATAGAATACAGCATGATCTAATAATAAATTAAGTATATTGAAGGCTCAAAACCAAACTCAATTAAAAAATAATTGACAAAATTTAAAAAGAAAAATGGATTAAATAGATAAATGCTTGGTTAAAACCAGAACTACTAATAATACAGTCTTAGGTCACTCACAACAAAGGAAGCCAAACTATCACACCAAAGCAAATTTTCACTGAAAACATACTATTAGAAAACATGCCACCAGTTATTGGGTGATGTTTTCTTTCATTTATTTTAATGTGCTTTTTCATTATTTTCTAGTTATATGTATTACAAATCCTCCATTGTTGAGGTAAGCTATTCATTAGTTTGTTTATAGAACTTGTAATTACAATAGTCTTCCTATTTTTTTTTTTTTTTTAAGATCTGTTCAGAGCAGTGAAACATAAAAAGTTGGTATGTTTTTGGGATGAGCTGTGATTATACTAAGAACCCTCCCCGAAACCTCACGCACTTTGCAAGTTACATAATTATGCATACTATATCAAGACACAGGTAGATCGTTTCATTTCAGGGGAGCATGAATGTTGATTTGTTGTGCCCATTACTATCCCTCCTCCATTCTCCACAGTCTGACTACCACCATCACCTTATCAGACATCTTGACAGTATAATTGAAAGCAAGTCTCAGTAAGGAGGGTAATGTGTCAGGGAAAGCTGTATTTCATCTAAGTCTTTCTTCACAACCTTTCCGTTAAAAGGTCATACTTGTACAATCAGATGGAACAAGCATGTTCATCTGTTTCAACAACGTGGCAGGTGTTTCTAAGTTTCTTTTCTTGAAAACTGAAACTATTCCCTTACCTAATATAACCTTTAGTGATTTTTTTCCTTTTTAGATCAGCAGTAACATCATATTTTTAATTTAAAACTTGTCTTTTCATGACCAGATGACATACAAAGATTAACATCAGTTATCAGGTTTGATCAACAAAAATGTATGTAGAAAAATATACTGAATGTAAATGTTCTACCGGTCATACAATGTGTAATTTATTTGTCTATGTCCAAGATGTTTGAAGTAATTTACGTCTTGTCTTATTTTGCAAAAACAAAGGATCTAAATCCAGGAAAGTTTTGTTGTTATTTCTTTTTTTCATTTATGACTTCAGCAATATTTTCAGTATCACAGTGACTGAAAGCAACTTCCTGTAAAATTTTTTTTTTTAAATTTCAGAGTTAGTGTGAAAATTGAATATTTTTACCTGTGTTTTTCTCCAGAATGTTTTATTTCTTGAGATGAGCTCTTTTTTTCAGTGAACTTCAGAATTTCTATTTTCATTTCTGTGTTTTTGAATTTCCATTCTTCCATTATACGAATTGTCACAATTGTAATTTTTATTTGTCTTTTCTGCACCTCTCTTCTGCTTAAATTTCTTTTCCAATATTAGATGTTCAGGTATATTCAAATTCAGTATAACACAATTGTTTTTGTTTCTCATGTCAAGAAATGGTCACTTAACACAATAAATGCAAACAATGCAGATTTAAGTTAGCTTGCATAATGTCATCTGCTTTCAGTGTCATAACTAAAGGAAAATTGTTTAAAGGAACTGAAATATCATCAGAAAGTCAACAACAGACTAATAGTTTTCTCTAAATCCAGTGAAAGGTGTTGGAATAATTATTTATTCCATGTAGCAAAAAAAAAGGAAAGAAAATATTTACTCTGGACATTGAGTTTATATCCTGATTGCCCTTTGATATTGAAAATCTTCTCTTCAGAGCTTCCTGGTGTGGGTGATATCTGTGACACAAACTGCTGCAAAAACTCCACGTTCCATGCTTTACTTTTCAAGTTCATTTCTAATTACAATTTTATTGAAGAAAACCCACAGAAAATTATTTCTTTAAATTTCATGATATTTTTTTCAGTCCCCACTTCAATGTAAATATTTAAAACTTACTATCGTATAGGAAGGTTTAAGACAGAAAATGATAACTAATAATGCATTCAAAAGAAGTATGAACATTTTGGGGAAGAAAAACTGAACACAGATTTGCATTTTTTTTACATGTCTTGATGTGAGATGAGGCCAAAACATTACCCTAGGAATCCACCTGTCAGTTCCTAATTTCTATTCTCCTTCTCTCTTTCTCTCCTTCTCTCTCTCCTCTGTCTTTCTTTTTCTTTTTTTCTTGTCTCTTAATTATACAGATTCTCAGTGAAACTGAGATTTGCTTGACTTCTACAGAAAATCCCATCCAGATTTCCTTGTATCCTTTATCAGCCAGGTATTAATATATGAATTTTGTCATTTGTTTCTCTCCTACTCTGTTATATACGCTACGCTATCTACCAGTTTTCTTCTAGATACTATCATTCCAGGATAAAAAAATCCCAAATTCTGCCACTGTTTCATTTTCCTCCCAAATTATACAACTTTATCTTTGTAATGCTCTTCATTATGACTCTTCACTAGCATAAGAGAACTATATTTTACTGATACCATTGCTTTGCGATGAAAGGCACCTTCTATACTTCACCAAATCTGTATACTGCACATATAATGTTTTTGTCAACCATTAAAGCGAAGCATTGTCAGCTCTAGAAAAAAAACCACACAAAGGCAGCAGCAAGTATATGAGATGGAAATGTGAGACATATGAAGATGGTAGAAGTTATTTTCATTGTTTCCTACATAATTTTTAAAAACTGAGACTTGAAAGGAAGAGAGTCATCTATCACATTGCATGAAACAGCTATCAGAGGTTATATGGAGAAAGAAGGATCATGTTGATAATGGGAGAACAGCAGCCAACAGTTGAGATTTATAGTAACCATGACCTAGTAATGAGCTGCATAGATGCTGGCTTTTCTGCCTCTCTGACAACTTACATAACTGTAATGAGTTTTCCATCTAATTGTAGGGATCCAGCTGCCCAGGGCTCATTGCAGGATTAACACTTGCATTTGGAATGGAAAGAGTTTAGTAACAGAGAAGGGAAAGAAAGGTGAGACAAGCATCTAATTTTGTACCGGTGAGCAACAGTAACAACTACTGGAAATGAGACCCATTATCAAATCTCTGTACAGAAAACATACAGAAGGCTTCTGGTATAAAGAAAACCCTTATGGAATTACTGAATTACTGTCTAGTTAATGAATTAGATAATAAATGTTCTATAGTACTGCCTATTTTAAGACATCAAGATCTTTGGTTTTAAAGGAATAAAATTAAAAACTATTGATTTTCGGAAAAAGAAAAGATAAGTGAGCTGGGTAATCACCATCTTGTAATGCTTCAGTTATGCCCCTGATAAATCACAGAACAAAATATTGAAAGACAAACAAACATGAGGTCATTGACACGCTCATAAATTTATTTGGTGACATTATAGACATTTCAGCATGCATGTGATGAAAGTAACCCTGCCTTCTCTCTGCAAAGGGAAGATGAGTTAAGGAAGCTTCTGTCTGCATTGTCACGTGGTGTATTGACTTTTCAGTACTATAGCAGATCCAACTGTCCTCTGTCCTTGAAGTGTGAGAGAGTCTAACAAATACAGTGCTAAATATAGTGTGCTAAAAGTAATAGGCAAAGGTGTCTGACTTCATATCATGTTGGTCCCCCAACAGAAAATGTAAGACCATTCCCCAAGCAGGACAGTTGTCTCACTCCTATATCAGCAGTGACAGGGAACAGGAAGAAGGGATGAAACTCTAATTTAAAGAGAAAAACAAAACAAAACATCTATGAACCTTCATTAAATGAGGAACAATAGGAGACTGTGAATAAAGAGCTGGAGCTCAGAGACAATTGAAGAAATTTGTTAATATATATCAGTTTTTGCTTGCCTAGAAGAGATCTTTTTCTTGGTCATAATGCTAGTGTTCTAAAGCACAAAAGAAATTTGATGTGGTAGAGCACCCAAAGGGTAGACTGATCTCTATGCTACAGAGATATCTGGTCCCACATAAGACCAGAAATTATTCCATCTTTAGAACAGGCAACTATAAACAGTTTAAAAAGGAGATATTTCTGACAGATAGACTGGAGCTCTAATGGCTTTTTAGATATATGAGGAATGAATAAAGTCTTGATTGATCAAACATTAAAAAAATTGCTGCAGGGAACAGTTTTATCTGAACTCAGAGTAAACTTGAGCTGATCATTTTATCTTTCCACTCCTAACTACTCCAATTTTTATATATTTGTATCAATGGCAACAATTCTGAAGTTGTTCTTCCTGGTTGAATAAAAATGATAAACTTTGATTAACAAAATTAAACACTCAGAAGTGCTTTATGGGTGATTGAGTTGATCTTGGAAGTTCCATTACCAAGTAAGAAAGATTTATTGGAATTAAATGTTGATTACCTTAGTCATTCCTCACAATTTGTTTTTTTTCTAACCTGGTAAATTATAGACTGATCCCACAGAGAAACAGATCTAGTTATCAGTGCAGTCAGGCTAGAAAAACCTGTCATTGTAGAGTGAGGTTCTCTTGTGAATGCTCTGGTCCTTTGTTGTGTGTCCTGTGTTATGCAGAAATTCAGAATAGATAAGCAGAAATTGTCTTTTTGGTGGTTAAAAGAAGCTTATGAATAAGATTTGTGTATAAAACATCGACGGGGGGTGTGTGTGTGTGTGTGTGTTAAGTGTTCCTAATTCATCCATTAAACCAAAGCCTTCTGTGGTAAACTTGCACCCTGCTCATCTGATGATATCCTGAAGTATAACATGCCACGTCTTTCTCATAATGGAGCTTTAACTCTTCAAAATCACTATGTCATAGCAAAATGGACTATCCACAGCTGGTGCAGTCTGGGTTTTGCAGGAACTTGGAGTGATAAAGATCTTTCCCCAGCTTTGTTTTTTCTGATATTTGGGTCAGAATGTTTTTATGATAGTGCTGAAATAACTGGGAATACTGTCCCATCACGGAGAACAAAATGTAGCCTGTAAAGCCTCAGTTCTAGCTCTGCCAGAAGGTCTTTGATTTTCAGTCTCCTCAGTGAGATTTTAAACAGGATAACCAGCACAGTATACTAAAAATAGAAATGAGCAGTTCTTGTTAATTGTTTTGCACCTGAAAGATGTTAAGCATTCTTAGTTATTTTGGGCATCTCTTCTGTTTCTATTTCATTCTAGCAATTACAAGCAAGCAGACGTCCTGTACCCAGATTAAGGGTAATAATAAATCTGTTCCAACTTCATAAACCAAGTTTTCCTTCTATTTTTTTCCTTTCTCTTTATCAATAAGCAGCATCTGTCCCCTCAAACTTCCCAACTGCACTGCTGCCTCATCACTCGAAACATAATTTTCAGTGCCTCTGAAAATATGATAGTAGCAGCTTTTTAGCAGCAATTATAGGAGTATCACGATCTGCAGATATCAAACAATCCTGTTAGTGGTAGGTGTTTTATAGAGTTCCTGTTACTTAGATTTCTCTATGTGATCAGAAAAGGCTTTCCTCCCTGTGGAGAAAAGGTTCAGTTGATAGGAAACAAAATTCAGGGTTGGAATCAGAGAAAGAGAAACATGATACTAAAAAAGTGTGTTAAGCCAGCTTTTCCTCAGTCATTTGTATGAATTCTACTGTTGGAGAAGTTGAATCATAGAAGCTATAATACTATTGTATATAAGGGCAACAAACCAACCACTTGGTCCTTTCAAGCATTTATGAAAGTCTCCAAAGTCCAAGGTATTGGAGTTCTTGTCTCACAATATTTCTTTGTTATTTTATATGTCCATATTTCAGATTATTATCCTGAAATGATGAGTCATAGTTTGGAATCCCCTACATTTTATGAATATCATTTGAAAGGGCAAGTACAAAGTGTTGTCAGCACTATCAGTACCGACTGACACAAGGAAGGTAGTGATCCTTCAGTGGTAACAAATATCTGTTTTAGAAAGCAGTAATAGTCATTTGCTTACTATAACTATAATGTAGTTTTCTGCACCTTGGAACAGCAAATGCTAATATTGTGACAAGAAATTGAATTTGTAATTCATACTCTGTACAGGATCACACACACACAAAAAAAAGAAACCTGAGAAAATCAATACTGCATTGCCCAAAGGCACTGATGAATACATTACATCTGCTGGAGTTACGTAAAAAAAAAAAAAACCAAAACCAACCAAACAAAAAAAGTTATTTTACAGGGCAACATCACTGCTTATTATTTTACCTGATTGAATTTCTGGGCTGAGAACATGATTATGTGCAGGAGTGAGATACCTGAAAACTCGTGGGGAAAAAAGAAGAGAATGGAGAAGTCAGCTAAAATAGATTTTCAAAGTTGAGGTAATAAGGCTTTGAAATTTCACATAGAAAAGAGGAAAACAGAAAAGGGCCTAAAAAATTTTCTTTTAGGCAGCTAAATGGGTAATTAACTTGAATAGGTTCAGGCAGTAAATATACTACTCCTCACCTAAAACCTAGCATGAACATAATACAACATTTAAAGAAATTTAAAATGCTAGTACAACCCAGCATAAACCAAACTGCTCTAAGGATGTGCCAGCATTAATTTAGAGTTAGTTTATTCCTTATTTCTTTGCCCATTTTAACTAGTGAAATATAGGAAAAAAATGATAAAATTTAATATTAAAATAAGTATAAGGAGAATATGCTTTTAATGTGAATTTTGAAAAGCTCATACTTGTTTTAGGTCATAACAAATTATTTTGTATTTTCAATAAAAATAAGTTACAGAATTTATTCTTTCTAGTTTAGTATGGTTTTCAACTAATGTTTTGGAACCAGGATAAAAAACATGTTTACTTGGCTAGAACAGGACTTCGGTAACAGTTAAAGATGGGTGTTACAAACAATCAAAACAAAAGCGCTATTCAGCAGTTACTTAAACTACTTTTGAACTTGAAAGATACTTTAGTTTTTTATGTGAAAATTAGATTTGGAGTCTTTTACATAGGGATCTCCTGTCCTGTGCAGCTATAAATATAACTTCTATTTGCACTGTAGTTGGACATAAGAACCAGGCAGAGTAGTGTCTCAGCACCCTGAAGGTCCAAATTTGTTAGGTGCATGTAGACTACACTTTACATATGTGGGTATCTTTGGGTTTTGCCCAGGACCTAATGATTACTTTTATTCAAAGCCACAACTGGAGGCACATCTTCTTTATGTTATTGTTATATGTAATTTATTTATTTTACTGTATATTATTTACTTGGCATAAATAGCTAAGCAATTTAAGCTAAGGCAAGTGTTCTGGATTGCAGACCATCTAATGAAAGAATTTTAAACTACACTATCACCTAAGAAAAAGTTTACCATGCTTGAACAAGGCTGCTCCGTGGCATCTTTCCCTACTGTCTTGAAGCCTCAATGTTTAACAATAAAATGTAGGAACTGTGGTGGCAGAAATAACAGAAAGCTAGAGACTGCTGTAATACAAGAATCCTCTTTTCTTCTTTCTGGTCCAAGGACTATGTTTCCTTTATCTCTGTGACTACGTAAGGTCTAATGAGTTAAGAAATCTCTAGAACAGAGACTAGAGTCCAGCATATTCACTGCATATTCCATTTCTTTATAAAGTTATGTGCAGATTCAGTGTCATATTCAGCTAGGGGGATTCATATATGTGAAGGTAGAAATTTGTTTTGCAATTCTACAGCCAACCAAGTTACCAACTGTGGTCAACGGAGAAGTAGGTGTTTCTAAGACTCTATTAATCTGAACCCAAAGAAGACATATAAGATATGTCAGACTAACTCCCCAGGTGTCCATTTGTAATTCCATGTACTAAAAAGGAATTCTAGATGACTAGCCACATCCACCTGTCTATGCCTAAAATAAATTCTAAAATTAGGTGAGATGAATCCACCCCTTTGACCCTGTTTTGCTCATCACTGGTGATATGAAAAAAAAAAATCATGCTGATTTTGGGCTCAGTTCTAATGGTTGGAAGACCTTTTTTGGAGAGCTAGGTTTCAACCTCATCTATCTGGAAAACAACAACAAAACCAAAACACCCAAATCCCAAGCATCTCACAATTATGTAAGGGCTGCGAGACAAAAATCAGGAGGAAAAATGTAAACCATATTTATTTGTAAAAAGAAGAGGTCAGGAACACTCTGGATCATGGTTGCTGCTCCGGGAGGCTCATCATTGCGCTGTGCGCAGTGACTAGCCATAAACATATGTGCATATTATAGACTAACCATAAACAAATTTCTCCTCAGTGCACAGAGGGTTTCTGCAGTCTCACTTTCATTCTTTTTTTTCCTTTCTTTTTTTTTTTTTTTTCTGTTGTCTCATCAACTGCCTTCTTGAACATCTGTACAGAAACTGGAAAGCTAACTCTAAAGCTGGTTTCCACTTTGGAGACCGTACAAGTATCATGTATAAATTACAGGTTTATTTTCTAGGATTTGACCATTAGCTTTCAACATTTTTACAGTGTCTGTTGACTTAGTTTGCAGCTAATTTATTGTGGAAAATATTGGAAAACATGAGCAAGCAAACATGCTATTCTATTTTTCCATTAAATAAATATGAAAATGAAGGTCAGAGAGTTCAATACTGTAATAAAAACAAAGATTTGCACGTCAAGAGTTTTGTGAAAGTCAGATGTAATATACTAAATAAAAAGAAATTATAAACCATATAAGGGAAACATGAAGAAAAAAAATATATCCAGACAGTTGATAATTTGTTTGTGAATCATTAAAACTTAGTAACAACTTTATAAATTAGTGGAGTCTTGTTTAGATAAAGACTAAAACTTTACCAAGCAGAAAAATCCCCCACAAATAAACCCTCTTCAGTCTTTGGATCGCTGGGATAATAGAACTGCAAAAGTGAAAGTCTGGAATGAAGTGATAATGAAGCATAACGTGATGGCACTTTGTGTCTTCTTAGGATCTCCTCTATACATCAAGAAAACTTCTAAAACTCACTGAAATTATGGACATATGAATTCATACACTGAATTGGTCAGTAATTGTAATTCAACAATAATATGTAAATTTTATTGTTTTCTAAAATTATTTTCTACCCCCAAATGGACTAAGTTAATGTAGTTCCTTGCAATGAAATGAAATAAGAGTGGTGTTTAACCACTCTCATTCTAAAAGGCTCATATATGATATGAGAATATTCGCACTAAATCATCTGGGCATTTCTGTCTAAAGATATTTAAATTTTTCCAGTGATTTCTTTTCCATCTGGAACATTTTTATATATAATGAATCATTGATAAGAAATATTTTCACAGCCAAAAAGCTTTAGATTAATGCATTGTCTTTTCCTGAGGGTTTCTTTTCTATCCTAGTTGAGAAGATGTTCCAGAGGAATTTTATTTGTATTTTTGGTTGTATTATGTACTGTATTAATGAGACAACTGGCAGCTTGTCAGACCACATGGACCTGAGTACTAGAATGTATTGATTTTGTCATAAAGAAAACGAAAAGGCAGTGTGCCTCGCTGGATCTGTATGTGCTGAATTACAAAAGCCTAAAAACTGAATCCTTCAAAGCTCTTAAGTAGTTTTCCATTCTGAGAACATAGAAGAAAATGAGATATCCTGTGAAAACCTAATGTTATTTGGTTTTGTCCTCTGTCATTTAGTGTGTCTAATTGGAGACAGGTTTTAGATTACTCAGAAGAATTCTGTCCCTAATGTTCTACAATGTAGTGAAAATTAGGCCACTTTGACTTGGTGCCAGCCTAGATGCTAAGAGCAGACCCTATGAAAATTCTTAACACATCCAAAAGCTCTGTCCTCAACCCCAAAGACATATGAACATTGCTGAAAGAAAAGGGGGGGAAAACCCCACCAAAACCACTTACGCAAAACTGATCAAGCATAACAGTACTGGTTCCTTAACTGTATTGCACTAAATAAGCATCATCAAGCATCAACATAGGGCTAATCATCATGCAGTTAATATGAATATGAGTATGGCCTTTCAAAATCATACATACAGCAATTACTTAACAATGAAGTACCATTGAAAATTTCAGAGCCTTGTATGTTTTATAAGATACAGTGAAATTCTTGACAATTGGTGGAGCAGCATGAAATTTAAATCTTAATTCTTAAGACTCTTAATTTTAAAATTCCTAAATGTTTTAAGACTTAAGGAAACTTCAACAAGTGGCTAGCTTATTAAGCTAAATTTTGAACATGTTTGAGATACAGAAGTGCAGAAATGTGGAAGTCTCACTACACCTGTATGTGGGAGCCTTAGCACAAAGAGTGCCAAGGAAATTCAATATCATAGGAATACCACTCCAAGCAGAGTGTTTATTTTAGCATTTAATGCCAATAAAAAGCTGTATTATTACAGATACAGTAAGTGTATGTATTTAGTATGTCACCTTGCTTTTAGGCAGACCGGACCTGCTGTAGCCTATTTTCTATTCCTTACAAAGTAAGACAGTCTGGTTTTATTCTATGGTTGCTTTGAGCTGTTCAAGTTAAGAAGGGGTTTTCTTGTTTGTTTTTTTGGGTTGGGTTGGGTTTTTTTTCATGTAGTTTTTTGCCTTACATTATTTAATTTGATTCTCTCTCCCCCCCCGCCCCTTTTTTTTTGCCTACATTAGGCTTGAAATCTTAACTTAAAATATTGTTTATAAAAAGATTTACAAAATAAAAAGGCAATTAGCATAATAAAATTCTCTCTAGCATTGCTTAAGCATCTTTCCAAGTTGTTCTTGAGATCAGGAAAAGTCATGTCTAAGTCACAAAGCACTGAACACAAGACTTTGGCTCTGAGATACTGTTAAGAACTCTATATGAAGTCTACACCTAGGAAGTCTACATCACTCCAAGGTGAAGCTATTCTCTCTCTAGCAAGAACTGGCTACCAGAAAAAAAAAAAAGATTTCTAGTAAAATTATCTCCTCCATAGACCAACTTCATTCACTCTTGCACACTTTCAAAACAGAAGTCACTACAGGTTTTATTCAGGTATTACTTTATAAGAGCACTGGACTAGGTGTCAGTCATTGCAGTGGGGTAATGGCACACTGTCAAATACCTTAGGTCCTCTCATGTCCTTATGTCACTCGAACCCAGCTTAGCCCTGGGCCCCAGTTCCTTGGTCATCCACAGACTTTGTATGTTAATTTTCTCAGTTGTTTCTTCCTGTGACAAAAGTTTTTGTATTCCTGTGAATAATTCGATCAGAAAGCTTTCCCTATGTTCAATATGGATGAAATCATAGTAGTTTTGCTATTTCTACCCTATACAGTTCTTCAGGATCATCCAAGCAACTGTTGAATACCGAAAAACTCCCAGGCAACCTCAATCCACGTTCTAGGGTAGGCAACAGACACTTCATAGTATAATGCACAACAAGGGTGGTCTGTGACACAGTTCTCATTATTTTAGGCACCCTGAACAGAAAAAAAACCCCAAACTGTAATGATATCTGAGCATCACAGACATAGTGCCTTTATAGCTGTAGCCAGTCTACTCCAGAGACAGCAGAGTATTGTATGCATAAAACTATTCTTTGGCATTTGGTCTGGAGCTGAAGGATCATTCCCTTGGAGCAGATAACTTTGTCCAAGTAGATATAAACAAACAGCACTGATGACCAAGCAGTACACAGTAGATTCTAGTCGTCCAAATCCAAAGAGTGTATTCTACCACATCTCTCTGTACATATTTAGCAAGTTTCTTCTATATTAAGTTTTAATATTTTATGGGTTTTTTTTAAGTGGTTAATTTTATCTTCTATAATCTCAAAATGTCTTTTAACACTATTATATATCCTATGTGTTCAGTTCATGCTATATATTTATCTCTTATATATGTATAAAGAGTATTTATACGTAAATGCAAATATATTTTTATATATAATAAAATTATATTTTACACATTTTACTGGACAATATCAGAGCTCTGTGATGTATACCTTGACTACTCCTTTTGATACAGTACGGATTTTCTGCTCAATAGCCTGATATCTAGCTGCCTGTAAATCACAAATTTCCAATTACTTAAGTTACACAGCTAAAATAATTACACCTCATATTCTTTAGACCTATATAACATTCCTTAATTCTGCACACACTCCAGCAGCAGATAGAAAATCACTGATTAGTTTCTATAGGCCAGTGTGTGCGTGTGTCTGACTGGTTTTGTTTCTCAAGTTTTTCTTTCACTTTCCAAACTCTGATTTTGATATTTATAATATCTTCCCATTTGCACAGCATCAGATTTCCGTCTAGTTTTGAAAAGATGAAAACAGCGCCCAGTACTTTTCACCACTTACCAGTTAATGACATAGACTCAACTTGAATCTTTTGGCTTTGTCTTCTAAAATTCATTCATAAACCTTACTGTTTACTCTAAATTCTGCTGGAAATGTAAGTTCAAATTGTTACCTTTGTGGAATCCAATTCAAATAATATGCCCTAGAAAGGTCCAGAGTAATTTTCTCTACTGAGACCCCCCCTCAGAAAATGAAATTTTAATCATTATCACCAGACTTGACTCTGGCTCTTTTGTAATGATTCATTCTTTACAAAGATTAGAGACTTCATATGTCTTTTAAAGTTACCATTTTTTAACCCAAATTAACAATTAAAAATTTCATATCACACTGTCAAAGTTCCTTCATAGAGGTAAATATGCTAGACTCTTACACTGATATAAACCCAATGCCATTTTACTGTCTTCTCTAGTATAAAGTCTGTGCAAGAAAGTGAAAGATATGCACAAAATTCACATCTCTGGAGTTGGACACTGAATATGGTGGAAAGGTTAGTACCGTGGGGACAGTTTCCCTTGGGTGTTTGTTTTGAGACATTAGGGAAAGCTTTGATTTATTACATTATGTTAATTATTATATACATATTATCACAGTTAATTTTTTTCTCATTGACCTCAATTATGAGTTGTGAGTAGCAAAATGGTTGAAGTGAAATAGATCTTTCCTCATATGGACCTCACCCATCTTCTGAGGAAACTGTGGAGATCCAAGTGGTTTATGAAGAAGGTTTTCCTGTGTCGCCACTGTCTTGGGGGAGAGGCAGATTAAAAAAAATCTATTTTAATTTTTGTCCACAAAATTCACAAATTTTGTCTTTGATCTCTGTTACCAAATGTAATCTCTGCATATATGATATTTCTAACTCTTTCCTTGTGCAATACTTTACCTCAAACTGAGGCTGTTCTTAAATGAATGACACTTTGGTTAGAATTGTAAAAAAAAAATATTGTTTACAGCAGAACAGATTTCAAGAAATAATTTTTCTTTTACAGAAATTTTAGTTGTAAGTCTACCAACTTGTGATTTAAAAATTAATATTTAAGGAAAATTGGGTCTGCATATCAAAATGTAGACTTTGTCAGGTTTTCAGAATAAATGCTTTCATTCACCTCTACCATTGTATTTCATACTAGTGATCTCCAGGACAAAGGCATTTCAATCATTCTAGTTATTCTGTCCAAATATTCTGTAAAAAGATCACTGTGCTATGTTGAAAACAGTATTACACTGGGATCAGTGTGGTCCATTATCAAACACACTGGATATTACCACAAAAAAAATTATGAGTAACATTTTCTACCTTTCTTACAATTACTTCTTTGGCAAATTATTTCAACTTACAACAGTCCCCTAAAAAAGAACTTTAAATATTTCATTGGACAGCTGTAATTGTGAGTTTTATAAAAAGCACACTGACAGTGAATATCCTGTATGATATTTGTAGTTTTCTCAACATTTCCCAAGAAAACCCCACAATAGTGTCTCTTTCAGACAAAATACTGACATCTTGTAAGGATGTAGGAGAAATCCACTGCTAGTGTCTTTCTTATCTGAGTGAAAACTAGTTCAAGCTGCTTTTCCACATAAGGGCTGGCAAAAAGCAGCACAATCCTTTCTTTATTAGTAGTAATATATGTTGTGCCTTTTTTGTTATTCCTTAAAGAAGCAGACATGGGGTTGACATTCACTCACCTAACCTTCGTCATTCAGGAGTTGAATGCCTACTACCAAGAGGTAGGCTAGATAACTGATTAAGATTCATCCTATATTAAGATATGATAAATTTCCCCTTGGAGTTGCTTATCTCTTAGCTTTGATATAGTAAAGAAGGCAATATGAATCACAGCCACAATACAGGATTATCTATGTGAAATTTCCAGGCCCTCTTGAGTGGAGTTCATACCTCTCTGTGTGCTGTAAAAATGCTTACACTCCTCAGGTTATACTGCATCTATTCTTGCTGCTTTTCTTATTTGTATTTGTCCTGGTTTCAGCTGGGATAGAGTTAACTGTCTTCCTAGTAGCTGGTACAGTGCTGTGTTTTGAGTTCAGTAGGAGAAGAATGTTGATAACACACTGATGTTTTCAGTTGTTGCTCAGTAGTGTTTAGTCTAAAGTCAAGGATTTTTCAGCTTTTCATGCCCAGCCAGAGAGAAAGCTGGAGGGGCACAAGAAGCTGGTACAGGACACAGCCAGGGCAGCTGACCCAAACTGGCCAACAGTGTATTCCATACCATGGGACATCACATCTAGTATAGGAACTGGGGGGTGAGGGCAGGGGATAGCCGCTTGGGGACTAGCTGGGTGTTGATCTGTGGGTGGTGAGCAATTGCCCTGCGCATCATTTGTACATTCCAATCCTTTTATTACTACTGTTGTCATTTTATTAGTGATATCATTATTAGTTTCTTCTTTTCTGTTCTATTAAACCATTCTTAACTCAAACCAAGAGTTTTACTTCTTTTCCCGATTTTCTCCCCCATCCCACTGGGTGGGGGGGGGAGGTGAGTGAGCGGCTGCATGGTGCTTAGTTGCTGGCTGGGGTTAAACCATGACAGTATTTTTTATTTCTAATAGAGACAATAGTAATAAGCATGTTAAACTTTCAACATTTTTCTCCTTTTTCTTTAATACTTTTTTTTTCAGCTTTCAGGCATTCTATTTGTTCCTTATTTCTGTAAGGACAGGTTAAATAAATTTATTTCTATTTCATTTTCTATTCAAAATGTGGTGTTAAAAGACAACATCTACTGTCACTCTAAATCTTGTAGTGCAGGTAATTTTTTTTGCTAAACTCCATGGGTAATTTTGCTTTATAAATTGAATGGAAAACACGTTTTTTTCACTTGAAATTTTGTGCAAATGGAAAAAAAATGAATTTTGATCTGTTTCAAATATTTTTTTAGTTACATTTCAACAGGCAAAGAAGTTAAAACCTGGATGACAAGATTTCAATATCAAGAAAAACTAATGAGGCTCCTTTCTGTATATTCACCGTGTTCCCAGGAAGTTCTTTTCTTTTTTCAGAAGGACACTTGGCTTGCACCTAAGCTCAACAGATTTCATCATCTCTCTTTGAGGCTCAAAGCCATCTGTACAGTTTTCTGCAGAGCTTGTGTGTAAGAGCATCCTTGGGAAGGAACAGACCCTGGCAGCCAAGCTAGGAATGTGATAGGGCTAGAAATCCATGGAGCGCACTGGTCATACATACCCCGTACAGGACTTGAACCAGGTTTCCTCCTGACCAGTGTGACAGTCCTGTGGTCCTAAGTTAACTTGCCTCTGCGTGTGTAGACTTTCAGTTCAAAGTGACTGAAATAATGTGAGGTTTGTTTTGTTTCTTGCCAGTTGCTTTTAGGGCATGTTGCATTCTGCAGAAGATGACAGGATGTTTGAAGTAGAAGAGACGACTGAGAAAATGACAGAAGTGGCCTAAAGACTAGCTGGAATGTGGGATCTCTTCAGTTTTCCTGAAGGAGAATCACTGGGCAAGACAGATTCAAAATTCTTTGCAATCAGATAGGGCAGATGAGTCTGCACTTGCCTCTGCAATCCAGTGTGTAGAAAGAAGGTGATCACTTTACTTCCAGAAAACAAAATCAAACAGCTTGATAGTGCTTCTCCTTGAACGTAGAAGAAAGAAATCTGGATCTCTTTTAAAAAGAAAGAAACGTCTTCTCATTTTCTGAACATGGTCTCTGTAACCACTACCTCCTTACAACAGGAGAGGATATGCATGCACTCCACTTGGAACAGTCTGAATGTTGATCAGTGGGACAATGTGACTCACACTATTACAGAGTCTTGTTATGGGGTAAAGGGAACATGCTGTAGATATGGAGCCAAGAATTTGTCATTAGCTTAATTAAAATCTTTAACAAGCATATCCGAATGCAACACTTATATTAGTTAAGTTACAATATTGCTAAGTCTCATAATCCAAATAATAGCAAATAAGCCTCATTAATAATTGTTATTCAAATAAACATATTAATATCCATGCCTTTTCCTCAGTATTGTGTTCACACTTTCAGCATTCCTAATGTGGAAGGCCTGATTTTTCTCAAGCAGGAAGATGGTGAGGTGTTCTAGTGGGTTTCTATCATCTTAAGGAGGAGTTCAGCACCAGTGATGAGAGTCCCTTCCTTCTTAGTCCTGGGGGCTGCTTTGGCTTGTTTCTAAATGTTTCCTCAGCCCGGACTGCTGCCTTCTGGCTGCTCCCAGAGGAGTGTGAGCATGTCCCCACAGCCTGCCCAGGCTCAGCCCCCTCCAGGGGCTCTTCTTTGTTGGGCAGCGACTTCCTGGGTTTGCCGGACCCTTCCCAGGGAGGCACTGGCAGAGCTCAGGCTCAAGC
Organism: Astur gentilis; assembly: GCF_929443795.1. Lineage (NCBI taxonomy): Eukaryota > Metazoa > Chordata > Aves > Accipitriformes > Accipitridae > Astur > Astur gentilis. The sequence goes on along the minus strand of NC_064890.1, from coordinate 20,230,074 downwards.
AGGAGGCCAGTGGCACTGCCTTAACTGTGCTTAATCCATTGGGGAACTGGATCCTGGGCTAAAATGATCTCCTGGATTCTTACTGTGCTAAAGTATAAGGCAGGCAAATAGCTTCTGCAATAAGAATTGAGGCACTTCTGACAAATCAAAGATGAAATTTCAAGAGCTGGAATATTATGCTTAAAAAGTTTCAATGCCTTGGGAATCCAGTCTTTGACACTTCCACAGTTAAGAAGCAATACACTGAAGTTAGCAGAACTGTGAATTTTCAGTTAGGCATCTAAAATTCTAATCCTCACTCTGCTCTCCTAAATATAACTGTTGGATCTAGACATAGTTTCCCTTTGAGCTAGGATTCTCAGATCAGAACAGTTAAAGTAGGAACAGGTGCAAAAGGGTGCATTTGTTTGTTAGTGATCACTCAAAGACAAATACAATAGCATTGAGTGTGAGGGAAGGTGCTAACCAGCTAATTGTGATTCTGATGATGGTTTTGGCACATGCAGAATGGTATAAGCAAGTAATTGACTTTGTATTGTATATTATTGCTTTTATCATCAGCATGTCAAAGAGACAGATAAATTGTCCAGCTGTCTCTACAATATTCCCAAATGTGTCTTTAGTAGGGGAAACCATTCATGTTTTTTATTTTATTTGCTTCTACCAGTGCTTAATTACAGTCCTTATCATTTTAATTTAAAAACTTATGAGCCAGAGCTCAAAAATGAATAACTGAAAGTTAAATTTAGCAACAATGGTGTAAAATAATAAAGCAGGCAAACTTCTGCTGTTACAACTTTCATCTTTCACACTTTCATTGAATATACTGACTCTACAATTACTTACATGCTAAAAACTGAAAAAAGCATACCTAGCTTACGCTATGAATAGCCAATCAGATTCTAATGTGATCAATCAGAGCCTCAAACCTGCAGATGTCCTCCTTTATTTTTACAGTACACACTATCAGGTTTTAATTTTGTGTTGTTACATGCACAGCAAATGAACAGGAGTTTAAGAGGAAATTACTTTCCTCTTCTGTCCCCATTGGTATTGTATAATCCATTTTACTGTTAAAAGCAGTTTGCATATAACAATAACCTTAAAGCTAACTTAAGTTTTGCTGTTATGTAAGTGAAGCAAGATTACATTGACCCTAACTCTCACTTCAAACAATAACATGTCTATTATGAATGCAACATAAGAATGTTGTACATCAGATCTTCCACTGTAGAAAACTGAATTATGTCACAGGCTTGGTACAAAGCTGAAAGAAACCCAGCTCAGGACACCTTCAGAAAACTTTATAATTCTGTATGACTCAAATTTGGAGATTAAAGTGGCAGAGAACAAATTTTGAAGTTGTACCTCAGTGTCCCTTTTCACACATTTTTTCCTAAGGAAATTGTATTAGCAGCTGAACATGTATATTTGTGTTATTCCATTTTCACATAGGCAGAAGAGCACATTACTGCTACCATTTTGACTTCAGCTGCTCATGACTATTCATTTCCACCTACTTGAGGATATCAGTCCTCTTACCTCTGCTGGTTGCAAGATCAATCCAAACCCATTTTGTCTGATACGAACTGAATTATGGACATTTCATATAGCAAGTCTCTGCCAAGATAGTAGTTCTAAGAAATCGGTTTACCTTTGCTGGCTGAGCCTACAGTAATAACCACCTCAAACAACTATAGGACAATATGTTCAGAGAACATTAATTAGCAGAGGGAGAAAATGTTACAGCAGATAATTCACTTGATATGTTGACCATTTTATTTGGAAAATATAGCCATAAAGTCAGGTAGATAGATTTCCTGTGTAAGGTAGGTCATAGAGTTTAATTCAGTAATTCTTACATCGAGACAATGAGAAAGTCATGACTATGAGATTTACCAGAGTTCCTGTTGCTGTTAGGAGTAGAGGACTATTTTTGAAATATTATGTGCATAGATCACAAAACACGTGTGTTTAAGTAATGTCTGAATTTTAATTAAAACTCAAATACTGAGCTATATATGTGACATAATCTGTTACAGATGACATTGTTTCCCATCCTTGATCAAGTAACTAGTCCTATTTATTAGAATCTGTAGCTTCAGCCTTGTTGGTACATAGGTCCTTCATTACTCTTAGACATAAGGGTGCAAGATTTTCCAGGAATACTGAGTCAGACTTCTCAGTCCTCCACAAAAGCAGCTTCCATTTGGTAAGTTTCTTGCTGTTTAATAGCTAGGAAATTGAGCTGAAACACAGATTTTTCTTTGAGAGTGCATGAAACGACTTTCTGAATATCAGCATGTCCCATGATAGTCTGGCCAATGGGGTCTTGAGAGCTATCTGGTCTCTGAAGTAAGAAGTGCCAGCATTGCAGACACCTAAAGCCAGGCAGGATGACTTCCTCTCTTATATCTAAACTACAGACATTTGCTATCCTCACTATATAAGTCAGAGAAATAATATTCCTGATTTATTACGTCACTGAGAAAGCAGTGTCAGCAGAAGTCCTTTCTAAGGATATATTTATTATAAAAATATATTTCTGTGCTTATGGAGAATAAATTTCTCTCCTTTTAGCACTCATAGCAACAGTTTCACTATAACTGGTAAAAAGAACAGCATGATCAGAGTAAAGTGTGGAAGAGGCAAGAGAGATCAATTACATAATTATTTCACAGAAACTGTAAAATGTCACAGCCTACACAGGTTCTCTCCATTTCCTGAGGAATCACTTTCTACAATTCCCCTGGCTGTATTGACTAAATCTCCATTGATTACAATGCTAGCAGAGACAAGTAACTCATACATAAATCAGATTCCAGACACCTCACAACAGGCAAGGTGAAATCCACCCAGACCATACATTCTCACAGCACTAGGGTGGTACTTGTAACTGGTTCTTTCCAATTCTGCAACTAAATACACAGATGATCTGTTTGCCATACTTTGCTATGCTTTCTCTCCTCTTCCTCAATGCCTTGTCTTCTTCCCCACCTCTACCTGTGCTACCTAACCTGTTAGTTGGAAAGTTCCTGTGAAGGTCAACAACCTCCTGGACAAAGAAGGTGCATGTCCTAGGGCTCTGTAAAGTGCAGTTCAGAATACACCCAAGAATGAAGATTCTGGGGCCTATCTGGGCAACAGGGTTTAAACTATCTTGTTGTAAAGAATTCAACTGGATTTTTTTTATTTCCTCAGCTTGTGACCTCTGCCTCTTTTTGTTTCCTTGTGCATCTCTAAGAAATGTTTTGTTCCATTTTTATCTATACCTTCCTTTTTGGTAATGGAAGACAGCAGCTAGGTCTTCCCCCTTAAGTATTCTCTTCTCCAGGGTACAAAACCTTCAGCCCTTCTTTATGTTATGATGTGTGCCCATTGTCTAAGCATCTTAGTGGTCTTTTGCTGGATTTTACCCAGATTATTAACATGCCTTTAATACAAGGAGCCAGTTTGGACACAGTATTACAGATATGCCCTCATGAATGCCAAGTAGAGGGAATTGGTTACTTCCCTTGACCTACAGCTATATGTCCAGCCCAGTAATTGGTGAGTTTTCACTGGTCAAATGGTACTCTGCTAATACATATTCAAATCCCTCCGTTCTTCTCTGCAAGGCTGTGAAGCAGCCAGTCAGTTCCCAGTCCATACTGATGTGTAGGGCTCTTCCACCCAAGGTGCAGGCCCTTGCATTTGTCTCCATTAAATATCCTCAGTTTCTAATGGCTCATTCCTTCAGCTTTTTTGAGTCCCTCTGAATGGAAATTCTCCCTCCTGCCCACTAATAACCACTCTCCATTTTGGCGCTGTCCACAATAGTGATGAGGGTTAACTCTCTTGCTGTCATTGATGAAGACCTTAAGTCAATACCTGTGGGATGCCAAGTGTGAATAGATACCAGTTAGATTTCTAAGTGTTGTCTGCTAGGCTTTTAAGCCTGATAGATAAACCATTTTTTACCTCCCTTGTAATCCACACAGCCTGTTCATGTCTCACCACTTTGAATTCCAGATTGCTATTGGAAGTAATTTTAAAAAATGTTGCTAAAGTAAAGGTATACATCTACTCTTATCCACAGAGCCTGTCATTTCATGACAGAAACTGATTAAGTGGTCAAGGACAATTTGCTCTTGATAAATTCTTGCTGGCTGTTCCAGTCACCTTGTCTTTCCTGCTCTTGGAAATAGCTTCTAGGAGAACTTGGTCCATAATCTTCCTAGAGACAGGTGCAAGCCTGACCACCTGTAGTTCCCTGTATCCATCTTGATTTTTAAAATGGGAATAGCATGAGGAGCTAAGAAACAAATCTGATTTTTCACATAGTGCTCCATTCTGTTGGAAGACATTTCCGAATCTGATTGTCCATCAGATGTGAACAATAATTTTCAAGATAATTTTCTGTTTTGGTTTGTTTTCTCAAATGGAGAAGGTGTTTCTGTAAAATCAATATATCCCATGCAAATATAAAAAATTAACTAAATTGCTGCAGATGGTACACAATGAAACAAGTTGAAAACTTTCAGTTTGGTTGAAGACAACATTAAAGCTGTATTTCATCACATTTTGTGGACCTACGTTCCTGCTTTTGTGTTGTAACTGCAACATACTTAAGATTCTTATGAACTAACAAAATCTAAGAAACTGGTGTACAATGCAGGCTAAATCTAGAAGAAGCATGGAATTCCCTTCCACTATGAAACAAACAGTATTCAAATTCCATTTTGATAAAAAATTGTACAAATAATTGATTTTTTTTTTTTTTCTGGGGTGGACAGAAAATAGTCATTTGGATCACCAATTTTTATTTTCATTACTAAAGTTGAAATTTGTCAGCTAACAGAAAGAACAAGAATATCTTTCTCCATTATTTTCAGTGGTTATAGCATATTTTCCATGTTCAGTGTCCTGTTCTCTTGAAACTGGAGTCTACACATAAGATGTCCTCTTTTCTCCCTAAGCAAAATATATCAGGCAGAGCTTGGGCAGAAGAAAATATGCATTGTATTTTGAGGTACACAAATGTACAGCCTGAACCAGCTACTGTCATAAGGATGCTGAGCTAATAAGATGCATGTAATGGTTCATGAAACAGTTTTAAAATAAAACTTTTTCAGGACACCTGAAAAGATGAAATAATCTTACACTGATGGAAAGATCTGAAATAAAAAAAATCATCTTTATTCTCCCAATGGTGTTTTTTCACCCATAAACAAATTTCAGATTTTAAGGTGTATCTCTATGCAAAAGGACCTTTCATAGAAAATTATGAAAAAGCTTGTGGAACGAGATAACTCAGTCTTATAGTTTACCACTCTATATGAAAAATCAAAGCAAACCTAACCAAAGACCTTCTGATCTTCCAGAAGAAATTGCTCTTTGCTTAGTGCAGTTTTGAGTTAGCAGTCATCCTGTTACTGCAGCTCCTTGAATATTGAAGAACAATATATGAATTATGCATAAGTGCAGGAGACATTGGCTGCCTAGGTAAGAAAAAAAGCTTCTGTTCCTCCCTATCTAACAGTTTATCCTGACTTTGACACACAAGTGAAAGTAGAAAGTAATTAAGTAACATTTCTCTTTCCATTGCCCACAGAAGAGATGCATTGGAATTTCCTTCTTGCATGCTGGTGAGTTTCAGAACCTATTAGATTCATAGCTAACAGCTCTCAGAAATTAAAGGAACTTGTGCGGGTATAGAAGGAGAAAGGAGGAGAGTAATGCATATGCTAATAAAACATCAGTTTGGTCTGCATCATTAAAATAACAGGTTTAGCCTTATTGGTACATAGATTACTGTTGGAAGCAAGAAAAGAACTTTTCTGAAGTTAAAAAATAAAAGGTATTTGGAACACATTGGCGGGAAGAGGTATTGTAACAATTAGAAAGGTATTGTTATATGAATGCAACGTGTCTCATTTGTTTACAGTGCGATGTTAGGTCTCATTTTTCAGCGACAAGTGACTCCTCATGCACAGCGGTAGGTCTATAAATGGACAGCTCATGCTTTATTTCCATTTGTGCTGGTTGTATCAACTGCAGTTCTGAAAATAGGTCTAACTGCATTTCAAGAAATGCATCTCATTGCAGGCTTCCAAATGTGTTTCAAAATTCTAACAGAAAAAAGCCTTGAGTCACTCTTGATGCTGAAGAAATGAGTTGTGCAACAAATACTCAACATGTGCATGAAGGAAATATACAGCATACAGTAAAACTGAAGTGAATACTGTAAAATTTGTGTTCTAGGGGAAAATAGGAACTTTCTTGAAGCTGATTGAAAAAAACACTCATCTAGCTCACTAGACCTCATAGATCATTAATATTCCTTGAGACACAGATATTCCATAGAAACTTATTTTCTCTTCAGCCAAATAACACAAAATGAAACAGTAATCATGAACATAACCATACTGTTTTAAAAGTTAGACCAACATTTTTCATGAAAATGATGAATTAGTCCATTGTGCCCATGTTCATGGACTGCTCAGTAACAAGTTAAAGATGATTTTGTGCATGGGGCCATGAGAGGTGGGAATGATAAATTTCATTTTGTCTATCAGCCTTGTAAGTAGTTCAGAAGACGTTTACACCTGCTGTGTAATATTAGGACTCAGCCAGTTACAACACTGACTGAGGCTGGACTTGTTAATAAATCATAGATTCATCTATCAACTTTTTTCTTCACACTTTTACAATATTTTATGTTCCTACCATTTTTAAACAAAGCAATTGAAATATAAACGTGTTTGCAACTATTTTAGTTTGAGGATATTGATTGACCCACACAAAGTTTGAAACAGATTGTCTTGTGGCAGCTTATCAAACTAGAGTGCTTTTTTCTGTGGCCACCACTTTATGTTCCATCACTCACAGCTTTCATTTAAAACAAAGAAACAAAAGAAAACTCGTCAGACATCTGGTGAAAAAAAAATCCATGGAAAACCCACGTGAGTACAACTACTGTCAGTGTGAGTATTCAGAGGATCTGCAGTAGAATATCTGAAATACATGAACAGTCATACACATGCAAAGAGAAATTAAAAATATTGTCAGTGAATGTATTAGCAAAAAAAGAGAGGTTTTCAGGGCAAAAGTGAGGAATTTTAGCCTAGAAAAGAAGGCCATGATGGTTTAAATCCTATTGTCTAATTATTTGGTTTCCAATGGAGATTTTGTTGTTGAAACGGTCTCTTAAGCAGGGGAGACTATTATGTTGGTGTCATGGTTGCAAAGGCCATGAAACACTGAGTTAATTGTTCCAGAGCAGAGTGGTTAAATTTTCCTTGTTAATAAGTTGGTGGGGAATATGAGCAAAGAGACACAGTGCATTTAAGTTAGCAGCTTGAGAATGTCAACAGCAATGGCAGATATGGGAATACTGAGAAAAATTAAAAAGAGGGACTATGAGAAGTTTCCTTCTTTGGTACAACTCTAGATGGAGTATTGTGATGATTAGCAATGGAACAGTAATTGTAGCTGATAAAAGATGTGTTATTCAATCAGGTTTGGGCTCTCTTGTATGGGAAAATTGGTTCAAAACAGAAGCAAGGCCAGAAGAGGGTCCCCAGGATGAGTAGGGGTCTGAAGCACGATGCACTGAGACAAACTGAGAACTGGATTTGTTCAGGTTTAAGAAGAGAGGGCTAAGGGATAGCTTTAATTGCTGTTTTCAGCAATCTGCTGGGCTATTATAAAGAAGATAGAGCACTCTTAGAGGTGAAAAGCAAAAGGACAAGAGGCAACTCACACAAACTGCAGAAGGGAAATCCTGATTAGATACAGAGAAAAGCTTGACAGGTGGTTTAGGCTTGCCCAGAGAGGTTGTGAAACCTCTGTCCTTGGAGATACTCAGAACTCAACTGCACAAAGCCTTCAGCAACCTGATCTAACTAGAGTCAGATCTGAGTTTGAAACTGGCCTTATTTTGAGCAAGGATTTGAACCAGGTTATCAGCAAGGTCTCTTTCAATTTTAATTGGTCTAAAATTATTTTTTCTTAAAGCTATAACATACTTGTTCTTATGAAGCTGATACATGGCTTTACTCATAGGAAAGATTACTCATGTAGAAAGAATGCATATAGACACTGTAGAACATTTCAGATGAAAAGTAGGCCTGGATAACCAGACTTCAGTAAATGCTGTTAGCTCTGATTCCATGAAGAAAGGAACCATGTACGAAGAGCAAACAATCAAAGCAGTAACTGAAAATTTTGTAGGAAATCAAGATCAAAACTGTGACGTTGTGTTCAACCTAACTGGAGACAGGCAAAGATAAATGGTTGAGTAACCAAAAAAAAAAAAAAAAGGATAACTCCAACTCACTATAAATTAAGGTGACTGTAAGTTCTGACAATGGTGTTTACAGGAAATTTAACAGTTCCAAAAATGCAGCTAATAATCTGAGACAAATAGGAAATAACTGTAAAAAGTTGTCTATGAAGAGTTGTAATTAGTAAGCAATTTCCCTGTCTTTAGTTTGACCCATTAGTTTTGTCAGTGTAGTTTCTCCCCATGTCCTACAGAGAGAGGAGTGAGAGAGCAGTTGGGTGGATACAGGAAAGCAGCCACTCTGTCCACCAGCCCAAGGCAGAGGGTCCCAGTACTCCGAACTGCTTTTAGCTAAAACTGGCAGTCCCAGTGATAAACAAAAGGACTTGGAATTATTAATTTGGAAGTCCAGTTTACTGGTATCTGGTGGGTTGATTGGTGTGGCAGGAATGTTAACACCATGTGCAAGGAAAAAGGGGAGGAACTTATTTCTATAAAAATGTCATCATGTATTTCCAAGTAACAACTTCTGAGTATTTAGGACTAAATGTTCTAGCAGATAAAACAGAAGATGGATCAGCAGTAATTCTTTAGAGACAGAAATCTCATACAAGCTTAGACCTGCAGTTACATAGGGTATTTATGATTTCCTGTGTAGGTACAGGAGAAAGCAAAGCTGTGGTATCTTTGATGGCTGAATGGTTGTCAAAAACTGAAAGGTCCTTCTGCCAGTTGCTTGTCATGCTCAAAATCATAAATGGCAATTTATTAGCTCACAAGTACCTGTATTCAAAATGAGGAGGGAATTTGATATTTGATCTTCTTTTAAATTAATCACAGAATAAAAATATAATGATAGCTCAGGTTTGAATAATCATTATTCATGTACATTTTCTGCACATAAAAATAGTGAAATTCAAGCTAAAACAGGTTTGGGAAATTGCATTGCAAGTTTGGAAGACAGATGTGTAAGAAATTACATTGTTAGAATTGGGAAAGAATTTTTCATTAAGAAGTTAGAACAATACAAAGTCAACATGACATAGTATAAATTAACTAAATACTATCAAACTGATATGTCTCAATGAATTCATCAAACAGGGAAGTGCACATAACTTTTTTTTTGCTTAACATTTTAATGATGAACTAGACTCACAATAATCATGATGGGTAAATTTTGCAATGACTCAAGGATTAGGTTAGTACTAAATAAAAAGGAACAAAGGAAGACAAAACACTCATAACAAGAAACATTTTCAAGTGGTTTAAAGTGTTAGGTTCTTGTTATGGGATAAAGGGAACACACTATATGAATAGAATCAAGAATTTATTGTTAATCTAAATAAAAAATTGGCAGTGTAATCAAAATGCAATGAACACATTATTAATTCAGTTACAACTGTTACATCATCTTACAGTCCAAAATAATACAGTAAAGTTTCTTTAATAACACAATTGAAGTTGTTATACAAGAAAATTTATTAATTTCTACCCCTTTTCTTTGTTGTGCTCTCCTTTCCAATGTCTCTGTGGGTTATATGTCAGCGGCTGCAGCTTCATCAAAAGGAATTGCATGCATGGGGAAGGGCAGTTTATGAAAAGTCATTAGTGTCCCAAATTAAGCCCTGGAAGGAGTATGATGCTCTTGCAAACCACACAGACAGCACTGGCAGAGCTCAGGCTCAGGCAGGGGAGGCAGCAGGCCCTTGGCCCCGAGGCAGGAGCTGAAACCAGCCCAGCCCAGCGCCGGCCACGGTGAGCCCGGGGGCCAGCCCTGAGACCTGCGCTCTCAGCTCAGGGCAGAGCCCAAAGGCTTTACCTAGGAGTGGCAAAAAACATTTTATTAGGATATAAATAAGTTAATCTATAATTACTTTATGAAGACCACTTTCATCAGAAACTTGATTCTGAAAATGCCTTAAAGAGTATCCATTCTAGGTAGTGGATTAATGTGGTGTTGTGGGCCAAAAAAATGAAATACTTTTTTAAGTCTGGCCCTGAAATTTAAGAACTTAAATTTTTAAGTTCTGATTACAATTTGTTCACAAACTGATTTTTTTATTTTGATTTTATTTTAAATAAAAAATAATACAGAAGTTCCCTCTCAGGTGACAGTTAATTTGAGGAAGTCTTATACCCAGTGTTATTCAGGCTGATGGACACAGCAACTGCTTCTGTCAATTTGATGTAATTTCATCATCTTGATCAGTAAGAGCAAAAGAACTTTTAACTTTTTATTTCTGACCAAAGTCCACAAGACAGATGTCAGACAAAATTTGGAAAGCTATCTGTTTTAAAGACCTCAATCTGTCTAATTATTTTGACTTGTTTGCAGTGTTAAGAGCATTGATTTTTCTCTCCTTCCCTGTTTTCCTTATGGATTCAGTGAATCAGTTGGAGGAGTAAGAGGAATTGGAAAGAAGCCAGAAGTGGCTTCTCTCTGGGATACTATATAGCACCATTTACAAGCAATATGGGATGAATAGATATTTGATAGATGAAAAAAAAGTAAAAAATAGTGTCTTTATTCTAAAAAGCAATGGTATAACAAAAGTTTTCAGTGAAAGACTAGTGAAATCTTGCGAATGCTATGTATGTTCCAATGCTCTGAGCAGAGACGAGAGGGTTGAGAACTCCTAAACCCTCCTTGTTTTTTATCATATGTGTTCTTATTACTCTCTTATGACAGTACAGAGTCCAATTTTATGGACTCTTAACCAGGTATGACCCAAGAGTCTGAATACATGTAAAAAGATATTTCCTGTTCTAATTCTTTTTGAAAGGAAATTCTTATAGTAGAAGATCAAAAAAAGGTCCACTGTTTCACTCCCTTAGCGATTTTATTTCTGTACCTGCATCTCCTGATATTTCTTTAGGTACTGTCTTGAAGAAAAATAGACATATTTCTACTGTAGATAAAGTATATTATGTAAATCATGATAAAATGACCAATGTGACTTTTAATTAGGATTTTAACAACTTAGATGAGATCTCAACATTGTATTTCTTTGCATAGACCAAAATGGGTCAATCCAGCTTCTTGTCAATTGTAATTTCTTAAATTTTGTGCCAAATTCAGCTACCAAATATCTCACAGAGACATCCACATTTGCCTGTTTTGTATTGTGCCATTTAATGTGAAGGTGGTTACCATAAATGTACCATGCAGAGGTTAGGATTAAAATCAAGAGGGAAAGAAAACTACAATGTAAAAGTCAAATGTCTACTTTAAAGCTTCATTTAAGAGGATAAACTTTTGGCTGCTTGCTTCTTTTGCAAAATGGTTAATTGTGAAAAAAAAATATGAGAAGAATTTTTTTTTATCTGTCTATTAAATAATTTTAGTGTGCTTATGTTTTATTTCTATGATCTGTACTGGGAAATTAATTACGATCTTATTAAGTTGCAAACTTTTATGCTCAGTTTACACACAGTGTAGTTAATGAATTACAAAACTGGAACTGTTTAGATTTTAATTAGGAAAGAAGTGCATAAACAAGTAAAACATACATCTGCTACTCAGGGATCTGATAATTTGGAGGGAGAATACTCACCTGGATGACATAGAAATAGGGAGAGGAGAAGGGATAGTGAATTCTGTCTCATTTCGATGCCATATCACTATCTGGCAGTTTAGTGGGGCAGATTTTCTTTATGTTTTTCTATGGGTTTTTTTTGCAAAAACTTGTGTAATGCCTCTACATCAATTTACCCTGCGGAATAACTATAGCTGTAGGACTAATAGAAACAGCAACACACACTTTTGTTACCCAACACTTCATTATAATACAATGCATTTGTGTTAATTAGGGAGGGATGTGCATGTGTTCTCAGCTGTGGCAGTCAGCAGTATGTCTGCTTCCAGAGGTGTTTCTGCATTAATCATGAAGAACAAGGAACATGAACATGTGTATGCCCATGTTCCTGTAATTATTGCTACTAAACAATAGCTATGTTGAGCTGGTCCCCAAACTAAATAACACTGTATACAAATAGGTCAGATTCTACTTGCATCTTCTTGTGATACAAGTCAGTACAGACTCAGCTATACATTATAAGGTACCATGCCAGACAATGTGGTTTAACTAGGGAGGTGTCTTTGTGGAGAGGCAGAGTGAATAAGCTGCAGGAAAATACATACAGCCTTTCTTGTAACGCCACTACCACAGATGACAAGTGTTGTCTTCATTTATAAAACCAGGCAGATGGCAGAGAAAGATCACCTTTTTCTTCAGAGATAAAGATGAATGCCTTTAAAAACTTTTCTTAGACTGGTAGGGCTGGAAGTAGTACAGACTTATCAAAATCTTAACTGCTGGATTGTCTATAGTGTATTTGGCAATGGATTCAACAAAAAGTGGTCATATGCAGAGCTACTCCTTTCCCAAGAATTACGGACTTTGTGATATGTGGTTTTGTTTGCCAGTGCTGTGACCACTGGACTGTAATGCAGAAGTTGGATTTTCCTCTGAATAGGCTAATTATTTTTGTGGGCAGATAGATAGAATTTTCTGAGGCTTTGCTAAGAAAGCAAAATTTAGACAAAATTCAGAGGTTGTATGCCTAGACCTAGATCACTGTGGAGCTCTAAGCAGAGAGCAGAATGGGCCTTTTCTCAGTATACTTGACCTATGGAACTCCTAAGCTCTGTAGTGAGGAAGTTAATCAATGGAGGCAACTAATGCGTAAAACTGGATTATAACCTGGGATTTGGATAGATTTAGTCATCCTTGAGCTACTTATTCAGTCTCAAAACCCTTAAACACTATGTTGGAATTGTATTTGTGTAACACAAGTAAAGTCTTCGTAAGTTCAAATTTAAACTTTTAGCTGATATAGGCTGAGAGATCTTATAGTGGCTAAGAGGAATGACTATCAGAAACCTCACACATTCAGTTTTGAAGTAAAAAAAATAATATTTTAAAAGGAAGGAACTGAACCTCTGAAGTGTTGATTTTCTTTTTTTCTTTATTTTAAATGGAAATATGACCCTATACAATGGATTTTTATCCAAAGTGCCTGTAAAATTATTAATGGTGTTATTAATTAAGTTTTTGCAATTAAGATTTTGTAAATCTTTCAATCCCTTATCACCAAAGATGAGCTACATTCCTGCCCAGTTAAACCTTGTCAGATGATCAGTAAAAAAAAAAAAAAAAAGTCAGTGTTTTTAAAAAGTGTCTTGATGGATAATTTTTTATTATTCACCTCAAAGTTTGAAATATGTAGATGTGTATTAGAGCTTGAAAAATGTACCAAAAATGTAGGATAGCCATGTGGATGTGCATATTGGGAGAAGATGATACAGGAGGGCATGTTAAACAGGACAAAATTCTTGTTATGCCACTGTGGTACTTAAATTGGTACAACTGTTCTTACCTGTAACTCCTGACACAAAGTGAATTTTCTGCTGACTGCCACCTTTTGTTCCAGATCATTACAGACATAAGAGATTTATCTGCCCATAAATTCTTGATTCTTGACGAAAGTAATTAAAATATAAGTGTTTCAGAGTTTGTTACATCTCTTGTTTAATTCTTTTTTTGACCTTCATAGTTAACACTTCTTTTGCTTCCATACAGTCTTTTTCGGATTCTGTCAAATTTAAAAAATGTTTTTGAAGGGATGTTTCAGAAACTAGTTAATGCAATCAAACAAGCTATTTCTAATGTGCAACATTTTCAGATGTTACTGACAAAACTCAGAGATGTGAAGCTGTAAAATCTCTCATCAAGAGAGTTGTGTAGCTCATTGACATAGGTGTAAAATGCAACTCATTTTAATCAAAGCCATTGGCAAATAATTTATTTTTTTTGTACCTAAAAAGTTTGATTATGTTTGAAATAGAAATGTTATTCATTTGAAAGCTCTGAGTTTTTTAAAAAGCTTTAATAGGAGAATATATTTCTTGTTTGGTTGCTTGCTTTGAATTGGACAAGTGGTGAAAAATCATAAACTGTATTTTTAATTATATTCAATATTTTAGGCTTTGTTAAAGTGTTACATTTATACTGCATTTTTTAAACATTTTTAATAGCTTTTAGTTTGTGTTTAGTTGGGAGTTTGCATATGTGTAAAAACCAATAACATATGGTAAGTATTTCATGGAAATAGTTGTTATGGCATGAAGCCTGTTTGAGAATGCTGCTCAGAAAAAAAGAGATTCTTGACTGCATCTCCCCAGTTCTTACTCATCAGAAGTTTATGATATGTCCTGTGGTAACAACTGAAGTTCAGATAGTTGTCTTGGGGGCGCCACCCATGCCTGAAAGCTCTGAAATGCACCTGCCCTCCCTAATGGCTTAAGTATGTGGGGGAGAAAAACCAAAGAAACTCAGATGAAATGTTAACTTTACATCCTTGTCATACATTTAGGACAAGATACCAGAAGGAGATAATGACCAAAATGATGATCACATATGGCTTTTATATATGGAGAAACATGAAGACATCTGATTAGTAAAGCCATTTGTGGCTTATAACTACCATCTGAACTAAGAAGCAATATATAACCTAAAAAACCATCCCCTTGGGCATGGCAAAGGAAGAACACATTCAGGGGCTTCCACCACTGTGCAGAAGACTGACACTGAGGAGTAAAAGCCAGGCTGCCAGCAGGACTTGGTCATCTCAAGCAGTCAGGGTGGATGTCCTGTTCCCCTGAATTGACAGAATTGAAATCTTAGAATAGAAATCAGTATCCACCCTCTATCATGCTTAGTAAATTACTTGTCACTTAATGGCGTGGTTCTGTTCTCATGAATACTTCACCCTGAATTCCCCTGTGACAGTATTTCAATATCCTCTTGTGATCCAGACAGCAGAGCCTTTGTAGGTTTCTTAACAAAAATTTGAGTGTTCATTAGTCATTTAAAGCATGCTTAAATCTATCCTTCTATCTATAACTTTTATGGTTTTGATCTTACAGCTTCATGACTTTTATTCCATATTCAGAGGCTGTAGAGATGATAATGCCTTACTTGCCCAAGATTAATTTTACCTCCTGTGTAAATACCAATGATTTTAATGTAAGATGTTTTGTATATCTGCTTCTGAAAAACAATTGTTTTGCTTCAGAAGTGTTGATGCAAGCAAAATGATACTTACGGTTATATTCAGGTTGTAGTCACCATCAGGACAACTCAACCACCCAACACATTTTGTATCATAGATGAAGTGTCTGGCCAGGGAACTGAATTGCAATCTACTTTCTCCAGACTACACTGGTTGCATATATCCTGTTCATGCCAAGAAAATACCAATGTGAGACAGTTTGTCAGAATGTGCCTATGAATGGCAGAGCCATTTTCATAAAGTATATTGTAATTTACATCACTTACAGAAAGCAGCTATCCTTCCTTTACCAGAGAAAAAGGTGACTGGTAATGAGTGAGGAAAAAGCCTTTGAGTGAAGCATTTATAAGTTTTTTTCTTTCTACTTAGACACTATAATTTCTTTTCATAATGACAGCCTGAGTAAACTGTCACTGAAACAGAACTCCTACTGATGCAACAGTTAAATAAAATCCTATGCAGAATGAAAAGGTGGCCTCTAGGGAAATAAGTACATTAAAAGCCTTGTTCTAAGTTTTATTTATGAAGCTGTTATAAAACTATTTCTCCATTTATAATAAAAAGTTGACCAAGGCAATATGCATGAACATACCCCAAACAGTGAATTCAAGCTTACTTTTCTAACCTCTGTAAAAGTCTTTGTGCCTGCAACCTAAGTTCTTCCCTATGGTATATGTATATGCATATGTATATGTTAGTGAAGACATGATGATCTTTGCAGTCAGTGATTTATTCCTTTATATCTACCTGCCTTTTATGAAACAACCTGTTGAAAGACATAGAAGATTTAAAACAAGAAATCAGATTTCCATGTAATACTTTACACAACATCTATTTTCTTCAGTTGTATAAAACAAGAATTAAAACATCTTGCACCTCAGTTTCCAGGAGAGCACACTAGTAAGAAAGTCAGTGACAGTCTAGTGGCATAACAGAAGAGAATATCCTTTTCACTGTTAGGACAATCATTTCAAAGCCTGACTAGACAAAGGCATGAGCAAACTGGTCTAGTCTCATAGCTTTGAGCAGGAGGTGATCTCTGGAGGTCCTTTTCAATCTGAAGTGTTCTATAATTCTATGATAGTATGAGCCTATTACCTATTCACGCAGAGCTGGAAATTAAAAATATATCTAAGTATCAGGAGAATAAAGCTCCAGATAATGAATTTGCTCTTTTAAAAATATGAGTAAGACCAGAGTGTATGCTAAAGCCAACAGAAGCTGATTATTTCATGAGTTCGAAACCAGAGGGGCATTAATGATACTAGTCTTACTGAGATGTGCCAATTTGGCAAGTAGATGCACTTTGGCCAAAATATTTTAAACCCATACACTGCTCAAAGGAGGTAAATGGCCAAAATCATAATCTTACATTCAGATAATCACAGATTCTGGAGGAAGACAGAATCAGGTTTCGATCTGATTTTTACAGATGTTCCCTGTCATCAAAATGACATAAAAAAAAAAAGTCCTGATTGAGCACTTACAAACATTGCAGGTATCTTATGCTAATAACTCAACAGACTGGGATTTGTATTAAAAAAAAAACAACAGGTGCATTCATTTGTCAGCTTTTCATCTTTGAGACCTCTATAAGATGTAGCCATCCATGTTTCACCGATCTGCTTCAGCACCTCATATGTCTGTGTATGGGACATGCATGCAGGTACAATTCTGTTCCCAGAGTATCTTTTCTGTCACCCTGAATTTAGCAGTTCCCTTATTTTCAAAATATGGTAACTACAATAGCTTCTCTTTTTCCTTCATCAGCACTTCACATAGCACACTAGTTAGGACCTCTGACATATCACCATTCTCATCGAGACAGCATTTTCTCTACAATTTGCTCTCTATAGGTGTATTTGGATGGTTTATTAATTCTGATAGTATCTAATTCTTATGACTCTTAAGATTCCTCTTAAATCCTTCCCTAAATACCATTACAAATGGTCTTCCATCTTTGCTTGTGTTTGCTCAAGACTATTTAGTAAATATCACGATATGGACAATCTTATATTTTGCTGACTTAATAAACTTAACAGTGACAGTTTCTACTGCAACTCATTTCTCGTGGAATGCTAAAAGTTCTTACAGGCAACATGGTGATCCCAAACCACATTTTTTTTGCCCTTAGAGGGAAAATCCTTATTCTCATCTACTCATCTACTCGAAAAGCAAAGTTGTTTCTCATCATGGCAAAATGAAGCGTGAAAGAATAAAACATAAAACACATATTGAATTTTGTTTAAAGATAAAGAAAAAATAGGAATGCATACACATTCTAAGATGTGTAATCTGCGTGAAAGTTGCTGTTAGAATTTTTTTGTTTTTTCAGAAGTACCATGGAACATTATGCACATTGCAATCTTCTGTTTTTCTTAGAATGTATACATTTTCTAAAATGAATAGCTAGATTAACTATTCTTCTTGATCGTTTAAATCTATGGTTCTACTATGCAGCCTAAATGACCTGTCTCAGTGCACTCCCTAGTGACAGAAATTTCAGTGCTGAAATTTGCCAGTCGGTGAAGCAGACATGTCAGTTACCCATTACTCACTGTCTTCATTGAGCAATCCAACACAAACAGCAAAGTGGTAGCAATCCTGCTCATCTCTCAGCTACTGCAAAGCCCACTTACACATTATGTAAAGGCCTACAGATTGAAAAGGTGCAGTTTTCTCAAAAGGCAGTATTGATGACTTAGCCAAAAAATCCATGACTTTGCAGCTGCCCACTCAGTGGTAAAGAATTTGTAACACGGTGCAGAATTAATTTCCTTGCAGTTGTAGCAGCTCTTTGAGCTTATGCCAAATATTTTGCTGCATCCTGTTGTAATAATGCCTGTTCATATAATGTCTTCCTTTTGGATTAAAGAATCATCTTACATACATGCAAAGTTGAACTATACTAAATTACAGTGAAGATTAAAAATAATTACAGTTGAAAATATCTCTGGGATTGTTTGTAAACAGAAGAGAGAATTTAAATTTTTCATTCTAACTATGTAGTATTCCACGACCTGACATTCAGAGGGGATGGCTTGAGGACAGGTTGTGTTACTGAATTCTATCTCTTCATCTTAAAGAGAAATGAGAAGAAAAAGAAAAATAACTTAACAGTAAACAAAGCTGAATCAGAAAAAGCAGCACGCTAGTGAAAACTTGGTGAGTAGAAAACTTGCAGAGTATAATGAAAATTTCTTACATTAACAGAAGGTAATGTATCTCTTGTATGGACTTCTGTCTGGTTCTCAACACTTTGCTCCTCACTTGTAACCTTATATTTTTAGCGTATCCTACCATGTACTTTCAATAAACTTTGCTTTTTTTTTTTTTCTTTTTCTTTTTCTTATGTCTCCAACTGGCATTTAGCAGATGCATTAGGCTAATCTGTAGAAGAAATTCTTCAGGGACTATTAAACATGGAAGCTGCATCTATATTGGTAAAGGAACCCTTTCCGGGAAACGTGCTGTGGCCCTCAGAACAAGTAATGCAGAGTAACTCACATTCACACAGCTCAGGACTAGACATCACTCGAGTGGACTGATACATCCATCCTGAATGTCCTTGAGCCCAGCACTCTTCAAGGATGCAGTCAGTACTCCACAGGCTACAAGGCTAAAAACTATTAATTTTTAGACCTTTTTTTTTTTTCCTACCCTCCCCCCAGCCCCCTAGGGTCAAGTACCAGAAATAATAGAGCAATGTAGGGAGTATAGGTTGAGGACATGGCATGAAAAAAATAAGGTTGTTTGAGGGCACAGCACTTCACTGGGACAATACCATCATATACTAGAGGAAGGAAAAACTGGTGCAGTTTTGTGTATAAAGTCTCTGTGGGGCAGTTTATGGAGTGAATCATCTCCAGAACATCAACCTGCATTTGTCTGAAAGGAAACCAGTTATTTCAATCAAGAAGATAGAATTGGAGTGAGCTATTCTAAGGCCTATGGCCTAGGGATGAATTCTGGTGCTACATTATTTGCCAAGAGACACATTGACTAAAATGTCGTTTCTTAACCTGGAAGTCTCAAAGCTATTAATTTTCAGAGGCTGGGATAACACGCTGGGGAAATACCGCTTTATCCTTACTTATTTCTCATAATGTTCTGCATGCATCTGCTACCTCCACTTGTGAGAGACAGGACACTGGGTTAACACCACCATAGTAAAATGCATACTGCCATACTACCTTTTCTTTTATTCAGTTTGGTGACAGAAATTATTTAAAACCATTTAAATGGATCAAATCATTAGAATTGTGAAAAAAGGAGAACAATGAATAAAACCAGACCAGTAGGGTGAGTTGCATAGCTATTCTTTACACTAAAACACCTTTGGTATTTAGATATCACCTACATCAAATTAGACACACTTGGAAGTAATGATGTCATTAATCTTTCCTTTCTTCTGGGCTATGCAAGACATTAGTTAGAAGTATTACATTTGTTCATAGACTGATTAGTAGCTATTTGCAAGGGGCAATTCATGACCACTATGCAGTTCTTTTAACTTTTTAATTGTATATGTATAATTAAATCTCTAAAAGTCCTCTATAATTCACAATAGGTATTGTACTTTCAAATCAGTTGTAGTTGTATAAGTATTTGTTTGGCACAGAAGAGAGGTTGATTTTTGCTGCCCTCTCCTTGAATTTTTGTAAATATAATTTGATTTCTGTTTCAAAAATGTTTTTAAATCATACTCTTTGAGTCTGATTTCTCTTAGAGCTGGAGACTGTTTTAATTTTAGGGATTATTTCTATAGCAGACAGTTGTGTTCTCCCTATAGTTTCTGTAAATTGAAAGAGGAATGACTTGAAAAAGTCCTCCCTAGCAAGACAGTTCCTTTCATAAATTCTAACAGACATAAAGCAACAGATTCTTACCCTCCCAGCTCCAAACCCCTCCGCAAAACTAATTAGCTTGGAAAAGGTTCTTTGTTCCCCCTACCACATAATTTTGTTCATCATTGCACTTCTGTTTTTCATGGAATCAGAATTTTGAGATTTTAAAAGATGTTCAAACATTTCACAAGACCTATAGAGCAATGGGCCATGTTCCCTGTTTCATGGGAGTGATAGTTTTCTTTTAGCATGTCTGACTCTAGAAATAGAAAGTACTAGTATTAAGTGTATTCTGCCTCACTTCCTGCTTCTTTTGAAAACTAAAACTAAATTACTTGTTAAAAGTGTAACAAATATATGGGCCTTCTGAATTTTGTCTGCTAACAGCAGACAGTTTGCTTTTCTTCTTCAAATCTGTGTTAGATAAAAACAGAAAGGTCAGAATGACTACCAGGTACTATCACAAACCAGCTATTATTTACTAAAGGAAGTGACATAGCCTAATGTAGGGTTTAGGGATTAATCCGTGCGGGGCCCGGACGACGGAACACCAATGTGATGATTAAAGTCGCCAGTTTATTGAGCTTAGCTAATCATTTTTATACAATTCTCTAAGTTGTTGAGAGACTTTGATTGGCTACTACATGCAAGCACTTGGTGTCCACACGCACAAGCATAAGCGGTGATTGGTTACATCGGTACTGTCCACGCGCATAAGCATAAGCGGTGATTGGTTACATCGGTACTGTCCACGCGCACAAACATAAGACATAATTGGTTGTGTTAATTAGAGCATACAAGACTTGTCTTAGTCCAATTGGTCAAGATAAGCCCCTGAATTGAGGTTGTTTGTGCCAAGTTCCCTTTATCGTGGAATGTGCACCTGTGTTTTCCTAATTGGGATCTTTCTTCTTCTATCTTCTTATTTATTCTGTTCAAGGCCTTCTAAAGGCACCTGGAACAATCTTGTGACCATGAGCTATTTTCAGGTCCAATAACTAACTTCCATATAACTGAACCCTACATCTCCCCCTCTCTCACTTTTTTTTTTTTTTTTTTTTTTTTTTGGATAGCATATTGCTGTCTTGTTCCGCAAACGTAGCCCAGCAATCAGTAGGTGTCAGTTTTATGTGGGTGTCCCTACGGAGGCAACTATGGTTTTGCTGCACACCAGCCTGATGCTCTTCAGAAAATCCTGGTATTTATACATTTTCAGAGGAATGGATTTTAGCACACGTGGCCGGCGGGTGCCAAAATCCACCTCAATTGAAAACCTATGACGCATGCACTCACTGGCCAGGCGCACTGCACAAGTCATAGTTATCTTATCAATTGGTTCATGGGCTTTGTGATGCAGTTGAAATGCACTGAGAATTTTAACCTGTTATGTTAGCTAAGATGACCTACGCATTAATTTTTGGCTGAGGTGGTATTCGTATTGCCACACCATCTATGATGCTTCGGATGATGATGGTCGCATAAATCAAACGGAAGTCCATTGTGGGCTTGCACCTGTGAAAACATAAGCATAATCTCGCCCCGAGGTTATTAATGAAAAACGGACCTTCCCATCGCCCTATTTCTAGATTCTTAACTAAGTCTATGACCTTACTTCTAATTTCAGTTTTAACTAACTGTTAGCAAAAAAATTTTTTTTTTTTTTTTTTTTTTTTTTAATGAATGACTACATATCAGGTATCTTAAAACTACTTCCACACTCGGCTTCTGTGAGTTAATGTTTCGCCGAGGACTGATTAACATTAAACTATATATATATTTACTTATTCTCTACAACACTTATTCTAAACTGCTTAGCCTCTATACAATTAGTTATAGGTTAGTAGGTTAGTTGATTATGATTAGTTGAATGTCTGTTACAGTGGTTAAAAAAAAAATTTTTTTTTTTTTTTTTTTTTTTTGGTGATTAACTCTCTTTTCTACCCACTCGCACTAAAATACATATTCAAAACCGATATCATACTCCATGTTTTTTACACGCATTCTTAATCTCCACATTGACTGCCGGTCTCCGTCGTGATTTGTCTAGTCGGTCTATCTAGGGCTTCAGGACCTGCTGACGTCTCCGCTGCCTCTTGCTCTTGCTCTTCTGAGTTGTTTATGGCATCTGGTCGCTCGATCCATGGCTTGACCCATTTCGCCGGTATCCAATGGGGTTGTTCGTTACCTGTGGAAACACAAGCATACCCTCTTCCCCACATAAATAATTTGCAAGGTCCTTGCCACTGCTGTAAAACCGGATCGAATACTGAAACTTGCGGCTGATTTTTATCAACATCTTTGTTCCCACACATATGCCTATTAATTGGGATCTGATCCTCAGTACCACGTGGCTGTAGCCAATTCAAAACATACAGTGCTTTACTTATTAACTCTTGGGGAGTACAGTGCCGCATATCTTCCCCCGTTTTTAAAATGTTTAAACGATCCTTTAAGGTCCGATGTGCACGTTCAACAATAGTTTGACCAGTGGAATTGTGGGGTACGCCAAAATTATGAGCTACCCCCCACATCTGTAAAAATGTTTCTAATGACTGTGCACGATATCCCGGGCCATTGTCTGTTTTAATTTCTGTTGGCACTCCCATGGCGGCAAATGCTGCCAAAAGGTGCTTAATTACGGCTTTAGCATTGGTTGATATATGAACAGTAGCCCACATAAGGTTCGAATATGTGTCAATACATGCATGAATAAATTTATATCTCCCAAAACTGGGATATTCCGTAACATCTGTTTGCCAAATTTGCAATGGTGATAATCTCCGGGGGTTCATCCCCTGTGGTTGTAAGTTTGGAATATTCGCACAGTCTGGGCAAGCAGCAAGAATAGCTCTGGTTTGCTGCAATGGAAGATTAAATTGTTTACTCAGCGCTTTTGCCGACTGATGATAAAATTTATGGGATAGCAGTGCTTGTCCAAACAAATCAGGTTTGGGTGTATTAAAATAGATGTTTGCATTGGCTACTACCAGTTGATCCGCGCGCGCATTACCTTCCACAATGAATCCCGGCAGCGTTGTATGGCTACAAACATGGTCGATAAAAAATAAGTCTGTCAGTTCTTCTAGTAACATCCATAATTTTAAAAGTGTCATAAACAGCTGCTTATTGTTTACAGTTTTTAGTAGGGACCTATGCATACGTTTGACTATCCCCACGACATATTGAGAATCCGAAATAATGTTGACAGGTGTTTTATCCCATTTTTTAAAAACAGAGCATACGGCTAATAGCTCGAGCACTTGTACTGACCTCTCTGACAGAATGACTTTGGATTTCCAGGATCCATCCTGTAAATATACAAATCCTGCTTTACCTGTCTTGCTGCTAGCATCAGTAAAAACGGTAATGGCCTCCAGCGGCTTATTGCTGCAGATAGAGTGTGGTTCCATTGTTAACATTGTTTTAAATAATGGGGGGGGGGGGGGGGGGGGGTAGTGATTATCTACTTCCCCCTTGAAGTCCAGCAAAGCTACTGCAAGGCAGTCATTTTTCATCATGGCATTATTCACAATATCAAGTGATACAGGTAAAATGATTTTGTCCATTTGCTTCCCTGAAATGTGTATCGCCCTTACCCCTGCTTTTTGAATGCACATCCCCCGAGCTTCAATTCTAGTGACTACCGTTTTTGACATGCTAGCAGGCAAGAATATCCATTCTAGTATTACCAATGGATTTTGGTTTTGCTGCTCATCCCACTGACCCAGAATTCCCGCAACTTCCTTGTCTGAGTTATATACATACAAATTTATGGGCAAATCAGGGATATATCTGCCAGACATAGATGACGTGATTTTCTGCTCAATTGCTGTCAAGGCTTGCTGCTCGGGCGCACTTAGATGTAGTACAGAAGTTAGGCTATTGCTGCCCCGCAATAAGTCCAACAGTGGTTTTAAGTCTGTATTTGTGATGCCACAATAAGGCCGGATCCACTGCAGGTCTCCAACAAGTTTTTGTACATCATGTACATTTCGTATGTCTTTGTGTAGCGATAGCTTTTGTGGATGTACAGAGGCTTCTGCAACCTCTCACAGACCCCAGGAAAGTTTGACCGGATGCTGTTAGTCCGTGCCGGCACAGATCGAGGCTGCGTTGCTATGTGTTGAGGGCACGCACGTCTCAAATGCCCTGGTTGACCGCACCGATGACACGCGGGGGGGTCTTTGTATGGGCCGTAGTCTCCTTTTCCCTGTCGCACCATCAGTCGTAATGCTACCGCGAGTGCTACAGCGTGAGCTTCAGCATGTATTTTAGCTTTCTCTTGTTCTTGTATTATAGTAGCCAAATCCTCGTTTGCATTATTTGAATCAGGGTATATGCTAGGTATAATTTGTTCATGTTAAACGGTGGTATCTGGGGACTGTTTTCTCATAGGTGGATTTTTGCTCACTCCCTGATTCTGTAGAGTTTCCTTTAATCGTACAGTTAGGGAGGCTTGGGAACTGTCAGATGGCTGATTAATATTGGCAGTCCCAGGGAGTGGAGCAGAAGTCAAGAGCACAGGAGCAGGCGGACAAGCTCCAAAAAGTCTCTCTTGCTGCATTATGTTTTTCTCCCCGCTTTTCCCTTTCACTTGCGGTTGGAGAGAGAGAGCAGCAAAAGCAAACGCAGACACTTTATGATCTGCTTTCATTTCTTGCAGAGTTGTCTTAATCAATTTCCATAAGGTTGCAAGACCTTTAACTTCTTTAGACCTGTCACTAATTTCATCCCATAGGGAGGTTCCGATAGCTTTCCAGGTACTAAGCTCAAAAGCTGTACCCACACTAATTGAAAGGTTTCTGTCCTTTTTAATATTTTTCTCTGTTTTTTGAACCAGCCTCATAAATATCTTTCCGGCTGTCTTTTCCCTCGCAGATGCTGCGAAACCCTTGCCGCCCTTTTTATCAACGTAAGCTTACGATTTTACCTGCTTTTCCCAAGCAGTGTCCTGCCTCTCTCGAGCAGTGCCGGTGCTGTCTTTCAAGCCACCGTGGTCCGCGGCAATTCCCCCGCCTTTTCAGTAGCGTTGCCTCTTGTTCCTCTTCGGATCACGTCGGAGGTCGCCAAATGTAGGGTTTAGGGATTAATCCGTGCGGGGCCCGGACGACGGAACACCAATGTGATGATTAAAGTCGCCAGTTTATTGAGCTTAGCTAATCATTTTTATACAATTCTCTAAGTTGTTGAGAGACTTTGATTGGCTACTACATGCAAGCACTTGGTGTCCACACGCACAAGCATAAGCGGTGATTGGTTACATCGGTACTGTCCACGCGCATAAGCATAAGCGGTGATTGGTTACATCGGTACTGTCCACGCGCACAAACATAAGACATAATTGGTTGTGTTAATTAGAGCATACAAGACTTGTCTTAGTCCAATTGGTCAAGATAAGCCCCTGAATTGAGGTTGTTTGTGCCAAGTTCCCTTTATCGTGGAATGTGCACCTGTGTTTTCCTAATTGGGATCTTTCTTCTTCTATCTTCTTATTTATTCTGTTCAAGGCCTTCTAAAGGCGCCTGGAACAATCTTGTGACCATGAGCTATTTTCAGGTCCAATAACTAACTTCCATATAACTGAACCCTACAGCCTAATAGAACTCAGATTTGCGTACTGAAGCTGACAAACTTCAAAATTATCTTCAGTCTTCTTATGTCATAATAAATGCAGAAGGTTTTGCACAAACTTGACCTCCCTCAGGGAAGTTTCTGTAGTAGGGTGAGGAGGAATAATGGAAGAATTTTATTTGGATACTTAGTTCAAATTAAGCAAAGCAAAGTTCTCTCACAGCAAAGGTGAACAATATAGCTATTTGGCTTTTGTGTACAACAGGGCTTAAGGGACATAAGAAGAGTATACCTCCTTTTCCTTTCTCTTTGAGAAAAGGCTTTTATAATTTTTTAGTGGAACTAATAGAAATAGTCAGCATGTGGCAAATTCAACTTCTATGATAAATATATTTGAAAAAATTACTTTTGCATAAGCCTCTTCAGAGTTCTGTTTAATTTTGCACTGTCCTGCTAGCATAGTAATTGAACTCAATGACAAGCCAGCCTTATGTCTGTTTGTAGGTACATAGGAATAGTCTTGTGATCAGTGGCTTCTCCTTTTTTTCCAGTTTCCTACCTAATTACGTACCTCACATAAGGTACGCAACTACTGTGTCAGTGTTTACTGGGTCTCATCGTGACTGTGTCTTTCCACCTTAGGCTTTTTAACCATTTGCTAAAGTTCTTTGAGAATTTATATCTTTTTATAATATGAGCAAGATAATGAGATAAATTACCATATCTGGGCTTTCAAATGTGATGTCAAGGGCGTACATCACGTGTATATGTGTATACACACATACATATAAATACACATTTCATGTCTATAAGTATATATATTATATATGCATACATAGTGTGTATGTATAGATGTATATATACACCACATATGTATATACATGTAGAAATGAAATCGATCATATATATATGTGTGTTCTATTTATTCAGAGTTTAAATGATTTGTTATCTGTTAAAAATTATTTAATCCTGGGAGTAGTTGCCACTTAGTGGGAGACATCAGCCTAAGTTTGTCAAGATAATTTCATAGAATCATAAAATCATTTAGGTTGGAAAAGACCTTTAAGATCATTGAGTCCAACTATAAACCTAACACTGTCATGTCCACAACTAAACCATGTCCCTAAGCGCCACATCTACACATTTTTTAAATACCTCCAGGGATGGTGGCATTTAAATGAAATCAATTTTTTTCATATATGTACCAAACTTCTGTGATATGCTTAGAATCTACACATTTGGATATTACAACATTATGAAATATAATTCAAAGCAGAGTTCCACATGTGAATAAGCCAACAGATGGCAAGAATCCTCTAAGGCAGCCTGTATGCCAGAGTATAAGTACTGCTGCAGTAAAACTAAGCGGAAGAGGAAACTAAAGCCTGTAGATGATGTATCATTAAGCAAAATAGTGTAAGAATTCTGGACTCTCAGCTTGGCTGATTCAGTGAATCTCATCCTGTCATAAGTTATTGTCAAGTTTTCTTTTCCGAAGTAAAGAAAAAAGATTCCTGATTTTAATGACTGAGATATATTTGCAAGGAATGGTGTGGAGAGACATTGTATTGGTCCTTACTAGGTACAAGAATTATGTAAAGCCCTGGATATCTTTGAAAAATATTCTGTGATAGCACTGGAATAGAAGTGGTGTAGTTAAAAGCATAGGTGATGACTGCAAGACTTATTCCAAAGTTAGGGTACAGCTTTCAGCCAGCACCCAGTTTGGGTAGCATTGATAAAAGATTTTACTTGGTATATACTGCCTTATGCTTCTTGACTTCCAGCCTGAAACTGGGATCTTAATCAGACTTTCCATTTGATGGTGTAACTCAGAAATACATGACATAGTCTTCTAGAAGGATAACTTTATTTATATCTTACATTTTTTTCTGCTCACTACACTCTGATAACCAACAACCCATACATCATCTCCCAGAAGTCAAACTATGCAGTTAAATACTTGGCCTAAAGTAATTGAGATAGAGATGGAAATCTAAGTGTCTCATTTAAGATGCTTTATGTCTTTTAAAGAACTGTATGAAACTTCTTACAGGAACAGTAATGATATGCTATTACATGCTTCCCCAGGACCCGCCTTCAGGTACACCTCAGCCTCAAAGATGACAAATTAGATACCCTTGGAGAAGCTCAGTACTTGCACTGCATGTTTCACATCATCTCACGGGTGAAACTCTTTAAAAATTCAGTTGCATCTTTGTAAGCATAGAGCAAATTAAAATTGGTGTTTGCATCAATATGAGCTTATTAAACACTGAAGTCCAAGATAGGCAACTCACGCAGCATGATTCCCTGCTGGTCTGTATGACTGACCCAGCAGATGTGTCCGCATGAAGGGCTGATAAATCTGATTGAATCAACATTGGTTCTTTGCCTATAGTTTTAAGCAAAATTTCACTATATCGTCTCAAAGGTGGGATATATGATTCTCATATTTTGCTCCACTTGCAGGAAGTCTTAAGCCCTAAGCATATTTTAACCATACCTGGATGTATAGTACATGTTGAATAATTGGTTACAGTCATCCCTGGCTTTGATAAAAAAAGATATTTATTAGTATCTAACTGAAATCAGACTACTATGCTCAGCTTTAAATAAATC
The DNA here is from genome assembly GCF_929443795.1 of Astur gentilis. Classification (NCBI taxonomy): domain Eukaryota; kingdom Metazoa; phylum Chordata; class Aves; order Accipitriformes; family Accipitridae; genus Astur; species Astur gentilis. The sequence continues at coordinate 20,201,694 of NC_064890.1, read as the reverse complement.
AATCGGCTTTTCCAATTAAGTCAAAGTGTGGTAAGATTTCACTATGAAGAGATATACTGCTAAAGAGATGGATCCTTAATAAAAGACGTGTGTAGATGTCTAAAAGACTTTTTTGTGTTACCTTAAACTGAATAATCAGGTGTTTTTAGCTCTAGAAACACTTCACATTTTTATTCTATTTTGCTTTTCTTTCAACATAGACTTAAGAACACATTGTCACTAGTGCTGATGGCTCTTTCTGTGTAAAAAACACTTATGTATAATAAAAACCTTCAAAAGAATTGAGGGAAATAGATAAGACTTCCCTGGAAATATACCTACAACCCTCTAGGCAAGGCATAGAAAAAAATGTACTCCCAATGGATGTGATATGCTAACACAGTCAGCGTCTCTGCCTGAACATTTTTAGGCAATCCCTCTGAAAATTTGATTGCTGGCAGGTTTGATAGCAAATACAATCTGCCACACTTTTGTGTGAGTTATGCACAGCTGTGTATATAAGCTTCAGTAAAATAGCCCATATGCTAATTGCATGAAATGGAGAAGGCTGTATAAATGCAGGAAAGAAGATAAGGGAGTAGTTAAGATTTTCTTTTTTCTTGATGCTCTCCTCTTGCTATGTTCTCTCATGTTTTTCATAAATCTGAAGTGAAATGCATCAGTGACTAAAATTTGGTACACTATAAGCAGCCACAACTTTGTCACTCTTCCGTCCCTCTAGTACTCCGATGGCGTGATTGCAGGTTTCCCAGCAATGAGGCTCTTTCACTTCCACCTCTCAGGGGCTCTCCATTTACAATTTTCAGTGCTAAAGATGTAGCAAAATGTTGTTACTATGGTTACATGAATATAATTTTTGAAAAACACTTGTTGCCTTTTTTTTCCCCACCTTTGCAAGAATATCTGCCCAAAGTTTGTCACTCACTTCTGAGGACCAGTGCGGAAGAAGAGTACCAGTACTTGCTTAGAACTTCTCAGTGTGGTCCTACTCACGCTGACTACTACAAAACAACCTCCTGTAGCATCCTATCAGCCCAGGTGAAGTAAGCTTGTTTTCCCAATTTATAGTATTTGTTCACAGCTCTCCGATTAGCTGCTGTCTGTTTCTCTTCAGCCACCCTCATGACAGCTACTGATAACCTATTCATGAGTGATATCAGACTTTTTATCGGCAAAACCAAGTCTATTAAGAATAGTTTAAATGATCTACAGAAATGTATTACTAAATATTTCGTTTATATATGTGACGTGTTCAAAAAGAACTTCAGGAAAAAGAGAAGACATGAGCAAGACAATAAAAGGAGAAATAAGGAAAAAATGAAATGCTTCTATGAAGCAATAATGCTTCTCTGACAGAAACAAAAGGCAGAGAGTTAAGTGGAAAGACCATTGGACAGAGACCACTTGAAGAGCTGTCTTGTAGCAAAATCAATTAATGAAACATAGCGGAGAAGCACCTTTGAAAGAGAGTAGAGCATTCCTGTCCAGAGGAAAGTAGGCAGAAGAAGGTGATTTGCTGTAGAATGCTTTTCTGGTTCACACTCACCACAACAAGGCATTGAAAAGAAAAGAAAAGAAAAGAAAAGAAAAGAAAAGAAAAGAAAAGAAAAGAAAAGAAAAGAAAAGAAAAGAAAAAAAAAAGAAGAAAAGAAAAACACACACAAAAACCCCAAACCAAAGCAACCCAACAAAAAAAAAAAACAGTAACAACCTTATTACCACAACGGGTAGTAATCTTTTCCAACAGGCTTCTGTTTTCCACTGCATTTTCTGGAAATAGAAAAATACACTTTTAATGTAATCAGTTTTAAATTTTATTTACTGTTATCAAACCACAATAATGTTTATAACATTTTTTGTTCCAGTTCAGTAATACAGTAACCTAACCACCCCCTCACACACACCAAAACTAATGGTAGAATCATCACAACTCATTTTCATAATCAGTTAACTGGTTATAAGTGCAACTACATTATAAAATGAAGGTAAGAGAATATTGTTATTACTGTACAACATATATTTATACGTATAGTGCTTGGGTAAAATCAGACTTTAACAGACACTTAAAAAAATTACTTTCAATATTTCTATGTATTGTTTACCTGTTTTGCAAAATTGCAGACTGATAATTGCAGAGCAAATGGATACATACACTGTTATCTAACTATATTCACCCTTTTCTACTATAGAGAAAAGGTGTGAATATACACTCCAATATACATACACACCCATGTGCATATATGTATATATACATACACTTACATATTTACATACAAATACATATCTTTAGAGATATGTTTCTTATGATGCATTTACACAAACAGTGGCTGAAAGCACAGCCCTGAGAACCAAATCACTTTTTCATTAAATGAACTTGTTTGATTTTTGTCTTTATACTTAATATTCAGAAAATTAAGTATAAACCACAAATTATCTGAGCACAGTACAGAATCAAATCCAGAAGGATTCTGTTTTCTGTTAGAGCATTCAGGGTATCAGGCATCTACTTACTCAAGTCAGCATCAAAGCTCACATTGCCTTTAGTATTGTAAGGCCAAAGATTAAGTCTGTCTAAAAAAAAGGGAGGAAAAAAATTCATAGTGAATTATAAGAAAGCAGCAGAAAATATGATAGCTGAGGTAAGCATTAAACAGTCAATAAAAACATAATGGTTAGGTAATTAAGTAGGGAGAAATAATTAACTGTAATTGAATTCAGTAATCATTTACTTCTGATAATACCAGATATAATTAGTAGTCACTATTGTAATTCTTCAATTTGTTATTTATTTGGGGCGTTTCACCTTGTACTAGGTATCTAAGCATTATTTTATAAAAAGAAAATCCATACATATACACATACACTTAAGTATTTAAATATAAAATAAAGAAGCTTTAAACAACCTCTTCAGCTATCCTGTAGAAAATGACCTAAAATATACTGTAGAAGATGTAGTATGCTTAATGTAAATGCACCCTGAGAAATCCAGGTTTATTTGCAACAAAAATCAGGGAGAATTGAAAACTGCAAGATAGATTTTACAGGCCTAGTAGAAAATTATGTGATGTCAGAGGAACAATTCCAAAATAGCTAGATGCAGTGAAAGGATTGAATTACATTCTGGTTTATGAATGTTCATCTCGGTTCTTCATCCACTGCATTTCCAGTGGATTATATTGCTTCAGTTGTCTGTACCAGGAAGAGCAAGAATTTTTTTCACACCCAACAAATTGCCAAAATCTCTGTGTAGACAAAATATCAAACTTCAAGTACTTCTGTATAAATTATTACAATTATAAAAATCAAGTATTATCAAAACATTTATGAAAATGGACTTAATTCTATTTACTTTCCCAATGTATATAATCTGGTTTTAGATTTTCCTCCATTGACCTGTTTCTATATCTGATTATTTGAGAGCTCTGGAAATGGATTTGGAACCTTACAAAAATGTAAGATTATCACCTGTTCTAGTTTTGCTTATAGCCAGATATATTACAACATTAGCTTCCCAGCTGAAAGGTAATAAAAATATTTAAGTGTACTTACAAGTTATTGAAAATAATGTTTAATTATAAATTTGAAGCTGCAAATGAATAAAGATCTCTATAGAAAATTAAAATGGCTTAGTGCCAATGTCAAAGTGGTTCTATCCATATTTAACGCAGAGTTTACTTATTTGTGGAAGCTGTAATTTTTCTCTGTATGTAAATGTGTTGAGAGGTGTTCTCTGAAGTGTATTCTCCCAAAGAAAGAAGTTCTGGATATTGCATATTTTTCAGTGTTTGGCACATCCCTGGATTTTAAAACTGATTCTTTATGTAAATGATGAGTGTCAGAGAGACCAGAGCTGCAATGTCCAAGTCTCAGGAGGACTCATTAAACTGAGACTGTTTATAATCTTGCCCTTGATGTTCACGCACAAATATCATCCAGTATCCCTGGAAGTACATTCCTTTTCATAGCACATCCAGGTGCACAGGCTGTGTAGGTTGCATGCAGGATTAGCTGTAGCAAAAAAAGGAAGCAACATGTGATTTAGTATTAAAGCCTGAGCTTCCATCACCAGCAACATTGTGACAGCGACAGTACTATAATCAACTTGACTTTTCTATTGTATGTAACAATTTTCCAGGTTTAATATCTTTCCTAACCAGAGTGCTGCAGAGATGAAATTTACAGCTGAGTATTGGACAGTTTGTTTGGTTTGGGGTTTGTTTTTTGAAGGCTTTTCAATCCAAATGGTGTTGCATTGTCTATTTCATGTAGTTTAAACCATGTCAGGATCAAAGTCGTTTACTGATTTCTTAATGACGTCTATGTAATGGTCAATCAGTGAACTCTAGAGTCAGGATCTATGCATGCTAACGGATGAACTACAATACTAGCCAGTTGCAAAATGCTAATAAAGTTTTTAATTTTTTAAAATATCCTTCAGTAACTGATCTTCAAACCCTCTAATCACGCACACTCATTGCTCTTGCTGTTGCTCTTGCTCTCCCTGACCGCACGGGCACCCGGCTCTCCCCATCCCCTCCCCGGCCGTGCGGGTGCCCCCCACAGCCCCACCGCCCCCCCCCCCCCCCCCCTCCGAGCGGGCAGCACCCACCCGCCTGCGCACCCCACCGGGTCTCTCCCCCGTTGGAGATCTTCCTAGTTGTTTTACCCAGCTTTTCAAGCTGACCCTCACTTTGTTCAATCTCCTGGTAATCCCCTGGTAACAGCTTCATCCAGCTGATGGGCAGCTTCATCTCTAACGTGACTGGTGTGGGGGCAGATGCCCTTCCAGACAGCCTGGTGTATTTGATTCACTCTGTGCCTACACCCATATTCGTGTCTTGAAGAATGCTGTTGATGCAGAGACTATTTCGAGAAACACTGTTACACAGGACTTCTGCCAAGGGTGAGCCATAAAAGCAACCACCAATATGTATACATAAATACATGTGTGTGAGCATATCTATATATGTGTATTTTTGGAGAAGACATTTTGTATTTGTTTGTCTACACATACAGATATGTGTATGATAGTCTTCTCTTTCCTCACCATCTTTCCATCCTTCCCCAATGTACTTTTTTGGTTTTAACCTTCAAACAATTAACTACTCTCTAGCCCTTATTCCAGTAATTTTAACTAAACTGCTGACATTTTCTCTTGTCAGGCTTAGAGCAAAATTGTTTTGATTTAATTATTGCCATAAAATTATCAAAGCACTGTCATCTAAAACAGAGAATGATGTTAAGATGTCAAATTAGTCAAGTAGTGTACATGCAAATTTGTGAAGACATTGGTGCAATGCTGTATGAAGACTGATACAAATAATATCATTAGAAGTCAGTGGAGGGGAAGACCTCGTAAAGTTGTTTGCTGGGGATTCATGATGTGATAAACATGTCTGCAAGAATAACTTCTAATTTATATTTTAGCCTACAAAATTTCAGTTGCTTCAGCAAGGTGTTGTAAACTCATTACTGATACAATCTCTGATAAACTGCTGTAGTTCTGAAGCATAAAATGTTCCTTTTTTCCCCATCATGCTTCTGCTTCTCTCAATGTGTCCTCCATTTCCTGGCTTTAATTTCTTTGTTGGTAGCATTACCTTATCTCTTCTACCATCCCATTCTCCCCACTCTGTCTGTTGTAATATGTTAATTAAAAACAAACGTACAAATCAAATACTCCCTCCCTACTAAGAATAGTGATTTACCTGCACTTTGACAGCTATTAACTCTCATGACTTAAATTCTATGCTTTGTCCTTCTGCCTTCTGCTTTCTATGGGATTTTACACTGTGTGTTCAGTGAGTCAGGAACCGGGTCTAAGGACTGGTGGAACACTCATACATAAGGATTTATCCTGGCCTCTGACAAATAGTGGAGAGGGACACAAATGCATTATCCTCCTTCCCCCACCAACAGAGAGTCTGCAAAGCCAAGTAGTTGTGACTGCATTATATGCACTGGAAAGTGTATAGTTTCAGGTCCCGTATTTCCATTTAAAATCTGTGGAAAGAAATACTCACGTGACACTGGATATTAAATTAATCCGATGCAGCACAGACATGCCAGGCCCACTTGACTAACTGTACTCTGCCTTTGATTTCAAAACGCATAGAAAAATCTAATACATCCAGACTATCACGGAGTCTATCAATTCTGTTCTACATGTGCAAAGGATCTTGCATACAGTAAGTGTTCTGATATGAAGTGTGATGCATTCTAATGTAACTGGTTTTCCTGCTTTGAAACCTGAGTAGCTATTAAAAAGAAGTTATAAGTGACCAAGCAGATGATAAACCATAAAAGGCAGTTTGTAAAGCATGATTTTAAAATCAGAAGTATAAAAATGGAATAAAAATAAATCAATGAATTTAAAAACTGAAATGTAATGAAATTTGCTAATATTTTTTTCAATTTGAAATTGGCAAAAACAGTGAATGAAAATAAATCCTCAAGCACTGATTTTCATTACCTGAAACATTTTTTGTCTTTTTTTTTTTTTTCTTTTTCTCTCTCTCTAGAAGCCTGGGACTTCCAGTGTAGCACCTCACCTTGTTTTCTAATAAAATACAGCTCAAGATCACAAAGATTTAATTATTCTAATTTTGAAAATAAGAAAGAAAGTGTATGATACACAGGAATACTTCTGAAATTATCCAAATTGCTTCCTATCTTATAAAACAGCTGAGAAACATTTTAAGTTTCTATCAGGGGCCTTTGAAAGCATCATATAATAGTAACTTTGGATTTATATCTTCAGACAAATTACTTCATATAGGAGAAAAGCTAAAAAATCAGAAAAATAAATAAGGAATTACTACAATGTGATAGCTCAAAAAATACAAATTACTTTCCAGTTTTATGGTTATTTGAACCTTGAAACTCTGACACTAACCTGATCATATTGACCATGTTTTGAGAGTTTTAACAAATACGAAATAATAAAATAAAAATTGAATGTTTGGTTTACTAGCTGGTCTGGGTGGGAAGAGCTTTTGCCCTTCCTATGAATAATTTCCTGTTGCACATTGCACATGGACACTTAAGACATAATCAACAAAATGTCCATAGGCTATATAGAGACAAAATTTTCACATTCCTTGGCTGAATTAAACATGGAAAAGACTTGAATTTGTTGAACTGAAGGAACCTGAATTTTCTATTTTTCTCACTTTCTGGAACCATTCCTCTTTGAAAAATTACAGAATGCTCACATTACCCAAGTATCATTCTCTTTCCCTTTCTGTATATCTGCCTGCCTCTGTTTTTTAAATGAATCATTTGGGGGTTTTGATGTGGTTTGGTTTTTCTTAAAATATTAAACCAGGCAGTGTCATGGTAGAATGGTAGATGATAGAAAATCCTGCTCAAAAAAGTTTTAAAAAGAAAGAAATGGAGAGGAGACACCTGGAGAAATAGAATGCTGATAGAGGAAGAAAGAGACATTTTATGCTTCAGAACTACAGCCATATGTATTAGAGAAGACGTCACTAATGAGCTTTCCCAGTTGAACTGTCTCCCACCCTATGTATTTATAGCCATGGTTTCCATTTTAATGGGTCAATATTTTCCAGCAAAAATCAACTTCCCTGAAAAATGCCCAGCTGCATGTCTACACCTGTTCATGGCAGTGTTTTTTTCTTCCTGCAAGTCTTAGACAACTACATTGGAAAACAGTTGTGTGTTTTCAAACACCATGATACACAATAGAGTAACTAAATAAAAGAGAATTGTCTTTTTTTTTTTTTTTTTTTAAACAGATATTCAATAAAGAATAGTCAGAAAAATATTCTCTGAAACAAATATATAAATGAAATAGTTACAGAAAAGTCTTGAGATCTTTAAAAAAAGGATATCTAAGTGTAGATTGCTAGCTTGGAGTTTTACCTTCTAGAAGCCCTTATTGTATGTGTGGCAAAAGTGAGAAAATGACTGTGAAACATTGACATTTTGCTATGCTATAATCTTCATCTCTGCTCTGCATTTCATTTACAAAGCCATAAACATAAAGAAATGAAGGACTAGAGCCCTTAAGTTTTACTTTGTTTTCTAAGTGTAACTCGTTGCTTCGTCTGCATTGTGCTGGGGACTGGTTGAGCCTCACACTGAATTCAGCTCAAGAGAGAACACACATGAATGGGTAACATTTTCTTCACGTTCTTTCTCTATATATTGCACCATGACCAGCTCAGATGGTTTTGGAGCTTTAAATCTACATATAAGTATACCGATGTAGGATCTAGGGACATATTGTATTTTTTTCTGAGTGGCTTTGTACTGTCATGGAAAGCTCTGCATTTTAACAATTAAAGAAATAATTATTCTTGTACTTTGAATATATAGGTAGTATTCAGGTTTTATTACTGCTAAATATATTCCCTTGGGCCAAATTAGTGATCAGAGATCCTTAAAAATGTAAATACACATAAGTCTTAACACAAATGGATCGCATACTATCCAATCCCTTCCTCTCCAAAATTTTCCACCTAATAATTTGGTCATTTTTCAAAGTACACAGTATTTCAACTGCAAACACCTACAATGGATTGGAGGGTATGGAGGTAGAAGAAAGTGAGGGAAAAATATGGTATTTAAGAATATCCAGCTTTCTGGTGGGAGCAGCATGAGATTATTTTCTTTTAATCAGCAATACCTTTTATTGCTACATTATAAAGCAGTTTGATGCAATTCCTAATCATGTTATACAGCATAATACTGGCTTTTTCTTTTCTGATCTGTCTCAGAACCGTGTCTAATACTTTACAAATATAAAAATAACTATCTGCAACACACAGAGAAAAGGTATAGATTGTGTAACTGCATATAAGACATGATTACACAGAACTAAACAGGTAGGTCTGTTCAGTTCTTAAAAACAAAAGAACTCTGAAGTGGGAGAAGAGATCTTTCAAACTAAATGTTTGCTAAAAAAAGATTTGGTTCTGTACTTTTATATTATTTTTAACTGTCCATTATGACTAGCATTTGTCTGCAAAATAATCCATACCTTATTGGCTGCTGGATTTTCCCCAAAAGCAAAGACCAAATCTGTACCAAAAAAGGACAGATGACATTAACAAAGTCTAACTACACCAAGAACATTAAATTTATGATAGCACACCTGCAGATGGTGCTGTTCCACAACATTTCCTGCATAAAATCAGATTATAATGCATCAGTTGGTCTATTCTTTGATCTTTCATTATATATTGCCATACAGTACGTGCAACTTTTACATAAAATGGTTGGCTGTGTGTGAAGGCCGAACTAGATGGAAAATGATACACAAAGATATAATGTTTCCCCATCCCAAAGATGCTTCCTTTTTTTCCCCACCCCCTTCTTATTATAATGTTAGTGGTTATCCAGTGCTGTCATACTTCTTTTTAACAGTATATAGCATTTTAACAATGTTGTTTGCTGAGACCAAAAATTGTAGTTACTCAGAGAGGCTATGTTTTAAATTGTGTTTCCATTTCAAACATGCTACAGTGTATAAACTATTTTTAGCAAATGTTTTCCTACAGAGCATTCTTACTTATGGGCCACAGATTAAGAATTATACTATTCTCACAAAGAGTGTGGGGACAGTAGAAATAAAATATTGTTCCACAGAGAAAAATTTTCAAAGCTATGTTTATTGCCAGAGCAGAAGACTGAGGGCAATGTGTTATCAAGTGAATTATTTCATCTTCAGTGCTATATATTTAATATGATTTCCATTGGAACTAGTTGTATTTGGTTTATTATTCCATAGTTTTTAATTTTTTAATCATGTATGAAAGTATCACTACTACTACTTCAACTACAGCTGCTGCTGCTACTAGTAGTACTGTTATTACTACCACTATTAATTTGTAGAAATCATGGCTCTATACTTGTGTCTTTACAGAGACCCAAATTCTAGTCTCCATTCCAATGGGACAGTCTTGTTTAAATCAATAACACTGCACCAATGGAAATCAAATGATTCTCTGAAAGTAAATGATGATTTCCATATTTTAGAGCACAACAAGACTTTGTAACTGTATTTCAGTATGGAAGACACTCAATTTCAAAAACATTTCTGTAAGATATTAACACACATTGCAGGAGAAGCTCTAAAGAGTTCAACAGATATATTTTTTTTCTCAGTTACTATCTCAGAACACTAAAATTTTATGAGAGTAAGGAATAGCAATTAATTTTACCTAGACATTTAAATGTTCAAAGTTTTTGGCAGTATATAAATCAAGAAACATTAAACACTTCTAAAAATAAAAAAAAGATATGCATATGATAAGCAGATATTAAGTTTTAGTTATAGAGTAAGTTGAAGGAATATGAGTGGTTTAAATGGGAAATCTTTGCCCACTGGCACTAGTAGGAGTATTTTCATTGACTTCACCGGTGTCTTAATTACATATGCTAGTCTTCCACAATCAAAGCCACTCATTGAAACCAGTGGGAGGTCAGAATATTTCAGGGGTATAAACATAATTATGAGTTTTCTGTTGGTTTTGCCAGGATATTTACTTTGAGGGTCTATGTTATGCCTTCTAAAAAAGAAATAAACCAACAATGATTCACTACTATTTCTTGGGAGAAGGAATGAATCACTTTTTTCCACTCACTCTGCAGAGTAAACAGAGGATTTAATAATTAATAGATTATCAGGAAATACTTTGGATGCCCTGTGCATCTTTAGTATCTCTGATGCTTCACTACATTTGCTGTTGTATGTGGAATTTGCTCTCCAGAAAGAGAAAAGATGTCTTCTTAGTTCCTCAATTTAAATTTTGCAATGGTATCTGCCAATACGTGAGTAAACTGATCCATGTCATGTCCACCTTCAGTTTTGTGGTGATAATCTGTGGACTCATGCTGCTGTGGGTTCATTATATTATGATGTGAGGACCTGAACAGAACTCTTAGTTTTACCTCCATCTTGCTTTCTTGTTAAAAACTCAACCTGCTGCAAATCTGCTTCAGATCTGTCGATAATACGTATGTTCTCAAATGTGTCAGTCTAACATTCATCCATACCAGGTACTTGGATTCTTGAATCTTACAGACACACATTGAAGTGCTTTGGCTTGCCTGTTGCTGATACCCAATTTTTTTGTCTTCAGACAGTAAGATTTTTCAAACTTGCTCAAAGTCAGGTTCCACTTTATGAGCTGTGAAGTGACTTAAGCAGTGTGATGTAATTCTGCAAAATCTTAGAAAAATATTTAAATTATTTTTAGTACAAGTTAGCTGAAGATTACCTTTGGTAATGCAAATAAATATACAAATAAAATACTAACTATTCGTGATAAACACACACACTAAATTGTGTTGTTAGTGATCTAGGGTGGGGGAAAGGAGTGTCACACTGAGAGACAATACCATACAATCCCTAAATTCCCTGCTGTTGATTTTTATCACTTTTGCTCTTTGTACATAATTATGTGTACCATTAGGGACATGGAAAAGAGTAGATTTTTCAACGCTTATTATGTAATTGTAAGTCAGTTTGTAAATATTCACACTGAATTTACTATATATCTCTTCTATTTGATTGTGTAACGCTAGCACCTGCTATGTCATTTAGGAGAAGTGGGTACGGCCTGAGGACTCACCAGATAAAAGCCCAGTGGTCTGACCACACGTGCGATAGAAATGTTTTTGTTTTTTTTTTTTAAGAACTATTATCCCTTTTCCATGCTTTCAGAGGGTGGGGAGGGTTTGGTGGGAGGGTATCCCTACAGTATACCAACCAAACAATGATGGGGGCATTTGGCTAATTAATGAATTCATTTAACTGCTATTTGATTGCATAGTACTTTCTGGAAATGAAAATTCTTTTGTTGCGTGCTAAAGATAAATTTGGAAGAAAGTAATATGAAGTAACTCATCTATCTTGTCATAGAATAATCTGCTAATGTAAAATTTTTCATTCTGCTTTCAGAGTTGTGGCCACCTGCAGACATAATATGACAGTCTTCAAATTCATTCTTTTCTACTTATGTGATACATATTTTTCAAAAGCAGTAGTTGGTGTATAGTGTGCATAATATACTGATTGTATTATACAGAGATTAATCTTCAATGCATGCTGGAAAATGTGCTGGAAAAATATTTCCAGGTTTTGGTTAGCTTTCCCTGCTCTTTATTATAGTAATCTTATTTTCTTTCATAGTTGGAAAGTTCATGATTTCCCTAACTTACTCTTACCCTTCGCATCTCTTGACTCCCCACCCCCCCCCCCACCCCGCCTCCAGTTCTAATTTAGTTTAGTAAAAATCAAAAACATCCAAGTAGTCAGATTAGAAACTCCCATTTTCTCTTAAAAATGAGATTTACTAAGCTGGTACCTATAGTCTCTTAAAAACAAAATTAGAAAGTAAACCCAAATGTGTTCCTATGGTATGTTTAGAGAAGGGCATCACAAGAGAAAATTAGATGACATTTGTAGAAAGTTATGCCATATATCACACAACATGTTTCAGTTCAGTTTGGTGAAATGCCAGTGCAGGTATCTGTTTATGTTGTGCAAATGACAGCCTGTTCTATGCTAACAAAATGTCTGCTTGGCAATATGTATAACATTTTATTGATAATTTAAAATTATATGTTACTTAAATATATTTAGTTTCTAAAATAACTTCCTTTTTGTAGATGAATTTACTGATTTGACCTCATTCTCCTACTCCTTATTTCTAGAAATAATTACAATTGTGTGCTTTATGATAGCATCTAAACAATTTGTTACAATTGTGTTTAGAAAAGTTGAAAAACTAGTTATCTAAAATTTTAGTTTGTCATTGAATATAAGTTTAATGTTTCATGTAAAATTTTGAATTCTTTATTACTGATCTCTGTCATACCAGGGAGCCCAGCACAGTACACAGTACTCCAGCTGTGTCTCACCAGTGCTGAGTAGGGTATCACCTCCTGTGGCTTGCTACTGTATTTCAGTACAAATTCAGGATTACACTATCAGTAAATCAACTTCTCATAGTAGAATAATTCACTAAATGCTATCACATTTAGAATTATTTTTTTAACCATTCAGTTATGTATAGAATGTTCTGAATACCAGAGTCACTTATATCATGTGTTCTCTTCAGTTTTGACTTCAGCAGAAGCCATTGTACCTGGAAGCTTTTTCAGCCCCCAGACTTCAGAATTTCAGTTTTGAAAGAAGTGGCCCTTCCAAGACAGAAATCATGGCCCCCTGGTACCCAGTTAGCACAACTTGGGCTAGAGTGTTCATGCAGAGATTATTTTTAGTTTAATTCAAAGAGAAAGAGAAATATCTGTACAATTTGATACCACTTATTTACCAGTTCAGACAGTAGTTTATATAACGTGAGTACCACCAACTTAATCTTCATCTAGTGTGTATAAAAGGAAAAAAAAAGTATCTCTGAGAGTTAATATTTGCCCTACAAAGCCGGTAAAAATATTCATAATCAACTAACCAAGAAAAAGCTGAAACAACCCCCCCGCCCAAATTACAGGGTGTTTTTTTTTCGTTTTTTTTTTCTTATGAAAGTGACCCAGGATAAATGTTATGTGCAAAACTTTCATATATAATGAGGTTACTAGAGTATTGTAGGGCAACAATTGCTGCACTTGAAATAGGACTGAAATATATTCAGGGTTACTCAGCTGGCACTTGCTGACTCTCAGGTCCCCTGTTATCAAACTGCAAGGCTATGCATTGGTTAATGTCTCTTTCCTGAAAAAGAATGGGCTGGATTTCCCCCTTTTGTAATACTTTTCATTAAAGCTTACAAATAAGTCCAAATATTTTATCAACAGAACACTTCCTCATCATCTCTAAAATAGGTATCAAATGACTGGAACTGTGTATTATGAGTGAATGTCTGGAATGCTTGCATAAAAAATTAAAATCCCTAAATAGGTTGCACAAAACTATCTCAAATTACTTCAAGATACAGCTTTTTGTACTTAATTAATTGAACCTGATTCCTGAGGATGCATTTTCCATGAGTTGCCAAAGAGATAATTAATTATTCTTCATATCTGGGGAGACTCACTTCAGGTTCACTTTAAACATCTCACATAGGCCTTAGAGTGCCCATGTTCAGGAGGACTCCATGTTTGGCCCAGGAAGAGGTGTAGGATATTGCAGGGAGCAGTTCGGAGTGATGATGCTAGATGTCTCAGGGTAGATGATGCAGATGATACACTACATTGTTATTCACCCAAAATACTGACACAGGGAATTTGGATGTGACTTCCTTTGACCATGGACCAGAATTATTTGTTGACAAATGTGGCAAAGTACTGAAATCAGTACCACCGAATATATTTCACCACCAGGGAATGTGGCCTATAGGAGTTACTCCACAGATGAGAATCTTAAAAACAATTAGTTTACAGCAGGATTCCCTAGAGATAGAGGCAGACCAAGGATTTTCAGTATTAGAAAGAGGAGTTTGTCTTGTAAAAATAACAAGACATACAGATCCTGCTAAGCTGCTTGAGATGCCTGCTATACCAACATCTGTGTCTGAGTTTAGGCATCTAGATGAAATTTGTAGTCATTGGAAAGTGCAAGCACTTGAGTATTTAGTTCACCTAGCAAATTTTGAATGTCTGCTTTTATCCATGAGATGAATCGTGATTTAGGAATGACTGTGTCCTTAATCCATAATGGAAGGTTAGAATGGTTATATACATACAGCATGTTTGTTCAGGTGAATCCCTCCTTATCAATACTCCACATTTCTAGGACTAAGAGCATCTTAATCATTAGACCTGCAAGGCTGATAAAACAGCCTTCAAATTAAATTTGTGGGGGCAAGAAAAAATAATAGTGTCTGCAAATGTTTGTTACAGACTTGTGTTCCTGTTAGATCAACTACTTATGTTGAGTAATATACTCAGTGCAACACTGCAGCTGGATAGGTGTCTTGGTCATTTCTAATTGCCTTTATAAATAACAACTTCTCATTACTGCCAGATCACAGTAACAAAGGTATATGTAACCTCAAAACTGACAGGAACATAACAAGTTCACCACTGGAAAAACACTGATATGTGGATATCTTAGTTACACAAATGTAAATTTTTAAGTTATGTGTTTCCCAGATTCAAAATAGCAGCTAATGTACTTTTTTGTATTCTTTTGACAGGATCCATTATAAATTTTAAAAGCAATTTTAAAAAGTACACTTCAGCAAAGTGATTGCCACAGAAAGATAGTAAAATAATAAACCTAAGGGTAACTGCTGAGATTATCTGTTTGGGCTTTGTTTGTTCTTGTTTGTTGTTTCTTTTTTTTTTTTTTTTTTTTTTTTTTGTCCCTGCTGTTATTTAGAAAAAACTTAAACCCTTGCATTTATAAGACTAAGTAGATTTCCTCCTTCCTCACCTTTCATGCTCACCCCCCTTCTCTACCTGTCTGTTCCACACCAAAATAACTTGTGAGATAATATGCAGCAAAGAAAGGAGGAATAACACATTTTGAAGAATAAAGTGAATCTTTTATAGGGGTTAAGAGGTATAACAGGTCTTGTGTATTTTAAAGCATAATGGTCTGATTTCTGTTTGTATCATTGTGGTGATATCGTTTTTTGCAAGGGCAGCATAAGAGATTTTTACAATAAATATAGGATTGGACTCTGAATATTAAGCAAGTGTGCACATGTATTGTGTTTTTATGTCTATTGGTGCTTTGAATTAAGAAATTGATGGAGACAATCCTATTTTAAAATAGTTCTTTTGTTTCTTTCTCCTTTTGTAATAAAGTCTTTGGTTACAAATCATATACACATACTTTGAGAAAGAGGTACCTTTAGTAACTGATCAAAGTGAGATTAAAGAAAATAACAAATTTGTATCATCTAACCTCAATAATGTTCAGTTAATGATAATGACATGACACATTTGAACTTGTATGATAAACAGAAAAAAAAAAGAAACAAAAATAAGTTGAGTCAGTGAAGATAATTATGGTAATTTTATCCAGCTCAATTTCTCTTTCAAAAGAACATAGAATTGCTCTGATATTTTGTTTCCAACCACCTTGTCTCTGAGCCAATATAAACTAAGGGCAAACTGGATTACAAGCTCCCCCTTCTCACTGCTGTTTATCAAAACCTTGCCTGACTGAAAGATTCAAAGCCCTCAGCCACCTCTTTGGGTCTTGCTCATATTCCAGTTATCATTGTGAGGTGAAGGTGTCGAGATTAAGGGAACAAGGGTGTTTCAGTCTAGGGGAAGATGATACCCCAAGAGGAATAAATGCCATCTGGTTGCAAAGACAGTCTGAGATGCAGGCAATATGGCAGGTATAAATGATGTTCCTTGACATATCTTTTGAATGTGTTGTTAATTTTTAATGTTCATCCTTTTCTATTCTAATTGCTGTAATGCTAAAACAGTAACTTGTGTTCACAAAATAACTTTCAACAATTTTCTCCATTTCATTTGAAGTAAAATGGATTAGATAGTTTAAGTGTCAGGACTCATCCCATCTCTATCTGACACATGGTCCAGAGGTAGTGGTACCCATCCAGTTACACGGTCTCATTTAGAGACCATAATTACAAAAATTACTAGTATCTACTGCTGCTTAGTTGTAAGCACCTGAAAAATCAGCTGGAAATTAGCTTTTTTTAATAAGGTACCATAAATTTTTAAATTATTTGTATTCTTCTGAAGTTAGAATGAACAAGTACTATCAGCTCAGAAGTGAGTTTTCTCATTTTCTTCACCATATCTTTATACTTTAAATCATATGAAGATCTGTTTAAATAAGGCTGGCACCCACTGCAATAACTTTTAACATCTCCTAAGAGGGATTTTTGGTACAACTAATTCTATGGGATTCATAACCTATCTGTTATATATATCTATATATATCTATATCTCATAGTTATACCACCAGAATCTAAACTGTGCTGAACATAATAAAAGTTGGGGAATTCCGGTATCTGCTCTAAGGTAACACTCTCCCAAATTGTACCGGGTCTGGCTGAGATGGAGTTAATTTTCCCCATAGCAGCTCTCAGGGTGCTGTGCTTTGCATTGGCAGCTAGAAAGGTGTTGATAACACATCAGGGCTTTGGCTACTTTTGAGCAGTGCTCACACGGCATCAAGGCTGTCTCCCCAACATCCCCCCTCACCAGTAGGCTGGGGGTGGGCAAGATCTTGGGAGGGGACACAGCTGGGACAGCTGACCCAAACTGACCAAAGGGATATTCCATCATATGACGTCTGCTCAGCACTAAAAGCTAAAAGAAAGGAGGAGGAAACGGGGGCATTAGCTATTTACATTTGTCTTATGGAGCAACCGCTACGTGTACTGAAGCCCTGCTTCCCGGGAAGTAGCCAGACATAGTCTGCTGATGGGAAGTAGAGAATAAATCTTTTGTTTTCCTTTGCTTTCACACTCAACCTTTGTTTTTTCCTTTATTAATCTGTCCTTATCTTGACCCAAGAGCCTTTCATTATATTTTCTCTCCTCTGTCCAGTTGAGGAGGGGAGTGATAGAGCAGCTTTGGTGGGTACCTGGCATCCAGCCAGGGTCAACCCACCACAAAAATACATCAGCACCCAGCTTGCACTTCTGTCCAGGCTCATTTTATACATCTCTTTTGCAAAGGTTTATGCAAAGCTATATATACATATAATGCTGCTTAAATCAGTACTGGATTTAATACATTGGATTTCATGGTGTGACTTCTCAAGAACACTAAATAGATATTAAAGTAGGTGGGGAAAAATACCAACACTCTGGGTGGAGAATGGATGTCTGCTTAGATTTGTGCAATACCTCATAGAGTGGAATACTAATCTTGAAACATTTAAATTAATCTGTAATACATATAATTAGGCAGCATTTTGGTTTGTATTCTATTTTTGAATAGAAGTTAAAAAAGATAGTACAAACAGAAGTAGCATAGGTTTACTAATAATGTCAAAGTTGCATTATTATAAGGCATAGTATGAGCACCTATTTTCTTGTCAGACTCTATAAGAAATATGAACTGAGTGAATGTTTATTATAGATGTTTTATTCATGTATTAATTATTTATAAACTATATGAAGTTCCATTTTATATATAAAATGTGACTGTCAATAAATTCTGATAGCAACTGGAAGAAATTTAAATGTCTCTCCTACAGCACAGTCATAAAATGCAAAATGTGGTCCTTTTCTTACATGTGTCTCTAGAAACAGTAATTTTTCATTGCTGACATGTCTGCTATACTTTATTTTGTTTTTCTTCTTCTCAAATTCATAATAATTCTCAGGAGTAAGGTCTTTTCTTAATAAGTACTGCTTGACATTTACCTTTACATACATGATAGATATTTGAAAATGCGCATCTGTCAATGCTATGGTGTCAAATTTAAACTTATTAGTCATGCAAATAACTTGGCCTACAGATGTCATCAGTACCTTTTCAAATTTTAGGACAAACAAAATAAAAAAACTCTAGCAGAACAAAGCCAAACCAGTTCTCCCCTTTGCCAGTGTTAAAGAATTGCTAGTTAGAAATTTGAACACTTATTATTATAATTGTAAAGATAAGCAAAAAAGGATGTTTAAAAGTTCTAATTACATTAATTCACCTTATCCTCTAGTGAATTTAAATTGAAGGTTTAATTTACAACAAGGGATTAAAAAATGGATGTTTGCTGTTAGAGATGTAGCTTGATCAAAATCCCATGATGCTATATAAAGGACAAAATGAATTACTCTTTCTCCAAGTCTTTTAATGTTACATATTTTGTCTAGCACTCAGAAGAGATACCTCAAAGAGAGTATTCAACCTGAAGGTTGAGGGGGTTTTTTGCATAAAAGTTTTTTTTTTTTCTTGAATTTGGACAAATCTGAAAGGGAGCAGACAAGCCTTTCTTAAAACATTTGTCACTTTGGAAACAAATAAAGATAGATGTGGTTTATTTCTCTTTTACTATATTATGTTTGAGGTTTCTAAATATTCATAAGCATTTATTTTGCAAACCTTTTCTGGAGTGGGGAGACAAGAGGAAATATTACAGAATTTAAATTTTAGGGCTTTATTCAGTTTCTTTTTGAAACACATAACTAATTTTCAAAAAAAAATTACGTGAAGTTGAGTCAGTGGTATGTCCTTGGTGTGATGAAAGCTAACCACATATGGGGCTGCATTACTAAGAGCATAGGCAAGAGTTTGAGGGATTTATCTCAAACTATTTATTTCTATTTGGCACTTATGAGACTGCATCTGGAGAATGTACGTAGTTATAGGCTCTGCAGTACAACAGGGGAAGTGATATATTAGAGCAGGTCCAGCAAAGGGTCACTGAGATGATTAGGGGGCTTGAGCACATGTAAAAGGAAGCTTGGAAAGTTTGTTCAATCTGGAGAAGGTAAAGCTATATGTTTTTTTATTGCTGGCTTCAATTACCTAATGGAAAATTACAGAGAAGATGATGCCAGACCCTTCCTGGAGGTGAATAGTGAAAAGGTAAAGGGAACAGACACCAATTGTTGGAAGGGAAATTTGAATTAGACAATAGGAAAACAAAATTTACCGTAAGGTCATCAAACACGAGAAAGAAATTTCTAAGAGCGGTTGAAGAATCTCCAGTATTGTAGAAAGCCAAAATTTGACTGAAGAAGGCCCTGAACAACCTGACTTTGAAGTTGGATATTATTTTCAAGCTGCTTCTGGTCTGAGTTGGGAGTTGGATCAGGCCACCTCCAGACACGTTTTCCAACATAACATAACTTGTTCTATCATTCTGTGACTAATTTTCTTTTTTTTTTTCATGTACATCGCTGATGATAGTGGTCTTCTACACTCAGCCTAGTACCATGCCATTGCCATCTATTTCATGCTTTCTTCTGTCCGGTAGTGAGGATGTGTTAGTGCTGACAATGGACCTTATTTCTCTGCCTCTTGTCCAATACTGCCTAGTAATTATCTTTTTTTCTGTTTGTTTCTTGCCCCCCCCCCCCCCCCCCCCCCAAAAAAAAGGTGCAAAGGTAGACTTACTCCTTTTGGAGAATGGGGTCAGAGACATAAAATGAGATTAAGAAGCCTGCATTTCATTCAGAAAACCCATAACCTCAGAGCGGGGAAGATGTCGGAGTCCTTTGAGGTGCAACCTTCAACATGCAGTCCTCTTCCTTTTGCTTCCAGCCAGGTTGAATTGTCTGTGTGTCCTGGTTTAGCTGGGATAGAGTTAATTTTTCTTCTAGTAGCTGGTACAGTGTTATGGTTTGGATTCAGTATGGGAAGAATGTTGATAACACACTGATGTTTTCAGTTGTTGCTAAGTAGTGTTTAGTCTAAAGTCAAGGATTTTTCAGCTTCTGATGCCCAGCCAGTGAGAAGGCTCGAGAGGCACAAGAAGTTGGGAGGGGACACAGCCAGGGCAGCTGACCCAAACTGCCCAAAGGGGTATTCCATACCATGTGATGTCATGCCCAGTATATAAACTGAGGGGATCCCTGCTCAGGAACTGACTGGGCTTCAGTCAGTGAGTGGTGAGCAATTGCATTGTGCATCACTTGTTTCGTATATTCTAATCCTATTATTTTTATTGTAATTTTATTATTGTTTTTATTATCATTACTAGTTTCTTCCTTTCTGTTCTATTAGACTGTCTTTATCTCAACCCACGAGTTTAACTTTTTTTCCTGATTCTCTCCCCCATCCCACTGGGTGCGGGGGGACTGAGTGAGCAGCTGCGTGGTGCTTAGTTGCTTGCTGGGGTTAAACTATGGCACTATGGGAAAGGATTTATTTGAACGGTAGGTCTGTTTTCCTATGCAGACTTTAGTGTCTGAAACTGTCCTTGAAACTTTAGTGTCTGGAAGAAAGCAACATTCAGCAATTCTATGATTTTTTTTTGTGCTCTTGGTTTCGTGAAATATTCAGATCTTACTTCACATTATTAGTGTAGCCCCCATCTCTATATTCTTTGGGAGCCTATCTTGCTTCTGAACAAAGCTTGAACAGCCGAAGGCTGATTTTACTTAGATTTTACTATTTCTGATAAAAGGCTACTGAGAATAACCAAACTACAGTGTACTCCCTCTTTATTTCACTTCCCTTTACTCCTGTTCGTATCATGGTGTGGGAGTGATACCAGTTTACCAGTGAACACCCTACAGAACAGATTTACATCATAAAGCCTTTGCATTTCATTCTAATACCAGATGACTTCAGGACACCAAAATAAAATGAGGAAGCATTTCTCTAAGGGTTTATCTCATAGCATGTCTGATTTATACAAGATTGATTAGTGCTTTGAAAATTTTTTGTATCGGATAATACAGGCTAGATACCCCATAAGAGGTTTATCAGAAATCCTTTGTTCTTGCAGGAGTATACGTAGGATTAAAAAGTAGGAAAACACTCGAAAAACAGATAGCAAGAAAAATTAAAAAAAAAAATCAAGAAAACTAAGTGTCAAGCATCATCCGTACCTTTTCTTCAAACATGATTTGGGGCCATAGAAAGGGCCAAAGAAGAAGGAGCCTATAGGAGAATAAAAGTATTAGACAAAACAATATCTTTTTAATTTTAATTTTAATTTTAATTTTAATTTTAATAAAAAACAGTCATTGGAAGTCCCACACATGGTCACCAATGAATATAAACCTTTTTAAAAGTAGATTTATATGTGGAAGATACCAAAGTCTTCCAATATAAAACTGCCTGGAGCTCAGCAGGTGATCTATACTTGAGTACAAGTGGATTCAACAACTAGGTCATCTTGTTTTCAAGTCACCTGGCAGTATTTAAGGATTTATTTAGTTCTACCTCCATCATCTACAGCCCTCAGATCAAAACTTCGATCTGAACTTCTTTAGAGGATCAGATATGTCACCCATTCGTCTTTACACACCAAAAAAAGTGGTTCATCCCACATCTCTCCAGTCACTTATGGTAATCTTATTGCCCACAAAAATGGTTGGCCCAAAGACAATTAATATGTACATGAGGAAGATCTATGCAGCTGAGTAAAACTTGAATAGTATGGAATTCTACAAAAGCAAGTTTTACTGTCTTCTTAAGTGATTTATTTTCCCTTAAAATCTAAGATTTACCAGAATTTCCTTTGAGGCAGATTTACCCATTTATTTTATGTTTTTCTTACAAGTAACAATGGCTATCACACTCGCAAATTGCAGAACCTGCTTCTTCAGTAGTATCTAAAATGTTTCCAAAAAGAACTTCTCAGGTATGGTCACTCTGACATGCACCCAAACTGTTGTGCTCTCATCACTCTCTTCCAAACAAGCTACACTCCAGCAAACCTGTATGTAGAAAATGAGCATTCTAAGAAGTGAGAGAAGTCAGATCACTCCAGCTTGACATCTTGATGACTTCTAAATTAAAGACCTTATATGACCTATAAAGTATTTTTCCTAGCAGAAAAATCTCCTCCCCATCATTACAACAGCCTGTCCGTAGACAAGTTTGGGTATGTTTAGCACAAAATACAGAATTTGCAACTTTATGCAACTATTTCTAACACTCCCGTTACATATGTTTCTTGTCAATATCACTCAGCTGTCCAGCTAAGCACGTAAGCTCTCAGAAGAGATTGCTTCTGCATTGTGTTTAGCAATGCTGAATACAGTGGCTCTTTGCTTTAAATACGGAGGATGTTTCTGCTAGCTAGAATGAGTTTTTAGAGTCAAATGTCTGAGATCTGCATACTTTCATTGCTAAAGCAGTAGATGATACATGGATCCTCAGACTGTATAAGAAAGTAAAGAAAATTCAAAATACGAATGTGATGTCGTAAGAGTCATGTGCTCATCATGAGCTGTGAGAGAATCAGATCTGTAGAGAGTACAAAGGAAGGCACTCTTGCAGAAAGAATGATGAAGGAAACAAGATTCTTAATTTAGGTTTCGAAACTAACTTCCTGGTAGCAGAAGATTCAAGGTGTTAGAAATGGTGACATCAATGTCTTCAGGTGAAAAGGTGGGCACAACGATATTAAATTTTCACTTCTCTGTGGCACTTCTGCATTTCCACACAGTGGTTGAGGTCAGAAGGGACCTCTGGAGCTCGTCTAGTCCAACCTCCCTACTCATAGTGGTGTCCACTACAGCAGGTTCCTCAGGGCAGTGCCCAATCAAATTTTGAATATCTCCAAGGCTGGAGATTTAACAACCTCTCCGGGCAACCTGTGCCAGTGCTTGAAAACCCTCACACAACTTTTTTTTCTTTTTCTCCTTATGTCTAAATGAAATAACCCATATTTCAGTTTGTGACTCCTGCCTCTGGAGTAGCTCAATAAATATGATTTTGCCATTGCTACTGTTAGATTATGTGATTAAAAGAAAATTGCAGTAAACACAATGAGCACCAAGAATCAGAGGTAGAACAACAGGTGACTAAACCCTGGTTAACTTATCAGTGGAAATGAAGCACACTGAATTGACTACTTTTAAGGTTTCACACCAAGACGGGCCAACCAAAGGAACTCTCTTCAGAATGCCTTGCAAAATAAAAGGAATTATTGCCTAAAGAGGGTTAGAAATTTTATTGGATGGAGACAGAAGCTTTCTTTGTATGTGTGCGAGTACTTTGTGTGTTTATGTGGGTGGGTGCTGGTAAAGACACAGCTCTGTCTGTGTTGTTGTGTGTGGCCAATCCATGCATGGCTTGTATATTATGCATGTGTGCACGCGTATGCACACACCTATTAGCAGCAAGTGAGCAGCCCTGCCCTGGTCTGCTGCAGTCACACCTATCAGGCAGCGGAAAGGACAAATCCATTAGCGTCATGAAACCCACCAAATTAGGCTGCCTCTAACAACTAATGAAAGGCTCTGCCCTGAGCTGAGAGCACAGGTCTCAGGGCTGGCCCCTGGGCTCACCGTGGCCGGCGCTGGGCTGGGCTGGTTTCGGCTCCTGCCTTGGGGCCAAGGGCCTGTTGCCTCCCCTGCCTGAGCCTGAGCTCTGCCAGTGCCTCCCTGGGAAGGGTCTAGAAACAGTGTCCTACTTGCTGTCTAAGAAACAAGAGCCCTTGGGGAGGCTGAGCCTGGGGGAGGCTGTGGGGACACACTCACACTCAGCTGCAAGCAGCTAGAGGGGATCAACTAGTAGTAAGAAATTATAAAAATATACCCAAACAACTCAAGACGAGGTGGAAGTATCCCCCAGTTTGAACATTAAACTCCTTACAGTGAAGTCCTTGGGATGCTGATGGCTCATTGTAACCATCACTTCTTCTTCGGGAAGACTGAGACTATCAATCGTAGGACCTGGAAGGACATCAGAAGGGTAGACGTAATACTGATTAAAAGACAGAGGTACCAAGAATTTTACGTATAACAATTTTAGCTGGTTTTTAGTGACAATTTTCTATGTTAATTTTGACTATTAGGCTGTTAAAATGTTAGTTAGATTAATAATAAATTTTTGGCTACATATATATAGTGTGTTCCCTTTTGCCCATAACAACTGTAACACTGGGCTAGCATATAAAAAATATATATACCCAAAAGACTTCCATTCAGCTCTGTACATGGGCCATTGCTATATAAAAAAAATATTTGATTAACCTGACCTTAAAGCTCATGCTTTTCCTCCAGGAAATTATACTGCATTTTTAAGAAGTATTGTACAAGTAAAAAAAGTAACCCAGCTGAACAAGAAACAAGAGAAAGGAAAAAGGCAAACAATCATAATCAATGGACATGTTCTGGATATGGTTTTCCAACACTTTGCTATGCTGTTTCTGATCAGAAATCTACTAAAAAATTGCCAAGTGTGTGTAGTGACCAAGGGGATCGAGTGCTGCTTGCTAAAGGGTAAAAGTGTAACTGCCACTGGAGACCATTAGTAAACGGATCTACATCTTCACCCTTATCATTTTACCTCACTTCTGGTACTAAGATTAGGAAGTACTACAACCAGTGACCTGTAACAAGTGAGACTGCATTACTTTATGAGGAAGTAAGAAGCCAGAGAGTTATGTAATATTTATTTTCCCACAGATTGAGGTAAACTGACTGTCCTGTGTGAGGTAACAACCCACTTATAAACAAGTTGTATGATTTGAACCAAACTTTATACCTATTAATGTACAGAGTAATTAAATTCTTTCATGTGGGAAACACTTTGGAACTTATTATTGGGTAAAACACTTGTTGTTTTACAGGATGGTGACAGTAGCTATCGTTCAGTCTGAGATTTCTTGAAGAGAAAAATATCACTGTGTGCTGAAATCCTTTTAAACTGCATAGGTTCATGTATCCAGTATTTTCAAGTTATGTGAGTTTTAGTGTATACGCCCATTATCACCTCTACAGAGTGCACAGGATAGGCCAGACTTTCCGAACCTTTTTAAACAGGGAGATTGACTGTCTGTGAAAAGATCCTTCTGAAGAAGAAATACTTCTACCTTACTAACTATTGCACCTATTGAACAAACTGACGCTTATTGACTGTGGACATACCTGGTACCTCCGGGTCTACAAGCTGCCTCTTCTGAGCTACTGTGTATTACCAACCAAACTGATAGGGCTGGCAGTCATCTGGAAATCTTAGAAAAATAGAAAAAAACACCCCAAAGTCAACTCAATTTATGTCATAGGAAAATAAACCTATCTGAGAATATCCAGGTATGAAATGGCATCACATGTACCAGACCAATGTGGTACTATTAAAGCCAAGAAAATATAGAACATTTTAGTATTATTTTCACCACAGAAGAGGAATGAAGAGTTGAAATATTGCAAATATATGCATAATAAAATGCAAAAAAATGTCCAGTTTAATTAAATATTTTTCAAACACTTCTAAGGTAAAATAACTACATTTCTTTTCAGTGCTGCATTTCTTAGTGCTACCTCCATTTCCCATTTTGACTCCAGTATTAACTCCAATCTTACATGGTTGCCAGAAAGCATGACACAAGTTAGAGGAGAAAATAAGTTAAAGCTAAGGTAAATTTAAGAGGAAAATGGATGTAAGTTGAGGAGGAAAAATGGATGTCATTGAAAACCAAGAGGATTACTCCCATGAGCTAAAACAGAGCTTGCAGTAATCTATGGAGGTCAGTTCAAAAAAATAATTATTTTGAATTAGGTTATAGAACCTAAAACAAGGTACTCTGTATCTCTTTTCCTGTAGGCAATTTGAAAAGAAGTTTCAAGAAATATGCAATTTTTATTTAAGAAAAATAAATTTGTCCAGATGATATAGATAAAGGATTACTGAACCACTCTTACAATGTATGGAAATACTTACTAGGCCCAGTCAGTAGTTGGGATTCTACAGCTCAGAAGAAATCTCTGTCCCAAGAAGCTTACAACTTTTTACATGAGAGATGATAAATATGGAGAAATGTGAAAAGCATATGATAGGAGAAGGTGAAAGTCTGAGATTTAAAAAAAAATAACTGTTTGTTGGGTACAAAATGTCCAGATAGAAGGTTTCACCTGTACTGTCAGAAGTTTCCATGAGTATCATCACTGTCTTTTCTTTCATCCTCTCATCCTATCCATTTTCTACTCTCTGATGATCATTTTACATGCCCCAGCTTTTCTTTTCTTGTCCTTTTATGTTCCCATCTTTTTGGCTGCTCTCCTTGCATCTGTTGTAGTTTGCCTTCTTTGCTTTGCTATCTTGGAAATCATTAACAAAAATTTCTACTTCTGTTATGATAAAAAAAGCAGTGTGTGCTTATACAGAAAGCAGGCTATAAGATTGCAGAATAAAGAAGGAGAGCAAAGGAAGAAGAGGATAGTATTTCTTACTTCTTTTTATTCACAGCTCTGCTGTGCTTACACTGACTTGTTTTAGTTATGCCAGCTGTGGGCATATTGTGGAAGTATGAAAGAGATATTTGTACAGGACAATGCACAGATCCGGGCAGCCTGAACCGTGGGGAGGGAAGGCAGGATGTCATCTCTACCTCTCTCCTGTGTACATCTCTTTAGAAGACTTCTTAGATTTTGTGAGCTCAAGAGCTAGTTGGAAGAACAGCTTTCAGCTGTTGAACTACTGGGAACATTACAAATCCCAAAGAATACTTCTAGGTTCCTAACCCTCTATGTGCTGGCCAAAATGTTGAGAACTCAACATGCTTTTCCTTTTGTACAGCCAGGGCAGTTACTGCTACTTATTATGTTCCCAGAGCTCTCCTGTTGACATTACACCTCACATAGAATATTTCTCACCGCTGCCAGCCCTGCAAAGGTGATTGACAATTCACACACTCAGCACAAACACATTGGTATCCCATGCCACGATTTACTACTTTGTGTGGAAATAATATGTTTGTATGAAGACTCCACCTTTTCTTGTGTGAGTGAAACTGTTATTTATTCAATTGAATAAACAGCATTTGTATGCAGCCTTAATCATGAACATTTTGGAGACTGGCATCAGGCACTAAGTACAATCCTGTCAAATAGCTGGCAGTGGATTAACTTTGACACTTAGAAACATGCCAAATTCTGACAGAATAAGAACTTGCTGTATACCCAATGTCAATCATTCATTGAGTGCCACTCCAAATGCTTACCCTGTTAGTGATGACATCAATCTGCATTGGCATTCAAAATGCTGCTGCCCTTTGAATATAGAATTGAAAGCAATGGACAAAACCCCAGAGTGCATGCATTTTAGCAACCACCTATCTTTCCTTAAGAACTGGTGGCCACCTCTGTTGTGGAGATGCTGCTTTATTAATGGGCCAGCCAATTTACACAGCTGTTTGCAAAAAAAAGGTATATTTTCTGTATGGTTAATCTATTGCTCTACAGTCAGGCTCACTTGCAAGCAAAGTGATTTCCATCATGTACTAAAACTTCACAGAGCTATTTAGGTCTAATTCTAGTTAAGTTGCAAGTTGTAAAAGTCTACTGACATTAGTAACACCTAATAATGTATGACAAGGGTCACACATACTTTTTATATGCTAGCCTGATGTTTAAAGCACTTACTTCCTAAGTGAGAGAAGAAGAGAGACCAAGGTTCAACCTGAGGGGTTTCAGAACTACAAACTCCAGACATTTAGGCTTCCATTTATTTGGCCTTTCCTTGTCTTCATAAATCCTGCATTTCCGCCTGCACAGTGACCCAACCCAAGACTAGCGTTCTATTTTCTCTTTTCCTTTTTCACTCTCTCTTGTTCTATAATCCCACAGAGTGAACATGACCTTGTGAAGTAGGAGATGAAACTGAAAAGGAAATTGAACACATCTTCTATTTCCTGGGCAAGTGTTCTAATTATTAAACTGTTCAAAAGAGGAGTAGCTCTGCAGCAGTAGTGATGGATTTAAAAGCAGGCTATGTTTAGTTAAGTCCTTGCTTGCCCTTGGTAAAGGACTCCACTAACCAGGTCATACTTGGCTAGAGATCACTAACAAAGAAGGCTAATAATTTAATTAGGATATCTGTCCTTCTCTTCATCTTGCAAAGTTACTCACAACTAAAAAAAAAAAAAAAAAAAAAAAAGACTCCTAAGGTTTAAATATAGCTGGAAATATACTTTTCCACCATGTATTTCGTATTTCCTATTAGCCATGGATAATCACTTGGTCAGCATGTATAAACCACAAGTAACTCTTTTTATCCTGTTTTTCCTTTTAGGTGGAGCTAGAGTGACTCTAGTCATACATACCTTTACTTTGATTGGTATAAAGTTCTCTCACTTTGCTTTTAAAGGTATATACTAGAAAAAAATCAGAGCGCATGCTCTGTGGGGGGGTGCGGTTGCACCTTGGATGTTGGTAACCTTTGGGATGGAGGTGTGTTTTGGTATTATAATGATACTATAATGAGCAAAGTTTGCACAAAGGACAGCATTTTGTCAAAATATGACAGACTGTTGTCCCAGGGTGGCAAATAGGCAGCTTATCAGTACCATAGTACCATGAAGTTCCCATCTCTGCAGTGATTCACAGAGCCTGGCCACAGAGTCTTCATTCTGCTCCACTCTGTGTTGTTTTGCAGGCAATGTTGTCTAGGGAACCACTCTGGGATGGATTCCTTGCATACCAGTTGCATTCCACCCTGAAAGCTTCTTTGATGTTACACCTTTCCTTAATGTGTGAACAATGCTGTACCTTTAATATAGGTTTAATTTCTAAGTCACCTCCAGTAATTATTCTACAGAGAGCTTACTTGTAGAATCAGATCATCAAATACTCTTATGAAACAATCCATCACAAATAATGTACTACTGTTTAGCTGCTACAATCCAGTCAGAAGGCAAGTTTCAAGTGGTATATTTAGGCAAAGCACTTCTGAACTTCTGTTCAGCTAACAAGCTCAGATAGGAACAGGAGTCCTACTCCTCTATTATGCCATCAGGTCCTAATTCTAAGGCATTTGCAGGCTCATTTAAGCCATCTCAAAAAAACCAGTCATGCTTTAATTTGGACTAGCTAAGTGATATGAGCATTCACTAACACAGGGCAGGTGTGTTCTCAAGGAAACTAGGACTTAGACCACCGAATACTCTCCCTTCTCATTATCATATCATTCCTTTCATAAAATTAGTAGCCTCCTTTCTGAAACATGATTTACTCTATTTGACCTTTTAGGAAGTTATTCCAGAAACAAACTTCAGCTGAGGAAGGTCTAACAAGCCTGAAGCCAGTTCTTCACAAATGAAAGACCAAGGTAGCATGTCTGTATTACATCATAATATGCAAATATTGTAGCTTGCTTAGAGTTTTATGAGGTACTGGAATAAGTAAGCTTAGGCACCAGTCAACTTGGTAGTTTCATAAACTTAACCTATTTTTTTTTAATTTTTTATTTGTCCTTGATAATATACATAGCTGATCAGTCAATTACAAATCTTGTAATTAAACATCCAAATCTCAAAAGGAGTCTGAGCTTCCAATCTGAGTCTGATAATTCCACTGAAGAAAAAGCACAGAAAATGTTAGATAGTGCACTGCCAAAGTACTTCTAAGGAGCTGAGCTTAGTGTGTGCAATCTAGCATGAATAGCTCAAAAAGGTGTCTTTCTGCTACTGTCATGTGGAGGTCAGTGTTTGCACTCTAGTAAATAGCTGAGATAAAATCTGAAGTATTACTGACTTGCTTAAAATTCAGGAAACGTGGAACAAGTGCAACTGTCAGCAATAGGAGGCCTTGAATAGCTGTAAAGGTTAAATATCAATTTGTTTAAAAAAAGAAGTCAAACTTGTTCATCTACCATAAACTGCAAATCTGACGGCATTCAACCCATTAACGCTCCTGTCAGACATTTGAGTTTAAAGTGTTTGACACCCCTAAAAAGCAGAGCACACTTTTATTACATATAGATTACTTTGTAAAGGTTTTTTTAAATAGGTTCTTAATTCCGTACACAGAAGCCTAGAAAACCTTGTTTAGGAATCCAAATTCTACATTTGAGGCCAGTTCCAAAGGCAAAGAAGGTTTTCTATTGACTTCAGTAAGTTTTCGATCAGGCCCTTAGGACTGCTTGAATACATCAAGAAAAGGGAAGACGATGCAGAGAGGACACATTTCTGACTGACCTCCTTGCTTTTGTCTTATGGATTTTTTTTAATTCTTGTCTTACATGGCAAATTACCAATTTTATGTTTCCTATGAAGAAACAGAAGATGTTGTTTCTGTAGTAATGAATGTTCTCTTTTAATCTGAAAGGCATAGCTACAATTTTGAAAGGGTGTTAAATTTACTCAGGCTTATGTCTGATTTTTACTTTGTTTTCAATGAAAAATTAAGTGTTGGGTATAAATTGAACTTTGAAAATAAAAAACCTTTTTTAAAAAATATTTGTGGAAGATCTAGAATATTTGAAGTTTAAAGCTTACAGGTTAAAATCTGATTCCAGTAAATTGCAATAATTAAAATAACATCAGCAACAATAATAATAGCAGATACACTGAGACTTTCTCTACCGCTACAAGACTAGAAAATGTTTAGATCTTAAATCAAGCAGAAGTTTATTTTTCAATATTTGAATCAGTGATCGCAGGACACTAGTTTTCTGAATTTATGTACAAGCACATGATTCATTTTCACTCATTGATAGCATAAGATATTTCTGATATCTGTTAGGTAGAATACAGCATTTCCTCAGTTGTTCAATATACCTTTATTTTTTTGTTTCTAACATTTTTGGTATTGTAAAAGCATCCTACCAACTCTTGTTTGTATCTGCATTCATAGATTTTTCTGCCTTTGAAATCTGGACAGAAGTGGAATGCTTTCTTCGGTAGATACTTCAAATTTTTAAGGTATTTTAAATTTTCTTGTCTTGTGGTAGGAAACTGATTGAGAATATTTATTTTCCAGTTGCTGTAAAAATTGGATAGGATTGTTTCTTTCTGATATGATTCCTGAGTTGCTTACGGATTATCTTGAGCCTTCTTCATTATAAATTAATCTACCCCCTTTACTTAGCAGTATTAACCTATAATACAGGATGCTAGCAGCAGAGGCCTTTGTTGTACAGCTTCTTTGAACTCCTCAGATATATCAGCATGTAAGTCTATATCTTAGATTAAAACTATAGTACATATACATGTAAATCACTTGTTTTGTAGGTATATAGATTAGTCTTTTCTCAGGAACAATACCATTATTAATGAATGGGTGAAGAATTAATATCTGAGCTCTTCCTGCCAGGACTTTTAGGAGAATTTATACAGGAAAAGCTTCTGCTGCGGGGGCTGTTTCCCATCTGTGTGTCCACCGGGGCATGTCCTCCCACATGCCTACATGAGTTTGCCCACCCAAATCCTGTCAGTTCCAGCCCTTTTGGACCCTGTCCTGGTTTATCCTCATGTATATTCTGACATCAACTCTTCACTCTGCTCTCCTCTAGGTGGCAACAGAGGAGGGAGAAATACGAAGTACTGGTCTGGCTTTAAAGGAGCAAAAGGATGAGTGAGGATCAAGAGAAGGAAAGAAAAGGGAAAAAGAAAGAAAAATGGGAGGGGGAAGGGAAGACCTTCAAAGAGTTCTTCTTTCCTTGTCCTACCCTCTTTTACAAATACTAATTTTCCTGACCAGAGGGTATTAGCCAGGTTTTTTTATATTAGCTTTAGTTATCTGATCTTCCTTACGAGGAGGGATGGTGGAACAGGCTTCCAATTAGATCAGTGTTTTTCTCAGCAGTGGGCTGGAGCTCCTTATTTCATTTACACTGACTTCAGACCTGGCCTGCCTTGACTGGCTGGAGAGGTAGCTATGAGAGGAGAGCTGAGCTGAGCTGTCAGGACACCCTGTGGAAAGAAAGTGAAATATCTACATAAATTCAATGTATACATACTTTCTGACACATTTTAAAGACAATCCTGATATAAAAGCCCCCTTTTAAAAACACTGTTGCACGTGAACACCAGTACCTTGCAAGAAAGTACCATTTCTTAGCGTTAAATTTTACTCATCTCTTTAAAAAAAAATAAAACTTTTCTTACTGATTCAAAGAAAAGGAAAAATTTTTCCATGACTCCATACATATCAGAGCTATTTCTGTAGATTTTGCTGTGTCATATGAGCAGGCAACTTTAAACATAGCAGTAGCAATATCAATAATTACAGTTCACAGCCACAATGCTATTGTTAAGGCTTCATCAGTGCTCCCATAATACCATGAAATGTTATTTTTTTTTAAAAAGGTGGTTGGATTTCTGATGAACTAAAACATAATTCTGCAAAGACCTAGAATTGGATAGCTCTAAGTCCTAACATGTAAGAAGGTAAAACTTCAGAGAATACTTTGAATTCATGTAGACAACTGAAAATATTCTTGCAGTATTTTTTTTACAGCTAATGTCCTTTAGTATTATTCTCGTATTGTTGTGCAGAAATGTGTACTCTTAGATCAAAACCAGCTACAAAAATAAGGCAGGAAGGATGAGTCTGGAGCTCACATAACATTCCTACAGCACCCAGACACAAACATGGTGAGGAGACATCATATCAGCTAGTCCTTCTGTGATCAGTCATTGTAGAATTACACAGACTATAGAAAGTGAGTTGTAACAGTGCATTAAGAATTAGGGTAAATCATGTTTTTCCTATAGATTTGAAAAGACATTCATGCACAGGTGTGATATATGTCTTCTTGGCTACACCAAAAGTGAGGGACCCAGAACGACATATAAACTAATCAGTGCAGTGAATGTAGCAATCTAGCTGTAAACCAACTCCAGAAGATGGGGCATGTTAGAGTATATCCCTACCAATATCTCCCAGATCTGTCCCTTGTTATTTTAAAGCAGTTTTTGACTACTGTGCACTTGCTGGTAAGATAAATCATGCAATTTTGGAAAAAAAAAAAATTGCTTTCTCTTCCCTGAATTCTGTATGTGTCTGTAACTCCTAAACAGGAACCACTTACAAATGTCATATCAATTTGACCTTCTAACTATCATGGTTAGTAGCTGTGGGAAAATCATTCAGAAGAGAAGCTGGAGAGTGGCTGTTCTGTGCTGATCCATGATTGCATCTCCAGAGAGTAGCAGGGAAGGATGTGTGTACTTGTAGGGACAGAGAATAGTTTACCAACAAAGGCAGTCTGCCTAGGGATCATGGTTAATGAAAACAGGCTCAGTTAGGTAGTTTCTGCAGACCCTCATTCCTGTAGGTGTTTTAGTGATGTCAACTAACTATACATGTAAATTCCAGAATTCCTGCAATTTTTATGATTATGTGATGATATTTATAGGTTGAGTGTGAATATATAGAATTCATACTTGAGAATTATGTGATTTTGGACTAAAAGGAATGTAGGATAATGATTATATTGGGAAACCCTTTGTAGTTTTCTTCTTTATGAAGATTCCTTTCTTTTTTGGACCACATTCTTCCCTTTTACAACATTTATCTGTTAGCATTCTCTGTTCCCTTTCTGACATGTTTAGTGTGCACTTCATAAAGAAGCTTCAGTTTATTGCTCTGAGATTCAAATAATTAGAGAGACTTCCAGATGATACCTCTTCTCCATAACCTTCCCAGTTAGGTCCAGCACAAGTGCAAGAAGCATGAGTCTAGAATCAGGCTGGGGAGGTACAACATCTCACCTCCCGATTTCATTAAGACATAGCACTGTCTATAAAGGATTTGTTTAACCCTCAGGGCAGGATCTGACCGTACCAGAGAAGCTGGACAATACAAAAGAGTGGAATAGAAGGTTAGACTGCTACTGTCTGTCTTTCTAACACTACAAGCTATTGTTTTCAAGCTTTATTAACTTAACACTACAGCTTTACATGTCCAAGCATCACAGAAGGGTTATGCTATTCCTTTATGAGTGTATGACTGCCTTTGATGATCCCAGAAGATAATTCAGTAAGAACATATCCCACTGGCTGAAGCAGACCTTGTTGAATGAGTAAATAAATGAACTCAAGTTTCTCCAGAAGGACATCATTATGATTACACAGAAGTGTTGAAGCACAAAATCATGTCCCTGATCATCATGATATAATGTTTTCAGCCTAGAAAAGAAAGGAAATTATACACAGTTGTCACAAACATATGTATCTTGGGAACTGGACTTTCCAAACCTCTAAGCTTAAAGAGCATGTCCTTGGACAGTTATTCTGCACCTTATGAAATCTCTACAGAATGTATTTGTATACTTAGCTACGACAGGTATCCTAATAGATTTTTATGTGTGCATTTATACCTTTAACTGTAAGCTAAACAGGATGAAGTGCTGGTGTGGATCATTCACTCTAATTCTTAGCTTGGTCTCTGTTATGAGTTTGACCTTGGCCAACTAGCTATGTCCCAAAACTTCCACAGGAAAAGTTTGGAAATCATTGCAGATCAGAGATCACGCCTACTGGGTGGGTTGAATGTGCTATAGACGCATGTCTTAGTGAGGTAAGAGAATTTGGCTGCATAAGCATGAGTCATACTGTGCCAGATGGTCTTAGGGATGGAGAATGGCATCTTATCCACTCTATGCACCAGTATAAATGAAACTTTTGTCTATTTATTTAAATTGAGACTTGGCAGCCTTTTTTAGTGAGATCTGATATTGTACTTTTAATTTAGACAAGTAGTCCTTAACAAGTATTATAGCATTGACTACATAAGCACACTCAGTTTCTCCTTCAGTTGAACTTTAAAGTCATTCTTTAAAGCAGAGTAATTACGTGCCCTCTTTTGAGAGCTAGCAAATATCTATTAATTCAGCAGTATGTGTATATTGATCTTCTGATCTTAACCTATTCTGTTTATTGTCCTTTAACGGAATTCTTCCACGTACATTAGTGCTCATGAGAAAGTAGAAGAGAGATTTATGTTACCTAAGTAATCTAGATGTCTATATTTAAAGATTAAGAGTCCACATAAAGATATGACATCATTGTCATAAAAATTGCACTGTAATGTGCAATGTGTATCATAAAGTACAGGCTAATACAGGTGTGCTTACCTAAAAATTTCTTCCTCTTTAAGTAAGAATAACTACAGATACGGCATACTCCCCAGATAAATAATTAATGCAATGTAAAGACAGAAAATGTTCTTGAAATATTTAGATTTATGAACATATTTAGGTGGAATTTACTATGCTCTAGAGTAGAAACAGTTACTATGCATTTTCCTCAGCATATACTAAAACAATCTCTGTAACTTAAGAAAGTAGATATGAATTATTCTGTGCTTTAAAATGTATTTTATGACAGGTGATTGGCAGGTCTAGTTCTGCCCAAAGTCTGAAAGCAAGCTGAGGTATTCTTTGTAACAGATCTGTGGACTGTATCACCTAAAGGACAGGCAGAGAGGTATTTTTCTAACCACAATGTTTTACCATTTCAAGGTATACCCTTGGAGGCAGAATGCAGAACTTTTCTGGAAGTGCAAAAAAGATGTGGATACAAAGCTCTTTATGAAAAACAATCAAACAAGCAACAAATAACTAGCAACTTGATCATTACGCTCTCTGAGAGTTATTTCTTTTTCAGGCTGGTACCACTGTCATTTCTAACATGTGAAATAGACATAGAACATTGTTTTGTTTTCCAAGCAAGCTGGAGAATACCTATCAGATCTTGTCAATAGTATCAACTGTGTTGTCTTTAACTCTTTGGATCTTCCCTAGAAACATATTCAGGCTATGGAAAGTGCAACTTCACTCAGGTCCAGGAAGCTGAGACGCGAAAGTGCTGGGCTACAGAGGTGAGTAAATGTTGAGGCAGAGCACAGTAGTGAAGATGAAAAGGAAATCCTGTTTCATTTTTTCTGCTACACTCTCTGCCAAACACTCAGTACAACCAGCACTGTCTTTTGTGACAGGTAGCTCCAGGAAGTACCTTCAAAATGGTAGTGATTCATCTCATAAGGTATATGTCCAAAATATAGGCCCTATGAATAACCCTATAAAAGTAAATATTTTCATTAATCATAATAAATAAATAAATATCAGCTAGATGGTAATCTAAACCTGAGATTTCTATACTGTTGACAGTTTCAGTGAGCTGAGTTAAATCCTAACCATTTTTTGTGCTGGGGCTTCTAGTGAGACATGGCATCTCTCTATTATGCCTGTATGCAGTCATGCAGCTAAAACAGGTTTTTATTGCTATGCAATCTTTACAGTTCACTGGAGTTTCTACTGAAAATTAAAATTATCAAGAACTTTTATTTTTATTTTTTTCCCATCAGTTGGTATTTTCATATTCTGTTAATATTCTTTCTAACATAACAGTCTACAGCTTTCTCATTAAGGAAACATCTTTTACTTTTCACAGCACTAGCTAAAGTGCTTGAATGTATCCAGACAGAAAATCACTCATAAGACTTTAATGGAGTACTATTAAGGGGATATTCCTCCTACTCTTTGCAATTCCCTTCCAATTTTAGAAGTGTTAGAGAAGATAACAAAGTATTTTCTTTGTTTCTATTTTCTTCATGCTTCTCTTTGACTCTATTCATGCTTCCTTTAAAGCTTTTCTTGTTTTTAATGCTCAGATCAAAATCATCAATTTTTGTTTGTTTGTTATTGTGTGAATAAAAAACAAAGCAAATTTGGCATATATGCATTTATTTGTTGAAAAAAATATGGTACAAGTACAGGAACAAAACCAGCAAAGAACTGGTGTGGATTTTACTTCCTGCAATAAGTTTAATTGTGACATTAAAGAATGTTTCTTTCCTTCAGTTTCTTTACTAAGAAACTGAAGAACATTTCCAAAACTAGATCTAATTGTACTTCTTAGGCCAGGCAACAAAAGAACTTCTGAATTTTAATTTATATATATATATAAAATTTTAAAATCTAATACTAATATATAATATTTTTAGTAGTATATATTATAGAATGTATAATGTAATAAGTAATGTATAATAGGTAATGTATAATGTATATAAAAATTTATTTTGTGTATTTGCAGAAGTGGAATTACAGAATCGTAGAATAACAGAATGGTTGAGGTTGGAAGGGGCCTTGGGAGGCCATCTGCAAAGCCACCTATAGCAGGCTGCCCAGGACCATG
Organism: Astur gentilis; assembly: GCF_929443795.1. Lineage (NCBI taxonomy): Eukaryota > Metazoa > Chordata > Aves > Accipitriformes > Accipitridae > Astur > Astur gentilis. Next base: position 20,164,277 of record NC_064890.1, on the reverse strand, counting down.
TCCAGACAGTTTTTGAACACTGCTGGCAACACTCTTCCTACTGCAGCCCAGGATACCATTCATCTTCTTTGCTGTGGCTTTGCTACATTGCTGGCTTATTTTTAACTTGGTGTCCACCAGAACTCCCAGGTCCTTCTCTGCAAAGCTGCTTTCCAGCTGGATGGCCCCCAGCGTGTACCGGTTCATGGCACTGTTCCTTCCCAGGTGCAGGACATTGCACTTCTGCTTGTTGAACTTCCTTGTTGAGGTATCTGTCACCTTGTTTCTCAGCCTGTCGAGGTCCCTCTGGATGGCAGCATGACCCTCTAGTGTATCATCAGCCACTCCTCCCAGTTTTGCATCAGCAGCACACTCGTTGAGGTCACTCTGCCCTGTCATGCAGATCATTAATGAAGGTGTTGAACAGGGTTGGAGCTGGTGTTGACCCCTGGGCTACACTGCCAGTTACTGGCCTCCATGCTTTAGATAATGATGTCAGATTCACATTTCAAGTCAACAACTATATTGTGGATATAGCTTAAATGCTCAGCTACAGTGAAATGTGTAAAACGTTGCACAAAAAGTTGATGGAGGCCATGGAACCTACTAACAGCTGAAGTAGGTCCAAACACAGAGTTGTCAACATGGACTCTTGTCCTCATGGAACATTTTTGATTTATGAGCTATTGTACATATAAGTATTTTCTAAATATATCTAACATTCTTGAAATATTAGGTTTTTTATGTATTTTGTATATAATATCTAATATGATATTATTAGGGTCTCCGTATATAATAGAAGCAGTTGTTTATTTAATAATCAGAATATTCTTTATTTCTTAGAACTGAACCTCAATATCTGATGACGGATATAAAAACATATCCATCAAAATATCATGTGCTGTTTGAAGCAAGATTTGTTAGAGCATATGTTACAAATAGGAGATGGTTTCTCAGACATGCAAGTATATAACAATTTCTATAGGGACAATAATTACAGTTTTCATGAAGTGGAGCAAAATATAAAATATTGTTTCTGGTTTTGCAAGGTGAAAAAAAAGTAATTTGTCTTTATTTTTAGTTACTTTCAGAAAAAAATTAATTTAAAAAAAGGAATATTTCTACTTGCAAAAATATCCTCTATGTGCTGTAATTTCCCTAGCTCTGTATCTGGCAGTTAAAGACATGTTCATCAGTAAAAATAGCTACATTTCGATTACCTTTATTCATGCTGACTAATGCCATTCTTCAAATGGTGCTATTGACCTCATAGGGTATATTTATAAAGTACTATTCAACACAAGGGAGAAGAGAGGAGTTGGATGTCTGGTGCTCTGTCCAGGTCAGTGAGTCTAAAGATGTGACATGAAATCCTTACTCTATTGCATTGTATAGGAATTTTGTCTTTGACTTCAACAGACCAGAATTTCATCCATTATATATTTATTTCTCTGACTTTTTCAGAGTCAGACATTTCATTTATTTCTCTGACATCTTTGCAGTCTTTCATCAAAGTCAAATACTAACTTCATTTACAACACAGTGAAACTCTTCTGAAGTTCAGGGTAGTTTTTCCCTGACAAAACTCCAGTCTTAGGCTGATGTTCAGCAAAGGAGGTTAACAGGTATTTAGTTAAAGCACTGGTTTAGGCTAACTGTTACGTAAGTATTTAGTATTCTTAAATTTAAACATGTGCTAAAGTGTACACTGAAACAGACATCCTTTGCTGAATTAGGTCTATGAATAGCAGAAGTGAGAACCAGAATATTTGGGGTGAGTAAAATTTGGTTTGATGCCACTGTCAGAGCAAGTTCCACAGGCTATGGATTGAAAGCATTAGAGCAATGCATCCACTGAGCGTGTTAGCAAAGGGACAGCTGTCATAGAAAAGGGACTTGGACAGTGGGCCACTGTGTGTTTTAGGAAGCTGAAGTCAGGCTTTCAAGATCTCCAGGAGGAGAGCTGGAATAGGACAATGGGATGAGGGGAGCAAGAGGAAATGGGGAAGGCAACCCCTGGGAGGGGACCTTGTTCTTTCTTTCTCTCCTCTTTTCACTAAACTTGTATCCCAAAGCTCTATTCTGTAATCCAGTTCCCACATCCCCCTTTTTAAAAAAAATCCTCCTTCCTGCTCCTAGAAGAGGAAACAGAAGTCTCATGGTATGCATCAACTACAGGAAAGAGGGAAAGGGCAGAACCAGTCAAAAGCGATGGATTCTTGACAGCTGTTGCTGCTGTTGTCAGAGGTGAAGGGATAGCAAGGAGTGTGGTTTTACATACCATGCAGCTGAGTCTGTGTGCAACAGCAAAAAAAGATGGTCAAATAAGAGGAGAGGGCCCTTGATGGAAAGGCTAATCACCATCTCCTCTGACATTAACAAAGGAAGAAGTCTACTTCAGTAAGTAGCTGCCATCTTTGTTTATGCCTTTGAACCAAAATAAAGGAAACTAATTCTGTATTAAATACTTTTCTGAGTCACAGCTCTGGCTGAGATTATTTTCCTTGTCTATATGGAAGAGCCTAGAGAACTATAATGGTCCCATGCTTCCTTCATTTTTGTCCTTGACTATGATTTTTTTTTTCTCTTCAATTTCAGCCTTTTATTTTGTGGCTAAGATTTCTAAAATTGTATTTAATCAGTAGGAAAAAATATTACCAAAAATAAAAAAATTGTCAGCCCATAAAAAGAAAACACATCAACTATTCTAGCAATGCAGTAGGGAGTTTTGTAAGAGAAGATTTCTTAATATAACAAGAAAGCTTTATACATATTTTATGCTGAAGATATCTCAAGAAATAAACATAACAATTAAATACCAGTAATTTTTGTAGATTTTTATATGCATTTTTTTGCCTAAGCTGCTGCTAAAATAGTCTTGTGAAACTTCTTTGAACATCAGCAATTCTCTCAACCTTTTCAATTTAATGAATAAAAGTTAAAATTTATAATTACTTATGTATGAATGCAATTAGAGGAGTTGCATTAATAATATATGAGAGTCATTTTTTATGAATATAGTCCAGAACTGATAATTAGGGGAAGTACCAAAAATGCTGTAATAATTTTCACACTGCAATTATTTAGCCATTCTAAAGCATACACACTCTTTAAAACTGGTCCATCTTATGAAAAATTTTACTGTGTAAAAGTGAAACTGAATTGAAGCAATTACGTTTAAACTTAGGAACTGAAAAGTCCATGAATGCTGAAATAGCTGCTAGTTACACATAGAATCTTGGAATAATATAGCCTGGGAGTGACTTCTGGAGGCCATCTGGTTAAACTGGCTGCTCAAAGCATGACCACTTTAGGTGAGGTCATTCTGGGCTTTATCCAGTTGAGTTTCAAATACCTCTAACAGTGGAGATTCTGCAACCATTCTGGGCAACCTGTTTCAAAGTTTGACTACACTCACTGTGGACTTTTTTTTTTCCTTATATCTGATCAGAATATTCCCTTTTGAAAATTGTCATATGCTTAAGCATAATGGACTGCTGCAGGTGCAGAAGCACTGGAGATCTCTCATTTGTAAACATTCACACAAAACAGCACAGTTTGATCCTTCAAAACATAACTCCTGGGCGCATAAAATTATGAAAGTATTACTGCTTTATAACTTGAATTGACCATGTAGGAGCTCTTTCTTCTCTTCTTCTGTGTCTCAATGTAGTTACCATTTCAGTTGTCTGGAAAATTTTCATACTATTTCAAAATAATTGAAAATCTAGCCAATGCCAATAGCAGGTGCTCCACACCCAGAAGAGCTTTTATTTCAAGAAAAGGTTGTTGTTTGCTGTTCTGGTCATTTACACACAGGCAAGATATGGCTCATTTAAGTTGTTATACATGCACAATTTCAAGTGGTTCTTTTCCTCTTCATCTCCTTCTCCAGAAATGAACATATTTAAATCATCCTACTTAAAAGTGGAAAAAAAATATTTCCTTTCCTTTCCTTTCCTTTCCTTTCCTTTCCTTTCCTTTCCTTTCCTTTCCTCCTTTCCTTTCCTTTCCTTTCCTTTCCTTTCCTTTCCTTTCCTTTCCTTTCCCTTTCCTTTCCTTTCCTTTCCTTTCCTTTCCTTTCCTTTCCTTTCCTTTCCTTTCCTTTCCTTTCCTTTCCTTTCCTCTCCTCTCCTCTCCTCTCCTCTCCTCTTCTCTTCTCTTCTCTTCTCTTCTCTTCTCTTCTCTTCTCTTCTCTTCTCTTCTCTTCTCTTCTCTTCTCTTCTCTTCTCTTCTCTTCTCTTCTCTTCTTTCACGTCATCTTGATCACTGCAAAGGTGATAGAGCAGCTAATCCTAGAAAACCTTTCCAGGCACATGAGGAACAGAGAAAATCATCAGGAGTAGTAAGCATGGATTCACCAAAAGGAAAGCCTGCTTGGCCAATTTGATAAACTTCTATGATGAAGTGATTGGCTTGGCAGATGAGGGAAGAGCAGTGGATATTGCCTATCTAGACTTCGGTAAGGCTTTCAACAGTCTGCCACAAGATCCTCACAGACAAGCTGTTGATGTATGGGCTGCATGAGCAAACAGTGAGTTGGACTGAAAACTGGCTGAATGGCCAGGGCCAGAGGGTGGTGATCAGCAGTACAAAGTCTAGTTGGAAGCCAGGAACTGGCAGTGTTCCCCAGGGGTCAATATCAGCTCAAATCCTGTTCAACTTCTTCATTAATGATCTGAATGACAGAGCAGAGTGTACCCTCAGCAAGTTTGCTGGTTACACAAAACTGGGAGGAGTGGCTGATACACTAGAGGGACATGCTGCCATCCAGAGGGTCCTCAACAGGCTGGAGGAATGAGTTGACAGGAACCTCATGAAATTCAAGAAGGAAAAGTGCAAAGTTCTTAACGTGGGAAAGAACACCGCCGTGAACCAATACATGCTGGGGGCCACCCAGCTGGAAGGCAGCTTGGCAGAAAAGGACGTAGGGATTCTGGTGGACACCAGGTTGAACATGAGCCAGCAATGTACCCTTGCAGCAAAGAAGATGAATGGTATCCTTGGCTGCATTAGGCAAAGTATTGCCAGCAGATTGAGGAGGGTGATCCTTTCCCTCTACTCAGCTCTGGTGAGGCCAAATCTGGAGTGCTGCATCCAGTTCTGGGCTCCCTACTACAAGAGAGACACATGGACATGTTGGATAGAATCCATCCAAGGTGCATGAAGGTTATTAAGGGACTGGAGGATCTCTCCTGTGAGGAGATGCCGAGACAGCTGGAACTATGCAGCCTAGAGAAGAGAAGGCTCAGGGAGGTTCTTATTGATGTATATGAACACATGAATATATGGATGTATATGAAGGGAGCGTGCAAAAAGGATGGAGCCAAGATCTTTTCAGTGGTGCTCAGTGACAGGACCAGCAGCAATGGGCACAAACTGGAACACAGGAAGTTCTGCTTGAACATCAGGAAACACTTTTTCACTGTAAGGGTGACCAGACACTGGCACAGGTTACCCGGGAGTCTCTATCCTTGGAGATATTCAAAAGGTGTCTGGACATGGTTCTAGGAAGCCTGTTCTAGGTGAATATTCTTGAGCAGGGGGGATTAGACCAGATAATCACCAGAGGTCCCTTCCAACCTCAACCATTCTCTGATTCTGTGATGCTGTGATTTCTGTGAAGCTAACTATACTATACATAATTGGTATGGGATAAAGTTGAATGAGCTCACATTTAATTCCTGTAACCAGGCATTTAGTTCAAAATTTCCTAAGTATAGATAATCTTATTCAAGCCTTCATTTTTTCCCAAATGTAAAACCAATGCAAATGTCACAACTCTGGTTTAGAGGTTGAATGCAAAATATTTGTTTAAAATGTAACATAAAATTAGAAAGAAACAAAAAGACAGAGGGAGAATGAGGAAATAATGATTTTAGCAGCAGATATAATAAGGTGCAATAGTTTCACAGTTAAAATTTATACAAGGCCATTTAATGAAATCGAATGCATTACAGAGTGAAAGACAGAACTTATTAGTTATTAAAGCAAGTATCTAATTTGCTTGATGAATCTTTGTAAATTAACTCTTTGCAGCCAATGTAACTCAAAGCTGCTGCTACTCATTCTTACAACTTGGGTAATATTGGGTATTTTGGGTTGTATGTTGCATTACATACCAATTTGGTTGTTGGATGATATTAATGAAATACCTCTCAGACACCTAATATCACCCCTCCATTATTAACTTAGCATCGTGTACTGAACTGACTTTTCAAAATTGCAACTTTTCATTGTTAAGCAGGAGCCATCAAAATAATCATTGTATTTACTGATAGGTTGTTAACTATGTTTTCAAATACTATCATCCTGAAAAAACATATTAATAGAAGTCAGAAGTCAGATAGGTCTGCCCACATCTCTTTTATTCTGAATAAGATAATTAAATATGCAAGCAAAGAAAGTACCAGTAAATGCATACAAACAATTATTACATGAAAACCAATGTAGGAATACGTTATCCTAGATCCATTAATTGTACACTGAAAGTTTGATGGCTTTGGTGTTTTAAAGATCCTAATCTTAATTCTTATAAATTAAACATTGTCAACCAAATACAATGGCATTGTGTTATGAATAGTATATTTTATCTTTTATGAGGCACAGTAGTCACAAGACCTAATTCTGCTCACAGCAAGACTGTGCCACCCCACTGAGCTCAACATATTTGTAACATTTTCAGTGAATATAAACTTTGGCCTGTACTTTCTAAACATGAGCCAAAATATTTTCTGAGACAAGTATAATAGAAATCATGGTTGGTTGTTTCTTGTTGGTTTTTTTTTTCTTTTTTTTTTTTTTTCCTGAAGGCAGGGATACAATGTTTTTTATTCTCTCTAATATTCAGCCTAATACATTAGCCATCAGAGCACCTTGCATCTGGGAAATCCCTTGTCACTGCTCAAATGAATGTTTAAATGGAGAAGTTGTGTCTCAATAAAATAGGCAAAGGCCAAACCCTAAGACAATTTTATAGAAAATGCTCATTATGTAATTTTATTGAAATACGGAAGACATGGGTCCAAATCTCATCAGATCCAGAACTATTATTTCTTCATATACTTCATCCCTGGTGACACCTCTACTGAAAATGGGCGGCTGTCAAAGGCTGTGTAATAATTTTCTTTTTATATGGTTATCTGTGTGTGTGTCTGTGTATCTTTGTCTTCTCTCTGATAGGATTGCGTCACACTGTTGAAATCAGGAGGAACCCGAAGTCTGTATGAACCCAAAGCAAAAAGAGATGCCTTCTTTAAAGCTCTGAATTAAGCATACCGCTTTCTCGGGAAAAACACCATCTAAATCTTTTGAAATTGTTCACTGGTGTTATCCAAGCAGTAAACAAAATTAAACCAATAGTTAATGTAATACTAGATGCACTGTTACAAAAAATCTGTTTTGGAAAACCAGAATCTGTGGGGATGTACTTTCACTGAGCAGGTACAGATGGTACCATGAGAGAAAAACTAATTTGAAATTACTTTTTTTTTTTTTTGTACATTTATACTATCTCGAAAAGTATCCCTGCTTTGCCAGATGGAAAAGGATCATATTTAACAGATGTGCAGAATTGATGGAAGATGATTTTCAGCTCTGAGTTACAGTAGTGAGAACTTTCATTAATGTTCACAAAGTGCTTTGAGAGCCGAAGATGAAAGGTACTGAAGAAGTGCAAAGCATTAACATCACACTCGATGGTGAACAAACAGAAATGAGGGCTGTATGAACATGTGTAAGATAATTTTTCTTTATTAGCTTACCCTCTGTTGAATCTGTTGTACTAAAGTGTAGATTCCAAAATTATTCTGATAGCTCCACAGACTTCTTTTTCCAAAAATTATGATCTTTAGACATGAATTTAACAGGAGATACAAAAAACTCTAAGCACTTGCTTTGTTTATTTTTCCTATTGTACTCCTCATTGACATACTGAGAGCCAGCATTAAAATACCCCAGTGCATTGTACTTCTTTCCAGTACAACCTTTCCAGATTGTTTTTGACTATGGAGAAACTACTAGAAAGCATAAAAGAGCCAGGAAACTACACCAGCTATTAATGAAACCTTTTTAGGATAAATGGCCTTTTGGAGGATAGAAGCTAGAAAGTATGAAAATTTTCTAGTAGTGGTGGATTTACATATCTTCCACTTCCACTTTCAGTTCTCCTCCATTTCCTCATGCAAATGTTGGCCAAAGATGGATTGAGGTTAATGGTATACAGTTATTCTAGTCATCATCCCCCTTTTCTCACTAGTTAAATACCTCCATGAATACTTAGCATCATTTGTACACAACCTCAATAAAGATCATGGCACACTGCAACTGCTAATATCTGTTATGTTGTTCTTGGGAATCTATAGAAAGTAATGAAATATAGACTGACCAATTCCTTCATTTGCTATGAAAGACATTCAGGAGTCCAAAGAAAAAAACAAGTTCCAGTGCTATTATATAGAGCTCAAGAGGCCAGGATGTGTATTGTACATTTGTGATTAAACCCTTACACATAATACAAGAGAGGCTTTCTGAGTTCTACATGTGTATAACAGAGTACTACCCATAAATTTAATGTTTGTTTTCTATTGAAGCATTAACCTGGCATTGCTAAGTATTTGTGTGCAAAGCACACAAATATTTGTGTGTTCTTCAGAGTAAGCTTATTAGCTTTATAGTTACTTCTTTCTGATCCAATATTTTAACTTTGCACATATGGATGTTCTGAGCTTCTACCGTTTCACCATCCTCTCCAACTTAATTCTCTATTTTTTCATTTATGTCATCCATTAATTTTAAAAAAATATATAACTGTTTTTTTTTTTTTAATTTTCTTTGTGTGTGTGTATGTATACATGTACATACATCATCAGAAAGGTTCACAGAATTGCAGAACGGTTGAGGTTGGAAGGGACCTTTAAAGGTCATCTGGTCCAATCCCCCTTCTCTAGCAATGTCACCGATAGCAGGCTACTCAAGGACAATGTCCAGACAGATTTTGAATAGCTCTTGAAGAGTTGGTAGGCTTGTTTAAGGTTTTTTTTGTTTCCACCCCATAACTAAATATCATGAAAAAGAAAAAACTTTCCCAAAAGCCTACATAGATTAAAATTTTTCAGTGTCAAAGCAGTGAAGATCCTCTTAATTTTAGACTCCTGTGATTTAATAAATGAACAGCTCTGATCAAGTTAATGAATTAATAACCATTTAAAATTTTCAATATAATTTCTTATACTTTGTTATGTTTTTGTAAGTGAAAGCTTCCATTATTGTTGACTTAGTCCCATTGACTAATTCATACCAAATCATGGGAAAATTTACAAATTTTCCAGCCAAGGAAAATTAATATAGTGAACCATCTTCTCTTCGTTCAACATCTTAAGTAATCAGAATTGGCTAATTAAAAATTGACATAACAATGTAATTAATAAACAAACCTTAAATGGCAATCAAATTGTGGTTTGGGGGAAAAAAAAAAGTTTGCAAAGTGCTCTTTAAAAACTTCACTCTCATGATTCATGAGCAACAATAAAAATTCATTAATTTAAACTCTGAAGTCTGTGGAAAGTTGTGCTGAATTTCTTATTGTACAGAAGTATAGAATTTAGTTAAATGTCACTTTCTTTTGTGAAACATTGTATACTTACTTTGTATAGGATAAAATAATGCCCATTTCACAAGTCAACAGATGAAAAGTGTCAGCTGGGACATCTCTGTTCACTAGAGAAATAAATATTATTAATTTTTTTAATGATAATAAACTTTTTTTCTATTCTGTTATTTTTTTTCTGAGAGCAGAAAGGGGAAACATTGCAGAAGGCACAGTCTGTACCTCTTTAGCAAGTTGAAGACAAATTGGCTTTACGTTGTATGCATGATTTTCAGATCAGACTGATATATTAGACCAAACAGATTTCTCTTGAGGCTGGTCAAATTAGAACAGTTGGTTAGAATAGAACAGAAGAGAACGGAACAGAAAAGAATAGACTAGAACTGAATTCTATTTATCTTCAGAGTCAATGAACAGAAATAGCCCTTCCCCATCCCTTACAATAGTGTATTAGATCCTAAAATGAGAACTAAGTAGTAGGAGAGGCAGGATGAAACATTCTCTGGATGCGTGTGTCAGTTATTGTAAACAGTGCAGGAATTCTCAATAGGTAAAATTAGGTACTGAAATAAAAACAGCAACCTGAGACAAAGCAATAACAGCAAACTTCATATAGTATTCATTTTATCAAAACATATTTATGATATTATTTTGTAGTATTAAGAAAATATAAACTCCTACCAATTCTTTGTGTCTTCTGCAATGAGATGGCTTCATCAGGGATTCATTCAAAAAGGTACTTAAACATGGGCTTCGTTTTAAACCCACAGAAACTGTAATGAACCAAAATGTTTGCACAAGTCATTAAAGAGTCCAAGCAATAGGGCCCTTATCATCATGCACTCGGCAGGCTTATGCTGCTTAATACGGTGTTATTTTGTTTCTTTCCTCATTTAGTTTTTCCACTGAGGAACTGAAACTATTTGTGAACTCATAATGCTTGATGACTTATAGTGTTATGAGAAATGAAATACAGAGGTTTTAATTCCATATCATGATTATATATATGCATATATGTTTATACAGTACAGAACATTAAGATTTATATCCATTAGCCAAATTCACAGAATACCCACCTGTGTAACCTGTTCCTTTACATGGGTAACATGAGTATTAAAATACTACAATATAAATATTGCAACAATAATTTGGATGTTTCTTGGATGAATGTATTTCCAATTCTTTCTTTGAACCCTGAATTAGTATTTTAATTAGCCTGACCAACTGTGGAGAATTATTTTTGAGGATAATAATATCACAACTTTTAAACAGAAATATTGCAATCACATGGATGCCTCCTAACAAAGGCCAACCATCTGCTCAGAAGAATCCCAAGACAGTAAGTCACAAATTTGTCTTTAACAATCAGGTGCTTAAGGGGGATAAAAAAAGAAAGAAAGAAAAAAAAGACAAAGAAAAGACAAAAAGAAAAAGAAGCAGTAGCATATGCACAAGTTTTCTTGTATCTGATGATACTTGCACAAGCTCTCTAGGACAGAATATGCAGTCTTCAATTTCAACTGTTCTGATGTGTTGACAGTGCTACTGGGGAAACAGCAAAACCATAAATTCTCCAACACTAATAAAAACCAGGATGACTTGCTAGAGGATTAAGGAACTTGTGGTTTTGATCTATATAGTGGAAGCATGTGAAAGTGATTAACTTTGCCCACTGGTTCCTTTCAATGGTAATGCAAACACACTACAGAAGTAAAGCCAAAACTAAAAAAAAAATCTGCATCTTAATGTGTAGCATTCTAAACCTACTGCTTGTGCTGGGAATCGTATCTACTTGCCAACAAGAGACAGAACCTGAGGTATCTGAGAGCAGCAAGGCAGAAGGAGAGTAGCAGGGAAGATAGAAATTGTAAACTACCTAGTCAGAGTACAGATAAACGAGATAAACATAGCTGTCTATTCTGTTGTGTCAATCAACAGTTCTCAGTACAGCTGACCACAAAGTAACACAACTACAGTAAAGATCTAATTAAGAGTAGATAACACCATGGTCATTACAATACATCTTCACAGAAATCCTGGAAAATTAATGGGTTTCTGCTATATTGGACATCTGTGCAAGGTCCTGTATGAGTCTATCTTACTGGCCTTTTACAATATTTTGTGACTTATAAGAAAACTTCCATGAAGTTATGTAGTTTTCAAAGCTACACACATTCTGGCTGTTGGGTTTCCCCCCCCCCCCCCCCCCCCTTTATTTTCCTGGGTTTTGTCATCTAAGTCTCTTCAATGCCATAGTATTTTTTCCAGAGTTGATATGATGATTGCCTGAAGAGTAACTCCTCTTCTGACACATACTTATCTTCCAAGAACACCAGGTTGCTCTATTTTTTTCAGTATTTTTGTATATACTATTGCTGAAAATCGTAGGCAGAACTAATTATTTGCAAATGCTTCTGCTTGGTCTCCTATGACTATGCTCATCCCTTTTTTTTCTTTACAGGATAGAGTATTTCTCAACTAGTGGTAGACTCTCCTCCTCATTTACCTACATGGTGAACCAAAAGAGAGGTCTTCATATCAGTGAATTCTGGCTGAAAGTTAGTCTTAAACATAAACCACTTGTACTTACATCAGTAAGCTAGTAAACCTGCTGTCAGTTCATAATCAATGAGTTGTATGTCCAGAAGGTGACTTACCTCACCTGTCTGGAGAACTTTCTGAGGTTGCAATGATCTTTTTTAAAGACATCACTTCTTTTTTTTCTTTTCTTTTGTTTTTAATTAGTCTAACCAGAACATGTGGTAACTGATTTTCTTATGCATAATTTAGGGGAAGTAAATGCTATATACAGTAATACAAGTCTAAAGAGATCTAAGGGCTTATACAGTAGGCAAACACAAGAAATTAGAGGTACTGGAAGAAGAGGACAACAGAAGACAAGCTATTATAATAGCAACACATTTTGCTGGGTATGATTATTTTGTCTTCTTCTAGATCTTTTTTAAGCTATAAATCCAAAACTTTGGGAAAAAAAAAAAAAAAAAAAAGGAAAAAAGAAATTATATGTCTTTCAGTAGGAAAAGCTTCCAGCAAAATTGTTCAAATTTGAACTTCTAAGCAAGATGAGATGTTCATTTTCAAAGAGTTTTCTTTGTTTCTTTGATAAAAACCTGTCCTCATACTCATGTATTAGTTTCATGTTTGCAGTAAGCCCATTATCAGGAAAGAAAGCACATCTATCTTTTTTTTAGTGGTTACTGCACCATGAGGAATTCTTTGGTGTGAGATCTTTTCTGTCTTTGTTTTTGTTACCCTTGTGTTTTCTTTGGTTTGTGCACAATACATAAAAACAGAATTTCAGTTCAACTTGAGAAACGAAATATACTGTTATATAGGAACATATATATATCTCTGTCTTTTTAGTGTCTTTTCAGAGGGGCTTCTGGGGATCCAGTTATTAAAAAATTTATGGGTTTGTTTTCAGTTGTTGAACTACTGCTAAATCATAGGCATTCTGTCTATTTTGTGATGACACTGGTCGCCTCTGTACCATGTTCCTCCTATTGCACCTTGATGACTATATTAAACTAAATTCCAAAATGGGAGTTTGTAACTATCAAAACAGGAAGCTAATGACAATGCAGACAAAGCAATTCTGCTTCTAGTTGTTTTCCTTGCATGATGCTAAAGTTAACTTTGCCTCATTTCTTATTTCTGTTGTTGTTTGGTAGGACTATTTATTTTCTTCATGTGTGACATGTTAGTAACAATAATAGCAATAACAACAATTTTTGAAAGATAATACTTACTGGGAGACAGCGTAAGTGATATATATAATCTTACTAATTAAAAATAATAGCAAAGATGAGGACGACCTCTTGTGACAGCTAACAAACTGTGGAGTTTTTGTGGAACTTGTCATTAATAAGGAAGAAGCAAGAACTCACTCCTTGAGGACAAATAAATCGAATATTTATCTCCTGTTTAATGACTTGCCTGGTGGCATTTAATAATTTGCAGAATATGTTTAGAGTATCTTGTAAGACCAGAATATAGGGGAAGCTTTCTATTGGTAGCAGGGCTGGTAGGCAGGTTACTGAGGATCCTGAATAGTTAAAGGAAAGACTCAGTTAGACTACTCATCTTCTATTGTTACTGGAGGAAAAAAAGATAACTAGAAATAGGTATCAATTGACATCTTGGGCACCTAGTTTGGAATGAGAATAACAACCTCTGGGTTCTTCAACCACTTATTTCTTTCCATTATAAAGGGTGCTCACTAGCTGTATTTGATAAATGCCTTTGGTTTATTTGCTTAAGGTGCCTTAGCAGTGTCTGTGCTGTTGAGAGTTCTCCTTCCTGTACTTGCTCACAGTATGGTTCATATCACATACTCAGATAGATCCTCTATAGAAATGAGTAGTGACACCAGCCTGGAGTATTATTTGATCCAGGTTTCCTCTGAGCCCCGCATGGAATTTCTGTAGATGTGTTGTTTTATTTTCTGTTTTTGTTTAAAGTTCCAAGTGGTTGAACTAATATGCCATGTGATGTTAAATTGATGGTTTACAGCATACAGGTTATATTACAATGTCCTGGGACACTGCATGACTTATGACAGTGTTTGAAGTGTTTGCAGGTGGTATTTGGGGGTACAAACCCTATGAAAATGTTGAAGGACAACAGTGCAGAATAAAGGGAGCCAAGTCCGATGCAATCTTTTCCAACTGGCTATAAAGATTGGTCTCCAAAACAAACTTTCCCTACAAAAGTTCCCAGTTTTTTATTGGAAGGAGAATAAAATGGTTCATTTAATTAAAAAAAAACCCAAACCCAAACAAAACCAAAACACAAAAGCACGACACCCCCCCCCCCCCACCCCCTCCCCCCCCCCCCAGGAGATATTAATTTTCATTGTCAAAATCAGAGGACTAGGAAATAAAAGTGAAACAGGGAGATATGTTTTCTGCATATCCTGATTACAAAAGTTAGGTGTCTGCTTCCACTAACTGTGTAGAAAAATATTAGTCACTGAAAAATCTTCCTTCGCTTGGCATCCAGACTGCCAGTTCTTCTCCTGAGGACAAGGGTAATAGCCCTGAATATGCATATACATAGTCACACACCTATACACACATTTGTATATGTATGTGTGTCTGTACATACATTTTTTTTAATATATAAATGATTATAATATTTTCACAGAACATGGAAAACCTGTTTTTTTGGTTTGACTTTTACCGACTTTTACTTCTATGGTAAAGGTAGGTGGTTTCACCAAAGCCAGAAATACACTGGATCTTAGGATAGATGCCTATCTCCCCACCACTGGGCATATTTACATGTTTTTGGAACCATGTTTTTTTATATAATCAGGAAGTTTCCAAGCTAAACAGCAAAGTGCAAAGGGATTTTAGCACCTTCAGGATTAGGCAATGCCAGCACATATGGGGGCTGGACAGTTGTCAGAGCAGCAGCTGGAATGCAGGCAGTTGAATTCTGGCTTAAGTGTAATTTGTTTGGACTAATAAAACAGGACACTTGGAAGACAGTAAGAGAGGTAAGATATCTGATAGAAAGCTAATGAAGAGAAAATTTTTGTTCTCTGGAAATATGCTAATCTGGCAAAACAGTAGTATTTCACAGGAATGTTGGTTTGCCTGAATATTTCAGGAGAATCCACACGTTTTATTTAGGAAACCTGATCTCATGTTGCTAATTTACCTACCTAGGAAAGTATAAAAGTGGTCTTTGTACCAATGAATTCTGACTGAAACCAACCTTTCTGCACTTTCAAGTCCATGCAGACACTCTGAAAGCCTGACTTGTGACTAAACTTCACAATGACTTCATCTCCCTCTTTTCAGAGGATAGGCTAAAAGGCCTGTTCTAGTTCCCTTGTACAAAAGAGGGAGCATTCCTCTTGCTGATAGAGCTTTTCCCACTTCCAGGTTTTTCTGACTCTCCACTGAGAGAAAAGAGGAATGACACCAGTTCCCAAAGCTTTCTGAAATAAAAGCAGTACAAATGATTTTTGCTTTTCCAAAGAGAATTACTGGACTTTCTATCAATAGGATATTTTATAGTTTGTGGTACTTTTTGCTAGTTGTAGAAGCAAGAGACTGGATATTTTTTAATTCCTTGGGAAACTGGGCTTTTGGAGGTTGACCAGGATGATGCTGTTTGCTTTCTCCCCAACTGTTGGTATGCAAATACCTAAGGAAAGAATCACCAGCCATGCAATTCTTGATGACCAAAAGTGAAAATTAAACATAACAGCAAAGTAGTACAGAAGTTTGCCATAGAACTAGTAATGTTTATGTCTTCCTCTCAGAGTCTATAGCTATGTGACTGTTACATTCTATGAACGTGATAATATCCAGACTCTGAGAAAAGTTTAGAATCTATCTCTCTTCTTGCTTCTCCTTGGAGTAATTCTTTCAAGTGACAAGTTTTCACTGAGCTTTGATGCCTTTTATCAGGCCATGTTCTACAACTTGGAAATATCTCCTGACTTCTAATAAGTACATGTTTATTTTCTCAATCAGTATTCCATTTTATAGGCTCCATTTTAGACTTAATAAAATGTTTTCAAATCAATTGAATTGTAATTCAACTTAATTATAAGGATGGAAATAATCTCCTGGCATTATAGCAATATTTATGAAGAAACTTATTGTGCACATCCCACTACTTGTTCTGTTCACTTACATAAATAAACTGGAATGTATTTTTTGCCTATATAATGGGGGGGGGGGGGGGGGGGGGGGGCACGGCGCGATTGTAAGAATAACACTGAGGTCAGAAAAACCTTGATTTTTACTCATTTTTAACACTAAATCCTTGGGAGTTTCCCATCAAGCTTCTCTTATTCTGTCCCAGTTGTGTTCTAATTTCTTCTCATTTTTAATACAGAAAAAAATAGTAATAACATTACAGAATATTTTGAGAATTCATTAGCTATGCTCAGTTCCTCAGTGCTCAAGGAGTGCAGTGGTGGAGTACTTTTCTGGAGTGCATCTTCTGTTTCAGCTTGTGTGGTCTGAGGCTGTGATGCAAAAGGAAGTGTGGTAAATTTGATGAGTAGAGAATTTGCCTGAAAAACAAACCCCTGATCAGAACTACTGTAAAACTAATGTAGACTCATCCTTAGGATTAGTTTTCAGTTCCAGTAAATTATCATAGAAGCTGTCTGGATTTGAGAGTCTGCTAATAACACAGAGTACTGAATAATTTTGAAGCCAAGCAGCAGGAAGACATAGATGGAAAAGGTACATAATTATTTCACTGATACCTCTTTCCAAATATAAACACTAATTTCTTGAAATTCACATTCAGTAAAGTAAATGAATTTACACTTTCACTCATGGCAGTATATTGGCTTTCATTCTTCAAGCATACAACAGGATGAGAAGTGTCCAGCATAATAATAAGGTAGATTTGGAAACAAGAATGTTCTAGAAGTAAATAGTAACTAAAAGCAATGGCCTGAGACTATGTGCCACTGAGATTATGGCCTGAGACTTCATGATATCTTTGGATTTACGATAACAGAATGTGTGAAATTGTGCTAAAGAATTATTTGAATAATCATTTTCTGCTCTTGCTGTAAAACTCAACCAAAACTTAGCCAAGATTCCAGCCTATGAAAATTTCAAATGACTCACATTGAGATTTGGAGTTTGGAATATTAATTATTCAGAAGCCATCTGTACTTGGGATGCTCCAGACCCAAACAGCTTTGTTATAGCCAGTGCGCACACATCCTCCTCTTATAAAGGAACTGAGCACACGTGGATGATGAACCTGCAGAAACTAGACTGGTCTGTCTTTGCAATTCCTTTTTACATCAGGCAGGGTAGCTTCAGTGTCAGGAACAAGGACTGAGAATAGGAAGAATATCTCTTCTAGACTGATGATTGACACACAGGTGGTAAGGAGAACAAGAAAACAATTGTCTGTCCTCTTTTGCAGGATACAGAGCAAAGCTGAAGGGACTGACAGAGGAGATGTGGGTTTGCAGAAGGAGAAGCAGCAAATAGAATGAGGATCCAGTGCAAGGTAATTAGTATGGGCTTAATATACAGAGAAGCTTTTCCTTTCACAGCAGTTCTCTTCCTCATTTTGTGTACATGGTATACAGGACCTACAAATTTTGCCTTTTTAAATCTCCCCTACTACTACAAGTGCTACAGGGAGGAAAAAAACCCACAAAACCTCAAACATGTAAGCAAAAGTTGTATTTAAAAATTGAGAGATGAAGGTGTGGATTGCTTTTGTATTTGTATGAACAGAACTAATTCAGATTACATGACAATCTCAAATTTTGCATTGTTCTTCTGGGTTCAGCCTTACAATATTTTATTTTTAACAAAGAGCTCTCTCTATATTTCTATTAAAATAATTTGCAATATCTTACTTCCTGCTCCATAATCCCTGTGTATGTACTTTTTTTTTTAATTTCTCCCTACCATGTGTATGTTTTACTTGTTCCTTTTCCATGAAATCCTTTTCCTTTATTGTGTTGAGTCCTAGAATTCTCTCCTCTCTCCTCCTCTCCTACCCGTGGGGTATTTCCTCCTAGCCATGCTCTCAATGCTCCCTGGACTGCTGAATTTGTGAGAAGATAATACAGAAAAGAACAAAGGAGCCATCCAGCGAGGCAAAAATCCAGGCAGCAAGGACTGGATCAGTGGCTGCTTCTCAGCACAAAGGGATTCGTGTTGGTGCTTTTAAGGGTGTACATAGTCCCTTGTACAACTGTCAGCATTTTCTGCCAGATCTTTGCCCCTTTCTTCCCACCACATTCATCGTATGAAGCTTTTCAAAAGGATCGCACTTTAAACGATTCAAGATTATGGAATGATTTAGACAGCACTTGCTCTCAGAGTCATTTTATCAATTTTTCATGTGGAAGGAAGTCCAAATTCCACCATTGCCTCTTTGAAATGATTTCTGTGCTCTGGTTAGAAATGATTCCTGATGAACTCTTTCACTGAGGGGCAATTCTTGGTCATAGGAAGATGTCAGCTTATCCAGTAAGTGGGCTCTACTAAGAATCTCATCCCACTGCGTGTTAGAGTTTTTATCCCACTTTCACAGTTCCTTTCCAGGTGTCAAACTCATTCTCTTTGACTTGCTGTGTTTGACATATAAGACTACATGAGGTGATTTATGCCATATTGCAACAAGTCCAGGTCCTGAATAAGCCATAAGATTTGATGAAAAATAAAGTGCAGTTCTCAGGTAGCTATACAGTAAACTCTTACTTCATACTGCAATGAAGTAACCATCTAAGTGATCAGAAAGTTGCCTATATTGTCTCTATCCCCTTTCCTTACCCATTAGTCACAAAAGAAAGGGAGTATTATTTGCTAGTTCAGAGCAGCAGAGAATCATCAAGTAGAAATGATTAAAGCAAATTCATTGACTCATTAAGGACAAAAATGCACACTGACCTTTGAATTTTAATTAATTTAGTACTTTTTTTCCATTGCTATTAAATTTGTATGTGCTGTTCACCCTTAAAATGAAGTCCCTGAGTTTGCTCAAGGAAAAACAATGGTAGAATAATCCTGAAAAAAATTAAACAGGGCACAGAGAACTACTGCAGAGGTGACAAATCCTCTTGGATTTCTGTGCAATATATACCCCTGAAGCAAAGAACCCATACAAACATACAAATCACCTCTGGGCTGCACATCCCTGGGAGACAAGTTCACTAAGTATAAGAGATACAGGTAAAGGTTGATGATATGCATTTTTCCTTGGGGAAAATACTGTTTCCAAGACATTTTCACACTCAGTGAAGTACTGGGAATAGCCAAGACAATAAAATCCTTAAATGAAAGAAGTAGCCTCAGAAAGGATTAAAAAAGCATGAAATTTTCTGGAGTTCTAGCAAAGTCCTGAGTTCTGGATGTATTTTGGAAGAATCCAGGATTTTAAACACAGATTTGATGCCTGTAACACTAGGAACACAGAATTTCTCATCAATGTATTTCTTTACTGACGCTCTATAAATGATCTCTTGTTAAAGCACCCTTTTGATTATCAAAGGTAGAATTATGTAACATAGGGATAAACATGTTAGTCTTCCAGACATGGTTCCTAAAGTTTGCTTACATTTTGACACTGAGAGGTATGTTCAGAGAACTATCTGTAATGAGTTCAACATCTCTTTCTCTCATATAAGTTAATTTAGAGACAGCTAATCCAGATGTAAACTTTGTGCTTTCTTTTTTTCCATTTGCATAACCTTGCATTTGTAGATGTTGGATGCTGTTTGCCTATTATGCCTAATCACTTGGTATATTCTGCATCTCTTCAGAGACAGATTTAATTTTTACTGGCATGAATAAATTTTGTCAGCAGAAACTTTTATGACATCACCGCTTAATCCCTTTTTCAGATTATTTCTGAGTATGATAAAAGTTTTCACATGGATTATTTCACAGACCTCTGGATCTGCAGTGGAAAACTTACATTGGGAAAACTAACCATTTCTTTCTCCGTTAATATTTTAGCCATATTGAAGTCATAGGAAATATAACTATAAGGTTTATACCTAAGAAAGTGTCATAGAAAACTTCTTCTGACCACTAACTATCCTTAGCTGTTGGAATTAGTAATAAAAATGTGCTGGGTTAGGAGTGGTGTTTTGTCACAGTAACTGCTGTGACAGAACATATACATCCTAGGAATATGTATCATCACCTGTGATGTCCAAGCATGTAGCACAAAAATACAAATGAAATTGTTGAAACTTGAATGGAATATGTGAACTAATTGAAAAAAGTTGTTGGTTGTGTGCAAGCCCTATTTTCCAGAGCATATGTCCACTGTCAACAGCTGGGGAACAGGTAAGCTACCACATACATGATCATTCTTGAGATTCTTGCAACATCTTTTCCAGATGCCCAGTACAAGAAAAGAACCTGTTACAACATGGTGAAACTGATTCTGTCATCCAATTTGCTCTGGCAAACTATTTTATGTTTTTCTCATTCTGAAGTCTCATGTTTCACTTTTAAGGTAGCTTCAACTGAGTAACCTTTGAACCACTTTTTTTCAGAAATCATTGTTATCTAAACTCTACAGTGACTAAATAACATAGGATTTTACCAGTAATTAATCTAAACCAATACATAACTTTTAGTGTAACCTGGTTTCAAGGGAGGCATATAGGTATGTGTGAGGATCTATAGAACACTCTGTTCTTCACATAGAACTATGAAAAGCAGTTAGACATTGTCTTAACAATTAAAAATAAGAGCCAGTTCAGTCTTTTCAATTTTTTCCTGTACTGTAGCTAAATTTTATGCTTGCTATTCTGATATCTAACAAAACATCCATATAGTTACAATAGAACTGTGGGTTCAGAAATATTGTCTGTCAAAATTTTTCTCTCTTACTGTTATTTTATAGCAAACCTACAAACCTAGGGAACTACAAACTGGTCAGCTTCACCACAATCCCTGGAAAGTGGAGATCCCACATCTGAGCTCCTAGCAAGCAGCAAACAGCCCAGGAAAGTAAGTCAGGTTGGCAGATGGGTCCCCTCTGTCCCTACAGGAGTGTTCCTCTACTAGCACTCACCACTTTCTCATGGTGCAGATGTGTGTTTCAGGTTCTTCTGGCTCTGACGCTTTCTCAGACATATTTTTCTCCTTCTGGCCTACCACAAGGGCACTACAGATATTCTGCAGTTGCAGAACTGCAGGTGGGGAAAATGAGAAAAAGAAGATAGGTAGATACTTGCTTTCTACCTTCTCAAGGTCATTTAATACTCTATTGTACTCTGCCTTATATATTTTTACTTATTACAGTAATTTTTGGCTAAACAATTTTACATACAAATATTTTTTCTGGTACACTGATTGTTATTTTGCTTTCTTTCTAGCTCCTCTGAAGTTTTGGCATATTTTTTTTGGTGCTGTCAGGATTCCAACTGAACCTTTGTGATTGATTCCTGTAAAAATTGAATATTTTTGAGGTAATTCTTTCTCCCACTATTAGTGCTTGCCCATATTTTGTTAATATTTTGACAGTGTATCTTCATTGAACAAAAGCTTTGTTGGAGAAGAAACTCCTAAAGAAGGCTGGAACCATAGTACGGCAGGATAAATGCATGAAAATTCCATGGAGTCCAAGACACTCTCTTGCTTTAACTTCTCTTATTTCCTGCCTATGTCGGTCTGTTAGCTATGCTTATTTGGTGTTTTTTTTGTTTGCTTTAGAGGTAGGAATTGTTAATTTGCAATTTGAAAGTCTACCCTATCACCTGAACCAATAGCTTTATCATTCTCCACAGTTTTTTCTCTTAGGAGGAAGCAGTTTATTTGATATATCATTTGGCAAATCATTACTATTGCAGAGTTTCCAGTTTACAGGTTAAAACCAAACTGTGAACACCATAGTGTGCCATATGTCATATCCCTTGCAGGACCTCTATTACCATCACTGGCTTGACGCATTAGGCAATGGATGACTTTGAGTTGTTTTTTGATTGCTTTTTTCCTGGTGGTGAAAAACAACATGTGTAGTTGAAAACAGCTTTTTGTTGTTTTTTTTCCCCCTCAATATAAAACAAATTCTTTATCCTTCAACAAAGACAAACAAGAACAAAAGCAAAAAACTCAAGGTCATGAACAGAGAAAATAAAGATTAAAAACTCCAGCATTCAGAAGTCCTTTTGTTCTGTCAAGTGTTATTCAGCATCCCCAAGGTTTTAAGTTATTGTTTCATTCACTCCATCATGATCTAGAGAGTTCCTGGCTATCCCCATTGTCTTTTATCCACTTGAATCCATTTCTCTTTACAAGTACCCTGTTGGTCCCACGGATATGTCTGTGCATCTTTGGAACATCTCCATTATTAAATTATCTACAATCCATGATCTATTATTAAATAAGCACTGCTTTACTGAAACCAGAGCAGCCCCATAGGCACAGAAACTTATTAGTATAGCAGTGTGCTTGTAAAAGGTGACAGATGGGAGAGACAGCTACAAGGACAGTGCCAGACCCCGCTAACCCACCAGAGATTGAATCCATCAATCAGAAAAGACACAGTAAGAGTGCAAAGAGGAAAGAAGAGAAGAGATTTCTCCTGACTTTTATTAGGCCTGTTTTCTGTCTTCCCTCATGCTTTTACTTTCATGCAAAGGGAGGAGGGGGACGTTGTCCCTGTGCTTCTCATGGTAACATCATGTTTGTTTGTGATTTGAACTGTTTCTGAATTGATTAGTAATTCTGATAGCAAGCAAGTAATCTTCCCAGTGATTTAAGACTCAGAAAATGTCCCAATCCTAATAACTCAATGCATCTGTGCAGACAACTCCTACACCTTGGGAGAGTCCTTTGAGTTTCAGTAGGATTTGGGAGCCCTGGTAGCACTATTGCAGGTTTGAAACCTTGGAGTGAGATTTTATTAAATCTAATAGATAAAAATAGAAGTGCAGTAATAAATGAAATCAACATTAAAGACATCTAAATTACATAAACATTCATCAGAAACCATAATAAATAACACAAAGTCATAACAAGAAATTATCATTCAGTCCCCTTCTTTCTCTTGCTTTCTCTGAGCAGATACACTGGAAAGGTGCAGAAGTCACTTTGTTTAAGGTTGACATTCATTAAACATTTAATTATTCAACTAGAATGCGCTTTTTATTTTCTTTCAGGAATTAAATAGAGAATTTCAAGTTATTAGTTTCACAAAATGGGAATAAAGGATGCAACTTTATCATAAGAAATAAGTAACATCCTCAATTTCTGTTAATTTTGATAAATGTTTAAAATGCTTAGAGGAAGGTTTACTATGTCAACACTAGAACGGAAAGACTTCAAGGTACGTTGTTGCTATTTATTTTCCGTTCCATGTCTTTGGCTTTACCTTTTAATAATTGAGAATTCACAGATACCTCTGTGCATGTGATTTATACAAAATTAATCACACTGCATTATTTTTTGTTGTTATTTTTGAAATGCCAGAATTATTTGAAATTACACTGCTTCAAAGTTGTGCAAGTTCCTAGTCTTCCTTCAGGGGTTAAAAGTAATATTTAGGATTAAGGAATCAATTGAAGGCTTCCATCTTAAAGTTGTTGCAATGAAGGATATCATACAGAACATTTCTAGAAAGCACTAGAAAATGGAAGAAAAAATATTATAGAATCATAGAATTGTTTAGGTTGGAGAAGACCTTTAAAGATCATTGAGTGTAACTGTCAACCATGCCCACTAAACCATGTCCTGAAGCGCCTTATCTACACATTTTTTTAATACCTCCAGGGATGGTGACACCACCACTTCCCTGGGCAGTCTGTTCCAATGCCTGACAACCCTTTCAGTAAAGAAACTTTTCCTAATATCCAGCCTAAACCTCCCCTGTCACAAATTAAGGCCATTTCCTTTTATCCTATCATTAGTTACTTGATAGAAGAGACCGACCCCCACCTCACTACAACCTCCTTTCAGGTAGTTGTAGAGAGCGATAAGGTCTCCCCTCAGCCTCCTTTTCTCCAGGCTAAACAACCCCAGTTTCCTCAGCCGATCCTCATAAGACTTGTGCTCCAGGACCCTCACCAGCTTTGTTACCCCTCTCCATGTCATCACATTTCCCCATATTGCTATAATGTCTATCATACAAAAGTATGGACTGCAGAAAAATCATTGCCTAAGGACCTCTCACTACAGGAAAGACATTGAGGTGCTGGAGCATGTCCAAAGAAGGGCAACCAAGTTGGTGAGGAGCCTGGAGCACAAGTCTTGTGAGGATCAGCTGAGGAAACTGGGGATGTTTAGCCTGGAGAAAAGGAAGCTGAGGGGAGACCTTATCGCTCTCTACAACTACCTGAAAGGAGGTTGTAGTGAGGTGGGTGTCAGTCTCTTCTGCCAAGTAACAAGCAATAAGATGAGAGGAAACAGCCTCAAGTTCTGTGGGGAGGTTTAGATTGGGTATTAGGAAAAACTTCTTCACTGAAATGGTTGTCAGGCATTGGAACAGGCTGCCCAGGGAAGTGGTTGAGTCACCATCCCTGGAGGTATTTAAAAGATGTGTAGATGTGGTGCTTAAGGACATGGTTTAGTGGGCATGGTTGATGGTTGGACTCAATGGTCTTAAAGGTCTTTTCCAACCTAAACGATTCTATGATTCTATGACCACAATGATGCAGTTAGGTGTTTAATCCCAAATCATCCAGTACTCTTGTTCTCACCCTCAAATCATACCATACTTAGTAGAGTTTATTGTTTCTAATTTGTGTTATTTGACACCACTCATTAGTCTTTGGGTCAGTTTGGGTCATATACATACACAGAGAAATGAATATTTAAACAGGTCATCTATATTGGCATTTAAAGTATATAGGAGAAAGCTGATCAAGAGATCAGCAAAGAAGAGAGAAAGCTTTAAGAGCAAGTTACATACTTAGACTCTGAACATTTGGAGTCCGGAAATAGAAGACTGACTCTGTTGTACATTAACCTCAGTGTGTTAAGAATTTTTGGAAGACGTGCAATGTGTTGACCAGACTTTGGGTATGTATACTTTTTCAAATCAGCTTGTCTTATTTCCTAATTTCTAGGAGTACTTCTCAAACTATGATTAATACGATTAGTTTGAGACTTTGATACCCAGATTTGCTTTAATATAATACAAGAATTAGTACTCAGATCTTGATTAAAATCTTTGGATAGTTACAACATTATTTTCAGAAGATAAAAGGATGCATATCAAGATCCTATGCAGATTGCATTTATTAGACATCATAGAGTATAGTTGCTTAGTGGGTTACACGTGTGTGTACTCTGCTCTTACACACAGGGGCTTTCCTAACCTGCCTGATTTCCTGGAGTCTCCACTGTTCATCCCTGTTCTAGTAATGGTAAAGTTAGGAATCATTATTCCTTTCCTCTGCTTTCAGCTTACTTCCTGTGGAAATGAAGTTTATGCAGAAATATATATGTGTTGTCGCCAATAACTCTTTAATCTTCCAAGCAAGTTAAAACCAAATCTGAATGCAGGACAGAGATCTCAAAAATATTAAGTTTCTGCCGGTTTGGTGACAATGTGTTTAGGAGACACATCCTGCTAGTATTCCTCTTGAGAGAAAATCAAAGAGCTCAGCTCTTGTTTTCTTCAGTTTGTGTCAATCAATCATCACAAGTAAATCCAGATCATCATCAGCAGGTAGGACAGGTCAGCCCAAGCCTGTTGTGAACCACAGAGCATGGAAGAGGGATTGAAAACGTGATGTGAGTGGACAGGAGCAGCTGGAGTCCAAGGAGAGGAAAGGAAACACCTGTCAGGGTGAAAGAGCTGCTGAGGACATGGGAATGACATGTCAAACTGTGAAGGGCATAGGAGATAAAAGGAACCTGAGATTATTATGATGACCACTGTAAGAGATACCTAACATGACCCCTAGGTATCTGTAGGAATAGAGTCACAAAGGCCGTAGGAAACATAGAATACAATTCTATATAGGCCGAACTAGGCTCCATTAATGCGACTTCTGACTGTATAACTGAGATTATTTCTTATTAAAAAAAGATGGGGGGGGGGGAGGGGAGACCCTCTGGCCTTTTTCTGGAAGGTGAACTTTATTCTCCTAATTAATTTTCAGGATGCTCAAACCATATCGAGGTATGTTCCTTCTAATTGTTAAGCATATTTTTCTGTTTCTTAACAGGTAAAGAAATAGAATTATCTCTAGTGAAGATGGTTAATATTTTACATGGTGTAGGGTTTTTTGTTATTTCTAGTTATTCCTTGCACTTCTTTTTAACTCTTTTTCTTATGAGCTGTCCAGAAAGCAGTAACTCATGATCTTGGGATCTTAGCTCTCCTACTCTCTATTGAACGTAACAACTACTAGATTCCCCCCCTCCAAATCCAAATATGTTTCATGATACTTATCTTCAGGGCTAGAGTATGATAGGCATGAATCAGCCATTAATGTTTTGTACTTTAATCAGTGTTATGCTATTATGCAATTAGATTGAAATGAAAAGAAATGCTCAGTTTTATGTGAAGTTTTACTTTGATTAATGGTCTGCACATATTTGGAGTGCTTTACAGCTTTCCAGTTTCACATTTCTGGGCATACCTGTCTGTTATGTCTTGAGCAGTACAAAGTGTTTACTCTATGGATTACATTAAAATGTTTAGGGGATGTACTGTACAAGGAGTTTTCATTTACTATTTTATTCCCTGCCCAACAGGTAAACTGCAGAGAGCTTTTAAGTTAGAAGTGGGCATGTTTGTAGAAGCCTGAGACTCTGGCACACAGCTCACTGCAGCTCTAGTTTAATCAGCTCATTCTTTGGCATTTACTTGCTGCTTTCTTGCCTGAAGGGCAAACACTATCTTAATGAAGCACACAAGGACAAATGACTTTTCCAGGCTGTGATTAATTTCACAAGCTGACTTTAATCACTGGTTAATTAATAGAAGATTTGTTGATTTACAAAAAAAAGCACAGTTATTATAAGCAATATTATATAGATTTGTTTTTCATGAATTTAATGCAGTAATAAGCTTTTATTTAGAAACTAACTTAATGTGTTGAGATTCCATAGTAGAAAGAATGATTGTGTACTAGAAAAAGTACAGAACCTATATAACATGTTGTGTTTGCCTGCTTGACTGGATCTTTTTAAAAGCAGAAACAGATATCAATACAACTCTCACTCAAATTTACCTGTCGCCCTCTTCCCCACTTGACAACCAGGATTAAGACTTTTTGTGTTATTCACAACAATATTATAGATGCAAATGCTTAGTAGTAGTATATGACTTATATAGCAGATACAGCAAAGATCTCACAGAGTTCATCACATAAATCAAACAATTCTCCCTACCATGGTGTGTTTTCTACATAATGTTTTTATATCATTATGCCAGCAGCTGGAGATTGTTTAAGACCAAATTTCACAGAAAGTATTTAACAACATAAATTAAACTATTTATTTCTGGATGATATTCTGACAAAAATCATAATCCGGATTCTATAAAATACATGTTAACAGGTTTAGATCTGCTTGATGAGGCACCCCATCGTGATGTAGCAGGGGAAGCTATAGCAAGAATCTGTGACTAGAGTCTAAAGTCAAACAAATTTAGATTAAAAGCAAAATACAAACCTTTAAGACTTACAGGGCAATCAGTCTAGGAGATTGGATGAGCTATCATTCAGTTTGTTTAATGGAAAAATAGCTGCCAGTTTGGAATATTTACAAACACAACTTTGGGAACTCAATATGAGAACAATGTGGGGAATATACTGGCAACATGATCTACAACAGATCAGAATAAAGGAATTTCTGGTCTTTTCTGGACATGAAATCTATTAATGTTGAAGCCCTTTGAAGCTGTCTGACAGGTGACACCAGATATTTTTGGCAGACTCTGATACTTACTATAACCAAATGAGCATTGTTTATGATACAGATATATTTTATGATAGTTTAGAATATATTAGACTACTCTAATAGGCCTTCTCTCTCTTGTTTTGTCACATTATGTTCATTCCTTCCTTTCTGCATAGTACAAAATCCAGCTGTCATTGATAGAAGTCTGTATTGGGTTTGTGTGGTGTGGGTTTTTGGTAGCGGGGTAGAGGCGGTGGGGTGGGCTGCTGTGAGAAGCTGCCAGAAGCTTCTTCCCCGGCTGGGAGTGGGCCCCGGCTCTGGCCCAGGCCAAGCCCGCCAGCGACGGCAGTAACACCTGAACAGAGTGAAGAGGGGGAACCTGCAGCAGAGAGGGGGTCGGGGTGGGAGAGGAACCCCTCTGCAGACACCAGGGCAGTGAGGAAGGAGGGCAGGAGGAGCGGGGGAGGAGGCTGATGCCCCTGCAGCCCGTGGTGAGATGGCAGGCTGTCCCCCCCCAGCCCACGGAGGGGAGCGGGGGAGCAGATGCCCACCTGCAGCCCACGGGAGGAGCCCATGCCAGAGCAGGGGGATGTCCCTGAAGATGGCCAGGACTCCATGGGGAAGCCCGCCCTGGGGCAGCCTGTGACTGAAGGACTGCAGCCCATGGAAAGGACCCACACTGGAGCAGTTCATGAAGGGCTGCAGCCTGTGGGAAGGACTCATGTTGGAGAAGATTGTGAAGAACTGTCTCCCACGGGAGGGACCCCACACTGGAGCAAGGTATGAGTGTCAGGAGCCCCCTCAGAGTCCTCCCCTGAGGACAAAGGAGTGGCAGAGACAAAGTGTGATGAACTGACCCCAACCCCCCTTCCCCATCCCCCTGAGCTACTGGGGAAAGGAGGTAGAGAAAATTGGGAGTGGAGTTGAGCCAGGAAGGAGGGATGGGTCGAGGGAAGGTGTTTTTAAGATCTGGTTTTAGTTCCCATTATTCTGCTCTGATTTGACTGGTAACAAATTAAATGGATTTTGTGTTTTTCTCCAAGTCTAGCCTGGTTTTCACCGGTAACCATAATTGATGAGTGACCTCTCCCTGTCCTTGTGTCAACCCACAAGCCTTTAGTTGTATTTTCTTGTCCCCATCCCACCAGGGGGAAGGAATGAGTGAGCATCCGCATGGTGCCTTGTTGCCTGCTGGGCTTAAACCACAACGAAGTCATACAGTACATATAGTACTGTAAGTGGGATTTGTTCTTGAAATAACATTTTTCTTTTGCTTTTTATAAATGAATATTCCACAGTTACGCAGAACGGCAGAATTGTATAATTACAAGAGTTTTACCTAAAAAGCTGCTCATGTTGTTTTTTTTCTGTTGGTTTTTTGTTTTTTTTTTTCATATGTTGCAGAGAAAGATGTATAATTCACTCATATTTGGCATACACAGAGTCCCATTCATTTGATGACAACCTTGAAAGTGTCACATTGTATAAGCTGACTACCGCATAGTTATGAAAAACAATTATCTGGATTCAATGCTTGCATGCTGAAATCTGGGATTATTTAGAACAAGTTTGACTTCAGTTTTGACTCTTCAGTCAAAGAGGATAATGCTCACTTAGTGCCATTATACCTGTGATTCTTCTCCACAATAACACTTTTCTACCAATGGCAGCAGCAGGAGGCTGAAAATGCCATTTATCACATACTCTGTGATAGTGAACTTGAATAGCCTTTGTTGACAGGGAGCATTACACTTCCACTGGGCACTATGCACAACTCCATTACATAATTAAGAATCAATTAAAATGCTATTAAATAAAATGTTATCCTGTTGTCTTTTCAATGGTGTTATCTTGGCACTTCATCTGCCTAATGTCATCAGTTAGCATACTAGACCCAGTGTCATTAAGGTTAATGTGCAACATGTTTATACTGTACATTAGCATGTCATAACATATGTCAAACATGAAACCTGATCATAATGATGATGATGGACTCATAAA
Source organism: Astur gentilis (assembly GCF_929443795.1). NCBI lineage: Eukaryota > Metazoa > Chordata > Aves > Accipitriformes > Accipitridae > Astur > Astur gentilis. The sequence continues at coordinate 20,134,349 of NC_064890.1, read as the reverse complement.
GGAATATACAAAGAATAAGGAAAATATTTGAACTGACTCCTATCTGAAAGATTGTCTTGGCTTTCAGTTAGGTGTTTGATGATTCCAAACAGCCTCAAAGAACAAGGTAAATTGAAAATGGAATGAAACTTGAAGAAGTCTGTGTAGACATATGACAACAAACATATTCAGGGACTAACTGTCCTTGATTACTCAAGCACACCTCTAAAAGCCAATGGCCAACATTTTGTTACGGTAATTCACTGGGAAGACTTTCTTCATCACAATGGATAGCAGAAGTGCCATCTGTGCGTATTTCAGAATGCACAATACACAGTTTAGCTAATGGTAAATGCTGGGCAGCCTACATTTTTTTCATGATCAGAGAAGTATTCTGTGCTTACTGAGTTAACAGCTTGATTCAAATACTGCTGGGATAATTATTTAAGAGCATCACATACGAAATTCACTTTTTTCTTTTTTTCAAGACCACTTACAACTGAGATAAAGAACTGCACTAAAAAGGCATACACATGTTTAAAGTCACTGTCACTTTTTCTATTTATGTGCATGGCATATTGAAAAATAACTTGCTGTCTTACAACAAGTAAAAAATAAATTTTTACACATTTCTCCAACAGCTATCATCAATCAAAACATAGATTTGTAGTCAAAAGATTAACCTCTTGATACATTTGAATTTTCTCTATTGTATGAAAATCTTTCAGTATGCAGTGGATACCTCAGCACACTCTTTAGTGAAAAACAATGCTAAAACTATCATGCAGACTGCTAGCTAAAGTAATGCTTATATACCTTATATACAGTAACAATGTTTAATTGGTTAAGAGCTAAATTTGTGAATTTATTTATTTTTAAATTCCTTGTATCACAAAAAGAGATTATTTGCTGATAGGGAGTTCTTGAAGGAAACCAATATCCAGTAGGTACAGTTACCTGAAAACAGCAGTGTCAGATTTATTTGCCATATGACACCATCTAAACAAATCTGCCAAGGTTTGTTGTGTTTGTTTGTTGTTTTTTTGGGGTGTGTGTGTGTGTTTTGTTTTGGTTTGTTTTGTTTTTAATGATGACTAAGTGTGGAGATAAAATTATATCTGACTGTGACATGCCATTTAAAAGAACAGAAAGTTTAAAAAAAAAAAAAAATGTACGTAAAAGGATCTACGGTATATTGTTCAATCCTGCTCCCAAAGTGGTAGTGGCAAAATTCCCACTGACTTTTCTGGAAATCAAAGGAAAACCTAAATGTGATGTCTGAGTTCTAGTTAATTCAATATTCTCATTGAACTGACTGATAGTGTTTGACAGGTTTATGAGACAATCACCCAGTTCCATTGTTATCCAAAGGAGCTTTTGGTTTTAAACTGTTCTTTTTTTGTACTCAAGGGGACCTAGAATCCTGTGTCAAAACATCAGTATATTGCTCGTAAGTCTCTAGAGCTAGTATTCATTAAAGAAGGAAATCAAACAGATGTGCAGCTTTTGGGTTACACTGTCTTTAAAATAAGAGATAACAAATTGCTAAACAAAATTCAGGCAAGATATTGTTGAGAGCAACCCTCATTTTCACTTCCCAAACACTGAAGTAAGGAGCTTGATAGGTAGAAGAAAAGGTCAAAATCCTGACTACCATTCACTAGTAAAAATTTCAGGGGGTTTATTCCTTTCCAAAGGTTTTACATGCAGGGATAAGACTCTTCGTTACTAAATTTAGAAACTGGGAATCCAATCTAGCTGTACAATCAATGAATTTATGGGTTGATTTATGTCATACTGAAATAGACAAATTAATCGCCTTGTTGAAGTTTCCCTATATACCATCTAGGGAGACAAATCCTACACTTAGTGTTCTCAGTAAGGTGAACTTTCACCTAAGAAACAGATTATTTTAGAATCTGAAATCTTCTACATCCTTGTTAAAATGAATGTTGAAAACTGAATATTTTTACCAAACAGAAATATGACTTGAACAGGAATGTATTCATAACTGTCATAACTGAAATAGCCTCTGGAAATTGAGAAAAGGTAGTGAGATTCTGCTTTATAAAACCACAATTACTTTTCAGAACAGAAAATTTGTGATTGTTGATCACTACTATGCAAAGACTTTAGATCTGTTAACATGAATGAGGATATGCTGCTCAGTCTTCATTGTAGTTCAGTCAATGACTCCTTGTTTTCTTCAGGAAAATGTTATGATGTAATAGGGATGGCTGAGAGAACACTAATCTGCTTCTAAGTTTTATCCTGCATCAAGAGATCTCTCCAGTAAATAACACCATCCCAGACATAAGGGAGGACGTATGGATTTCAGGATATTGAATGCTATGAAATAATAGTTTAAATTAGAGTTGATGAAGAAAACCCCTGAGAAACAACTGTAAAATATGGAAGAGAGAATTCTCCACCAGGCACATCACAGTTACAGTGATCAGGAACTGCCTTCAACCCTCTGGCAAGTGGAGGAGAAAGAAGAGCTCCCTAATGCTTAGGTAATTATCATTATCTTTTTTAATACATAATCATCTGGAGTTTGTGCCAGGAACCATTCATCACCCATCTGTGGCCATGCACAGAAGTTATCACAGCCTAAAAGCTGGCGTAATACACTACTGGCTGTGTGACAGCTGGTTGGAAGACAGACTACAGAAAAATCTGTGATCAGAGCATGGAACCTGTGAGTTCAGTCTACAAACCTTTCCTAAGTTGTTCTGTAACTAGCCATGGTAGACCAATGAATTTATTTGTAATGAACTGACTTTACATCATAAGCTTAGCATTTTGCTAAACAGTGTAACCTCTAGGAATTCAAATCTATGGCCTCTCAGATCATTGACAAAATACAAGTCAAATTTTGTTTATTTAAAGCAACATATGATTATAATTGTCATATTGATCCTATATGCTTAAAATGCATCTTTATGTAAACTATAATGTACACTACCAGTTTTATTTTTACAAAAAGAGAAATTAGAACTGCAATGACTTCTGAATCCTTGTTTTGCATAAATACATCAGCCATTTCAAAGAAACATTTAGACATAGTGAGAAAAGAGTCCATTCTTCTGGTGAGCCTGTTCCACACAAACAAGACAATTTCAGTGAGAAAAGGCAACATTTCAGAAGTGTCATCTTCATAGATTTTGTGATTTCAATAAAAAAATTGGTTACTATGTTTGGTATTTATTACCACTAACATTAGCCTAAACTAATCTCTTCCTGGACTTCTTTCATTCAGTAGAAAGACCTACGTCCCTCCAAGGCAAGGCAAAGCAGCAACTGACCTTTAGGTGATCTGAATTACGTTGGTGGTGGAACAACATTCTTCCTGTTGGCTGCAGAGCGAGCCAAGGGAGCTGAGCGATACCTGCAAATGCTTCTTCTCTGGTCTCCCTTCCCTGTGTAGGTGGGTCTGTGTAGGTACTGGTGGAGTCATGCCAGCCAGAAAGAACACACAAACTTCACTACTTGTGGCCCACCGCGAGACAATGTCCACAGTCATAAACCATGCTTTTGATGTCAATTCTGATGCAGTGGTTAACACTATCTGCAGATGTAGAAACTAGATCCTTTGCAGGAAAGAAGTTCAAAGTAGAGGGAACTAGATGGAGCAACAAAACCAAGTGAATCACACTGAAGTGAAAGGATCAAAGTGAAATAGGAGGGCAGCACAAACTCCAATCTCTTCCAGTGTTTTTCTGAAATGCTTTCCTCCATGACTGCTCTTTCAGTGTGCCATGCCAACAGACAGATGTGGGGTCTCAGAGTTGTGGTATGATCATACAATGTTTCTCTTCTGCTATCACAGTTCAATATTTTGAAATTCTGGTTTGAGTTGTCTAATGGGAGTTATTGCACATAGTTAAAAACTGAGCATATAATCTATTTCTTTGCACCACCTTAATATCCATAAAATACTTACCAACAATATAAGCATGAAAATACATTACTTTTCACTCAAGTAGAAACCATACTTTGGGGCAACACTGCACTGATTTAATGTGCAAAGCAGATGATGCATTTGAAGTTAGTAGGATGTAAGTCAGCTCAAGATTTTTCAATTTGTCTGCACCACACCTATAAGCAATGACCACTTCCATGAGGTTTTCAACTTCAGAGAACCAATGCTCACACAGACTTGAAAACTGTAAGCTGGCACCACTGATCTCGCAAAGAAACCAACCTCTTTGCTAACTGCTGTCAGAACAATTCCCACAGAATTAGCCATAAAGTTTCACAACTCTGCTCTGAAAAAAAAGTGTCTTGGCAATCCCCCTAATACAGTTATTTCTCCTTTAGTTTCTTCAATTTTTTAATCTATCATTTTTAAAAAGCTTTTAGGTAAATCAGTTGTGTAATGGTTTTATTTGAAAAACAGTAAAAGCACTATTTCTGGTTTGCTTTATGACAATTTATACCTTATCTTCTCCTTCTCCTTTATTTTCAGAAAAATGTGGTTTTATTTATTTGAACTGATGTTCATTTTTCTGTTTATTTATAATGCTGGAGATATATATATATATATACATATATAAGTTTTACAATCTAATTCCCTCAGCTTTCTTAGCTTAAATTCCTTCTTCAGAGATGATCATCACAACTAAGGGTATCTTTTTGCCTTGATTTGGAAAGAATTTTATTTTCAGCAACATAACAATTGCCACATCTTAACAGAAAACCAACTTCATCTTCAGAAACAGAAAATGAGCAATGTTCTGCCCAAACATCTATACTGGGACGTTTTTGAACAGCTTGTGCACAACCAGGAAGTTAGGTTTTTGTCCTATGTCTGTCAAGACCTGTCTGCAGGGAGATGTATCAAGAGACAGGCAATTCACATTCCTGCATATTGTAATATCTTTAACCTTATTAGTCAGAGGCACATTTTTTATTTTTTTTTCCCCAGTCCTTCAAAACATTTTGTATAATGATGTCTTTCCATGATTTATCTTCCTCTTCCCTTTTCTCATGGATGACGGTAGATAAGGATGCCTAAATATCTCATTTTGAATTTTCATTATATTCTTAGCAATATCGATTAACCACTTATTTGTCTTTGTAAACAGAACACCACAGTTGTTCCATCACACTAATAATTTCTACTTTTCTTCTAGTGTTAACTCCTACTTTGAGGACTGTGTTCAGTTTTGATGACCTCCTCTCAGCAAAGTGAAGCTGCACCATCATTTTATTAAATCTTCTCAGCATGAACCTGAATACTTCTCCAGTATGGAAATATTTTATTTCATTTTTTTTTATTTTCTCTTTACATATTTTTAACCCTAATTTGCACTGAGCAGATGTTATTATTTAACAATCCACCACAATTCTTAGGTCAAGTGATTATCCGTATTTTAGAATATATCACTGTGAACTACTTTAACTCTGCATTTAATTGTAGACTCTCTGCAATTATTTATAGTGAGTTTCACTGTCATATGTTGTGCCACCATCTATTTTTTTTTAGGGCATGAGGACTCATCCTTTAGATGAATCTGGAGTAACTTATGTCTAAATAAACCAAAGAGTATAAGATTCATCAACCTGAAAAAAAAAAAAAAAAGGAGGGATTCAGCTTAGCGATACAAAGTGATGACTGAAATGGAAGAGTGACTATTCTTTCCTATTTTTTGCATTTAAATTTTCTTATTTTAAAAGAACTTGGAGAAAATAAATTAAAAACATAAAATGAAGTATTTTCACTTTTTTTTTTTTTTTTTGCTTTTCTCTAAGCATCTGTTAGAAGCCATTTTGAGAACAGGATACAGTTTGACTCTGGAGAGCAATTTCTTACCTCTAAAATGGGCAGAAATCCAGCTATAACTTCTTAAAATAAAACATTAACTTTTGCTTCCTTTATTCTTTTTAACACTGAGAGGTCATAGTACAGAAGAGCTTCTTATTCAAAATGTCAAATTGGGAAGGCTTATGACACTTTTGGACAGGCACATCCTGCAATATCATTAAATTGTTTTCTCTTCTGGAGGTATTTTAATTATAATAACACAAATATGAAAAAACAAGGTCATATGTTGCTGGCAAGAGCAAAGTCTATGTTTAACATTTTATTGATGGCAAATTTCTAGGAACCTTCCATCAATAAAACATAATACTTTTAATTTTTTTCTCAATTTCAGCTTAAAAATACACTAATTAAACATACTTTAGATAATAAAGTGTCATGCATATATTTGTAAACTATCCACAGGTAAAATAAATAAAATTCAAACACACTTTTTGATAGATTTTTTGGTATCTCTATTAAAACAAAATCCCAAACTAAAGTCCTTTCTGAAGAAACAAAAAGTACAATGGTAAGCATATTGAAATATGCTTATGAAAGCATATAAGTATATGAAAATATGCTTACATACAAGCATAATGATTTTGTGAGATGTCCACCTACTGCAATGATGCATTAGGTATAATAATTTAAATAGATTACTGCAATATTGTAATGACTAAATAGATTAATGTAAAGTTTTACATATTGCTGATGTCTTTGTGTAATTAGAACAAAGCTGAATTACAGTATTCAAAATGTAACAATGATGGTAATAACTACTTCCAACCGTCTGGATTATTATGGATATATTGTTATTAATTATAATAATCATGATTCTGATTAAATCATTAACTTTAATAGATTGTGGATAATTAGAGAATAATTTCATTCCATGAGTTAGTTTTGTGTATACATACAACTGCAGATAGAAACAAAAAGTTCTTTATAGGTTCAAAGTTTTCACCTTGAATCTTAATTATGTCAGGGGTGTACTTTAATTCTTTTGAATCAAGATGGAATCAGTGTGCTTCACTAATTTGTAAGACCCTTTGATTTTCCTATGAAGTTTTATGACATTATTAGATATAATATGGCTCACTATAAAATATAAGTATGTGTAGGTAGTTAGGGCCAGGCGGCCGGAAGATATCACGCTGTACGGAAAGATAGGGCCTCTCTCCTGATAGCCAATGGCACTTAGTTTATGATGTAAGCGGACGGAAGTGACGTTGTAAACCCAAGCTATATAATGTCGTGTCACTCACAAATAAACACCATTTGCCGTCTACCACATTGGTGTCTGCGAGCTGATGGACCGAGCGACCTGGGGTTGGTCGCCGTGCCGTTCCTGAACCAGGTCGCCACGCCTTCCTAAAGGCGACAAGTATGTCAGATTTGAAGAACCTCTCAGCTTTGAACTTCACAATCAATTAAAAATAGCATTAAAATGTTTTAATTATACACTTCTCCTAGACTCCTTTTCTCATCCCTGTATCACAACAAAAATACATTCAGAAGTGAAATATATAAATTTTTTAAGTACAAGAACTAGGTATTCAATTATAATTCCATTTTAACAGCTATTCTCAGCCAAAATATGTGAAGTATTACTTACCATAGCAAATCTTAAAAGTGAGTGGTATATAATGAAGAACTCAGTTACACAGCATTTATCATTTAAAGAACAACACCCATCATGACTTGCAACATTATTTTCCATTAATGGGATAGCATGAAGGATAAATAATTTTGATAATAATGATAGCATTAATTTAATCACATGTACCTTCTGTTATGGTATGTTTCTAAAAATACCCTGCAATATGCTGATCTTTTATCTATTGGATGGTTTAGTTCCACTCCATGTAGAAACAGGCATTTATAACTATGGGATATGTTGATCTTTATAGTGTTCTTTCTAAATTCCAAATTTGATTTGGGCCATTTAATGTCCTTAAATACTCTTAAATACCCTTATCTTGACCCAATTTCTGGGCATGTTCTGTCTCTGTAATGATTTTCAGGAGTGAAGGTCAAGAATAGAGTCTGTGTGCAGAGAAACATGTATGTAAGCCTTCAGGCTGCTTCTGACAATTTCCTTTTTTCACCCTTTCTCTTCATATGTACATTATGAATCAGAATCAGTCTTAGCCTCTGTTATTCACTCAATCTTAAGCCCAGGAGAAAAGCACGTATTCAGAAAATAATACTGACATAATGATTTTAGAAAAATATTACAAAAGAAGACTAAAGTCAATTCATCTGAGACACAGAGCTGTTCATCTCTGTTTGTCAGTCTTTGCCAGTCTTAATGTAACCCAGCTCAGCAATGCCTTACAGTCAATACTGTCTGATGCATGTTTGGTGGCCTATGAGAAATGAATAAATGGTCTGGTTTAGTTTCTTTTAGACAGGATTTCCTGTTGCAGAAAAAATATACCAAAACTTCACTGCCAACCTTTGCTGGAAAGATGAAGATCACTAAGTATTTTAAAAAAAGTGATTTTCTATGGCCCTCAATAATGCTTCCAGGCAGGTTTGATATATATTGGTAGCATTTGCATCAGCCTTACTTATTTTGTACGGTTGCTGGATATAGATGAAACTCTTGCTCAGAGGACTTTCACAAATACTAATAATACTCCCTGTAAAATGATACCAGTGTATAGAGATTGTTGATTTTATTGGAGAACTGATTAGTAAATATAATGATATAAAGGTTTTTATAAAGAATTAATTACAGTAGGCCTCACAGAAGGTGCAAAGAGATGGACTGTCTGGAAAGAATGTGTTTACAAAGGTGAGATGACAGTGTGAGAGTAATAGTCCTAGTATATATATAAAAATATATATATACATATATGCATAAGGAGAATAAGAGAAATCTGTCTGTTGGCTACAGGGTGACATGTTGCACTATATTAAAGATTAATTTTAAACAACCAGTTAGGAATACAAGTAATTTTATACTGCTGTATAAAATCCTGAAGAAGTCCTTTCTTTATACTGCAGTGTTATTAATATCTTTTCGAGGCATGTCAAACTGTTTCCATTCAACACTGATAAAGCTTATTGGACCAATACTTAACTCATTCCCAGCTTCCTCAGGAACTGCAGACTTATCATCCTTCTATGTTGGCAGTGTCGCCACTTCTTTTAATTCCAGAACTAAGTAGTTAGAACTCACAATTACGATTTAAAAATGTCTCTTTCAAATAATTCTGCTGCTTTAATATATTCTGTTCAGAAAGACAATGTAAGGTTTAAATCCTGTGCATCATTACTTTGGAAAAATTAATCGCGAGAAACCCACAGAGCTACTGAAGCAGAAACTGAACCACAAATGTCTTTTCTTCTGAGTGACAACTCTAATCAGTAAGCTAGAAAGTCACACACATGCATATTCTCTCCCTTGCTTTCTTTCTGTCTTTGGTCCAATCTTTGATTATTGCATGAAAAATGGAATGGTTTCAAAAGAAAGAAGTGAGAATGCCCTTGATCTGTGTCTGTGTCCCTCAGGCAGAGAAAGACATTTTAACTGTACCTCATATGAGTATTCGACTAACCACTAAGTGATAAAAATGGGAACAGAGAGGTACCTTCTAAACTAAAGGAATTTTATGTTATAAAATACTGTTTAAGTATTTGAAAGAAAAAAAGATTGTGAGTGTCATGTTTTTGGAAGGGGTTCAAAGGTGCAAATCCATAGCACGAAAGTACTTCTCCAGGAGATACACCTTAGACACAGTCAGAGAGAAGGTCATACCTGTGTCCTTAGATATGACCTCTTCGCCTTCAGTGTGCCACCTTCTTCTCATCATCCAGTGCTTCCCAAATGTTTCTTAGAGATGGACATTAAAAGCCAAATCCAGATTACAGATTATTCTTTAAGGTTCAAAGTTAAAATGTAGGTGTTACAAACACTGCAAAATGTATTTTCACTTTAAGTTAAAATAGGTAATGGGTGTGCTTTGTTGTTACTTTTCCTGTGCTCCTAGCTCCCCCTGGAATATTTTAAAGCTACATCTAGGCAAAAAATTTGGAATCTGATCAAGTGGGCTGTCAAAAACAGAATCTTAAACCCAAATGTTTAATCCAAGTTTTAGGTTGGTCCCATGTTAATTAGACAGTTGTTTTAGAAAGGACTCCTCAATTCAGAATGTCATTATTTCTCCTTTTGAACATCATACAGTATTTTATTTAGTAAGACACATTAATAAATAATGGATCTGTTTCTTTCTTGGCATTATTTCATTTACCTTGGTGGAGGTATTTAATCTAGCACCAGTTGGACATTTCTCTAGAATGTTTCAATGATACATGCTAACCAAGTAGTTACAAAATATCTCTGAAAATTAAGGCGATATGCACTCTTGTGTCTGTGAAATTAGTAGATTGGCACTAATCTAACAAGCATTCAGGATCATACAGTTCCTATGTAGTCTCCATAACTGCCATACTTTCAGTTTATTACTATTTACAGTAATATTTTTCCATTAAGCATGAAGGCCTTGGAATCTGCAAACTGGCTTCAAGACTTTGACGTACAGCATCAGATACTCTTATTGTTCAATATGACCAGTTGCATCTGGTCAATGACAGATGCACCCAGCCTCTTTGCTATGGATAATTGACTTTGATAGCATTGAAATGAAGTGTCAGGACGATAGTAATCATTGTAAATGACATCTTCTGTCATTGCACCTGAGACAAAGTATTACTGGCTTGAATAGTATATAAGAACTTGTAGGTAAATTATAAAAAAAGGAGGAAAAGTAGAAGCCTTTGTGCTCTTTAGCCCTTTATTTTTCCAAACAAGGTTGTTTTAAAATGTCATTTCTTAATTTATTACAGATGGATGTTCACAGAATTTCTCACAATCTATTTCTTGTTGACTAAAATCAACAAAATAAAAAAATAATATCTAAGACTTCCTTCATTTAAGAGATAACAAAATATTTAAAATATTCAGAAACCAATGTGAACATGTATTTTACATAAAACATAAATAATCAAATAGTTAAAAAGACATATTTCATGTCTTTATATGTATGAGCATAAGTACATGCATGAATGGATGGATTTGATAAAATCTAACTAAATAGTAAGAGGGTCAGGTAAAGGACCAGCAGATCTGAAATGGTAGGTTAAATCAGAAAACTAAGTATTTGTTCTCTTATTTTTATCTTCTCATTTGTTTTATAAATGACCATTTCTGTTATCCTTAATGAAAATTTTAATATGTCTGGTATTTACTACCACTCTTGTAAATTTACTACTTTGGAGTTCAGAATTAGATAGCTTGAAGTAATGTGAATATAAACACTTGATCTTCCTGCTGCATTCCATCTAATCTGCTCTACCTTCCTTTTTCACTGTTGTTTGAACATATTTCTTTTTATTTTTTTTTTTCCCTCCCACAGACAGCTCGCTACATTGAAGGAAGCTTGACTGTGGCATGAATCTCTTCAGAAGGAATTCACATGGATCCTATTGCTAGGAAACCAATTTCTTTTATTTACAGCACATTTGTTTGGAATTGTCACACCAGCATTGGCATCTTGCTTACAGCTGCAGATTACATAGTGATGTCAGGGAAGAGGACAAAACCAATAGTTTTAAAAAGTAAAAGCCAATGAACATTAGAATTCTCCCTTAGCTGAGCTGCGTTACAAAGAGCTGAGGGCATTGCAAATAAAAAACCTGACAAATTATTGTGTACTGCTATTAAGAAGGTCCCTCAATCCTTTAACTTCTGTTGAGGAATGGTTAATGGAACAGGGTCACAAGTCTGTGTAGGTGCTGTGCAAGCAAGAAGATTTCTGCTGAGACAAGACGGCGACGAAAGTAAGGAACTTGGTGAAGAGAAGTTGTGGTTAAAGAAATGTAAAAATAAGTAGCTGATGACCGCGAGTACGTGCAGTATGTGAGTGTAACCTTTTTATCATGTAACCAATAAGAGAATGGCTAGTAGGCATATGTTACAGAAATCATATAAAAGAACCCTGTTAGAAATAAAGATTGAAGACGCTTGCAGGATCTCATATTGAGTGTTCTGTGTCTTCCCTGCTCGAAACTCTCCGCAAAGTGGCGCCCGAACAGGGACTGCAGGGACCAACAGGGACCCACAAGGACTCAGGAACACCAGAGACCAACAGAGACTTACACCTTCCCTGTGGAAACCAGCGGAGAGGAGCAGATCCACGGAAAAGTCCTGCCGTGCAGCCAGCAGGGGACGAAAGCTTGTTTGTGCGGGCACAGAGAAGCCGCGTCTGGAGATTCTAAGAATTCTTCGCCGTCCGTCCGCTACCTCCTCTTCGGAAGTGCTGCATTGAAAACGCTGGCCAGCGTACGTCAAAGGAGAAAGGAAATATGGAAAAAGAGGTAGCTTTACAATTATTACAAAGAATTTTAGAAAAGAAAGGAGCCAATTGTGTTAAACAGTTGGCAGGGCTGGTAGCACTAGGCACAGCCAAAGGATTCTTTGGGGATCCCGGGCAATTGTTTTCTGTAGATGAATGGAGAAAATATGGAGATATGTTATGGGATGCTATTATAGATGAAAAGAAGGAAAGTAAGGAATATGAGAAATTATTGAAACCATGGAGAGAAACCATAAATGCTTTAAAGAGATATCATTGTGAAAAGAAAGTAGCTGCTGTGGCAACAAAAACCCTAAAGGAAGAAATGCCCAGCAAGGGGGTAACAGATAGAGAACCTGGGAAAATTACAATGGATTATAGATATGATGCAATTCCTAATACCTGTGCATCAGTTACGGTGAAGGGGCCAGTGAGATCACCGTCTCCTACTCCTCCAGAACCTGCTGCACCTTTGTTAAGTGATGAGGAGGCTGCAGAGGAGGAGGAGGAGGAGGAGGAGATGGAGTTTCCTGATCCTCCACCCATGACACAGTTAGAAAAGTTATCTATATCTTCTAGCAGGAAAGCGGCTGCCAAAAAACAGCTATCAAGAATAGACTGGAGCTCATTAGCTACTCATGCTGCAGCTGAAGGAAATTTTGAAGTGGTTGCTGCTGCCACTGGTATGCAGGCTTTGCCGGTTATTTTTACACCTGTACCAGGAGGTCAGCAAGCTGCCTATCATGCTTTAGACTGGAAACTGTTAATGCAGTTACGAGCAACAGTCAATGAATCAGGGGTACAAAGTGAACCAGTCCAACAATTGTTAAATTACATTTGGAATACACATGTATTAACACCAGAAGATGTTAAAGGGGTATTTCGTATGGCATTAACCCCCTCACAGTTATTGTTGTGGCATGCACACTGGCAAAGGTTGTGTGACATCTCGGCTCAGACAGCACGGGCACACGGGGACCCGTTGGCTGACGTTACAGTGGATCAATTGATGGGCACAGGAGCCTTTGCACATGTGACAATGCAGATGGAAATGGGTCCCGAGAAATGTCTGGAGTCCATGCGTTTGGCTCGGGAAGCCCTGTCAAACGTAAGGGAAGCTCCAGCCACTCCATCATATATGTCAATCAAACGGGGAACCCAGGAACCCTTTGCAGCCTTTGTGGATAGGCTCACAGCAGCCTTGAATAAGGCAAATATGCCTCCGGCTCTAAAAGCTGCACTGTTGCGACAATGTGCCTTGGAAAACTGTAACGCTGCCACCAGAGCTGTATTGGTTACCTTGCCAGCTGATGCGCCAATTGAACTAATGTTAGACCGTATGAGCAAGGTCCCTGTAGGTCCACAGGCAATGTTAGTGGAATCATTAGAGAAACTAGGGGAAAAGTTAATTGAAGGTCAGCAACAACAACAGCAAGCCTTTGCAGCCGCCCTTGCACCTTTAAAACCATTAGGGGGCAATAGAGGCTTTAGTGATAGTAGGGGTGGAAAGTTTAAGTGTTATAGATGTGGGAAGCTGGGTCATAAGAGACAACAGTGTAGGGAGCCAGGAGTTTGGTGCCAGAACTGCCGGCAAGACACCCACAGTACCACTGCGTGCCGTCGATCGGGAAACGGGACGTCAAGCGCGAGGGGTCGCAGCGCGAGGACACCAATCGCGGCTCCAGCATCATTGAGGGACCACCCTACACCAGCTCCAGAGCTACATCTCAACTCATCTCAGCAGGACAACTATCCCCAGCAACACATGGCAGCCTCGGATGGGACTTGGCAACAGCAGTAGATGTTGCACTTATTGACACTAAACCACAAAGGATTGCTACAGGAGTATGCGGACCAATAATTATAAATGGCAAGAGACAAGGGGCATTGCTGTTGGGACGTTCATCAAGTGGAATAAAAGGAATATTTGTGCTACCTGGAGTAATAGACAGTGACTTTGAAGGTGAAATCTATATTGTAGCACAAACTTTGTTTCCTCCAATTGTTATACCGAAGGGAAGCAAGATAGCACAGTTGGTGCCATTGTTACAATTAACTAAGGGAATGACAACTGGAAATCAACAAACTAGAGGTGACAGAGGATTCGGCTTGACAGGAGGATTAGTGATGTTATCCATGCCTCTCACAGAAAGACCAATAACAACAGTCACTCTGGAAAATAAAGGGGAGAGAGTTATTTTACAAGCTTTGTTGGACACTGGAGCTGATAATTCTATCGTTAGCAGACGTTCTTGGCCAGAATCATGGCCAACAAGGACTGTTGCTGGAGGCGTGGAAGGAGTTGGAGGAACAGTTAGTATTCAACAAAGTCAGGATAGGATTGTAGTTTATCTGGATGGAAGAAAAACCAATGCCACAATTACTGTAATGCCCTTGCCTCATGGAGTTTCAGCCCTGATTGGGCGAGATATTCTTCTCCAGTTAGGAGTAAGATTGACAACTGAGACACCTTTTTAGGAGCGGTCACTGATTGGACTTTCCCGATTCCTTTAGTTTGGACAAATGATGAACCTGTCTGGATCAAACAGTGGCCGCTAAGGAAGTCTGGAGCAAGCAGAAATGTTAGTAGATGAACAGTTAGCATTGGGACATATTAAACCTTCACAAGATTGACCTTCGACAGAATATGTGGATTACTTGGGCTAACAAGACAGGACAGGATTCATTTTGTCTATCATTAGCTACCCCGTCTGATCCATTTCGTACGTGTTTAATTGGGGTCCCTTTAAAAAGCATGAAAGGATTTGAGCCTTGGACGACAACCAAAATTTATGATGATCTAAATCAAGCAAAGACTGATTTCTGTACCATTTGGTCTGGATTAATCAGATACAATTGGTGTGACATATTAAATATCTCCATAAATCCTTTAGGAGCCCAGACATATAACATTATTAAAAAATTGAATGTTACTGGTATAGAACCTCAGGAACTTGATATTTTGGGGTCTATACCTGGAGAATATTGTTTAACTTTCGGAAATTATCAAGGTAAAGATTTGGTTAAAATCAAAAACTTTAAACCTGAAAAGCCGAGAAATGATAGTATCTGGATTACCCCTAAATCTTTTTGGTATTATAACATTACTGGTTATTGTAATAGTTGGAACTGGCCCATAACCGGGTATGACAAAGTGAAAAAGGCAAAAATGTTACCACCAGGGATATTTCTTATTTGTGGGGATCGTGCTTGGCCAGCCATACCTGCAAAAGCACAAGGGGGACCATGTTATCTTGGCAAATTAACGTTGTTTGCCCCCAGCATTCATCAATTGTTAGATATGAGTAATATAAGTCACAAATCTAAACGTGTCAGACGTGATATATATCAATTGGGACCTGAATGTAAAGATAATGTGGAATTGTGGGAGCGTCCGACTGTTATTTTAGCATCTCTTTTTACACCTCAAGTTGCCTCTGCCAAAGCACTAACCCAATTAAAGCGGCTAGCTTGTTGGACAGGAAAACAAATTAATATTACCTCTAGAATAATAGATGAACTCATTACTGATGTTGATAGTATACGGCATACCTTGTTGCAAAATCGAGCTGCCATTGATTTTTTGTTGTTAGCACAGGGACACGGTTGTGAAGAGTTTGAAGGAATGTGTTGTATGAATCTTTCTGATCACTCTGAATCTATCCATAAGAAACTTTCTCAGTTGCAAGATAACATGAAAAAGCTTATTGTAGTTGCAAATCCTGTTGATGACTGGTTTGAGAAATGGGGAATTACCGGTTGGTTAAAAACCTTGATGAAGGAAGGCATTCGTTTTTTTGTTATTATTATTATTGTATTTGTTATCATTTGTTGTGCTTTTTTTTGTATGAAGAAGGGTTTAGAATCGGTTGTAAAGCAGGTTTGGATTGTTCAACAAAAAGAAAAAGGGGGAATTGTTGAGGAATGGTTAATGGAACAGGGTCACAAGTCTGTGTAGGTGCTGTGCAAGCAAGAAGATTTCTGCTGAGACAAGACGGCGACGAAAGTAAGGAACTTGGTGAAGAGAAGTTGTGGTTAAAGAAATGTAAAAATAAGTAGCTGATGACCGCGAGTACGTGCAGTATGTGAGTGTAACCTTTTTATCATGTAACCAATAAGAGAATGGCTAGTAGGCATATGTTACAGAAATCATATAAAAGAACCCTGTTAGAAATAAAGATTGAAGACGCTTGCAGGATCTCATATTGAGTGTTCTGTGTCTTCCCTGCTCGAAACTCTCCGCAAACTTCTTTCTTGGAAAACTTTAGAATGTGCATCTTCAATTTACTATAACAACATTTATGGGATTAAAAAGCACAACATTTGGAGCTCTTTATTATTACTGATTGATAGAAGTTATTCTGTGAACTATTTTTTATTCATTTGGAACAGGGCTAATGCTTAAATTCCCTGCTGGATTTTCAATGTGTTTCATCCTATGAACATGTTTAGTAATCAATGAGGCTCCTCTGCACTGTAAAAAAATTTAGTAACTGGAAATGGTAGCCCCAGCTCTAAAGAGCTCATGGCAACTAGACAGACAAGGTGGTTGAGTTAGACAAATGGCTGTGGTGGCACACAGGGTAGTTGCAAAATGGACTGATCAGGCAATAGCCTCAGCTTGCCGCTCGCTTAGCCATTTTCCATACTGACTGTAATGGCCATGACCATTTCATTTCCCTTTTTTAAATAATTAAACTATTGCAGACGGCTCCTGAGTTTAATGACATTGCATCTCTCAGTCTTTTTAAACTGTTATAGTAATCCAAAAGCTATCTAAAAAGTCATGTCACCCATACTTATTACTATCATTATTACTACTAACAATTATTTTCTGTTGTGGTGAAAATGAATTGGAGTTTGGAATAGCCTGCTTATATGTGGCAACATCATGTTCTAAGCAGGCATGAGTTTTAGCCCATGTAAAGAATGATAAATTTATGCTAACCTGTTTAAAAAAATAAAAAATGCTTTGGTCCCTTCTATTTTGTTTAATTTTTTTTCTTTAATATACCTCAGTTTAATTGTAACTAACATCAACAACAATAAAAACTTTTATTAAATTCCATTGCTTCTCTATATGTAAGATACTGTTTATTAACAACAACAACAACAACAATTTTCCTTATGTAGTAATATAGGTGAAACTGCCCAGGAAATTAGCGTTAGTACATTTCCTTTTATTACCAGGCTAGTTTTGTCACCAAGAAACTTAATTTGTTGCCTGCAGTGATATTCTTTTTACTTCTTATTTGCTTTGTCTTTCTTTTCAATGAAGGTTTGCTAGCTAAGTCAGATTTACAATCACTGGGAAATGTATCTGAGAGGAAACACAGGAATGTTTCATTATTATTATGTTTCAGTTTGTCATGACTATTGCAACCTTTCTCATTTGTCTCTTCTTTGTGTTTTCTCAGCTCAGACACCCCTATGCACAGCAGTGAAGTGAATCTCACGGCATCAGCCTGAGACTGATGTGTTACATTGACCAGCCAAACTATTATATACCTCTTTATGACTTTCCTTTATTTCCCTTCTCTTTTCCAAATACTCCTTTATCTCAGGAAGAGCAGACATTAAGAGTGAAGACAAAATCATTAAAAGCTCAAATAATGTAAAAGACAGCTAATGGAAGCTACCATTAGAAACCAGAACCACCTTGGCTCCTCACCCCCCACCCCCCCCCACCCCCTCCTTGCATTTATTTTTAGGAGAAAAAGGAAAGATAATGAACAAACAAACAAAAAAAGGAAAAAAAATTCAAAAATCTCATTCAATTTTTTAGTAGTTCCCAGAATCTGTGAAGCATTCCTCCTGTTTCTTGTTTGTCTACATATTATTGAAGAATATTTGTTAATTCATTCTAAGCTGTACAAAGTTTGAAAGCACATAAAATTAGCTACAGAGAGGAAAAAAAAAACATTTTGACTTAGAGTAAATTTAAAGATGTGAGCTTATTCTCAGTGAAAAAGCATATAGCTATCAAATTGGAAACAAGTCTCAGTTTTAAACTATTTAAACAAAACTTAATTTAGAACACAAACTTGCATATAAACCAGATTTTAAAATATTAAAAATATTTTAAAATAAGCTACTCAGAGTGCAATGGAATATTTGGAAATATTTTGAAATTGAGTGAAATTTGAGGTATACTCAAACTCTTTACTCCTACTCCTGTTTTTCAGTTTGGCCAATGAATGAAAAAAAATTCATCTGCAAAGTAGTATTCTGGTCAGAGAAGGAATTTGTCAGACTTAATTTCAAAGAAGCAAACCTTAAAGAAATCAACTATTTATAATTATAGTCATTTTTCTTATGTGGAAAAGACAATTTTTGAGCAAGCAAACAGCAATGATTTTTTTTCAACTTATTTAAAACTGCAAGATACTTTCAAAAAATCTGCGTGATTATTTTCTGACACAGCTCTGGTTAAAAAACAAATCCAGAAAAACATAATGACAGTTTCACAGTGAAAATTTGCCATTTCAGAGCCTTGACCTATCCCAAGCTGGAAAAAGTAATAAAAACATTTAATGATTCTTCAAGAATGAAAATGTAAAAGGTAAAATAATGTTTAGAAACATCACAACAAACTTACAGTAGTGTTTAAACTCCCCATGATTAGTATGGGGAGATTAAATGTTTTAGCCTTTTTGACTTGGAACAGAGATAGTCACCCAAGAGCTTCAATGACTTTTGCAGAAAAGTGAGATACTGAGGAAGATAAAAGCATGATGCTTCCCTGTAGGGGAACAAGAAAATTGAGAAGTTCCCTATAACTGTACACTAACAGATACTGTGTAAGACCAGGAGTTATGATGAAAGAAAGGGATATTGTGTGCATTCTCAGGAGGTGACACTGCATTGTATGAATGTAAGGTGTTACATAAATGGTTGTGACGTGTATGAGCAAAAGAAATTAGGATCAGTACTGTAGTATCTTTCTGTGGAGGTAAGTCTCAGGTGTAAGGGGGCTGCCATCACCTCTAAATCTAAAAATTTTGAATGAAGGGCTGTGGTGGGTTTTTTTCAGCAATACTCACTGTGGTAGCTTATGAGGAATAATCTCCTATTATGATTGACTGAATGGAGACCATCACCTTTCCGGCACAGCACCACCTGCTCTCTCCTGCATCTTGCCTTACACATTTGGCTACAGACACTCTTCAGGGACCTGTGAGGGCCTTATGCAAAGCCTGCTGGTTCCCCTGCCTTCACTCACAGGGATTTGCATAGGAGGATTTCCACAGGGACCCTTTTTCCTCGCTAGTCTTTTCTATTTCTGGCTCTACAGACCTCCAAAGAAGGGTGTCACTGTGAGGCAGCTCGCCCTCCCGTTTCCCAGACCCACTGACAGCTCTCTCCTTGGCACTCTGGGAAGACAAGGGTAAAGTGAAACACTTTTTATTTGTATTTCCGACTGCTGCTGCTTCCTGAAGGAGAACAGGAGAAAGGATGCAGGCAAGCTTTCTGACATTAAATCAGGGAATAACTTCTGTCTCAAACAAGAGTAAAACTGTCAACTAAAAAGCCATCATAGGGAACTCATCAGTGAAAAAGAGCACCTGATTTCTTGTTGCACTGGAAGACTCCTCTTCAAAAGCTGCTGGTCCTTGTTTGTCTTTCACCAAAGACACAGTCTGTGGAGTGCTGCAAAAATAGCTTCAAATGAATAAGAAGACAACAAAACAAGCACTGACTCATAAGGAAAACCAGTCTACAAGTGACTACACAGAACTAGTCAGGAACATTTCGTACTTCTTCAATGAAAGAGCATGTAAGGTGGTGTGGTTTAAGCCCAGCCAGCAACTAGGCACCACAGAGCTGCTTGCTCACTGCCCCCACACACGCAGTGGGATAGGGAGGGGAATTGGAAAAAAACCCCAACCTCTTGGTTTAAGATAAGAATTATTTAATAACTAAAGTAAAATAAAAGGCAATACTAACAATAATCATAATTATAATAGTAATTAAAAAATAAAATAAAACCCAAGGAAAAAAAAAGTGATGCACAATGCAATTGCTCGCCACTCGCTGACTGATGCCTGAACATCCATCTGCCCCTCCTGGCCAACTCCCCCCAGTTTATATACTGAGCATGATGTTCTGTGGTATGGGATATCCCTTTGGGTTGTTTGGGTCGGTTGTCCTGGCTCTGCTCCCTCCCAGCTTCCTGTGCACCTGCTTGCTGGCAGAACATGGGAAACTGAAAAATCCTTAACTTAGGATAACCGCTACTTAGCAACAACTAAAACATCAGTGTGTTATCAACATTATTCTCACACTAAATTTAAAACACACTGTACCAGCTATTAAGAAGAAAATTAACTCTATCCCAGCTGAAACAAGGACAAAGGCAACACACTCCAGGAATACACAGATAAGAAATGAGAAAGAAACTAAGAATAAAGGTATTTTGTTAAAAAGAAAAAATACAGAATGTACTGGGTTTGGCTGGGTTAGAGATAATTTTCTTCCCAGTAGCTAGTATGGGGTATGTTTTGGATTTGTGACCGAAACAGTGTTGATAACACAGGGCTGTTTTCCTTACTGCTGAGTAGTGCTTACCCAGAGCCAAGGGCTTTTCTGCTCCTCACCCCACCCCACCAGCAGGAGGCTGGGGGGGCACAAGGAGTTGGGAGGGGACACAGCCGGGACAGCTGACCCCCACTGACCCGAGGGATATCCTACACCATAGGACGTCATGCTCAGCATGTAAAGCTGGGGGAAGAAGAAGGAAGGGGTGGACGTTCAGAGTGATGGTGTTTGTCTTCCCAAGTCACCATCTGGTGTGATGGAGCCCTGCTGTCCTGGAGATGGCTGAACACCTGCCTGCCTATGGGAAGTGGGGGATGAATTCCTTGTTTTGCTTTGCCTGCACACTCGGCTTTTGCTTTAAGTATTAAAATGCCTTTATCTCAGCCCACAAGTTTTCTCACTTTTACCTTCTGATTCTTCCCCACATCCCACCAGGGCGGTGTGAGTGAGTGGCTGTGCAGTGCTTAGTTGCCAACTGGGATTAAACCACGACACAGAATCAGAGAAGAAAAAACTGACATCAATGGAAATACAATCTAATTAACAAAAGAAAAATCCATACAAATTTCTCAAGATATAAATATAGAATTTTTTTTTCTGAAATGATCAAAGAAAAATAATTCCAATTTTATGACAATATTTTTTCATAAAAATTCTTAAGTGACAATATACCAAATTTCAACAAACTATTTTTGCCTATGAACCTGCCATGTGTACCCAAGGTGTTGGTAGAATCTAATTTGCTTTCAGTATGCTAAATATTCAGCTGAAATTACTTTTGTTTTCATATTTTGGCTCTCTCTAGGCCTTTATTAACTATTATGCAGGCACAGTTAACTTCGAATTTTTGAAAATATTTTCCTTTATGAGCTCCCAATGCCTAACGCTTGACTGAGAAAATTAGTAAAAGTGGATTCTAGGTTACTTATTTCATTTCTAACCAAAATGGAACAATTACATGAACATCCATTTATTTATTTGTTACTTCCATTTCCTGTGAAACACAGACATTCTTGCATGTGTCCATCCAGAGCATCATCAATTGAATAAAACGCAAATAACATAAAACTGAATAGAAACTATAAAAATACATTTCAATGAGGTCTTGGCAAAAGTAATGTTCCATTAATTATCATGTTTCGTTTTCTATAAAGATGTACTGATTAAATCAAGTGCCATACTTAGAATCCCAGAGATCTTATAAAAATAATGTAACATGCATTAGTTTTCAATATATGTAGTTTTCAATAATACCGTAATTGGAAATATGGTGCATCTGTTTCCTAGTCTTAATTTATTGATGAGATGAGCTTTCAAAAATGAACTTTCCCTTCACAACTATTCTTCTTTAATTTGATCCTCTGCATGCAAATCTAAAGTTGCAAATTAGAAAATTGGTTATAATAGTGAAATAAAATATGCATGATTGATGCATCTAATATCCTGTCTTTGTATTATACTGTATTATAGTTACTTTTCATTTCCATCATTAATTAAAATTAAGACAATAAAGCAGTCAGTGAAGAAGCAACAAATCACAGTAGCATCTTGAATATCTAACTACAGTGACAGTGAAAATGAACAGTATAGTTTTGACAGATAAGAGTTTACTTCAGAACACCCCAAGTTATTTTTTCTCATGTTTTCAAACTGAGTTTTGCAGAAAAACAATTCAGAAAGGATGAAGAAAGCTAGTCTTAATGACATTTTAATATCAGATGTTATCTTTTGCCAGAATCATTGTTTATTAATATCTGATCTTGCAAGATGCTGAATATCTTTGGTGATAAACAGAGCCTCTTAATTCTCAGAGAAATACAAACTGAGAGAATAGCCACTTGCAGGGGTCATTCTGTGTTTCACAAGATCAGGTCCTAAATGAGCTTTTCAATTCATTGGTTCCACATCAGCGCATTTTTCCATTCAGCATTTATCGAGAACATTTATTCATACTGAAAATGGTTGCACCATAGGATGTCATGCAGCTATAGTAAACAGCAGATAAATTATTCAATTACTCTGTACTAGCAGAGACAACAAAGTATGGCAAATATTAAATAAGTTCTTTGTTACACATACTTACTTGTTAAGACTTCAACAGCATTCTAAATCCGTTAACCTTTCTTGTGGTTCCTTCTTGCTTCCAGAAAGGTTGTTTCTGACAAATTTGACATGGGCATGATAAATGAGTTATATTTGCAGATGTTGATTATATGACGTGTTTAACTTGCTGTCCACCAGTCCTGTCATGCTAATAGATGCCTGGTAGCATAAATAAAGAAAATTCCCATAAGTGAGTAGCAAATGTCATTAATAATTAAGTGTATCACCTAAGACGTTCACAACCCCTGCGGCATACATCTGATGAAGAGCTGTGCATGACAAACTCTGTATGAGCTTTCAAGGAACACAAAATTATATTTTCTTTAAGGAAGAAAGTTTTCAAGACAATTCCAAATGACTGAATATACTTGTCTTTTTTCATTGCTACAGTCAAATTCAACAGTTATAAAAAAAGGTAAAATGATGGTTAAAAGATATGAAACCTGACAATAATTTTTTTTTTTTTTTTTTTTTTTTACTCTAGTGGATCGCTGTTTACATTGTTAAAATTGGGCAGTAATAAGTCGTAATGAGACATTCTGATTAGTGGGACAAGGGAAGATGAACTTTTCTCTGACTATACGAGTGCTCTTTCTAGATCAGAGCATAATCCAAAAAGAAGTTAGTCATGTAATTTCAATGGAATTGCTCGGTGTCTTATATTTTCTTAGTTAGGGTTTTCAAACCTACAGAGGTACATGCTCCTAAATCCTTTTGGTGATTTTTAACAAAACATTTTGCTAAGTTTTTTTGGGCAGCAGAGATTGTAGAAGCCTCCACTGCATCTTTTTCTGAAAACATAAAGTATATAATCTTCATGCACTGCCAACCAGTCAGCTTTATATCCAAGTGCATATTAAATACAAATTTCAAGATAAATATGCAGCAAAAATATGCATAATAGAGAGAGATTTTCCCTTCAGAAACTGTCCTTTTGAGTAGCCAGAGAAACAGCAGAGATCCAGTTCGGAGGGAAGGAGCCAGATTGTGCATTTTTTAATAATGTAAATGGATTGTGAAAAAGACTTAAAAGTGTCCCTCATAGAATCACATACTCTTTAGCACTATCCATGAAACAATTCTTATCATAGGGACAGAGTAAGTTATGCTGGAGACAGTGTCAGTGGTGTTCACTGAGAATTCATTAGCAAAGGACAGGTCAGCAGCTCATGACAGTTATGGAAGAAGCTAGAACTTCATAATGAAATTTCTAAGGAAGGTCTAAGGAAAATGTAGCACAGGGGATAAATATAAATAATGGTGTATATAATGATCACAGTTCCTCCAAATATACATACACATGCACATTGCTATCTTTATGAAGGTTAAGCTAGGGCAAGAAGACTGACCCTTTTGCTGTTGAGTCATATGAAGGGGAAAAAAAGGAAGAATAATATCTGAGAAATATATAAAAAAAATCTTTAGAATTTTCCTTACACAAAGGTCCTCATCAGCTTACAGTGACTATTCTCTTCAGTTTATTTCCTTCTTTCCCTGCTTATCATCAGTACAGGAAAGGAAGATAGCACTAAAATTCTCATCAGACATTTGGAAACAGAGTAATCAGAACTGATTTTAAAAGTTGATATTAGCAGGTATTTATGCAACTTATTGAGTAATAACTGCATTGCTTATCCTGAAGCACTGTTAGGTAATAACTAAAACTGGGAGGGGGAAAGGGAAGGAGTAAGAGAGGAGGAAAGGATGGGTTTGAGAACAGGGGATGGAGAGGAAGGGCAGAGAAATGGCATGAAGATAGAATAGCAGTTTCCAGTTCAGCTATCTCTTTTCAAACTGTTTACTAGTACAGGTACTCTTTGAAGTCAGTCCACTCTCTTGTGTCTTTTCTCTGCTGGTGGACAGATGATAGATTTGTCACTGTGCCCTCACACCAACTGCATCCAGCTGGTTCTCTTTCCAAATGACCTCCTAGCTGTGCCTATTTGCTGTGTATTCCTAGTCCCTTGATGTTCCATTTATTCAGTCCTGTCATCTTCTCCTAATGTAAAGCTTGTGCTCTCCTGGCAGGGGATGTCAGCATCAAAAATCTCTTTCTCTAAAGCATGACCAGTTGAATTTGTACTACCATTGCCCTTGCAGATGCAGTAAACCCATTCCATTTGTTACTCTCATTTTTCATAATCGTGTGTGATTTGAATATCATGATTAAGCATGAAATTTTGTTAAGAATATTTATAACCAACAGAGTCAATAGTTCTGTGAAACAAAATGTTCTGCTGGCTCTCATCACAAAATCTGTATGGGTAGCAGAGACAACTGTAATCCCCTACTGAAGTTCTTACTATTCAGGTGACAATAAAATTCCTATCAACTAAGTGAGACAGGCTTTGTTTCATGCTCTTTTATGCAAGCTTCAGAGTAGGATTTTGGGATGAAGCATTTCAGACCATATTGTTTCAAAATCCTTTTTAAGATGCAAAAGTATAGAGTTTTAGTCTGCAGTTTTAGTTAAAAATCATTGCATTATAAGGTAGAGATAAATACAAATTCAGATGAACTACAAAATATCTTAAAGACTGAAAAATGCTAAGCAATGGATAAGTATATATAGACTGAAAAAAAGTGTCTGATTAAAATCTTAATATGAAATGTTTATTTTCATAACCTTAGAGGGCTCTAATTAATCTGAAATGTTGAATAAAAGCTTTGATAAAACAAAATTATTACAAGATGTGAATGCTGCTAGACACAAGGTAAGCAAGATAAGATGGTAGATGCAAAAAGAAATATTTAATGTAAAAATGCCCACAAAGGTATTCAACAGAAAGTGGTGGTACAGAGCAGTGAGATTATGGACCACAGAAAATTTTTTTGTGCAGTCATTCTGAGAAAAAAAAACAAACAAACCTATATACATAACAGAGATTATTTATGCTGCTAGCATCACACCAGAAAAAAATATAACATCCCACCAAAAAAAAAAAAAAGAGACCAGATTCTTCTTAATTTCAGTGGCTTTTTCAGCAAAAAATACTGAAAATATCCAAGAAGTTAAAATTCTGCTACAAATGAAAGGATTAAGAATGTGTTTGGGGGGGGGGGGGTGGAGGTGGACGGAATCAGTGGAATAGGCCCCTTTTATTTTATTTTCCATTTTTGAAAGGGGTGGGGTTTTTTTCAGTCAAAAGTATTAAAGTATAAATTTATTAATAATATAAGAATCTTGTTCTGGTTTTTTTCCTTCAGCTTTGGAGAAAAATTGCTTCTGAGCTAATTTGGCCAAGAAATCCAGCTCACTTCTGAATTAGCATAAACACTGTGGAGACAGAATATGACTTTAAGGTTCTGTCTACATTCTAAAAAGATGATCAGGAATTGTTCTCCAGTCCTGAGGCCAAGTGGCAGAGGATGACTACATCCACATAGAGTAGTATGTTGCTTCTCGTCTGGACCCTTTAGGGACTTCTGTGGTTTTTTGGAGTGTACATAACTTTGTATGTTGTGTTTGGTTCCCATCATCTGAATTATCTGTATTATGCTTTGGTTCACCAAAATGATGTTTTCATGGCATGATACTGAAGATATTCATTATATGTTCTAGAGCATAGCCAAAAGACACATGGAGGTGTTTGAGGGACCAAACTTTGATCACAAAATGGGCTTTTTTTTTTTCTCTATTATATGTTTACTCTGTCATCATGGTCATCATGCCAGTTTCAAGGTTACATGGACATAATTATTATATTAGAAATGTTCCTGTGAATGTTCCTCCTCTTTCATTTTTCATGCAATTAAGCTTCTAATTTCAGAGCACATATGAAGCTAAAATCTACTTGAAGTATTTAAGATACTGTGTTTGGTATTTAATTTTCCTGCCAGTTTCTTCTGTCTCCTAAATGACTGAGAATCTATTAAAGAGTTTATCACTATTTTACCATCAAATCACATTAATGTGTGTCAATTTATTGTGAAGAAAGCGGTTAGTTTCTTCTGATAACCTGTGATCACTTCTGCAGAACATAACAGAAAAACAATATTGTTTGACTCATTTCCTGTTTCATTGATTTTTATAAAAGGCAGAGTCCAGTGCTTTTCTACTACATCTCATTTGTCTCTAATTTCTTGGAGAACTTAAAAAAAACCAACACAAAACCAACACCTCATCTAATTAATTCTGTTACATTTCCACATTTGTTTTCACTCAGGTTCCAATGTAGAAATAATCTATCTGAATAGGCTTTACATAACTGTCACGGTGGACATTTCAATTTGGTTTTGTTGCAAAAAGGATACCATATAGATGAACATACAAGTAAGGATACCATATATATGAACATACAAGTGACCAGAATATTTAGCCAAATTTTGACCTCAGGTACATACAGAAACCTGTGACTCAATTGTTCTGTGCTTTCCCCTTCCTTGTGGAATTGCTGCTGCAGAGCTGTGGCAGCCACTACATTAAGTAATATTAGATGTTTTCAGTGATGAAGTGATAAGGAGCAGAACAAAACTCAGTGAGAGAAATAATAGATAGATGAATAGTGATGTCACTCATGTGACATCTGAGGTCTGAGTACTGTGGCTTGGCTTTAAGCCAGTATACTTCTACATGCATGCTATTTTCATAATTTTTCACATTTTCAAAAAAGAAGAGGTCTCTGTTACTTTGATCAAGCTGTTCAACAAAAGCCATAGACCTTACCCTAACTTCAACAATATGCACATGATTTCTGTTTGAGACGTAGCACTAGGTAGGAAGCCTTCTTGATTTTACCTACACTGTAGGGTAGGTGCCCTCCCTGCCATGACCCCCAAGCCTAGTTTCCTGATTGCCTGAATCAAGGGACTTTGCTGGAGTACATCTTAAATATCTTTCTCCTTTTTCTGCTTGCTAGGGTTTCTTCAAAGAGAAATGTGAGTAGCTAGGGTTATGGTGCTCCTTCTGTTCCAACATACATCAAAAATAGGATATTTTTATTTCTTTTTAGGATAGTACTGTAATCAATATATATTGTTTATGTGAAATTTCATTTCCAGACAATACAATCTTAAACACTACAAGGGACAGAGCCAGCTCAAGGATTCTCAGTGGTACAAGAGAAATGGCTTCCACTCCCTCACTCCAGCAATGAGGAATGGGGCCAGGCCAGGAGCTGGGCAACTTCTGGCAGCAAAAAAGGGGATGGAAGGATTCCTTCAAGAGGCCGTGGTTCTTGATGTCTTCATTGAGATAGCAAAGAACCAAAGTCAAACCCTAAATATATCTGCCCTATAAACCAAAGCTTGACTTTGCAGCAAACAAACTGGCTAAGTTCTTGGCATAGGCAAAATATACCGTTTTGTATTACTTCCTTCAAAAGAAGGAGAAAAGCAAACAGTTATCTCAGATAAACAAATGTTAATACCATGCTTCTGAATAAAATATCACCTCACTTTTATCAGAAGTCATATGACTGAGTGAAAAATGAAAACAAAGATTTTACAGGAAAATATGTCAGAGGAGCTCCACTTTTAATCAACAGTTACTTTAACTTTGAGCCATTAACCACCCTTTGAACATGGTAGCTGTGTAAGTTTTCCACTCATCTTGTCATCTATCCATGCCTCACCAGATTGTCAAGAAGGATGTTGTTGGAGACTTTGTATTGCTAAAATCAAAGGACTTCTACAGCTCTCCCCTCATCCACTGAGCAAGTTACTTCATCACGTAAAGCAGTCACATTGGTTAAACGTGATTTCCCCAAGCAAAGCCACCTCAATAAACGGTAATTCATACCAAATATACACATATGCCAACTATGTTGAAGTCCATGACTTATGTAAAAAATTACCTAAAATAAATGCCAGATTAAATCCCATATGTCTACAGTCTTACAAATAACTGAGATAAACCTTAAAATAAAGAAATATGGTTAAATCCAAACCAGTTTAAGAAATTTAAAGGAAAGATATAGATTCAAGTGGGTGTCTTGAAAATACTTTTATGTACTCAAATTAAAGATTAGTTTGTCTTTGAACTAAAAGTCACCTGATTTTTGAGTGCTCAGACTGTTGTCAATATCCTGACACTGAGTGGCCATATTTAAAAATGGATATTAAGAGTTTGATGTGAGTCTGTTTGCTGAAGAAAGATGTGTTTCCCTTCTGTCTTATTTTGTAAATAAAGTCTAATTTGCCTACAGCTTCTCAGCTGCCATGTTAATCTGTTCCATGTGATTTTACTGGTGTATAATAGGTGGAAAAAAATCCCCCTATCATAGGTTTCCATGGAGATCTAATTCTTGTTCCAAAGTATTTTAGTTCTTTGCTTCAGTTGCTTTAAAAGTGCTAGTTAACTTATTGTGAAAGAGGTTATCTATTACTGAAAAATATTCAGCCCAATACTGAGAAGTGAAATCCAGACAAGCCATTTAGAGTATTTACTTTTATATTTAAGGGGGTAATTCTGTGAGTTGCTTGCTATGATCTTTTAATACAGAAATACAATTGTACTTCAAAGAACTTTCATATTCATGCATGTTTCAGATTCATGAATAAGGGATAGTGATTTGATAAAATATATTTTATACTGCAAGCAACAAAAAAATTTATGACTTAACTAATTTTTCTTCTGTTTGAAGAGAATACTAAAACATTGCTCACAAATAAATCAGAAATTACAGCACACAGTCATCTTGTTGCCCCACCAAATTTTGACACTGCCTTCAGTTCATGGATAACAAATAGTGTGTACAGAGAACAGATATCAATATGACTTCTTATTTATATTCCTCCTTTCAGCATAGTACACAGTGTCAGGGTATGAGTTTCAGCTCCTTTATGGATTTTCATAGTTTCAGAGCAGTGCTGAGATTAAGACAGCTAGAGAACAAACGTCAATGCCAACATTAACATCCAGTCACTAACAGCCAGCCCAGCTTTCAGCTGGCATCATGTCACATAGCGTAAGTGTCATCATTTCTGTCCCAAAACCAGTATCCCCAACAGAGTAAGAACGAATGGACTAACAGAGCAGCACAGCATAACATAGCATAGCATAGTGTAGCATGGCATAGCTTAGCATTGAACAGAATATAATAGAAGGTTTCTGCTAGTAATTTTCAGTTGCTGTTTTACTTTGCCTCTTGTTTCTCAGGCTAACTAGAAGAAGATCCAGTTCAGATCACTGATACCAACTGCCTTATTACCAATTACTGACAACTTCTGGAAAATAAGACCCAAGTGCAAGGAGGATGAATATTACAATAGATAAAATCTTTCCTTGCAGTAATTAACTACAGTTACATCTGCAGCAACTGTTTGACAGGCATCCTGTCAACACTAATGTTTACTTTTCCCCCCGAAGATTTTTTTTTTCCTGCAAAAATTTAGAAAATCAGTACTTAGAATTGTTAGTTCAAAACCTAATGTTACAGTAACGAGCATCAACACTGCCATGATGTCAGCAGCAGTTCTGTTTCTTTCTGTCAGAGGCAAGATAGATTAAATGTTTCTGTGATGAAATAAATGGAAGTGACTCCAGTTATAATAGTCCCTAATGATAAGTTTGGTGATGTGGAAAACATCAGATTTCAAACCACTTTCAAGTAAATAAGAATATTTGGATTAGTTGAACGTGTATTGGTAAGAACAATATCCTAATTGTTAAGAGAATTGCAATTGTATTTCTTCTGTAAAATGAGATAGGTTTGAATCTTGCAGACTTTGTTTCTAGGATGACCTTTTTCCACTTGGATCTGAAAAACACCATTCAGAAAGAAACTGTTTAGTTCATATTCCATTATCTCAGAGATCATGCCTGTGAAAATTTCCACACTCAACATAGAATTCAAACACTTGTTTTCCCTGATAGGAATCTTGCCAGATATCGGGGCTTTTTCCTAGAAGTCCTTTGTGGGTTCAGGGAGATTATGCACCATTTATTTTCTTGCAGCAGAACAAGGTTTGGCTGGGGGGTTGACTTGACCAATATTTGTCATCAATCAGTTTTTTATTTGAAACCCTGAGAAGTGACTATCTACAAAGGACTGAATTGTGACTTAGGTGGGTACAATGCCTAAATGTATCCAGTCAATTTACGTGTCTGAGTTAAAAGCTAATCTCTCTATGGAGAGCAATAAGTTACCTCAGAGTGAAATGAAATGTGTAACTGTGGTATTTCAACTATCTCACTAAACAGTATGACAAGTGCACCCAGAGGTACACCTTTGCTGCTCCATAGGTTAAGCACCCCAGAAGGAGGTCTGTGAGCACTGCAAGCTCACACAATCTGGTGTGAACCTCATACGGAGCTTGGACATGATCATATATGTGTCTAGAGGTCAGACTCAATCAGAAGATCTGAGTCCTGAAGTTTAGGTCTCAATCACTGTGAGGAAATGTTTCAAATTTGACAAATTTAAACATAACTGGTTGTTTTGGTTTTGGTTGTGGGGTTGTTTTTTTTTTTGGGTGGGGGTGTTTGTTACATTCTTTTTGTTTTGTTGTGGGTTTGTTTCTTTGCTTGTTTTTAATGCAGAGAAAGACAGACAGATTTAAGTAAGGTATAGGAGGACTGCTGTAGATACCTATTGAGATACACTAAAAAAGTTTTGTAGAAGACCATAGACAGCTTCTGAATGCTTTGTAGCTAGTTATTCAGTATTACTACTGACTTCTTTTCAAGATCATCATCTTTACTCAATGATGTTATTTATTTACATTCAAGAATATTAGAAAAAGTATTTCAGCAGCAAGCAACAGTCTTTAGTCATTAATTAGGTAAGATAAGATTGTATCACCAGTTGTATCAGCATAACAGACATTTGCTGAAAGATTTATGGCTCTATCTACTGTATAACTTTTAAGGCTTGCTCACAAAAATATCTATGCCCCTCACAATTTAAACATATTCAATTTCCCTTTCTTAAAAAAGTATGATAACAACAACAAAAAGCTTGTTTGTTTGGGTTTTTTACACACAGAAAACAAAAGCGCAGAAAAGTTTAGGCTCCTGAAAGTTTGTGTGAAGCATGTGTGAAGCTGAAACACTAAGCATTTCAAGAAGAAATTTCTTCATGGGAGCTAGGTAAAATCCTTTGAAATCTCACTAAGTTTGTACCTGCACTGTTAACTGCTCATATACCTTCAATGTGTATTAAGGGTAAAATATTTAGGTGCACCTAATAAATGTCAGGGAGATGTTTGTATTTTAGAATCTAATTAATGTTAAAATATAGTCCTAAATGAAGTAAAAAAGATTACATGAGAACTGTGCAAAATTTCCCAGATGGATAATATCTATGTAAATGCTTTTGCTGTTTTTTTCTTCCCCAAAATGTGATTTTTAAAATGCCTAAGTTTAACAATAAAAGAAGATAGACAGAAAACACTATATTAACTCATGATTTATGATGTAGTACCAGGGCCATGCTGTAACTACCCTTTATAGCATCAGAGTATCACCCTAAGAACTCTAGGACAGGTGGAGGAGTCAGTAAAGATTCATGGAAAGAAGAGGAAATTATGGATGAAAAAAATGTTAGTTTGTCATTTAGCAGATTTTGGTAGCGTCTAAATGCCAACAGATGTGGTGAATGGATCATGTTGCTCATTGCCTGCAGTTCCATTGGTAAGTGACCTTTCAACTTAAAAAAGTGAAAACAAGAATTGAATTTTCTGAAGTACATGAATATGGGAAATATAAAAAAAAAAAAAAAAAAAGGTTCTCCGTTTTGCTGCTGCTTCTTTTTTGGTGAGACTGTCGCAGTACTTCTTGCCCTGAAGAAATCATGTTCTTTTATGTAGGCTTCTTTCCCTAAGAATAGTATAGCCTTGGAGATTTAGGGATCTGCTCTGGGGAAAAGCCTACCTGTGGTTTTGTATTGAATCTGCCAAGGTCTTTTTCCAGAAAAGACAGTGACATAGTCTACATCTGAGGAACTGGTAGTGATCCAAGTATCCTTGCTATGTCAAACCTTAAAGATTACAATGTCACTGTGTCTACCATTGCAATTGTTCACACTGCTTCTATCATACAGCAACACTTCTAATTTGTGATTACACTTTTAAAAATGTTCACTTCTTAATTGCTCTTTTAATACTATAGTGTTGCAAAAGCACAATATAGTGGATTTAAAGCACTTTGTCATTTTGACACACTTGCATCTCATATCTCCATCCTTTATGGATGTCATATAACTTCTCACAATTCCAATTGTTTTAAAAAGTAATTTTTAGCTTTTCTCAAATGAAGAAGTTTCCAATACTATGTTCTTGCATTGTAAAACAAAAACAAAAGCAACATTTTATGGTGTCAATATACTTTTAATGAAGTAGTTGTAAATTACTGTAATGTAGTATATTGTGAATCATCCTGTCAGAAACAGCTTTGATGTGTCTCCAAAATAAGAATCAAATTTCAATATCATAAATATGTTTTGCATTGGTCATCATCCTATATGACACTATTTTAAAAGACGAAAGTGCATCATTCTCCCCTAAAATCCTGCTTTGACCCATTTGCAATATTAATAACTATTTTGTTTTCAAGATGCCAGGTGTTATTGATGAGAACTTAATATACACTTATGCTGTATATTTAACAGTATTTCTTCTGAAGATGAGTAAACTGCTGAAGATCAATACCTTGAAAGTAAACTTTATTCAATGTCCTGTCATCTCTGATCTCTGCCTTTCCTTGTAGCAGATAGGTAGACCTTTCCTATTACTGGGAAACTTTTTATGCCAACCTCATAATGAAGTTTTTACTTCCATCACAAATCTTGTTGGAAGCCATAATTCTTCATCCATTTTTTCTAAGAAGCTGGTCATCACAGCAATTTATCACCCAAACTGAATACTAAATATGGAAAAACATTTCTGTGGCTCATGATTTTTTTTTTTTTCCCCCAATAAAATTAATGCTGCTAGGACTGTGCAGTGATCAGCATAAAAAGTTCATGTTTCCAAGGAGGTCATCTATGAACTACAAGGATAGGGACTAGGTGATCTTTTGAGCTCACTTCAGGTCCTATAATCTGTAATTCTGTGTTTTCAAACTAGAATAGGAAATAGCCTGAAGAAGGTTGTCTAGTCAATCCTCTAACAAAAGCCCAGTTTTTATAACTTTTGAAGGGCATATATAAAAATATTAGGAAAAGGGTTACTGTATACAGATTTTCAGACTTTTTAATACTTTCTCAAATTGTCCTTAGCTCTTTGGCTAAGTTCACATGGCAATTTGAAATATAAAATTTACGTCTATAGTGACACTGAGAGAGGTGTCAGGACTTTTTCATCTTGATCAAGTGCTTTTTCAGCATATAGATAATTTCCTCAAAAACTGATATGAAATGGGAACAAAAAGTCAGGATGAATGATCCAAATGAAAAAAATACAAAGAATGAATGAAGAAAAGAATAAAAAGGGGAGATGAGTTAAATCAATGTATCATATTTTAAAGTGCTAACATTGTAGAGTATAATTAAGTTTTAGTGTTTTGCCTCATGCTAAGGATGCTTTTCAGTTTTTCACTACAGCCTTCCTGCAGGTATCAACTCGGATCTGAGATGACAATTTCTAATGTTATACTTTTTCATGATATTGAAATACCATTGGTGAGAGATCATAACAGAGAAAAGAGTCTGCAAAAATGAGTGGCAATACTACTGATAAGGTCAGATAATAAATTAAAAGTTCAGAAATCCCTGTGGTATCATTCAAATTAATTGAGAAATGACTGAAAAGCATAGTTCTAGTGCAGTTACCCACTAGTTAGAGGGGAAAGAAGTGACAAGTAGGCTGAGGCATTTAAACCAGAAAATATATCTTTACAGCAAACCTATCAAAAGTAAATTCTCATGACACAAGGTTAAAGTTCTTTATGGCCAAAAGTCTGGTTTCAATTGACTTGGAGAAAACTAGTGATGCATAGTAGGCTCAGGAAATTCAGTTCAACAATATATTCACATTAGTCCAGTGGATATCTTGTTATAATACCTCAAACAGTTTTAGTAGTGCTGGTTCCTCAGTAAAGAAAGGTTACATCAACTTCTGTGTAGGTTAAACATGAACAAAAGGGAGTGAAATGTCTAACTTGTTAATGCCACCACAGTATTATGTGTTTACATTTAAAATCAATATTTTCTTTTACATCATACTGTAGGTGACATATTCTTGGCAGTTAAACCTGTCAATATGGTAGATGTCCTTGTAAATGAATAATGTGAATAAGAACTTTTTTTTTAAGCTTTTGGTTTTCTAAAAATGCTGGTATAGTTTTATTAATTTATAGAATGGAATTGCTTCTCATGAAGGGTGTCCCCTTTTAGCCCGGTCTCCTGTATTACAAGGAAACGACATGAAGGTCAAAGCAAAACAAAGCAACCAGCTTTCTTCTATGATCATTTTTTTCTCAAAACCAAAATAAACCAACCAAACTCACCCACCCCCCAACAAACAAATCTTCCCCATCAAAATGCCAATACCCGAGAAAAGGCTGGGTTATAAACATTATTGCATATAGCAATACTTATGCACATAGCATATATATATGCCTGAAAGCTCAAAATGTTCCTAGTGAGGTTTTATTCTGCTGCAACATTACGAACAATAGAAAAATACAGGGGTTGCTGCAGTGCTTATAGTTACTCTTCCATAACTCCTGGTTCTATGCAGCGTTTAGTAACTTTTATTACATCTCAAAAACTCTTTTTCTCTGATCTAAAAAACTGATCTCATCCAGCAAAAATGAGAGCTATGACACCTTAAAAAATATGAAGATAACATTAACATTGAGAGAACAATATTGACAGAGTGTGTGGAGGTGATTATTTTACAACAGTATTTCCTTCTGTTCCAATTGACAGTATGTAAGTCTTTAAGGGGTATAGGTTAAAATTACGTGAAACAAGGCCATATCTGTTTTATTTAGGGTTTTAAATGCAAAGACATACATATATATATATATATATATAAAGTCTCTTTTCCTGTTAAATTTTTCAAATAGTTTAGTTTCTCTTGGTTTCTCTAGTATAGTGGTACGACTAAGATCCTCCTGCAGTATATTTTTTTAAAAAATAGTAAATTCCTATTTAACTTGAACCTTTTATTTTCTAATTTTTAAAGATTTTATGCTTCTTTTCTTTACCTTCCTGCATGCCTTCATGACACTCTTAAGAAATTATTATTCTGAAGATTCTATTCAATTGCATATGTTTTAGAATAACAGTTTTGCATCTGCCTTATTTCTTAAGGAAAAAAAAGTTTAGAGAATTCTGAAAATAATGAAAAAAAAAAAGATGTTTTCCATCGAACCTGTCAGTTTTAGGGTGCTTTGAATAACTCTTAATTTCAGTCTAAATGATTGACTTTACATCATACTCTAGGTGACATTTTCTTGGCAGAGCTATATATTCCAAAAGGTTTCAGAAAGCATAAACATATGCAAGATGATAAACTGATGTCGGTTTTCCCCCCTATATTGTATGTAACTAATAATTATTTGTTTAAAGCTTAGAGATACTTTCTCAAAACATTTGTCTAGCATCCACAAGTCTGTACTTTACACAGAGACTTATGTATGGACCAGAGATTATATCTTTGTATTGAATACCTCTTCTCTTTCTTGCATTGCTTCCTGTTTATTCAAAATCTTTTTATCAAAAGTTACAGTTTTGAGGAAGGCTATACAGTGGTATTCATAGAAACACTTCTGGAAGTCACAAAATAATAACTTTTTAAAAGAGTCCATGCATCTGACTCACAAATTGTTTAAGAAAGTACCTATAGTCCTGAAATCAAGCGGAAAATCACAAAGTTCAAGTTCTTGAATTTACACAACTGTATGAACTGGACAACTAAATACTGCAATGTGTATTAAGGACTGATTTTGGACAGCTCTACAGATTAAATACTTGATTGTTAAAAATGCCACTTCTTCATTTAGGCTGATTTTGCGTCCTTAAGATAGACAAGAGTTTCAAGAACTCTTGAAAAATCTGAATGATTCACACTTAAAAAAAAAAATTGTTCATCTCACCTTGCTCTTTTCCCTTGTCAGTATGTGAAAGGAGCTTCCCCTACTGTCAGTATTGCAAAAAAAAAAAACAACAAAAAACCAAAAAACCAGAACAAAGCAAAATAATCTAAATTAAAAATCTTCATGTGAGGCAAAAACCCCCAAATTATGTTCTCAGGAGAAGCAGAAAGATACTTCCCTGAGGCACAAAGTGGCCATCATATATCAGACATCAAGATAAAGACAAACTATGATTATGAAATTTAATACAATGCTAGCAAATATTGTCTGACCTATTATGAATAATATTTGAATATAAGCAAGTACTTTGAAAAATAACATGATTGAATGGTAGGATGGTGCTTGCAACAAAAGCAAATCCTGCCTTCCTTTCTATGAAACTGAGGATAGTTGTGCTTATGGATCTAACTGAATATGTTTCACCTTGTAGTTTTCTTCTGTTGTTTACATTATTATCATCACATAGAAGAAATATGGAACCAGTCCATCTGAAGTGTCTACATTTTTCTTTATTATACATACTATTTTCTACAGGCAGTGGCTAAATATTTCCATCTTTCCTGGATTTTTAATTTTTACCATGTCAAAAGTTTAAAACCATCTAACCTTACAGAACCAAAGGGGAAAAGTCATAAAATAAAATTAAATGTGACCATTCTACTAAAACTAATTTACTACTAATTTATTATTTATTAAAACTACAACACAGTCATTTTACCCAATCAGTAAGTCTGACTGTCTTGTTTCTGAACATTTAAAGAACTAAAACTTTTCTTCTACAACATTCATGCTTTGCACAGCTTAGAACAAGTCTAAGAGAAATGGCAGCAGAAGAATAAAAGTTTCTAAAAACAATTAGCTTATTTCTTCACTAACTAAGCAATATCCAAAGACATCTGTTCAAACTTCAGAAGACTTCACTGAGGTAGAATTGATTCATAGAAAAACTTATTAAAATTTAATTGATTTATTTGTCCTTATCTTTGATAAAAATAAAATGTCTATGTCTGGAATAATTTTATATTGTTAGACTTGACATTTGCCTCCTGCAACAAGTATGCCTTAAAATGACTTCATGCAGCAACCCTGCTACTGAAGTGCATCATGTTACGAATTCTTTGCTCCACTTTCATGTATGTGAGAAGAATTTCAAATTTTATTATCTTCACATAAATTGTTTCATATTATCTCAGACAGGAGGAAAACAGAATGTGAGAATGGTTGGAAGAAAATTGAACTGGAAAACTAAGTATCAATTTTGCTACCTTATTTACAAAGACACATCACATGACAAAAATATTTTTGAGATAAATATTACAAGTAATAGTTGACAGACAAAATAAAGTGACGTGGGTTTATCTAATCCAATCTAATTTAATCTAACATCTAATTAGTGGAAGAAGACAAAACTTGGAAAAGAAGCAATCCCACGACTAAAGAACATGTGATCAATTGTCCTGTAAAAGTGGGGATGAGGAGCTGAGGAAACCAGTTTATATCACAATCCTAACATATAAATGACTTAATTATGATGAATCTCTATGATGAAAGTTAACCACATTTCACTTTTTGAAAAACAGTGTTAAAAGTTATATTACAGTATAGTATACAACAAAGAGTTGTTCAAGGTTTCCTTTTCTTGTCCTTTCTTCCCACTCTCTCAGAAAAAGTATGTTTTAAATAAAGTAAATTATAATTTCTAAAAGTCTTACAAGTTCCTTGAGGTCCCAGGGAGTGCTCCGTTGACCAGAACTACATTCACAGTGGACTCTAACCTACTGCAGTGTAAGCTCATCCTTGGGTGCACTATTGCTTTTAGCTTCAGAAGGCCTCATGGGACTGATTCAGCAACCATCTGTTAGTATATTACAGAAGCTTACTTCTTTGAATTGGATAATTAAGACTCTCTAAAAAGTCTTTGGTTCTAACTCTTATATCTTAAGATGCCAATAGAATTTTGTGGCCAAAATCAATGGTAATTGGACCAAAACCTGAGAAGCTGGTGGTTGTTTTCTTGTACTTTTCTTGGGAACTGTACTTTAGGAGGCTAGTTCTTTGCTTTCAATAACAGGTGTTAATAGTATCAATGATGGAGGTGTCTACAGATCTTGTTTTTCTTCTGTGTGTGGAGAACAGACAGAAAAACTTTTTCTTTAAAAAATACCATAAAAAATTGGCTGGACTTATACTGTCTTGGTTTTCCTCTAATAGTGGATATGAATGTTTCAAAACTCGAGAAGGAATACATGAAAACTGTAACTTTTTTAAAGTCTATGTTCCAAGATCAGTTCTGTTTATACTTTGATTCCAATTTATATTTTAGTCCAATTTTGGTTCAATTACTATTAGGTCTCAATTAGGTAAAGATAGTTTGAAAAAATTAATAGGAGCTGTCATTTTCCTGATACAGAAAATAAGATGTTATCTTCCTTTAAAGTTATATGTGTCTTATTTTCCTTTATGTCTATATACTCCCAGAAAGCCTGATTCTTTAACATTTCTGATTCAGAGAATTTCAAAGAATTTCTTCTGCCCCATTGCAATCCATTGATTATACTGCCCATATAAAAATAAAAGAACATTGCATAAATGACAGAAATTTATTGGTTATTGAAACATTTAGAGAGGAAAAAAACTGTGTTGAATATGTTTATGTGTGAACCCCATCATGACTTATACTGAATTTCAATAGAAATTCAAATGGCATGATAAAGAAAACAAGGCGATAACATTTTCAGCCCTGAGCAACAGGAACAAGTGAAACAAATCGACTATGGGGCAGGCATTTGTGAAATATGTAACTGATTATTTAAAAGAAAAACTATATCATAAACTCAGTTCAAGAGGGAAGAAAACATTAAGGACCTTTGACAAAAATCTAGAGGATGAGAAAACAAAGGATCTTCAACAGGCACAGGAAAGAGAAAGGGAAGAAAGAAAGAAAAAAAAAAATCACAGGGAATGGGAAAGGAAACCTAAGGCTTGTGTTTTGGGCCCTGAGATGAGAAAGCAGAAGTTCTTACATTCTCCCTGATTTATTTCTGCCATTATCCTAGAAGTGTTTATTATAGAATCACATAGACACACTTACAGAAATGGAAATGAATGTTTCTTAGAAATATTTTCAGCAGGTAAATGTCATGATTAATATACAGTACTACTAATAATATTGTCCTTTATGGCAATCAACCAGAAAAAAAGGCACCTTTTTTTATAAACATATGGTTTTGGATTATATTTACTAAAAAGCTGACAAAAGAAAAGTCAGCACTCGATAAATCAAATGTTAAATAACTATGGTTATTTAATACATTATAACTCACCTCAGAACAGTTCTGCATCCTGATTATGTTGATAATTCTCTTTTCTTTTTTTTTTTCATTTATTTTCTCTGCACTCAGCCCTTACAGGGGTTCCAGTGAAGCGTTTCACTCATTTGTAATTTTCATATTACTCCATATAACTTCTGTACTTGTGGTACTTTTCTGGAAGGTATCTGTTGCCTCATAGTTGAATCAAAACACCCTCAAAGCATGCACTTACTTAAATATTCCAACTGAATAATTTCCAGCTCACTAACAGAATTACTAACAAGTAGTTCCCACTATTAAATGCTTTATAGAATATTTTCTTTGGGATACTACAAATACATTCAAATACACTTAAACTTTTAACATATTAAAAATGGACAAGGTTTTCCTTAAATACAAACAGCTTCAAAGCAAAGGAAAAGAGAGCAATATGCCCAGGCGAAAAAAAGGCTACAGAAGAAAAAGTTTGGAGCAAATTATAAACGTGAATGGCCACAAACAGGCAGCAGTGGATTCCTCTGCTCTGCCAGCATCTGTTGGGAATATATTACTGAAATCGCTGCTTTTAGCAATGACTTCTGTAGGAGAGCACAAGAGAGAAAGGAGGCTGCATTGTGCTGGGAGGACTCAGCTAAACGCACTGCTTGAGACAGTAGTTAGAGCAGTCCTGTCATTTTCAGCCAAAACTGCGACTGTAGAAACAGATCTGCATATTAAGTCTCCCTCTCATTTTAAGTTTTTACGTTTCCCTTTCTTTTTAAAGCACTGTAAATCCTGAAGTATCCTGACTGGGTTAGGTAAGGTTGTCTTCATTTTTCCTCTCATTTTATTACGTACCCCTGCATAATGTCTCCAGTGCAGCTGTATCTCTGTCTACTTAAATGTTTGTAAATGTTCCCCTGCTCTCAAAACAAAAATAAAACCCAGAAAACCTGCAAGTCTTATTTTTTCCTTAAAAACAAAGCAATTTAAAAAAAAAAAAAAAAAAGTTCTGAGTTCCTCTAAATAGATATGCCTGGGAAATATCAGCCTGACAAAGCCAACATATTTTCTAAGAATATATATTTTTCCCCTCAATTTCATCAAGATTTGAAGAAAAATAAAAAAGTTATTTTGCTTTGAGATAGAGAATGCAGAATTTCAATAACTGTTCCTTCTCTTGAAAAAAATAAATAAAATTATTTGGAGAGTTACCAATGCAACTGATAATAGCTTCAGTTCTGTTTATAAATGAATTAAGTAGCTGCTTCTACACCCTTCAGTGCTATGCAAATGTGGTGCACTAGAAAAATTACAAAAAGGGCAAACTATGGGGTTTTTTCCTAATCTGGAAAAAAAAAAAAAAAATTCTTTCTTCATGTTCACCATTTTTCTTCTGTGTTTTTATAGTTATATGTCAAAAAAATTCTATGTAGGAAGGTAAATGAAACCTTTTAATAACAGTAATGTGAATAAATTACATGTCTGGTCTTTATTGTAATATAGATGCAATTAAATGTATGATAGTAATTATTCTGCATGTGTATTTCATTAGCTTACAAACTAATTACTCTGAATTTTAAATAGTAATTGAAATACTTTCAAATTTATCTTCATAAAACAGTAGTGAAACACACAGGAAAGTTGCTAAAAATTTTTTTTAAATACTATAATAAAGTAATCATTGCTTCTGGCCTTTTTTTTTTTTTTTTTAATCCTTTCAGTGTATATAACCTTGCTTTTGCAATTAGTCTTCCTATCATTACATGTAATGATTGAAATGTAATGGTTGACTGAAGAAAATGTCCTTTACAAAGAAATTTCTATAGGACTGACATTCTTTCTATACATATAAAAAATCACAATCAGGAGATATTTAAAGATTCTTTTTTAGATTAATTTTGATTTATTATTTAAGCGAGTTAAAAAAATAACTAGTATTGTTAATAAATTAATTTAGTTTTGATAAACTAAAGTAATAAAATTACTATAAGATTCTAAAAATAATTAAAAATATAAATATGTGTGTTAATAAGAAGCCAAAGTATTTAATGCTATTGTATTTTTAATATAGTAGTCGTTAGTACATAATATTCTGATATTGGATGTAAGCAGTTTTACTACCTGAATATTAAGGGCTGATATTGTACAGAATGTAAATATGAGTTAGTTTCTCTTGGCTATATATTTTAGAATAAGAGTTGTTTAAGATCAGAAGTTGCATGGTAAAGCCACAGTAAAGAGGTATTATTGGTCCTGTTGTTTTTGTGGTTTTGTTTTTGGTTTTTGTTTGTTTTTTTTTTATCTCCACAGACTATTCTTGCATGTTGTTTTAATTATCATATATCCAATATGGACATTTTTATGAATCTATATGAGAATATATATTGTGAGTTTGGAGTGAACTATTGTGTGAAACACTTAAAGACAACTGCTGAAAAGGCCTGTATACCCAACAGATTATTAAAATTGCAAACTTAGTTTTCCATTAACATTTTCTATTTTGGCATCTTAAAAAAGAGTGGAAGTTGATTTCAGCAGAACATCCTGTGGGGAAATTAGTTCATTTTGCTAAAGTATCTTAATAATTACAGTGACATCAAGGTTAATTGCTTAATCTGTATTGCCATAGTGCAGTCCTGTAGAAATCCCAACACAATCTGTTCTATAATTAGTGCCAGAATATCCATATATAGAACAAGCTGTAACTTAAATAAAAAAAGAATTGATATGATTAATAAATAAGATTTACAAAAGTGTGTGTGTTTGTGTGTGTGTGTGTGTATCTATATATATCTGAAGAAAGGGGGTAGATTTCAGAAAACAGATCTTTTAGAAACATGGTGTATTAAACCCTTGAGGAGATATAAACAGCTGAAGTAGAAAATAATTTCAAGCAAGAGGTTTTTTCTCCCTATTCTTTTTCCAGCTCCAGAATGTGATTGCCAGCCAACACCATTAGATTTGCATCGGTCCCATTTTCATAATGCAGTAGTAATCCAAATATGCTTAGCACCTAAATCAGTTGAAGAGAGTTTTGTCTGCAAAATGTAGCAATTAAGTTACAGAAAACATTCTTCTTTCATTTGAGTATATTCAAGTTGAAAGTATACACACTTTGTTTTCACTCTTCAGGGCAATTACTGTTTAGGTCCTTCATGTTTCTTCAAAATGTCAACAACTTGATTAACTCAGTTGAAAATGCAAAACTTAGAGATACATTTAAGTTGTGCATGAACAACCTAGTGGTGTCTAAGAATTTGTTATTTAAAACTAGTACTTAAGACCCAAACTGACTTTTGATTGCCATAGTAAATGTCATTAGTTGTCATATAGTAGTCACATATGAAACTTATGTAAAAATATTGTATTGTATGTTATTCTACAATGTCTGTACAATAAAAACATTGTATTGTACAATATTGTACAATATACACCTTCATTACATTATGTTCAGCATCTGAAGTTCTTAATGATGCTGAACCTAAAATGTCATAGTTGAACTGGTAGTTTATATTTCTGTTCTCAGTATTCCTTTACATGCACAAAGTGGGCCTTAGTTGATAGAGATAACAAGGTTCCACCAAGTCAATGGAAGTGTACTAATTCATAGCAAGTAACACCCTGGCTGTTATCTTCCTTTTCAGGAATGCTGAACAAGTTCACCAAGATCAACCATGTATATTAGAGACTCCCTCAGAAGTGATATCAGAGTCATCTGGGAAAGGAACACATCACATCAAATCTCTCACCTCTTCAACAATATTGCATTGGGAGGGAGGAAAAAAAAAAAAAAGTGTGTTTAACATAAAAAAATAAGAGTTTTGGCCATGAGATTATTCTTTCTTTTTCTTCATACTGAGTTTCTCCCATCTGGCATTCCTGTCCCATTTCATTGCATCCATTTCATTGATTTTCCACTTTCTGCAGTTTATGTTTCTACATGCATTTTCTTTATATATTCCTAGATAC
This sequence comes from Astur gentilis, assembly GCF_929443795.1. NCBI lineage: Eukaryota > Metazoa > Chordata > Aves > Accipitriformes > Accipitridae > Astur > Astur gentilis. Next base: position 20,090,312 of record NC_064890.1, on the reverse strand, counting down.
TTCTCCATTTATGTTTTATTATTTTACATGCTAATACTCTATTTATTATGCAGTAGTTCTTTTGTGTATTTTCTCCATAGGACCTGTTTCTGAATGCCCTAAATGCACAGTAATTGTTTTCTCCATGCTACTACCAGAAACTGATAGACTTACTATGCTCTGCTTGTCCCATGTCAGAAACAAGGTGGTCAGAGTTTATAAAGTAATTGTGCATATTCTTCTACTTCATCTTTGGGGTTAATTTCAATAATCCTGCTTATTACTGAGTTTACAGATTTGTATTACATTGACACACTTCATTAGTGTATGATCCTGTGCGGATTTATTGACTGTTCAAATTCTGAAGATATGCCATACTGAGGGACAATGTGGGACCCCTGATAACTCAGGATGACACAGTGGTTCCCCTCCTGCTCTCTGCTCCTTTTTGGAAACTGTGGGTTCATTTGCACATTACTGCTTCATATTAGTCATCAGTTTTTGCTGAATACTTATTTACATCCAAGGCAGAAGCTGTGAGTTACTCTGCATTTGCTAACATGGTTTTCAAATAACCAGTATCTGGAGACAGAAACCAGCAACTGGATCTGTAATAGTCAGCTATACAATTGGTCTTATTTTCAGAAGAGTTATAAAGAGAAGTTTTAAGGCATTCACTATGTATGTAGCAATACACAAAAGAAATTCTGCTTTTAATGACCTTTAAAGAAAAAGAAGGTTCTACAGATTATATCTATCCCATTTTTACAGAAATTGGGACAAGTAAATCACAGCCAGCACTAATCTCAAATATGCACCTCTGAAAAATATGGCAATGGAACAAAACATGTTCTATCATCTTTTATTGTGTTATGTACAGCTGAACTGAAACATAGAGCCTGTACCCTTGAAAATATACACTTCTTATACATCTTAAGATATACATTCCATTACCAAAGTTAAGCCCATCACTCAAATGTTGATATCACTGTGATAAAGCCCAATGATGGTTTGACTGCTTTAGATACTACAACTTCTACTTTGAGGGAGTTGAGGAGGCAAATTAACCCTGATTTTACAAAGGGGAGAAATCTGTCCTTACTGCTCTCAAGTGCAATACTCTCCAAAGTGTAATCATTAAATATGGAAATGTCTCTAATGACACATACTTTGAATTATGCCATATTTAAATTTCCAAATATCATTTTCATCTGCCTTACCAGCCTCCATCCATCTATGTATCCATTTGAGTAATTTTGAAGGCATACACCTTTACATAATATAGATGCCACAGATAGATACTAGACATAGAAATGCTTTATGTTAGTACTTTTCAACCTGTAACTTTTAAAATAGACATTTTTTTAAAGCAGTAACTAAGACTACCACGAACGCAAAATTAAAATGTTCAAACCTTTAATTTTCCTGCATTTTTACTTAGTTAATGCCTCTTATTCAGTGTTTAATCATCTCCAGGGAAAGATGAATCAACTCTCCCACATCTTGCAGCAGTTTCCATTTAAATAGTTTCTCAGCTAAACACCAATTTAGTTTTGAATGTTCATACTACATGGTGGGAATTTATACGATTTACAGTGCATTTACCATAGTAGTTGAGACACTGTTCTTGAGAAATGTCATATGAATCTCTTTCACCTGAACAAAAATTCTGTTCTTTCAATTCCCTTTAAAAAGGTAGTTGCTAACGTGATAAGTTTATTTTGGCAGTCAAATTGCAATTAGTAACCTGCAATGTTATCAAAAAAGAAAGCTGAAACATAGCACAGCAGTTAAGTCCATACTTGCATGGAATTGCATCTTTCTTTTTTTTTTCCACACAAGTCAAAACAGTAACAACTTGCAAAAGACTGGGTGTCTTAGTAATGCCTTAAGCTTTCTAAAAAGCATGTTGTAATGTACTTGTAGCTGAATAATATTATTTGGTTCTCTATTTTCCTCTCCTTGTCACCACAGATACCACTTAGAAAAGTTTTATAGCTCATAAGATACTATCCTGGTTGAAATCAGGTAGCCACTAACAGGAAATCTACTTCTTAGCTTTGCAGATTGATTACTGCACTCTATTAAACTTTGTCATTTATTTTAAAAGTGCATGGAGCCATTTGATTTGTGTTCTCTTGCAAACCTCTTTAGTTTTCCTTCAAAAGATATACAGCAGAATCTAAGGTGAGATCTGGTTAAATGAGAATTAGACAGCTGATTCTAAAACTCTGCTAACAAGCTGACTTTTAGTTCAGTATTTCTAACTTTTGATAAGAAGTGCCCATCACAAGTAGGTAAGTTCTTTTGAACTGTGCAGTGTTGTGTGATTTCAGGTTTCAGTAAGAAACTGAGAAGAGAGAATATTTTTACTTATTTATTTTAAAAATACCAAGTATTGGATAATAAAAGTTTGATTATGTTTATACATGATACAAATCCATATTCATATTTAACTAGTACTGAGCAAATATTTTTTTCCAGAACTTTAAAGTACAACATTAAAGAATGTGTTTACAAGGTACCTCCTGTCATTTCCTCTGTGGAAGATATCTGCTGTTCAGCCTTAAAAGGTCACATAGTCTTGGCTTCAGTGACTTAATCAATATAGACTACATGGCTCTGCATCAGAATAAACAGCCACTGCTGCCTCTTCTTCTTTTCCAGATGAAGTACTGTGTTATTCCTGATGTCCTCTTGCATCTGGGTCAGGTCTTTTCCCACATTCATAGTCAGTGCTTTGGGTGACCAGAATGACTGTAATGACAAGGAGAACAGTGGAGCAATGTTAATGCAGTTGTATATGACTGGACAATCTCAGCAAAAATTGATCTTCCCATTACGCCTTTGAGTCCACTAATGTCATGTTGTTTTTTTAAAGAGACTTAAGCCTACTTGATAGACTTGTTCTCAGGTATTCCATTCCCATGTCAGAGGGAGTAAAGGGTGGGGTGACAAGCAACACCACTGACCATTGAACCGAAATTAATTAAACGATGAATGCCCTTTCAAGATAATCATCATACAATTATTTTGGCACATTTCTGAAGGTCTCCTACTCAATGCAGGACCATGTTCAGCGGGGTTTTGAATATCTCTAAGGATGGAGGCATTACAAACTCTCTGGGCAACCTGTTCCAGTGTTTGACCACTATCATAGTATAAGATTTTTTTCTTATGGTTGAGTGGAATTTTCTTGAATTTATGCCCATTAACTCTTGTCCTGTCACTGGATGTGACTGAGGAAAGTCTGGCTCCATCTTCTTTACTCCCTCCTATCAGAAATTTGTAGACATTTTTTTTCCTCTCTCTCTTTCATTCAGCCTTGCATGGGGTTTGGGGGGTGTGGGGTGGGGGGTGTGGAGTGGGTTGGTGGGTTTTTTGTTTGTTTGATTGATTGTTTGGGGTTTGGTTTTGGGTTTTTTTCCCTCTCATGTAGATTGCTCATGTTTTGGAATTAGTTTCTTAAGGTCAGAGAACAAAATCTAACACCACACTATAATTATTCAATTAGATAGCAATGGAAAAGAAAACATTTGAAGACAAATTTTAGATTTATTAATCACTATGTATTCATTTTGTTCATTGCATTACAGCTTTAAAAGATTAAAAATCTTCGTTCTGTATTCCTGATGGATTTGGGAATGTATTTAAAAGAGCCTGGCATTCTTAGTGTTCTGATAATTTTAAAAATTACCTTGACTGAATAGGGCACACATTTCTTTAAAAGCATGATGAAAAGTGAAAACTATAATTTAGACCTTTTCAGACCTATCTGTTGAGTAATGCACAATGTCTTTTGGGGTAATTGTTGGGAATATGTACAACAGTACCTGCATAAATGGAGGAAACTTTAAACTATATTTCTAAGAAGTTTCTACAGTGTTGTGGTTTAACCCCAGCCAGCAACTAAACACCACACAGCTGCTCACTCACTCACCCCCCACTCAGTGGGATGGGGGAGAAAATCAGGAAAAGAAGTAAAACTCATGGGTTGAGATAAGAACGGTTAAATAGAACAGAAAAGAAGAAACTAATAATGATAATGATAACACTAACAAAATGATAACAGCAATAATAAAAGCATTGGAATGTACAAATGATGCACAGTGCAATTGCTCACCACCCACCAATCAACACCCAGTTAGTCCCCAAGCGGCAATTGGCAATTCCCTGCTCCCCCCCCCCCCCCCCCCCCCCCAGTTTCTATACTGGATGTGACGTCACACAGTACGGAATACTCCGTTGGCCAGTTTGGGTCAGCTGCCCTGGCTGTGTCCCTTCCCAGCTTCTTGTGCCCCTCCAGTTTTCTCGCTGGCTGGGCATCAGAAGCTGAAAAATCCTTGACTTTAGACTAAACACTACTTAGCAACAACTGAAAACATCAGTGTGTTATCAACATTCTTCACATACTGAACTCAAAACACAGCACTGTACCAGCTACTAGGAAGACAATTAACTCTATCCCAGCTGAAACCAGGACATACAGACTTCAAGACAGTAATAAAATTAATGAGACCTACAGATATATTTTGTTCTATCATTATTTTATGTCCTCTAAGTCTGTAATAAGCTTCCAAATTTTTCACAGAATAAGAACAAAATGTTTCATTTTTGCAGGACTGTTATTCACAGGTCTGTTTATCCTGAATTCTTTTGTTAATCAGATACATAATACAGTTTTGCAAGCAGTAGTAGTGACACAAATAAAGCTGTATTTTACAGGGGGGAACATACAGTTGCATTGTATGAAGTGGGGAATACCTAAAGTCAAAGGAAAAGGGTTGTGTGTAGCCTGAGATTAGCAAGTTTTAGGGACCAACTGTACTACAACCATTCGGTCTTGATTTGGTGTTACTGTATTCTGGGAAAAAGAATGTTGTGAATACTGTTAGATGTAAAAAGACCTGCTCAAATAAATGAGTGTTTATTTTTGTTTGCTTTGGTTTATTTATTTATGTATTTATTTTATTTCTTCTGAGTTAAGTGAAAAATATTGTTACTATTTGCTGTCTTGTCAGCTTTCGAATCAACTCCATTATATAAAAATAGAAGGATTTTTGAAGGCTTTTTTTTTTTTTCCTCAGAAAATCTTTGTTTATAATTAATGACAAACACAGGTTGTCATAGTCATTAAAAAAAATATTTGAAAGAGATTTAATGCCCTGAGTTATAAAGGCTAGATTATCTAATTACTTGTGTTAGTGCAACTTTAAAACCATTATTGCAGCTGAGAAGCCAAAAGTATAAAAGTGAAGATAGACAAGTAAGACAAATGCGAGAGTTTAAAACTTTGACTAAAATCTTTCTAGTAGGAGAAGCAGCATCCTAAAGACTGTAATCTTTCCAATATTAGGTATGTAGTTTCATATAGTTTCTTGTTTTCCAGGTTGCAGCAGAGAGAAATAGGCATATCCTAAGTTGATTAATCATGTTGAAATCACCTTAACCACCTTGAAAAGGAGGTGTTTTAATTCAATGAGATGATTCACAGAAGGAAGTGACAATTAGCTTTGCTCCAGGCTTTGCTTTTGGTTGGCTGAAGTTAAAAGAAAAAAAAAACCAAAAAAATCACCTGGTTTGGGCCTCTGTATTTTTTTCAAATTGGTTTCTAACTTTGATTATTTTTTTTTTTCTTAGAAAAATATTAGACAGTTAGGTCAAGCATGGGGGACATTTAGAGCTTCATCTTAAAGGAGTTGCAATCTATTTTTGGAAGTCTGGTCCTTAGACTATCACACAGTCTCAAATCACTGCAGAAATAATAAAAGGAGAGAAGGAAAGTGTATATAGCTAAGCAATTCAGTGCTAACAAAGGAGAACCCAATCTATTTTTTTAGTGAGAAGACCATGCTGTTTATAAAATTATAAAGGTTCATTTAAAGTGAAAGTAAAAAAAGCAATTATAGAAAATAAATGACCAAATTATGAGTTCAGAATACATTATTTTGTTTCTCACAGAGCATAATTATAGTTGTGTCATTTGTTCAGTTATATTCAAGGTTGTAGCAGCACTTATATTATAAACCCTATATTTCAAGGGTTTATAACTTGGCAGTAAGAAATTTACTCAGCAATGAAAATTAACACACTAAATGTTAACCCCACAACATGTTATTTTACAGTCTTTCTCATTTCTTAACACATGGATGTGTAAGACTAAAAAGGAGGAAGTCATTAATTGGGCCAGAGGTAAGTTATTTTGGCACTACAGCTAAAAATAAGAATGGATACCTTACCCCTTTCTTCTAAGTATTCACAAGTATTCACTGGCAGGAATGTTAAAATGTTACTGTGTGGTAGTATGCAAAGCTCCTGTTTGTTCAGTACTGGAAAATAACAAAAGTAAATGCCCTCCATGTTGTCACGAACTTGACAATAAAGGATCCTTTTCTTTTCCCTGTTTTGTTTGTTTGGTTTTTTTGCTGCTGTTGTGTTCTTTTTTTTTTTTTAAAAATAAACATATTTTTGATACTGCAAGCAATTCTCAATTCATGTTTTTCTTCACATCTACTATGTTTTTTTTCACTTCTTCATCAAAAACTTGCACCAATTTTAGTTCCAGTCCAGAAATTTTCTGTATTTGTTATTTGATTTTTTCCTTTGGTTTTATTACTTTTATTACTTTACATACAGAGAAATGTACATGATTGTATATGTGTGTATATATATTTAAATATGTATATAAATAACAAAGTGTCAGTCTTCAGTTAACAGGTTTGATTTAGCCTCTGTATAAATTTCTGCATTATTACTTTTGTCTGAGACTGAGTCTCTTCTGAGGTTTTAATTTTTTCAGGCTAATTTTTAATTAGTTATGTGTTTAACTGATTGGCTGATTTTTAATTTCTGTAAGAAAAAAATAATTCCTGTATTTTTTTAACTTGATAACTTCTGATGTTGTTCACTATAGTATTTTTTTTGCCTTTATTTTTAATTCTGTAAAGTAATTTCATTACTTATTTTCACCTCTTCATATATAGATTGCAATTGTGAAAGCTCCTCAGAGGCACATACCTGCATACAAGTCTGCAGTATCTGCGTTTTATTGTTGGACACTAAAAATTTGCTGTGCAGCACAAGTAAACATGGACACAAACTTTTCTGTTGACTGTGTTTATTATATTGGTAGCATAAAGATGGAATATGACCTCACTGTAAGTTAGAAAGCAAACAGATATTTAATCTCTGACAAAAAGGTCTAAAAAATATATGAGGTTTTTACCAGGATTTCTTTCCTAGGAGACTCCATCTGTCCTTTTTTTATTTTTAGGCCACATTTCAGCTGTTGGTTTTGTATTCAAATGTGTTCTTTCTCCTACTCCTCCCACTTGCAATACAGTCATATATCTTGGAATGCCAGGTGTCTCACATAATGTCAATAACATTCATAGGAACAACAAAAAAATCCCAGAACTACTTAATTATTTGTTGTCCTACAATGTCCTACAATGTTGAAAACTAAAGAGAAGATAAAGAAACATAAGAGTATCATAAATTGTGGAAACTAGAAAAGCTATTTTTGGAAGATTTTTCTTGCACAAATGGTGAAATTTGGAATTTAGATTTTGTGTGTGTATGTGTGTACAAGCTTTGAGACTGTGCTCTTCACTTTTGCTCCTGACATTCTCTCAAAAAATAAAACCTACATTATGTGAGCAGTTTTCTGCATAGGCTTACATTGAACCTAGTAAGGCTGCATGCCAGGGAAGAGGCTGTTGCCTGTGAAACAGGTTTCCAAACTAGTTCCATGAGTACATTTTACAAAGGAAGTAGGCAATAAAGTTTTACCCTTCATTGCTTGTTGATGGGATGGAGCTGTATGGCTTTGCGGTGTTCTTAGATGTGGTCATCATTTTGTCCTAGCAGCTCTTATAAGCAGTCTGGAGATTGTTTTAAAGTTACCCTATTGGCTTTTTTTGGCTAAAAAATAGATGGGCACACTCAAACGATCTATGTAAATAAAAAAGGAAAGATCTGTCTAAATTTATTGTCCTTAGTGTGTGGTGTGATTACTGCACATTTCTTTTTCTTAGTACATTTAATGTTTTAGAACATAACTTACTCTTTTCACTTGTCTACACAACAGAGGGAGTGAAGAGACCATCCTGCTACACCGCAAAGAAATGGTGAGTCCATAATTCCACTTTTAATGTTTGGGTCAGGGTATCTGAAAACTACATAGTGACAAGTCATAAGAAAAAAAAAGTCCCGAGATATCCAAGTGTTTGCTGAGTCTACATTGCCTTGTAGCAGAAGATATGTTTAGAGTTACATGTTTTCCCTATCAGATGTTAAAAGAATATACCGCATTCACAGCATAAAACACTTTTGTGCATAAAGCTAATGATCTGCTAAATATGATATAATTTGCTAACTTATACATAATTGAGTCAACAGAAAGAACATCATTTGCTGCCTAGAAAAAAGTTATTGCATACCAGCTTAGAAGTATGACAACTAAGATAATTTGAAATCAGCTCATAGAAAAATACTTAAATAGTTATTTTCTTATTAAGAACACATACTTGAGCTTATATAAGTTTGCATGAGCTTACATAAGGTTACACACATGACCATTTAAATAAGATGGATTATGTTTGTCCTCAGTTTAGCTGAAAATTAGTTGCTTAAACTTAAGTGACTTGTGTCATTTGAGACACCTAGATATCCACATGCAACTGACAAGTACTACACAACCTGTGCTTTTCTGGAGATAGAGCTGGAGAAAAGGTAGGAAAGCTCTAGGATACTTAATGTGGCACTAGATGCCTGTGTTTAAAGCAAGTGAATTGATCTCTTAGACTCTTTACCAGGCAGAATTGGTCCCGTCCCATCTATTCTAGACACATCTCATCGCTGGGTGGATTGTCCTCTAAATGTGTCATCTCCCTTTGTTAACTATAGGAGTGGGGTTTATCTGCTGAAACATTGGTATGTATTACCCACTGAGACTCATCTGGCATCCACCAGGTCCTCAACTACTTCTCAAAATGGCTTAGGCCTCTGGAGTTGGTTCTGTGCTATATCTGCAAGTCTCATGCACATCTCATGCTTGGTGAAGACTGTAATGGCACTAGGTACCTATGTTTAGCCAAAGAGCACTTACTGAAAGTGACATAGAATCAGAGAATCATTTAGGTTGGAAAAGACCTGTAGGGTTCAGTTATATGGAAGTTAGTTATTGGACCTGAAAATAGCTCATGGTCACAAGATTGTTCCAGGGGCCTTTAGAAGGCCTTGAACAGAATAAATAAGAAGATAGAAGAAGAAAGATCCCAATTAGGAAAACACAGGTGCACATTCCACGATAAAGGGAACTTGGCACAAACAACCTCAATTCAGGGGCTTATCTTGACCAATTGGACTAAGACAAGTCTTGTATGCTCTAATTAACACAACCAATTATGTCTTATGTTTGTGCGCGTGGACAGTACCGATGTAACCAATCACCGCTTATGCTTATGCGCGTGGACAGTACCGATGTAACCAATCACCGCTTATGCTTGTGCGTGTGGACACCAAGTGCTTGCATGTAGTAGCCAATCAAAGTCTCTCAACAACTTAGAGAATTGTATAAAAATGATTAGCTAAGCTCAATAAACTGGCGACTTTAATCATCACATTGGTGTTCCGTCGTCCGGGCCCCGCACAGATTAATCCCTAAACCCTACAAAGACCTTTAAGATCATCGAGTCCAACTGTTAACCTAACACTACCAAGTCCACCACTAAACCATGTCCCTAAGCATCGCATCTGCATGTCTTTTAAATACCTCCAGGGACAGTGACTCAACCACCTCCTTGGGCAGCCTGTTCAGATGCTTGACAACCCTTTCAATGAAGAAATTTTTCCCAATATCCTTTCTAACCCTCCCCTGGTGCAACTTGAGGCCATTTCCTTTTGTCCTATCACTTATTACTTGGGAGAAGAGACCGGCACCCACCTCACTACAACCTCCTTTCAGGTAGTTGTAGAGAGCGATCAGGTCTCCCCTCAGCCTCCTTTTCTCAGGCTAAACAACTCCACTTCCCTCAGCAGCTCCTCATAGGACTTGTGCTCCAGGCCCCTCACCAACTTGGTTGCCCTTCTCTGGACACGCTCCAGCACCTCAATGTCTTTCCTGTAGTGAGAGCCCAAAACTGAACACAGTACTCGAGGTGCGGCCTCACCAGTGCAGAGTACAGGGGGACAATCACCTCCCTGCTCCTGCTGGCCACACTATTTCTGATGCAGGCCAGGGTGCCGTTGGTCTTCTTGGTCACCTGGGCACACTGCTGGCTCATACACAGTTGGCTGTCGACCAACACCCCCTAAGTCCTTTTCCAACGGGCAGCTTTCTAGTCACTCTTCCCCAAGCCTGTAGCATTTCATGGGGTTGTTGTGACCCAAGTACAGGACCCGGCACTCAGCCTTGTTGGATGTCATACAATTGGCCTTGGTCCATTGATTCAGCCTGTCCAGATCGCTCTGTGGAGCCCTCCTACCCTCAAGAAGACCAACACTTCTGCCTAACTTGGTGTCGTCTGCAAACTTACTGACGGTGCACCCAATCCCCTTATCCAGATCATTGTTAGATATTAAAAAGAACTGGCCCCAAAACTGAGCCTCGGGGGAACACCACTTGTGACTGGCTGCCAACTGGATTTACCTCCATTCATCACCACTCTTTGGGCTCAACCATCCAGCCAGTGTTTTATCCAGTGAATAGTATGCCCATCCAAGCTATGAGCAGTTAGTTTCTCCAGAAGAATGCTGTATATGCATGGTGGAACCAATGTTCCTAAGATAGGATAAAGCAAGAACTGTTCAAATAATTGTTACAGATCTCACTTAAAGAATATCCTATTAAAAAAAAAAAAAAAACAAAAACAAAACCAAAAAAACCCAAATCAAACCAAAAGACCAAAAACCCAGCAAAAAACTCACCTCCCCTAAACCTCATAATACAGCCAAAATAAGTAAAGGGAAAAAGGATTAAAAAAAAAAAAATAAAAAGACTGCAAGAAACAAAAATATTATTGGTGGATGCCAACAAGAAATATACCAAATTTTGTTATGTTATGCAAAACAATCTCTAAATCTGTGGTATGCTGTGCAAAACAATACTGGTACAACCACTATTAGAAAAAATGGAGGTATTGTTATCACACAGTTTGAACAGCAGCTATATGATGTGGCTGAGAATACTGTTGTGTGGATATAAGTGATCCCAAACACAGCTTGTATGCAACAATGCGTATTCTAAACATTTTTACTGTCTTAGGAGGTCATCCTCATTCTGTCATGTTAGTGCTGGAAGCTGGCCCAACAGTCTCTATACTGACATAAATCTATTTACCTAAAATGCTTTAGAGGTTTGCTATGTACTAAACCTACATTAAATCCAGAGAGCTACTGAGGAACAAAATTCCTGTGATAAACTCTTTGCAAGGAAATAGGACTTCTGATTCCTATTGAACACCTGCTGGATTGTATATTGTGCAAAGTGATATTCATGTCTTAAACAAAAATTGATTTGCTGCTGTGCTCATGCAGATAGCAAATAATTTCAAAACCACCAAACGATATTATACCACAGATTTTTGAATTCTGCTCTTAAAAGTAACAGTGTCAAAGAAAAGTCTAAGAAAAAGGTTTGCTCACAAGATTAAAAGTCAACCTAATATCAGTTATATGTTGTAGAAATTATAACATTTACTGTTTTAAGTGAGAGATGTTGTATTTCAAAGGCTTAAAATTTAGTTCTAAGACAGTAATGAAGAAATTGAGTGTTCCCAGTGACGTTAAAGCATTATATTGGCTTTTAGGAATTGCTGTGATTGCAGCCATCCATTTCCACTAACTAAGAAATTAGTTGCAATACTTTATTTGTGAAGTAAAATTGTTACTTTTTTTCTTATTTTAAGGGTGCTTGACACCAACGAATGCTACTAAGTATGACACATTTCAAAACATTTATATGCTAGTTTTTTCCACTTTAAATATGACTATACAGCCTGCATCAACACCCAGTATTTTTCAAGAAATGCTGTTTGCAATCCTCCATAACATGTCTGGAATATGATATTGTCTTGATGATGTTGTATTTGAGAATACTTCCAAAATTCATGAAGAAATACTGTCCATATTACTATGTATCAATACAGCAGGGCTGAATATGAACTTGGCCAAATGTCGCTAGAGATCATCTTTTCTTCAATGTATAATTTTTCAAACAGATCTAAGATATGAACCATTCCCCTCTGCTGTAGTTATAAAAAAATTTTCTTCTCTTATCTTGACACATTTTACATTATGCTATCAATATTTACTCAGGACTGTGGTACCATTGTAATACTACTGAATACAGTTCTCTCTATATATCTTGAACTTTGCCCTGGAAAGCTGCTGCTCTATTTTGAACATAATAAAAAAAAAAACCTCACCCTATAAATAGTTCAGGATTTATACTCTCTAATCTTGTGTTACCTATCATTACCATTATTAGTGTCTCAGATTTACAAATTAGAATCACATTAAATGCTGAATGCTACATTTGCTCAAAAAACTTTTATAGAAGGTGATAAAATGTGTAAGTTTAGAAGGAAGCACATGGTTGCCTACAGATTCTAGAAAAATGAATAAAAACATGAATTTGGTCTAGGAATTCAAATTACACATAGGTCATGATCTTTTGACAACAAAAACTGTAAACAAGAAAAAAGAACCCTATATCTGCAAAACAGAAGACTTGGTCATGGCATGGTTCTTGGTTTATATTTGCTTTTCAGCAGTGAAAAAGAAACATTTTGGTCATCTATCTGTAACAGCGTGTTTTACCTACTTCTGATTAGCTTTCCCAGAATAGCTACCCAAGGGGAGATCAAGTTGGACAAACATACTATCAGACGTAAACAGCATTCTGTATGGACTAGAGACTACATTTGGAAAAGCTGCAAAATACAATGATAGTTATTTAGCACAGTTGATAGAAATTTTTGTTTCTTACTTCTCTTCTGCTCTTTGTAAACTCTACCTCTCTAAATCTTGTGATTATGTAAACATCTTGGAAAATAACTGAAACGATAAAGGTAGATTTCCCAGCCACCCTGAGGATTTGAGGAACAGTAGCCATGTCCAAACTCTCTGATTGTTGTAGACTAAGCAAAATGCCTTATGTGACTAAGTCCATTACCTATTACAGTTTGTTACTCCTGAACTATATGCTCTAGGATCTTATCTTATCCTTGCAGGAGAAGATGTCAGGAAAGAGTGTACTGTAGAAAAGGGTACTGAATTATTGTCAATCTCTGGTTTTTTACCCTACATTTTTATTGCAGATAAAGAAGGTTCCAGATTATTTTTTTAGTCCGTCTGCTTTCCAGTGCAAACACACATTCAAAATGTAAGAACATTTGATGCTTTGTGTGGAGGTCAACTTCTCTAAAACATACTTATAAAAGCAGTGTCTGAGACATGTTAGAATTTCTTTAAGAACTGCCCTTAGCAAGTCCATGTCAAGTCAGCATCAGCTTTCTACCCTGCTGTGTTATTTTAATAATGTGCAACTACAATAAGACTGATCTTGCATTTGTACTGCCAAATCAGTCTGAAGTAGTAGAGGTATCTCAGCAGGTAGTTGAGTGTGCACCAAAGGTATCCTTCTCTAGAAACTGCTAATGGGTATTTCCTGTTATATAAGACCAGTTTAAAATTGAAATAAACTCTCTACTCCATTTTTTTTTTTAGCCTTACTGCTGCTTAACAGAAGAAATAACAGATTGTAGCTTTCTGCAAATTACTATAGCTACAGAAGAGATTTCACAAGGAATGCCATCTCAAGGACAATACATTATGCTCAGTTTCTACAGGATTGCACACAGTGTAATGTGAGAGAGTAAAAAATATTTTGATGGATGATTCATCTGTGTGCTGATAATGGGCTTGATTAAATTAGTCTGTTGGTATATAAAATTAAATGTAGATCTTGCAAGTCTAAACAGGTGTTCTTCAATCTTAAAGTCCTTGTGAATATATTTTGATAGCCTGCAGATGGAGCAAATACAACTTTGCTGTATTCAGTTGGAAAATTACTTTTGTCTTCACTGATGAGCTTGCTTTCTGAACAGTGACATTTTAGCAAAACATCACTGAACAGAATATGTTTGTTTGTAGAAAAATTATGTAAATAACCTTCAACCTGGCTTTGAAGATTTCAGACATTCATATATCCACACATTTTGAATATTCCTTCAAGGTGAAATAAAACTTTCTCCACAGTAATTGCCTAACATTAATTTAAAATTTTAATAAGTTTTAAAAGGAAGACAATTTAGAGATTTACTAATATTAAGATTTGCTACTACATCCTTCTTCCACTGAAGGAGGTAAAGCTATGCCTACATTATCTTTTGCCAAACAGGTCTGAGACTTACTGAAGCAAGTGATTTTATGATCCCTTCCATTTCCCATTTTTACTGCTATTTGCTAATCTAGTGAGCCTCATGCCTATAGCATCCACACTGTGGGGACATTCATGTCACACAGTATGTCCAAGTCAGAACCTGGAGACTGTGACCTAATCTGTTTTGTTCCTAATTTATTAAAATTCCAATTTTGACTTCCTGAGTCTGGATTTCAAAATCCCATGCTCCAGGGACACTTCATCTGCAGAAAAGATGTCTTATATTTTATGGAGTTAGTTTAGGCTAACATACAGCTAGCTTACTTCAGCTTCCTTACTCTTGGATTCTTACAGCCTCTTTCCACTATGAACTTTCACCCTGGCTCGCGAGTACATTTACATTGGACAACATGTACTTCTCAACTTTGTCTATACTCACTAGGCACTTCAGAAGCTGTCACATAGTTGTGGTCTCCAGCTAAAATGTATAAATGTGAAGTTATTATAAGCCTTAAGAATGGTTGTTTTCACTGGAAGAGCTCTAGATGAAAATTTGTTGAACACTTTAACAGTGCTCTGCCCCTTTTGTGAGCCTATCAACCAAACTTTACAGAACCACTCCTTTGATTGCAGAAATGATTAGAGCTTCTTTGAATTCAAAAGGATTAGGCCCACTCCCAACAATTCATATTTTGTGCTGCTCTAGTTTTTCTCTGTGGCTACCTTCTCCACACAAGCTCATCTCAGGACCGCTAAGTTTTAAAAAAAACCAAAATTTTTGCTGTGTTTTGTTTCTCTTTTGCTTTTTCTTTGAGTCAATGAATGTTATGTTTCTGGGATGTGCTCCCCCCTTAAATGTTGTTCCTCAACTCTCTCCTCCATACACCATTTCTTCTCCTATAAAGCACTCTCCAGTGCTGAGGCATTTGCCCTTTTTTTTAAATTATGTCTAGAAATATACTAGGAATTCTTTTTTATTTTATAATCACCCTTTTATGTAGTTTAATAAAGTTACTTTTCATTACTGTGAATTGATATTTTTTATATTTCTGTGTAAATAATGGATAATGGGTAAATGCCTGCCAAATTTTTCTGGCTATTCTTGAGTGACAGCACAGCAGTAAAGAAGAAGTAGTCCTAGGACATAGTATCATTGAAAGATAGGATATCTCAAGTTGGAAGGGACCTATAAGGATCAGCAAGTGCAACTCCCTGCTCCTTGCAGGACTACCAAACACAATTATATGACTAGGAGCATCATCCAAATGGTCCTTGAACTCTCATAGGCTTGGTGCCATGACCACTTCCCTGGGGAGTCTGTTCTAGTTACTAAGAACCCCCTCAGTAAAGAACCTTTTCCTAACGTCCAACCTGAACTTCCCTGATGCAGCTTCGTTCCATTTCCTCGTGTCCTATCGCAGGTCACCAGAGAGGACACCAGCACCTCCCCCTCCGCTGCCCCCCGTGAGGAGGTTGCAGACTGCCATGAGGTCACCCCTCAGCCTTCTCTTCTCCAGGCTGAACAAGCCAAGTGACCTCAGTCACTCCTTGTAAATCTTGCTCCCGAGATCTTTCACCATCTTGGTCGCCCTCCTCTGGACACACTATAACAGTGCACATGTTCACAGCAGAAAGACATGCTTGCTAAAACATGTATTAGAAACACTAATGTTCTTAATTCCTTACAATTATGTTGTAAACATGGTGATGAACTAAGAGGTAAATGGTATTAGGCATTAATGACAGCATTTTCCCACTCTTCTGCCTGCTGTAAGAAAGATAAAAAAATTATTACAGTTAGGTTATGGGTTACTGTCAGGAGCATTGTAAAAGTCTAGCTGTCTGTGCTAAAAGATGGCTCTGACATGCTACTGAGAGCCATGTGCAAAGAGATTTTCACCTCTTTTCCTCTTGACCTGTGAAAAGCCTGAAAATGCATACTGGGCTTGTGAAAGCAGCAGTGCTGGACACTAAGCAACACTAGGAAATTGCCACCACAGCCATTTCTCAGAAGGAAGTACTTATTGGTATCGTTCTTTCTCGCTCTCTCTCTTTCCATATTTTTTTTTTTTTCACAGACAAAATTGCCAATGGACAGTATATATGGTATTTATCCAAGAAAACATACATAGCGTAAAAAGGAGAAGATAATACAAATACTCAAAATCTGTAGTTAAATGCTGGTTCTTTATAAATCCCTTTTAGTAAATAATGGAAAAAAGTAATATGTTCAGAATCTACTGATCCTACCGCTGCCTGCCAAAATTATTACACCTGTAAGTGAGCAAGGATGTGAAGAACTCAAAAGGGCTCACTCTGAAAATGATATGATCTTTCACATGAAGTGATGAACCAAAATATTTCAGAGTTCAGTGTGTACTTAAAAACAAACAGCTACACGATTTTAAGAAGCCAAATACTTCAAGTAGTTTAAGTATTAAAAAAAAAAAAAAAGTAAATTAAATCCTAAAGTCCTAAGCATCCCATGCTCAGGCATAAATTATAGTTTTAATTAAATGAAGACTTCATCCACAACTCGCAACCATGCAATTTTTAACTGTAAAAAAAGAACTGCACCAGCATTAACTACTTATGTGTAAGATGGTATAAATGCTTACTCCTTTCTCCATTATTGAACCTAATGTCACTCTGATATTTATTCACTACCTAATTGGTTTATGACTTTCTCCAGCGAACAAGTGTGTTGCATCATTTCTCAGCTGGATTCCAGGTGAATGTACAACTACAGTGATCTGTAAGCATACAGATCTTCCAAGTGTGAAGAGTGTTACTTTAATGTTATCTCATGAAGGAAAGGTTATCTGTCTCAACAGAAGGCTAGAGTTCTAACTCTAAATGAGGAGGGGAAAAAAAAAAAGATAAAAAAAAAGGTGAAGATTTCTTCCCTCTAATTAGGTAGAAAGAAGGTTTTATATTTTAAACATAAGCTAAACTATTTGAAACAGAATGAATAACAAGCAGTAAGAACATGCTTTGTGCCTAAAAAGTCAATGCCATAATAAAATGGTAGTTTGCTGTGTCTCATGTTGGTTATTTCTTCTTTCTTTGTTTTAATATTAATAATTTAGTCTTCACACAGTATAAAGGGCTTTGTTAATATGACATTGCTTGCAGGTTAATATTTCATGTAGGAATTGTAAAATGCTCATGCTTTGATGGAGCTGAACTTGATATAAAAATCATATGAATTTTAAATAACAAAGTCAGTGGAAAAGGAGACAATTATATAAGCCAATTAAAAAAAAATGCTCTCCGAAATAAAGTGTTATGCCTTCTTTTTTCCAGAAGCTTCTGATTACAAATATTATTATTAGAGCTGGGAATTACAAACATTACTGTGAATTAATATTGACAATTATAGGGTACAATATTCTAATTACATTTATTATTGCTGTGCATATAATTATTTTAACTTTATTCTGCTTAATACTATAAGAGGAAATGCTAAATATTTTTAAAGAATATGATATGATTTTGAAGAATCTAATATACTGAATAATGGCAAAATTTTTATGATGTATTACTTATTTCACTATAGCTATTCCACTGAGTCAGGCACCGTGTAAACGTTATATGAAACAGGCATTATTTGGTCCAAAGATCTTAAAGATTAAATAAAAAATAAATCTAGGAATTAAGGGTGCTTCACTATTTAAGTGTCTCATATCCTTAAGGGCACTGAAAAGATCAACATCTTTCTGAAAGGCAGCCTCTTCAGGAGGCCTCAAGTCACTTCTTTCAAACTGAAGACATCCAGTTTAGTCACTTTTGAAATTTAAATCACCCTGGGCAGCTTTCCTATCTTTTTTTTGATAACACATTATTATTTGGTGATAGTTATGTAATAATACTGTTCTTGCAACCCTTTATAGATCGTGATATAGTTTATTTCTGGATATTTTAAACACTTAGAATTCATCTTTATATCAGCTATCAGACTTCAGTATTCCTGCTTCAAATTTCAGCATTAAATATTCAACAAATAACAGGGGTAGAACTTTACTAAGGTAGAAAATTGTGATATAGCCTCTAACTTCACCACCACCACATTAGTTCAAGTCAGTCTTCCCAAAGTCTCAATTTCTCTATCAATAAGATGAGGATAATTATATTTACTTACCTCACATAGGGCAGTGAGGTTTATTCAAGTTTGTAAAGAGCTTTAATATCCTTAGGTGGAAGGAATTAGGGAAATGAACATACATTCTATGCTAATCTCTAAATACAAAGAGACATTTAAATGCTTCTAACGAGTTACATTCTTTAGAAATGGGATCTTCCCATAAGTCCCTGCAAGTTGCCATTCTATGGTAAGTTTAGACCATTAATTTACATTTTTAAACAAATATAGCCTATTTCAAATAATCTACTTTCAGCAAACACCGTAATAAGAAAGGAAGCTTGACATTAAGGAAAAGTGGAATAAGCTGCCTCTGCTACAAGGTGTTGAAGCACAGACATGGACAGTTACTGTGGTATATGCAAACTCCCAGCCAATTCTGCTTTGTGCTTAGCCGTTTGTTCACTTATTTCCTTAGCAATGGCAAGGAGTCCTGATTTTTTCTGTTGTTGATGACTGATCTCCTTTCTACGAGTTATGTGCATATCTATGTGTTTGTGAGAAGCTTTCCATTGCCCTTCATTTTGTACAATCACTCTTGATTTCAAGGCCAGACATTGTGTCAGTGAAAATATTATAGGAATTGGGTGAAAGATGAAGTAGTCTGTTGTATACAGCTTTCAATCTTTTGTATCAGTATCAATGATTATGCACAGAGAATTAGAAGATAAGGCTTCCCTTACCCAAAGTGCTGCGATAATAAAGTACCACAACTCCTTGAAGTTTTACCAAACCATAGGACATAGTCTGGGCTCTATTGTCTGATAAGAATGAGTCAACAGAACAACCTTGAAAGAGGCTGCCTAATATTTAATTATTAAATGAAGAACGTTAAAAAAATGTTTTAAGGTCATTTTAAGGGCTAAGACAAGGCTCAAAAGGCAGATTTGCACCAGAATAAACTCTACAAGAGTTAGGAACTTCCATTTTAGCAAGTATAATTTAGAAATTTGGTTGTTTTATTCTTTTAATTTTTCATTAAAGTCCCCATTTTATTGCACAAGGATTGTCATATGCTGACAGCTGGTGTCTGAAACTATCTGAAATAATCTCAGCAATATTTTTGTCCCAAATAGTCATGCATAATTGTTAGTGAAGGTGAAATTGTTCTTAGAATATTCCTAATTGTGTTTTTTCCAATCTCCCAAATGTACTTTAAGGAAGCACAGTTTGTTACCAAGCAAGTCTTTTTGTCTTGCTAGTGGAGAAGATTAACCCCTGTGAACATCTACATTTCTTCAAAGGAGATACTAAGAGTATAATGTAATTTATTTCCATTATTTCTCTTTGTGTGCTTTTCATAAACATATACTACACTATATCATACTGAGCAATTTTTTTTATAAATATTTTAGGGAAAAAAACACAATGCTTTTGATTTTGACTACTATTTTTTCAAATTTTTTTTGTGTGTTTCAAGAAAAATGTGTTGGGAGATAATAAATGCCATTTATTTTATATAGAGACTGAAGAATTGATTAACAGAATAACAGGATTATCACATAAGCTCACAAACCAAGAGACAGAGCTTGGAGCAAAACATTATCAATGATGATCCAGGCCTTGAATAAGTACTAAAAAAAAAAAGGTATTATTTACTGTCTTTTGGAGGAATAGCTACAAGTTAAGCATTCTACGATACCCCACAGTTTTCATAGCTTTGTTTTGAAACTTTTAAAAATAATCTATCTAGTAGTAACATCATTCTTATCATATTGTAAGGTGGAAATGTTCCAGTCTATAACTACCATTTCACTAAAAGAAGATAATTTCATTTTGGATGGTCTGCCTTTTATTAATAGCTCGTACTTGAAACAAAATATTTATCTGAGAGTTAAATGGGTCTGTAAAAAAAAAAAAAAAAGCCAAACGTTTTAAGGTAGCAATCTATCGGAATTCACAATGTGAAAAAAAAAAAGTCATTCACAACTTTTGTTTTAAATCTGTACTTAGCTTCTTCTGAACAACTCAATCAGAAATAACACAGTTTAGCATACCACATGGTAGCAATGTTTCAAATTACCACTCTGTGGAGAGAGATCCCCTGTCAGAATTTGCTCTCATTATGTCCTATAATATCTTAAACTGCATAAAGTCATTAAAAGAGACAAAGGATAGGGCTTATGGTGATTTATTATGCAAATACAAGGAATGCAGCTATAGAAGTATCTTAGAAGAATAATTCTGGTAGGGAAACTGTTTTGCTAATTTCCCAATCAATATCTCTGACTCAAACTGAAAAAGGAGTGGTGGCTGCTTCCTTAGCAGATTAGTGTAGTGCAAGGGTGTAACAATAGCAACAACAATGTAGAAATAACATTAGTAATTCAAAAGCAGTTTCTGCAAGTTAAAAAGATGAAAGCTTGACTGAATTTAGGCCTAAATGCATGACCAGTAGTCAATATAGAGACATAGAATCATTTAGGTTGGAAAAGACCCTTGAGATCATCGAGTCAAACTGTTAACCTAACACTACCAAATGTCAACTATCATGCCTTCTATCATTCTCTGCATATGCATTTTACACACTTCTTAAAAAACCCAACAATTTTGTTTATTACAAACTGTGATTTTAGGTTGAAAGGAAGGTAGAATCTAGTATAACAGACTTAATTTCCCTCAAATTTCCAAGGAAAAAAAACCAACAATGGAGACATTGCCAGAGAATTAACGTTTCCTCAGTTTTCACTGCAAACTTTAATAAACATCAACACTTCTTTCTTACCAGGAAAAACATAGTCAAAGGATAATTTTCTCATGGTTCTGTAATAAGTAGAAAGTGGTAAATAACAGTAGTTCAGTAATCAACAACATAGATAGCAACACAAATTGTTGAAAGTTTCTTTATATGACAGCAACATTGAAAATGGGAGGAATGGTCATTGTTCTTTTCAACAATTATTCCTGTTGAAAAACAGTCAGAAGAACTATCAGCCAGTGTTCCTTCAACCTGAAGGGTTTTTTCAGGAAAAAAACAACAGAAACTGAAATTCACACACTGAAATGCAGAAATTTAACGTCAAGCCAGTATTCTGGCTTGTGCCCAGGTAGGGACAAGTGAAACAGAATGAGAGAGACCTGTTGTGGAATTAAAGAGAAGGATCATGAGATATTAAACAGAAAGAAAAGGACCGTGTTCTTGAAAGCAAAGATATGTTACAAACTTTTTTAATGTCATGTTAGAAGACAGAAATAAACAGAAAGGAAACCAAAAGTAACAGAAAGTTGTGGTGTGAGATGGATGGTATAGGCAAAAATACTGAGTCAGGAGATAATGAAGGAGAATTATGTAGAAGAGAAAAGACAACAAAATACAAGCCCACTATGAACTGGTTATGCTGAGAAATATGTGTTAGGATTACATCCTTCTTTTTTTCCCCTCAAGTCTCAGTTTCTGCAGTTCCATGATGCTATCTTGACCTCCATTTACCTTCCTTAAAATAAAACTTTCCTTTCACAGAAAGAAATTTCTGCAGAGAAGTTGAAAAGCAGGTTTAGAATCCATTGAAAAATTTCAAAATCAGATGAAAAATACAAGGAATATTTATTTTTAAAATAATTAGATTTCTCTTTTTAGAGTTGTCATTTCGCAATATTTGGTACAAGGTTTTTGAATACTTGAGGTTGGAAATGTATTTGTCTGAAATGAATGTGTGATGATTTGTTTACCAAAAATAATCAAAAAAGGTCTCATTTAACTTCACCCCATTTCGATAAGGCCATCATCTGTGCAAAATGAGAAGGGAAGATCTGCACAGTAACAGAGAAGTGACCAAAAATTTGGGGAGGGGTGGTGGAAGGAGGCGGGGTTTTCCCGTCTTGTGCAACTTTTTTCTTCACTGTGAGTACAATTCTGATGTTGCCTCACTCCAGAGTTTGTAAATAACACTGTACAATTCCGATACAGTTTAACAGCTCTAAGTGCCACACTTCCTTTATTTTGGAGACTGTAACAAAGCATGCCACTAAAAGATATATTTTCCATTGCTCTCCAATGATACTGTTGGAGTATTTATTTAACATATCAGTCTTCATGTGCACCATGTTGCCAATAAGGTAAGTGAACACATTATCTTAGTTGTGGGTAAAATATAGGAAGCAGAGGAATAGTAGGAATGAACACGCTAATCAACCAACAGGAGGGAAAAATATGTAAATTATCCTGAATATTTCTGCATAGTTTACAAAAGTGACTATACATTTGTTCCCCACCCCAAAATTTGATTCTCAAAGCTGTCCCAACTTAAGTTTTGTTCTCATGTTCCTCTGTGAAAGCTTATGTCTGCCATGGAATTCACAGCATGGACTGAGAGAAAGAAAAATTACTTCTGAGAATCACAGAAGACAATGAAGTAGCTTCACCCCACAGGGTTCTAGAAGTTCTTAATTTAAACTATGAATCACTTTGCCACAACCAAAAGAGAGAGACTCCTAAAGTGACATCCTTTGGGAGTAATTCTGCCCTTAGTTCTGCACTATATAATACAGACATTTGGAACAAGTTAGGCATGTGAATAGCTGGTGGCGGCCACTGCACTTAAAATGGTTGTTGATTCTTCCGTCGGACTAAAGGAAACATTTTTCTACCTTGAAGTCTTCATTTTAGTGGTAGATCCCCTTTAAAAGTGATGAAATCTGATGCCCCAAATTAGCATAGTCTGGATATTGACTGGCTTTGTTTTTTCTTCTTTTCCCCCACTGTTTTCAAAAGTAAATAAGGAGCTAATGTTGTGAGTACAAATTCCAAGTGACTTCAGAAAGAATAATTTATATTCTTGAACTTCTTTGGAAGACTAGCCAATAGGGATCTGTTTAATGAAAAGAGTTTTACCCTTTTCACACACACTTTGGAGATAAAAAATGCAAACTGTAGTACCTGGGGATGTATTATTTATAGTTGATAACACCAGCTGGATGATTGCTAATAATGAGTTAAATAAGGCCAGTGTGGAAGGTGATGAGAGCATGAACTCACATCATGCCATACTTCAGTAAGAGACTAAGGCCTCTCAGAATGTGCAAGGGCAGCAACATCAGTGCTTGCCAAATAAAGGATTTCAGGCTCTCAGGCTACTGGACAGATAAGTATTGGGATTTAATCTTAGATTTGTGTCAGACCTAAAGTCTGTTTTTCAGCTGAATCAGGGCTGCAGATAGCATGATTTAATATCCAGTGCTGTATGTTTCTGGCCTTCCTTAAAAAGTTAAATTAATCATCATGGAATTAATTTTTAATTTCCAATTTTAATTTTTATAAATACCTAACTAAATAGAGTTCATGCTAAAATTAAATTATCTGAATCTATATGTCAATGTGTGCCCATCAAAGTTTCCAAGCTGTCCTATATTGCTGAAGGTCACAATCTCAATAGTTCTTCCCTTAAGATTATAGTTGAAAAGTTAGTGGCAAAATAGAAAATTTAGATGTATCGACCGATTCTACATGAGAATAAAATCAGTTAGAAAGATAAGTGCTCAGTTTAATTATCTTTTCCTATAGGCCCAGTGAACATTTTCTCGATTTGTTTTTTAATATACCTTTCATTATGGGAACTTTTTAATTCCCTTACAAAAAAAAAAAAAAAAAAAAAAAAAGGCAAATGAATAATATCAGGAAATTTAAAAATCCCAAATCCATACAGAAACCAAAGTTTAATAGATAATACCTGTAAGCAAATCTTCTGACAGTACTTAAATGTTATTGCTTTATGAAATTTAAATTAAAGACAGTAGTGTTTTCCCCTAGTTCTCATTGGCATCAAA
Source organism: Astur gentilis (assembly GCF_929443795.1). NCBI lineage: Eukaryota > Metazoa > Chordata > Aves > Accipitriformes > Accipitridae > Astur > Astur gentilis. The sequence continues at coordinate 20,066,043 of NC_064890.1, read as the reverse complement.
AATATTTTAGTAAATATATACTTTGCCTGTAAAGGTAATTAGTTTAGACTCCATATTTCACAAACTACTTTTTCTTTTCCAGAATACAGGAAGATTATTTTTTTCCTTTATTTTTCCACAAGTTCCATTGCAGCTATATGATAAGTATTTTGGGTTTTTGTAAATCTAGTTACAGTCATTGCCAAAATAACACATAATGGCCTGTCAAAATCTTTTGTAAGCATTGTCTTATGCAAACATTATTTAAAAAGAATAAATAGTCCCACCAAGAAAAAGTGTTGGCATTAAATTACTGAAATATTTTTAACAGGTTTATGAAAAGCTCTCTAATGTATGTTTCTATGTCTTAAAGATACTATATTTCATGAAAGAAATTACTTGACAGGGCTGTTATGAATTTTCATGTTTCCTAATGACAAAAAAGAAATAATAGTGAAGGAAATGTTTCCCATGATAAACAGATTCCTCTGTCATATTTGCAACAAAATGGCTTTCCATGACTAATTCATTTACTCCATTTAAATAGAACTTATCTTGAAAAGATAAACACTTATGTTCAAAAATGAGATGTATTTTCATTGTACATCACTATATACTGTAGTATACATTTAAGTAAGTATCTTGTAAGTTGTCATGAAGTGACAGATAAAATTAGATAAATTGTTAGCAAAGATATGTATCATGAAGCTAGCCATGTATGACTACTACAACATAAGACAGGAAAAAGTATTCAATTTTTACAAGAGTGTATAATTCCTACGTTGTATTTCAGTATCTTTATCTGGAGCCCTTCTGGAGAACAATTTTGTAGTCCAAACATTATCTATTTCATTTTACCTGAACATAATTATGCAAAAAAATAAAATATTTGTGATAATGAAACTGTCTCCCTCGTGGAATCTACTGTCTTATGACTTGACATCAGACTCACATAAAGCTTGAGTTTGGAAGGGTCTCTGAAGATTACGTAGTTCAACCCTTCCGAAAGTATGTCTTTGCTCCAGACCTTCCCATGGGTCTCGGAGGCCTGGGACTTCTGAAGGCAAATCTTAGCAGTAAAGGCCAAGGTAAAGGCAAAGATATTCAATGACTTCAATTCCTCCATCACCAGTCCCCCATTTAGCAGGGGGCCCGCATTTTCCAAAGTTGCTTTTACTACTGATGTACCTGTGGAAGCCCTTCCTCTTGCCCTTCACAGTCCTTGCCAGATTCGATATCAGGTGGGCTTTAGCTTTCTAAACCTCATCCCCACATGCTCAGACAATGTCTCTATATTCCTTCTACTTCCACATCTGGGGTTATTTTCTTATGTTTGAATTGAGTGAGGATATCTTTTTTTCATCCATACAGGCCTCCTGCCACATTTGCTTGGTAATTTAGTCATCATGATGGACCATTGTTGATCTTGAAGAGGGTGAATCTAAACACACACCCCCAACCCCCAAATCCCCCCCAAAACCCAAATAAAACAACTCAGCCAGCACTCCTAGACCCCTTTTCTCTCTAGGACCACATCCTATTGAACTCTTCCAAGCAGGTCCCTGAACAGGCCAGAGTCTTCTCTCAAAGTCCAGAGCTGTGATCCTATTAATTACCTTTTTCCTTCCTCTCAGGATTCTGAACTCAGGCTCTTGAAGCTACAGGGTCTTAGAGAAGATCCAGACAATCGCTGTAGCACCAAAGATGAGACAGTCTGCTAATCTCCTCCACGTCCTTTATTTGGCAGCACAGGTAGTTCATGAGTATGGCCACCTCCTGCAGACAAGAAGCATTCCTCCCTGCCCCAGGAAGAGACCAGAGGCACTCCCTACAGCTTTCATGCTGCATAGCTGTGTCCTCCCCCAGGAAACTGATCTGGGTCAAAGCCTCTGATGTTACCGTGACGCCTGCTCCAGTGGTTGCTGCTCAGCACCTCATCACCATTGCTGAGAATGCGTACGCTGCCCTCAGCAGAGCTCCTGACCCCTTTCTACACAGTAGGCTACGTCTGTTAGCTGCCTCCAGTGAGCTGTACTCAAGACCAGCCCCTACATGACTCCCTCCCTCACACCTGCTGCAAAGGTGTCTGATCATCCCTCACCAGGGTCAGCTGGGACAAAAGCTGATCCCTTTGCTCGACAGCTCACAGAGCTTGTTAGAAGCTGCTAGTGCTTGGCAGTCACAGCCCCCCCGGTAATCCTTCCCTGTCAGCAGCAGGCACCCTGATGCTCCTCAGAGACCTCCCACAAGTCCTCCAGTGATCTTGGACAAAGTTCCCAGGAGATCTAGGAGATTGTGAAGCAGAGCTTGGGAACTACTACACAAACTGCTGTGTCTGCTGCTTAACTGCCTTAATTACCTTGAATTTAGAATGAGGATATATAATGATCATAGCGATAAGATATGATTCCTGGAATGGGCTGCAGAGAAGTGTCATTATATTTAGAAAACAGTGCTGGAAACTTAGCCCACCATTTACAAGCCTTATTAGATATTTTTGATTTTATCTCTTGTGGACCAAAATGTAATTAGAAAATAACAAATATTATTATTCACATTGTTGCTGCAACATGTAAGTATCTAACAGAAGCAAATGTCTGGTGTGAGATGATGATTAGTTTGGGAAATTCTAATGAAATTATTATTCAAATAAAGATCAGATTTCTTATCCTTTTCCTTCCTATAGATGAGCAACTTCAGGTTAAACAATTAGCTATTTATATAGTATACACCTCAGATCATAATCTCTAAATGGTGTTTGGAGCCAACACTCAATACTATCAACCTCTAATGAGATGACACTTTAAATCTCATAACGCATTGTACAGCTAGGGAACACCAACAGACACACATGCACATGTGATGCTGGAAAAGCAGTCAGGGCACAACTGTTCTAAAAAGCTTCTAAGAGACATAGATATATCACTTAATATCACTGTTTACTCTAATGAAGAAGAAACACCCTCAGTGTAACTGGATAAATGTTCTTTGTTTTAATTTATTTTAAAAATTTGGGCATTATAAGTCCAAAGGCAGTAACAGAAATTAGGCAAGATGTAATTACTAGTGGAAAAATAAATATACTAACTGTAGGTCTAACATACTCAGAGTGGCCTTCAAGACTGCATAAATTAGTCAGGAAATAGAAACCATTCTTTTTTAATGTATTATGTCGGTATGGAAAAAGAAGATATAGAACAGAATATGTTTAAAATAAGATATCTAATGGTCTTTGTTAAAATCACAAAATACACTTGGAACCACTGCCACATTCTCTCCTGACATTACTTTACTGATTTCAAATGGAGCTAGGCCAGAAGAGAATTTGTTTCATACAATTCTTGTAATGTAAGGTGAGAATTAATTCCTGCAATGATGGTTACTAGACAGATCAATTTTTAGCTTGTATATTCCTTAAGAAAACATGTCCCTAAAGACCAGAAGACAAGTACTAAACACAGCTACATAAACTTAGTATGTAAAATGTAATTTTGAATTTGTAGATGTAATTCAATTGAAAGTTGAAGTACAATTAGTTAGTAGCTTTAATAATATTATATTAATCTGAAAGATAAAAAAACCCCCTCTATTTAGAACACTACTTTTTCTAGGTGTTTCTCAATGGATTGTATCTAGTAATTTAAAAATAATTTGACAAGTTTTTGTTTGTTTGGTTGGTTGGGTTTTTTTTACATATGGCATGAATCTTCCTTTTTTTCTTTTCCAGTACAGACGCAGGATTTTATGACAGAAGTTCAAACAGCCCTATGGCTCAGCAACAAAAATGACTAAGGCCCCTATAAAGTACTTTTCTTAGCGCAAGGCTACCAGCTCCGGAAAGGCAAATTATTCTATATGGAAGTCTGTTGGAACGGCGGAGGAATGCACATAAGTCGACCCAATATGAGTGATAGAAGTGATTCAACTTTATTTGCACGGATAGCTCATATTTATACAGTTTGTGATAATTATGCCTACTAGTCCTAATATGATTGGTACATTGCTAATGTTTATTCATTACTAAAACACACCCACTTGTGATTTGCAGCTATGTGTGTTCCATAACTTTCTCACGGGAACTTCTTCAAAAGTTACCTATGAAGTTATGCCAAGGTCATGCTGTTTTTATTTTTCTCCTGATAACGGCAAGACCAGCTGCTGTTTTTCTCCTGATATCAGTAGAGCCAGCTATTTTCGGCCAAGGCCTAATCTTGCTGCTCAGACTGACATTCTTTCACACAGAACTCTGCTCGCACAACTTTTCCATAGACCCATGTCCTTTTTCATCAAGCCAATTCCCAACAGAAGTCATTGGCATAAATACTATCTAAATCACAAATAAAAAATTATTAATTCCTGCCATAGATATCTAGTCAATAGGTTCTCCCTGATCAGCCCCTCTGCTACCTAGATTAGACTTCTGATACGCCTGTACCTTCCCTATCTGCTTCCTGCCAAAGTCTTTTCTGACTCACACCAACAGAGACATTCTTCTAAATCTTCAGGCATCCCATCTGACAGCTATTGTTTAAAATCTAACAAAGTTATCAGAATATTGATTTCACTGAAATAGAGCTGACAGAGTGGGCTTAATTCAGTTATACAAATATAGTAACGAGTGGCATGTGAGATCCCCTTGGTTGTCCTATCTAGCCTCTAGCTGCCATTCTAGGATACAGATCTCCTGGAAGTTGTGAAATTCTGTGAACAACATGAGATGTTTCTGATGATCTACCGCATCTCAAATGATGCTAGATATCTATCTGTAAACAACTAAATCATGCTCGTGATGATGTCATAGTTCACGTACCTGTACTTGTAATTAAATTTTTGGCTCTAGGCCTGCCTGCCTTGGCCTAATAGCCCTTGCTATCCTACCCCAAAAACATACTAGTAGACAATGAAGTCTCATAAATGTGTGCTCTCCATTTCCTTTTGCTGAATGAAAAACAGATCAAAGAAAGCCTCATTCAGCCCTAATATTTAGCAGTGATATGGAATTATGAATTTCTGACCTCTGAAAATGTTATAGACTTTATGTTAAATAATTTTTTGATAAAACAATGAAATGTTCAAAATGACCAGGGTGCCATCATATCTCTTTTATTCCTTTTTGGGAGCTCAACTCATCACCCTCTAGTCATGCCACATCCTCTTATCCTTCTGTACCTTCTGCATTTGGTATCCACAGAATTTATACTACAGTGTTTCCCCCAATACAGAGAGACTTCTAATTTTCATTTTTCATGCAGGGACCTGATCCCAGACAGATGTGTGACAACCATCATATTGACTGCTTCTATCGTATATGCCTTTTCTATCACCTTCAGAAGTATTTAATTCTCCTCATCAACTATAAAGGTGTGGTGGGTTGACCCTGGCTGGATGCCAGGTGCCCACTAAAGCCAATCTAGCACTCCCCCTCCTCAACTGGGCAGGGGCAGAAAAAATACAATGAAAGGCTCACGGGTCAAGGTAAGGACAGGGAGAGATCACTCACCGATTACCGTCATAGACAAAACAGACTCGACTTGGGAAATTAGTTTAATTTATTACCAATCAAATCAGAGTAGGATAATAAGAAATAAAACCAAATCTTAAAACAACTTCCCCCAACCCCTCCCTCCCTTCTGGCTCAATTCTAAACTCCACTCGTGTTTTTCTCTACCTGCACCCACCAGCAGCGCAGGGGGACGGGGAATGGGGGTTGGGGTCAGTTCCTCACAGGTTGTCTCTGCCGCTCCTTCCTCCTCAGGAGGAGGACTCCTCACTCCTTCCCTGCTCCACCATGGGGTCCCTCCCGTGGGAGACAGTCCTCCACGAACTTCTCCAATGTGGGTCCTTCCTGTGTGCTGCAGTTCTTCACGAACTGCTCCAGCATGGGCCCCTTCCACAGGCTGCAGTCCTGCAGGCACAGACTGCTCCAGCGTGGGTCCCCCACAGGGTCACAAATCCTGCCAGAAAACCTGCTCCAGCGTGGGCTCTCCATGGAGTCACAGCCTCCTTTGGGTTGTCCTGGTTTCAGCTGGGATGGAGTTAACTGTCTTCCTAGTAGCTGGTACAGTGCTGTGTTTTGAGTTTGGTATGGGAAGAATGTTGGTAACACTGATGTTTTCAGTTGTTGCTCAGTAGTGTTTAGTCTCAAGTCAAGGATTTTTCAGCTTCTCATGCCCAGCCAGCAAGAAAACTGGGGGGCACAAGAAGTTGGCAGAGGACACAGCCGGGGCACCTGACCTAAACTGGCCAATGGTGTATTCCATACCGTGTGACGTCCCATCCAGTATAGGAACTGGGGAGTGGGGGCAGGGAATCGCCGCTCGGGGACTGGCAGGGTGTCGGTCGGCGGGTGGTGAGCAATTGCCCTGCGCATCTTTTGTACATTCCAATCCTTTTATTACTACTGTTGTCATTTTAGTAGTGTTAACATTATCATTATTAGTTTCTTCTTTTCTGTTCTATTAAACCGTTCTTATCTCAACCCACGAGTTTTACTTCTTTTTCCCGATTTTCTCCCCCACCCCACTGGGTGGGGTTGAGTGAGTGAGTGGCTGCGTGGTGCTGAGTTGCTGGCTGGGGTTAAACCACAACAGGGGGCATCCCCCTGCTCCGGTGTGGGGTCCTCCCCGGGCTGCAGGTGGAGATCCGCTCCCCCGTGGAGCTCCCTGGGCTTCAGGGGGACAGCCTGCCTCACCAGGGTCTTCCCCACGGGCTGCAGGGGAATCTCTGCTCCGGCGCCTGGAGCATCTCCTCCCCCTCCTTGGTGTCTGCAGAGTTGTTTCTCTTATGTATTGCCACTTCTCTCTCCAGCTGCTGTTGCACAGCAGTTTTTTCCCCTTCTTAAATCTGTTCCCCCAGAGGTACTACCACCATCCCTGATGGACTCAGCCTTGGCCGGCAGTCAGTATATCTTGGAGACAGCTGGCATTCGTTCTATCAAACATGAGGGAAGCTTCCAGCAGCTTCTCACAGAAGCCACCCCTGAGGCCCCCTGCTACCAAAACCTTGTCACACAAACCCAATACGAAAGGGAATCTCCTTTTTACCTAGGTAGGCCTCTAATTTTGGACCCCAGTTTTGACAATGTGTCTCTTGCTATTAGAAAATTGCCTAGGAAATATTTAGCAAGAACTCTAGACATGTGAGTCCAGGATCTCTGAAAGAGTGTTACCTTGTAGCAATTGACAGACATGCTAAGAAGAAGAAGAAGAAGAAGGAGAAGAAGAAGAAGAAGAAAAGAAGAAGAAGTAGTAGTGGTGGTGGTGGTGGTAACAGTAGTAATAATAGTAATAGTAGCAATAATACTAATCCTACTACTACTAATAATAAACAATAAATAAAACCTGCAGCCTGGAATTAAGAGTTCACAGCAGAATTCAGCTGCCCAGTACACATTTAAGGATGTAACAGTAAATGCTTTGCTCCAGGGAGGTTTCCATCCTTCCCTAAAATCTATGAGTCCTTGTTTCTTGGTACTTTATTGAGGTACTGTATTCACATAATATTATGTTTGCTTCCTGCAGATAGTTTTGCTTGGGAAAGATCTTCAATATGTGGCTACTTCCAAAGTTCCTTGGGGCTCTAGACAAGATAAATTCTCTACTTTTATTTCTTCTCTCTCTTTTTTTTTTTTTTTTTTTCCCATGAAGCTGAAAATGACATCAGAAGGCTGGAGTAGCAGGTTTGCTGCTTTCAGAAAGTAGAGTGATAACACTACTGAGAAATTCTGTAAAAATTATAGGCAAAATAGCTTATTACAAAATATATTATTTTTGCACATTATTTATAGCTTTAATTAGAAAGTCCAATGCTTTCGGATTCACTGAAATAAATCTTCAGCCAAATTGTCTTTGTTGGAGGACAAGTGAGGAACACTAACTCTCTTAATTAAATTCACGTAGAGTTTTTGTTGGTTTGGTGTGTCCCGTGTTTCACCTCCCTCCCCCAATTTATTTCTTTGCCAGTTATGTTAAAAAAGACACTAGGACTTACAGCTACTGAATATTCCCTGGCTGAAGGGAAATAGTTACACCCCTGAGGTTTGTTGGCTGGTAGTAGAATAGTGCATTTTATTATTGTGTCTGTTAAAGATACTTTATTCAGCTTCATTTTCAGTTCTTTGTATTATTACTGCTGTTTTACTATCATCAAATAGTTTAATATTTTCATTACTTATGTTAAACACTACTTTGTTGTATTAACAATACCAAAACTCAGATTCCAGATATACTACTTTGTTGAATTATTTTATAAGAATCTCCACTTTTCTCTACCTACCTATTTTACTTGTGTATTTTTCACTTACTTAATTCTTTAACCCCACCAAAACAAAACAAACAAAAAACCCATGTTTTGCAAGTGAAAGCCTAAATTAGAGAAAAAAAACAATACTTGCTTCCCTGCAGCATGTTTATTGTCTAGCTGTGTAATAATGTGCAATCTGTTTCCATGACCACAGGTTCACCAATATTCATGCTGTCGTGTCTTAACAGGGTATAGAATAAAGCTAATACTTACAACTGCTATATTAATGGTATGAATCATATAATACATAAAAATAGAAGGTTTTTTTCTAAAGAATTTTATATTTGAGTCTTTTGCTTTACAGGAAAGTTGATGAGGTTTTTTTCCTCTGCATATCCCCACACATTTTTCAATATGAAGTTTTGCTACTGATTGCATACAAAAGGAGTTCCTGCTGTTGGTAAAAGAATGTCATAAAACTAAGGTAATGTGGAGAGGAACTCAAATTGCTGGAATTTAATGATGAATTTTTAATATGTTTCTGTTTGGAGCATTTCATAGGTATTATTACCTATAAATAAAACTTGTGAAAAAAACCTGAACTACTTCTGTAAGAAGTAGTCAAAATAATTGGTCATGCCAAGACTAGTTAAGAATCTCAATAGCTACATGAAAATATGAATTGCTGCCAGGTGTGGATATAGGAAAGGTATGTTTATCTATCTATATATATATCTGTATCTATATCTATATCTATATCTATATCTCTTTGACAATTTTTCATGATTTATCAAGTATTGTTTAGGATACTCTGATTTTTAAAACAAGATCTAGCAGTATTAAACTATGAATTAAAAGAAGATAACATAATTTGTTCTTTCCTATTTATTTCTGACCTAAATAAAGGTCTCTATAACTGTCTTCCTCCCAGTGAATAAATGACATGATACTTAAATATAAGTAGATAATAGATAAATAGATATTTTAGATAGTACCTTTACTCCTTAAACAGAGCTCCAAAAAGAAAATTGCTTATTTGGAAATTGTATTCATAATTACACCTTTGTTTCTTTGGCAGGAGCTACAAGCTGAAAACTGTGTAATTAACCATAAATAAAGAGGCATTAGGGGCTAGATGAAAAAAAAAAATAAATCTTGGTATTTATAATATAATTTCCTGTGGAGTTAAGGCACTTAAGTCCCCAAAGTCTGAACAATTTCCTCATTCAGTCTCTGCTCTTGAAATTAGGTCTTTCCTGAGATCAGTTATCTGAGAGACCTGATGCCAGAAGCACTTAGAGAACATGCATAATACTGTCCTGGTTTTATCTGGGATACAGTTATTGTCTTCCTAGTAGCTGGTACAGTGCTATGTTTGGGGCTCAGTATGAGAAGAATGTTGATAACACACTGATGTTTTCAGTTGTTGCTCAGTAGTGTTTAGACTAAAGTCAAAGATCTTTCAGCTTCTCATGCCCAGCCAGCAAGAAGGCTGGAGGGGCACAAGAAGTTGGGAGGGGACACAGCCAGGGCAGCTGACCCAAACTGGCCAACAGGGTATTCCATACCATGACGTCATGTCCAGTATATAAACTGGGGGGAGTGGGGGTGGGGGGAATTGCTGCTCGGGAACTAACTGGGTGGGTGGTGAGCAATTGCATTGTTCATCACTTTTATATTTCAATTCTTTTATTATTATTATTGTCATTATATTATCATTATTAGTTTCTTCCCTTCTGTCCTATTAAACTGTTTTTATCTCAACCCATGAGTTTTACTTTTTTTTGTTTTCCTGGTTCTCTCCCCCATCCCACTGGATGGGGGGTGTGAGTGAGCAGCTGCGTGGTGCTTAGTTGCTGGCTGGGGTTAAACTATTACAAACACTTAAGATGATCAAACCCCTGAAAAATAAAGTTGAGATCACTGATATTACCAAAAGTCTGTATAATAACATACCTTGTTGCTAGATGGCTGGAGTACTATATGCCCAAAAGTGACAATCTCCCTGCAACAATTTTCATTGTCTTAATCACCAGGTGACTGGTTGGAATAAGGATGTGTACTGAGGGACTCTTTTTGGAAGTCTTAGCAGTGTTCAGAAAAGGGTGCAAGGCTTTTGGAGGCATGAAAGACATTCAGACCTTGAGCCCTGTGACTCAGGGTCTGACTGAGTTCCGGATTCTGTTCAAGAAGTCAGCATGCCTGAAGGTTGGGTTAAGGCAACTCAAATCCTTTACTTAGAATAAAAATTGTACAATCCTATAGTTTAATTCTTTATGTGTATATGAATAAAGATATATTTGTTGACAATTAAATTAGCAAATTTTTTTTTTAAACATTTTATAGACTAAATAAATGACATTATATTTAATTGACTTTATAGCTTAGACTGTTAGAGCAATTGTACGTGAGACAGGTGGAGAAGTTTGCTAGAGTAATATGGCCATGCTATTTCTGTCTGTTTGTTCACTCCTGGAATGATTCATGACAAAATATTCCACTATTCTTCTTTTGAAGAAATACCATCAGTTAAAGATCTTATACTTTAACATGTATTGGCAAGTCTCCTCTCATTCAAGAGTATAATTTCTCCTTGCAATCTCTAGCAGAGATTAACACAGCTGAAAAGGGGAGTTCACAACTAATTCACAGAATGTTGCTCTGATGTGATTTTAAGAGTGTTTATGCTACATTTAAGTCACAGAAAATCAAAGCAGTATACCTGTCATGTTTGAGTGCACCCATAAATAGAATTCTGTTCTAGTAGAACTAATTGGTACAAATGTTGGCTTGTTAGAAAAGCTGGTACAACATACTCTTAATCACCAAGGATTATGGAACTCAAGCATAAGAAATCATATGCGGCATCTGAAAAAAAAAATTTATTTTGCCTCTTATAGTTTCTTTCAAGACATGATCACTGAATAAGGTGCCACCTAAATGGTCTTAACCACTTTTTTACACTTTTACTCATCTATTTATGTCTCTACAGGTTGGTCACTTAGTTTGTAGATCCTGGAGTGAAATTCCTCTTTCTGGGGTGAAATTCTCAAATCAAAGCTAACCACATAAAATCTATGTACCATGAGGGTTGAGAACTGTGTGTCTAAGATCCCCAACAGCCAGCTTTCTTCTGCTACATAAATTAACCATTAAGAAACATGAAAGAACTTTTTCTTGTCCTAAATTCTGCCTTTCTTCATAGCTTGCTGGTGTCGGGTTACCCTGTAGTAGGTTTCTACAGCCTAATGAATGTTTAAAACTATAAGGGTAAGGCAAATGTTGATACACATCTTTCAATGTTCATGTGTAAAAAAAAAAAAGAATAAACCAATTGTCCATAAAAAATGACAAAGATAATGCCAGGATAAAGTTTCAAACTATGAAATGTAATCCAACACTCATGTCTAACTTAGGGCTTTAGAAGATATACAAATTCCGGAGATAATTTGAGCAAAAACTTTTTCATAATTTTTTTTTTTTTAAATTATCTTATGATTCAGTCCTCCCTCCTGGCTGCTAGGAACTCCATTTTTATTTATTTACTTTTCTTCTATGGCTCTGAGCAGGTAGAGCTCTTAGTCATCATTTCTATGTTATAAAAGTAGTCCAAACTCATGCTTTCCTTTCTAAGTTATCTCTAAATGCACCTAAGTTAATAACTAGGTGAGCAACTTGTTTCAAAATTGACTCTGAAATGTTTTTATTTGTCAATTCTGGAAGGCATTTATCTTCTATCTAAATGTTGAAGAAAAAAATATAAACAATGAATATTTTGTAATGTAAAATCAATATGCTTAGCTATGTTTCTCTCCTTCTTTAGTAACTCCTTACAGGCTATGAGCTCAAGTGGTATATGCACACTATCTGAAGAAATGCCACTTCATTATCTTCACTGATATCAGCCCATTATATCTAAATTTATCATTTTTAATAGCTTTAAAAATATAATTATATGGCTATTGCTAGATATGAAACTTATTAATGGTTTTATTAGTGATAAATGAGTGAATTATCTCTCTTCTATGTATGAATAAAACGTGTAATTTAGGCCAGTAATAAATTATTAATACATTTATATTATTGAGATGTCCATATCAATTTTTAAGTTGCAGAACAAAGCAGTTCACTATGGTAACAAGGAAAAGGAAATGCATGACATAACCACAAATAAATATAGGTGAATTGAACACAGAATGTTTAAAAATTTACATGTTTTTTTAACATCTCACTTTCTTTGGTCTACTTGCACAGTTCTTCAACAGATTCAGTGGTCTTCTGTATTTACATAGAAAGAAAAATATAGCTGTTTATAATATGGCAACACACCACAGCAGTGTATATTGCTTTATTTACACAATCAGAACTGCTTTCTAGAAAAAAATTGGGGGGGATTTGGGATGGTTTAATCATCTACCATTTTTCATGCATAATAGAACAGAGAGAAAACAGATTTGTTCATGGAACATATATAGCATGAATTTTATGTGAATCTGTTATGATTCATTAGCTAAATTATCTTTTGAATATGAACAGAAAAGTGAGCTTGGGACATTGCTGCTACAAAGATTGTTATGAGAATAAATGACCACCAAAAAAATGAACATGATTTCAGAACTGAGATATAAGCCTCTTTCAGTCCATTAACTTAGGTGATTCAAATCCAAAATGTACTCACCCTTGAAATGTATCTCGGACTCCATTTTATTCCAAACTACAAGACTGAGAACAATTGTGGTGCCTTGAATGCTGAAAGAGGAGTAATGAACAGATATTATTCTTTTGAGTATATATAGAGGCCTTTGTCAATGTAATACATATTCAAAGTCACTTGTTTCAATGTACATTCAGAGGTCTTGCTGGTATGCCAGAATAATCACATGAGAACATGTGAAATATACATGGATACCAATGACATTTGCCCACTCTCACCTCCAGTAAAAAAAAAACAACACCCACCCTGATACAAACAGAAAAAGAAGTTCCAGATGTTGAACCTCCTCATAAAAATCCAGTCCTTTTACGTCCAAAAGGCTCACTGTAGTGGTGAAACTTACTTACTCTAAGGAGCAATTCTAATTTTCTCTCGCCTCTCCCAAAGCTTGCACTGCTTCTGAGCTAACTGTGGGCAAAGAATTCTCGAGTGGAAAACTCTTTAAAGGAGTCTTTACAGCAAATGTTCACTACCTTGTATTACTTGAATTATAGGAACAAAGAATCACTTACCAGGAAAGACCTCATTCTGTTTAGTACTGTACCAATAAACAACAACAACAAAAACCAAAAAGCCAAACCAAACTAAAAAACCCCAACAAAACAGACAACAAAAAAGGACAAAAAAAAAAAAGAAAGAAAAAAAAGGCAAAAATCAACAAACTAGCATGAGATGTATTTTTTCTATGCAAAAGAAAGAGAATAAGGAAACAAAGAGGTGAAAAGTAAGATGATTTACATGGGATTATACAACAGGGCAATAATATAACAAGGAATAATTGACAGAATAATTTAGCAAGACATAGCTCATAAAAGCCTCACAAAGTTCAGTGGAGACAACTAAAAAATCCTGCACTTTGAATTGAATAACCCATCCCAAAATACAGTCTGCATCAAAAGCAGCTTAACACACAGGGAACTGAGGGTTGTGGTGGACAGAAAATTGAACCATGTTTTTTTGGTAGGTCAAAGTTATTGTTTTTCCAAAATACTGTGAATATTCTGGGGTAACTCTGATTTTTTGAATGTTCTTTGGATTGACAAATGAAATACTCTGCCAAATCTCTTAAACTTTTTGTGTCTCTTGCTTGTTTTTTGTTTGTTTGCTTGTTTTCTTGTTTTTCAGTAGACAGCTACTTCTTTCTTTTGCTTTTAAGGAAATTCCTATTTTTCAGGGAATAGCTTTTGGAGAGATTATGAAGAAAAAAATATTTCTTCAGTGAAAAAGACTTTTCTTTTTTTTTTTTTTTTTTGTAAATTCTTGCTAGACAGTATTTAGTCAGGACCTCATAGAACTGTGTACATCTATCTGGATCATGGATACATCTATTAGATCCTTTTTCTTGACTTTAACACAGAACAGTATGCAACAGAAACACTGAAAAACGCATGCATGAGAAAGACATGGTAGAATTTTGATAATTTTGACTTTTCTTGCTCACTAGTAACAAGTATCAGTGTATGACTATAAGGGCACATTCACACATAGGGCAAAAAGATCTTAAAATTTTCAAAAACCACTTTTCACCTGTGTTTGACCCAAACAACAAAGCATAGGTAGTCAAAATCTATTAAACTACTGCTACTGGTAATAATAATGATAATAATAATAATCTGTAAATAAAAATATTCTTGTTGTAGTATAATAAAATGTAATTAGAAACAAAAGAGGAAAATCAAATACTCTTGCATATAAATTAACCATACTTTTTTATTGGAACTTATCTCATCCAAGAACATTTTGGAAGGCAAAAGTGGATAAGCGAGTACTTCTAAAGATCAGTAAACATGATGTATATTCTGAGAAATGCAGTATGAATCAGTCTACCTGACAAAGGTTGAGATGATATTATAAGATACATGAAAGTGGAGAAAAAAGTCTGTTTTCAAAAAAAACTCCAACAAACCCTTTAATATTTTACCAGAACAATAATTCATGAGTTTATAGCTGAAGAACAGATTGGATTCTCAGCTTTCTTGAATAGTGTATAACCTTTTTCATCATAGAGATGAAGGTGAGTATTACTGCAATATAATGTATTAATACTTTCACCTGTTTTGTGTGATATAAACGACCACAAAAGCTGACAATATGGTCTGCTGTCTTGAATACTAGAAATAGGGAAAATCTTCCATAGGTCTGATTTTCTCTGTTGCATCCAGTTTTGGCAGCCAGTCCCTAATCAGGGGGTAACAGACCAGACACCTAATGTAATCTGTGTGGACTAAAGAAACATATCTTATACATGAAGTCTGGTATTTATTGTTAGTCTTAACTAAATCACTATGGCTTATTCTTAATAATGAAACAGTAAAAAATAATATACAGAAACTTGTTAGTATCTACTCATTTTTTTTTTTCTGGTCTCATGCTTACTCTTTCCAACATGTTTTTACAAGAAATCATTAGAACCCGCATTTTTTTCACTGTGAGGGAATGGTGGTGTTGGTGGGGTGTCTTCCTCTTTACTTTATGGTTTGGTCCACTTGTGTCTAATACAAATTCTACTATTCAGAGCATCTTCTTAATTCTTTGTTTGTCCTCAATTTTGAAATATATTAGAATGTTCTATATATGCTATATATTACATATGTTGAAGATCTTTCCATTCCTTTGTTCTCCCTAAAGCATCTTACAGCCACCATCCAAGGTTGCATTCCTTTAGTCTTGGACTAACCACTGATGAGTTCCTTATAGCCCTGAGGACTCCCTTATCATCTTTTGCTTATATTTTGAAGGTCTGTATTAAAATCTTGTAGCTGAACTTTTGGGGGGCCCTGTTATAAGCCCCTGTTTTACTTCAACAGCTTCTGTGTTGTGCATTACTTATAAACTAAGGTTTTGTTACCAGAATTTAGGAAGGTATTTAATTGTTCACTTGGGAATGGAAACACACACGTGTATATAAATACACAGACACATTGAAATAATGTTGTCATGACCATTTGTAGACGGAATCTACAAATTATGACAATATCAATAGCATGCTATCAAAATCACTTTGAAACAGTGATTGTTTCATTCCCCTTCATTGTCAAGATATACATCTTCTATAGGTTATTGATGATTATAAGGAGAAAAAAAATCTGCAACTGACTCTCATGATTAATTAATAATTACAAAGTAACAGAAAGTAATGGGTGGAGTAAAAGAATTTTAGGCACAGGAACATCCCTAAGCAAATCCATTTGGTCTTCAGTAGGGTATTTGTTACAGTACTAGACAGGAAACTAAGATGGATGAATTATGTACATGTCGTGGTTTAACCCCAGCCAGCAACTAAGCACCATGCAGCTGTTCACTCACTTTCACCCCACCCACCACCTGAAAGCAAGACGGTACCCTAGCTAAAAACCATGACAACAGCTTTTGCATCTGTTGTAAAAAGATACATTCAGTGGGAGAAAGTACGTAATGATGTACTTATCAGACTTTGTCCTTGAGACTGAACTCATTCATGCCTTTAACTGGCAAATTTAAAAAACAAACAAACAAACCCAAAAACCCAAGGAAAAACGTAAACAACAACAACAACAAAAAACACAAGAGAAAAGAAAAAGGAAAAAAGAAAAAAGAAAAAAAGAAAAAAGAAAGTGAGCTAATGATGGGAAATTTGAACTACCATTACAGAGAAGAATTGGAATATTATGCAAGAAGAACTGAGTGGCCTTGTATATACACATAGCAGAAATAAAATGCTACAGTATAAAATATAAGGTCACGTATTTAGTAAGGACAGATTAAATACACTAGTAAAAAACTTGTTTTCTTATTAAGGACAAAGAAGAATGAGAAAAACTAGTGTTTTCATTTGTCATGTTTGTGAATCACCAACACAGTAATGCCATGAAAGAGCCAAATAAAAGCTCAAGCTCAATATATGTTAGGCGAGGCATTTCAAGATGCTGCCCAAAATGCTAGAAAGGTTCAGTTTACAGACTAAGGGGTCTACCTTTAGGTGCTGACACATAGAAGCTTCGCCCATAAATGTTTAAGCTCATGTTGTAGACAATGAGCATCTGGCTAATAGATAGAGTCCAAAGAGTAATTAAGCTCAAAATGGGCAAGATTTAGTTGTATCTACTGATATTTGAGATGCTCTAAAGGATTTGAGACTTCCACGGAAGACTGGCAAATATGAATAAGGGCTTCTGAAAGACTTAGTTCTTTCCAAAGCAGCTGAAAGCAGTTCCTCAGGCTCTAGCACATCGCAAATGACACTAGTTAATGTTTAGGTGAATGATTTGTGCTTTAATAGTTTAGTTTAGCTTGAGTTAATTGTTAGGATCCAGTGATTGCATTAACTATATCTCCATTCACTAGAATGGGAGCTAGATAGGTGGTTCACCTTCATATAGACACCTATATTTACATGTGTTACTCTGAAGCTGATTATCACACACTGTCTACTTTTGGTGACCATGATAAAAACTAATTCACTCCACAACATCCACAGAGAAGGTCATCATAAGAATGAGCAAGAGAATGAAGAGCTTCTTTCAGATTAGAAAAATCAGGAAAAAACAGCTTTGGAAAGACACTGCTATGGCTTTCAGAGAGTGTATGAAAAGAGGGAAATTTATTATTTAGGGTGAAGAACAGCATGGGCAGAATAACAGAGAGGTATATTTTGGTCATGAAAAAAAGGGAATTTCCTATCAAAGAAAAGTTTGCAATAATGACATGCTGGCGTACTGTGAATAGGCAATTGATATAATTTTTAGACTGAGTTTGATTACATATGAATATATGTCTTGATACTGCAAGTTGTTGACCAAAGAAGTAATTTCCAGTCCCCTCTCCAGTGTTAGTGAACTGAAGATTTAAAACCTTTTTCCCACCTAAATGATTAGTCATAAGGGTTTGTCTAACCTTCACAGAAACTGACATCAGGAAACCTGCTGAGAATTTTATTACTGAGATCACTGGAGTCACTATGGCACTTGCATTTTGGAGGGCTTTGACAGCTTAAAATTTACCGGGAGAAAAGCGGTCATATCTGTGGCAATCTTTTTACATTGACCTGTTGTTTGAACAAAATCCTTCTATTAGTCAAATTTGTGGGTAATTCAGTTAATAAGTAAATTGGTTTTAAATTAAATGTTTTTAAAATCGGCTTATCACTGACTGTGCTCAGATGGTAAAACATTAATATGAAGTTAGTGCAGCTTAGACATCTATTACTGAGATCATTCTGACTGGTGTCCAATTCAATGACACTTACTTACAGGTTAATGTTAATTCAGAATTAATCACTGAAGTAACACAAGGTCATGCATTGAATGAGTTCGTTAAAATGAACAACTAGGATGCTACTCCTAGGCACTCAGCAAGTCTTTGGATGACCCTTCACTAGGTTAATGTCGCCATCTATTATACACTACATTCTATACTGGTTTCTCTTTTACGGCATGCTTCATTATGAAATTCATTTTCTGTCTATGATTTTACATTAACCTTAACTGTATCTGTGAAACTGTCAGCATTCAAAACAATTACCTTTTTGTTCTGTACTGAAGATAAGTTAGCAATTGTAATTGGTTGGTATTTTGACCAGCTTACCCCAATGAGATATCTCAAACAACAAATATTGTTAGGCAAAATGGAATTTTATCAGTAATAGTGTAGTGACTGTTATGATGAATTATTCCTTTGATTCTCATCATTTCAGCATTGTCTTTAATGAAATAGTTCAACGTGGAAAAACAAAGAAGAACGATATAGTCTGCTTTGTAAAATTTCTAATCAAAGAACTCCCTATCGGTTATTCTTTAAGGATAATGAATCCTCAGGAAGAAGTGTATTTTGATTTATTTAGGGCATAGGCCAGGACCAGGCATGGTCGTTTTATTCTGTGTTTCTGCATTGTAACAGGATCCAGCTCCACAAAGATGGCTTTTAGGTGTCAGTTCAGTACCAATGCTGAGCAAAAATTGTAACAATATAACATTTTACACACAGTGACTGACACCGGGCCCCTCCCCAACATTATTCTCAAAACAACTGTCTATTCTTTACCAAATGAACAGCACAGGTTTTTTAAACTTTCTCTTAATAGTAGACCAGAGTAGACCCTACTCTGTGTGATGTTAGGCTGTTACTGTACTGGAGAGTGAGTGGAGTAGATACTAAACCATGCTCTGTCTATAAGATTTATTTGGTACTTAAAACTTATTATTTATTAGCATACTCATGGGAACTTTGCTTCAGCAGCTACTTCTTTTAGAAAATATGGGATATGCATCTATCTTATATAAAGAGAATAGAAAAAATATTGAAATGTAAGAATTAAAAAGTTCATGTTCTGAGATTCAAAAGAGAGTTAATGAAAAGAGACCACAACCACAGAGATAGAAAAAGTAATAGAGATAGTAAAACAACATTCTCAAATTCACCTTCACACTGCTTAATTGTTCTCCCTTAATTTTCTATATTTTTCTAGCTTTTTATCGGCTGCACAATGGTCAGCCTTCCTTTGCTTTTCAGTGAAGAAGCTTTCAGCCTTTTAGTTTTTCAGTTTTCTTTTGGTTTGGAATTGCATCTTCTTTATTAGTAGAGCAATTAAGCAATTTAAAAGTGAAGTATTTGCCTTTGAGATATCTTCTTATAGACAAATAAGGAAAAAAAAACCTTTAAAGAGAGAAGAAAATGTTTAACACTTTGTGAAAGTTTATTTAGATAGCACTTGGGAGGATGCATCTGGCTTAATTTTGTGATCTAAATTAGAAACCTTGCATAAACTAGGCTCCTTCAACAGTTAATGGTGTCCTAATATTATTCTTTTAATGATTTTTACTATTAAAAGATGGAATGAATGCCTTTTTGTGTTATTTAGAGTCAGTTTTCCCACAATAGAAGTCTCTGGGAAAAATACATTTATTTAAAAGCACAGATTTTCAGTGATCAGACAACATAAAATACCAAAAGGGGAGTAGTCTGTCTTTATGTAGTTTTTTAAAAAAGAAAAAAAAAGTGAATATGAACCTTGATCATCCCTTCTAACAAGAAGCTGAATATCTTAATCTTTGATGAGATTTCTGAGTGGCAGATTGTGAATTAGCGAAGGTTATAACCTATACCCTTCCCTCAGATGTCTAAATTCAGAGATGAATGGGATTTTAGCTATTTTGAAACCTAATACCATTTTTCTTTCTCCATTCACAATATAAGCTTTGTTTGTCCTTCCTGGGTACCTCTCCAATCCCAGGCACTGTAAGGACATCTTGTGCCCCAGGAACCTGTATCCATTCTGGGTTATAAAACATGAGAGTGTATCCATTAATTTAATGTGTTAAAGATTTTATCAAGGGACATGGTATTAGTTCATTTAGTCAAAAATCTTTCTCAAGGTCATATACTAGCTCTTACTTTCCTCTTTTCCCACAGCATCATGCTTAAAAATGTAAATCTAGATGTAAAAATTTAACATTAATTCTAGTGTGATGTTTGCTATTACTGTATATGTTGTTTTTATGTGTGAGGGAGAGGGAAAAGCTTATAATCATGCAATATTTTTTTCCTGTTTTGTATTTCTACTACTAGCAGCTGCTGCTTATGCTGTAAAAAGGTGCCCTGGTAAAGAAGATAATACTGTATATCTCAGTGGATTTTTTTGAATGAATATGTTTAGACAGATAGATATGAATATGCATGCACATTATATTTAAATCTCATGGAAATAAGGTTTCATCCGAAAATCTTCATAAATGGAAACTCTAAGTCAAATATTATTTTAATCATTGTAAACATTTTCAGACACTGTTTTAAGTTTAATTACAAGTGTAGCCTGAAACAATGTCATTAACACAATTACCATCTGTGCTTTACATATCTTGACCCTAAGAAATAATGGAGAGTTATCACCAGAATTTAACAGTATTAATCATTATTAGTTAGCTTATACTGCATAGCTTAAGGAAAAACAAAAAATCCCCAAAGATAAAGTAATCCCACATCACAAAAGTCCTCTAGGAAGGTTCAGCCATAAACTTCAGTGCTTTTGGCATTTATAAATTATTTGGCTCATTATAACAAAAACAGTTTGACATTTGCAAACACTACAAAATTCCCATGTCTGATTGGACCAAATTCATAAGATTGCCAGGGCTTGTATGCTCTTTCCAGAACAGTCTTTTAATTTTTCATGTCTAGCACCCCGATATAAGACAGAGTATACATACAATAGTTTTTTTTCACCAAAGCATCACAGTGCTAGTCTTATGTCAGCCACACTGCCAGCATGAGTAATGCTAAAGTAACACCAGCCACCTTGCCTTGCATGTGACTGTTTCAACTAGCATGCATGCATATTCATGATTTTTAAAAGGTTACTGCACTATTACGATATTTGGTGCATGTTGGTTGATTACGCCAATTATTTGAAAATATTATATGTGATATTGCATGGGCAATGTGAATTCTGGTTTTTATGACTTGGAAAATGCATGTGTTTCTTCTTATAGAATCATAGCATCATAGAATCATGGAATCATAGAATCATTTACATTCAAAAAGACCCTTAAGATCATTGAGTTCAACCATTAACCTTACACTACCAAGTCTACCACTAAACCACCCTAGGTCCCTAAGCGCCACCTCTACACATCTTTTAATTACCCCCAGGGATATACATAGCTTATATTTAAAATATAAATAGATTATATTTATTAATGTATTTCTTCAAAACATATTTACAGATGAAAATGAAATAGACTAGAAAAACACTGAGAAAAGACTGGGTTTCAAAAACAAAGTCCTTGATGATTTAGGAATGCTTTAACTCTTTATTACCAGAAAGTTGCACTGCTGTCATCCATTTCTCAAGTCCCACGTCATCTTTTTTAACAAGATAATTACAGCACAGGGTGCAGAGATATGACAGTGTTACCGTTTGCAAAGCTGCAATTAAGTCTGAGTTAACCTGTTTTTATAATCCTTTCATCTCAGTTATTTTTTCTCCTCATTTCATCTCACTGGACTGAAAAGACTCATGCTGATTCCCAGCCCCAGTATTATCTATTTGTCTCAATTTTATTTTTTATGAAACTTTCTAAAAAAGGTTGTGCTGTTTTTGAATAGCAAACTTGACTGAAATGAAGTTTGTCACAGAATCATGAAAGATTTAGGTTGTAAGGTGCATCTGAGGGTTGTCTAGTCCAAACTTGTGCTTGAAGCAGCATTAGCGTCACATTTAGATCAGGTTGGTCAGGGCCTTGACTCATGAAATTTGGAGTATCTCCAAGGATAGAGGGTACACAGGCTCTCTGGGGAACCTTTTCCAGTGCTTAACCACTCTAAATGTGAAGCATAATCTAGTAACATCCAGTCTGAACTTCCCTTGCTGAAGCTTGTGATTGTGGTCTCTTGACCTGCTGTGTGTCTGCCTCTGTGAAGAGACTGGCTCCACCTGCTCTATAGCCCCATTCAGGTAGTGGAAGATGGCAGTTAGATCCCCTGTTCGCAGCCGTTTCTTCAGGTTAAACAAACTCAGTTCCCTCAGCATCACCTCATACATCATATTTCCCAGACAGTCTCTCTCCATTTTTTTGGACGTCTCTCTTCTACTGGACAGAAACTACCCCAAGCTGAACAGAGGATCCCAGGCCACTGAACAAGGGAAAATCAATCACTTTCTGAACCTGCTGCCTACCCTCTTGTGAATGCAGCCTGGTGTGCAACTAGCCCTCATCGCTCTCCTGACTCTGGTTCAGTTTGTTGCCAGAAGGACTCTCAGAGGCCTCTCACTGAGTGCAAAAAAGAACAGTTCCTCTATGCAAATGCAAGAATTTATTGTTAATTTAATAAGTAAGGTCTTAACATCAAAGAATTTTCAGTACAGTTACAATGACACTAATAGTTCAAATAATATACAGTTAAAATTATAAGTGCACAAGCTGTTTACTGACTACCCCTTTTTCTGCTGTTGTGTTCATTGGATGAGATGATCCTCAAGGTCCCTTTCAGCCTGGTGTTCTATGATTCTATGACCCTTCCACTGCCTTCTGACACCTAAAGGTGGGGTGTGGAGGTGGTGCCTTCAGTCTGTGTGCATGGGGAGGTGTTCAGGGGAGTCATCAGCATCTCAAGTCTTCTGCTGGAAGTATGATGCTGATGGTTTCATTCTCTTACCTTCAGATCCACTTTTCTATGTTTACTGACATGTTTAAAGCCTTGTTCTTCCTTCACTGCTCTGCATCTAAATTTACTATTATGTGTTTCACATGTGTTGGATACTGGTTCTTTGTTCCCCGTGTTGCCCTCTCCAAACTGGTTTTACCCAGCTCCCAAGCCTTTACTCCTTTGATGGCAAATAACTGACCAGTAAATGATGACTTGTTTACTGGGATCCTCTATGTTAACCTGTGCAAGTGTTTTCGAGGCCTTTGAGATCATCCTACACCTTTAAACCTCTATGCTACATTTTATTCCAGGGTCACACACAGTTCATTCTACACCGAGTGAATGTACCTGTATACATATCTATGTGTACGTACGTGTATATGCATACCTAAATAAAAATAGCAATAGCAAGTAGTTTTTCAGTGTAGAATTAACTAGATAAATACACATTAAAGGCATATAGATGTCTGTTTAGAAAGCTGAACTTCAACAGGTAAGCACTATCAGCTCTTTTGGACAGTTTATCTGCAGTTTCCCATCATGTCTGATAAACAAAAAGTGTGATATAAAGTCTAGATGGACTTCAGTTACAAAGCTAGATATTTATGTTACTGAAATGTCTCTTAGAGCCGGCTGAACTACTAACGCACAAGTTTCAAGCTGTGATAGCATGCTGCTGCTGCTACTTTGTTCACTTTTATTGTTAGAGGACATCAAAGCTGTAATTGAGAAGACACCTCATTCTCATTTTAATGAGGAAGTCATCAGATTGGATAAAGTAAGTGTGGATATCAGATGCACACACACACACAGAGACTAGAAAATTATTTTGGTTAATTTACTGTTTACATATCTTTAATTAAAATGCTATCTGTGCAAGACAAATGCTGAACATAATCCTGGGATTATGTGTTACTGATTCTTAGACTTGTTTCTTAATCCTTTTCCTTTATTTATTAAAGAGAAATATTGATCTATTGCTCTGTGACCTATTAGTTGTTTATTTCAGTAAGATGTCTTTCCTTCTCTAGAATCATAAAAATTAAAAAACCCTTCTTTTTTGTCTGAAAGAAGGATAAGGTGTGGGTGTAATATATATTGCCAGATAAAAAGCCTTATGATACTTTCTCATTTGACATTTCCATAAGCAAATAACTAAAATACAGTCTAGATGATACAATGAAGGAGACATGCAATTAACTGAGAAAACTCTATTCAAAGTCTAAGCAGCTGTTATAGGATATGCCAGATGTATTTCTACAGAGATCACTTTTGGTCCAGGTAAACTCAATATTTAAATTAGTAATGTGGAAAAAAGGATAATACTAAACATGGAAAGGTTACAGGAACTTCAGAAGACATGACTGGAGATTATCAACATACTGAAACTTTAAACAATGTCTGAAATAAATAGGATGTAAATTAATAATTGCTACTGCAAAACACCTGGAGGACAAGAATCTAGGTTAAAAA
The DNA here is from genome assembly GCF_929443795.1 of Astur gentilis. Lineage (NCBI taxonomy): Eukaryota > Metazoa > Chordata > Aves > Accipitriformes > Accipitridae > Astur > Astur gentilis. The sequence goes on along the minus strand of NC_064890.1, from coordinate 20,041,517 downwards.
AAAAAAAATAATAAAAGAAATATCTTATTTATCAACACAAAGGTCCCAGCTGGGACATTGTTCTGGACAATTTTACATGAAAAAAAGATTTTGAAATGGAGCAGTTAGAATAAGTCCCAAATAAATAAAATAATAATGATTTACAAGTCTACAACACATGGTGTATGAGAAAGAATGAAGGGCCTAAATTAGTTTAGTCCAAAGAAGACTACAGAAATATATGACAGAAGTCTTTGTGTATATAAAAAGGAGAAAAAAAAATTCAAAACAACAAACAAAACTAGTTTTGCTAGGTCTACTGGGAATAAAATAAGAAACAATGTGCTTTTGTCCAGTAAAATGGTTTTATGATACTAATGTTTTAATTTTTTTAAAAACAATTTTTTCTATGAAGGTTTAAGGATTTGAAGAAATGCCTTTTATAAATGTAACAGCTAGAAACATTTTCTTCTTATTCTGCTTTTTATCAGAAAGATTTCCTTGACCATTATATCAGTATTTCATTTTCCATAACTGGAACATACTTTTGGCTGTCTTCCAGGTATTACCTCCTAACAAGCTGCATCTGTATTCTACATAAAAAAAGAAATACTGATTTTAAAGATTTCTAGGTGTGGGTTACAGGATTTTTCTTTTCTGCCTTTAAAAATAGAGACATCCGGAGATTCTTTTCAGTAAGATTGTATATATGTTTGAAGTTTTTTCTTTCTTTTTTTTTTTTTTTTTAAATAATACTACAGCTTAAATTACATAGCTTTTATGACCTGATCATTTTCTATAATAATGAAAATTTTCAAGTAGAATTTGCAATTCCCAGGTTATGTCTTTACTAATATATGACTGTGTATTCATTCTTTTTACAGAATCAATTGCATACCACAACAAAAAAAATTGTGGACCTATATTTCTTTTTGCATGTATAATGATTGGTCTATGTTTACTAGCTAATGAGACCAGACATTGTATATGGTTTTAAAACTTTAGCTTGTAATGGCAATGCTAGCTGCATCTGGGCTAGCTTAATGCAAGAGTAAAGTTTAAGTCTGTTCAATAAAATTCATACTCTGTGTTAAAGGTGAAAATTTCTTGAATTCCAACCAACTTTTAAAGTTACATCAAAGAACTCAGAAATGAGGTATTTTTCTCAAATATAAACACTAAATAACAAGGTGCACAAAGGTATTGGTCCTTGAGTTTTAAAATCTCCAGATATAATACAAACTTGAGTGAATTATGTTTTTATAGAAAGGGACTGACCTTTTCTAGAAAAACTGAAGTTAGAACACATATTAGTAAAAAGCAGTATCTCTCTTCAAGTTAAGAAGTAAGTATTTTGATTTCAGTAAACTTAATGGTTACATAGTAAATATTTTAAAAAGAAAAAGTTTAATGTTAGTGCTTTTAATCATTCATAGAAAAATATTTTTTGAATGTAATGGCATTAGATTTTTTGTTACTGTAATGAATACTTACATAACTAAAATCTTTTATTTCCCGTCCTTAAAACCAAACCTTATCTTATTAAAATGTCACTTCCTACTGAATTAACACAGTACTTTTTTCTTTATTTATAATAAATTCAACAGATGTTATTGAGTTGATTCCATTTTTTATATAAGATGATGACAATACAATTAGGATTTTTTCAAAACTGTAATTGTAAAATTGACCTTATTAAAATTCCGCTTCCTCCATAATTAAAAAAACCCTAATTACTTGTAGTAATTGGACCAGAAGTGACATTTTCAGTTCATTAATATTCCACAAATTGTTTTTGAAGATGTTCTTGCATGGTTAGTAGTCAGTCTTCAGCATTTCTCTTCGTTTCTTATTTAAAAGTCATCTGGAATAATAGTTTGCATTTTAATTAGACAAGTCTTTATGAATTGACTTTATTTATAAGGTTTTTAATTGCTAATTAATGTCTGAAAATATCTGTCTTCTGCAATATTTGTAAGACATGAAGTGAAAGGTGAATGTAGTAGAACAACAATTCACACATGCTGCATCACTCTAAATAAGCATAAAAGATACAATATTTCCCATCCATGAATTTTCATTATTCTTTCTAGAAATGTCAAAACCAGGTTTAATATGTCACGGTACTGTGCACCTGAATAAAGAAGTCAATTTATCTAACATCACAAAGTAGAGGCAAATCAAAATAATGATGTATGAATGATTTTATTAACCAGCAAAATACAACTGAGATCATTTCAAGGTGTATGCTGTTTATATTATTTGATGTAATCACATTTGAATTGATATCTTATATGTACTCTAATTCTCTTTATAGATCTTTGAATATATGTGTCTATATTTATAACCTTGAAATGTAATTCTTCTGATGTCCCTGGAACAGTCAGAGCTCAGACAAGTTCAGTCAGAGCTATGAAGAGATTTCCCTTCTGATAAGCCTGAACCATGAGCTGGAGTGATCACTTTTAAGGGTAAGTGTCAAATTGCCAATAAAAACTGTCAGATGAAGTCAAATGTGAAGTCATTTTGAGTGACATGTCTGCATCAGAAGTTGAACTGAAATGATTGCGCACTTTCTTATTGTCAGGCAAATAATCTTCATGTGATTTAGGGGTTTATATTTCCATAAGTAGATACAAATTCTGGATTATTCTGCTTCTGTTTCTTACACATCAATATCTTTAGATATTTAACCTGCATGTATCAACAGTGGAAATTCAGCTGCCTAGGAAACTGTAGCTCTTTCAGGAATTTGGGGAACTTCCAAAGTCAGGTTGCATCTCTGAGAGAATTTTGAGGACGGCAATATTGCACTGAAGGCCATTTTTTTAATGTATCCTTCAGAATCTCCTCCAAACTTTTTGGTTTCATGTTCCCTTTTTTCCCAGGGAGTCTTTACTCTTAGAATGTTTCTGTCAGGCCTCTTCAATTTCCCTTAATGCTTTTCCAGACAAAAAGTAGATAAACTCAGTAGATAAGCAAATATTTGCTTTTTATCTGGAGGAACCAATGTTGTATAGAACCTACTACTTCAATTAAAACATCACCAGCTGAATTTCTTAAACAGTCATTTCTGATGTAGCCTGCCATCTCATAAAAGCAGAAGCAGAGAGAGCTGACAGCATCCAGGACTAATCAACAGACACGCTGCAACTGAAAGGAAGATTTAGGGCTTGGCTATTCTAGTTTCTATTTTCTAGTTTCTAGTATTCTAGCTTTCAAAATAGGACATTTACCAGAACTCAAATTCCAAGTGTGGTGATGTCCAGAGTACATATACACCTTGCTAGAGGCATCCCAATCATTCTTTAAAGCTCCTGTGCTTTCCAGAAGAAATGTGGTACTTCCTACGCTCACAAGCCCCCTCCCACAGAAGTATTTTGAGTCTGCAGATGATTCAGTTCCTGGTTTAGCAGGTTTCTCCATCTGCTAGTTTATAGCCAGTTGAAGACCATCATTTTTTTATTTTTTTTTTTAAATTTCAATACCAAATCAACTTTTTTGAGGAATCTGCTGTTTCATTGCAGTTTCTTACAAAACAGCTGCTAAACATTCCTGGCTACCAATCAAGGTCAGTAGCTTCCAGTAGAATATCAGAGAAAAAGATGTAAACACCACCCTTCAACCTTTGAAATTAATGTCCTGTGAAACAGAGTAGTCTCTGTTCATGCAACCAGCATCCCCTCATTCAGGTAGGAATTCTATTCAACTACTAAAATTGAAATTCTCAGAAATTTCAGTATGTATGTGACATGAACAGTTTTGAATGAGAATGAAACACCTGGACAGTGACTAGGCACCCACATTTTGAAAGTCTGAACACAATTTGCTTCCTTATTACATATAATTTTCTGACTGTATCTATTTAATATTCATGGTACTTTAAAAGAACTCTTAGGTAAGCATATGTTATCACTATCTTTTCAAGGGTTTATTTTGTTTGTAAAAAGCTGAAAATTCCTTGTTTTTCAAACTTCTCATGTGTGCACAAGTCTCCTTTCTTTACAAGCACATTAATATAGTCAGCTCATTCTCTGCTTTAGTGAGCGAAATGTCCTGGGGATATTTATTAGAATATTCAAACTGATTTTTATGCAGGTATAGTAACTCAAGGGGTTGGGGGTGTGGGGTAGAGGGGCTTGTTTTCCTTAGCTCTATAGTCACAAAATGGGTCTAAAATGCTAATCCTGTCATGAAACAAGAGAAGTACTTCTATCACAGTTTTGAAATAATAAAGATTTTTCCTACACAGTTAATTTCCACAGCAATCAATTAAATTAATGATGCTGTAGTTTATGTGTAAGGTATATACTTAAAATTTGGAACTGCATGTTATTTGAATAACATGCAGAAGTAGCCTCTATACATTGTATGCACCACTTTTGTTGGTAAGAAAAAAAAATTAATCTACTGTGGTCCTCATACTCTATCAGGAAAAAGTGGGTAGATTTCATAGTCTTCATACTCTAATATTTGTATGACATTTAGAACCACATTTACAACTGGAACTTATGCTAGCATTTTGGAAAAGAATTCTTAAGATAATAATATAAAGTCACTGAGAAACAAAACAATTAGACAGTATGTCCTAGAACCACTATTCTGTGGAATATGAAAAATTGTGAACTGTGGAAATTATGATTTTCTCCCTTAATCCAATAAAATAAGAGTGGTGGACTAAATCTTTGAAGGTTTTGAAGGCATAGAAGGAAGCTATAGTTCATCCTCTTATAGTTTCATGAAACACTCTGCTACTTTCAAATATTTTCTTGAAATCAGATGTTGCCTAATTTTCTGTCTGTTTTAAAATATGTAAATGTAATATGTCTTACCCAAAAGGTAAGGCTTGCAAGATTTCTAATGCCTGTGACTTTAAAGTGCCTGAAAAGAGGCTTATTTACTATGTTTATAAAGGTTTAAAATAAATTAGTAATAATAATAGCAGTAAAGATAATGGTATGTCTGAAGATGCCTGACATTCTACTAAGAAGCTGGAATAAAAGTTACCCTGTGCAAACCCTGTGCCAAGCAAGAATCCAATTGCCCTTCATGACTGAAGATATGCTGCTCATTGTAGCAGTTCTCAGAATGGTGTTGCATTGCCTTTTTATCACTGTCCTCATTGATGCTTCTTTTTGTGCTACATCATTCTTTGAATCCCTTCCAAAGAACTTGGTAAGTGGGTCTAGCCCATTAGCTCAGATTTACTTTCACTTCTTTTTCTTAACTCATGTTTTTCATGTGTCAAATGCAGTCACAAGCAGATTTTATTCTGGTCAGTTTCCTGTGACTCCTTTTAAAATTCTGCACTTTACAGAGTAGTTGCAGCTCTATATTCTTACCCATTTCCACTTTGTCATGAGTTATTTACTCTTTCTTCATAACATTTCCATTCTGCAACCCCTGGCCCCAGTTCCACGTAGATATTTTTAGTAATGCCAGATAATCCCTTTGCTTCTTCTTGTGGATGTTTCCATTAACCAACAGATTGCTGACTGGAAAATTATACTGGCCAATACCACACCAACTTGCACAGTGGTGGTCTGCTCTCCACACAGCTTTGGAAACAGTGCTTGCACCCCTCTGTGCTTATATCTACTGCTCTACCAGTGTGAATGTATCTTTTATGAATACATCCCTTTCTGTTGACAGCTGATCTTCAAACGCAGCAGGAAGATTGTCCGGCAAGATTGTCTGAAATAACACCACAACCCACCTTAGCAAATATTTTCCGTTACTTATAGGACACTGACCTCCTTCTCAAAGTACAGCATACAACTGATTTAAGCAATTACAACATATATAGTGTATTTCTTCACTACAATATAATTACAATTTACTGTATACATTTATCTTGTTTAGGTCTTTAATTATCCAAACTATTTGCCCATTTTTGTTACATTTTCCCACAAAATTCACTCTAACTGCCCATGGTACAGTACTATGAACTGCACAAACATAACCTACTTTAATAGCTTTCTCCAATAAGGAGGTCAATAGAAATAGCACATACTGACCCATAATTGAATGCAGGAGACTTACTGAAACTGATTAAGCTTTCCAAGTCACGCACAGGCAGCTATGCTCATACATCTCAACCATGCTGTAAGTGTACATCTTCCCTAATACTGACTTGTAGATTTAGCAGTCATGTCCTAGGTCAAAGAATACACTCATGATAGAGTAACCTGAAAGTGCCTGGCTGAATAATAATAATTACAATTAATAAAACACTTTGCACAAGGGATGGCTGATGGCATTGCCAATCGTTCAAAATATGTTGTGGTTGAAAAAGATCACTTAGGTCTGCAAATCTCTTCTTCATCATGTAGATTAATACTTTAACTTAATTTAAAATGCAAAATCAAACTCAAAGCATGGGGCCAGAACCCATGAAGAAAAACACTATATATGCTGTAATTGCTTAAATCAGTTGTATGCTGTCCTTAACTTCCCTGACCTTGAGAAGCAGGCCAGTTTCCTACAAGTAGTGGAAAAAACTTGCTATGGTAAGTCGAGGTTTTATTTGAGACAGTCTTGCTGGACCTCCTGCTAGGTCTGAAGAACAGCTGTCAACATCTAATAGTCAGAGTTACAATAACAGTTGTGGTTTATTTCAACCTAAACTCTTTCATTATATTTAGAGGAATGATGCAGAACTTTATTAAAGTAGGAAATTAAGGAAAAAAAATCCTGTTATTATATCGGGGTCTTGTAAAGACCCACACTCACAGTGACCAGATATCCTATCTAAATCTGAACTCCATAGTGCCCCTCTGCCATAGAATTCAAGATGTCTAAAAATAGTTAGTGAAGACTATTTGTCTCTCATGGAACTTACTCTGTTATCTATAGTGTGTTGTGCATTTCTTTACAACATCATTCAAGTTTGCTCAAGCATCTTTTCAACCTGCGATTTTCAACAGTAATTTAGGTTTGTATAACCTCAGTTTTGATGTAACACATTAAAGAGACCTGACATTTAGGCACTTTTGGATTCAATAGGAAGAGATGTCCCCTGTTACAACTATCTATCTCAAAATCTTTCATTAAGCAAAAGAGAATTCATCATATATCTGGACCTAAGAATTTATTTTTAGTATAATTAATGTTTTAACAGTTAAATAGTCCAAATTATCTAATTAATACAGGAAACCATCATTAATAATGACAACAACCTTAGCTCATGTATGGCCAAAGTGAGCCCAGACCAGCACTGAGACCTTGCCCTGTCAGGTCGGTGCAGACCCTGTGGCCTTTACTAGAAATGTCAAAGATCATATTTACTGGGTTATATACACACAGAAATAATTCCCTTATATTTATGTGGCACTATGCTCAAGGTAATAGACTTTATATTACTCGTGTGTTTCAAGCCAATCTTTCCACACAATACAGTTGTAAGCCTGTAGCTATCTCTTTTTTGCATGATGTAGACATGTCCTTTTCTTGGATAATAGATAAATGAAGTGTCCTGCTGTCTTGGAAATAGGCCGAATCTTTGATTAACATGAAACCTTTTACAATTACATATGCATGTTGCAGATATATATAGCTTCTAAGTTTCAGGGTTAAAAAAATTATATGCTTGGTATATTATTATTTATACCCACTTCACCTCTTAGTTTACTGAAGGTAAAATAATCCTCAACAGTGATTTATAGTATTTGCCATAAAAAGGAAGGTATAAAATAATGGTAATGAGGAGGCTGTTGACTGTCCTTGCAGCAGGTTCTTTGCTCACACAGTAGGCATGTATTAGCACTTCCACACCATCTCTCCACCATCATTATGGTTACATCCCATGCTCTGCAATGCTGGATATTTATCATTCATTTTCTTTAAGTTTGAAGTTGTAAGGGGAAAAAAATCATACTTAAAAAAATAAGTAATTTTAAAAAAATGAGAGATTCAAATTTATTACTGTAATAAATTTTAAAGACCTACTGTAATGTAGGTCTTCCATTTCCTGGATTAGTGTTAAAACATCTGTGCAGTCATATGAAAGGTAGCTGTTCACTGTTTTGAGAGAACTTAGTGCTGCCCTTTTGTTAGCAAACCAGAGACATGATCAGAACATGACAGCATGGAACTTAGCCTTCAGATCCATTTATATCAACCAGTAATTTCTGGCTACTGTGGTATCTCTCTCTTTACCTCTGCCCTCTGCCTTATGCCTGCCTCTAGTCTTTATCATGCCTTTCCCTAAGTGGTTATAGCATATAAAATAGCCAACAATGTGGAGATACATATGTATACGCATACATATTTTACCAATTTTGTATGACAAATCAGCTCACCACAGGATCTTATCAGTTCCAAAGACAACCCAAGGCAGGTGAAGAAAAATGTGTACTGGGAAAGGGGAAGCAAATTAGAGAGGAATTGTTTCAGCTTGTCCTGCTGTGAAACTGCAGGCTTATGCAGCATTCTGCCTAGGTTTTGAATTCCAAGGTAAGAGACTAAGATGCAATTTATTTTTCCTTTTTCCTCTTCTTCCTCTTTTTTTCTTGACCTAAAACTTATGTGGGACTGGTAAAGTATAGTATGCATGAAAGATTGTTCAGATTTCTAATAGTCATTTAGTTCAACTTTTATTTTTGTTCCTTTTTATTTGTACCAACAAAAAGAAATGAGTGTTATTTCCATAATCATAAATATCAGAGAGAGTAGTCCTCAAACATGATCTGTATTAACATGTGAAGATTTGTTAGCAAAACAAACCAGTTGCTCTGTCTTGTTTGTTATTTGTCATTCACCACTCTCCTGAAGACTTCAGTCAATTATTCAAGAGCAAAAATGCCATGATGCAAAAAAAGCCATGACAAGTCTCAGTTCCTTGCAAGACTGTCTTTAGTGAGGCACCCAAAAGTTAGGTGCTGTCTGAGAAAACTGATCAAGCAATGATGCATGCCAAATACATTTATAAAAATCAAAGCCTATTTATGAACAGAAATAAATAATTCAGTAACTGCAATAAATACTTCAACCTGCCCAAGTTTAAAGACTGAACTACACCCTCACCTTTCTGTTTGCTCCCAACTGAGACGTGAGTGTGAAATTTTGAAGGTGACATAGTTTACTCTGCTTCCAAGGCTGCGTTTGGTGAGGTAGCTCCTACAGCTGTATACTTCAGTCATCTGTTTTCTGCTTTCCCATGAAGAATGTTTGTGAGATTAGAAATAAGACTGAATTTCTACATGAGCATATGGAAGAATAATATGGATCTGGGTCACATCCTAATATTTATCTGAGGCCAGACCAGAATATACACCTAAAGGATGACAGTACACAATGGAGATCATCCATATGCAGTAGGTATAAACCTACTGGTGGGTCTGATGTTCATAGTGTACGTCCAGCCGCACAAGCTTATGGCCTCCAGTAGATTTACATATGAAAATGTAACGTAGGATAATATCTGTCTAAAAATTTTGAAAAACAAAGTCATTGCAACTTAGTGTCAACAGTCTAATCTCATCAACATGAAAAAAAGAAACAAACTATTGAGAGTTAATAATGAAGTCTATTAAGCTGATGGAGGAGACGAAAAGCAAGAAAATGCTGATTCTTATGTAGGTATCTTAAGAATTAAATATAAAAGTGGAAATAACATTGGTTTTTCAAGGGTTTTGTATTTGATTTGTTGTTTTCTTCAACTCTCCTTGTTGACTTTGTTTCTGCATGTAATATGGATTTGAAAAAATTCTGATGAGAATTAGAATATTTTCTATTTTACTAATAATGCGTCAAAATGTTTCAGGAGGTTTATAATTTTATTATTATTCTAGTCAGGTTCAGACATATCAAGCTTGATTTTTGGTGTGCTTGATTTGATGTACAGCCATCTAAGTGATTTTAAGCAGTATTACATGTGTTTCTTACAGACTATTTCAATGCATATTGTAGTTTGTGTTTTATTGCATAGCACATCTACATGACCCAGTGGTTAAAATCTAATTTATTCTTTTTAATTTGGATGTATCTATTGGTGAAGACATAGCTGATTGAATTCCTTCTCCCCTGCTGCTGAACTCTGTTAACAATCTGCTCATCTTGGCTTAAGCAAATATTCGTATCATTTAGATTAATGGGATCTTTATGGATCATTGTTTTACTTCAAAACCATAGGTACCTTTCCGATTAGTTTAAATGTTTTGAGTTCTTTTCTAATCTTCAGCATAAAATACAGAACATATATAAAGGTTATTTTCCTGTGAGTTCTGATTGACTTCTGAGTTTTGGATAGGTTTTACTAACGGAAGCAAAGGAAACCATACTTTTTTTAGTTCCAGACAGCAATTATTTAAACTACCTTTTCCTCAACATTGGGAAATGCCATGAAAATATTTATAACTCTTAATTTTTCTTTTTGATTCCTAAAGTTAATTTAAATAGCTGTACTGATGTATTTGCTACTTCACTGTACACAGTTACAAAACAAACAAGAAAACAAAGTTTAAAAATCCCACAAAAACCAAAACAGGTTTGAAAAATAATATTTCATGGGAGATTTTGTTATTTTACAGTTATTTAAACTCTGATAACCGGTTTTCAGTTGCAGACAACATTTACAGGGAGCAGCTTATCTCACTATTCTTCTACCAAAATTTTCAGAAGCCCTGGTCTGTCAAGAGATCTTCTGTGCACGCACATGCAGACACACTTATATGAGTGAAAGTAACTGTTCATGTATATAAATGACAGTTTTTTGTCCTTAATATGAATTGAAACCTGTAATAAATAATATAGTAGAATACTGTGAAAATATTATTGTTTCATAGTAAAATCTTTGTGGTAGGTATAATCAGTATCAGGGAACTAGTATCAACCTGTCCATTGAAAGCAAACCTCCTGAAGCATCTTTACAAGAATAAATTCCTAAATGGTCTTTTCTATATCTAATGTATCTAAACATTGTTTTATAAATCTCTTATAATCAGGAGGCATATCTAAGCCCATCTTGTCTATTAACAACTCCTCCCGGTTTTGTATCATCTGCAAACTTGCTGAGGGTGTATCCTGTCCCGGTGTCTGGATCATTAATGAAGAATTTAAACAGAATTGGCCTCAGTATCAGCCCCTGGGACACACCATGAGTATCTGGTCTCCAGATGGACTTCGTGTTGCTGATCACAAACCTCTGGGCCCACAATTCAGACAGTTTTCAGTCTATCTCACTGAGTACTTACCTAGTCCATACTTCATCAGTACTTATTCCACTTGAATAGTCAAAATCCAGCATTTCTTGTTGCCTTTTCTGTTCGACTACCTGTAAAACAACACATTCCCCATTAACTATTATTTTTCCACACAAGCTGTAAAAAAACTCAAACAACAAACCCAAAAGGACAGGTTGTAAAGTGAATTAAAAGTCTTTAAAACTGAGTAATCTTTATTGACAGAATGAAGCAAAGACTATTTATTTCCACTCTGTCACCTCACTGAAGTGAACTGCAACTGACTTTCTCATGCCATCATTAACTTCAACAGCACAAGGCTTTTAAGGATATCTATACTCGCCATACTTATTTATTTTCAAAATCCAGTGTGAAATATATGATTTTATTTAAACATGATGACTTAGAAACTATTTTTTTTGCCTTAGGAATGACATAAGTCACAGAAAATGCTACCCATAATGAATACAGGACATGTACAGAAAAGTTTTGCTGCTTAAGACAAAAGTATTTTACTATTTAAAGATGATCTCTGTCCATAGGTGGGAAATCAGAAGTACCAAAGTACAATATTGTACATCACATAATATGTTCCTTAACTCAGAAGAACAAAATTGCTGTTGAAGTTATTTGTGTAAAATGAGATTTCTCTGTTATTAAAGATGTAGTCTGAGTATTGCCTACAGAAAATAGAGCCCAGAAATAAATAAAATAATAGGAGTAGAAATTTGATGTAAGAAAAAAAACCCTGCAAAACACCACCCAAACTACCAAGAACTCGAAATGGATAATTGACTTAATAATCTGTTTCACAATGGTACCAGAAATAGGATTTGCAGACTCAGCTGGGATTCATTGTAAAAGATTTAGCTGCTTTTAGAGTCAGTGTTAAAATGAATGACTGGAAAACAACTGTAGCAATGCAGAAGCATGAAACGAAGTGAAATGATTAAATATTATCGTGATAACATCTGAGTATCTCCCTTGTCAAAGCAGATAATACTAATGAGCAGTGTCAGGTGTCGAGCTGGGTGATTGCATCTGTTCTACCCCTCTGTCCAGGGAAGACAAGAAATGACAAAATTAGCACAACCCAAACACACTTTCTTTGTCTGCAGAAGTCTGGCCCTTAAAATGTGAGTCATCACCTGTATGGCCGCCTAAGAAGATGTGTGTCTATTACAGGCACATTTCTTCATCCCAGGTGGGATCAGAAACTTCTTGGTCATGGAACTGACAAAGAGGACCCCAAGGATGGGTTATGATCTCCATGACTTTTGAGATTGTGCCAACTCAGCAGATCATAAAACTAAATTTTCTTGATACAGAGTGAGCATGGAAAGGAAAGAATAATTATAAATAGGTAAGAACTGGGTTTATATTAATACAGAAATCCATAGACTTTGCCATGAATTCCAGCTAGCATGGAGAATTCTCTTCCACCTTATGAAGAAAAACATAAGAGATACTTTAAAAAAAAAAGAAATTAATGACAATATATTTCTAAGACTTTGGTCTTTATTTAAGTGAAGCAGAATCTGGGTCTGTTTTTGAGTTTTGGGGAAAAAGCATTGAGGAGAATGCAGAAGTCTTTTTACAGAAAAGTATGCAAGAAGAAAACAACCTTGTACCAAGAAGTTTCGAACAGAATCAGGTAGCTACAAATACAAATCTGGAGTATTTTTTCATTTGCATTCACATGTAAGTGAAGAACGGCAGGTGTTGCTATTATCAGTGTAATCTATACCTGCAAAGAGGCCAGTTTGTTCTAGGCTAGGCTTTGGTCACAGCTGGCATAAAATTGAGAGATGTTTTCTTTTCTTTTGAATTTTGTTTTCTGTAAATCTAATACAGACAAATAAATTATTTAATAACTCTGATTAAATAAATTTATATTAGGTAAAATTACAGTATTTTTGTTTTGGTTTATGAACTCTCACATTCTTCAATGGACTTTCAGCTTTGTTGTAAACTATTGCTTAGTTGTTTATCTGATCCTTTCTGAGTATTAGTGCAACTAATGCTGGGCAAATTGTTACCTGGTGTGATGTATTCTTCCGCTAGACTAAGGATTTGGAACCATTATTACAGAGTTTTGTGACTGATATGAAGGGCATATGCTACCCTGTAGTCAGATCATAAAGAAAAGCACTTTGGAATGTGATGGAGGAGGCAATAAAAGAAGGGAAAAGAAAGACAATTGTGATGGCAATTTTACATGTAGTAAAAGAGGAAAGAGAACAAATATAAAGAATAATTATGGAAGTAGAAGGAAAGCGAGAGAGAAAGGAATGTAGAAAAACTTGCACACCAGAGAAAAAGCCTATTATTAAACTATTTCTAAACACTTGAAAAAGAACTGGCTGATTTAAAATATTATCAAGAAATGGTTTGTGATCATCAATTACTTAACAGAACCAAAGTACAAATTGTGTGTTTCAGTCAATTACTGCTAAAATAGCATAAAAGCATTTTAATTGTAATCAGAACTTACACTATTCAACACGGATATTAAAGGAAATAATGAGCAGTCATAAATACAGTGACCCATTTATCTCTTTATCTGTCTGCTTACCAAACATAAGCATTAAATTCAAGCAAACTGAATAAAAAAGCAGAACGAAGTTAATTAGCTTTACTGAATTAGCAGAGCATATAATCTGGGGCCTACTTCAAGGTTGCTGAAATTTGTCTTACCTTAAAGCTGACTTTTAATTGAATGTATAGAAATGAACTAACAAAAAATTGTCACTGAAAATCAGAATATAAAATAATTTTTTGATACTCATACACTGACATTTTTTCCAGAAAACAATATGTGCATCCCATAAGGATGTTGTTGAAGGCAATGACTCCTCAGCAGAAGCTAAGTTGTGAGATCTGGAAATCTCACATCACAAGAACCCTTCTGAGGGAAGTTCCCTGCGGGATTTACTAGGTTAGTATGTTCTACTTACACCTCACAATAACCAAACTCTAAACAGCATCACTATGGACAGGTTCAACAACCAAATGGAACATTCCTCTAGCTGGAATAGATGCTATGAAGAATTTGCTTTGTTATTATATATTTTTATTGCATGATTATATGAGCTACCAACATATGAGGCTTTACTTTAACAGACATTGTGGCTTGGGTTAGCTTTTAATATCCACTGCATAAGTATGGGTTACTTTAAGAAAATTAAAATTAAAAAAACATAGAGGATGGCAGGCTTTATATAACATTACTGAATTTATACATTTCTAATGTTAATAATTTTCTCCCGACACTAATTTTACTTTCTTACTTTTTCATAACTCTCTCCGGATTTCTTGCTTGCCTTTGGATTTTCCTCTTTCTGCTTTTCAGTATCTTCTTGCTTACCTTTTATGTGAGAAAACATACACAGGATTTTTAAACCACTTTTTGTCCATCAAGCATGATTATAAAAGCTGTACAACTACCTTGTCTTTTTCTAGGGAGCTGGTTGTACTAGAGAGGAAAATATCTTTATTCTAGCTACTGCCAGTTTGAATGAACAGTGTGTATCCACAGGAGGAGTTTTCACTATGAAAGGTAAAAGAACTCACCACATATAGAGGGATATGAATTTGGGACTTCAATAGGAAGATAAAGGAATTCATGGAGTTGGACTAGAAACAGAAGAAAAATGTAAGACTTCTGTCACACTGTAAAAAACAGGGATGTAAAGGCAAGAACAGGTGAGGCAAATGAAGAATAAGAAGGTGCAAATGTAGGAACTTTGCAGACCTAGCTGTAACCTCAGAGCTGAATTATCCAGTTAACCAAATGCCAATAAAGCTAAAAAGTGCCATGTGTTATTTATATTTCTCAATTCATAATTATGTTTATGTTATTTATCATTTAATTTAAGGGAGCACAAAGAATAACATGGAGTGGCATCTTAGTCATTCAAAGACCTGGGTGTCACCTTGTACCTGTTCATTCTAGCCTTACCAGCACCACTTCCTTCCCACATGTGTATTACCCCAGGTTAATAGTAAAAGTTGGACTCATTTAACAATTTTAGGATGGTGAGAAAAGCACTGAATTGCAGTAAGAATTATCGATGCCTATGTAGTCCAACACAATATCCCTCCCATTTCTCTTGATATAACACCTAGCCATTTGCATCAGCTTGAACCTTCCTCAAAACTGACCTTTATTTTCAGATTTTTTTTAAGAAGTTTGTTATGAAGTGACAGTTTTAATATTATATTTATTATTTATTTAATATTATGAATAATCAGAACTGTGAGGTGGATAAATGAAAACACAAAATAAATAAGCTTGCAAATATAGAGGGGGTAGCTGTTGAATATGGGAGACAAATATATTTGGTTTGGAAAAATAATCTATTCTAGCCTCATCCTCCTATAATGGCAGTTGATTTTTTGTTATTTAATTCTCAGGTTATCTGTTCTGGTTTTGAGCTAGTTTAACTGCTGATATAAATTCACCTAAAGAAGATAGTGTTGACATTAAAAAAAAAATTGATAAAGTTGATAGGAGCACAATTTTTACACAAATGATGATTGCTAACTGCAGCCAACATGATAGTCACAAGGGTGAGATGGAGAGCTAAGCAGAAACATCTCAAAGGAGCCATTCAATTAAAAAACCCCAACCTGTGAAATATCGGCTAGTGTAAAATGATGTACATGTCTTCAATGATTTTTTTTTTTTTTTGCCTGCTTCTTGCATTTCACTGCATATGTACAATCAGTTTCACTTCATCTCTGCATAATCAGTTAGATACGCATGGCTTTTTGTGTGGCTGGAAACACTCACCCTCCTCCTACCTTCCTGCCCTACTACCTCCCCTCGTTTTTCAGGAGTTCATGTATTACAAAGACTCCTGTAGCATAATAGAAAAGAAAAACTGAACAGATGAATATTTACAGGGTGTTTATAAGGTGGGATGTGATCTTTCCCAAGTATTCTAAAATTGAAATATTGGTAGAAAACACAATTCTGGAATATAGCCCAGTGAATGCCTGTAGATTATTTTAAAAGTTGGGTGAAAATGTATATAAAAGTATATAAACCAATACGATGATTACTATTCAAAAGTCTGCATCTGATACTTTCCTCTCAGGGCAGTTTAATTACAATAGGAAATAAATCTGGTAATTCAAGTTCTTCTTTAAAATTAAAAAGAAAATGTAAAGAATTGCTACATGGTACAGCATGGACAACTGAGCTATATGTACAGCAAGCAAGAACAAGATGGATGCCCAGGGACTAAAGACACTTTAACTGCTGTATGCGGTGTCTGTGGCAAGGTGTTGGCAGTGGAGGGCTGCAGCGGTGGCCTATGTGAGAAGCAGCAGGGGCTGCCCTGTATCAGACCCAGCCAGTTCTAGGTGGTTCTATCCGGCTCCAATGGATCCACCATAGGACGCAGCTGAGCCCATCAGCCATGCTGGTGGTACCTCTGGGAAAACATATTTAAGAAAGGGCAGAAAACACCACACAGGCAGAGAAAGAGCAAACAGAAGTGGTGAGAAACAACAGTAGGAATGACAAAGTCAGAAGCAGAAGAGGTTCTCTGTGGTCCCAGCGCAGGTATTCACAGCAGGCCATGCCAAACCCATGTTGCAGCAGAGAAAATGTGTGAGGAGGAAGGAGCTGCAGAGAAAAATCCCTGTTTACTGACCACGCTCTCCCCATCCCTCCTGCACTTCTCGGGGCAGGGGATGGTAGTGATGGAGTAAAGCTGAGCCTCAGAAAAGGCTCAGGAAAGTTCTTGTTTTATTGTTTGTCTTTTTGTTTCTCACCAACCAAACCTATTTAAATGGGCAATAAATTAAGTTTATTTTTGCCAAGTCCAGTCTATTTTGCCCACACTTCTAAATGATAAGCAGCCTCCATGTCTTTATCTCAACTTATGAGATTTCTCATTACTGTTTTTTTCCTATTTTATCTCCCTTTCTGCTGAGTGGAGGGAAATGACTGGCTGGGTGGGAGTCTGGCTGTTAGCCAAGGCTAGCCCACCAAGACCATTTCAGTTGTTAACCAAAACTATAAGCCATTATGCACATACGAAATATATTCACTTCCCCTAAAGGCTTGTAATCTGCAAGAGGAAAATCAGTTTTAACAATGACACTAGAACTTCAGCAAGTATGTTCTCAATTTCCTCATCACAAGCAACAGAGTCTAATTCTGTATTAGCTTAAAAATATAAGCTTAAAAAATTTCAACTTTTATAAAGCTTAGACGTTAATAGTTACTAATGTAGTCAGTATCTCATTTTAGCTCCTTTGTTCATTGCTTCTTTTTCATCCCTACAACCCATGAGAAATGTGTTCTATTGAAGCTAAATGTAATCTGTTACAAATATATAAATACAATAATTTAGGAGTACAAACTTCATCTTTATCAGAAAATACAGAGCGTTTGACCTAAACTGACCTACCCGGGATATTTATAAGCAGAAAGACATATTTTAGAACCTCAAGACCTGTGTGCAAGTCATATTAAAAAAATGCATTTTCTCTGTTTTATAAATGAACTGATTCATCCTCTGTGAGCATGGTTTTCAATGGTACTCTGTGGAGACCTCTACTGTGTTTGTCTGGGTGAAAACTGATCTGTGTGTCAATTCCTTTTCATTTTCTTTTCAGAGTTAATTAGGAAGTATTAAGTATAGAGGAGGGCAGGGGGTAAAGAATTTTATGAGACATATGCCAAACAGTTCTACAGCTATTCTAATTAGATTTAACTTCCAAAGGCATATAAAAAGGAGCCAACAGAGGGAGGTTATTAGAAGAACTGTGCTAAACAATTTAACAGTCATTTGGAAGCTGAAGAAATAAAGTGCATATTCCAGTGTTTTTTATTTAATAAAATAACACAACTCTGTTTTGCCTCGCTTTATTTCTAAAGAAAAGTTGACCAAATGTTTGGGAAGCATGAGTAGAGAGCTCTTGTTTTATTTTTAGCAGCCAAAATATAGGAGACTGAGAAATGCTTACTGTCCAGTAATGGGTGTACTTCCCTAGGCTTGGAAATTAACACACAGGTGACACTGCAAAAGAGTAAGCAAAAACCAAAACTCTCTACAGTGCCTTGAAGAGTGCAGAGACTAAGCTAGACTCAACCATTATCAGGATTTGGTCCAATATACCTGATCTGTTTTGCAGAAGTACTGAACGATTCAGTCCCTATTTATTGCAACATTACGAATGGCAGGGGCTTGATGAAGACTGGCAGAAGTATTAGATTTTTGCCAAATGTGATTTTATTATATGTTTATTAACAAACAAGGCAATTTTGAGAGACCACCTGTCCTGGAAGCAGGGAGAGAGAGAAGAGAACAGCTGCCTTGAGCTATCGCCAGCTGTCTCCCCATTTTAATGCTCAGATCCAGAGTCAAATGACTGTGCAGAGCCCTAATGGATTTACAGAGCAACCTGCTTAGGACAGACTACTCCCAAGGTAACTCTTGTCTCACCTCAAGACTTTCCCTTTGGAATCATTTCACAGACCATGATGGTCAAAAGAATTGAAGCCTCGTTAATTTCTGAACATCCTATGGCACTGAGATGGCAGATAGGACTCTCTGTGAAGCTATAACCCCATACTGAGACAGTAAGACAGAAGATTTTCTTCAATTTGGCAAAGCCATAACAAGAGAAAAGCAAGGTGAGGCAAGCCAAGGCAATGGAAAATACGTGCTACTGTATGAAAAAGAAGAGGGTAAATGGTAAGGCCTCAATACCACCATTTCTCCAGTGGTATATTTACATGGTGACACCTATTCAAGATTTGTTTTCGAATATGTAGGTGCCATGGTTTCATTCTACAAGCAGCTTCACAGGCATGGTATTCTTGTACCTAACCCTGTCATACTATAATTGTGATTTCCAAGATATCAAGGTCTATAAATGATATCTAAGAAAAGAATAATGAAAAAGCAATGCAAAATGTCCTATTGTGCTGGAGCAATCGGCTGTGTCGTGTTTAGTTGCTGGCTGGGGTTAAACCATGACACCTATATATTATCCTACTAGTCCTGGGATTCTTTTTTACTGTCTATTGTGAGGAGCAGGGTTTAAGAAATAGGAAGCTAAGACTATCTAAAAAGTTCAAACGCCTGCCTAGCCTTCTATCCAATCTGAAACTCTGGCATGTACTCAGGAAAAACAGACAGCTAGAAGAGAATTATAATCCCTCAGCTTCCAAAAAGCCTTTTCTTCCATGATTTTTTAAACATTTTTGAACCTCTTTACATTCTCAGTGAGTTCCACAGATTTTTATATCTTGTATGAAAATACACCAACTAAACCTGCTGCCTAATCCTTTATTCATCTGCCTCAGTTCTCTAGTAAAACTGGGTAATAAACATGTGTAGTTCATCTTTTTAATGCCATCTGTGATTTTAGAAACCTGCATCTTTCTGTCTTCTAGTTTTCTCCTTCCCAGGAGGAAGAGTGATTGCCTTTTAATCTCTCCTCATACAGCAACCTTTTCATATCTTTGATCATTTTCTTGCTTTCCTTTCTTTCTTTTTTTGTTCTATGCATCATTTTTGAGATGGGAGGACGAGACCTACATGCAATGCTAAAGATAGTGAAAAAAAAAGGGTTTCCACAGTGGCATAATGGAATTTTCTGTTTTGTTCTTTATTTCTTTCTTAATAATACCTGATGTCCAGTTTGACTTTTTGAGCACTGATGTTCTCTTAGCTAATATTTTCAGAACACAATCTGCAATGACTCCAAGATCTTTGGACTCATCACAGTCTTTGGATAACTGGGATTATTTTCCCTGTGTGAACAACAGACATTGCATTTTATTCGACATTTTACTGCCCTTGCCCTTTCCTCCAGATCCCTCATCAAACTCATAGTTCAAATGAAAATATAAATAAACAACTTCTGTATACACAGGATTTGTGCTTTTCTATCCATCTTAAATGCTTCACTGGTTTTCACTCTTCAGTAGAAGGCCAACCTAAAGGCATCATCCTGTATCTTTCCAAATGTGCTCCTTCTGTTTTTTTTTCCTAATCAAAGCCCTATGCCTGTGGTGGGTCTCCTGCTCTCAGCTGTACTCAATTTTCTTTCACTAATGAACATGTTGTCTGTGTGTTCAACACAGAGCAGTCTCTCAGTGCATACACTGAGCCTTTGCCCTTCCTATCTTCAAAAAGTCAGAAGATTCAGATCAGCTGTGCACTGGCTGATCAACACCTTACATTTTAGGCACTGTGCACTGGCTATGTCATCTGTTCTGAAACTGGATTTTGGGTGGCAGGCCTACGGTTTATATTCATGCTTCCAACTCAGGTTTCCCATGACCTGATGTATCATTTAAGTGTTATGTGGTAGAGCAAATAGAACTTTCTGCTTTAAGTTATCTTCTTGACTGTAGCAGGGTTTACACAGTATAACCCAAGGGAGTTCTTTCTGAAATTCTGCAAGGAATAAAATATCAAAAATACAAACATGAAATTACCCGTTCTGACTTGCTGTCTTGAGAGTTAAGATCACTGTGATTCTGCTAAAACTGTTCCCTCTCAAGCTGCCATTCTTTAAAAATGTCCGTTGCTTCAGTACAGGTAACATTTTAGATTCATAGCAGAGTTTGAAAAGGGTTTTTTTTTGTGCACAAATCAGCTTCTGAGGGCTGCAGAATTCCTATAAGAATTTGTCTAAGACAGAACTAGGAAAACACAACTGTGCTTGCCTTTAATAGACACCAAATAACGTTGTGTGGAAATGAAGAACACTGTTTCACTTATGTTTGTCTTAGGTTTGACCATTGGTATTACCAAATGCCAGGGAGTGGAACATTATTTTCTGTCAGCAGCATCTGTCTCCTTGGCAAATTCCTCAGCCAATTATACTGGCAGCTTTGGAGTATCCTCCATGTCTGTCATGTAGCTACCCTTGTCCTTGCAATGCTGTTTTATAGTGATTCAATTTGTTTCTGAATAATGTCTGCAATTTTTATGTGATTAAGCTTCAACACAAATCACTTATGAGATCTCTAAGCCAATCTTTTTATGGCAATATGCAGTACTTATTAACTATTGACATTCCCCCTACGAAGCATTTATCAAAATAAATAAGAATTGCAATACAAATTGTTCCTTTGCCAGCCTGGAAATATTCCAGCCTTTACATTGATACAGTCCTTTGTGAATATTCCTAGTTTCTACTTAGAGTTACACATTTTTCAGTTGTTGCAGTCAAGTTTAAGTCATGATAGTCTCATTTCCTATCAGTTAATCTATGCAATTAAAATCCCATGCAACATGCTTGATGTTATGTCTAACCAGATGACTCTGTGTAACTCGTTAGATAATAGTTTGCTTTTATATCCATCATCTACGTATTCTTGGAGATTAACCATTTAAAAGATGCTTGCAAAAGCTTTGCATCCCAGATTGAAAGCTGAATCCTCACTGGTGATAAATATGTAGAGCTCAATTTATATTCATTTGAGAATCTGTCATTTAAGTATTAAAAACAATTACGTTATTTCCTTGTGTTCACATATAGCAATAAGTAAAATATAGATTTGTAAAAGATCTAGCACAAAGATTTCCCAACAATCAGGATTAGAGTTTTAGAAGAGCATCGGCCTAAAATAACTTAAACCCCTACTTTCTACTGTTCTCAATAGGTTGATTTGAAACTCTTTATGTTCTTTTAGTAAATAAATTCCCAATAAAAATAACGTTTCCCATGGAATACTGCCAGATATTTTTTTAAATATTTCTGTATGTGAATATAGGAGGGAACCCTGTATCAGCCTCAAATAATCCAACATCTCATCAAAATTCCTACTGATGTCATGGAGAATTAAGTACTTTAATTCTTTTGAAATCCTGTCAAACAACTATTGCGTAGTTATATACCTAAACACTTGTAAAATAGTTGTTCAGATTTTAAAGTTTTTTCAATTATCTGAATTACTAAATAAAAAATCCATAATTTAAAAAATTAACATATTCATAAATCAATTTTTTTCAACATCAAATGGGCTGATGAAGTTACATATTGTTGAATTATGGGCCACTATTTTCCATATATTAAAACATTTTTTAAAATTAAAGAATACCCATTTTTCTTGTATTAAGGGTCTTAGAAATAATAGTTATGAATCATGTATAAAAAGAAATCAGACAATTTAAAAATTTTTAGTTTTTATAAAAGGAATAAGGATAACAGCAGTATAAGACCTCAAGCATAATGTGTTAGTTGTAATGTTAAGAAAGATATATTTATGTTAACTGACTCATTGGTTTGAAGGGAATGTAGGAGCAAAATTAAGGATGTCTTAGCATTAAAATGTGTAAGATGTTTACAATTTTAATTTTTTATAACAGATTTTTGAAGTAATCATGTAAAATCAAAATAAGATTACTATTATTCTCTCTCTATTACTATTATCTTACTATTACTATTATCTATTATGATCAAGTAATAGAAAGCATACCAAACATATAATGGAGAATACATCCTATGAGAAATGCTTACAAATTTTTAGGTGAAGTAGATGTTCTCTGGGTGTAGGCACATTTATATATGCTATTCCTTCCAAAATTTAAGGTGCATGATATGAGATATTTGCCTCACTCTTGATAAGGTGGTGACATTATGATGATAAATGGTAATATCTTTAAGGTATTTAAGTTATTATGATATGCAATTAATTTGTACAATAAAACATTTTTATTTTTGTTATGTTTATTTTTAGTGGAAATATCCAATTTTTAAAATGTGATTGAAGGAATTAGAAAAAAACCCAGAGTCTTAATTACCACAATCAATTGGTCACCAGTGGCCTACAGACCATATTTTAGGACATGCAAATTTAGATGTCCCAAATTCAGCCTCTTGGAACAAAATTTAAAAGTTGTCTTTTGTAATGGATCAGTAGTTGTAAATCAATACATTCCTCATTAAATTCATTGCTACATTTATTTATGCCAGCAAAGCTTAACCCTAAAGTATTTAAAAATCAACTAGTTAATGTCTGGATCCAATGTCAAAGTTTGTTTAAGGGTGAATGCTGACTTTGATCTCACTCGAGTTGTTGTTATCTCTGTATCCTACTGCAGCTTTGTTCTTTCCCCATCCTGACTCCATCCTGTAGGAGTCATTTGCACTGCTGGATTGCTGTGGCAACAGAGGGACCCTAAGATGGGTACACTCCGGAGATAAGCCTCCGACCTTTTTCTCACCCACATCCTTGTCTTCCTCCCTCACAGTGCATCCCAGGCTGCTGAGCAGGAAAGCATTTTTCATTTCATGGGACTTCCATGTTAATAAAAAAAAAAAAAAAAATCACTGAAAACATTTAGTGCCTTGAAAACATTTTAGATAGTAGCATTTGCTTACCTACCATACCTCCTGTATGATTCAGATACAGCAACAAATTCCAGGATGACTTAGCTGGATTCCTAAACAGGTGTATGAGAATTTCACACATGCTTGCTGTTTGTTATTTGGTTAGGCTGCCTTTTAGATATTTCAGATTAATCTACAAACATTCCAAAAAGACAGGAAAAACAAATGCATCGTTTTCAAAATGTGCAGCAAGAAAGCAGTAAATATCTGCTTAGTTGGTTAGAAATGATAAAATTTTATGCCCCTCCCTGCCCCCCAAGTGATTGAGGTCTGCAAGGTAACCATGTGCTAGACCCACTTTATCAACTTCTGTCTGGATATAGAATTTCTCTGCCACAAACCAGAACAGTTTTCAGTAGTGAGAAATCTGGTTATTACTATTTTTAAGGTTACACTTTCATTGTGTAGAGCAAAAGGCTAACAGCTTGTAACACTGTTTGAAAACATTGCTTGCAGATGGCATCTCTTGCAAATTGCTATTGTATCAGTATGTAATGCTCTTAAAGTTCTCTATTCTGTTAAAATTATTGAATAGTTTTGCTGTGATTAATCAAAACTGATCGAATAAATGTACAGTTTAAAAAAGATTTGGACTACATATCAAAAGTGAAAACTGAACAAAATTAATTCATAGAAATGTGTCTGAGCAAGTGGAGAGAGAAACAAGCTGCATGTAATATAGAGAGAGGGAAAGAAGCAGGGGAAGACAGAAAAAAAACTGAGAAAACCTTGCTCAAACATTCCATAATTTCATAAAGACATATCAGTACCAGAAAACAACCAATATCCAACCAATTTGTCTTTCAAGTGATTAAGAACATATCCTTTCCAATTCTTCTTTGTTTGTTAATGTGAAGAAAAAAGATTTTGCTACATGATTTAACTGTGAAAAAAAAGTCATCTTTGTGGTTGGTAGAGTACTTTATACTTGAGAAAAAAATAACGTTTTTCTGTTTCCAGTTCATCATTTGTGTTTCTGACTTCAGATTTCATATGCTTAAGAAGATTTGTGTGTGTTGCATATGATTTTGCTACAGCTTGCTCATACGCTTGATAAAAGAAGTGAAGAATTACATAGATACTTATCAGCACGTAAATGAAACAGAGGAAAGAGTATATAGAATTTAAATGTGGGGATAAAAAACAAGCCCTTGTGTGCTCATACTCCCAGTAATTGCATTAGCAACAGCTTGAATTCAGAAAGTGCTTTATGTAAAAAGGTATAAAGGACCACCTTTGTAATGCACTCACTAAGAAGAAACTAAATGAAAAGACTGTAGAGAATTGTCATGGCATGCATGAGTTCAGACTGTTCTCCCAAACAGGGATTTAATACCTCTTTTTCCTCGTTCACCCAGCAGCAATAAATACAATACACTGTTCAGCCAGACACCCTTTTACTTACTTAAGTACTTTTCTTTGATTTCATAGGCTGTCACAATTAGTATTTCTGGTCTGTAAAATGGATGTTCGGGTAACTAGCCCTTGCTTTTTTCATCATTTATGTAATCTATGTACTTCCCTGAAGAAAGTAACTGTCCTAAGCATTTAAATACAAAGTTTTTGAAAATGAATGTCTAAAGAAAAAACAATAAATCTGTAATCGTTCCTATTATCATTCCCATTTCTGTTCCTACAGCTGAGGTACTAAGATCCCAGGCCTCAAAAGTATTTGAATACATGATGCATTATTTTCCTTTATCATAACCCAAACCAGAAGTGAAAGCTCTCTATTATTTGCCTGAAACTTCCATTCAAATATTGCTCCATATGATCCAAAATCCAAATATAAGATTTTCATTTTTTACTCTAGCAGGTAAACCTTATTGATAACAACTGCCTCTCCTGACAGCTTAGTCTGTGGGATGGCCATAGGTCAGCTTGCCTCTTCTGCAGCTCACTTTCTTCTCACTTCCCTGCAGTTCCCACCCCTGTAACCCATGACCTGGGACAGGCCTGGAGGTCACCCACCAGGACAGGTTGTCCCTCTGTACGGCAAGTCTTCAGCATTACAGAGTGTACTCTAGCCTAAGCTTTCCAGCTTACTGTCTTTCTGTGGCCTTATAGCTACCTTTAGCCATCGATATGTTATTATATTTTTAAATCCATATTTGTGCCCTAATTTACTGCTCAGAATCACAGAA
Source organism: Astur gentilis (assembly GCF_929443795.1). Taxonomy (NCBI): domain Eukaryota; kingdom Metazoa; phylum Chordata; class Aves; order Accipitriformes; family Accipitridae; genus Astur; species Astur gentilis. The sequence continues at coordinate 20,015,842 of NC_064890.1, read as the reverse complement.
TAATGTAGGCTGGAATAAATCTCTGAGGATCACCTAGTTTCCTCATCATAGGAACTACCCTGTATTTGAGCAGAGATTCATTACGGCTTCCAAACTCTTTGGTTTAGGGCAGGGTTAGCTCAGAAAGGTGCAGTGGAATTTATGTCTTTATACAGCATAGGCAGACATGAGAGGCACTGGAGGTGCTACATGCTACCTGAGACAGGTACCAGCTGTGGATGTCAGAGTACGGCTGTTTGCCAGTACTCTTGACAGTGTCAGTGCCTGTCTTAGTGAAACCTGCTCTCCTGATCCACTGCTTCAGGTCCACTTCAGGTACCACGAAGGGACTGGCGTGCAGTAAAAAGGAGGGGAGGCAACCTTATCGCCAGATTCACAGATGGCAAGTGCCTGTCTCAGATGTAAGAATGTGTTGCAAGTTTTCACCCAGAGTAAATCACATAAACTATCTGTGGTTTAAACTGGCGTACGTGACTTTGCATTGGAGCACATTGCTGGAGAAATCTTCTTTAAATATCCAATTTTATTGGGCTCACGTGGGAAGAAACTGATCGTCAAACCCAGTGACTATGCTTCCTTATTCAGGTAGGATAGTGCCAAACTAAAGCCCAGAGCTCAAGTGGTGTATTATATTCAAAGGTAAGTACCTTGGAATATCTGATTCTTTGCTCTTCTGAAATGATTGTTTCAAACTTTAATTAGAATCAAAAACGCTGGGCCGCCTGAAGAGGAATGTTTCCAGCAGGCCGAGGGAAGTTCTTCTTCCCATCTGCTCAGCACTGGTGAGGCCAAACGTGGATCACTGTGTCCAGTTCTGGGCTCCTCGCCACAAGAGAGCCATGGACGTACTGGAGAGAGCCCAACAAAGGGCCACTAAGATGATGAAGGGACTGGAGCATCTCTCCTACGAGGAAAGGCTGAGAGAGCTGGAACTGTTTAGCCTGGAGAAGAGAATGCTCAGGGTGGATCTTATCAATGTAAATACCTGAAGGGAGGGTGCAGAGAGAATGGAGCCAGGTTCTTCTCAGTGGTTCCCAGTAACAGGACCAGAGGCCATGGGCACAAACTGAAACACAGGAGGTGTTTTCTGAAAATCAGGAAACACTTTTTTACTGTGAGAATGATGGAAAACTGGCAAGGGTTGCCCAGAGAGGTTGTGGAATCTCCCTCCTTGGAGATATTCAGAAGCAATCTGGACATGGTCCTGGCTAACTGGCTGTAGGTGGCCCTGCTCGAGCAGTGGGGTTAGACCAGATGACCTCCAGAGTTCCCTGCCAACCTCAACCGCTCTGTGATTCTGTGACACAAGAATAAAATCTGTGTCTTTGCCGTGTCCAGCAAAAACCAGATCTCCTTCAAAACTCAGCATTAACATACCAAATTGACTGCCAGCTCTTTCATTCTGTTTTCACTCCTTCCCATCAAGCCCCTCATGTCTGCATGCAGTATGCATATCTGATACATACTTTGGTATTAGCAGAGGTATCAGATGTTTTTTGTCAGCTCAAAATTTTGCTTCAGGACCTTTTGTGTCACAAAAGGTGAAAGACTTTTTTCTGAATTTGACAAACCAGTGCTACAATTTACTGGAGCAACTCTCCTATCAAGACAGACTGAGCAAGTTGGGGTTGTGTAGCCTGGAGTAGAGAAGGCTCTGGGGAGACCTTACAGCAGCCTTCCAGTACCTAAAGGGGGCCTACAGGAGAGACAGGGAGGGACGCTTTAACAGGGAGTGTAGTGATAGGACAAGGGGTAACAGTTTTAAACTGAAAGACGGTAGATTTAGATTAGATATTAAGGTAGTTCTTCCCTGTGAGGGTGGTGAGGCACTGGCACAGGTTGCCCAGAGAGGCTGTGGATGCCCCATACCTGGAAGTGTTCAAGGTCAGGTTGGATGGGGCTTTGAGCAACCTGGTCTAGTGGAAGGTGTCCCTGCCCAGGGCAGGGGGGTTGGAACTAGATGATCTTTAAGGTCCCTTCCAACCCAAACCATTCTAGGATTCTATAAGCCATTGAATAGGGAATTTTCTACAAATAATGAAATATATACAATTGAGAAGATTTAATTTTATTAGTTTAAAAAAGTAATCGTAAGAAAGCTGAGGTTCATTACAATAATCCTCTTCTTCCTTCCCCAATCAAATAAAAACTGAAGAAACAGTAAAACCTCGAAGTAAGACAGTACTGACTTCAGTTTGGATTTATAGGCATGACCAAAATCAGTTTAACTTAAGTGGTTAATAGGATAACTCAAGGAAATCAAAAGAAATTATATGAGATCAGTGAAAAGCATCTGTCACCAAAATATATCAGAAGCAGCTCTTATTACCAGCACCAGAATGGTACAAACTTGGTTGATTGCTAATGTCGTATCAGCTGTGCACAAAATATGACCACTACCCCCCTAGAAAAAAAGATTTTAGTTTTTATTTTGGAGAGTTCCAAATCAATATCTGATAGGTATCTTGGGTGTTGGTAATTTATTTTAAAAATTATAAAGTATTTTTGAAAAAAATGTGTTCAAGTTTTTTGAAAAATAAACAGAAAATAAGGATATCTTTCATATTATCTCTCTGTAGACTAACAGACAGTGTTATTCTGTATTCTCTGTAGACGAAGCCACACAAAGATTTCTTCTATGAAATGTATTGGTTACCTTTGCAAGATGTTTAATAGTTTCAGCTGTGAACAGCTGTTCCACTGTTTCTCCAAACTAGATTTCTAGGGCCAGTCACTGGGCTGATCTATCATTCACAATTTTGCATATGCTTGTTGGTTAATTTTCTGGATTTTGCCCCTTAACATATTTTACCTTCAACATTTTCACCTTTATAATAAAACCTCCACAGTCAACACACTGTTGTTAGACTTTTAGGGACCTTTGTTGCTCATTTTAAATAAATATGCATTTAACATCTAATCTTTTTTGTTAGCCTTCACTTTTGTGTTATGGATAAAGAAAATAAGCTATTTGTCTCTATATACCTAAGTTAAGACAGGGATTTAGAGCTTGAATTTTAGATCCCTTGAACAATTCCAATTTTAGATTAAGATCCTAAACTATTTTACATTAAATAAATCACCCTAATCCTTTTTTAAAAAAAAGAAAATCCAGGAAATTTAAAGAATGAGGTACACCCATATTTACAACTGAAATTGTTGGCTTTTTGACGCTTTTTATAAAATAGAATCAGCCGAAGCTTAGATAAAATTTAGCATTAATTTGTTTCTGTTCTAAACAACAAAAGGTTTTCTGACCCTAAAAATACAGATTGTAGTTTTAAAAAGATGGCAACTGGGAAACTGGTATAAAAGAGATCTGAGAAAAATATTACAAGTTCCCTACCTTTCCCCACCACAATATATATTAATGGAAGAGTAATTTAACTATGTAAAGAAGCCATATTTATGAAAAGAACAGTAGTGGTGAAAAAGACCTCAATTTTTACCTACCAGTTTGAACAACAAATAAGTTGTTTTTAACCAGCCTCATTAAAAAATTTTCTGAAACTAGAAAAAATGCCAAGTGAGAGATATGTTAATTGCTTTTAAGTTGTTGATGGTTAAGTTTATATTGTCAGTAATACCAAATAGCCCAGGTGAAATTAGAGATGTTTTTGCATTGAAAAAAAAAAAATTGAAGAGAAAATAAAGATGAAAAAAATGCCTACCAAAAATCTATATGTACTAACTCATGTTAATGCAAAACTAATGCTCATTTCAAAACACAAACAATTACTATGCTGAATTTCGTTACTGTGCAGAAACAAAATATTAATGTATGCAGGGTATCATCTAAATGGTAACGAATGTTAACTCAGAGGAAACTAATCCCCTACAGTATCTTAGAGACGCTTTATCTTTTTTTTTTAACTTTGCATCTTTAGTGGTGAGGTTATTCTCTGTATTACTTTTTCAGAGCAATTAAAACAATTATTAGGTGTGCTCTGCATACTACCTGTAACTCAAAATAAATTAAAGGAAGTTACTTTTATCTTTTTTTCATTTTGTATTAAGTGTATATATTGAACCTGTGATCATTGCAGCAAAATGTGACTGATGCTTCCCCCCCCCCCCCCCCAATACTGTTTTGTGAGCTGTAGGAGCAAGACATTTCATTGTTTATATGTCATCTCCTTGGAACACTTTTGTTGTGAAGATATTTCAGCTTGATTTAGCTTTTAAATCCAAGAAGAAAGCTTAGTTTCTTGATGTAGCCGTAACTGTTCATTGAATTAATGTCAGAGATGTTACTTCCAAGTGTATTTCTTTGGTTTCATTAGTTTTATTATGTTATGATGCCCAAGCGGTGCAGTAAAAAAGCTGATGGTATACAACAGTGTCTGGGCCAAAGTAGACAAAAAGCACACAGAATATTCTGCTATTTTTTTGAGCACTCAGTCCTAGAAATGCACGTAAAAACTACATGAGTATCAGTCCAAATATTATATGCAGATATTAAAAAAAAAAAAGTAGTCTTTTTGCTCTTATTGCTTTCCTAATTAGTTTCAGTCCCAAGGCAACCAATTAATTAAATCCTTTGAAAATGAACTTCTCCCCTTCTAAATTCATTCAAGCCCTTATTTTCCCCAGTCTTCAGGCTTTACATGCCCAGTTTCAAATTTTAAATCACTTGTAAATTTTACAAATAGAAAATGTCCTTATATTTTTTAATGCTTTTAATTTTAAGAGTTTTAAAACAAACCAAAATTTTTTTTTTTTTTTCAGTTTTCCTTCAAAGTCTTCATTCTATTTAGGGAAATATATATATAGATACCTATCTCATGAAAAAGCAAACTACAAAGAAGTTTGAAGTTGAAAGCAAAGGAAAAAAAAAAATGTGTTTTTTTCCTATGGAATTTTTGTGTGTGTCTGTAGGTTTCTGCTCAGTAAATAATAGCAAAAAAAAAAAAAAAAAAAAAAAAAAAAAAAAAAAAATCAGACTTTGAAACAAATTCATTTCTAGGTAGTTAATAATATTTCACTTTTTTGCATACCTTAGACACATATGAACTTTAGAGAAAAACAGGGAAATGAAATTAAGTCCTCTAATGTATGTGTATCTGCATGCAGTCTCTGATTCCATCATTTACTATTTCTGTTTCCAAAGTATCACTATGTGGAAGCCTGAAGTGAGGTGTTATAACCGGTACGTAGCATTCAGTTTCAACAGTCATATCACTGCTTTACGTGTAACTCTCATAAGACTGAGGATACAAACTACTGTAAGATTGTCTATAAGCGAAGACTGAAACGATTCCAATACTATAGAGCCCAGCACTGGCAAAACAGTTTTGAATCTAGTTTGTGACTTGACTAAAAGTGCTGCAATATTTTTATGAATAAAAAAAAAAAAAAAAAAAAAAAGCATGAAGACTTAGCCATTATGTTCTATAACTAATGATGCCATGCTCTGTGCTATATAATCCTAATATACAGGAAGCTTTTTGGATGTTTATAAGTTCAGAGTACACTTGATATAAAGAAGAACAATTAGGCAAGAAACTTTTGTTTTACAGTTCAGCTGAAATGACTTGCATGCATACAAATGCACTATTTTAGACTATGTATAGTAATGAAATCAGGAGATAAATAATCTAGAACTTTTCAGTTTAGACATGGAAAATCCCATGAGCCTTTGTGTTTGATTTCCAGCACTTCTTAGTTTGTCTGCAGGAGCAGAACCATGACATATCAGAGTTCTCCAATCTCTAACAATTCTGAAACCAAGAAGGAAAGTATTATTTCACTCCTCCCTGCTTTCTCTACATTTTTTTTTTTGTTTGTTTTTTTTTTGTGTGTGTGTGTAAGTAAAACAATTCTGGTTGAGAACTCAGTATAAGTCCTACCTTGCAACACATCTAGTACCATGTTAATACTGGATCTTCTTTTCTCCAATTACCTTGCAAACAGTTTTCATGCAGTTATTGAACTTTGTCACAATGTAGAATAACATTAATTGTGTGTATGTATGTGTGTGTCTATATACGTCACTACTAAAATACTGTTTGTCATGCCTACACTTCTTCACCTTCTCAGTGTTGTATATATGCACAATGAAATATTATTCTTGCACCAGTCATAGAAAACTTACCTTTAAAAATGAGATTAAGCTTCCCAGAAACTTCTTCATGTGGTATGAACAATGCTTAGATTCTTACTTATTTTTCCTTGTCATAATAAAAAGAGGTGGTTAAAAAAACACCTTTTACATTCATAGATGTTCTTTGTCAAGGAATCCCAAAGCTTAACTACATACTCTCTGATTTAACTTTGCTTGTTTGGGGTTTTTTTTCCTGTTTTCTGCTTTAATTTGCTTGAGTTTAATTTGATACATACTGATCTTTGGGTTTCAGTGTTTTTGTTTTGGGTTTGGGGTTTTTTTGCTTGTTTGGTTGGTTGGTTTGGTTTGGTTGAAGATAGAGAAGCCTTCTTCTAACTTGTGTTTTATAAACCCTAAGCAGATTGCCTTCCTTTTTCCAGGCCTTAGATTTCAAGTTAATTTAATTTTCTTCTCATGTGAAAACAACTCCATAGTTCTGATCATTTTTTTTGAGGACAAGTACAAGAGCTACAAAGTTTAAAATAAAGTTGCCTGGTGGATTTGTGCTGTGTCATAATGATGTTTTCCATTTTATTCCTATCATGTTCCCAAAAGTTCCTAATATTTGGTTCAAAAAGTAGAAAGTATATAACATTGAACTGCAGGTGGATCTGATCTGAACCCAAGAAAGATCTCTAAATTTAATTTGCCATGTTGTAACAATGACTGTAAACTAAAATATCAAAGAACATGAAAGAAGACATTGCTAATATACAAAAGAAAAATTGGAAGAGATTGAATCCCCACCAGTGACAAAGACTGATGTCAGGTAATGTGATGCACTTAATAAGCATCAGTGGGAATGCAGAAAGAATATAAAGAAGATTAAAATCACAGAGGTTACTGATCCATAAAAACAAAGATGAAGATCAAGGAATACGATGAAAAAAGCTTCCCACATCTTCCTCCACCATTTGATAATATTTTCTGGTTTATTTTGAATGTACTTATTATGTGAAAAAAAATGAATATAATTTAAAGATATCATTTGAACTATTAAGATATCATATAGACTTTGAAATGAATGCATAGTTCATATAAAATGAGATTAATCCATAGGAATATGGAACTACTTGTACAAATCCAGGAGATACCACCCTTGTGTAGAAGAGCTATGTTTGTGAAGGACTAGGTCCACTAGTTTTAATCAAAGGATACTTTGAAAACCATCATCATAATTACTAATTATTTTTCATTCACAGAATATGATTGGTCTTATTCAGCTTCCATGACTGATTCTTTTAACAACAGGCTAGGACTAAAGCAAAAAATGTCCTTGTAGTATACATTCATCATATTGTCTGGAGTCCAAATATGCTAATAAGCATTTTTTGTTGCTGTTGTTCTTAAGGTTCATGTATAACTCATAAAGGCTAATAAACTCAATTGAGCAGTCAATCCATTTTGACTTGTGTCCTCAATAACATGTAATTGTGTCTCTGTTTTATTTTATATATTTAGTTCTAAATAAGGTGATAAAAATTGAAAGCAGTTATGAGTCAAGCAGTGTAATAAAATAAGAAATTTTTAACTGTAAGAGAGAAAATCCCTTCTTAGTTTTAGCCATAATTGTAGCCAATGAAAATGCAGTCTATTTGTATTTTCACTGAAGCATGAAGATACAGATTACCTGGACATTAATTAAGTTTGTGGCAATTCTGTAGTCAAACAAAGGAAGGGAGGTGCAAGAAAAGTTGAACATCACATCTGATCTTCAGTACCTAACTGAGATGCTGGAAACGTCACTTTCTAGAATACCATCTACACTCCAACTCTAGTTCATATACAGGGATGTGAACCTAAGAAGTTGTTCTATTGATTTCATATTTGAAACCACACTCTGAGAAAAGCAAGGTTTCTTCATGAAGTAACAATCTCAGTTTCTGTAGTTTCCATGTAAAATTCTTTGGGATGTTTAAATTGCTCTTTAGACAAGAAAATCAGTTTTTCTGAAAGGAGATTTATGTCATCTGAGTAACCAATATACCTTAAAATTGCAGAGTGAAAGAATGCTCTGAAAAGACTCTTATTGGAAGTAAGAACAGGAAGTGGGAAGCAGGAAAGAGTGAAGAAAGTGGATCATATCACTGTCGCTAGCATTTGTGAAATCACGCTTGTTGGGTTTTTCTTTTTTTCCCCTTTATAATCATATATACAAAAAAAAAATTGACACTGAAGCTTTCAGACCCAGGATTAAAGGTGGATTTACTCAACTGTTTTAGCTTGAGATCAGAAACCGCTGCCCTTCAGTATTTACAGACAGCTTTCATGTTCTTTAACCTGCTTTGTTAAGAAAAGGAAATGCAATTAATCTGAAAACACAGTACATGCTTGAAATATCTTCCAGATTGCCAACAGGATCTAACTGTCAGTTTGTAGATGCACTGATTGCATACACAGAGGAGTGTTATATTCTGCCAAATAATCCCAAACCTATAAAGTTGATGTTTTAGTGTAAGAAAAGAATACTTTTCCCCTTGAGATAAAGTGTCATCAAATACCATCTGTGCTGCCTGTAAATTTAGTCATCAATCCTTGTTGTATTTATCAGAGATTTGTTTTTCAAAATAGCTAATTTTCATCTCAGATTCAGCCACACACTAATTTCCTTGCTTCTTTCTTGCTGAGAAGTCTGATATAAGAGCCTCTCGCAGAAAGGGTTTGGCATTTGCCCAAAACAAAATAGGCTCATCTCCTTGCATGGAATTAGTTTCCTTAATAGGGTTAGAACTCAGAATCATTAAATACAGCAATTAAAAAAAAATAAAATCTCTTCATATAACAGAAACTATTAAAAGGCCTGTGGGAGGTAACATGACAAAGTTCACAATGAAATTAATATTAAAACTAATAAAACTCTGTTTTTGAAAGCCAGAGTTAGGAAACTCATGAGACAAATCAAGAATTCATACTAGATTTCTTACTTCTAGAATGGTACTAATTTTTTGCATTAAAGTATGTTTCACTTACTACCAAAGACGGAACACCTTCAACAGAATGAACAGAGAAATGCCCTAAGCTAGTGTCCTCAAACAATGCCAGTTTAATCTTTTCTCTTACATTCAACTGACATTTATGAATTTAGTCTAACTTTCTAATTTTAGTTAAGCCAAATAAAATTTTCTACACACTTCTCCTGTAACAATAGCTTCTTATTGAAACTGATACTGTGGTGAGTTAACATACACAACACCCTGAACTGCCCTAGAACTCCAGAACCTGGAGTCGACACTAAATGCAGAATCACAGAATCACAGAATGGCTGAAGTTAGAAGGTACCTTTGAAGACCATCTAGTCCAAACCTCTGCTCACAGCAGGGTCACCTAAAGCAGGTTTCCCAGGGCTGTGTCCAGTCATGTTTTGAATATCTCCAAAGATGGAGGTACTACAATCTCTCTGGGCAACCTGTTCCACTATTTTACCACCCTCATAATAAATAAGTTCAAATAGAATATTAATTTGTGCCCATTGCCTACTCTCCTTTTACTGGACACCACTGAGATGAGTCTGGCTCTGTCTTCTCTGCTCCTTCCATCAGGTATTTATCCACATTGATAAAAACACCCTGAGCCTTCTCTTCGCCAGGCTGAACAGTCTTAGCTGTCTCAGCCTCTCCTCAAACGACACATACTCCAATGTTTTAATATCTTCTTTGCCCTTCATTGAACTTGCTCCAGTATGTCCACGCCTCTCTTGTCAGGGGGAGCTCAGCATTGGACACAACACTCCAGTGTCATGATTTAACCCCAGCTGGCAACTAAGCTCCACACAGCTGCTCATTCATTCCCCCAAGGTAGGATGGGGAAGAGAATCAGAAGAATAAAAGTGAGAAAACTCATCTGTTGAAATAAAGACAGTTTAACAGGTAAAGCAAAAGCATCTTTCCTAGTCTTCCTTTGGCTGCTGCTTCACCTGTAGAAACCCTCCTTGCTGCCCCCCACATCCATTGACAGATTCAGTTCCAGGTGGGCTTTAGCTGTCCTGACCCCAACCCTGCATGCTTGGACAGAGCCTCTATATTCCTCCTGGGCTTCTTGTCCTTACTCCACCTTTTATAAGTTACTTTTCATATGGAAGGTTTTTTTCAGGAGCATCTTGTTCATCCATGCAGGCCTCCTGCCACCTTTGCTTGTTTTCCTGCTCATCAGGATGGACCATACTATAGTTTGGAGGAGGTGATTCTTGCAAATTGACCAGCTTTCCGGGATCATCTCCCATGAGATTCTTGCAAGCAGAGTCCTGAACAAGCCAAATGATTCTCTCCTCAAGTCCAAGTTTATGATCCTTCTATTTGCTATTTTCTACCCTGAACTCCACCATCTCATGGTCACCGCAGACAAGACTGCTCCCAGCCTGCACATCTGAGACCAATTCTTCCTCATCTGTAAGTATCAGGTCCAGCAGACCAGTTCTTCCTTGTCTGTAAGTATCACGTCCAGCAGAGCATCCTGTCTCTTCAGCTCCTTGACCACCCATGTCAGGAAGTTATCATCAGCATTCCTGGTGTACAAAATTAATAAAATCTGATCCCTGAAGGGATTGTGTCTTGTGGGTGATTTTGAGCAGCAATCAAATTTCCTGTGACTTCAATACTTATAACTGCATTCTCAGAGATAGTATTCAGTTCAAGACAAGGACAGCAACTGAGATGCCTACCTGTATTTAAGTATCTATTTTGGGAATAAGTGAATTCTTGTTTATGTATAAATTAATGTATGGAGTATGTTTCCATGGACTATGACAATAATTTATACATCTAGAATATATGAAGATTTCCATATGCAAGCATCTACATTTAGACATCCTAATCTCAAACTGATCTCAGACAAGATATGAATTTCCACTGTGCCTTTTCCCTCAACTGACTTAACAGGATCTTGGTTTATATTTTAGACCCTCTGTTGAATACATCTGGGAAAAAAAAAACCCAAACAACAAACCAACCACACAACAAAACCCCAAAACTTAATAAACAGTCAATCAGGTCAAAAAGTAATGAAAAAACCAGATACATTCATATATATATTAGAGGACAGAATTATCCAAAAACTTTTACATTAGAAAACCAGGTTAATGACTTTATGAAATTAGGTTATTCAGTAAGCAACATCTGGGTGCTAAAATCAGATGGCAAAGTATGAAGATAATTCTGATTAAGCAATTAAAACAAAATACAAAGCAACAAGTGGCACAAAAGAAAAAAGCTACACTGTTATTTTTGTGTAGATCATGACACAAAAGCATGACAGGACTTTGCTAGGCGTAGGAGAAAAAAGGAAAGAATAATGATCATAAGAGTCATGAAAAGTGATCTACAAGAAGTCTATAGAGGCAAACAGCAGTTTCTGCTCTGTAGGATCAATAAACATGAAGTTAAGGGAGCAAAGAGAAAGCAAATTAACCATGGCAAGTTCTTTTTTTTTCTCTTCTCATATCTTCAGTGTAAATAAGGAGTTTGGATCCATGAGAAAGTACTGTAAGTGAGATCAGAATTTGGCAGAAGAGGTGGGTAAAGTGCAGAACAAGTGGTGAACAATATTGCACCAAAAGTCAAGAATGGTCAAAGAAAATAATACATTATTCATTAGCAACATCACACAGCATAACAAAAGTTGCTATTCCTTTCCTTATTTCTTTTTTTTTTGGCCTTATTACTGTTTATGATTTGAATTTTCTGAAAGCCAGACACCAAATTAGGCAGCTGTTCAAAACAAGTTCAGAGCAAGTGGTTCCAATGGGAATCTCATGAAAGCTCTTAGTGCTCCTTTCTCCCTGATGAACACTTCATTGCAGAGGAAAATACACTACTACCTTGCACGAGCAGCAAATAGGCAGGTACATATTATCTATTATCTATTATCTATTATTATTATCTATTTCAGTATCCTGGCAAATTGAAAAGTCTTGAAAAGACATGAAGAAAAGTCCTTATTACATTATAGGATATGTGTTGATGAGTGAGCTTATACATATTCCTTGCATCTATATGCAGACAATGCTTCAGATGCTTAAAGCAAAAAGAAAAAAAAAAAAGGGTGTTTGCCAGAGGGCTTACCGTGTGAGTTCAGTTTTCCTTGCATGGGAAGCACAGAACCTAACAGTCTCACTTACAACTGGGAGGAAAGAAGATGCTCAAGATGGTGAAGGTGAATACCAGTCACATAGCCTGCTGTCGTGGTTTAACCCCAGCCAGCAACTAAGCACCACGCAGCCACTCACTCACTCCCCCCCATCCAGTGGGATGGGGGAGAAAATCGGGAAAAAAAAGTAAAACTCGTGGGTTGAGATAAGAATGGTTTAATAGAACAGAAAAGAAGAAACTAATAATGATAATGATAATGATAACACTAATAAAATGACAACAGTAGTAATAAAAGGATTGGAATGTACAAATGATGCGCAGGGCAATTGCTCACCACCCGCCGACCGACAGCCCGCCAGTCCCCGAGCGGCGATTCCCTGCCCCCATTTCCCAGTTCCTATACTAGACGTGACGTCCCATGGTATGGAATACACCATTGGCCACTTTGGGGCAGGTGCCCTGGCTGTGTCCTGTGCCAACTTCTTGTGCCCTGGCTGGGCATGAGAAGCTGAAAAATCCTTGACTATAGTCTAAACACTACTGAGCAACAACTGAAAACATCAGTGTGTTATCAACATTCTTAGCATACTGAACTCAAAACATAGCACTGTACCAGCTACTAGGAAGACAGTTAACTCTATCCCAGCTGAAACCAGGACGCCTGCCACTTGAAACCCTCAGGGAAAATAGAAATGAACAAAAATTGACTTGTGAGCCAGAGAAAGGAAGAGTTAAAAAAATCCAGACAGACCCAAAACCAACAAACAAACAAGATGAGCACCAATGACAGGCCCAAACCATCAGAGATATATTCCCTATGCTAGTTTTCTTTATTTAAAATATTACTGAAGGAAGACTAATTCAAACCAGAACAAACAAATCAGATGTTAGAGGTGTGATACTTAAACAGTCAAAGTTTAGTGAGACAAGGGGAGTCAAAAGAGTCTTAGTAGACATAATAAAGGAGGGTGAAAGAAGATGTTTAGTGCTTACATTGTTGAAATTAGCTGAGGTAGGGACAGTCCTTGATAAGAAGAGCTGGTGCCAAGAACCAGCCAATGAGGTAAAGACAGTCCTTGACAAGAAGCAGGAGCAGGCCCCAAGAGCCAGATAAGACTGGTCTTGCGGCTTGGGTGAATACCAAGAAATCACTGAGCCTGCGCAAGGAAAAAGGTTACTAGCGGTGACGAAGAGGAGTCATCTATCTTCATCTCTGCGACCACCAGACGACCACCATAAAGAGGCCCTGCGCAGGCGCAGTTGGGAGGGGACTATGGAAATAACCTCTTGGAGCTACTTTTAATATGGAGCGGGGATAGGTCATGCAAATGTATAGGCGTATTGTAAATATGTAATACCCAACTGTATAAACTTGAGGCGAACTGCCGAGTGGTGCGCGCACGACTTTGGTGGGACTACCCCCCGTGCCGCCCAGCGCTGAATGAACATACCTACTTTACAATCTCACTGATTGTGGAGTCTGTTTACCGCACGTCATTAGAATTATGTCCCAAATCAGCTAGTATCACAGTACTCACAGAATCACAAAATCACAGAATGGTTGAGGTTGGAAGGGAACTCATCTTGTTCAAGGTGGGAAACTCCACAACCTCACAGTAAAAAAAGTGTTTGCTTACGTTCAGAGGGAACCTCCTGTGTTTCAGTCTGTGCCCATGGCCTCTGGTCCTGTCACTGGGCACCACTGAAAAGAACCTGACTCCATCCTCTTTACATCCTTCCTTCAGGTATTTATATACATTGATGAGACCTACCCCGAGCCTTCTTTTCTCCAGGTTAAACAGTCCCAAGTCTCTCAGCCATAGGAGAGATGCTCCAGTCCTTTCATCATCTTAGTGGCCCTTTGTTGGGCTCTCTCCAGTATGTCCGTGGCTCTCTTGTAGTGGGGAGCCCAGAACTGGATGCAGTACTCCACGTTTGACCTCACCAGTGATGAGTAGAGGGGAAAAACTGAGACAAATTATGTTACTATTTACTTATTTCTCCATCTTAATCCTTTGTTCTCTGTCTTTTTTTATGCTGTATTATCTTTATTTTGGTCCCCTTGTATACATTTGTTATGATAAGTTCTCTGTCATTTTGTTCTATTATTAGTTAATTTAACCGTCAATCTGATCAGTCATCATTCAGATTAGAACTGTATTTTCACCTACATTTCAGATTTATTGAAACGGAAACATTTTAGTATGAAATATGCCTAAATAATATACATAGACATTGTATGCACATAAAACCTGCTGCCGCTTTCAGAATCAAGGTGGAAGACAGTTTTGGAGAGATAATTGTTGCTATTTATGGGAAACGAGTTCTCATTAAAAATAAAGGTTAAATGAGGAAGTTAGTTCCTTCCTGGGAGGGAAATTTACATTTCTTTGTAAAATGACAGCTTTCAATAGCAACAAAATCTAAATTTAACCTTGCTACATAATAGACCTCCTTGTTTACTAGACTTTTTTTGAACTTAATAAAACAAACTTTTCTTAAAGTTTATTTCTGTTCATGCTTGGCTTCCTTCCTAAAGCAAATATTTCTGGAACATTAGATGGAAAAACCATCAACCATTTCATACTTACAAGATTATGAAATAAAAATTCCTATATAAATGCTAAATTCTGACTACCAGCTTCTTGGTGGAATAGATCATTGAAAACCAGTTGAACTTTGTGACTTCCAACTTGGATATGCAAACGCTCCAAGGGTGAAAATAAAATAATAAAACCCCACAAACTTAAGAACAAGGTAAATGGGTGATCTTCCCTCAGTACATGTATCCTAAAATATTTTTTTTTTCCTCCAGCTTAGACTTTGAGGTAAATATTAGAATGCAGAGATACTTCTATAAGGAAAAGTATTAAAGTAGAAGTTGCAATGAGGCCAGATTAAGATGCATTATAATGTGACACAACCACTGCTGAAGGAAGTTTCTGCTCAGTGGCAAAGCAAACCCACATCTACCTGCAACAGAATGGTAGCCAGGCACAATGACAGACTAGATATTAAACAAAGAAAAAAAATGTTTTTTCTCAAATATATGCAAAGTATTTCCTTAAGAATATTTTAATAGGTAAAGTTTATTACCATTAAAGTTATTAACTTTAAATTGGAATATTCTTGACAGAAATAATCCATTAAGTTCTTGGTTACAGGTGTGCAGAAGGAAGCACTTTTCTGACTAATATCTTGGCAAATGGATAAAAGAAAGATTCCCAGTATAATGGACCTTCTGTTTTAAATCTAATTTTTAGCTGATACTATTTTTGAAATACATTTTTTTAATGATAATTTCAAATTGTGTGTTCTGAATCAAACTGAGGGTCAACTTTGCAGAGACAGTAGCTGAGGAGATAATCTTCATGCAGTTCCAAATACCAATTTCTACACTGACAATTCTTGTTATAGAGGAGTCCTGAAACAGAACATTTAATTTGGTGGGAATGTAAATCATATCAAAGGCATAATGAAGCTGTGTAAAGAACTGAAACGTGGTAAGAAATAATTATTAATGAAAAAGTCCTCTAGTAAAAGGCATACTTTTGCTGAAGCACTTGCCTTAGAATTGCTAGGACAACCACAAATATAGCACTGCCTTAAAAGAATCTTGAAGAAAGTTCATGATTGAACTTCTCTGTTTCCTATTCTTTAGATATTAAATGAGTACCTATTTTTCATTCTGTGATACTAACATATTTTAGTTTTCTGTAGCTGTTTAACTCTGGGTGGAACATTCTGTTTGGATGTTTCTAGACTGATTCTTTTTTTTCAGGAAAAAAAAAAAAAAAAAAAAAAAAAGAAAAGAGCTAAAAAGAAAATCCATGAAAAATAGCTTACAAATTGGTGACAGCAGGTTGCTTAACATAATGGAGCAAAAGTGACTGAGGTAAAAAAGAATAAAACTCTCCAAACTACAGCAAAGCCAGCCCTCCCTGCATGAGATCTACCTAGAGAGCAAATCTTCTAAACCTAGCAATTCATTCTCTTCCATCTTTCTCAGTGCATGTGTTGCCTTCAAAACAATTCTGCCCAAGAGAGATACAAATTGCTGTTTTAATTACAACTCACAAAAGAGAAAGCAACAGATGTATAAACATATTTTAGGTATTTATTAAATATCTGCTGAATTGTTATAGTCCTGTCGGATCATTAATGAAATCTCCATGGATTAACCACTGATTCCTAACACCTTCATCTACAAAGACGCAAGAAAGATTTGCATTTTCACCTTATGTACACTCATTGTAATTTCTTTTATATGTTACTAATTATAAGCCTTTATATTTCTTTGCTTTTTTTTTCTTGGTAAGGGCTGACACAATTGCTGACTGTATTAAAAAACAAAAGGATATATAAAGGAATCCACTGAATAAATACACCTAACTATAACGTTCTTTTTCAAATTGATCAAGGTTAAGAAGTATCAACTAACAAATAAAGCAAAAACAAAGGAAAAAAAGCAAAAAAAAAAAAAAAAAAAAGATAAAAACCAAAAAGCCTCAGTTCTTGGAAAATGAAAAGACTATGAGGATTTTGCTCATAATGTCAAGGTTAATTTTGGTCCCACACCATGTAGGTTTAGAATTTCCTGGAAAAGTTTTCTTCCTTCCATATTATATCTCTGAATATAATTTGAGACTGACAAAGACTTAGAGACCATGATTTCTTAATATGCATAAATCAGGAATATCTGCTGTACATTTTGCATAATAATATGTAAACTTTTCAGAGGCCACATTGCAAATTCCACTTTCTGGACTCATGAGAGTTCGTGTTTAAAGTGTATGACCCTTGGAAGGGGAAGCCATAACTTTCTCCCATCCAGTTTCCACAGCATTCCGCAGAATGTGCCAAAGGTAATGAAAGAATTTAATCTATATTCCAATCTCTCCCTGTGCTTCATATCAAGAGAAATTAGTAGCTCTATCCCTTAACCTTCACCCAAATGTCACAACTAGTCAATATGTTTCCTGTTTCCCTCTATTATTAAAGGATTCTGCTCCACAGTTTCATACTTGAACCGTCAATGCAGAGACATGTCTATCCGGAAGAAGATCCTAAACAGGAGTGACTGAGAAAAATTGAGACAAATACGATATTCCTTGTGTTATGCAGCAACTACACCAGGATTTGTCTGCATTTGGATTTTTCATTTATGAGATAAAAAGAAGTTTCATATTAAGTAAACATATTGGGCATTACTCAGTTTCATAAATAAATGACTACAATTTCATTTTAGGTGCTGGAAAAATATTCTCTCTGGCCCTCAGTGCTGGAGAACACTGACAATGTCTTTTGGTCATCTTCAGCTCCATGAAGATGCCTGTGATACACAAGAGCATTTCCAATGGCATGAGTTAGCTTTATCTGGGTAACAGAAACAAGTCTATAGGGTAGGATTACTTTAGAGATTAGGACTGCTACATTTAAGGGTTTATATAGAGATGTTTACATGTGTTTGGGAGTATAAACTTCACTGGAGATCTAATCTGTACAGGTGATATAGACTAAAGAGAATTGAAGATGGAGAGCTACCAGTTTTCTACTTCAGAGTGAGTAGTCACATCCTCTAGGCTACAATGACTCTGCTAATCAATTTTATTTTTTTTTTACGGTGGGTTTTAGGCACTTTGCTTATAAGTAGATGCACAGATAGGTATGTTTTTTTAAGGAGAATTAACATAGCAGAGTTGACATTGTTAAAGCCTATGGGAAAAAATAGACAGGTAGTTACACTTCTGGAATAATCAGGAACTGTCAGAAGACAACATGTGGAGGAAGTCGCAATGGGTTATAAAAACAGTGTTTTATTGAATCCATGATTTTCAGAACAAAGTGGAGCTATGAATTCCAATTCCCAGGCTCAGCGGTTGAAGCTATTTTGTTGATCTTCCTTGAGGACTGAGAGATTGTCCTAGTTTCATCTGGGATAGACTTAATTTTCTTTCTATAAACTGGTATGGTGTTATGTTTTGGGTTTGGTATGAGAAGAATGTTGATAACACACTGATGTTTTCAGTTGCTGCTAAGTAGTGTTTATACTAGAAGTCAGGGATTTTTCAGCTTCTCATCCCCAGCCAGCAAGAAGGCTGGAGGGGCACAAGAAGTTGGGAGGGGACACAGCCAGGGCAGCTGAACCAAAGTCACCAAAGGAGTATTCCATACCGTGTGACCTCATGCCCAGTATATAAACTGAGGGGATTTGGCCTGGGGGGGTGCAGATCACTGCTCAGGGAGTAACTAGGCATTAGTCGGTGAGTGGTGAGTGTTTTAGGGTGGTTTCGAGAATTCCCGAGAAGACAAACACACAGACACTGACTATAAGTGAAAAAGCAAGCATTTATTAACTATAGAGATGCATTATGCTAAGGGCATCTTGCAAAGCAGATTAACATACAAACCTGAGGACCATGAGGAAGATGGACCATCCGTACATTCTTGTGTTATCTTGCACGGCGAGCTCAGCCCAGCTATCAGTAGGTGCCAGCTTTACATGGGCATCCCCACAGATGCAATGGTGGCCTTGCCATACACCAACCTGATGCTCTTCGGGAAATCCCTGTATTTATGCATTTGAAGAGGAACAGGTTTCGGCACATGTGGCCAGTGGGTACCAAGACATGCTTCGGCTGTAACATAGGGAGCTTATGACACATGCGCTCACTGTCCAGGCGTGCTGCATGAGGCATAGCCATTCTGTCTATTGGTTCATGGGCTTTGTACACGCAACATATGGTCATAATCCAGCAGTCATGCACTGACCATGCTCACAGCTGTACCATACAACAACCCACTGTACATCCTCCCTCAGTATTGCTCAGCTCTCTTAGATCCATGGTTAGCATTCCAAGCAATGGGTAAAAACCCATCCTTTTTCTGTGCTGACTGCATTTTTCTCAGCTACCTACTTCTCCCCCAGAGTTCATCCATGGACCAAAATTCCATCTTTTAACCCCTCCGTATACAGTGAGCAATTGCATTGTGCATCACTTGTTTGTATATTCCAATTTTTTCATTATTATTATTATTATTACTGTCATTTTATTATTGTTATTTTTATCATTATTATTTTCTTCCTTTCTGTCCTGTTAAACTGTCTTTATCACAACCCACGAGTTTTACTGCCCTGCCCCTGGTTCTCTTCCCCATCCCACTGGGTGAAGGGGGGGAGTGAGTGAGTGACTGCATGGTGCTTAGTTGCTGGCTGGGATTAAAAGACAACAGAGATCTAGGGTGAAGTATTTGTTTTTTGAAAAATATTCTTTTAATGATAGCTGGCTATTTCTGTCCTTCATTGGTTGTCTGAGTTCCTTCTTGAGGACTCACTTTCCTTAGGGCTCTATAAGACTTCCAGTAGTGGATTAGAAGTGGATGACTGAGGCTGTTACACCTCCCACCTTAAAGTATGCTTAAACTGAGTTTACAATGGGCTGAAAACTGCTGCAGTTTTTGAGCTGATTTAGGAGTGGATCAGACTGGTTTTATTTTAGGTGTAGTAACAGTGTCTAGCAGAAGATAGGTAGGTCAAGTGAAAGTCTTAGAGTATCAGACTTCATTCAATATCACGTCTGCCATATCTTTTTTTTGTCCTTAATCTTTCTTCCAAAGTGCATGAATTCCACCTGGTTTATTTCCAACAGATTTCACTGTCTTATCAAATGCTTTTAGTCAGAGCTCTAATAAATAGATTTTCATTTCTGCCCATAAGAAGTACTTTCTTTTTTCAATCAAAGAAGCTTGGAAGACATGACACCAGGTCAACAATGCATTCAAGTAGTTTTGTTCTATATACTCCTGGCCAAAAATATTTGAAAATATCACATCTCCCCAATTTGTTTTCATGATTTTAAGATAGTTTAATACATTGACTGATTTTTATTCATGTAAAGGACACTGTCATAATCGTTAGACACTCCTGGGATTAAAATCCAGGATTAATCTACCAGGATTAAAAAAAAAAAGGAAGAGTATTTATTCATTCAAAATAATAATAAACTACCATGTGAAGCAGTATAAAATGGTAAAAAATCAGATTCACTATTTTGCATTACTGGATTTGATCAAAGAGTTACTTTCAAAGATCCACTGTTCATTTTCAAAAATGTAGTTCACAGGAAAGCATCTCTGTGAAAGCTTTGAGGAATAACAGAACATACTTTGCTTATGGTAGGTTAACAAAAAACTTTTTCTGTATTTGCTAGTTCACAGTAGTTGATTTTGCTTTACTTTTGCTTGCAGCACTGAATGACAAAGTAGGAAAGCAACTCAAATGTGGGTTGTTGAAGCAAAAAAACAAGGGAGACTGTAAGGAAATAATTTGTAATCAACATATTGAATGAGAATATAGAAAAAGTGGCACAGACAAGAACCTGAGTCAATCTCCATTGAATTCCAAGTCAAGGCTCCACTGACTAGAACTCAGCCACCCCAAAGAGAAAGGTTGAGCGGATTCTGACTCATAAAGAAATAACACATGTACTGAATGAGTAGAAGTGATGAATTGCACAGAAAAGATACGAACTCCAGCAACTGACATGAACTTACATGGGTAGCTGAATGAAAGATACAGGGAAGGAATTCAGTATGGCTACACTTTTATTAACTTCTGTCTTCTCTCCATATTAGACATTTAACTAGAGATACCACAAGACCATAGGGCTCATTAAATAACCAATGACTTGTGGAAAGATCGGTTTAGACTGTCTTCTCCTGATACTTCTTTTTCTCCTCTCAGGATATATGCAAGAAGAATCCAAAGAAATTTGATGCAGTAAAAAAGTTCAAGCTTTTCCTTCTCCTCAGGGAGAAAAGCTCTGACAGTGTATATCTCATTTCTTTAGATGGAAATAGATCAGCACCAGAACAACCCAAAACCCAGCAACACTGACTCCTGTGCTCATGAAAGGCTCTGCAGGCTAAGACTTGTTGCTTCAGTTAATTTCATCACAGTTAAAAGAGAAAACTGATATTTGCAGAACAAGAATTAAGGAAATTATAAAGTCTAGACTTTGAATTAATTCATCCCATAGAATACTGGGTAATACAATGAATCTGTGATTCTCTTACCTAAATTTCCCTTTCCTCAGAGGTAACCAGCTTATATTCTCTGAATTTCTGATAACTAACTCCATTGTGGTTTGACATTAATATGCTTACTTCCTTTCTTTATAACACCATCTTCTATGTGCAATAAAAATGATGAAAATGCTCTTCTTACACTGACAAATTGGTCTCAATTAAATAAAAAATTCTTCTTAATCCTGGAGCCTTTCCTCTGGATATAAGGTATTCTGAAATGCCATGAACTCCTCTATGGATGAAGTGTCACTGTGTGACAGCATAGGACAGTTGGACAATGGAAAAATGGTTTCAAAGTGCCTAGAAAGACTTTCAGTTGAGATGGACTCATGGATCTGTGTATGAGGTATGACAAGTTTGAGGTGTGAGAAGTGGAGCTGAATGATTCCTTGCTGTTGAGGGGAACAGCCTTTTAATAAACTCTGAAGAGGCATGAAGAAGATCTAGGATCCAGTGAAATTTTCCTTTTCCTTATCCACCATTTATTATTCCCCACTAGTGTTGGTTGGAATCCCATTCAAAGATCATTTGAAAACCCACCTGTTTCTCATGTTTTCTTATTTTTCATACTGTGGTACATGTGCTGCTTCCTACCAAAGCTGGTGATGGCAACAACAACAACAACAACAACAACAACAACAACAACAAAAGCAACCAAAGAGGTTTTCATTAAAGAGCACTAAACTGAATTTGTGAACAGTTCAGGGCTAAAGCAAAGGTTTTTCTCAAGGCTATCAGCTCTGACAATTTTTTTCAGCTGAGGACCATGCTTATTCACCTGCCATTCATGGCTGTTTTCTGGACAGAATTCTGGCACAGACCACATAGCTAGTGGTCAGGTTTTAGTCAGTCGTCACCTCATCTTTAAATCAGTGCCATGTCTGGTGGTGATACACTGCTAATTTATTTTTTTAATAGAATTTAGGATGGGAATGAAGACTTGTCCCATCCCATACACAAATACTAGAGCTTCACTGCTAGTCTTTCATTCTAGTACTCTAGAATCTAGATTCTAGTACTCAAATCTAGATTCTCTTGGTTTGGCATAGCTGGCTCTGGAAATTATGCATCCAATGCAGGAAGAACAAGGGAACAAGGAGGGGGGGGGACGGGACGGGGGATGGGAAATCTTGTTATTTCTGTTACATTTAATTTTCTTTTAAGATGTGTAAGAGGCAACACTGGAAACATTGATCATCCAAAGGAGACAGAAGAAGTCCTATAACTTTTATATATGTCAAATTTTAGTAGAAATCAGTTCTGTAGATGAATTGTGCTCTGACAGGGAAATAGAGTAGAGGAATACTGACTTTTTTGTGTGTCTCTATAGACTTAGAAATTAAACACAATCAAGTCTGTTGAACATAATGAGAACATTATATAACAGAACCAAGAATGGCTGAGGTTGGAAAACACCTCTGAGATACTCTAGTCCAAACATCTGCTCAAATCAGGATCCACTAGAGCAGGTTGCCCAGGACTGTGTCCAGTCATGTTTTAAGTATCTCCAAAGATGGAGTTTCTACAGTCTTTCTGGGAAACCTGTTCCTGTGGTTGATCACAATGACAGTGTTGGGTTTTTTTCTTATGTATAAATGGAATTTCCTGTATTTCGTTTTGTGTCCTTTGCTTCCACTGTTTTCCCTGGTCACCACTGAGATGGGTCTGGCTCTGTCTTCTTTACTTCTCCCATCAGGTATTTATCCACATCAATAAAGCACCCTGAGCCTCCTCTTCTCCACGCTGAACAGACCCAGACCTCTCAGCTTTGCCTTGTATGACGTGCTCCAGTCCTTCATTCATCTTTGTGGTCCTTTGTGGACTTGCTCCAGTATGTATATGTCTCTCTTGTACTGGGGAGCCCAGAACTGGACATAGCACCCAGATGTGTCTCACCAGTGATGAGTGGAGGGAAAGGGTCACCTCTTTTGACCTGCTGTCAATGCTCTGCCTAATGCAGCTCAGGAGGCTACTTTCCAGCTGGTCAGTCCCCAGTCTGTACTGGTGCATGGAGTTATTGCTCCACAGGTGCAGCATCTTGCATTTTGTTGTGTAGATCTCCTTGATGTTTCTGTTTTTTCCATTTTCTTAGCCTGTAGAGGTCCCTCTGAATGGGACCTGAGCACAACCTCCTGGGATACCAACCACTCCTCACACTTTGTCCTCAGTGTTCTTGATTTCTATGAAGTATTATACATAATAATAATGTGAGTGAAATATGGTACTTTAAGAGAGTGTGGTGGGTTGACCTTGGCTGGATGCCAGGTGCCCACCAAAGCTGCTCTATCTCTCCCCTCCTAAGCTGGACAGGGGAGAGAAAATATAACAAAAGGCTCATGGGTTGAGATAAGGACAGGGAGATCACTCAGCAGTTACCATCATGGGCAAAACAGACTTGACTTGAGGAAATTAGCTTAATTTATTACCAATCAAATCAGAACAGGATAATGAGAAATAAAAACTAAATCTTAAACCACCTTCCCCCCACCTGTCCCTTCTTCCTGGGTTTAACTTTACTCCTGAATTCGCTACCTCCTTCCCCCTGAGCAGCACAAGGGGACGGGGAATGGGGGTTGCAATCAGTTCATCACATGTTGTTTCTACCACTCCTTTGTCCTCAGGGGGAAGACTCCTCACACTTTTTCCCCGCTCCAGTGTGGGCTCCCTCCCACAGGAGACAGTCCTTCACAAACTTTTCCAATGTGGGTCCTTCCCACGGGCTGCAGTTCTTCAGGCACAGACTACTCCAGCGCAGGCTTCCCACGGGTTTACAGCCTCCTTTGGGCATCCCCCTGCTCCAGCCTGGGGTTTTCCTTGGGCTGCAGGTGGAGATCTGCTCCCCCGTGGACCTCCCTGGGCTGCAGGCGGACAGCCTGCCTCACCAGGGTCTTCCCCATGGACTGCAGGGGAATCTCTGCTCCTGCGCCTGGAGCACCTCCTCCCCCCTCTTCTGCACTGACCTGGGGGTCTGCAGGGTTGTTTCTTTTATGTCTTCTCACTCCTCTCTCTGTCTGCTGTTTTCTGTGTGCCCCACAACTTTTTTTCCTTCTAAATCTGTTCTCCCAGAGGCGCTACCGCTATCACTGATGGGCTCAGCCTTGGCCAGCGGTGGGTCCATCTTAGAGCCGGCTGGAATTGGCTCCATGGGACACAGGGGAAGTTTCCAGCAGCTTCTCACAGAAGCCACCCCTATACCCCCCCACCCCCCCACTACCAAAACCTTGCCATGCAAACCCAATACCCAGACTTATATTTAATCATACTTCTTTGGTGTCAGCAAAAACTGTACTAGAATGAAACTTCATGATTGTACTTAAAGACCACATTTGTACCTTGATGTCTACAATACCCATGCATATTGATTAGTTTATGTGTCAAAATCAGAATTTTAGGGTATTTGCATATATCCGTTAAGATCTAAAGCAGTGTAAAATCTACTTTATACAGAGACACTAAAAGGACTGAATGTTTCATTTATCCAAGGGATGGCTAAGATTTGATCACAGTCAAGACACACAGAAGGAAAGATTTCTGATAGTGAAGGACTGTTTAATTTGCTCCTAGAAGACATAACAATGTTCAGTGTCTATAGTGTAAGGGAAGCTCATTCAGATGATGAAACAAGACATGCAATTTTGGCAGTATATGTAATTAACCAGTAGGTCAATATGCCTTCTGATATAATAGCTTCCCCAGTTACTAAAAAATCCCCAAACCATGGCTGCCTTTTTCTAAACAAGTGCTTTCGGTCCACCAGAAGTTATAGTTTCATGGAGAAATCACTTGGCATTTCAGTCTTTCCCATTGAGGAGGACATATTGCCAGTCATCATTCCAGTCATCTCTGTCTGGTAAAACATTTCGTTGTGCTCCATTACTGACCAGCATCATTCACAGCAGCCATTTGGGTGCTCTGATAGACACTGCAGGATACACTGTCCCCCAGCTGCTATGACTAGTAAAATGCTCAGCTAGACTAGGTATCAGCGGCTAAGTAATTAAAAATGACCAACTTCCTTTGGCTTGGTGAATTAATTTAATTTGGGAAAATGGGAAGAAATTCACAGCTGCAAATACATTTTTATCATGGGACTCATTTTTGCTGTCCACCACATGGAATGATATCTCACTGCTTCATCAATATTCAGTAAAACTGGCAGAAGACTCTCAGTCATTTCATCGCCAGAAGTACTGATTCATTTTCTGCAATGCAGCATTCCCAGATGTATTATTTACTACAGGAATTGCTTCGGGGAATAATTCTAATAATGGCATGACATGTGGCTAGGGGAATAATATAACTAGATAGGCAGAAAAATTTTATACTCAACAATCCAAAACAATTGTGACTAATGAATGGTAAATGTAAGCAAAAATGGGCCTGATCCTTCTCTGCTTGGTAATTACATGTAGCAAAGCAAGCACAAAAGTGGTTTCCAGCTTGGCATGTTTTAGATTTCCAGAGGTTAGAAACTACATAAGACAACAGGGTTATGGAATATTGCCCTCTAACATGGACAACAGGAGAACACACACTGTTCTGAATGGGTATCGCATTTCTACCAGAGAATGTTCAAGGATGAAAAAATCTGCTGGCTTTGCAAGCTTCTTGAAGTACTCTTGATGATATTTTTTTATTTATAAAACAGGTGAAAAACTTAATTAGGTCTCCAATTCATGTATACAAACTACATCACTGCACTAAATTTTGGTGCCTGCATCTTCCCTATTCAGAACGGAAGCTGAAAGCAAGTTAGACTCCATTTACTCTGCATGATGGAAAGACGAAGGATTCCCAGCATGCAGATGTTCAAACTTTTTTGGAGAAAGGATTAAAGCACTGGAACATGTTCTGTTTCGGCTATTGAAGATGGACATAAAGAATGCAAGGTTTGAAAGCAGAGCAAATGAGTAGACTTAGGTTTGCAGCTCAGTGATACCAAAGCTTTTCTAAGATACAGAAATCCTTAACTCTAGTTTCTTCCTCTTGGATGTGAACAAAATCTACCCTAAACTGTTACTAGATAAAAATAGAGATAATACTAGGGAGAATTGTAATGTCCAGTCTCACATGAATGTCCTAATCTTCTGGATGTGCTTCTCTTGGCTCCAGAGAAGACAGGAATACCTGTCTAGCAGTGTTTGAAGCTGCTAATGACAGAACTGTCATTGACTGACTTCTCCCAGGCAGTGAAGAGCAGAGAAAAAGAGCAAATGATCAACATACTTATTCCCCCATTTAAATCACTGCAGAGTTTCAAACCTTGACTATACTTAGCCTGGGGGAAAGTTCATACAGTTGATGAGTCTGTATCATTTATCCCCTGTGGTCAAATGAATTAAATCTAAGTTTTATCTAGATGACCCACCTATCTGTTCTGTTTCACTACCAAATTAATTAATTTTTATACAGCCAATCATATCTCACTGAAATTAATGAGACTGGTCAGGAGCAAAGACTCCTTCATGCTGTATAATTTCAAGAGGCATCCTATTATAGAGACCAAACTAGTAAATACATACTTTAAAGTGTTTTAAATGTGGAAAGAACCACATAAGTATTCATCATTCTTATTCACCTTATTATTAAATTATTGTATCAAGAAGACTCCTTTAAAGATGCATCATCTTTTACAGTTATCTCATCTTTTCTGTTTCTCTTTCATTTTCCCTTGCTAACTTGGGTCAAAAGAGATGAAATGGAAATGGAATGGGTAACACAGAATACTATTATCACTTCCTTAGGTTTTATAAAACAGATCTATGTTCCTAACCTTCAACATATTTAAAGATCTTCATCTTCATACAGAAAGTATGAGCTATAGAATAGAATAGAAGTTGGAAGGGACCTACAACAATCATCTAGTCCAACTGCCTGACCAATTCAGGTCTGACCAAGAGTTAAAGTATGTTATTAAGGGCATTGTCCAAATGCCTCTTAAACACTGACAGGCTTGGGGCATCAACCACCTCTTTAGCAATCCTGTTCCAGTGTTTGATTACCCTCTCAATAAAGCAATGCTTCCTAGTGCCCAGTCTAAACCTTCCCTGATGTAGCTTTGAGCCATTCCTACGCGTCCTATCACAGGATCCCAGGGAGAAGAGCTCAGCACAACCCTCTCCACTTCCCCTCCTCAGGAAGCTGTAGACAGCAATGAGGTTGCCCCACAGATTCCTTTTCTCCAAACTAGACAAGCCCAAAGTCCTTAGCCACTCCTCATAGGACATGCCTTCCAGCCCTTTCATCAGCTTTGTTGCCCTCGTCTGGAGGCATTCAAGAACCTTCACATCCTTCTTAAATTGTGGGGCCCAGAACTGCACACAGTACTCAAGGTGAGGCCACACTAACACTGAATACAGCAGGATAATCACCTCTTTTGACCAGCTGCTTACTCTGTGTTTGATGCATCCCAGGATGGGATTTACTTACTTGGCTGCTGGGGCACTCTGCTGACATATTGAGCCTGCAGTCAACCAACAGCTCCAATTTCCCTTCTGCAGGGCTGCTCTCCAGCCACTCCTGTCCCAGTTTATACTTGTGCCTGGTGTTACTCTGTCGCAGTTGCAGAATCTGGTATTTGGACTTGTTAAATTTAACCCCATTAGTCATTGCCCAATGGTCCAATCTATCTAGATGGCTGTGCAAGGCGTCTTGTCCCTCAAGAGAGTCAACAGCACCTCCCAGTTTGGTATCATCAGCAAACTTGCTAATGGTGCATTCAACTCCTGCCTCCAGATCATTGATAAATATATTGAACAGAACTGGCCCTAGAATTGAACCCTGAGGAACACCGCTGGTGACCAGTCATGAGCCAGATGTAACCCCATTCACTACAACCCTTTAAGCCCTGCCATTCAGCCAGTTCTTCACTGAGAGCACCATGAACCTGCTCATCCCACAGGTGGACAACTTGTCCAGATGGGTGCTGTGAGGGACAGTATCAAAAGCCTTACTAAAATCCAGAAAAACTACATCCACTGTCCTCCCTTTATCCACCAGGCAGGTGACCTTACCATAGAAGGATATCAAATTAATTAAACAGGACTTGCCCTTTGTGAACCCTTGTTGACTGTGCCTAATGATTGCATTATTCTTCAAATGCCTTTCAGTAGTACCCAGCATAATATTCTCCATAATTTTTCCAGGAACTGAGATTAGGCTAACAGGTCTGCTGTTCCTTGGTCTTCCCTCATGCCTTTTTTGTAGATTAGAATAATATTGGCTAGCTTCCAGTCAGCAGGGACCTCCCCACACCCCCAAGACCTTGGTAGATGACCAAGAGGGGTCCTCCAAAAACATCTGCTAGCTCGTTCAGTACTCTGGGATGAATCCCATCAGGCACCATAGACTTATGAACATTCAGCTGATGCAACTGGTCCCTTACAATTTCAGTGTCCACAAAAGGAAACTCATTGTTTCCATACTCATGGTTCTCCAACTCAGGGAAATGGGCAGCCCAAGGTCTATCAGTGTTATTAAAGACTGAGGCAAAAAAAGCTCTGTTATGTGATTAGCACTAACTATTCAAATTTTAATATATTTTTTAGATTTCTTACCATCAGTAACATTATCTACAGAACTATTTTTACTAGTTTTGAACAAAACTAATGCTATACTCAAAATTCTGAGACAAAGAATCTTCTATTTCTTCTCTTTTTTTTTATAAACACATCATGCCACTTTTAAGTAATTTTTAGGAAAATAGTTAAAATAAGTAAGATGTTTTTTTCTCTTTCTTTTTCTTCTAAGGAATGAAGATCAGAATGAAAAAGATTTAATCCCACTATCAGTAACATCCTGATGAGATACCAGAGCAGATACACTGCAAGCAAGAAAGCAATAAATTAAAAAATAAATAAAATGACAGGAAATAAATTCATTAAATTCTGATATGCCTGAAAAGCTATTGATGTTATAGCTCTAGAGAACTACATCAAAGCTTCTTACAGACTGAATCCTGAGCAGCTCAGCTGTGAAACTTTAACTTGTACTAACTGTTTAATTCTTTTGTGTCACAGTCTTACTACACTGGGTGATAATTTCAAAGACAGACTTTGATCATTTCAAAGGTGTCCTGGATGATTACATCAGGTAGCAATATGCTTGTTAACATTCCAGACTTCCTGATGTCAAATGAGTGCACACTTATCTTATTCTTCATGTTAGGAACAAGAATTAGCTTTAATCAACTGTTGAGGAACATTTAAAGACAAAAATACTGAAGACACTCAAAACAATTTTCAGTTGGTCTTTGCAGCTGCAAAATCCAGACAGATCTCTTTTATAAGTATAAATAAACAATTTGGAATTCCTCAGTGGCTATCTTCTGCAAAAACAACTAAGGAATTCTGTTCCACTACTGACAGGTAGTGGGAGACCGACCTGAATATTGTAAAATAAAGACTGAACTCATATATACTTGTTTGAACATTAGGTTAGAAAACGTTATAGTATCTCTTGTATCATTTTTAATTGGGGCAATATAGCACAGCCTAATTTTAATGTAATAGCATAAATACCTCCTAATATTTTATCTCCCTGCAGTGTTTATAATAAATTAAATTAGACATTCCACAGCTTTGGATTATAAATACAGTGAAAAGAAGCTGTATGTATTTGAAAAACAAAAAGATTCCTACAATATATTGGCTGTGGTTTGCTTCATTTGTTTGGTAAAGCACATTGTGTTGCACCATCTTTATTTAGAACTCAACAAGAATGCTGGTCAAGGATACTAAAGAGCAAGGGTAAGAGCCATAGGGATCATACTTCTCAAGAAAGTTCATTATTTGGTTAGCTATGAAATCATTTCAGCTTTTCCCTAGCCATCACCCCTGCAAAATATCAAGATCTCTTCAGCACCAAGCAGTTCTCTGTGTGACACCAGGTCAACAAAATACTGTATTTAATAAGAAAATAGTCTGTTGCTGAGCATGAAGAGATGAGATTAAAGTTAGGCTTTAAAACTGGTGACATTAAAGGAAAATACTTCTCTGATGAAATACGAACCTTATATCTCGTTCCAATCTGAAGTGACTTTTTCCTACACTGTACTTTAGATTCTTTCAGGTGTTCCGATTAGGGGAAGCTGTATCTGTGAAAACTAAAGCAAGGTACTTTTTTTTTTTTTTTTTTTTTTTTTTTAAAGTAAAATCTACACTCTTTTACTCAGTGTAGTAACACCAACATTAATCTACCACATTTCTAACCCACAAGACCACCTGGACCAGCCAACTTCTCCGATTACATACAGACTTAAGAATTTTCTTGGAAAATGGTCTCTTTTTCAGAAGAGAGAATTTTCTATCCAGAACTAGCCAAACAGCTATCACTGACCATAAAAAGAATTATTTGCACATCTAAGAGGATCCACAGGCTCAGATCCACTCTATAAGAGCAACATCAGTGCAATTAGATATAGTGTCCTTGTTAGAGCAACAAAAAAATCCACCGCAGATGTACCCACCTGTTCTGTCACCTGAAAGTGAGAGAACTTGTTAAAAAATAAGTAAAGCAGAACCAAAAAGGTTTAAATCCTTGCATATGGTATGGACCTTATTGAAAGGAACCATACTAGAAGCATAGGGCCAACACATATTGCTTGTTAAATACTAAGTATTGCTTCCAAGTAATGAAAGGAAGACAGCATAGAAACCATGAGGTAAGAGAAACTATGAGAGAGAAGCTATCCTTTGAAAACCTAATGATGTGTTCAAATGAAAAAAATAGAAAGGTTTGTAAAGTTTAGCATATTAAAGGTAAAATACATATTAATACATCCCAGAGAAGTGTTGAGAAAAACATAGCAAAAAGAATCAAAACAAGTACTAAATCATTTTTTCAAACAGATGAGGTATAAGAATTTGCAAGGGAATCTGTAAATTCAGATAACAGTTTGGCTATAAAACAATCTTTAAAAGAAGTCAAAGCTACCACAGAGAAGCCAAATGACTTTTTTGCATCAGTGTTCGTGGTGGAAAAATTGGGGATGTTCTTCCACTGGAACTCTTTTTTTATTGGAGACTCAGGAGAGGTTGTGCCTGAAATTGAAGTGGCTGTAAAAGAGGTTATGGAGCAGACTGTAAAAAAATAAAGTAAAAAAAGTAAATAATAACAGAGCAGTAGGACTGCATGGCATTCACTCAAATGTACTAAGATAACTCAGGGATTAAAAAGATAAATTACTAATGGTAGTGTGCAACTTCTCTCTTCAAAACTGCTGTTTGCCATTGTGTAAGTTCATGTTTCTCTTACATTTTGAATACTTTATACAACTCTAGTCCCCACACCTCAAAAAAGACATAGTAGAATTGGAAAAAGTTCAAAAATTGTAAAGCATGTGATCAAAAGTGTGTAAATATTTCCATACAAGTAATGATTTAACAAGGTGGAACTGAACAGGAAACCTTAATGGAAAAATGAGGTGGTGGGATATGATAGCATCCACAAAAACGTGAATGTCATGGAGAGTTTAACGGGGATCAGTCATTCACATTTTCTTCCTATGTATTATCAAATAAAGCTAACGGGAGGTAGGTTCAGAATTGAAGGTAGCTTTCCCCCCTTCCCCCCCCAAGCAATAGGCAGTAGATTAATGAAACTCTTTGTCAAAGAATGCTGTGGACCGTAAAATTTAAATAGGTTCAAGGGCTGGTTAGACGGTTATGTGAAATAAAAGTTTATTAAGCACTAATAAATAGGCAGAGCACATCTGATTCAAGATATTTCCTGAAATGGAAAAAAAAAAAAAAAAAAAAAATTGGAGGCAGA
Source organism: Astur gentilis (assembly GCF_929443795.1). Lineage (NCBI taxonomy): Eukaryota > Metazoa > Chordata > Aves > Accipitriformes > Accipitridae > Astur > Astur gentilis. The sequence continues at coordinate 19,983,799 of NC_064890.1, read as the reverse complement.
AGAGTAATACAGGAAATTTCATATATGCTCATTCCATTCTTCTTTCTGTAGTGTCCACTTATTCCCACTGCTAGGGAAAAGATACTGGGTGTGTACTTTTGGTCTGACTTAAAACCATCATCCTCATATTCTGTTAGTTTCTTGACCAGTGTCAGACATACCTTGATTTGGTCAATATTGCATTCTTGCAATTAGATCAGTGAAGTGCATAAATTCTGCATGATTCTTCCTGAGGAGGGGAAGTGGAGAGGGTTGTGCTGAGCTCTTCTCCCTGGGATCCTGTGATAGGACGCGTAGGAATGGCTCAAAGCTACATCAGGGAAGGTTTAGACTGGGCACTAGGAAGCATTGCTTTATTGAGAGGGTAATCAAACACTGGAACAGGATTGCTAAAGAGGTGGTTGATGCCCCAAGCCTGTCAGTGTTTAAGAGGCATTTGGACAATGCCCTTAATAACATACTTTAACTCTTGGTCAGACCTGAATTGGTCAGGCAGTTGGACTAGATGATCATTGTAGGTCCCTTCCAACTGAACTGTACTATTCTATTTTAGTCTAAATCTAATTGAAGGATCCTCAATTAGAAAAATTGTAAAATACTTATTATCTATTTAATTGTCATTTATGTAAAAAACCCCTGTGCATAATGTGGGAAACATTTTACTGTAATTTTGAAAAGCAATGACACTAATTAATTTCACACCCATTAAGCCCTCACATGATTTTGAGGTCTTACAAAGGAGAATGAAGCACAGTGCAGTGACAGTGAATAGAGTGCACTCCCACTCACTTCTCTCTCTTGAGAAAAAAATAAGACAGTTAGACTGTAGCAGCTGCATCCCAGTTTAACTTAAATGGTCCTAACAGCTAAGAAGAGTAAAACAATTAATGAAATTCACCAAAACAAGCCTATTTTCTGCAGGTCCTGGTACTATATGTAACACACAAACCAGCTTTCCTATGCTTATTCAGTGTGGTTTAAAGCTTTTTGAATAGCTTGGAAGAGTGGCTGAAGAATTATCTCAGTTTGTGACAGCAATCAAAACATAGTAGGTAAAGCTGAGCCCAATGACTGAGTTTCTAACAGTAGCTAAAGATATGCCTAGACTAGCCACCTTGATTTTCTCACTACACTATTGTACACCAAAATCTATCTCATTAAGTTGATTTTCTCTAAAACAGATAAACAAACAAGTGATAAAAATATCTTGTTCTTTCAGCTCTTTTCTCACTAAAGTTAGTCTGAGTATCTTGTGCCTCTTCCAAAATATTACAGTCTCTTCCTCAGTATTTGAGTCAGACATAATCATACCCAAAAGACCAAAATATCCATTGTTGTTTAGCTGCTGTAGTGTTTTTCACTTTGCGGGAAGTAAGATTACTTTATCAGCAGGAGGTTTTCCACAACATCCGTTGAAAAGCTGATGTTCTTGAGGAATCTTTTATACGATTGTATCAGTGACAGTGACTACAGAAGAATCAACAGAGGCAAGTGTCAGCAGAGCTAGCAGCATTATACAGAGTTACAAACGGAAGAACCTGGGTCATACTGAAGGGATTGTGATTGTCAAGGAGCACTGATGGAGTTGAAGATTTTTATTAAAGAACTATTATTTATATTTCATGGTTCCTCTTGTTTTGTTTTGTTTTGTTTTTTTACTGTTTTTCTGTGAATTTGTCTAGTGTTAAATTATACACAAATTGCACACAGCAAGGTGACCTACTGGGCCATCTTTTCATTTACATTCTGTAAATAAAGGATGTAATCTTCAATATGAAGGGTATATTGTATTCTATTTTCCGGTCTTATACTTTTTCCCTCGAATTACTCCTATGATGAGAATGAGTCCTGTCACTTCTTATCAGCCTCACACATATTCTTTATCTTAGTCTTGGCATTCTTTTCAGAAAACTGTTCCTTGATTCTATGTTAAAAGTAGGCCCAAGCAGCTGGACAAAATTTCCTAAACAGAGTAATTTAGATTTTAACAGGTATATCTTGCTCTGGTTAGATGGAGATTACTAGCAGAATTAGATTAAGGCAAGAACATCACTGTATGTTTGTGACCAGTGTTCACGATTGTTTAGTTTAGAGTTTCATACACATGGATGTTTAAGAATACTGAAGTTATTGAGTGGAATAGTGTTGTGCTGCTTTTTTTTTTTTTTTTTTTTTTTTTAAGTAGTAGACACAGTGCCAATGTTAAACAATGTCCATTCTTATTCATGTAAGGAAAACAGCCTAATTGCAGATTTTAATAGCAAACATATGATAGGTAAATCAATGCTAAATAGCCACTAGAAAACAAAGTATGTGTCTTTATTGAACCTATATTTTTGTTAGGTTTCAGATAGTTTTATTTTTTACAACTTAAAGTATATTTTCTAAGGAAAGACACATCTTTTTAGAACACTAAAAAGGGAAAAGAAGATGTTAAAATGGGTTTCAGTCATTAATAGTGTTTTCTTGAGTTGTGAAGATACAAACAAGATAACGTGAAAGTGTTCTAACTCTTAAAGACAAAAAGGAGACTAAACAAAACGGGCAAAGAGCAATTTTTCATTTAAGACTTAATAATTCTTTTCACTGAATTCTACAGAAGCATCAATAATTTCTTAAAAAAAAAGTTTCAAATAATAATTAAAAAAATCCTTACCTAGAGAACATATTTTTTTGAATGTTAGCTTTTATTTAACTGACTTCAATTTTTTGTCCTCTTTAAGTAGAATCATTTAAAGTAATTTGCTTCTGTTACCACAAGGCCCAGATTCCTACTAAATTAGAATAACTGTCATATTTTCATTATGCTTGACAGAACCTTTGGAAATGTCTTGTTCCTGTTAAGCATTAACCATAGATATTAATGAGGCTAGAAAATGAACAAAATGACATCCAAAAAATCTTACATATAGACTGTTGATTTGAACAAGTTCTCTTCTGCTGTCCTGTGATGGAAACTCTTCATGAAGATTTTAGTTAGGTTGAAGTTGGATAATATGAGTGCATTAACTGGCACTGTCAAAAGGACATTCTCAAAATTACTGGCTCTGGAGCATCTCTGAACCTCCATCTCCGTGGATCAGACCAGGGAGCTGGCAAAAAATAGGTACATTTCTGACTAGGAAGGCTTTCAGATCTTCTCAACTGTACCATGGAACAGCAACTTTAGGATTTGTATTTAAAAGGAAAGTAATTTTTTTCAACAACCTGAATAATCTTTTAAGACAACAGAAAGAGTAATTTTTATTCTAAGATTTTAGCAGTCATGATCTCTAAATAAGCACTGAAAATATTTACAGTAAGGATATTCTCTCTGAGTCTCTTTTTTATGTGTACTCTTGTTAAAATATTCACCAAATGAACTAGGTCTAATAAAAAGTGCTATAATAATTTATCAGATATTTGATCAATATTAATTCTAAATTAATGACATAAAATTTCTTTTATGTGCTCACCAATAGGGAAAAAGAAAAAAAAGGAAATTTATTTTCATCAGTCCCATGAATAATTAAGAGATAGTTTGTCTTATTACAGTTTGTTATTAATGTTCAGATTCCATTTAATTTCACTGTTAACTGACTGTGGCAATCAGATAATTGATTTAATCTGGCAGGCTTTGGTGGATTACATTACTGTGAGTTGCTATTGATACAGAATGTCAGTAGCCCATGAGCAAAGTTTATGGATGTCACTGAGCAAAATAACAGATTCAAAAATCTCCATACCAAACACATAGGACATAGCTGCCTTTTTTTTTTTTTCCCCCTCTTCTAGTAGGTTGGGGCTTTTTTGCAGATTCCATGGGCCTCATTTTGCAGTTCATCAACTTTTTAATTAGGCAAAGTGATAGTTTTGTAAATGTAGTTTTCAACCATAAGGAGAAACAAAACTTAAAGACAAAACAACTCTTGAAAAAGTATCCTTTCTTTCCTTTAAAGGCAGGATGTGTGTTATATCACACGTTAGGACTTACATCTGTATGACTCCTAATATTTAGTAACCCTACAAAACAAAGTTCACCAATAGAAACATACTGTGCAGACAGGAGGGGATCTCCCCCCGCCCCCCAGCCTCTCAAAGAAACAATGAACCAACCAAAAAAGCATTCTTCTTCTTTTTAGGTAATACTTTGGTATAATCACAGACCACAGGGATTAGCAGAGGCAAAGAATTTCCAGACATCATTTACTTCAGGTGTGTTGCAAAAGAAATATATTTTCTAAAGTGGTAAATCTTTGAAAAAGAAAAATACTGGCATGAAACATTTGTAATTAAATGCAGAAGGGATCTGGGACAAAGAACGCAAATGTTTAAAAAGTGATTTTAAAAAAATGTTTTACATTATGTAACAGCTTACAGTTAAGTGTCTGCTTGTTCATGTCAACAGGAAGCAAGTCACTGACTTCATACTAAGATTTCCTGAACTGAAAGTTATTTCACTGGACACTAAGGACTAGTGAAATTTTCTTGCGATAACCAGACTAGAATTTAGAACTCCTTGTCCTGGGAGCAGACTCTGCTTTATCCATAAAGGCCACCTGGGAATGTAATGGATCTGCATTTGTCTCAGAATATGTATTTCTGGCTAACACTACAAAAAAATAATAATTGTGGCCATAAAGTTAGGACTTATTCTGGAACACTCAACATACGAAGCTCAAGTAATCTCCATTATTTAATTAAACAAATAAGATAATTGGACTTTTTTATCAGAAATATAACTGAAAACAGAAAATTTTAAAATCAATCACCTGTGCAACAAAACCAGTGTGGCTGCAGCAGACCAGGCTTCAACATCTAATTCCTAATTATATATATTCCTAATATAAATAAATAAATGTATATATATCCTATTATATTTATTCCTATATATATATAACTGACTGTTCAGCCAGCTTTGCTGATACCTCAAAATGGAGAGACTTTTTTACACAGAAGTGTTGCTGGTTTTCTTTCAATTCAGTTAAGCTAAGAAGATGGTTTTGCTAAAGGGAAGGTGTCTGTCAGACCTCATAGTAAGAAACTTTGCTTTTGAAAATATGGTGAGAGATGCTTACTAATCCTTTTGCTTTCATTAAAATGAAGACACTGGGATTTGCTAAAAGCCTCTTTAAACCACGGACCTTGATGGATGGAGTACAAAGCTCTCCCTTTGAAAGAAAATTAATGCCAACCTAATATATAGAATGTTTCCAGGATCAGTCCAAATTGTAGGACCATTTGTGTGTGTGTGTGATTATAGACAAAAATATCCTTGGGGTTATTATATTATTTATATATACTAAATGTGTATATGCACACTGTATGTATTAACTAGTCATAATAACCATGTAGTTGTGTGAATGGATAAATAGCATAGCATAAAACTCCGAGAGTTCACCCCCACATAAGACAAGATTCTGTTTAATAAAAAAATTCTATAAGAATACATTCTTATTTAATCCTTTCTCATTTAACAGAGTTAGCTATTCACCAGGAAGTTCATTACTGCTTGTTTAAAATACATAGCATTTGGTGGGTTGAGCGTGTACCTTTGAGAAACTGTGAGATAGCACATTTCCAGAGGTTAACTGGAAGGTCACTCACTGTCCTGTTGAGCAGTTTGAAGTCACTAGGTACTAGTAAAGACCTCTGATTCTAGTAAAAAAATTAAAATCTTTTAAAATCCTGATCAACTGCTGTCCAACCTGGCAAGTGCTTTGAGGATCATAAATGCTTACAGTTTGTTTGGTTTCCTCACTAAAATTCCTTGTTTTACTATGTGTTATACATGCCCTATTGAATGGTTAGTCCACAGAGAAACAAAGTTAACATACCAAACTCATGTGGAAAACATCTTTTATTTTGTTCTAAGTATGGCTGTTTGATACCATTAATTTAATATTTTTCAGTACACACACTAAGACAGTGTAACACCTTGTAAAAATATGTGAATAAAAAAAATATATATTGTATTCTTTTAATTGTTTATTTGGTATACTCACGACATTTAGAAAAGTTTTGAAGTACAGAAGATGCTTTTTAGCATGGGTCTGTTAGTTTGGAAATTCACATATCACTTTATATATACAAGCATGAAGTTATTGAATGGTGGAGTTACTGCCTTCAGCGATGAGTAATCTCTGCTGCTGATAACATCCTCTGAACATGGACAGGTATGAGTGCTGCAAGGCAGAAAAGATATTCAAGCTGTTTGGCTACCAACTAAATTCCCTTTAAAATAAGATGATTTAAAGAAGACAATGGATCATACTGTACTTTGTGCATTGACAATCAAATCCCAATGCAGGGGAAGCTCATATAAATAGCAGATTATACTGTATAGTAATGTGTAGGGATTGCCACCTCAGAGGATATGGACATTACAAATAGACTTCTGGTATTCTGCATTTTATTATTTTTTTTCAAAATTATTTTTGTTGAACTTTCTTTAATCTTAGAATCTCACTCAAGCTTCTGTTAAGAGAAGTTAATTAGTACCAGTTACATTGCATGGCTGATAATTATAAGACATTACTCAAAGCTCATTATATACAGAAACCTGAAAGAAACAGCTCTTCCTTTCTTCATGTCTGGATCTGATTGTTTACAAACTCATTTATATTTTAGAAAATATGTTTCTTCTGTCACTTTAGCTAAATTTTTACACAATTGAACTAACTATGGAGTATTATAAAACATAAACAAAAATATGAAATGTCATTGAGCTTTATACATGTATGCTTGATTTTTTTATTTATTGCAAGAAATTATTTGTGAATTTCCAGAGGTATGTGATAAGAGCAGTTGCCTCTTTCAAGGTGACTCACAAGGGACTGCTGGGACACAATATTTTTCAGCTTATCATGACACTAACGTAAATACGAAGCCAGAAGATGGTGGCCACTTGTTACTCTTGTGATTCTAAGCTGTTTTACCTAGGTGAGAGTTGAGGCCTAGAATGGTGAGATATTAGATATTCTAAACAGCTATCCTCACCATGTTCATTTATTTTTTCATAGTGTATATACCAAATTAAAATGAATGAGTAAGGTAGCTTTTGAAACATGTATTGTAAAACATGAAGAGTCAGTCCTTCTCAAACAAACAGAATATAACTTACTAAAAATTTCAATTATTTGTGTTATTTTTGTAAGATTTCTGATTAATGTTGTAAACAAGTAAAACAATACCATACTATTTGTGGGTTTGGATTTTTAATTGTTTTACCATCCATTCAAAATATTCACAGCTTGATACAGTTCTAAAACTTGTTAAGGACCTTGAAGTGTATTTTCTCTCTTCCTCTCCTCTTTCAAAATATCAGATTTGTTCTCAAAAAGCAGCTGGTGAATTATCAATAATTTTCTTCATGTGCTTAAAAGTGGTTGAATCAACATAATCACATGCTACAAATGAACAGGTGTGGAAACATAGCTTCAGACATCTCAGAAAAAGATCAAACCAAGCTGAATAATCTCAGCTACAAAAAGTAACCTTTTTGGCATTCCATCAGTTTTAAAATAACAGCACATTCTGAAGATGATTTTATTCAAAGCATGAAGAACTGGTTACCCTCAATTAAGTTTTTTTATAAATCTCCCTGCAGCACACAGTATTCAGAGTAGCCTGGTGGTTTTATCGCAGTTATCCACAGTCTTGAGAAACAGTGCTGAGAGAAAATTCAGCGTATGCAATTTATGAAGGCACTTCTTGAGTCATTTGCTGTATCTCTATGCCTTTGTTTTAAAACAAACCTAGTATTACTATGACTTTTAAAATCATTTTAGAAGGGTGTGCAAAGCTATCTTTGGAGCTTCTTATTTCCTCTCATTTTTTAACACTGAGGTTACAAGATAACACCACTTGGTTTCTCCTCTACCTTAAGAGCAAAGTTCAGTGTTCCTCTGCAAATCACACTTCACTGATCTTAGCAGCAGCTGTTGGAGTATGAGATCTGTAGTGAGCGTTATCACACCAGTACAGACAACGACTGTTAAACTGACCTTTTTGTCACCAGTATTAAGATTTTTGCATAATACATTTACAAAACACTTTACATTTACAAGACTTCGAGAAAACAGCGAAGGCAAAATGTGTTTACCTTAGTCTATGAGCTGTATTTCTGTAAACTTTTTCACTTGAGGCAATGTGACAAATAAGACACATAAACAGATGCTCTACACATGCTCTCTGGGATAAGCTTTAAACCATTCCTGTGCTTGTGGTCATAGATATCCTGGATGCACCAGTAAAAAGACTTTTTCAGCTACCCTGATCAGTTCTCATTTCCTAGGCAAGTCAGGTCAAAAATACATTTCTTTTTTTGCCTAATACAAGGACACTTATCTGTGCCTTCATTCCAGCCTGTGAAGCCAACTGATATGTGACAGGTATTATCATATACTATTTTTGATTGGACATAGTGGAGATATTTATATATGATAAATATATTTAATTCTACTCCTTCCATTGCTCTAGCATATGTTTGTACAAAGTAAGCACTGACTTTAGTTGTAATTTCTGCGACCCAAAAATCAAGTTCTTGGTTTATTTTATTTCTTTCCCTATATACTTTCCCATTTAAATTCCATAACTTCTTATCATGTCCTAAATCCAGGTTCAAAAGGAGACGAGTCCTATATGGTCACCACAAAACTATTCCAACCTCCCATAAAGTGCTTCTGTGTAAAAACATAGTCTTTCTGTGACACCTGAATTTAACACTGCAGAAATAAAATGACCTGACTTAAGTCACAGTAGCAGTTAAGAAACTCATGTTTCTACATGACCAGGATAATTCTAAGATTCTGTGCCATACACAAAACAGCACAATGGCATTGACTTGAACTTGATAACTCAGGTTAGGATACGTATATGGCAGACTGGTTTGCTCTTAAATATTTCTTTGGACCTCTACCCCTGACTCACCAGTTCATTTTGGTATTGCTGAGAAATAGTTTGTGGTTTTCTGTGTCAAGGATTCATATACAAAGTGTCAAATGTTAAAGTTCTTAATTTCAAATTTTTCTGTCTGGATAAATACTACCTGAGTGATCAGTCTGGGCCTGAGTAACCCACAGGAGTGTGAGCAGCAGTACAACTGGTTTACAGATACTGTCTCAATACTTGGTGTGACAAGGTCTAGACTCCAAGAAAGTTTGGGGTTTATGTTTCGTTGTGAGACCTGTGTAATTCTTATAGTCTGCAACATATTTTGGAGTAGAGTGAGGTTCATAAGCTCATTTTATTCTTTAGAGTCTATTATGCTCTGGGTTTTCTCAAAAAGCAGAACTTGCTTTCAGGTTTTGCTCATTTATCAAAGGGATTCTAGATAGGGCTTTGTTATACCCTAGGTATTTGGCCCTGATGGCTTTTATTTTTTGAGACTATTGTGTAAACAGAAGTATGAGAATTCCAAGAAAGTTGAAAATGCAAGCCTTTCTATCTTCTTTAAGATAAATTATAATATTGATATTTATCAAAAAAAAAAAAAGAAAAAACTGTCATTACTTTAAATAAGGGGGAAAAAAGTTGTTTTTTTCTTGTGAAAAGTACTTCCTTTGCCCTATTTTGCATCTGCAGTATTATATTACAGGCCCAAGATGTTTCCTATTAGTTTCCTAATGTCCTATTAGTCAATTTGAGGTATTTGTGTAAACCATCATCAAGGAAGTACACCCGATTTTCTGAATAAATCCCTGAGTGTTGTACATAATGTAGGAAAACACAGTCATTGTCTCCTGACTTTTCCCTGCCAGGGAGGGTGTGATTCATAATAGCTTCGAATCTTGAATAAGCTACTAAGTCAAAATGTTCACATTTGGAACAAATGTATTACCTTTTTTTTTTTTTTTTTTTTTCCTCCTCAGAGGCATATAAATTCATTTCCAATGCTCCCTCACCATGACATCTGCAAATCCCATGTTACCAACAAGATGCTCCAGTCCTTCATTCCAGAAAGAATCTGCCTGTGTACTAATCAGCTCTATATAGGGTATGAGCTCCTAGAACAGAAATGACAGACATCAAACACATCTCCTGTGTAATCCCATGCTTTTTCACCATGAGCTTTTGCCAGCAGAAGCTCCTTCTTTACATGGTCCAAAGCACATATGTAAGTTTATCATAAGATAGCATACATGAACATAGAAGAATATCTAAAAGTTTGCAATTACAAAAAGAGTATTTGTATTGTCCAGCATGCTGTCTTCAGTGCAGCTATTAGTGAATATGTAGTTATGAATATAAGTAAAGCATACAGTGATACTTTCCCAGAATACTTTCCAAGACTCCAGAAGTTTATGCTGCAGTGTACTTACCTCAGCTAGAGTTGATGGCTTTGCTTTCTAGAAGTCTTTGATGGATTTTGTTCTATCAATATGTTCAGCTGTTTCTGAACTTATACAAACTTTAAAATTTGTCTTTTGATAAATAATTATTATTTTCTCATAAATTGTGTGAAGAAATACTTCCTTTACATCTCCTCTGCCCTCAGAGTTTTGTTCTGTCTTGAGAACTGATATGAAGTTGCCCCAATGTGTGGTTAAAATGCATTCAGAGTTGTTCAGAAGAACTGAGAGTCCATCGAAGGTGTTAGTTCAAGACAAACAAAAAAAAATTAATAGAAATTTTGGCCATATACTGAATGTTTAATATGTTAAGAATTCCTTAAATTTCAAGGATGGGTAAATGCTGAACAAAAGACCCATATGATAAGGCAGTCTAAATTAATTTACATTTCTCAACTTTACTTAACTGATATTATTCAGGATAATATTAGTATACCCCAAATTGTTCCAAAACATCCTGTGAATCTGAATGAATTCCTTTCACTGAAGGATGAAGCCAAGCTACTTTGACTATATACAGTTGAACTGGAGCTAGTTCAGTCATCCATATGGAAATCATAGTGAAAAGTATCTATATCATTAAACACTGGAATCATCCTGATTATAGCCATCCAGTTATTTTTAAAAAAAATAAGCTACCCACAAACACACAAAAAACCCCAAACCCAAACACAGAAACAAACAAACAAACAAAAATCAAAACAGCAATGGGAAGTTCCTGTTACAGTAACTAGTATATGAGAGAAACTGAGCTTTCCTCTACTTTTAACAGAAAGAGATAGGGGAATAGTTTCTCTATCTCCATTGTAATGTCCTTCCACATCTCCCAGCTCATCCCACCCTATATCACCTACCGTCTACTCTTTGTGTATATCTGTTTCTATATTTTTCACATGAAGAAAAGTCTGACATTTTTTCAAAAGCTTTGTTTCTAATGCCTGGAAAGACATCACTTCCAAGAATAACTTATAAATGAGAAATATTAAATGTTTGGCTGCATAACAACACCTCCAACATACCACTTTGTGGAAGGTCATCTTGTAAGATTGATCTCAGTGATTTGGTACAGTTGTCAGTACAGAGGAATTCTGAAGATATGAAAAACCACCAGGAGCTGGCAAGAATTTCAGTCAACTTTATTATTTCTTTTTCTGTTAATTCATTATTGATGCATGAAGAATAACAGTCCCAAGTTAAAAGGGACATGAGCTATTGCCTCCAAAGAAAACCCTTCTTAATTCATCCAGTTCTCCTGAATATGCTGTTTGTGCCAGTTTTTATAACAGCCTAAGGGAACTCTTCAGTATTTGCTTCAGCCAACCGAGCCATATTTTGCTTTAATATTTATATTATTTATTTTTCTACAGCAGTACACAGTGTGTCATACTTCAAAGATAACCAGCATACAGAAACAGTCTCCCGAAGTTGAAAGCTAGGACAAAAGTAGTCCAAAATCACCTCTTTCCATAAATATACACAGTATAGGATTTCCAATGTCATATAGATTTTCAGTCTTAATTAGTTTCTTATTTCTCCCTCAGTTCACCCCTGATCCCATCCTTAATATCCAACCTCCCTGACTGCTGGTCTCCTAATGGTGGAGCTGTTGTGAGCAGATATAAAGAAAGTGGTTTCCCTGGAAACAGAAACTATGATATAGTATGTAAAAGATTTTAAAACATTTCTGTTCCCACTTACTTCCAGCCAGCAGTTTTCATATCTTTTCACAAAAATAGAAGAGCTGCCACTTTTTTCTGATTAATAGTAGCACTCTTAAAAATCTTAAAGTACAGCTATTCCTTCTCCCACCCCACCCGACAAGCTGTTTATCACTTCTTTTGTTATATGAAGCATAATTTAGTTTATATCAACACACTTTACAAGTATACAAAAGATGTGCTAGCACGTGTTCAGGGTGCACATTTTCTTAATTTTCAGTTAGACTGCCGCTATAGACCAAAGCATCTACTTAGACTCGAACAATAAAACTGCACTAAAAGGAACTTCTGGGATTGTAATTTACAACTTCCATTAGTATTATTTCACTCACTCTTTAATTCCAGCTAATTACAAACACATCTGTTAAGGCTTTGTAGAAGTTTGATGAAGGAAATTCAGAAATACGTATTGTTTCACCCTGAACTCATTGTCCAGGAACCAGTAATTACCATGCACATATAACACAGGCTTTAACTCTTTTCTCTGTATAGTCACCTGACAGTCTTCCTGAGACAGAATTTCTGGAAGATTCTTGAAACAATTACTAGCTCAGTTTGTGTATTTATAAACTGAAAATCAGGCTTACTAATTGGAACAAAGTGGTTATTGGATTTGCATATTGATGTTACAGTAGGATAAACATAGAAAACTCTTCCAGCTTTCCAAGTAACCCATAATACCCATTTAAAAATAAAGAAAATCAGGATCAGAAAAAGGCATCTGACCATATTCATGTCCAGGTAGGTCCTTTAAATCTTTTTCGTCAAAGTAATTTTCTAATCAGACTTCCAAACTGTTCACTGGCACCTACCAATGGGGAGGCACAGCTTTGTCAAACACTGTTTCAGTGTGTATGTAAATAATGTAATTTAAATTGGCATGCCTAGGCACAAATAATTTTTTTATTTTGTATATGCTACCATTGCATGCGTCACTGGTTATGCAAAATAGTAGCTGAACAAATAATTGTATTCTGAAAATTACACATTCTGCCTTGCATATGCTGACATTATGTTTTGAAAAGTTGGTCTTTAATGTTTGGGTTAAAATAAATTTCTTTCTCTTTAACTGAGCATTTCACTTTTAGATCCTTTCTTTTTTTTTCATTTTAGTTAAAGTCTTCCTTTTATCTTTTTTCAATTAAAATCTTTTTTTTTTTTCATCAGTGACTTTTCATTGATTGGGAGGAGCTAAAGACTGCTTTTTTTCCCTTTTTGTTTTCTAGCAGAGTCTAATTTACATTTCTCTTCATTCATATTACTTTGAATTCATCAAAAGTAAAGAAGGAACTCCCGATTTAGCAGTACAGATAGGCTTCTGAAACACTGTAATCCTAAAGAAAGTCTTTAATAGAAGAATTGTGTTTACTGTACACAATCTTTTCTTCACTTGATTATTCTAAAGCACTTCCCAGGCAGTCATTTATTATTATATGCAAAGTATAAGCTGATTAGTAGTATTTTCTATATGTAAAGATGAAGAATGTCAGGTCAGAGAAACTAAGTAACATCAGTAACAGAATGTCAGCATCAGAGCTGAGAATCATATGACATGAGTAACAACAAAAGATCTGCTTCTCTAGTCACCCACTGAAGCCCACATTTTTATGTTCATTAATCCCCTTTTCTAACTTTGGTTGTTGGGCTTTTTTAATAACCAAGACCTGTGTATCACATATGTTAGAGTTCTGACTGGACCTTTCTCCAAATTATTAATATGAGCAAGGCAAATTGGCACATATCTGTATTTCTTTCCAATGTTTGCAAACTCCAAATAGAATCAATTTTTATTAAATGGAATTGTTTTCTAGTATTTCAAAATTCTTTCTTACTTTTTTGAGCAACCCATTTTATTCACCAGTCTTCCTTACAGTACACAGTGTACTTAAGAAACACATAGAGTGTGTGTGTTTCTAAAGAGAGAGGGCCCTACAGTATTTTTCAATTTCTGGCATCTGCCATCCTAGTGCCTACTGATCAATCCAAGGCATCAACTTCACTTTTTTATTTTGTTTCAGTTATTTATCTATCTAACTATTTATTTCTTTAGGGGGAAAAAAAAAAAAAAAGTGTTAATAGCTTTGCAAAGGCAACTTTCTTCAAACAGTATAGCAAGTCACTTAAGCATCATAATGGCAAGACATTGTCTTGTTTCTCATTACTGAAGGAAAAACTGTGCTTAGTTGTACAGTATCAATTTTTAATCTTGTTCTCAGAAGCATTAGAACTTCCTTACAGAGGCAATATATATAGTCTGTACACTGAATGGATAGTCAGATCACTCTTATATGCGTGTGATTAATGCTTCTTTACCAGTTGCTACCTGTCAAACAGTACCTCCAGATCATTGACAATAATTCTAAAAATTAATAACAAATGCAGAAAGTTCTAAGTTAACTGTGACAACATTTCTGTACAGAAAAAGAAGAAATATCTGAAAAACTAAGGATACACTGCTAGGGTACTTTTAAGTGTCAACTTACATGCCTGATGTGCTTAAAATACTGTTGCTGAATGAAATGTATCCTGTTTTCAAAACAGGTTGGACTCTTTAAATTTTAGAATGTGCTGTACATAAGCCAACTGCCAAATGCAAATTGTCTATCTTTTGATAAAAAGGTGATGTACATGGTAGATTTTTTTTCCAAATGCAGAATTAATTAACTTTTCATTAAAAAGCATCATCAAATAATAGAAATTATTTTTTCTCACAATCACATTTCTTTGACTTCAAGAAAGAATAGCTTTACATAAAATAGCTAGTGTATTTCTGTTATTTCTTCTCTAGTTATCAGTGTGTTGGCAGTGCACCTATCCATGCATGACTGCTAAAATAAAGGACACAAATAAGGTCATAGAGATTGGTTTTTGTATGCTTCACCAGAATTCTTAGGCATCCTTTGAAGGATTCTTAGATCATATATTAAAAGTCAATCAGTAACTGATATGCAGGCTGTTGGTCCCATATAGTCAAACAGATAACTCAGTCCCTCTCAAAACCAATAAGGAAAATAGTTGTGAAATAAAACCTGAGTGTACTACTGTTGTGCATTTTAGATTGGTTTTGAAATAGAATCCCTTTTGATAGGACATACTTAGCGTTGTTAGCTTGTATGAATCGAACTGGGTTTTGATGCTTTAAATCTGTTGCTTTTCTGGGAATTAGATTTTTGAGCTGACATTTGCTTCATCATAGCAAAGACAAAGGACAAGCAAGCAAAAGGTCACATTCCAGACCCAGGTGAGAAAACTAACTTTTTTTGTGCAATCTACTATGGTAACTCAAATTTCACTTTGCAGTGAAAGTTGGAGCCATCACCTAGACTAAAACCTCCAGAGAAATCTGGTACAGGGAAGCTTTTTGTTTGGTTCGGTTTCATTTCGTTTGGTTTGGTTTGTTGGTTTTATGTTAAGTTGCCAATATTTAAAGCTAGACATATAATGGACAGACAAGTAGAGGTCATGACTGAACTCAGAGAGACAGCAATGATTAGTGAATACTACCTTCCCAGTAATCAGAAGAATTGCCGAGTCTCTACATTAAAAAAAGAGATGAAGTTATGGTAAGACTGCATGTACTTTCTTGTCATGGAAACTGTCACCAAAGCTGAGTCAGGGAACCTATAAAGTGAAGAATCAAAACAAAGAAGAAAGGCCAAGGAGGAATATTTGAGTTCTCCATACAAAACAAGAAGCAGGGCAAAAGAATCAAATTTAAAAATTGGTCTGAAGAAAAGAAGGAATAGGAATTGAAAAGAGATGGAAGGATGGGAAGGGAAACAGAGGGGAATTCCAAAAGAACTTACGTTAAACAGAAAGGATTACAGAAACTAAATTACATTCAACTGTACCAAAAACTAGCACCATCTCCCTTGGGGGAAGACAGGCTTTAGTAAATGATACTGAGGTGGAAAGAACATTAGTTAACTGAAACTAATACCTATGCTTTTTGTCTAATGCCACCCCTAATATAGAAATTAATATCATCTCCTCCCTATGGAGGAAGTGTTTCTGCTTCAGATTCTTTGACAAATGGTAATAACTAAAAGATTTCATTAGAAAGGACTTTGGCTACAAAGTTAAAATATAAATATTTCAAAAGCCAATCTCCATTTTTGCTATATTCATTCAAAGATGGAACCATATATTTCTGATATGACACAAAAAAAAAAAAAAAAAAAAAAAAGAGAGTATGAACAGTAACTGGATTAGTACAGAGTGTTTAGTACCTAAACTATTCTCTCTGCGTATTATCAGAATATAAATTCTCTGTTATAACAGCTTTCAGTGCTGTAAATTCTCATATACGCACACTTTCTACCTTTGCTTTCAGTTTATTAAATCTTCAAAGGTTGTCTATCGTATTTTTCAGTCACAGCAGGAATTCTTGAAAGTGTGCCATTTTTGAGGGACACATCCTAGTGTGATGAAGAGAAAAAAAAAATCAAGTTACAGATTTCAAACTCATTTGTGTTTTGGACCACGGAAGCTATTATTTGGCATCGTAAGTTCTGTATTGATCAATGATTATAGGATGACAAATGACTCTCAGAACACAGTAATTCAGCTTTCATTTGTTTAAACACTCTAGTGGCTATGCCTATAGTGTTTTGCTCAAGGCAATTGGGGCAGTGGAATGGGGAAAAGGGAGACAGACACACAAGGAGAAGAAAATTATTACCTTGTGTAATAATTTAAGCCAAATTGCTGAGATCCTTATTGATGTTTCAAAAGAAGGTTGGCCAAGAAAGATCCATAGGCAATAAATTATGGGAAGATAATGCTAATTTCAGCACACAGTAAGTGACAAATATAGTCAAACTCATATTACTATCTAAGATCAAACTACATGTCATAAAAAATTAAATTGGAAGCATAAAACTGGAAAGAGAATTAGAGTGATCAGAATTAAATATAAGTCAGTAGCAGAACAGTTCAGCATGTGTTTTGTGGGCAAATGCATATGTCCAGCATATAATCCCAAAAAAGATGTCCATTACGGTAATGAAAACTGTCATCAGAAACATCGAAGAAACACAGGCTAGATGAGAACTGGATTCCTACAAGTCAGAAGGAAATCACTATTGGGAAAGAAATTGAGGCAGAGGGAGATTGTGTCAGATAAAGAGCAATGCTGATGAAGGACTTGGAGCACCTTGAACTGACATTTAATCAGGTTCATATTTTTTTCTCCTTTCTATGCTGTAACTTCAAGAAATTCAATCACCCTGCTCTGGCTTGGAAAAGAAATCTTAAGTACAGCACAGATTTCTTGCAGTTAACTCCAATTTGTTGTAAGTGTCTCCTTCTCTTCTTAGCATAAATATATTTCTGTCATCACATTTTAAGCATAAGCATGTGCTTAAGTCAGTGTGCTTTGGCTTTAATACAGCAACAAAATCATCAAAGATCTTAACTGAAGAAATAGCTTGAAATAAAGCTAAGCAGTTTTCACCTGTGTACACATAGGCATCTAGTGTTCTTTTAGGCTCTGTTGAATATCTTGCCAGGGCTGCAGCTGCACCTCCAGAAGGGTACAGGTCTTCCATGAAGACTGTTTTACATATGCCAGCAGATATCACATGACAGTCTAGATGATTTTGAAATGGCACATCTATGTTCAGACAAGTTAATCCCTTCCTATCTGATTTATAAGCCTAGAAAATCCTGAATAGACAAAACAGTTGTGAAAATCATAATTTGTGTGTATGTGATTTATAAAGGGCATGAATTTTTTTTTTTGATAATCAGTTGTTTTGTTGAGCACTGCTGAAATCACTAATATCAGCACAAAATAGTGAAAAGCTGATGAGGTGGAGTAACTTGTGCTGTTCTTGGTTTTGTTACGATGCTGAGCATGCAGGAGTAAAACCCTTTAACTTCAAACAATCTGCTTTCCCACTTGCTATTAAAAGATGAAAAATGATTCAGTGTTCAGCAAAGATTTATCGAGACACTAACCCCAAAGTCAAATCAACTGTGGAAAGAATTCATACATACATAATGGGGTTAAGATTCTCAGTGCCGTGGCCTTACAAATATATTTTATTGCTTATGTTAGAAAACAGTCCCTATAGGGCTCTTGTGCATGTTAGAGAAAAAGAGAAGTTGAGAATCTGCTTAAGTGACAAAGAAATAAAGCAAGTGGAAAGCAGAGGGAAGGAGAGAAGGAAAGGTGAGGTCACATAATATTACTCTTTTTTTTCTCAGAGGAAATTAGCTAGCTCTTGCATGGCAAGGCAAGGATACTTACTGCATGAGGGGAATGAGGATGACTTGAAGGAGAGAAAGTATTGAAATAAAAGCTAGGATTAAAAACATAAGGATTCAGTGCAGGAAATGAAGTGGGTCATGCATATTCCAGTACATATTCCCCAGAGGGACAGAGAAAGCGGTATTTGTGATGTGACCATGTGGATGAACTCTGAAGTAAGAGAATGGGACAAAGAACCAAAGGTACAGAAGAAGAAAAGCCAGAAGAGCAAGTCGTCCTCTGTGATAGGTGGTAGAACTGTTTGATTTGTCTACAGTTTACTTTATGGCACTACTCCATGCTGATGGGAGCAGGAGGTCACTTCTTTCCTGGAAAACAACTGTGAATAGTCATCTTTGGAGAAACTTCAGAAGCAACCAAGAAGAGGAGCAAGGAGGGATACTGCAGCATAGGTGCAGAGACTAAAGTATTTTGGTTCTATTGATTAATTGGTTTTTAAAAAGGCAGGCAAAGAGAGAAGTTTAACTATAAAGTCCTAGACAAATTGAGGTCCCATCATATCATATCATAAGAGGAAAGGGAAAAGAGGTCAAGAACAATGCTGAAAGGGCTGAGCAGAGACATAATTAATGCAGTTAGATTAGAAGTCCACTGAGATTGCTGACAGACCAGCATTTGATTTTGAAGGGAGATGAAGGAAAAAGTAGTGCCAGCTTGGCACTGCAGTGCTTCTGCACTGATTAAGTACTTAGTGAAGGGTTAAGTACTTAAAGCTCCCTGAGAAATTCAGTCTGGGTTAAGTGCACTCAGCATGTGGCTCAGTGAACCTTACACAGAAAAAAACCAGTTATTGAGGCTATGATCATTCACTGGCAGGTTGTAATCTGCAAACTTGTTAATATATTACGCAAAATATGAGATTTGTGAATGAATTGTACAAATAAGTGGGTTTATTAACATTTGTTCCTTGTATCTTTCTGTGTTCATAATCTGCAATTTGACATTCAAATAAAGATGATTATTCCTCTAGAAAGATATGAAGACTAATAACGAACATTTGGGGCCAGGGAATATTTTATTTTGTTTTCAAAGACCTATTCAGTAGCCAAAAATACAGCTACAGAAAGCATTTTTGCATCATCAATTCTGAATCCTTTACAGATTATCTATAGTCATGTCAAGGTTCTGACTTTTTATTAAAACATTCTTTTTTTTCTTTTTCCTTCCGTGTGAAGTGTACCATTTTTTCATTGTCATGTGTCCATTGAATACGTATATCTCATTACAGCCACACTCCCACACTAGAATACATAAAATGCCTTTGTTAAACAATATCCATGTCTTTATTTAACATCAAAAACAAATAATGCCATATTTGTTTCATATTCACTAACTCTCTTTAAAGGTAATATCCTTGACATAACGGCCCTTGTGCTTTGATTACCATTCACTGGCAGAAGGACTTAGTAATTAGCCTTGAGGTCAAATCTCTCAATTTGACTGATTAATCGGATTTTGAAAAAAAATCAAAGATGACCATGGCCAGAAAAAAATGTTGTTGTTATAATGCAGTTATGGATGCTTCTATACCTTGGTCAGTATATATACGTCTATTGGGTTTTGTGATGGGTTAACCCTGGCTCAACACCAGGTGCCCACCAAAGCCGTTCTATCACTCCCCCATCCTCAGCTGGATAGGGGAGAGAAAATATAACAAAAGGCTCGCGGGTCGAGATAAGGACAGGAGAGATCATTCACTATTACCGTCACGGGCAAAACAGACTCAATTTGCAAAATTAACTCAATTTATTACAAATCAACCAGAGCAAGGTAATGAGAAGTAAAATGAAATCTCAGAACACCTTCCCACCACCCCTCCCTTCTTCCCGGGCACAACTACCCTCCCGGATTTTGCCACCAAGCCCCCCCAGCGGTACAGGGGGACAGGGATGGGGTTTATGGTCATCACACGTTATTTTCTGCCGCTTCACCTTCTCAGGACGAGGGCTGATCACACTCTTCCCCTGCTCCAGCGTGGGGTCCCACCCACAGGAGACAGTCCTCCACGAACTCCTCCAACGTGGGCCATTCCCACGGGCTGCAGTTCTTCACGAACTGCTCCAGCATGGGTCCATTCCACGGTGTGCAGTCCTTCAGGAGCACACTGCTCCAGCGCGGGTCCCCCACGGGGTCACAAGTCCTGCCAGAAAGCCTGCTCCGTGGGCTCCTCTCTCCACAGATCCGCAGGTCCTGCCAGGAGCCTGCTCCAGCGCGGGGTTCCCACGGGATCACAGCCTCCTTCGGGAACCCACCTGCTCCGGCGTGGGGTCCTCCACGGGCTACAGGTGGATATCTGCTCCACCGTGGACCTGCCTGGACTTCAGGGGGACAGCCTGCCTCACCAGGGTCTTCACCACGGGCTGCAGGGGAATCTTCGCTCCGGCGCCTGGAGCATCTCCTCCCCCTCCTTCTGCACTGACCTTGGTGTCCGCAGGCTTGTTTCTCTTACATGTTCTCACTCCTCACTCCGGCGGCAGTTTCTCTCCGTCCCAACTTTTTTTCCTTCTTAAAAATGTTATCCCAGAGGCGTTACCACTATCACTGATTGGCTCGGCCTTGGCCAGCGGCGGGTCCGTCTCAGAGCCGGCTAATATGGGCTCGCTCTCTCTCGAACACAGGGGAAGCTTCCAGCAGTTTCTTACAGAAGCCACCCCTGTCAACCGCCCCCGCTACCAAAACCTTGCCAAACAAAACCAATACAGGTTTACTTGGCAAGGTTTTTGGTGGGGTGGGCTGCAGGGGTGACCTCTGTGAGAAGAGGCTGGGGTTGCCTCTGTGACAGACACAGCCAGTTCCAGCCACCTCCAAAATGGAGCCACCTCTGGACAAAGCTGAGCCCATCAGCCAAGCTGGTGGTGCCTCTGTGAAAACATATTTAAGCAAGGGTAAAAAACACTGCACAATATAAGCTGTGAGAAAGAAGTGAGAAAATGTGAGAGAAACAACCCTGCAGACCCGCAGGTCAGTGCAGAAGGAGGGGAGGAGATGCTCCAGGCGCCAGAGCAGAGATTCCCCTGCAGCCCGTGGGGAAGACCCTGGTGAGGCAGGCTGTCCCCCTGCAGCCCAGGGAGGTCCACGGGGGAGGAGATCTGCACCTGCAGCCCGGGGAGGACCCCATGCTGGAGCAGGGGGATATGCTCTGAAGGAAACTGCAGCCCATGGACAGTCTATGCAGGAACAAGTTTTCTGGCAGGACCTGTGGCCCCGTGGAGAGAGGAGCCCCCACAGGAAGAGGTTTCCTGGTGGGAACTGCAGCACATGGGGGACCACGCTGGAACAGTCCAGTCCTGAGGGACTGTACCCCATGGAAAGGACCCATGCTGGAGCAGGTCTTGAAGAACTGCAGCCACTTGGAATGACCCACACTGGAGATGTTTGTGAAGGGCATGTCCTGTGGGAGGGAACCCATGCTGGAGCAGGGGAAAAGTGTGAGGAGGGAGTAGCAGAGACGAAGTGTTATGAACTGACCACAACCCCCGTTGCCCATCCCCCTGCACCATTTAGAGGGAGGAGGTAGCGAAGTCAGGAGTACAGCTGAGCCCGGGAAGAAGGGAGGGGTGGAGGGAAGGTGTTTTTAATTTTGCCTTTGTTTCTCACCATCCTGCTCTATTTTTAATGCGCAATAAATTAAAATAATTTCCCCATGTTGAGCCTGTTTTGCCTGTGATGGTAGTTGGTAAACAACCTCCCTGTCTTTATCTTAACCCACAGGGTCTTTAATCTTATTTTCACCCCCTGTCCTGTTGAGAAGGGGAGTGAGAGAGAGCCTTGGTGGGCATCTGGCAGCCAGCCAAAGATAACTAACCACACTAGCTCTTTATGCTTTAATATTAAAAAAAAGCCAATTAAGAGTAAGTTGATTATTAACAACAATCAGGGTCATTTCTTGGTGGCAAAACAATCAGAAAAATGCTAATTACATATGCCCTAGTAGGCTTGTATGAATTTATTAGTAATTAAAATGAAGTACAAATCAAACATTGGTCCTAATAGTAGCCAAAAGGCATAACTGCCTTTTTGTTGACTGACAAGACAATGCTATTTAGTTCACTGCATTGACCACTTAAAAATTATTTCAGATGCCCAGAGCCCTAATGACACACTAGAAACAGTCTTAACTGAAAATATGTAAGAATATTTTATTTTAGAGACACACAAGTCAAATTTTATGTTGTTCTGTTTTACCTATAAACTGAATAATGCAGATACATATCTTTTATGATTGTCTATTATGTTTAATGTGCAAGAGCACAGACATTCAGCAGAGACACTAAGATTGAGACACTCCATCTTGGAAACCTTAAAAAAGTAGCATGAAACAATTAATTCTACATGCAATGATGGAGCATAAGTTCATATGTAGAGCCATATCAGTATTAAAACTTATTTGTCTAGATCCTTGAGCCAGAAAATAAAATGCCTGTAAAGAAGTTTGTCTCAAAGTCTTCCTCTTGCATGAGCCCAGGCACCTTCATCAAAAGGAGATATGTGTAGTTATGTAGAGTCTGGTAATTAATCTGAACTAACATGGAGTCAGTTTGGGGTTTGGGTTATCAACAACTGGTTGACAGATGTCTTTCCCAAACCTTTCTTAGTCTAGCTTCCAGCAAAGTCTTCCAGCATACAGATGCTGACTCCCCAAACACATGTAGGCAGAAGAGGATTAAAATCAGGGGCTCCCAGCTCTTGAGGAAATGTTCTACACAGTGGGTAGACAATTATATAGAATATAGGTGAGTTTGTCCTTTGCAACCTGAGCAAACCAGGGTTGATCAGAAAATGACAAGCACATGGAGCCTCAGTCACAGGGAAATCTGTTCACTGAATCCCAAATACAGGATCACAGATTGCCTTGTGAAAGATATAGGAACCTAGAGGAACAAATTCAGGTTTTTCAGTATGATTTCCTCTTTCACTGCAAATACATATAGTGAGAACTTGCATAGCTTACCCCTTATGTGTTACTTAATAAGATGTCAGAACAATGCAAAAGAGTCAGAACTGATTTCAGACATCTGATTTAATTTTTAACCATTAATACAGAACTGATATTTTCTTCAGTTTTGTGGAATCTCCTTTTAGAAGTCCCATATATATGGCTTCTGATACACTTTATTGTGAGAAAATTTCTTGTTCTTGGAAAGTATTCTGGGATCTCAATAAGGTTTATTTGTCTTGCTTCCATCATACTACTCTTTTTTTTAGATAATTCTTCTGATGCTTTGGTGTGAGTACCTTTTATTTATTAATATTCTATTATTTTAATTACTTTGACTTCTTTTATTTCTCAGTCCATCCTTCTAGTTCCTCCATCTTATTAATTTTCCTATTTAAACTCTCTTCAGTTTGTGAATGTCTGTCTAGAATTTCAGGTATGTCTGTATACAGAAGACTCAGTATTAACTTCCTATTCATTACCAATTCATTATCATGTCTCACCTTGAAGCCCCACTGGAATCCTGTCTTCAATTTTTCCATCACCTTAATCTCAGGCTTGACTTAGCATTGCTAGCTCCCTGATTTCTCCCCACTTGTGAACACAGAATTTACAAATCTCTTTTCCAGAGGTTTATCATTTTGCCTGATTCCACTCATATGGTTAATTTTATATTTTAACTATTGTTTTCATAAACTTACTATTTATTCTTTCTTCCAGATCAGTAGTAAAGCCATGGTATTGCTCTTTAATAAAATAACTGACTTTCTAGACAAAAGAAATGCACTAGATCCACTTTATCTAGGATTCAGTGAAGTGGTTGATATGGTTCACTCAGATGACACAGTACAACAGCAAGGAATAGAGTTTAATAAAAAGAATTGTAGAACAGATAAAGAACCACCTAAGCTAAAAACAGGAAGTACTTCTTAAGGGAGACCTATTATTCTGTAGTGAGACTACTAATGTAGTTCTCTGAGGTCTGTTCTTGCTAAAAACAGGAAGTACTTCTTAAGGGAGACCTATTATTCTGTAGTGAGACTACTAATGTAGTTCTCTGAGGTCTGTTCTTGGGACTGATTTTATTTAATATTTTCGTTAGCAGTCTCGGAAGAAAAAGTAGGCAAGAGATAGTGAGATTTGAAGATAACCACACTTAAACACTTCATCAGCACAGAGAAACATTGGAATACCATAAAGGGAGAACTGGATGATCTTCAGAACAAAAATAATAGAAAATCTATGGAATTTAATAGTTGAAAGTGCAAAGTGATGCAGTGAGGGACTCAATGAGATATCCTTGGTTTGTTATAAAAAAGTGGATTCATCGACTGAAAATAGTGGATGAAGGGAAGACAGTGGATATAGTTTTCTGGATTTTAGTAAGGCTTTTGATACTGTCCCTCACAGCACCCTTCTGGACAAATTGTCCACCTGTGGGATGAGCAGGTTCATGGTGCTCTCAGTGAAGAACTGGCTGAATGGCAGGGCTTAAAGGGTTGTAGTGAATGGGGCTACATCTGGCTCATGACTGGTCACCAGTGGTGTTCCTCAAGGTTCAATTCTAGGGCCAGTTCTGTTCAATATATTTATCAATGATCTGGATGCAGGAATTGAATGCACCACTAGCAAGTCTGTTCTTCTCCCTGAGATCCAGTGATAGGACACATAGGAATGGCTCAAAGCTGCATCAGGGAAGGTTTAGACTGGACATTAGGAAGCATTGCTTTACTGAGAGGGTGGTCAAACACTGGAACAGGCTTGCTAGAGAGTAGGTTGATGCCCCAAGGCAGTTGGACTAGACGATTGTTATAGGTCCCTTCCAACTGAACTATTCCTATTCTATTCTATTCTATTCTAGTCTAGTCTATTCTAAAGGAGAGAGAGAGAGATGTGTCCATGAGCCACCACTTTGATGTTGCTGGCTAGAAAACTAGTACGGCTGTAGATGTATAAATTATGATAGAAATGGGGATGCATTTTTGCAAATGTACTTGTGAAGCTTTTGGAAGCATCCATAGAACCCACCTTAAACTAAGAAATATTGACACTTATAAATGAGTCATCAAGCAACTTTCTATAGTTGATGGAAAACAATACATTCTCTGAGAATACTTTATCTCAACTAATGAGTGCCAATTGAATTTAATATTGAAAAAATTAGTTAATGTGGGGTTTTATTTACGGAGAAATAGTGGATTAAAATACAATCAAAGAAATTTGGGCATAAACAGATTCATTAAAAAAAAAGACTTTTTTGAAAATTCTGTTAGACGGAAGAGGTTAAAGGGGCCAAATTTTATGTGTATGCAGGTTAGCCATTTTGGCATTTCTAAAGAAACTATAAAACTATAGATACTGTGCATTAGACAGTTCACCAGAATAGCAGTGTTAGTGTATAATATCAGAACTGAGGATCATTTGTTACTTTATATGTGAAAATTACTAACGTAGAAGGCTTCTAGGGATGTCACAAACAACATATACCCATATTCTGGGTATATATGTACCTGAAGGGTGGGTGTAAAGATGGAGCCAGGCTCTTTTCAGTGGTGTCCAGTGACAGGACAAGAGGCAATGGGCACAAACTGAAACACAGGAGGGTCCATCTGAATATCAAGAAACACTTTTTTTACTGTGAGGGTGACTGAGCACTGGAACAGGTTTCCTAGGGATGCTGTGGAGTCTCCATCCTTGGAGATATTCAGAAATCTTCTGAACATGGTCCTGGGCAAGTGGCTCTAGGTGAGCAAGGGGTTGGACAAGATGAGGTCCTTCCAAACTCAACCAGTCTGTGATTCTGTGATTCTTAAGTTTGGCTTAAGACTGTCAAGATACAGATTGGATCTGTGGAAGGCAAGATGTGTAGGGGATTGGCCAACAGTTTGCACTCAGTGGTGATCAATGGTTTTTACTCAGACTGGCAGCCTACCACAAGTAATGTCTCCCAGGGATCAATACCAGGCCCCATACTGTTCAACATTTTCATAAATGAGCTGGATGATGGGATTGAAAACACTCCCACCACATTTGCTGATGACAGCAAACTGGATGATGAGGTGGACACATCAGACAGATGCGCCACTTTACAGAGAGACCTGGACAGCCTGGAAGAGTGGGCTAGCAAGAACAGTATGAAGTTTAACAAAGACAAGTGTAAAGTTCTGCACCTGATATAAAATAACCAAATAGCCCAGAACAGGCTAGGATCTGTGTGGCTGGGAACAGCCTTGCTGAAAGCAACCTGGGAGTCCTGGTGGACAACAGGCTGAACAGGAGTCAGTAGCATGCCACTGCAGAAATAAAGCTAAATCAAACCTTGGGTCACATCTGCAGGGGCATTACTAAGAGATAGAGAGACGTGATCATTCCACTCAGTGCTTGTCAGGCCTCAGCCAGAGTACTTGTTGCATTAATGCATAATGAAGTTTGGCAGAAAATAAACCCCCTTGCATTCTCTCTTATCTTCAGATGTCAGAGGGGCTGGGGGCACTAGGTTTAATTTCTGAGTGATGTCCAATTCAATGGTATAAGTCCGGTCACGTTCAATATGTTGAACTATTATGATGATGGATGCACTTAATAGCGTACTACACTCTTGGCTTAACTGCTTTTGGGATTAACTGCATGAGGATTACCAAATTTAAGGAGTTTGTTGCATTAACAAACTATCGCAGCTAGATTAATGAGCAGCACAGTTTATTAAAGCAACAGTACAGGTTCTTTTGGATTGCTGGTGATAAATACACGGTCTGCAAAGCATGTGTAAATAATAATACAGTTGACTAAAAGAGCTCTAAAGAATTCTAAGTTTCCTGGGGAAGCACTTGGTACAGCCAAGTGTTCAAATCTCACCCAATAAGCGTCCCTATGGGATGGAAGAGAGGTTCAGCCCATTGACTGATCCCAAAAGTCAGCCATGTCCTCCCAACTTTTCTATGATCTCCCTAACATTCCTCCTCTCTTAAGGCCTTTTATATTTTCTTATTTTTCAGATGGAGTTTGAGTGACTCTAGTCATACATACCTTTATTTTGACGGGTATAAAGTTTTCTTGCTTTGTTTTTAAAGGTATATGTTGGAAAAAATTCAGAGTGCATGATCAGTGAGTGATGGTCGCACCTTGGAGGTGGGTAGTTCTTGGGATGGAGGTGTGTTTTGGTATTACAATGAGATTATAATGAGCAAAGTTCACCCAGAGAACATGTTTTAGCGTTTCACTACTCCAGAACTGGGCACTTATGATATAAATCAGAAGTAAGACAATAGCATTGACAGAAGCCCCATTATTTCATCTCCTTGCTTCAGTGGATTCAATGCAGGGACCTTCCATTCTTGCTCCAATACTTCCAGTTCTCTATCCCTGCAGTGATATCACAGAGCCTGGCCGTGGTGTCTCCACTCCACTCCACCCTCCATGTTGTTTCTCAGAGTTAGCATACCAAGCTCCCCTGGTGTTGCTAACATCTAAGGTTGCAGGCTATGTTGCTTAGGGAATGATTATGGAACTGATTTCATGTATATCCACTGCATTCCACCCTGGAAGTTTACCTTCCCATAAGAGGGGGACATATCAATAAGTCACCTCCAGCAATCATTCCACAGCACTGTGTCCAGTTCTGGTCCCCACAATTCAAAAAAGATGCTGACAGACTGGAACGGGTCCAGAGGAGGGCCATGAAGATGATCAAAGTGCTGGAGAACCTGCCCCATGAGGAATGACTCAAGGAGTTAGGTCTTTCCTCCCTGGAGAGGAGAAGGCCTGGGTGGACCTCCTCACAGAATGCTAGGACTTAAAGGGTGGCTATAAAGAGGATGGAGGCTCTCTCTTCACAAGGAGCCACATGGAGAAGATAAGGGTCAGTGGATACAAGTTGCAGCAGGAGAGGTTTCATCTCGATATGAAAAGGACATTTTTCACACTGAGACCAATCGTTCACTGGAACAATCCTCCCAACGACATGGTAGAGTCCCCATCGCTGGAGGTCTTCAAGATGTGATTGGACAGGGTGCTAGGTAATCTCATCTAGGCTCCCTTTCCCATGGCAGGTTGGACCAGATGATTTTTTGAGGTCCCTTCCAACCTAGGCTATGCTATGACTCTATCAATCTCAATTTATTATGCATTAATAACAATTTAATTTTATTAATCACTGGGTACTTGTACATCAGTTTTCTTGTGTAAAGAGTGAATATAAATTTATTGAAATCAATGAAGATATTCAATCAATTCCAGCTCTGTACTGGCTTGCTTCTGTTTGATATACATTCACAGTCTAAAATTGAGTTGTCTAGATTAATCTAGTCTTTAAGAAGTCAGTGCTGCAAGGGCAACATCTCCAATGTTTGATTCACCATACTACATGCAGACAGCTTTCATAGAGTGAGAAGGGTTGCCCTCTTTGAGGTGTCTCTTCTTGTCTCTATTTGAATTGCTTCAGAGTTAGTTAGCCTAGATGATGAAAAAACTAAATGTATAACATTTAGAAAGCAAAAGAGTGTTTGAATCTTGAGGCTTATTTGGAACACTGAAGAGTTATGACTGACTTTGCTGAGGGAAATGGACAATACCTACAAAATAGGCTTTAGAATGGAAAGCCTTGGCCACTGAAGGATGCAAGAATCAAGTGCATTACCACATCAGTATTAAGGGATTATTTCCATTGAGTGCATCTTTATTCTTTGTAATTAAAATATCTACATTTTACTTTATACAGTCCCCTGCTTCATCCCTTTGTTTCTCTGTATCTCACTGTCCTAGCCTGTCCATTCACTGTGTCCCGGACTGACTCTAGCAGTTATTTACAGTCAGAAAAAAATCAGTTTCTCAATTTAGTCACATCCACTTCACAAGTTGTCTCCGGTCATCCATGTGTTTAAACCAGGAATTCTGCTCATACAACAGAAATATTTCTTACTTTCTGTCTGATTCAGTCTAAACAGGATCTCCATTAAAGTAACAAATGAATACATACTCAATTTGGAGAGTGTATCAGCTCCAGTGTTGCTGTTTTAGTCTACCAGTTGCTTTACACAGTTAACTTCTTACAAAGTCACCAAATTATGTATTTAAGTCATGAAATTATGTATTTTTTGTATGACTCTTTTTAGTTTATATGAGATGCTTCATATTATTATGTATATATATTGTATCATATTATTATTATTCAATAATATTTGACATCTTCTTCTTTTGTGTGATATGTCTATTCATTTATTTAACCTGTGTAACCCATTGTAATCTTGGTCAAATAAAGGTAGAAGGAAAAAAACCAACAACTCTGTCACTTCAGAGGCCTTGTTACCCTCTTATAGCTACAGAGCAAAACCAATATGGAAGCTAGATGAATGATAACTCATGCAAAAGGAAAATACAACTCATCACTAATGTTATATGTAATGGATACCAGATGTCTCTTTCTTGGCATTTCTTCAAAGCATTAAAATATAACCCCATAGAAGAATTTATTTAAAAAAACACCACTACTACAACTACTACTACTAACAACACTATGAAATCATATTGATGAATCTTAATGGGCACAAATGTAAACTGCAACTAATAACACCATTAAAAATGGCTCCAACTTCTTTTAACTTCTTATCCTGATAATTTGATATTAGAAATGTCTTCTTATCATGAATAAATACTAAACTTGTATGAAATTAAAGGTTTGCTTCCTCTTTGTTAACAGAAAGGGGCCAAAAGTCTGGGGGAAAGAGCCAAAAGATGAAATTGTCTCCTTTCTTGACCATGGTACTGTAGAGAAGGTCTTGCATGCAAAAAATGTTTACTGTTTCCTTGATAAATGTGTGTAGGTTAAGGTGACTTTGACTTAAAAATGGGAATACAATTGGAAACAGTTATGTCACTCGGCTTTGCCTCTCAATAAAGCCACAGGGAAAGATGGGATTTAGCAGTGACTTGGGTCAACCATCTTTTCTGCATATTGTTACTTTACAGTATCATATACCTCTGGAATAACATGAAGAAGCAGACACCATTTTCAAGGAGAGAAAATTCTGAAGTTCTGTCGTCAATAAAGAAGAGAGTTCAGAGGAGAGAATATAACATAAAGATCATCATATTGCAGTACAGAGCAGACACTGTCCTAGTGTGATCTTTTCTGCAAATTTTTTTTACACTTTTTTACACAAACAGGTAACTAAATTATTAAGTGGCCAACAAGTTATATATTTAAAAATAATGTAAGAGTTCTAGTATGGTCATTTTCTTTCTCAAGAGGAAAAAGTTGCCATTAGCAGATGTTTTAATCACTGTGTCATTTTGAAAATATTACTGGGTTTCATTTACCTTTTTTTTTTTTTTTTTTTTTTTTGTACTAAGCTATTCTTAGTTCAGTGCAGAGAGGGGACAAATAGAAAAAAGAGGTGCACTTAAAAAAAAAAAAAAAGATGAAGCAAACTTTCTAAACAAATAGGTAATAACTATTGGTATGCAAAATTTCTAAGAGATTAGAAATGGTTACTTTTAAAATCTGTACAAACTTTCAGTTTACACAGATTTAATATCTTTTAATATTTTTTTAAGACCTTAATTTTTCATTGAGAAGGAATATATGTGGAAGATCTAAATATTCTTAATCATTAATAAAATAATTTGAAGAGATGTCAATAAAAATTTCTACTTTCCACAATCTTTATACTTCTAAATCTCACAAGCTGAGTATTTGAATCTTATTTGATAGATTGAGGAAGAGTTTATACTTCTTCATACTTTTAAATCTCACAGGCTGAGAATTTGATTCTTGTTTTATAGACTGAGGAAGAGTTACATGAGTTTTCTTTTGCAATAATGACACAGTTATATATATGTAAGTATATATATGTAAGTACATAGTCTGCTGCTGATCAAAATGACAAGTATTATTATTGTATTTTGTTTGAGTTCTTAATGTCTTGAAATTTTCAGTGAGACGATACAACTTTTTCTGCTCATTCACATAAACTTGTTTTCCTGGAAGAAAGTGTAAGAAAAAGAATTACAGCTTCTGGCAGCCATAAGTGCTTGAGATTTGGAATGTATTTGTACTCCAGCTTTCCTAATTTTTCCCAATAAAACTATGACCTTAAATGTTATCTATTTGGGATTTTGTCTTAAAACCCATATCAGATTTCTCAGAAGCTTAGGAACTCAAGAGCCTGAGCCAGCCTGTCTTGACCTATATAGTCGTTCTTGTATCTTTTTCTGAGACAATGCTAGTGTCGATCTGTTCAGAGGTTTAGACGGTAGAAAACTTATTTTGTCAGGCATATCAGCTAAACACAAACACTTACAACCATAGAATTGAACTTTTTCTTTTCAGTGATAACATGAGACTGGAAATAAGAAAGATGTTGTTTGTTCCTTGACCAATAATCTTGCACTAGCAAGCACACTTGATGAGAATCAACAGCTATTGAACTCTTTTTTTCTCCTTTAGATGGAAGAATTTGTTAAGCACTGATATGTTTATCACTAGCAAGTCTTTCATTCAGTCTGCTTGAGAAGTTAAAGCTAGCAGTGAGTTAGAATGTCATTAGTAAGGCTAGCAGAAACACCAAAGCATCATCTTCGAGTCAAGTAAAGGTACTTAAAATTCCAATCTAACAACAATGATCAACTCATAACAGCCAGATTCGTGCCATGTAACTGCAGGTAACTAAAAGCTAATTGTCTAATTTAAGATAACCGCCTAAGCTCTGCTTTTACTCATACATAACATCTTTGAAAGATCTAGTGTGTTGACTTATCCTTGACTGTCTGCCAGATGACCACCAAGCTCCTTTCTCACTCCCCACCTCAACAGAACGGTGGAGAAAAAAGGGTGAAAAAAGCTCATGGGTTGAGATAAAAGCAGGGTGATTACTTACCGGTTACCACCTCCCCCTTCTTCCCAGGTTCAACTACACTCACAACTCTCCTACCTCTTCCCACCCCAAGTAGCGCAGGGGTATGAGGAATGGGGGCTGCAGCCAGTTCATAACACTTCCCCTCTGCCACTCCTTCCTCTTCACACTCTTCCCCTGCTCTGGCATGGGTTCCCTCCCATGAGATACAGCCCTTCACAAACTTCTCCAACATCGGTCCCTCCAACGGGCTGCAGTTCTTCAAGAACTGCTCCAGCATGGGTCCTCTCCATGGGGTGCAGTCCTTCAGGAACAGACTGCTCCAGCGTGGGTCCCCCACAGGCTGCAGTTCCTGCCAGGAACCTGCTCCAGTGTGGGTGCTCTGTGGGCTGCAGCTTCCTTCAGGGCATCTCCATCTGCTCTGGCATGGGGTCCTTCACAGGCTGCAGGTGGAGATCTGCTCCACCGTAGTCCTCCATGGGCTGCAGGGGCACAACCTGCTTCACTGTGGTCTTCTCCATGGGCTGCAGAGG
The DNA here is from genome assembly GCF_929443795.1 of Astur gentilis. Taxonomy (NCBI): domain Eukaryota; kingdom Metazoa; phylum Chordata; class Aves; order Accipitriformes; family Accipitridae; genus Astur; species Astur gentilis. The sequence goes on along the minus strand of NC_064890.1, from coordinate 19,951,158 downwards.
AACCTCAGCTCCAGCACCTGGAGCAGCTCCCTCCCTCCTTATTCTCTGATCTTGGTGTCTGCAGGTGGTTTTTTCCCTCACATTTTTCTCACTCCCCTACCTCACAGCATTTTTTTACCCTTTCTTAAATATATTTTCACAGAGGTACCACCAGCTCAGCTGATGGGCTCAGCTGTGCCCTTCAGTGGGTCCATATGAACTGGCTGGAACCATCTGTGTCCAGAACAGGGCAGCCCTGGCCTCTTTTCACAAAGGCCATCCCTGCAGCATCCTTGCTACCAAAACCTTGCCACATAAACCCAGTACATCTAGACATGTCTAGAGAGAGATTTATGCCATTCCAGCATAAGTCTCAGTGACATTTTTAAGAAGTGTCTCAGGACTGAGTTGAACAAAGAGAAGTCGTTTTTCCAGAGCAGTTTACCTCAGTGTGATCTGGTGTTAAATGATGGCACCTTGTTTCTGAATTAATCTCAGGAGTGTTTGAACCTCATGAAATTGATAGCTCCATGGATAATTCAAACACCACACTAAAAAGTAATCTTGAAGTGACTGGGTTTTGGCTAAACATGATTAGGGAACACTTTCATTTTTTAATAGTTTTCCAGCAAATCAAGTTTTTCACTTAGTTCTGCTTTACCTTACTTATTGTTCCTAAATCCAAAATACAAAGTAAAACTCAAGAAGATTTGATTCCCACATGTGTAGAATTATAATTAAAAAATGCTTTCAGAAGCCTCTATAAAGCAAACTCACCAACTTCATAGTTTCGTCAAGTTATGGTTTAAAGAAAGTTTTAGAATTTGTTTCGTCTTCAGAAACTCTACAAAGTGACTGATGGTATTTCAGCACTTTGGTAAGCACCATATCAGTCACAATGAAAGACTACTATCACAAATAGTGCATTGTCAAATCAGGGAATTACAGCCCTAGTGGAGTTATAGAGAAAATTTCATACATACCGGATCAAAAAAGACCTTTCCCCACTTTTTTCCCCAGTCTCTTTTAAACTGCAAGTTTTTTAGCAATTGATGGGTGAGTCTTTATAAATGTTCTGGCCTTTGTTCAGAAGTTCAAACCAGTCTGGGAGTTAGGAGAGACATTTGATGAAACCTTAAGACCTTGAAAATAAAAGGAGTATTTTCTCAAAGTTTTATAAAAGGTGCTAGGCTCTGTCAAGTATTACAATTATTATAAGGTTTTAAAGATACGCATAGAGGTTATATTGTATTTTGCTTAGGAAAAAAATATGCAGCTAGAAAAACAGAAGAATCAAGCCATCACCTTATATAATAGCAAGTTCAAGATTTTTAGGGGAATGATGCCTTTTGGAGGAGCTTCTGTTGAAACTTATCAAATGCTGAGAGAACAAGAAGAATTTATTCAACCATAAGGAAACTGGTCATTAAAAAGGACCTGGAGATTAGGTTCCAAATGTTATTTACTGCCAAAATGCACTGTTAAACTCACTGAATGATATTTATGATCAGCACTGTATTTCTGGTTTTACAGTATTTTTGTATGTTATAAAATTTGAGAATAAAATCTTCATTTTACTTATGAAAAGTATTCCCTGAGTAAATGTCATACAGAGATCAAAGTGTATTCTAAAAATACAGTAGGCCCTATGTTTCTTATCATTCTCCTGGTAATACTGGCATATTATGTTCTTATCATCACAGTTATATTGGTCTTGGAAGTTTTGACTAATTCTACTGTTACGATTTTGTTATCCTTTTCTGTTAACATAACAGCATTTTCATTTGGGGGGGAAAAAAAATCAGAACACATTTTGTGATAAGCCACCGGGGCCACAAGGCATCTTGTAACTTGTAAATCAGAATGTGGTGGTGATGGTATTATATGAAATAAATTATTATATGTTTAAAAAAAAACCACCAAAAACCCTGCTGAAATGTCCCTTTATGACATCTGTCCATGCTCATAAAATGTTCTACAGTTTAATGCTCTTTGTGTAGCTGTTTCAGTGCTTATTCACTGCTACTTTTCAAGGGCCATGTCAGAGAGACCTTGACAGGTAATTTTGCATAGAAATACCCAGAGAGTTCACGTGACATCAAATGATGTATAGGAGGAAATGTTTCAAAATGACTAACCTCCTTTTACTACTTTTTTTTTTCAATAGAACAATCTATTCTTTAATCCTGACAAACTTTTGTAATTCACCCTTTCCTTAACTTAAGACAAAAAGGCGACACTGACAGCCCTGATGATTCAGCATCATATCTTCTAACAACGTCTTTTATGCATCTCCTTTCACAGACTGAATGTTGCTTCATCATTTCTCTGCTTTTTCTACTAGTATATAGCAGTTTTACAGCAAAGACATGAATACTAATAGCTGAAACGCCAGTCTTGTTAACCTTGATAAAATTCTCATTGACTTCAGTGTGGTAAAATTCCTTTCATAGCTGGCTTGCTTAGAAACATTTTGAGACACAGATTGACCTTTTTCCTCCTTCTCTTCCCACAAAAACTTGAGCATTATTTCTTTAATCTTTTAGTTCATTTCTTCAAAATTTTCCAGTAAATTTTGTAATCAAATAGTCCATTGACAGAGACAGAGACTTGGATGAAATAGGAACTGATTGATTGATTATTCTTTATAAACATAGAATGATTAAGAGTATTTTTGTTCACACCCAGTGAAAACCAAAGCATTCTAATACTCCTTTCTTTGTAATTGAACCTTTAAAGAGTGGATTTTAATAAACATAAACATACATAAACATAAACCTAAAATGGGCTCCAAAAGTAGAATCCCTCTTTCACTATCAAAATAATTAAACTGAAAAGTATGGTTATTCTCCTGCTCTAATGAAAAATAGCAAATGCAGTCATAGTGGGTTAAATTTATGATGTGTAAACTGAGCTCTTATTTTCAGCAAAAAAAAAAATATTAGTGATATATATGTTATCTTACACTCAGCATTACTTCAGATGGAAAGAAACTGGTGTAGAAGAAGATCACGAAGGGGAAAAAATGCAATAAAACATACGATTGTCTTCCATGAAAATAAATGAGATCACTACTTCAAACCATACTGATGGGTTATAATCTGATTTAGACAAAAACTAAGAACAAAAAACTATTCATAGAGAATTCATAGATACTGTCAATATCGGTTTTGATGCTGACACCACATAAAAATGTTTTGCTACAGAACCTGACAATCACACAAGAGGAATAAGTCTAATGTATTTTATTCAGGAGTGTAAAACCACCTTTCACTATGACCTTGAAACTCTACAACTGAAGATGACCAAAAAAAGCTGTGTGTTACTTGGAAATATTTGTTTCAACAGTCAAAAGCAGTTGTAGTACAAAACATGATCTAGATGAACACGTAACATTTCATCAGCTCTTATTGTCATCTACTCACTCAGCTTCCTCTTGTTTCAGTTTGGATTTCTGTGCCTTCTGGAGTGGTACAATCTCTGTATATATTTGTTCAGGAAACATCAGTTCTTCAGGAGGGCCTTTTTAATTTCCTGAAAGAGAACATAATTAATAAGAACACCTTTACTACATACAATGAAATACAGCATATTTGACACAAAATAATGCATCATATTTGAGAAGTATTAAATCCTTATTCCACTAATGTAGAAAGAATAAGATTAAATAACAGAAATCAATTTTGGTTAACAGATTGTAAAGTTACAATTATGAGACTCTCCATACTGAACCTTTAATCCTTAACTATTTGGAGGTATCTAGAGTTATCTCTGTTTTTTCTTTATTTTTTTTTATTACATACATTGTTTCTGTGTTTCAGAATGGCTTGACATTGCACTACTTTGATTTTGGAGGTAATGCTTACATTTTTTACCTATGAAACACATTAACAATTTGCTTTCTGTCTTGCTTTACACACACTTAATAACTTGCTTGTATGTGGCCAGGGAAAGAGCAATGCTTTTGTTTAAGCTCTTCCTACTATCTACAGTGAGCCACAGATGTGCTAAACAAGGCCATATTGCTTTATCAGTCTCGTTTTGTTGCTGGTAAATATGTAGATGAAAATAAATTATGCTTCTTCATACTCTGTAATGTTGACTGGGAACTAGCCCTCCACATGCTCTGATAACATGAAACAGCTTGAATATTTCTTAGTCAACAGAATTTCTCAAAACACTTCAAAAATAAATCTTCAAACAGTATTTTGGGCTCCACTAAGGGGGAAAAAAAAAAAGAAAACATTTTCTTTCAATATGTGAAGTGATACTCACAGGTTATTTCTAAAATTGACTCTATTTTCCTTTTTAAGGAATCCAGTTCATTTTAAAAGCCAGCTACACAATAATGGAAATAGAGGAAAATTGCAGCCATTAAGTGCAGACAGGAAATGTGTGCGCCAGCTTTAGCTCAACATGAAAATTAAATCAAAACTGCTACAAACTAGGTCTGGGTTTTAATGTTAATTGTTCACATGCCCTCAATACAAATTATTCACACTAATGTACAGCATTAGCCAAGCCTGTCACTTCTACAATTATTTGTTGTTGTTGTTGTTTTGTAAATGCCATCTCATTTTGTGTCCATTGTGGGAATGTAGGTAAGCTGCTTTAGTTGTAAGAAAGTTCTGAGCATAACATTTAAGGCTGCTGCAGCAGTTTCATGGATCATTAACAATTTGCTAATATTGTTTTAGCTTGCAAATTAGTGCAGCTTAGTGACTAAGGAAAGGTTCCATAGCTGTCATCAATCAGACTAAAATTCTTCATGCATGAGATGAAAAACGATTTTTAGCCTTTGAGACTCAGACAGCAATTACTGTAACAAAAAAAAAAAACAAACAAAAAAACAAACAAAAAACAACAACAAAAAAAAGCGGGGGGTGAGGGGAGGAGTGTGGAAGGGAGAAAGAAAGCTGTATAAATGCTGTTAGCAATTCTATTAAATTTATTTCTTGTTGCACTAGAAAAGAACTAACACATGCTGTGTAACCATGCCTTAGCTTCCTGCTGTATTAATGAAATGACAAACTTTAGAGGGGAAAAAAGTGAACCTTTCCTAGGAAATGACAAGAGATTAGTGAATAAAGAAAGAGGGGAAAAAAAACCCCAACAAAACCAAAACCAAAAAGAAAAAACCAAAACAAACCCAAATCCCAAACGTGGGAGTTTAGAAATATATTTCCTTCAGCCATCACCCACTCCTTTGGTATTTGCTCTTGAACATTTGAGTGACTGAGTTTTACTCACACGGATGCTCACAGAAGCCAAATCCTTAGCTTCCGTTCTCTAGTACTCACACAGACAGCAAATTTTAAACACCGTGTACACACATCTTCATGGAAGAGGAAAATGTCAGTCTTCTCAGATTCTCTTGCCAGAGACCTACAGCAGTAGATTTAGGAAGCCAACAAGCAGTTCCTGGGGACCACTCAATAACTAAGTTGTTATCACTGAATTTCTTCAGAGCAAATAGCAGTTTGAGTCCACACAGTGTGAATGTACAGCTCACAATGGGGTTTCTTTGCCTGCCTCTCCAGCAGAGCAGAGGGCAAGGACAGATGCATTATAAAGAGCGGCAAGGCAGAAACTCTAGTGAGTTATGCTACTCCCTTGTAGCATAAACTCGTACATGATCAGTGTCTCCAGCTTCACTTACACCAGCAAAAAAAGTAGATTCCTCATCAGGTTGCTTTTCATTTTGTTTTTAACCAAGCCCTCTCACTCCAAAATATTTTTCTCTCATCCATCTTTAAATTCATTCATACTCTTTTTTCCTATTGCTTTCTCTGCACACCGCCTTGCAGCCTTTCCCAGTTTTGCACTTTCACAAAACTTCCCATCAAATCTTCCCCTTTTCCATTGCTCTACTCTGTCCCTTCTGGTATTTGTCTTGATGTCATCTACCTCATTGTAGCTCTACAGTCCTCTCTTTCAAATATTTCTCTTCTTTATGGAAGCTCATAAAGTCTATCCATCTACATACAAACTGCATTAGGAAAACAGAGAAAGTACAATACAAAGTGACAACAATATCAATGTGATAATACCTTTTGTCATCTTCAAACTAAATACTTCTCTTTGTATCAGGCATTGTACAGGTTGTTTCTCATTTGTCAATCAGAAATGTGGACAGAAAAGGGCATGTGTCTGTACAGCAGCCACTGAAGTTCTCACCTGTGTTTAGCTTAAAACCCTGATGCCTCTGGTAGAGAGGTGGAGCATTAATCTGAGAACAGCCATCATTGTAATGCCATCATATTTTGTAAAGTTCTGTCAAGGCCACTGGAAAGAAAGGCCTAAATTTTCAAATTCATCAAAATGCTTTTCAGGATAAGAGTCTATGTTCTTTATGTTTAGGGAGAGATGGAACTTAAGTGTCATAAGACTGCATAAACAATCCATAACTCAGTATTAGTAATCAAGATCATGCATAAACACAGGAAACATATTGAGACAGAACACTATTTTATCAGTGAACGACAAGCTAGAATCTTAAGATGATCAATATTTTATAAAAAAAAGAGACCAGTGTAACCAAAAATAAGGAATTTTTAAAATAACCTTCTTTAATGTTTCTTTTTGTTTACAAGACACTGACTCATTCCACATTTTCCTGCCTTCTAAAATATTTTAATTCTGTCTGGTTTACAAGTGTCTCAGATGGGTTATCTTTCTGAGGAACAGAAATCATATCATGTAATTTATGTGATGAACCAAAACTCAAAACAATTCTTTTTTCTTGGACAACTGCAAAATTGTTACAGTCAATAAACACAGTAAGAAGTCAGAGACAAAGAAATGGACAAACAGGTTTTGTGAACAAGAAATAAAAGTTTTGATAAGTTATTTGATAGAAATTATTTGCTTAGCTTTCTTTTAAGATATTAGTTAATTTAATAAGGAAGTAATTAGATTTATCAGACAGAAAATTTTGATTAACCATTATTATAACAAGGTTTTTAGTCAGTGTCATTTTTTTAAAAGATGCATTTTAAAATGGTAAAAAAATTTACCAGTTCTGTTTTCAAAATCAGCTTAACTTAATGTGAAAGGAATGATCTTATAATTAGGTAGTGCCATCAGAATGCATAGTTATCTGTGTTACATCCATGTCAAATAATGCTGGTTAGTACATGGAGTTAGAATCTTATGCTTAAGTTTTATGCTAAAGACTACTCCCAGCTGACTTGATGGTACACAAAATAATCATGGCTATCATGTCACAATTGGCAGATGTGAAACTGGATAGATCTCCATCTTTGTATCAAAAGTTTGCAATACCAAGAATTTTAGTGAGCTTGTTAATTAAAATAAGGGTCATAATTTCAAGTATTTTTTTAAGTTTCTCTAAAACTGTTGAATTTTTAATTTGGGAACAAGAACAAAAAAAAAATACTGGCACTTACTGAGCCACTGAGAAGCAATATATAAAATAATGTTTCAATAAAGATTTTAACTGCTTTTTAACATTGTCATTTTGAATATAGTTATATGCAAAAGAGCCTGTGAAATCAGGTGATTGCATCTTAACATTTCACCTTGATTGCAGTAAAAAATTTCAGTATAAACAAGAATCTTAATATGCCAAGAAGTTTAGTTAATCACATTCTACATTTCCGTAAGTCTTAAACTGTACATAGATAACATATATTTTCTTGGTATGTTAAGTGTTAATCACACTTCTGGTAGTGTAAGCCCTATATATATTTCTAATTATGACATTTATAATCAAATTATCCAACAGAACAGTTATTACAGTTAGATTTATTTTTAGACCCCTACTGTATCTGAACAACATAATGCAATCCATCAATCAAAAAAGTAATAATTTATTGCTGTTTCTTCCCATTTATAAGGACATTTTTGTCTGCTTGACAAAATGAGTTATGAGTCCTATTTTTCAGACTTCGTTTTCCTTTAAAAGTTAATTTAGTAACATCAGATACCTAAAATTAAAAATAAAAAATAATAATAACTTTAAAAAAAAAGGATGGAGAGAAAGAAATCACCTCTCTTTAAAAATTTCCAAAACAGTGCCTTTTACTTGTTGTATTTACTAATGTAATAAATCTGGTGTTCTGTTTTACCTAACAAGAACATGGTATATGTTCTACTAAAATAATTTATTTTGTAGTTAACTTATCTATTATGGAATGCAAATCTTTGTTCTCAATAAATAAATAACCAATATTTATGCATTTAGTGCAAGAAAAACACCAATATTAAGTTCTTTACACATATTACAGATTTCCCAGTTAACATTTCAGAATATTATTAGTGAAACATTTCATTCAACAAGTGGTGGCGAAAACATCCAAAATGGCAATCAGTAGAGGTCTTATAATTTTATCTCTGGGTTGTACAATTTGTCTTTCCCTATTGCCAGACACAGAGTATTTATTTATTCCTTTTTATGTGTTTATTTAGTTAAAAAGATTCCATTCCCATCTAAATTATTACACAACTCTAATCTTCCAGCATAGCAGCCATGGTGAGCACTGATGAATTAAAAAATAAAAAACCCCCTCCACTTATGGTAAGTTAACTTTTCTCCGTGCCATGCAGAATGGAAACGGAATAGAAAACAATAATGTTTCTAATACATTATCTCTTTATGGGTAAGCAATTAAGGATGACTCTCATGGAGCAGGCTAAATAAACTGTCTAATATTTATATGGTACAGATGCTTCATAAATAATCTTTAAGTATTATTCTGGTGTATTTAGGTCTTCTAAAGAAGTATAATGATAAAATTAATTAAAGAAGATAACATTATTGGCTTTCTTGAAAATATCAGTGCAAAGACAGAGTTTTCTATGAGGAATTTGTGCTGTTTATAAACCAACTCTTATTTGAATTTTTTACTATTAAGGGAAAAATCTGCCTGTTCTCAGGGCTGCATGAATTAGGTATAAACATTAGTAGCCTGACTGTACCAGTCAAAATGGTGACCTAATCAGTATCTTAAGGCAAGGAAATCCTTGACATCACACCCATCCAAAACTCTTCTGGCTTTTTAACTGTGCTAGAGCTGAATTCTTTCTACTTTCATCTGGCAATACCAAAAAGCAAACACCAAGTATTGTATTATACCAATAAAAAGTATTTCATTAAGTTACTCAAATTGTCCAAAACTCACTATTCTCCCTGCAGCTCTGTAGCAACAATATTCACTAGATCATAATTTACTTTAACATAATTCACTAAACACAATACTCTCACCAAAATAATACTACCAACTGTAAGGAGTGTAGACAATGTCTTTGCTGGATGTACTACTCTTTTTCCAAAAAGCTGGAATAATTTGTAGTTAATCCCTCATTATTCTTTTCTATATGGAAACTATATTGCCTATTGACTAGGAATTTTACTATTTTTAGCATTGGATATCAGCCTTTATATTGACAAAGGACATATAAATCTCATTAAAGACTGTAAACAAGTAAAAATCGTGACCAAAGGAAAATAAACTGTCAAATGCAACTGTCATATGTTTAAAGTTTCTTTTTCCACAAAACCTTCATACATATTTTGACAGCAAAGATAGTCAGTAAAATACTATTCTAAAAATTCAATATAAAGGTATCATCATTAGTTAATAAATAATCCTACACTTAATGTTACATGCCTTATAGTACCCAACAACACATTGTAAATGTACATTGCTCAAACTATGCTTACAATGCTATTGTGGGCAGAATTACAACACAGCATTAACACCTTCCAGCACTCAAAATTTGTTAATGTTCTTAACAGCATACCATAAAAAAAAAAAAAAAAAAAAAATCCCTAAAACAACCACCAACTAAAAATATGATTTTATTTAATCATAATTAATTGTTTATTATAAATGTTTTTGTAAAAGTAAGTGACAGAGAATCTAGTCTCCATCTCTAATCAATATCTTAACTGGACTAAAACTCTCTTCAGAACGTGTTTTCAAAAATTGATAAACTACATGTCTAAAAGCAGACTAAGAGATGAAGAACAGGTTCATTCATTGCTTCCTGGGCAGGAAGAAGGAGGATGCAAATTAGTATAATTAAAAATCTCTTTCTACAGTCATTCTGAAACTGGAAGGAAATCACACTTTCCAGATACTTGCTCTGTGTCTCCACCTTCAAAGAAATTTTGAGGGATATGGAGGCATTCTGTGGAATGATAAAAAACCTCAAAGAACTAAAAGTTAGTAGTTTAACATAGTAAAAAATTCAGGAGTACTTTTTTCCTCATAAGAGGACTAAACATGGATGATGGTTTAGAAAAAGAGTCTTATGAAGACCATTAGTGACCTAGAAAAGAGATCAGTTACTGACAAATATGGTGTGTATATATATGTGTGTGTCATACACAAGTGTGTGTATGTGTGTATAGATATATATATCAGTGTATGTGATATATATTTATATCAGTTGTCAAGTTTGAGACTACTGTGAGAGGAGTGTTTAGAAGACTGAAAAATCAGGCAAGTTAAAACTAAAATTCATTAACACTTTGTACTAATGTTTAATTAATAAAAAAAATATATTGCATGCACTTACACTACAGAGCTGATGTTGCATAGCTAGTGCTGATAGGTACAGTCCTTGGAGGTACTTGGTTGCTAAAGTTGAGGTGAGCAAGTTTCAGAGCTCTTTGGTGAGAGAAGCTGGAACTGATGTGGGCTTGCCTTCTTTATTTTCTGTCTAGCTTCTTCATGCTTGATTTTTTTTTCTGTTTTCAGCCCTTCCCAAAACGGGACCTCATCTGCTACCAGCACCACTTCTTTTGTTTTTAGTTTTGCCTGCCGTTCTTCTGTATTCAGCTGGATGCCCTGTCTACTTGCAGAAACTTTTATCATTTGTGTGTCTTCTGGGGCAACTATATGTCTTTGCTACTTTGGAGCTCACACACTTATGTACACATTGTGATGGGAATGCCATCACGTTGTTAACAAGTACTTGTATACTGCTGTTGGTCACACTACATACGTAGCATTTTGGTGTGTTCATATTTGTAACCAAATTAATATTTATATATTTTGTAAGTAAATCAATGTTAACTATATCCAGATTTATACAATTATAATTTATAGGTGTCACAGGCCTCTGCTTTGGCAACAAAAGGAGAGACAAATGAACATGTATTTTATACAATGTTATTATTTCTTTTCCATATAAGTAAACCAAAAGACTTCTGTTTCACTGTGGGAGGAATCAAATATAGTATATATATCAAAACTTGCCCATTTATTTGAGTCAGCTTTTATCTCTAATCTTAATAAACTTACCATTCATGGCCATTGCTTGGATAACTTCATGCAAATTCTCCATAAGACATATTCCCAGGATATTGAAACTTTCTCAAAATAATACCACAGAAGAATGAGGATACAGCCCAAAAATCACAGAAGTCAGAGGAAGCACAGATGAAACAAGCAAACAAACCAGATCTGAAAATATTACTGGTTGGTTTAATACACTGGCTCAAATGCTGTGATGCCTCCAAATGCCAAGATGCTGAGAAGTTTGTGTGTGATCTGGATTCCATAGAACCACATCAAGTTTAATCAAAGATGACTATCAGGCAGGTCTAAGTGAATATTCCCACTCTTCAGGTTCAATCTTAAAGGTTAGATTCACTTCATCTACCTGTTCTCTGTAAATAAGTTAAATTTGCTTCATTTCCAGCCTACATTTCTGTAAAAATTCTTAAGTCAAGAAAGCCAAGTTTAACTTTTGGATGAACATTTAGGCCACTGAATAACTATGCTATGCTAAAGGCTCTTTCTATCCCTAATTATTTCAGCTATTTTGATTGCTACTATACAGTATGTTATTTTTGTTTTCTAAACTCTTAACCTGACACACACCTTCAGCTTTTGCAAACCTGTGTGTGAGGTGATTTTTGCCTACCTAGGGCTAGGTACAAGGTGGTTCTCACATCTAATAAACATATTTTATAAAAAAAAAATAAAACTATTTTAAACATCATGGTCTTCACTGAAAAAACCCACCCCACCCCACCCCCTCCACCCCCCCAAAAAAAAATAATTTAAAACCTTCAAAAATAATGAGACAGAAACAAAAGGAGGCATCAAAAATAAGGAATAGGTTAAGAGTTCTTTGGTAATTTTGTGTGGGGAAAGGCAAAATTTCAAGTCCCCAACCTGATAGATGACAGTTTGGTAAATATGACAGTCTCATTTAATCTCTCCCTTGGAGCTGTTCTTTACATAAATAAAGGAATACACACTGGATTAGCCAAGTTTTTTATACCCTACATGAGGAAAATGTTATTTAACTCTGGGATCAGTCTTACATTGGCCAAATAAATATTTAGTTGTACATACACATAAACTGTCAGCAGGATGAAATACTGAAAAAAAGAGATTCATGATGAATTAGGGCACAAAGCTGGAATGGAAAACAGAACTTGTGAGGGAGGTACCTTGTGGTCACCAGATATGTTTGCAGCCAGGACTCTCCTGCATAATTCTTTTCTCATGTTCTTTAGTTTCAACTAAAACTTTGCTATAAGTGTCTTAGATAATTTGTTAAAGAAAATCCTGTCTACACTATTTACTACGGGGTCTTAATGTCTTTTATTCTGATGGAGAAAAAATGGTTTGTTGTCAATTTTCTGATGACCTGTATATAAGAATGGGAATAAACACAATATGTTACAGAATAAAAACACTAATTTAAACCTAACTCTGGCTCCCAAGCTTCTCCTATATTTGCTGTCTCAGAGGGAAATATCTGTAAGATCAGATATGTATTCCCTTAAGCTAAGCAGGCATGATATATATGAAGCACTATTGATTTTGCTTCCAAATGAACACAATAGAAAAGGTAGAATATATCAAGACATGATGTAACAAAGATCTCCCAGGATTGGAGGTGTATTTGGGAAAATTTGCCAGCTATTTTGACATATAGGAACTTTCAGTATGCAATGTAGGTCATTTTTGTGTCAGTCCCAGGAACAAAAAAAAAATAAAAAAATAAAAGGATATCATAATTACATACCCAGTTTTAAATTAAATTCAGTGTTCTACAAAGCCACTGATCCAGCAAATGAGCTTTCTGCTGACAGGAAACGACAAGCCTATGCTGCTCTGCATGGAAAGGCAAGCCAGGAACTGGAAATCACAGCAGGCAGGCAGGGCAGCAGCTCTACCACCAAGGCACACCATTACAGAGTATGCATGCAAGAAGAGCAGAGGATTGGTGGCAGTGACCAGGGTCAGCCAACAGGCCTGTGATTGCCAGCCACATCCTTAGTGACAATGCCAGACCAGGAAACCAAGTCAGTGATGCCAGGTCAGGGACAGCAAGGTGCAATACCGGGGAGAGGCAGAGCTGCAACAAAACTCACAAATGGACCTAGGGCAAGGACTTGAGGTTAAATACAGCTTCCACACAAAGGGGACAGAGATCCCAGAAGAGGCTCCCACAGCTCATTCTCACAGTTTATGTGTTTTCACTGCAGTTTCATCCCAGGTTACACAGCTGAGCCAAATCGGAGCTGATTTTGAACACAGATAACCAAATCCATAGGCATGGGGGGAAGAGGCTGCAGAGCCTGTTAGTTCCCTCAGCATCTTGATACCTGCATCAATCAATTTTTTTTTTCAGTCAACAGGAGTTTAAATGCTGTGAGAGTTTAAATCCTCAGCCTTTGGAGAGGATGGGACGTTTCACAGAAGTGTAGTATTGCCTCAAGACTTCCAACAGTTTTTCCTTTGATTTGGTTAAGGTCAGTACTGTACAATCATTTCAGTTTTGGCAGGTACTCAGATTGGAAGGCATAAAAAAATACAGAAATAACAAAACAAATCTACCAATTAGCCTTACGCGCACACACACACACACACACACAAAGGTAGGGGTTTTTTTTATACAGTTTTGAAGAATCCCACTTTCTTTGCAAGTATGAAGAGTTAGGAAATAGAAATGTAAGAGTTCCATTTATGTAACTGATTTGCCGTCTTTTAGCCAGAAGAAAGCACTCTCCCAACTGTTTCAGTAGCACTTTCAAGATACTATAATGCATTTAAACTGTTTCAATGAAATTTGATTATAATTGCTTGTTTAACAGTTCTGCCAAATTGTGAACCCTTTATCTCAAAGCTTATAAACAAAATTAATGACAAAAATTAATACAAATTCTTCACAGTGTTTTTTACACTGAAGAATCTTTTACTTTACAGATGGGTAGATGTTAAAGTGTGCTATAGGAGACCTCTTTATTGCCATATTCCTTCACCACTTTAAATAAAAATCTTCCTTAAGCTGAAGTTTAGGAAGGAATGATTTGTAAGCTTTGGGAGCTGGGAAGTGGTCACAGAATTTCTACAGCACATAGAAAAATGTTTCTCCAAATGTCTACTGGTTCATATGGAGTATGATTAACGTAAGATGTCAGACTCCTTTTCATCTGAGAGGGATTTTTTCTTTCTGCTAGGTTGACTTGGACACTATGATGTTTTGTTCCCTCCTTATTACAGAACACAGATCTTGTTTGTCATCTGGACTGTAAATTTCATTGATCATACTACATAGCTTTCTACCCTAAGGTTATTGAGTTTGAGCACTAGCATCATGCATCTCAAATCTGCATATTGTAAACTTTATTTGCAGTATGTATTTTATCGATCAGCCAAGAGATGATGCTCTAGTGTTTCTTCCCCTCCACAGTAATCCACAGACAAGTTTATTGAAGTCTTTCAAAACCAGAAGGGATTAAATATAGCCACAGCATTTAAAAATAATAAATCCTTAAAAATTAAAGTCTGCAACACTGTTTCAGAGCATTGCTTCAATTACTGTGAAACTGTGATTTCTGGTTGTGGTTAATGATGTGGAAAGAGTATGTGATGAGGTCTAATGTCAGACCACTACCAGGTGCTATGAATTATGGAAGGAAGAGTTGCCTACTTTGAGCCATTTATTGTTAAATAATACCCAGCCTGCTTCCACTGTATTCTTAACAGCCTCATTCTTACTTACAACACCTAACAGGATAAGGAATAAAGCCATTGGAGTCAATACATTTGAGTTAACACTACTCAAAGTAAATGAAAAGAAACACTTTTTTTTTCCACTTAAAAAAAACCCAACACAATATGGTAAACATAGGTCACAGTATAATGAAAGTGGTTTAGAGAGCCACATTTGTTCCATTTTTTTTCCAGGACTAGCTCCACTTCAGGGGTATGAAAACTATTTTGGTAGAAATTCAGGTCTGTATTACGTTTCTACAGAGTAAATCAGAATCATACTGTTATTTTCATGACCAAAAGACAAAACCACCTCTGATATTCTACTCTTGTAATCACATCTGTAAAAGCAGATTAGGAACATTTTGCTTTTGCAAATTAAATGCAAATGAGCTAGCTGCAGAAGGAACAATGCATTAGAGAATCAGACCTATTGTCCACAGATGGGATCTTCAGTAACTGCCCAACATTACAGAATTCCATCAAGGAAGGAAGAAGTGGTTTACAAATTACTAGGGACATTTTCCTCCATTTAAAACAACCTAAATCACATAATTTATGATAGAACTTCTTATATATAGAAGTAATCTTCATTCTTTGGCAGGTTGCTGACCATTTAGGAGATCATTAGAAGTAGTCATAGTAATTTGGCTATTTAAGTTAAATCTGCCTCTGCTAAGTTAAATACCCTCCATTAACATAATCAATTTAGAGTAACTCCCTTGAATTTCAAAATTATGTAACTTTATCCTTAGTTTTATGTTCAGTGATGTAGCTACAAGCTTGAAGACTATATAAGAATTTCAGATACTGTATTTGTGAGCTTCTCATGTTCCCAGTTTCTGGGAACACGAGATGCTTTGCCAGAGCTACTCTAACACCTTTTCCAGTAGAAACCAAAGATGATGTAATCACAGCTAAACTGCTTCTGATATACTTCCTTTTCTTATCCTAACTAGCTTCTAGTTTTCACTAGTCTACTTGTTTTATGGTGAAAGATTCACCCTGCCTGCAGGTTTGGGATTGATGATGTGGGTGGGATCGGGACTGAGATTTGTATTGGTCACCACCAAAGAAAATTACACTTGGGAGCCTCCAGTGTTGTCTCCTGCCCTTGGCCCAGGACCCCTTTATATCCCCCCAGGGCTGTCAGTCCCTGCCTCAGCAATGCTGCAGCAGGGCCACAGGACCAATCCTGGCCAGCCTCGGCCCATCTCCAGCCCCATGGAGATGCCCAATGTCCCCAGCTGACCCCTGGTCTGCTCTGTGCCCTGGCTGGGGGAAGGCAGAGCAGGGACTCCCAGCCAGAGCCTGTCCCACTGTCTTTGGCTTTTGGTGGTGAGACTGGCCCTGGACACGAAGCCCTGCCCTGACACCCCATGGGGAGTCCCCTTGGCCCCCAGCTCCTGGCCCAGGAGAGTCACCAACCCTCACAGTGCCCTCACACAAAACAACAAGCTTTAGCTTTTAATCTTCTGACCAGAGGGGACCGATATTTGAGTTCCTTATGCATATTCTGTTTGCTGACTAAAGGTACATCATAGCCTTTATATTATGATGTAAATAACTGCTTGTAATATATACCTTTCTCATGTACAATATTTTGCCACTGCTTTCAACATGGAGATAAACAAATCCCTTTAGATTTTTAGGATCTCACTGGGGTTTCTTTGGCTGGGCTGTGCCTAACAAGTGTTAGGCACCTCTTCAAGCAGGTCTTTCAAGGGATGTTAGGCTGGCACCAAAAAAATGCCAAAACGGTTGGTTATATTTTATTTTATCACCTCATAGACATGTGGCACCATTCATGGGTTAGCCATCTTGCATCCTGAATTAGGTCAGAACTGGAATTAGTCAGATTATTGAAAGTCAGTATTCATATGATTCAATGGTGCTGGTTTTCCTGACTTTTTTTCAGACAAAGTAATCTATTTGAAATACCTATAAACCTCATTTGGGTCAGAGTAGAGGAAGTATGCAGCCTGAATTTGAGATTCTGAGTTTGAGACTCTGAGTCCTGGTGGCTAGGGTTAAATTCATAGTAGTCTTTTCCTTAGAGATAAGGGCTTTCATACTGAGACTGCATTTTCACCTAGGCACTCTTCTGAAGAGAAGTCTGCTTTAATTAACTGCAACAGAATCTAATTCCTAATCAGTTTAAGAGAAACAAAAAAAACCCCAAAATAAATCTTGCTGAAAAGAATACAATATCAGCACATGAATTCTTACCTTAATGTAATGGTTTGCTTTAATCCCATCTTAATAAAAACTGATACAGCTTCCTTATTTATAAAACTATAAGAAAATGTAAGTGGGAAAGATTCAAATTCATGGACTGAAACTTTTAAAGCTGATTAGTCATTTCATACCAACACCTATTAATTTCAAAGAAAAATGTTTCCTAACTGATTAGACTGTTTTGAGATTGTTAGTCAACATGTCTAGAACCCTGTGGTGTTGTTATGACAGCCACTTTAAAGCCAAGGAAAGATTTATTTGCTATATGCTTGAAAAGGTCAGAGAGAAAAGTACTTACACAAGGACAAGGCACACAGTTTTATATAAACACAACAAGGTAGTAAGTTCAAATATTTGCCCAAATAGAAATAACTCCTGCCTGTCATTTTTAAAATGACCTTCCGATTAAAAGAGCATACCAAAGTATTTGCAATGAATTTGAAGAGGCAGTAATTCAGTTTTTCACATAGACCAGTGAGACTGGACATGTTTCACTCAGATTGGTTTGTTAAATATTTTATAGATCAGTTTTCTGCTTCTGTTGAATTGGAGTGTAATCAACACATACTATTTTCTTTACTATCAAGGAACATGTCAAGAAGCTTTTTATATTTGATTATTTATTTCTAGGGTAGATAATTTATTCATCAGCATTACTTGGCTACTGTACCTGTCTTCAAGAGCAATTTTAGTTGATGTAATCTGACAGAATTGTTATGATGAATCAACAAACCTGGCAATCTGAATAGAACAATCCTTAATGTTGGCTAGTAGAATGTATCAATTGCTTCTTGTCTTTCATAGAACAAAACAAAAACAAAAACAAACAAACAAAAATCCTCATGCAAAAAAACCCAACCTGTCACTGATTTAATTGCTGATAGTAATACACGAAGTTGTTTATTACAAAAGATATTTTCAGTATGTTATGATTATACTGGGTCTGGCTGGAATGGAGTTAACTTTCTTCATAGCCTTGGATTTGTGACAAAACCAGTGGTGATAACACACCAATATTTTGGCTATTGCTGAACAGTACTTGAGGCGATGACAAGGCTTTCTCTTTTTCTCACTCTGCTCATCCTCCCCTGCAACAAGTAGGCTGGGGGTGGGCAAGAATTTGGGAGGGGATATAGCTGGGAAAGCTAACCTGAACTGACTAAAGGGATGATCCCATACCATATGACATCCTGCTCAGAAATAAAGACTGCAGGGGAGGGTGTCTTCCAGGGTAGCTGTTGCTCAGAGATTGGCTGGGCATCCATCTGCCATTGGAGGTGGTGAGTAATTACCTTTGCACCTTCTTTTTTTCTCCTCTCATTCCTTCACTTATTAAATTGTCCTTATCTTGGTTCATGGGCTTTCTTGCTTTTGCTCTTCCTACTCTCTTCCTCAGTCCTGATGAGGGTGGGGGTGGGAGTGAGAGAACAGCTGTGTGGGTGCTTTGTTGCTGGCCAGAATCAACCCACCACAATGATATATATACATACAGGTATTAAATACCTAAGCTAATATTGTAAATCATATTTTGATTATTCTGTACTTTGGTTACACAACCACATACAGACCTGTCTTAATAAATTGTTTCAGCCAGGTATATCTACAGAGCCTGTTAGGCTGGTGATTTTGATATATGCCTGCTCACTGATTAAGAAGACACAACAAGATGATCTACCTACTGTTGTATCTATCCAGCTCTGCCTTTAGGAGTATCCAGGTATTCACACATCAGGTGAGTCTAGGTGAACTGGCATCTCAGCTGAGCAAACTCACATCCGTAGACCATCCCAAAGCCACCCTACCATACATACCTCTTGGATATTAAGGTAGTACTAGAGTCCATAAATCATTCAAAACTGTATCTAGATGACTTTGGCTTCTAGTATGTTCTAAACCACAATCCAGAGACCTGCCAACTGCAACCCTTCACAAACTATGTGCTAGACCCTGAAAATCACTAGGATGTCTCACAAATGATAAAAATGGGTTGCTAAAAATTACATTTGGTACATTTACCTTTTTATTCTGAATATATCATGTCCACAGTTTCATGCTCTGCCCTCATGGGACACACAAATTAATTTAAAAAGTAAAAATTAAAATCTTTACCAAAAAAAAGAAGGACAGTAAGTGAAATTTTAAACAGGAAATAAAACAGAACAAAACTTCAAATAAAATCACAAAATTGATGCCACTGTGTTTATACATGACTTAGTCCACAAAACATTCAAATTAAATTAACACATAAACTAATGATTAGCAAAGACTAGAAAAAACTGGGAAAAAAAAAGAACTTGGATATTAGATAGAGTTTTTAGGGCATTCTTTTAAGGAATTTAAAATCATTCCTTTTAAGGAATATCTACAGTTTTGCATTTTTGTACATTTCTAGTTTTAAATATTTGAATACAATATATCTCAAAACGGTAAGGTTTAGAAACCATTTGACTGTTAAGGATGTCAGATTTTTAAATCTCTCTGAAGAAAATAATACATGGTTTCTGAACAATTTTGCACAAGCATAATTCTCCTGTGCCTCTCCTTATATGCTTGTAACATTTGTGCAAAATTAATGAAGAGTGGTGATATAAAACAACCTCTCGTATACTGCTTATATTTTTTCCAGTTGTACCAGTACATTAATTTGCAAGTCAAGAGATATCCCTATATAAAGTTTCACACAACCATTTTCAGTGTCCACAGCTGTCCAATTATGATGAAGAATTTGCTTATTTCTAATTGGTTTCGTGCATATGACAGCCTACTTTGTACTTATATCCAGTTACCTCTGAAGACCATGCATTTTTGTTCAGAAAACATGGCTGCAGAAGTATCAAACATATTCTTTAATAGGATTTGAACATATTTCTCTTCTAAAAGAAATCAAAGTTACTTTTCTGGTTACACTTCTGATTATAATTTACCTTCAATCATATAAGTTATATAGGTGATTATATAAAACTAATATTTTATTCTGTGTAAAACATTTTTTAAATCTTGATCTTTGAATATGTTCACATAATCTTTTCTAGACTGACTTAGTCTTCCTGTAATGTAAAACTGTGGCCTCTCTCTAGACCATGATTCAACTGAGCTGGAGAAGAGCCATCTCCAAAATGGATGCCAGCATAAATTGTCATATTGGGGTATGCTGCCCTCATTTAACCCTCCAGCTTCCATCCAGGTACTATGAAACTATGCAACAGGACCAGTGAAAATTCAGATATAGTTGCCTGAGTTTGACTCACAGCCATTTCAGCTCACCGTTACTACATGAAAGGAGCACAGTGGGGCAGCGTTCCTCTGGCAAACAAACTGGAGTTCCAGAGACTGATACATGATTGTTAATTGGAAACTATAATGCAAACTTTTGCAAAATGCCTGTGTGGACATATCATGGCAGATCGTAATCTTTAAGTGTTTACTGTAAGCCTGTAACTGTATTTCTTTTACATGCCAAGAGACATAGGCGGAATCATGTTTGCAACAACAAAGGTAATTCTTGCATTTTTGTTATTTTGTCACAATTTCTCCAATTCATGATTTCTTCAATCTTTCTAGAATTCACTACTCATACATGTGCTTTAAGGTGTGCATTACCTTTTCCTCTGACCAAGAGAAAAAAAAAAAAAGAAAAAGAAAAAACCTGCTACAATGGCTACAGTTCAACAGTGCCCTATGTTATGTTTTGTAATTGAAACAGCACAGGTCAAGACTGCATCTGGCTGAGAAAATCAGCTTCTCCAACTGAGTTATGGTCCCCCTTTTTTTCAGACAAAGGTTAAAGAACAAGAGAGTTTTCTCCTTTCCCTGAACAGGGCACTGCGGAAAGGGACCATAGGAGAGAAACATTTCCTGGTTTTCTGTAAAGGATGTCCTCATTATAAGTCTTATCGCAGTTTATTCAAGCACCCAACTCTTTGGTGAATAATTACTTTTTCTATTAGGAAAATTTGAACCTTTATCTGTTGTGGGGAAGGCAAACACAATCTTCCTCTTCAGGTGAGGAAAGATTTTTCTCTCAGTACCCCAAATTATATTGATAATGACCACATCCCCCAAAATATTCTGATTTAAGGGGAAGATGATATTTGGAATAAAGGAGTTGTTCGTAGGCTGTTGGGAGTCTCTGCTACGTGCAGACGTGTTCATGGTTTCTCAGAGCAGTTGGTAGTTTGCCCACCATTTCAAAGAATCTCTGTTTCTCCAAACACTTATAAGGGATCCTTATAAGAATTGTTTTGCTTTTCCCTGTCAGTTCAACTGAAATCCATCCATCTTTTGTGAAGGTCTCATTTTATTTTTGAGAAGCGAACAGAAATTAATTCCATTTTCACCCTATGTTGAGAACAGACCTATATATACGTTTCATTAATTTTGAAAACAACAATCAGAAGTGAATCATCCATTTGTATCTCAGAGAACTTCTGAACAGGATCTCAGCAGTTGGAAGTATATTACCTGTCTATCTGCTACCTTCCTGCACAGGGAAGGAACAGCAATGTTTGTAGCAATTATTGTGAGTCAGGCACAGTCAGTACAGACTTTAAAAACCTTATCTGACTTTTTGCTCTCGTAGAAGTAGGTAAAATACGATCAGCCAGCTGTCCCAAACAAAAGAATAGTTTTGGTGTGCTCAAGAAAATAAATAATTAAATGATGCAAACAGTATTTTGATCATTAACAAGGCAAATGTGTCCAGATGTGTCTGGAACAGATTGAGTGCCAAAAATGGCAACAGCAAATAAGAAAATGAAAGTACAATTTGAATGGGCTAATCACTACCGAGGTTTTCTCTATCCAACCCTATAAGTCACAAAAATTAAGAGTGTTGGGGGTATTCAGAGTACCTGAAAGGGTGGGAGGGAGACAACATGACCCTGTACCAGGAGCCAAGACCATCTCTGCAACCTCTAGAGAAAGCAGGGAACAGAGGAGAGCCCAGGGGACCCCATGAGCCTGCCCAGGACTATGCACAGCACGCTGTCTCATCCTGCTTCTCTCAGGGACCATGGCATCTCTCCCACAAAATAAGCAAGTCATGTAATTTGTAAAATTACATAAATCTGTGATTAAAGTGGTTTAGTATCCAAATGCCTTTAAACTTCATGTTATCTTTAGGTCTTATTCTGCGACAATGTGCCTAGATATTGCTGTCATGAACCAATATGTTTTTCAGTAAAACATCTGCTTTTCAGTTAGAAAATGTGAAAGTTTGCATAATTAAACACTTGCTTAATAAGTTAACAAAATCACTTCATATGATGTTAAAAAAAGCCTGGCAAATTGTCCCACTAAATACTTCACTAATGAAAATCTGTAATTTTGAAAATCTTTAGTTTTGAAGAAGTATTCACATTCACACACAAGTCAAGGCCTGAATTACAATGAAGGGAACAAATAATGTTCCAGAGCATACAGAATAAACAATTCCTTAATTTGACTTAGTGAAGAATCTTGTTAATTCAATTGAATATACCTTTAAATTTTCATGTGTTGGTATATTTGCCCTAGGGACACAGCATGACTTTTTCATTATTTCATTCTCTACTTTTGTTCATATGTATACGAGCCCTATCACTGATGTCCCAACAAAGTGGCTGTAGATGGCATCTAGTCATCTGAAATAGGTTTGAGCCACATATAGAGAAGGTTTAAATCAGTGTAGCTCTTGCAGCTGGCTGCCTGATGGGATTGTGCATTCACATAGGATCTGCCTTCTGTTATCTGATGGGTGCATTTTCATTGAAAGCTACCAAATCTGTTTCAGATGAGTACACATTTCACCCAAACATATCATTACTATGGATGAAAGTAGTAGTTAATAAAACTGTATTGTCACTGAGGGCATCTTCCAAACAGATGACCCATATTGGATAATGAATAATAATAATAACCACACAAATCAAAACAAAATCAGGGATCTATTGTACATCAGGATTTTGCATTTCCAAAGGGTGTGTGTGTGAGGAAATAGAGCTTTCTTAGTTCTGATATCTGGTTTCTTATGTGAATCCCATTTTCTCTCTTCCACCTTTGTATAAAGAAAGAAGCAATATATAAAAGATATTCTTTTTCTTTCCAAGTTTCTTACTTTTCAGTCATTTCAAGACCATTACAGCTAGATTTTTGGTTTTAGTTAACCAACTAAGTATAACTAATTACAAAGTTTTTATTCTCCCTTTAATGTGTTAGGCGAATTCAAGAGAGAGGTCTCTCTAATTATTTTTAAGATGGGGGGTTAGGGAAAAAGGTCTCATTTTATACATGCATACTTGAAGAAAAATGAAATATGGTATAAGTTAAGGCTAGATTAGAAAAAAGAACAGCTTATTTGTCATGTTAGTTCATCATTATTTAATTAGGTACTGATAAACAAATCCCTAAGGGTTTGAAATCCTCATTTAAGTCCTCTAAGTGAAATTTTGTCCATAAACAAAAGTTTCATGAAACCTTAAATAAGGGATCTTAGAATTCCAGGTGAAAAAAAGAATGGGTTCATAAATATTTAAGAACAGTAGAGGTCAAGAAATGTGTTCTGAAGGAGAAGATGTGATCTTGGTACCTTTTATATTCTGCAATAAACAAATACAGTTATGACTTCTTTTTCTTCATGTTAAGTGGAGGAGATATTTAGTCAAGTAGAAGTCTTAAGAATCAAAGCTTTGCAATGGAAAACATTAAAATTTGGTTTGAACTAATAAAGCCTTTGTAGTAAAATACAGTAATACTTCTTGTGTTTATCTTAAGCTGATTTTTTTAATGAGATAAGTATCTGTGTTTGGAATGTGTTACAATTATACAAGTCAAGTGAAGGCAACCTCTAGAGTTGATGTGAAAGATCAAGGAGAAAGCAAGGAAAAATGATGAAATTAGTATGATATATATTTTTATACCAGTGAATGAGGAAGAAGAAGAAACGTTTGAAGCCATGAATTTAAGAATGTGCTTTTTAAAGCAAGTATAGTTTAAAATATGGTTTGGTTATGGACTAGATTCTATGATGGCACATTCATCACACAACTGAACTGATTATTCACACACAATTAGATTTAGTTAGGATAGGGACTCTTATGGACACTTTAATCATTTGCTTCATGAATTGAAAAGGGGCATGCATTTGATTTACTGTCATCTGAGTGGGTGATAAAGATCAGCTAGCTGATAAATGTTGCAAATGAATTTGCTGATGGAAGCTATCCTTTCATTTGTTTTGCACAATAATTAAAGATTAATTAAATCAGACATGCTTCTAATGAAAGACTCTTACCTGCAGTTCCCTTCATCCAACTGGAAAATACAAAACAGACCAAGATGAAAATTCTTCAAAGAATGAGGGGTTAGATAAACAAAAAAAAGGGAATGTTTATATTGTTCTGCAACTACTGATGCAAGCAATGTACAACATTTACACTCTGCCTATTTAGAACAATAATTACTTTTGGACCTAACATTGGTAACATTAAAAAATGAGCATGCAGTCAATATAAAACTTGTAAAGGGTTTTTGTTTTGTTTTGGGGTTTTTTTAAGTGGAAATGAATTATATGTTTGACAGAGGTAAGCATAGACTTTAAACTGAACAACTTCTAAATCTACTAATTGTGCAGAATGAGAGCTCCTCTGATTAGTGAATAGAAAGTAGTTTTTTATTAAAGGCAGTCTTTTGAAATCTTATATTTTTTCTGGTTCAACTTCACAGCACTCAAGAAGGCATGCTTGTTTGTCATGATCAATGCCCTAAATTAATCCTCAAAAAATTTTATATTCTTAGTAATGATTAACCAGGTTTGCTCAAATATATAACTCTGTATTTAGGAATTTTCAGTTAACATGAGATCTTTTTGTGCATGTGTGTGTATATGTGTTGGACACTGCTGGCTGTAGCACCTCTAATATGCTCATGTGTTTTTGTGTTTTGCTGTGCCAGAAGCTATCTATCTATCTATCTCCATGGTAGCTTCACCATCACAATACATGGTGTCAGAGTTCAATTTCTTAACTCATGATTTAAACTCTTATGTTTTAAAGTACAAAATTAACAAAAACAAAAGTAGAGAAAACAAAAAATTTGAAAGGCCTTATCAGTTTTTCAAGATGATTTAGTGGAAAATGGATTGGCACACCAAGAAGATTACTTGTTTAAAAACACTTATTTCAGGGACTTTTCAGAAAGATGCAGTAAAAAAATCAACCTGAAATTCAGTAATGTGGAAAGTAAGAGACATGTGAGCCAAAATATGGAAAACTGAATAGTTATCTACAGTGTATTTTAGACACCTATTTTCATTTGGGTTGAATTGCCTCTGTAGGTGATGGTCAGTGTGAGAGAAAACATAGTTAATTTGAAGCCTAACCTTTAAATGGTTAAAACTGTCATATGACTTCAGTACTAGTGGTTTTGCTGAAAACAGAAAATGATGAGAGAGAGAGAATATTTCGTTATAAAATTAATATAGATAGAAGCCAAATTTTTATGTAGCACTGAAATGTACTCTCATATGAAGATGGAAGGGACTATGTAAACTTTCATTCTTATTTTATGCTGCATTTAATTTTTAAAAGCATCTGGTGGTTGACAAGGTACCTAGCTAAAACTCTTAGCTGCCAGTAACTATAGATTTTGTTCATTAATTATATCCTCCTCTTCAAGCAATAAGAAAGCTACTGTATTAAATAAACAGTTACACAGGTTACAAGCAATACAAGCTATACAACAGTTCTGATTGATTTTAATAACTAGAACACTAATCTCACAATAAGTCTCTTTATTCATGAATTATGATAATCATGAGTCTCCACAATAGTTTTTAATTACATCTGAATTAAAAGTAATCACATGCTTTCCCAGGGTACCTCTCTAGATTTATATTTCTTGGGTCATTTTATATTTCCACAAGCCTCCAGAGAATTGACAGAATTTAGGAGGAACATCTTCTAAACATAAGCAGTATGAATGGACAGAGCTGTCTCTGCAAAGATGTTAGGATATAGAGTATACTGGTCAGGGAAACTGCCAAATTTTAAAAGCATATCTGGCATTCTCCCAGAACAGCCTGTTGTGGTTTAAGCCCAGCCGGCAACAAAGCACCATGAAGCTGCTTGCTCACTTCTCCCTCCTGGCCCCTGCGGGATGAGGAGGAAGAAAATAGAAAGAAAAGCTCGTGTGTAGAGACAAGGACAGGGAGGAGTCACTCACCGATCATGGTCAGAGGCAAAAGACAGATGCAACTTGGGGGAAAAAAATAAATATAATAATGTATTACCAATCAAATCAAAACTAATAATCAAAAAAATAATGGGAAGTAAACCCAAATCTTAAAACACCTTCCCCCCACCCTTTCCTACTCCCCGGCTCAGCCCCACTCCCAGTTCTCTCCCTCCTCCCAGCACCAGCAGCGCAGGGGGACGGGGAATGGGGGTTGGGGTCAGTTCCTCACCCCTTGTGTCTGCTGCTCCTTCCTCCTCTCCTCGGGGGGAGGACTCCTCACCCGGCCCCTGCTCCACCGTGGGGTCCCTCCCTCCCTCCCTCCCGTGGGAGACAGTCCTCCACCAACTTCTCCAAGGGGAGTCCTTCCCACGGGCTGCAGGTGGGCACCTGCTCCCCCGCTGCCCTCCGTGGGCTGGGGGGGACAGCCTGCCATCTTGTCTCCCCGCGGGCTGCGGGGGCATCAGCCTCCTCCTCCCCTTCCTCGCTGCCCTGGTCTCTGCAGAGGGGTTCCTCTCCTCTCCCACCCCGATCCCCTCTCTGCTGCAGGTTCCCTCCCCCTCTTCACTCTGTTCAGGTGTTACCGCCGTCGCTGGCGGGCTCGGCCTGGGCCAGAGCCGGGGCCTACTCCCAGCCGGGGAAGAACCTTCTGGCAGCTTCTCACAGCAGCCCGCCCCACCGCCTCTCCCCCGCTACCAAAAACCCACCACACAAACCCAAAACAGAGCCATACTGGCATATATCGAGGTTTGGACCTGAGCTGCACTTCATGCTACAGATAGAGTGTGGAGCAATGCAAGTTGTTGGTAGCTTTTCTTAACCTTCCGTATCCTGAAAACTTTAGTCATGCTATGGTTGTGTGCCATGCCGCAATATTTGTCAATATAAAGGCAGCCACATCTGGCCTGTTATGTGATGTTTTTGGCTGAAAATGTGACATTGAATAGAAAGATGAGAGGAAGAAAAAAAATGTAAAGGCTCTTAGGAAAAGCATTTCTAACCATCACTAAAATGTCATCTCTCTTAAAGATGAACAAAAATTGTAACCGCACACAGCAGGTTTTGCCTAACATAATACATCAGGTCATATCTTTTGCAGCCATAAATCTGAATACTTTCAGAAATGCCAGTGGTACTATGGTAGTGATAAATTTGACAAGATGAGAATCTACCTTAAGACAAAATCAGGACTGGAACTCAATGGGTTTTCATCTCCAGATCTATGCTTAGTTTGTTCTTCCAGACCTGCAATTTCTGATAGCTTGATAAGTAAGCCTTCTAGCATATTATTAATGAAGACTGATCTTGAAACTTAACTTGAAAAAGAAATATGTATAGAGTGAGACATTGCCCCTCTGCCCACCAGAAAAACTATAATGTGAATTTGTGTTAGTGGAAAACATACCTCATGGCTCCCATATTCTGACAGTTGATTTTGTATTGTTCTGATATTAGGATACCCTTGGTACTGAAGTTAACGTTTCAAGTATTTGCCCTTGATGCCTCTGATGTCTCTGGGACATTGATTGACTCATTTGGTGACAGAAACCCTTCCACATGCTTACTAACTCTTTGGATATAAACCATTACTTTCACTTTTGTGTTGCATAGTTGGGTTTAAGGATATTTTTTTCCTGTTCCATCTGCCTGCTTTTCTCTTTGGCATGTCTGCTTAAAACTTCTGAAGGGAAATGTACCACAGACTAGAGTGGGTACAACTTCAAAATTACTACTTGCCTCCAGATAATTTCAAAACTCATAATTTATTGGAATTAAGACCTCATACTGATTTTAATATTTATAAAGATATAAAGTCTCAATACTCGATATCAAAGTAACATTTAGTCAGAGAAATTCAAAGTTAAGCCATGAAAGAAAAAACATTGATTTGAAATTAGAGTTCTTTTGTAAATTTTGTTCTGAGAGATTTGTTTAGAAGCTTTGAAAATATCCTTCAATTTTTAATCAAAGTTGGGATGTGAGAGAAGAAGGGTGCAACTCCTCATAAATTCTGTCAGTTTTACTGACACCTCAAGAGATTATGGCTGTTTACCTGCGTCCAACAATTGTCACATCTTTGTGTCATAGTAAAATGATAAATCAAAGACATCAGAAGTCTCTCAAAGAGCTTTATATTTTTGCAATGTGAAATATTTATGTTTTCCAAATATGAAGGTCACTGTGCTTGTACTTCACCCATTTTTTTTTTAGGTTTGGCAGATCAGTTCTAGTTATATTTAAAAGCCTGGGGCTTCTTCTAAAACTGTGAACAATAATGCCTGTGTTACTTTCCATGGCAGTAAGACTTACTGCCCTGGCCTTACTCTCTCATTATGTCTTAGTCGCATATGGACTTCCTGAAAGTTACATTAGCTGACTATGAGAAAACAAGACATTGCAGTCGCAGTGCCCAAGTGGAATTAATTCACAGAATCTAATTAATTCATCTTTAACCAATCAATATTTAATACACACAAGATTATTTTTCTCCTCACAGGATAAGTCACTCATTCTACAAGTTTTGTGTTTACAGTATTTCCCTACTTTGAGTTAGAAAAGTCTAAAGACACATCTTGTTTATGAAAATTTAGCTTATTAGAACATCTTGCACAGTACTGAAGTTGTCACTTATAGAATGGCTTAACAGAAAGATGACCTTTTAAGTCCTCATCTTCTTCTAACAGGTTTCTATTACCCAATGAACTGAAGTCAAAAGAGGAAAAAAATGGACTGTTTAAAATTATATTTAGGAAGTCAGATAATTTAAATTTGTCAAAATGTGACATTTAATTATTTGTGCATGTGAACTTTTTACATGAACCAATTATTGTTTCATGATCCTTTCTAGCCTCTTTCAGACTTTCTCTGGCAGAAAAAATATAATCTTCAGAACACTGAAAAGCTTTAACCTAAACAGTTGCCCAGAGGCCAGTGGTTATCTTAACATGAGGGAAACAAGGATATTTTATAAGTGAAGAAAGCACAAGGACAGAAAGACCAAAACTCCTCTTGTAATTATGTGACTGTCTTTCCTAATATTGTGGTTACTTTGTAGTTCAATGTCAAAATTTGACATACTGTTATCACATATTTATGCAGTGTATTGAAGGAAGAATAAAAGATCAGCATAACTTTTCAGTTATTATATTGATACAGCAGAGCCTGTAAATATGATTTTTGCTGTTCCTTGTGAAAAGTCTTGGACTCTGCCCTGAGCTGAGAGTGCAGGTCTCAGGCCTGGCTGGGCTCACCGTGGCCGGCACTGGGCTGGGCTGGTTTCAGCTCCTGCCTCGGGGCCAAGGGCCTGTTGCCTCCCCTGCCTGAGCCTGAGCTCTGCCAGTGCCTCCCTGGGAAGGGTCCAGCAAACCCGGGGGGGTGCTGCCCAACACATGAGATCACCTGGTGGAGGAGCTGGTCCTGGGGACACTGTGGGGCCATGCTCACCCCTCAGCTGCGAACAGCCAGAAGGCAGCAGCCCAGGATGGCACATTAAAATGAACCCAAGCTGATTCCAGGACAGAAGGGCTCCAAATCATACTGTTCCTGGCAAAGAACTCAGGATGATGGTGGTTTATCATAAAATCCTCCTCTGTTCTTCTTGAGGAAGCTGGGACCATCACCTTCAAAGCTCAAGAGACTTTGGAAGGGTAAGCACAGCACCAAGTGAACAGGGATACATAGGAAGGGGTTTTATGAGATAATAATTTCAACTGTACTAGGCTTTTCTGTATCAAATAATTTGTTAGACTCTTAAAACACTAATTGGATTAATACTAAATTTTTAGCACCATCTATACTTGTGTTTCCTTTTTCCAAGAACAAGTTCTGGAGTGTAGCATGGCTGGTGGTGCTTTCTGAATACCTGGCAGAACCTGTCTGCTTGTAGAGCAAAAGAGTTCTTATGATGCACTAGGAATGACATGACACATCAGTAGCTAGAGATATTTTTGGAGTCCTAGAGATGAAACATTCCCAGTAGGGTTTCAGCATCAAGAATAAACCAGTACTAGTTTACTGGTAATCCCAACTCCTCAGTAGGAAATATCAAGGGAACCGACTCAAACAAACAGGGAAAAAAACCCCAAAGAAACAAACAAACTCAACCTGCCTCTTTTCATGTTTTGGAATAGGTCCTACCCACAGGGTAAAGTCTTTTCTATCCATGGCTGTAACAGATAGAGTAAACTTGGCTTTCTTCTCTTTGACTTAGGTTAACCAAGCGATATGACCATAATCATTTTGTCATACAGGCTGATCTACTGCTGTAAGTGTCTTTAACTCTTCATTATACCTATAAAATAAGAAAGAAGTCAGCCATTGCAAAAAAGCATGTTTCTGAAAAGACAAAGGTAAACAAATACAGTGTAAAAGCTTATTAGGGAAAGAGGAGGAGAGAAGAAAAAGATATTTTTTTAAAAATATACTTTTCTCACTGAACATTGACATTTTTCCAGGGGGAAAAAAATAGAAAAAGAGCTCCCCCCAGATTTTGACATAGTAATCATGATAGACAGAGTAACACAGCTGAAAGATTGATACAGCTTTGCTGATTCATAAAGCATGCTCATGACCTGTTAACATCCATTTTTGCTCAACTTTTCAATTAAAAATGATGAAATTAATTCAAGTAATTTTATATTGAGTACTTTGTCCTACATTTTCATCTGTTAAGGACTATGTTCATGATGCAATTTTTCCCATTCAAACCACTGATTTAGGACTTTCACTTTTACACAAGTTAGTGTCATCAAGCACATTTATTTCTTTAGATACTTGAGGAGCAGTTGAAAAATAATTTTTATTGCCCTTCCATGATACTAAACTGGGATCATTAGCTACTCATCAGATATTAATACTTGGTAGTCGTTACATAAAATGTGAATACAGAAATGTTAATAAAGACAAAAGGACAACTAATTTTGACTTCAGAAGGCGTTGGATCAAGTCCATGGAAAGGATTTTCTCTAGTGACTAGGAGTGAAGTATTCTTCTTCCTATTATGTTACAATAAAAATTAATCCAAAATAAGCCAGAAATCTGTTAATGGGATCAACAGTAGAGGAGCAGATATAAGGAAAAAGATATAATGCCCAAAAGGAAATCATATGCACTATTCAGAAATGAAGTAAAACATTCATAGAGAACATCAAAGAAATATGGGCATAAAAACTTATTAATAAAACCCAATTGTTTGATAATAAATAATAATATCATCAGGATTACATTTAGTCCCATTTTTTGTAAGGATTTTTTTAAATAGATAAGAAAGTCGGTTATTGTTCTACACAGGATATGTTATTTCCAACATACATTTTCAGCTGTACTAAAGAATTGTGAAAATTTTTCCTAGTCTTTTCTTACCACTTTTAAATGTTTATTACTAGTTTTTATTTTTTTTTCATTTTTAAAAATAAAATTCATTATCCTAATGAAGTGAAAAATTAATTGAATTTGCTTAATTGAGGTCTATTTCCACTAGGAGGAGAAATTAAATACATACAAACCAAATAAGCAAAACAAAACTTGCTTTGCTGAAGAGTGTAGGGATCAAACAGAAAACAATGTCTACTCAAAGACTCAAAGCTTTGACCTAGCCATACAATTTTTTTTCCTGAACTACTCTACTAGTACTTGTACAGGATATCTGCAAAACTCCCATACATTTCCCTTAAATCAGAGCTATGCTTATTAAAAGGAGGTTGAAAAAGCAAACTTTGATTATATAAATGTATAGCACTCAGGACAACAGACATAAAAAGTCCACTGCTGTGTACAAGTGCTTATACTGACTGAGTTTTAATGAATGAGAAGAAATAGTGGGAGAGTTTCTACCAAATAGTGAAATCACACTGAAAAATATGTCCTTAACATCCCAAGACAGAAACTTATTTCTCTGAAGCAAGAAATTTCTATTAGAAACAGTAGACAGACAATCAGATGCTTGATGTCTTCAAACTTTTTGTACTGGTAACATGTACAGAGCTTTATTTAGCTCTACATGATAGATAATGATTTGAAAAATTATGAAAATTTAGATATCAGAAATGCTCATAAGTTGTTATTTTCACCTTTCTTCTTCAACTAACTTCAAATCTCCAATACTTTTTCTATGAACTTGGCAGATACATATAAATATTTTTAAAAAGTGCACACAAAGGCAGATTCAGAGTTAGAGAAAGCTGAGGAGGATATTCTGCAAAAATAAAATGGATATTGTGCAAAATGTAGGATATTGTTAAAGAAATGTTAATGATGTCAAGTATCACCAATATCTGATCAAATTTTTATTTCCCTGAACACAATCACACATGCTGCAAACTTGCTGTGGAAAAGTAGTTCTTGTGAGGGCATCACAATGTAGCTAGTATGTTTCTAAAAGGATAGAGCAAAGCACTTTCATCTTGACACTGTAGGCTACCTTGAGAACAGGTTACAAGGCAAGCACTATCAATGGTATGAATCAATAGAAAGAAAAATCAATAGGGAACAAGAGACATTGCCCTTGCATTATAAGCCTCCATTTCTTGTGTCCTGAATACACATTAATTGATCCAGCAGTACCTATTTATGAACCAATTTTCACCATCTGTAGAAAAAAACATTAGCTTTGCTTTCTGTGGTTTAAAAACCACAGAATTGTAGTTCATAGCATAAGGAACTGCAGTGTGTGCTGGCTCATAGGATAAAGATGCAAATCACTTTTGAAAATATCAGTATTGTGCTATTGTATCTTGCAGCTATTCTGAATTAAAAGTCTCATTGTATGAAATAAGGCGCACAGGTGACCCAGAAGAATAAGTAGATAGATATTTTTGCCATAAGACTACATAATGTATTACCCATGCTATTATCCTACATGATAAAAATTTTGATTGGAATCTTTTGCAATGCTGTTTACATTGAAAGATCTTTAATAAAATTAGAAATATAATCCAATTCTAACTACAGAATTAAAAAACATAACAAAAGAAATAATAAACAAAACAAAACTGTGTCTAGAGTACATTGTGAAGCAGTGAACAGCTGCCAATGCCATGAGACCTGGAATTTGCACTGACAGTGATACCAGGATGCTTGGTCATCTACAAGGTGTTCTCTCACAGTCCAGGGAAGCCCATCACCCCACTCCCAACCCTGTCCTCCTGACAGCAGGAGAAGATTTGACTCATGTGGCATGTTTATAACAACATATTTGGTTTATTATCCTGCTCTAGCTATGATGATCAATCACAGGGTTGCCCCACAGGTATCCCCAGACAACCCTGCTCACACATTATGTACCTTATTACTCTTTTTCATGATTCTTGCCCCTCCTTGTTGTCATCCTTCTAACACCCTTTTCTCATCTCAGTGTCCCCCCTGCCCTAATAAGCAACCTGCCTTAATTACTTTTTGCCCGTTCAGTCCCAGTTTTGCTAAATCCATATTGAAATCCACTATTTCTACATTACTTAGGTAATCCTGGCTCTATATAATACAACTGATGTTGTTACCTAGGTACTCTTGGCCTTACAAGATTGTACTCCCCAAAAGATCCCCAATGATCCCATCCAAGTGTCTCTGCAGTTTTGCATTCTCGCACATCACTCCTACTCAGTCATCAGTGAAATCCAGCCATGCCTCACTGAGCTACCTGTAAGGGTCATCAGCTTCACACTCTGTTATTTAAGTTCAGAAATTTCTCATATCATATCCAGTAGTTTTCCTTTAGCTTAACCTCAAGCCGAAATCTAGTCATTGGCCAGTCATTTGCTTGCAACAGCATCATTTAAAAAATCCACATGTAAAATAGCCTAGTCTAGAAAAACAAATACTGTGTGAAAGTTGTGGCTTTGAAAAGAATAGATTTGGGGAAACAGGAAAATATTTACATTATTTCTAAAAAATAATGTACTTAGGTGTTTACCTTGTCTGCATACATAGTCTGAGATAAAGAGTAATGGCTAAAGAAAATAGTAAAGAAAGACAGGCAGTGGACTGAATGAAGAGCATCTGATTAAATACAGTGATGATGAAGGATCAGCGCCTCAGTTTTCATGTGCTGTTCGGTCAAAAAATAGGAAATTCATATAAGACTGGTGTATTAAGAAGAAAAAAAAAATAAAACAAGAAAAAAAAAAAAAAAAAAGGTTGTCAATTACTCTAGGGTGACCCAGACTAAGAGCTAGGAGTTTCAGCAAGCAAGAGACCAAGTTGTCTGCCATAGTATGGTGACTAAAACCCAAAGTCTATTACAGGAAAACAAAGTAGGGAAGATCATGAGGTCTCTCAACATGGTTTGTTGAATTTTCATGAATGTTATTATAACTAAAATGAAACACAAGGAAATGTGTCATATCAGACACTTCCTGTTACTGCATTATTCCAAGGAATCCCTAATACTGCATGCACCTTCTGAGATGGTAACCAAAACTACCTTACAGACATTAAGAGTCTAAAACTTAAATTTTGCATAAGTTGCACCTAACTCATGATCTGAAGCTAGAACATCCTCTTTGATTTTTCTCAGTAACTCATTCAGTAATTCACTCAGTAATTCACAGCATAGATCACACAATCACACACCAATGTATATTACACCAAGTTAATTCTAGAAGTTGGAATTGTCAAGAATTCTTTACTATCTTCAGCTGAACTAGAATACCCTTTACTAAGCAATGCATATTTTTAGCTACATTCCTGCCTTTTGAAACATAATCTTGGTCCTTAATACTCTGGCATTTTGTCAACATCTTGTGATTCTTCTGGACTAAATCAGCCATAAATCACCAGTTAGGGTTGTCTGATGGCCCTTCAATCATCACCAGAGCACCTAAACAAAACTGCATTGGTTTTCATCCACATTTAGCATGTGGATGCTAGGGACAGCATGAAGAAAGTACCCCAAACGTTCGTGGTGGATAACAGATCAATGATGCATAAACATGATGGCAAGAAAAAGACCTCATAACCTGTAAAACAATAGCTTAGAAAGTGAGACAATAAAATAATAAGATTTTCTTGTATAAGAAATTTGAAAGTTTGAACAGAAAACTCATTTACATGGACAAGTGTATTGGGTTTATGCTGTAAGGTTTTGCTAGAGGGGGAGGGGGCAGGTGGGCTGTAGGGGTGGCCTCAGCAAGAAGACAAGAGTCTGACATAAGCTGGTTGGCTCTAAAACAGACCCACTGCTGGACAAAGTTGAGCCCATTGGTGAAAATGATGGTGCCTCTGTGATAACATATTTAAGAAAGGGTAAAAAAATGCTGTGGAGCAACTGAGAGAGAGAAGAGTGATTAAAATGTGAGGGAAAAAACCACCTGCAGACACCAAGATCAGAGAATAAGGAGGGAGGGAGCTGCTCCAGGTGCTGGAGCTGAGGTTCCTCTGCAGCCCGTGGAGAAGACCACAGTGAAGCAGGTTGTGCCCCTGAAGCCCATGGAGGACTACGGTGGAGCAGATCTCCACCTGCAGCCTGTGAAGGACCCCACGCCAGAGCAGATGGAGATGCCCTGAAGGAAGCTGCAGCCCACAGAGCACCCACACTGGAGCAGGTTCCTGGCAGGAACTGCAGCCTGTGGGGGACCCACGCTGGAGCAGTCTGTTCCTGAAGGACTGCACCCCATGGAGAGGACCCATGCTGGAGCAGTTCTTGAAGAACTGCAGCCCGTTGGAGGGACCGATGTTGGAGAAGTTTGTGAAGGGCTGTATCTCATGGGAGGGAACCCATGCCAGAGCAGGGGAAGAGTGTGAAGAGGAAGGAGTGGCAGAGGGGAAGTGTTATGAACTGGCTGCAGCCCCCATTCCTCATACCCCTGCGCTACTTGGGGTGGGAAGAGGTAGGAGAGTTGTGAGTGTAGTTGAACCTGGGAAGAAGGGGGAGGTGGAGGGGAGGTGTTTTTAGTTTTGTCTTTTTTCTCATCATCCTACTCTATTTTTAATTGACCAAAAATTAAATTTGTCACA
Organism: Astur gentilis; assembly: GCF_929443795.1. Lineage (NCBI taxonomy): Eukaryota > Metazoa > Chordata > Aves > Accipitriformes > Accipitridae > Astur > Astur gentilis. Next base: position 19,914,799 of record NC_064890.1, on the reverse strand, counting down.
GCAACCCCATGCAGCGCCACAGGCTTGGGGAAGAGTGGCTGGAAAGCTGCCCGGCAGAGAAAGACCTGGGTGTGCTGGTTGACAGCTGGCTGAATATGAGCCAGCAGTGTGCCCAGGTGGCCAAGAAGGCCAACGGCATCCTGGCCTGTATCAGAAATAGTGTGGGCAGCAGGAGAAGGGAGGTGATTGTTCCCCTGTACTCAGCACTGGTGAGGCCGCACCTCGAGTACTGTGTTCAGTTTTGGGTCCCTCACTACAAGAAAGACATTGAGGTGCTGGAACATGTTCAGAGAAGGGCAACCAAGTTGGTGAGGGGCCTGGAGCACAAGTCTCATGAGAAGCGTCTGAGGGATCTGTTTAGTCTAGAGAAGAGGAGGCTGAGGGGAAACCTTATCGTTCTCTACAACTACCTGAAGGGGGGTTGTAGTGAGGTGGGTATCTTCTGTCAGGTGGCTGGAGATAGGAAGAGAGGAAATGGCCTCAAGTTGCAGCAAGGGAGATTTAGGTTAGATATTAGGAAATTTTTTTTTACTGAAAGGGTTGACAGACATTGGAACAGGCTGCCCAGGGAAGTGGTTGAGTCACCATCCCTGGAGGTATTAAAAAAGCAACTAGATGGGGTGCTTCAGGACATGGTTTAGTGCCCGTGGTTGATGGTTGGACTCGAAGGTCTTTTCCAACCTAAATGATTCTATGATTCTATGATTACTCTTCCTCAAGTTGAGCTTGTTTTGCCTGTGGTGGTAACTGGTAAATAATCACCCTGTTTTTATCTCAACCCATGAGCTTTTTTCTCCCTTTTTTCTCCACCATTCTGTTGAGGTGGGGAGTGAGAAAGTAGCTTGGTGGTCATCTGGCAACCAAAGTTAACAGACCACAAAAATCACCTCCCAGTGATGTCACTTTATCCATCGTGAAGAAGCAGGATTCTATGGGGATCTAACATAAGGTCAAAATACAAATCTTGGGGAAGAATAAACACTCTTCAGATGAGGAACTGATATGGCCTTTCATCATTGCTATGTTAAGTCCTGAATTTTTCAAAGAAGGTTTAGTAATGTAATATATTAAAATGGCTTAGTTGTGGCCTATTTTTTTTTGTTTTATCATATGCAGGATCTGATTTTCTGAAATGCTTAGTATCACTGGGTTCGTACAACAGAAGGACCATCTTTTAGCACATCTCTAAATCTGCATTTTAAATGACAATATTCACTGCATAAAGCAAAACTTGGGCACCACAGAGAGAATGACTTAACATTATCTTCCCCAGGTTCATGTCTCATTACATATGAATCTTCAGAGTTACTCTTATGGTAATATATATTATTCTGCCTTAATGACATGATTCACTTGATATCATTCAGCAGCTCTCGAGCAGTATGAAACATGAATAAGAAGCATTGTAGCACGTTCACTCCAGGAAAAATTTTATGCCCTGCACAACTACAGATGTTCTTGTCTAACCTTACAACATAATTTAGCCAGTTACTGCTGCTGTTCTCAGAAATTTTTCTGTTGTGTTTAAGTAAGATGACTCTATGCATGGAAGCTCAGAGATTTTTCAAACAATAGCTTGCTTTTAGTCAAACTATCATCATGGCTCTTGTGATAATTTTAACAGAAATTTTTGTGCCTTCGTAAAAGTACCAGTAACCTAAATTAAAGAATAAAGAGAATTATGAAAAACATAAGACAAAGTTGAAAGGAAAACAACAAGCCCATTTGTGGTTTCTCAAAATATTAAATGCAATTAAAGAAAATGTTGAAGACAAATACAAATCCAAGCAAATAACTTAACCATTGGAATTAGACACTTTCTAAGGGGTAGTTCATAACACAACAAAATACTGAAATACTGGTATACAGTGAATATTTTAAAAAAAAAAGTTAAAGATAATATCTTCAATGTCATGAAAATTCTTTTTACAAAATGTCTTCATCAATTGATTTTCAGGGAAAGTCATCCTTGAAAATTAGGTTTCACCTAGTATCAGAAATATCACCAAGACTTATTTACTTTTAGAAATAAGACTCAAGTTCTTTAACATTTTGCTACTGAGCAGCATCATATGGAAATGACTAAGAAAACTCTATGCTTAACAGTCTGAAGTATATGGAGGTTTTTTAACAAACATTTAACCCCCCCCCCCAACTGCTGCTTAACATACTTATCCATACATGCACAAACTAACCTCCTAGCTCCTATTAATATAAACCTGTCTGAAAACTAGTTCATTGGTTACCCTTAGACAGTGGTTTTTTTTCCAAAGGGGAGTTTGTTTTGTGTGGTTTTACCTCTTCTATTACTCCCTTAGCTTTAGGTGGGGGTGGTATGGGAGGACCATACATCCCATGTGGGAGATATGTAGGTCCTCCCTTCATTGGAGGACCCGCATAGTTCTCATTAAATAAAATAGTCCTCTTGCTGCTCTTACATATGCATGTAACTGGCCAGCAGATCCATGTTTTGTGATCAGGAGTATGAAAAGGCAATGTGAAAGCACCTTCACATAATCTATTTTTAACCTGCACTATTACTAGAGAGAACATTATCAGTCATACATTTATGATTTTCTTTTCATTTAGAGAAGTAGATATAATCTGTGAGTGGGGAAACACCTGTGCTTTGCTAGAATTGACTGATGCATTTCTGAGATCATTAACAGATGAGACTGACAGCTAAAAGGAAGAAAACCCAGGAACTGCTCTTGATTGTTAATGAAAGTAAGAGCACATTTTCCAGTCAAAAGAAAATCTGATCCTAAAACTGAATATGACTTGAGACTATTGTTGCATGTGCCTAAAATTAAATGGATTGGACAAAGACATGATCTTGGTTAAATTACATAAATAATCAATTTTTAGAATATACGTGTAAAAATTGTTAAAATATATTAATTTTATTTCTAAACTTTAATTTTATATACTGCTTTAATTCTTTAAATAATTGAAAATAACAATCAGGAAGTATAAAAGCTGCTATGTAACTGTAGCTCTAAATATTTGCACACCCTTAAAGCAAAGGAATCACAATATAACTCAGTATCATATTATATTATATTATAATTCAGGTTGGAAGGGAGCTCAGGATAATTCTAGTCTAGAGTTCTTTCTGTTAAGAGCAGGGTCAGCTCTAATGTCAGACCTCAACACAGAGCTTTATCCAGCTGGGTCTTGAAAGCCTCCAAGGATAGGTAGAGATTGGAGCAGCCTGTTAGAGTTCCTGATTGTCCACACAGGGAAGAATTCTTCTCCTTATATCCAGTCTGTATCTCTCTTCTATCAGTCTAGGTTAATTTTTTCTTGTTCTGCCACTATGCATCACTGTGAAGAGGCTACCTCTGATTTCTCAATATCCTCCCCATAGGCTTTTGTGGCCAGATGGTCAGGTCTCCTGAAGCTGTCTCTTCTCCAGGCTGGACAAGCTTAGCTCCCTCACCCTGTCGTCATAGAGCAAGTGCTCCAGTACCACGTTGTGGTGGCCCTCCACCAAACTCGCTCCAGTTTATCAATGTCTGCCTAGTATTGGGACCGCCCCCCCCCCCCCAAAAAAAAAAAAAAAAAAAAATTTGCTCCTAGTATATTACTCATACTATACTCACTATGCCTGTGAGCAGGGAAATATATGACTTTTCATGACTGTCTCGCAATGTATCTTGCTAGAATCACAAGAGTAGTCCAAACAGCAGAGTTAGAACAATCTCTGTTTATTATATCATTTATTATACATACTTCTGCTGCTTGATATACAAAAATTTCTACAGAATGGGCCTTAGATACCTCAGAAGAGATCCACTTTGTGTATTAAGTATCAATAATGGTTATGTCTTCTGTTCTTGAATTCAAAATTTTATGAAACATAGTGATGTCATCTTTGACTTAAAATATGCAAAGTTCAGGTCAGGAATAGTATTCTTATTCTCAGCATATGGTGTAACCTTCTCTGTTATTTTCATGTTAATTGATTTCCAAACTTAAATGCTCAACAGAACTATTTTGCACTGAATGTTTTACTGTGCTTAATATTTCTGCTATGTCCTGTGCAAAGAACCATTTGATTTAACAGCCTAGTTTTACTGTGTTGAACAATAGTGTTAAGAAATGTAAAATACAGAATCTTAGGATATACTCATCAGGAAAATGACAGTTTTCCTAAGGTATCCAGAACTGGTCTGTCACTTTGGCCAAGCAGTGGAAACATCTAGAAAGGATATATAAAACAGTCATGTTTTTTCCCCGCTAAAATTAACTGAAGAGGGGGGCATGAGGTCAGAACACAATGTTTCTGTATCATAAGAATATTTTTAAAAATCGTAGAAAAGCATTTCTAAAGGGCTCAGAGAGAATAAAGCACAGACTATTAACACTAGAAGTTTTTCCACTTATAAACAAGTCTTAAGTGAGACTGTGCAGAAGAAAGGGTGATAAAAAAGCTCAACAAAGACAGAGCTGAATAGCATAAGAAAGAGTTCACTGTAAAAGTGCGACACATTTTCAAATAATATAAACTAACATAGTACCAATGATTTTGATGTGCCAGTATTTGTTGATTTATTCTACCTGAGAAAGCAATCCAGAAAGAGAATTGCTGTATAAGCAGTGTTGCGTTTTCTTTTTACTTAGAGGAACAGGTAGATTGTCATTTATTGCCAGCCAGAGAACAAGTAGAACATGCAGACTTGAAAAAAACAAATGTATTTCTCCTTTTAGTCCTTTAAAACAAACAAAATCCCCCACCTCTCTTAGTGTAGAACACTATAAAAGTATATTATGATGTGTGACCAGTAAAAGAGGTTAAGAATTAATTTTATGGGAAAAAGCCTGTCTGCTTGATTAAACCATGGCTTTATGTTAGTAACCCATCAGCAGCATTGCAAATTATCAGGTTCTGCCTCTTCCGTTCCCACACTTGCTTATTCCCCAGGAAAGATTACCATCCCTGTTCAATTCTATTTCTGTGTCACCTTACTATAACCTACATTTCCTGAAATGATCCACTGAAATAAATAAAAAGATGTAGTGTGTTTTACTCTTAAAATGGCTTGTCTCACTCTTCTGGTTTAGAACAAGGCCACACAGCTGAATCAGCACACCTGAGGGTGTCATAAAATCTTGCAAAGGATGGGGAGCAAAATATCTTAAATCAGATCCTCCTCCAGTGGAACAATTATGGAGAATGGAAGCCACAAACAGAAAGAAATTGGACCATGTCACAAATTCCATGTCTTTTACAGCTGTAAGAAAGCAATCAAATTCCTCTGCACGTATCACCTTCCTAGCTGAGTCAGCCCATATATCCTGGAGGTAGAAAGCAATATAAGGAAACAGAATCTTCACTGCTTTTGATATGAATTGTTTCATAGGATCACCAATCGAGTATAACCTGGGGTCTCAGTTTTGAGAGTGATCATACAGCTCCTGTTCAGGCTTTATTCCCAGATCACAGAAATATATTTCTGATGCACTGTAGCAGTAAAGTTTTCCTGTTTAGAAGCAGCCATAGATTTTCAAAATCATACCAAACCCACTGGAAAGATTGTGTGCAACTGCACATACTGTATAGGTTTGTCAGTGTCCCTGTCATGTACCTAACAGCAGCAGTCAGAATTTTGAAAGACTGAACTGCTACTACCCTACATTAGTGGAAGGAGAAATTGTGTAATCTATGGATTTAATCAGTAATACAGCTGACATATATCTCTATGTATATAATGTGCTTCAGGCAATACTTAAGTATCTTCTTCAGTCACTTCCTGCAATAAAGTTATCACAGTGAAAATATATTACCTGTGGCATATAAAAATCTTTGGACATTGCACTCATTCTTTCAAGATAAAGAGGGAGGATAGCTCTTAACAGCTTAAAACAGCTTGCCAAAATATCACCTAAAGCAGTGGGATTCCAATCTAATTATACAAGTGACAGGCTTTAGAAACAAATAGAAACTGTCCCAAGCATGTTGACAAGTACAAGATAAGAAAGGAGAGCTGTCCTTAAATGGTTAGTAGCCAGACTCGTGAATTTCTTTCAGAAGATTAGATATCAGTTTGGAAAATGCTTACACCATATTTTTAAGCCATTTAGACAACCCTGGAAATTAATTTTTGAAACTAAAATAAGACACAGTTTCATAAAATGCATGTCATGACTTCTTCAAATGATCATGTGTTAAAGCAAATCTTACAGACATACAGTTCTGCATTATGCCCTACACTTGAGAACCACTGGCACCACTGTCAGAGGACTTTAATATTCATCTGGTACATAAACAGCAAAACTGCAACTGAGGCTTTTCAGAGGAGAAAAGTTCTATCAGCCAATAGTTTAGCTAGCTTACCATGCTATTTAGTGATTCTTAGAAGGCCTTATAGCTCATCTGCTGTAAAGAAAAATCTGAGTCACTTAAAAAAATGGAACTCAGCTTTCATTCATCAGTCATCACAGAATCACAGACTGGTTGAGGTTGGAAGACACCTCTGGAAGTCATCTGGTTCAACCCCCCTGCTCAAGCAGGGCCACTCAGAGCCACTTGCCATGGGTGGAGACTCCACAACCTCCCTTGAAAATCTGTCCAAGCACTCAGTCACATTCACAGTGAAAAAGTGTTACCCGATTTTCAGCTGGACCCTCCTGTGTTTCAGCTTGTGCTCATTGCTTCTTGTCCTGTCACTAGGCACCACTGAAAAGAGTCCAGTTCCATCTTCTTTGCACTCACCCCTCAGGTATTTACATACATTGATGAGATCCATCTTGAGCCTTCTCTTCTCCTGGCTAAACAGTCTCACCTCTCTCAGCCTCTCCTCATAGGAGAGGTGCTTCAGTCCCTTCATCATCCTAGTGGCCCTTCACTGCACTCTCTCGAGTATGTTTATGTCTTTCTTGCCCTAGGGAGCCCAGAACTGGACACAGTACTCCAGCTGTGGCCTCACCAGTGCTGAGTAGTGGGCAAGGATCACTTCCCTCTACCTGCTGGTGACACTGTGCCTAATGCAGCCCAGGATAATATTTACCTTTGCCACAAGGGTACTTTGCTGACTGTTGTGGTTTAACCCCAGCCAGCAGCTAAGCACCACACAGCCGCTCACTCACACCCCCCTATCCAGTGGGATGGGGGAGAAAATCGGGGGAAAGAAAGTAAATCTCCTGGGTTGAGATAAGAACAGTTTAATAGAACAGAAAAGAAGAAACTAATAATGATAATGATAACACTAATAAAATGACAACAGTAGTAATAAAAGCATTGGAATGTACAAATGATGCGCAGGGCAATAGCTCACCACCCGCCGACCGACACCCAGCCAGTCCCCGAGCAGCGATTCCCCGCCCCCCCACTTCCCAGTTCCTAAACCAGATGGGACGTCCCATGGTATGGAATACACCGTTGGCCACTTTGGGGCAGCTGCCCTGGCTATGTGCTGTGCCAACTTCTTGTGCCCTGGCTGGGCATGAGAAGCTGAAAAATCCTTGACTATAGTCTAAACACTACTGAGCAACAATTGAAAACATCAGTGTTATCAACATTCTTCGCATACTGAACTCAAAACACAGCACTGTACCAGCTACTAGGAAGACAGTTAACTCTATCCCAGCTGAAACCAGGACACTGAAATAATACAGTTTTTTGGTTTTGTAACTTACACGATTTAAGAATCTGGCTGGCTATATTCAGGTTTGAAGGACCATGGCTTTCAAACATTTACTGGAGGGTCTCTTCAAGCCCTTGCTTCCATTTCTACATGCTCATCTAATCTTTTCTCTCCAGAAGATTATGTCTTTGCAGCTTTGTCCTGAAGTCATCTCACCTCCTCTGCCTGAATTAATTTGCTATAGTCACTGTTAAGAAGAATGGTATGCTCCAAAAACCATTTAAGAGCCTGTAGTTCTACATGTACATCAACACAAGAACAGTGCAGAAGAACCAGATCTTCCTTTCACACTTCACACCTGTAAGGGAGAATCAAGTTCTCTGACAGCCTGAGAGGAAAATTCAATGAAAAGAATTTTGAGAGATGCTCAATTAAATAACATGTGACTTTCATTATTTTTCTTCCCATGCACATTAAAAGGTTCCTAGAAAACCTGTTGAGGTCAACAAAGAGTTTCTGTTACTGTTTGTAAAACTGATTCCACGAAGAGAAGAAATTACTTATACGAGACTAGCATGTTCTCTTTAATCTTCTTTATTTAAAAAAAAAAGGGTAGAGTTGCAAACACTTTTTCTTTTGAATGCAGTATAAACAAATAATCATAGGCAGTTTCTTTCCTCAGAGATTCTTAACTGCGTTAGTCTGGAAATCCACATTTTCATAAACCTCTCTGTTTCCTTTTAAGATTAGAGCCCTGGCTGCCGAATACTTCAGCTTTATGTCAGCATTAATTTGTCTTTGACTGATGATCACAGGACTGAAGTACCATTCTGTTAACATTACAACTCAAAGAGTCACATCATGCTTTACATTGATTTGTCATTTTCTCCAAAGAACAAATTATGTCAATTCATTCCTCTCCTATATCCCTTGCTTTCTGATCATGGAGATTTTATCTTCAGTCCAAAATATTCTTACCCATAAACCATTCTTACCCATTTACCCATTTATGAAGTAAATACAAAATGTAACTTCAAAATCATCACCCATAATTCTGTCTTCCTTCTCTTCCTTTTTTTTCCTTTTTTTCAGTGGTGTTGATGAAACCCAGAAAGTATGTTTTTTACCATCTAGCACTAATATCATAAAAGTTCATGAAAAACTGCTTCTTTTTACAGCACCCAGGATTTCCAGATTACTTCCTGGTAAGTACTGGTCAGAGTCAGGATTAATGCCCTTTTGTAATAACAGAGTGTGTATTCAGCCCAGAATGCCCAAGAAGAAATATCTATTTCAGAAAACCAAGCATGGCAGCCATTCTTATGTCCCTCTTTATAGGTGTATTACAATGTTTTCAAATGATATTAAGGTTTATGAAGTTATCAGTTCAATTAATACAGACAGTGAGAAAATTATCACTTACTTGATGAAATTTTCATTCAGAACCGAAATCTTGAAAGCCACAGAAAATATTCCAGTGGCCAGTGTAAGAGGGAGATATGACAACTCAGCAGTGGGAAAATACGTAAAAATCCGCCTTTCATACAGGTCTTGTTCTGATCTCTGGTAGCTAGATTCTGGATGAGGTACACATACCCTTTCTACATTTTTAAAGATATTTTAATACCTTTGAGAACCATCTAATTCACTGTTCAATTCTCCTAGATCCAAGCAAGAAAATAAACTATATTTAAATTAATAATTCATGTATCATTTTGGAAATAATATTTTCTGTAGTCTAAATAAAGGCCCTAGAGCCCAGTACACTTGTATTGTAGTCAGTCTGGTATATCCACTGTGGTTGCATTTAGTCTATTTGGAGATCAGTCTGCACAGAAGCTGAGAAAACTCAGAAAGCTTAAAAAGTGAGTCAGCATTCAGATCATGCGTCTCTGATTGTTTATATTGTAGGCTGAGAAGAGTAATTAGGACTGAGCCCTATGTGAGTAATGTGTGTTGATTACTGTTAGCTGACCAGTGAGATGTGAAGGACAACCTAAAAGTTGGCAACTATGATTAAAACTGATAAGTTTGATTCCTGCAAAGAATAAGAACAGACTAGTTTGCTGTCTTCAGACAGATTCGTACTGAAACTGATGTATAAACATATGGGTTTGCACAAATAAATAAGTGGAGAGCGTGGTGACCATAATTATGGTTCAGTTATTACTTCATTGACTATATATATCCTTCTCACATACACACACACACTCACACTGAGTATTCTTTCTGCTTGTTTCCTAAACTATTGAAAGCATTTCTGAACACACCTTTATTAAAATCATCACTTTGAGGAAATTATAAATAGTCATGCTTTTGTTTCCTGTCAGGCAACAAATGCAGTGAGAGAATTGATTGGGTTTAGAACTTTTTCTTAGTAAAAATACTATTTTTCATAGATTATACATGCTTTGGGGGGCCTGAAAAAAAACACAGAAAGACATTTTGTCCACAGGAAAGATGCAGTCAATGAAAAAGAGAAATTCCTAGTTTATCTGTTGGAGTTTGTAACCTGAGAACATATGATATTATGATTTAAGAAAGGAATATTCTTCATGCATGTATTGAAATAACTAAAGGAAAAAAAAAATTGGGGAAAATAAGGATACACAGATATTACTGCAGACTTTGTAGACAAATGTGGAGAATGATGGGAAAATTGGCTTAGGAGATTTAAAATACTTAGTGGTCTGTTAAAGGAGGTGAACTGGTCATACTGTACTTTGGGTTCAGAATTTTAAATAGTTTCAATGATTTTTGGAGTATATGGGTGGGAGCTTTACAATTATAAAAAGCAAATTAATTTATTCATAAATAAAAAAAGACTAGACACTGCTATGGTCTAATAAAGAACAACATAGAAGAATCTTATCTGTAGTAAAATTAATAGTTCTAAATAATTCAGAAGAACAGAAAATCAAAGGAAAAGCCAAATATATCTTTTCTATAAAACTTTTAGTAGCCAACAGCACTTACCTCAGATAATTTCTTTCCCTGCCGATTGAAGCTGCACTTTAAGAAAGGAAAGCAATAGATGCTTGTTTTCTGCTTTTAAAAACAGTCCATTTGACTTGCATTTTAAAAAAGAAATGTCATTTTCCAGATAGTAAGCTCCTGAATTTGACATCTAATAAACAAATCTGAGTTCTGAGAAAAAATGGAGAAATACTGTGAGCTGTAAGTGCTTATTACTACCAGAATAAGACCTACACCCACACTTAAAAATAATGTGCATTTTGTAGATGAAAGCAGAATAGCAAAGAAGAGGTAGCTGGTAATTTTAATCTGCTTTGAGGTGATGATTACATCCAGTAATGACTCAACAAGAATTGTGCAAACTAACAACTGGAGAGTGAAGCTCAAAAGTTATGTCCAGATTGTCAGTGCAATGACAAGTTCATCATAAATCATGCAAACAGCCAACCAGACAGCAGAAAAAATCATGAATCTGAGCATTTCTACATTTCTTCTGGTAAGGAACCACGTTTGATGAAAAAGATAAGTCACATTCTCTCACTTTTATCTTTCTCTAGAGAATATCAGAAGGCACTAGCTTAATAGAGAGAAAATTCCAGGATGCTTAAGGACTGCTCATTTATTGTCTACATGGGATCAGGTTATTAGTTTATACCAATGTCCCTGATACAGATGTCCAAGCACTGATAACAGGAAACAGAAATAGTATGCTTGGTAAAGATTTATCTTCCTGAATGAACTGAGATTAACAAGTCATAGGATTTAAGACTAATTTATAAGTGGTTAATTCGCAGAGAGTAAGTATGAATCATATAATGCACTCAAAGTAGATATCCATAGCTCTGTGCAGTTAAAGAATATGTCTCTTTCTACATTTGAAGTACTGGTGACGTGTATTACAGTATGTCTGAGTATATCTACATCACTGTTTACCTCTGTCTTTTCTATGGTATCTCCCACCAAAGAGGAAGAAAGTTTGAAATAAGCTTATGATTTGTTATTTCAAAATAATTCTCATACTCTGAATATTGCCTGTTATTCCTAAGCAACATGCAAAATACCTATGTTTGATCTTTAACACTGGATTTCAATGTAGGAACTATTCTTAAATAGATATTATTTTCCTTGTTATAAACTGAGTATTTTGTAACACATAGCTTTTTTTGTCTCATAATAGAGCAGAAAGAAGCATTTTCAAATATTCCTAACTGGGTTTGGAATTAAAGTTACATTTTCTAAAAAAACCCCCAACATTTAAAAAATACGTCCCTTCAATCATTTCAAAAGAGCAAGGAAGCCCTTTTCAAACCAAACCACCAACCTCCTGGGTTTAGGTTTTGGGGGGGTTTTTTGTTTGGTTTTTTTTTTTTTTTTTGTGGGGGGGTGGGGGGGGTGGGGGAGGGAGAGGCAGGGTGGTAGTGGGGTAATTTTTTTTATTATTATTTTATGTATTCAACCCTTTATTCCTTTCATTTTTTTTTTCTTCTGGATGACCTTCTGCAGCATATCTGTTTTTTCATACCATCACCTGCTATTAATAACATAAATAAAAGAATAACACCAACAGCTGTATCAGCTGGCCACAGATGCAATATTCGGGACCTCATGTCTAAATAAACGTATTTTCTTTTGTGCATTGGGCCAATTCATAGTTCAAGGCAAATGGTTCTGTTACTAAATCTTTTCCTCCTGAGATCTGCCCAGTGGTATCTGCCTACACTGAACCCTACTACTTGTGCTTTTTTGATTGTTAAATGGTATTTCTATTAATTAATTTATATAAAAATGTAAGGAATAAATAGAGCTGACTCTCATTTGATCTGGACAAAAACAAGTTTTGAATTTTTCATGACGTGAAAATCACAAATTTTGATTGCCTAGGGTAACAACCTTTAATTCATAAGAATACAAGTATTTCTTTTTCAACTCTAGCTCCACATTTCTGAGACTGTAATCAGAGTGGTCATTCAATTTAATTTTTTATGTAAGATTCTTTAAGGGTCAAAGCAGAGGTCAGAAATTGTTATACTCTATTTCAAAGAGTAATACCTGGTCAGATATGCCTTATATGAGTCAGGTGGTCATAATTTCTTAAGGCTAAATAGTAGTTGTTTCATATATAATTAACTTATATTTTAGACATCTATTCTAAGTCAGACTGATATAATATTGATGAGTAAAGAAAAGTATTTTTCTCACAGTTCAGGTATTATTGTAGTTATTGTTAAAATACAATAACCAAGGAATTTGGATTTTATTTATTCTGTGAGGAAAGTACTTTTTTTCATAATTTCACATTCCTCTCACTAAAATACAGACTCATGAAGAACAAATTTACTTCTGGTAAAAGATGTAATCTTAAAATTCATGGCAGTCAGTATGATGAATCACACTTTAAGCTTCTCAGAATAAGGATATTTCTACATTAAAAAATTGATTCTATATTTCCTGGTGTTTAATATAAAAATATGCACTTATATGGTTTCACTTTAATAAGCAAGGCATTAAGTGCTTACTGTAGTTATAAAATGGTTCACCTATAAAATCAGTTACTGAAGAGTATATAAAATGGAAATCATCATAAGTTATGTATGTTATAAATCCAGCAATTAATTTGCCTGTTGTGCTGATTTGTAGACATGATATCATTGATGAACTTGATTAAAACACTGATTATGCATCAATAATAAAAAGACAAATTCATTATAAACTAATAATCTAACATCAAATATTAAATTTCATTATAATATTGATCAGAACATCCTTTATGTTATTTAAAGAAGTCTGCTCTCCCTCAGAATAAAAAGTTACAAGAGGTAACACAGCTGGATGTTCTCTTACAGTGATAGTTCTTCTTTTGACTTAGGAACATACTAAATTTTCTGAGTTATAATGTAAGTTTTCTGTAAATGTTAGCTTTCTGTATGCCTTCCATATTTTCTTCAAAATACACTGTATGAAAATTGCAGATCACAGTGTCAGATAATTACTTACAGAAACACTGGTGACATTCTGAATTATAGATTTCTGTGGATAAAAAGCACCCAGGGTAAATAGAAAAATAGGAAAAGATTATATGGCAGGTCTAGCATGCTGAATTATATTTTCATTTCATCAGCTGTAGAAGTAGAATGAGAAGAACTTTATTTGGTTTTAATCCTAGTTTTCACATTAAGTATGCTATAAAATCTTTAAAAACAACAAGATCCTGTATCTATCTAAAAGGCTGGATTAAATCAAAAGATGTGTGTGGTTCAGCATCCTCTTTCTGTCAGTAGCAGATGCTTAAAAAACGGACGAGAAAAAAGTGGACATCTCTAAAGAGAGCTGACTTCATTAATATCTGCTGCTTTTAAGCTACTAGTGACTTAAGGACTTCCAAAGTCAGAGTTAAATCCGAACTACTACACTCCCTAGTCACCATCCTCCATAACATTTGAAATCTATTTATATTTTTTGCCTTCTTTACCCACCCTTCAGAAATATTTTCTGTTTCTGCATTGCCTTAAAAAGCCCTCCTTTTTTTTAGTCTTAAAACTGTCTTTTAATAATTTCTTTGTGTGGCCCTCACAACACTTAAGATGTGGGCTTATCATGAATTTATGCAGTGTTATGTCTCTTTTATTTATTCCAAATGTCTTTCCTCAAAGTAACAAGCATTGTCTTTTTGACTGCATCTGAGCAAAAACATAATGTTGGGGTTTTTTTTTAAAATCTAAGTAGAATTCTTCCTGAAAAAGAAGTTATAGGTATTTAAACTCTGTTATTGTGTATTTTGTGCAAAATTTACATTTGTATATAAATTTGTGTTAAACAATATCATATTTTGTATGTCATCTTATAATCTGATTACTCTGTATCATGAGACCCTGATGAAGTTTTTCAGTCATATTATAGTTCTAGCCTTTTTTGTTCCACATTTAATACTTCTGTACCATCAGAATGCATTGTTGCCTCACTACTTAAATACATTTCCAGAACATTTATGAGTGTACTGGCTGGTGTTGTATTTGGGAACCTTACTGATAGCCTAGATTTATTGTGAAAACTGACCTTTTTTGCCATCTCTTCTTTGCTATCTTAAACCAGTTAGTAATCCAAGGAAAGATTTTCTCATATCCAGTTACAGTTTAGTTCCCAACGATATGACTTTCATAAAGCTTTTCTAAATCCAAATGCATTATATCTGCATGTGTAGCTCTCTCGAAGAGTACTAGAAAATCTGTGATTTATGATTTCTCTCCGGAATGCCGTGTTGCCTCTACCCCTACGCAAAGCACTTATCTGCGTCTGCTGATTGTCTTACTTCCTATTGGTTCTGTCAGTTGCTTAGAATGCAGCCTATTAACTGTGATTTTTGCCTTTACTAGTAAAGGGTCACAGGCTCTGCACTGACCTGATAGAACAGGTCCTTGGCCGGCGCTGGGCTGGGCTGGTTTCAGCTCCTGCCTCAGGGCCAAGGGCCTGTTGCCTCCCCTGCCTGAGCCTGAGCTCTGCCAGTGCCTCCCTGGGAAGGGTCCGGCAAACCCGGGGGGTGCTGCCCAACAGACAAGAGCCCCTGGAGGGGCTGAGCCTGGGCAGGCTGTGGGGACACGCTCACGCTCCGCTGGGAGCAGCCAGAAGGCAGCAGGCTGGGGTAAGGAAACATATGAAATGAATTCAAGTAAAGCCCAGGACAGAGGAGGAAGCCTTCTCCCCCACCCCACCAAACTTCATACTCATCCTGCCAAAGACCTCCGGATGGTGGTGGCATGTCTCTTATACTTCTCTGGTTGTCCTGCCAGGAGCTGAGCCTGTCAACTTCAAGACCCCCAGGGACATTCAAGGTATGAGCACAGTAACATGGAAAAGAGGTAGGTGTCAGGCAGGGGCAAATGGATTGCATAACAGGTTTAACTCTGTTATTAATGAGGCTTTTATCTGTATTAATTAAATAATTTGTATTACTGGAATGTTAAACTGGACTGCCAATAAATTCCTAGTTCCATATATACGGTAAGTTTCTTTTTGCTTATAACAAGATTTTCAATGTAACAAGTACAGAGATCAGACCTGTGACCTTTTTAAAAACTGATATTGCATATCAAATGTTTAATTTCTCTGATACCTAGCCCATTTAAAGAAATAGGTCTGCTTCACAGTAAGCAGCTAAGCAATTTCATATTTGAGTTTGCCTGAAATTTGATAAATGATACAGTGTTAGAACAGATCTTAATCCTTCAGATACTTTTCTTCTAGGCTAGATAATTGAAAATAAAATTGTGGAGTTAGTGTTCAGATGACTTTAATCTTTCACAATAGTCCTATAGGAAGTGGTAGCATTTCAAACCTACATATAAAGATGCAGCATAGGTCAGAAAATGAAAAAAGAAGTTTGCAGAGACTTCAAAGTTGCCATTACACCTTGGTTAGACTTATTCTACACCACACTGCCTTCTGCTGCTCTTGTGAAGCATGTGTTCTCAAACACATTTCATTTAAGCCTTCTTTTAGAATGAAGAGGTCTTAGAGGTGGGGGTGGGGCAGAAGAAAATTAAAAACACATGATGAGGAGAGGTGGCACAGTGGTAGGGCCTAATTAATTTGATCTGTTCATAGCGTAGCACTTTAGGAACAATGTATATAGACAGTTTCAGTGGAACGTATAGAAAGTCCTGAGGTAGGTAGATGGATGGAGGGATGAATGAAAACTGTCCAGAGGCAGTACTTACAGTATTCTTATTGGGTATTTAATGTTTTATAAACTTCATCAAGGAAAAAGACTGAAGTGTGTTTGAGATTAAAAGAGATGAGTAATTCCACTGAAATCAATAGAATCTATCATACGTCTGAAGTTCTATGTGTGTTCCTTCATGGTATAGGGATCAAAAGAGTAATTCATAATCTCTTTTTTTGTCACGCTTTTGAGTGAAATGCTTCTTTCATTGTATTATTTATTTATTTATTTATTTAGTATTCCTACTCCGTTCACTTCACAACAGAACAACAGAGAGAATTGCTAGATACAAGGGCAAACTGTCATTTCCCAAAGTTTTAAGTGTATCTTTTATATAGTGCATAGTTGTATAAGAAATTTTGAACAGCGCTTCAATGTATGGAGCAAAGCTGTTTTAAAGACCAATACAACTCACAACACTTGTGGGTTATGAAAAGTGCTGCCATATGTTCTTTTACATAAGTCTGCCTATCAAGATTGCACAAACATCAGGTTTATTAATTAGTAGCTGTACACGCACAAAGATTGTTATTTCGCTCATAAAGAAGAAAATAAAGTTTAAATTAGTGGAGCATATCAATCAGGCTGTGTTATCACTGTATCAGGATTTTGATAATGCTCATGACATATTTCTATGTATTCACTACTTCTTTAATAAGTAATACAGAGACGGAATGGCAGCTGAGTAGCCTGTTGAGAACAATTAACTCAAAGCAGATGGCACTACAAATACAACTTTTAAAGGCTCTTTTCTTGTTTGGGATTTCGCCTTCCTTGTTGATTTTGCCCCCTGGGTGAATTAAGGTCTTTATCGATAGATTTAAGATGTCCCTGACATTTGATTAAGCAAACTTCATACTGAGATTGTATTAAATTTTAATATCTGTCAGAACTGAACAGCAGTTTCTATCGGATGTTTTCTCACCATGTCTAGTGTTTAGTATCATATAAAGTGACTGATTGCTCAGCAACTACAAACCCTAAGAAAGCAGTACAAGCACAAAGACCTGAACTAATAACAGCTTTGAAACATTAACCCTAAGGGCCAATGGTGTCATCTCCAAACAGGATGGTTAATTTTCAAAGACATCAAGAAATATGGGAAGTAATTTCACTGAGCTGTATATAGAATGCATTAGTATATTTTTTTAAGTACTTGAACGATCTAAGTGCTAATTCTTCAAGAAGCACTGTGCTTTAATGGAGGCTGATAGATTTCTTTGACATATTGCATATGTGTGGACATCTGCCCATCAAGATTTCAATGCAAATTTGAGGCCTTGTGTGTGTGTAAAGATAGCAGCAAAGCATCTCACATTGTAACTGAGGCCTGAGAGACAAATCAATGTCGAAGATGTGTCCATCAGGTAAGTTCTACACTAAAGGGAATGCAATTGTCCCCAAGCTGATGCAGTTTTAATTTAGCCACCCGTTCCAGCGTTAAGCAATGATTTTTGTTGCTCCTTTAGAGAATGCTCAAAGCAGATATCATCAGAGGTATACATATGGACTTTTAAAGTATCCATTCACATACAGAGTATTTTAGAGGTGCAGAATGGTTGACAGGAAGATTTGCATAGTTATTAAGTACAGTCCTAGAGCTGAAAATCTAACCATGGTCTTTTTTTTTTTTGTAAGCAATAAATATTCCTTCTGGTTTATAATAAATATTTCTGCCAAGTAAAAATATAGAAGCTTGAAATACAGTTTATTGTATTAATGTTTTACAAAAAAAGAAAAACTGGAAGAAAGCTGCTGACACTGCTCTGAAAAAACAGCAAATAATAGACAGTGCTCTATCAAAATTTAATAACAAACAATTTTATTATTACTTCCTTGAAAGAGTTATTTTGTTGTGTTTTGGGTTTTTTTTCTGATCATTTCACTGAAGTCTTCTGTGCCCTTCAGAACCTGAATAACTAGAATTTCAGGTTTTTACAGCTACCTCTTTTGAGTTGGCATCAGCCATACTGATCACCACCTAACCTTAATTAAACCGATTTTGAAGCAGTTGCACACAACTCACTAGCAAACTTCTGCTAAATACTAGTTTGAATATTTTGGATGGTAGCTTGTCAAATTCTTAATCAAATGTGTCAGAGTGCAACTTCATATAAGTGCAAAAATTCAAGGAATCACCTCTTTTTTAAACTTACCATCAGACATAATAAAAATATAAACATGGTAATTTAAAGGCACTGAGTATTTTCAGGTGAAAGGCAGGAAATGAAAATCATAAATAAAATAATCTTCTCAGCCATATATATATGGTAGAGCCATACTGCCCTAAGGTCCTTAATAGCTGTTTTACTCTCCAGATGACGTATGTGTCAGTCTTAGCACTATTTTACCATAGAAGTTTTGACTCTGTTGCAGAAAACGGGAGGCTATTGTGCCTCAATGATAATAATATTGCTGTGACATTTTTTAGCTTTATAATCCAGCTTATCAACAAAATTTAGGGTGCAGATATCATTTTTGTCTTTATTATCTAAACTATAGCACCCCCGTAAATATAATACAAATTTGAAAACACATCAATAATTGCAAGAGACAGAAAATTGTATGCAGAACAGGGGAAAATAGGAGCAGATCAAACTAACTTTAGGTTCTGCATATCTCATTTGCTCATTGCTGCAAATATAAAGAAAAAAGCTTAATTTCTGACTTTTGACCCCCATTAATGTTATAGACTTGTTTATATAGTTATTGTCCCTTCTTGGGATAGCACAGATTTATAAATTTTACACTTAGATTTTGTTCATGTCCAGAGAACAACTTTCTTTCTTTCTTCTTTTTTTTTTTTTTTTTTTTTTTTTTTTTTTTTAAATAGGTAAACAAGGCTTTAATTCTGCAGATTTTGATGAATCTCAGATAAAATGTGACACCTTTTCCCATAACCTTTCACTGGGCTTCACCCATGCTGTTAAATGTATGGCATGAATCAGCACTTGGGGATTTGTGACTACAAAGATCTTTGGAGACAAAACAGTTAAGATGAAGTCCTCCAGCTGTTACTCACCTTTAAAGAAGGCAGAGCCGTTATCAATTATCAAACTACATTAGAAATAAAATTTCCTTCTCATGTGCTTTGACCCAGTGGTTATTTCAAATGCTAAGGCCAAATTTGGGGTACAAAATTTCCTTGTTTGATTGTTTCAATCACCTGTGACTTCAGTAATTTTGAACTTTATGTGTAAAATTTGG
The DNA here is from genome assembly GCF_929443795.1 of Astur gentilis. Classification (NCBI taxonomy): domain Eukaryota; kingdom Metazoa; phylum Chordata; class Aves; order Accipitriformes; family Accipitridae; genus Astur; species Astur gentilis. The sequence continues at coordinate 19,895,311 of NC_064890.1, read as the reverse complement.
AAATCTTAATTTGTTCTTATGAAGACACTGATTGATCAAAAGCTGACAAAAAGATATTATAGAAATAACAATAATTATCATATAAATATCACAAGGATTTTATTTTGTTTCAAAAATACTCCAATGGTATAGCAATACCCAAAACACAGTGCCTGGTGATCCTGATCCCAGATAATCCAATCCTTAGTAAATCCCATTGCTTCTCCATCTTCCGAAGTAAGTAAGGATAATCAACTATATTTTTATCATCCATATTTGGAAGCAGTTTCCAATTAAAGTATGTCTTGCTTTGCTCCATAAGCTTTACTCGTACCTACCATGACAAGAAAGTATTATCTGCCAGATTATTTAGAAAGGATTAAGACAGAAGATGTTTAAAAAATAGAAATTCCAAGTCAAAAACAGGAATGGAAAAATGGAAAAGGTCACTTACAGTCTTCAAGATAGAATTTTTTCTCTACAATGTAATTTTCTAGTGATGTATGTTGCCCAGTAGGAAACTTTCCACAGTCTAATGACATACAACATATTACAGGAGCTTGGGGAACTTTCCCTGCCCCTGAGGTTCAATATGTTTCTGTCTGTTTTGTTAGTGTCTACTGCATTCAGTGATGCCCCCTGGACTATCCTAAATAACAAGTCATCATTAACTGAAGAGTCCATTAAGGCAGACCAGGAGGATAATAAAGTTATGAGGTAAGCAAATATGAGCACATTAGAAAAGATAAGTTTTATTACACTGAAATAATCTCTTTTAAACAAAGCTATTGAATTTTACCCTTTGGATATCTAAAGTCTAATTCTGATCTACAGCGAAAGATGGTATTTTGTTTTGATGGTTGATTACTTTCCACAGAAAGTACTTATTACCACCAAATAGACCAATTTTGTTATTCTTAGAGAAAAGGGGTTTTTATTTTTAAAAATTTGTGATGATTTTTAAATGTGTATAGTGAAAAACTACAATTGCTTGCATAGGTCTTCTGGAGATCGGTGGCCATAAATATGCCAATAAACTTTTATAGCTCTTTTAAAATGAACACTTAAAAAAAATCTTTAGAAATGCATTAGAAACCAGCTGTAAAGAAGAATGGGTTGCTTTTCTATCAGGGTTTTTAAGGCTTTAAAGTTTATTGTTATTGATTAAACACATTCAAAAAGTTAAACCCATTTTGTTCTCAGTGAAAAAATAAGATAAACAGAAATTGTTATTAACATTTACTTGGTCCAAAATTCTCATTCATTTATATGTATGTAAACGAGAGTTTCAGATAAACATATACATGTCATATCATAATTTACATAGAAGACAGGAGTAATGTGGCTTTACAAAACATCTGGAGGTAAGACGTCTTTGTATGTGGGACATCCACATGAGCAGTTTTCTGCTACCTGACCTTGGAGGAGTAGCTTCCTATCTCTAGGGCTCTCTTCTTGCATCCTTCTTTTGATGATTCTGTCTAAACTATAAAATCTGCAATAAATACTGTCTCTAATTTAACAGTTCAGCCTTGCCTTTTGACTCCTGTTTAAAGCAAAAACACCTCCTATTGCGTTCAATGAAGGGTGCAACACTTGGCAGAATATATTGGGTGTGCGCGTCTACCAGATCAGCCTATTGATCCTAAAGGGTAATAGCTCTGAAAAAGAGTTGTGGGTAATACTAATTAACCACTTAAACATAGTTATCACTGCAAAGCTATAGCTAAGAATGCTAAGAAGTGGTCTTTGGATATATAAATACCTTGGGAATACCAAGTAGTGATAGAGCATGTAGCTTATAGATATTTCTTAAGGGAGAAAAAGGTCAGATGATGATTTTTACTTCTTTTTAGCACTTCAATTTTACATATATTTGTTATAACAGAATGGAATAAAACTTACTTTTTTAATCATGCTTAGGGAAATAAAAGGTTTATAATTTCAACACTGTTCTTGAATTTTCCTTAGTAGGATAGCAAATGAGATATCAATCATACCACCACTGTATGAAAAGAAAATATCCAAATTTAATTCTTCTAGGCAGACCTATTATCTTCCACTTTTTATAATGAAACAATTCAGTGACATTACAAAAATATATCTGATTACATGATAACAAAAATAATCCCCAGACCAAACTATTTTGCATTCCTGAAGATTTTTGAAACAGATCTATGAAGACTAAGATTCAATATTTGCATTTTTTGTGCGGTTTTGTATGTATATATTTTTCCACATATATATATAGTGTATGTATTTTTTATTCAATCAATATATTTTACTAATTTCACACATTTACTATTACATTTATATTTTATTTTATATTATATTTTATATTTTATAAAAATGTTAATATTTTATTTAAAATTATATAAAATCCATATATTTCTCTAAATACCAACAGAAATCCAAATCAACACAAAAATCTCAAATATTTCACAGTAAATTTTCACCAGTCTTCAGTTTCAGCACATTTTTCAATATGTTCATTTCCTTTAGAGCTCCTGTTGCTATTTAAAAACAGTGTTCATGGATTCATTTATTTTTGAGGAAGCTATTCATTCAGCTTTCATGATACTTAAGACTTTACATTGCAATTCATCTTTGGAAGTATTAAAGTACATTATCAATTTTAAAAAATGGACTCTTTGTTATTCCCTAAAAATGCACTTTGCCAGTTCTTCAGTTTTTACGCAGCTTGATTACATGGCAAAGTTAATACAGTATTTACTTATTCTACCACCAATCCTTGTCTAGATGATATCAAATCTTTACAATCCTGCTTAGATGATACAGGATATAATTTTTTCAACATAAGTATTATTCTTTTAAATTTTACATTGATTCTGCAGTCTATAGACAAAAAAAAAAAAGATAATTTTTGTGCTTGTTTTAGCATATATAAATACATATATATAAATACATATATTTATAATATATATCTTTATATATGTATATATACACAATATTTTGTAGCACTGGTCACTTTTTAAAATCCTTCATATAGATCTGTTAGGCAATTGCATTCTGGTCAGATCTCTGCTAATCCCAGCTAAGCAAATGACATATTTGAATTAACTCAGAGCAGTTCCTAAAAAAAGGCTGGATATTTAACTAAAATGCTATGTCTCACTGAACCGTCACTTCTGAAAGTATTTCTGGATTCAGACTAATCTAGCTGACCACTTTACAAAATGCAGGATGCTTCTCTCTCAAATTGAAGGATACTATCATGTCTTTATCAGTTATTTTGCCCCTTGGTTATGGGGAAATTTCCTATAGTAGTACTCAAACTCGATTTGTGAATTGCCTTCAAATGCCAATTAAATGACCCTCATAAAACAAGAGTTACTTATCATAATAACAAACTTCACATGCTTGCCTTCAATGACTTCTGTAACGTGTATTTCTCATTCTATTTAGCTTGTCTTAAGAAAATTAAGGAAAATTACCAACTTAATTTTATAAATATTAAATTACAAATGCCTTAGGTGAAGTCCATAGTAACAGCCAAATATCTGAGGGAAAGAAAGGAGAAGATGAAATATAGATACAAGATTACATTTAAAGAATAAGAGCATTAACCCTTTTGAAATAGCTGATTTTTAAGAATAGCAAGTTTACCTTTAGTACTCAAATTCACTATATGGACTCTTTGTAAAAAAGAGGTGAAAGAGGTAAATTGCAATGATTGTAACACCTTAGTTCTGAAGCCTGTGAAGTTTTGTTAGGTGCTTATTGAAGCAATAGTCCAAGGTAGTTGCTACTGTTTCAGTGTTAAAAAAAAAACAACAACAACAAAAAAAAACCAAAAAAATCCCAAATCATAAATGGATTCAGGTGCTAAACCAGAATGCTTGTAAGACTTGATGTTGTATAGTAGTTAGATTTTAGGCAAATACAGAAGTCACCATACAGTTTTTACAAGCAGATGGAGAAATAATAATAACTTAGTGTACAAGATGTGAAGAGACAGCTTGCTGGAATATATCCACTGCTGAATTGCCATCAAACGCTCCTGAAGTGCAGAAATAGGGTTTGTCAAGGAATTATCAGCCTAAAGTATCAATAAATCTGTATGTTGTCTGCATAACTATGATATTTAAAGCCATTTTAGGTATTAATGTCAATCAGTGCAACCATAGATAGAAAGAAAGAATCTTAGAAGTAAAATTTTAAGGTGGGTGTTAGGAGGAATTCACACAAATCCTGTTAGTCATAATAAGCAGGATTTGTGTGCTTATCTCCTGTGCTTTATATACCAGGCTAATTTGTTTTGTAGTACACAGAGATTTGCAGAGTGGAGACGTACCAACAGTTTCAGACCTACTGCATAGGCACAGATGATATTTACAGAAACTAGTTACAATCTGGGCCTAGAACTTCTATGCAATACAGTTAATCTATATAGGCGGGGTTTATCCTACACATCTGAAGTATTTATAGTGGGTTTGCATACATATGTAGGGAGTTAACACATCTGTACAGTCATTTTATTTAGACCATGCACATTGGTCACTCATTCTGAAATTTAATATATCTACTGGAGAAGAAAAACAAATATTCAACCTGATGAAACAGAATTACCTTCCTGGTAATGTGTCTGGAATGTGCTGGAATGTCACCAGCACCTTCGTGAGAAATTTGTGATCCTGTTGATTATTCAATTACTGCAGATAAAATAAAACATTTTTGGTAATGAGGACACGATTTCTTGGGAAACTTCAAGCAACCTCCAATTATATTCAGGGAATAAATTCATAAAAGTCCTGTACAGATTACTTCATATTTTCTACAAGAGTAACTCACTGGTTAGGATTTCTAACATTTGCACCTAAAACCAGGCTACATTTAAAGGAAAAAAAAAATAGAGGAGGTTTTTGGGTAATATTTCTGACTGATGCTTTCAATAACATACTACTCTAGTTAATGGATCTCATCTCTAACATATTGTTACATCACTTTTTCTTTTTTTTTTTCCAATGAGAAGAAATGGATATTCCAAAACCTATAATATAAGTAACTTACACTTGAGGACTGGACTGACACATATGATGATATATCATATGTGCCTTATGTTCTTTCTCTTCTACATCAAATCAGATTTTCAGGTTTCAGAAGAATGTCCTTTAGTTTCTTGCAATTTTTGACAGTCAAGGTTAATTGTAACCTATTAAAATGATGTTATTTTAGTACTTAATAGAAGCAGGGGTTTTGGGGTTTTGCAGGGTTTAGGGTTTTTTTCAGTAAAACACTATTGTCTTAAGGAATACATTCTTTATTTCAAATGAGGAAAACCATTAGAACTAGTAGAACTATTCAGACTAGTGGAAAAGAAGAATTTTTGTTCCCTACACAAGAAGCTTCCAATATTCATCATGTTCATCAAATGTAAAATACATATCTCAGCTAACTGCAACTTCACTCAGAAATATGTCTAAATTTATGATGACATTGTGTGGTGGTTTGACCTTGCCCAGCTGCTAGGTGTCCACCAAGCCACTCTATCACTCCACCTCCTCAACAGGGCAGGGGAGAGAAAATATAATGAAAGGCTCATGGGTTGAGATAAGGACAGGGAGATCACTCAGCAATCACCATCACGGGCAAAACAGACTCCACTTGATGAAATTAATTTAATTTATTGCCAATTAAACAGAGTAGGGTAATGAGAAATAAGAACAAATCTAAAAAACACCTTCTGCCCACCCCTCCCTTCTTCCAGGACTCAATTTTACTCCCAACTTTTCTATCTCCTCCCCCTGAGCGGCGCAGTGGGATGGGGAATGAGGGTTGCAGTCAGTTCATAACACTTCAGCTCTGCCGCTCCTTCCTCCTCACACTCCTCCCCTCCTCCAGCGTGGGGTCCCTTCCACGGGATACAGCCCTTCATGATGTTTTCCTAGGTGAGCCCTTCCCATGGGCTTCAGTTCTTCACGAACTGCTGCAGCATGGGTCCTTTCCACAGTGTGCAGTCCTTCAGGAACAGACTCCTCCAGCGTGGGTCTCCTACAAGGCCACAGGTCCTGCCAGAGATTCTGCTCCAGCATGGGCGCTCCCTGGGCTGCAGGTGGAGATCTGCTCCACCATAGACCTCCATGGGCTGCAGGGGGAAAACCTGTGTCACCATGGTCTTCTCCATGGGCTGCAGGGGAATCTCTGCTCCAGCGCCTGGAGCATCTCCTCCCCTCCTTCACTGACCTTGGTGTCTGCAGCGCTGTTTCTCTGACATTTTTCTAACTCCTCTCTCTAACAGTTGCTATTGTGCAGCGTTTTTTACCCTTTCTTAAATAAGTGCACTATTTTCTTAAATAAGAGGCACTACCAATATCACCAATGAGCTCAGCTCTGGCCAACAGCAGGTCCACCTTGGAGCTGGCTGGAACTGGCTCTGTCTAACATGACGGTAGCTTCTGGTGTCTTCTCATAGTAGCCACCCCTGCACTGGCCCCCTCACTGCCCTCCCCCCCCCAAAAAACCTTGCCAGGTAAACCCAATACACACTGTTAATGTACTTCTTCATTCCAGAAAGTTGAACACATAAATAGGGAAATAGGATAAAAGAGGTAAGTTAGAAAATTATTGTTCCACATTTAATGATAGGCATGAGTGGGAGAGAGAGATCCTCTCTTAGCAGTTAATAGTGTCAAAAAGAGAACAGGAGCTGCTGATCTTCCCATAACAGCAAATAACAGCATTTTCTACTTTTTTTCTCTTATCAGGCTACTACATGGAATATTGTCCCTTCACCAGAGTGAAATGGTTTTATGGATTAAGTTGAGAAGTGGACAGAACTTCAATAACAAATCATTTCCAAACAGTAATTTCTCTTTTTCATTATCAGTGGCATACATTTGATTGACAGCATCCATCTCAATACATGTTCTCTGAGTTTTTGCACTGTTCTCAGTACAATTCATTCACACAACCTCTAAAGAATGAGACAATGTGAGGACAGGAGTCTTATTTGGTTTGTTATTTTATTGAGCAGTTTTTCTGCCATAACGTAAGCTTTGCATCAGGATCATTCACAGTCTTGCCTGTCAAACATCTCCAGGTGTAAATAATATACCTCTTCCTTCCTTCAGCATTAGCTGTTAATTCACTTCACTGCTATGTTCTAAGCCTAACAAATATGTTCTTTCTTTTTTTTATGTTTAGAGAGTGCTTGCTAGTACTAATTTAGAGCTTTTTAAATTTAGCTATTATTAGGATTATTTAGTATTGTTAGTTAAGTTGACTGATAATTGACCTGCGCTGATCTCATGTTGTTTTCAATGTCATGCACAAATATACACGTTTGTTCAGGGTGGGGTGTAAACAAATCATAAAACAGAATTAAACCTCTACTCAGAGACACATCTGTGAGAAACCACTTACGGTCTCTAAAGCTGCATTGCTTGTTCCCGGCAGATTTCAAGCCTGGCAATAATAATCTATGTTTCTTGCTCTTTTATTTTTCTATGTTTAAGAATAATGTCTTTTTACATGTGTCACAACCTAAAGGGTTACTCAGCCTGCTAGTGATAGAGATCACCAATGTGGGTTCATAGGATTCCATAAGGCACAAGGACACAGAAGCTTTATCCTCTAAATTTCCCTACTTAACTAGAGATTATCACAAATACAAAAAAAAAAAAAAAAAAAAAAAAAAAAATCACCACTGCCAAGTATACCTATGATTAATAAAGCAAGCATATATATATTCAGCTATTATAAATTATTCTCAGCAATCAATAGTATGGCAGCAATCATTAACAGTCAATAACAGCAGCAATAAATAGCATTGCAGCAATAATACCAGAACTAAATAAAACCAGTAACAAGTATATATAATATTACAGGTTACTACAAACTTTTCATTAGTAAAGCAACTTATCAATAATATAACAGCAGATATACTTATGACAGATTATTTATTTGAATATATACAATACCAAGTGCATCAAACAAATTTCAGAAGGGGGCCAAACCATTCCAGAGGGGACCCAGCCGTCCCAGAAGTGGGAGGACTAACTGAACCAACCCCAGAGGTAGTCCCAGAGAAGAAACAATCCACATCACAGAGTCTGCAGTCAGCCAGGTGTCTCCAGCAAGGGCTCAAGATCTCATAGAAACTTCACACAGATCTTTTTAGGAAAGGGAAAAGTATGTGCAGCAGAGGAAGTTCTCACAGAGAGAAGCTACACTTTGGATAAAAATTAAGTCATTTTTACATTGTAAAGACATAAGAGGGCATAGGACACTATCAATTCAAGCAGCCAATAGATGTTCTTAATTTCTACTTTTTCACCTGGAACCCAATAGATGATGATGTTTTCTGTTCTACCAGACCAATTTTTTATTTTTCCAGACTGTTTTCCTGTTCTTGCAATTAATATAGAAGTGGCAGTTACTGATTCTTACTTTCTCATGATGTTTTCCACATTTTCCAGACTATTTTTCACCTTTTCAGACTATATGTCGTTGTTACAGTTCTCTGGTTTTCGGCTTATTGATGATATCTCAGGATGTCTCTGCTTTCTGTGTACCTAATTGTACTTCAAAGATGCCAGCTGCACTTCTAAAGGATGCTTCTGGTTCACAGGCCTAGTTCCCAGGCTAACAGTTCCCAGGCTGGCATACATTTTCTCTGTCGGTACATCAGCAAACATATTCTCAGTATTTTTCCCTTATAACCAGGTCTCCTTTATGGCTGCTCACATCAACATGAAATAAAGTTTAAAAAAAAGGCAAAAAAGGAAAAGAAACACGCGATGATTTATGTACCCTTTCGTGTGCTGAACCAAGAACTTCACAGAAAGTGTTCTGTTCTTATGTTATCTGTTACCTATGAAAGAAAATGGTGCTAATAGAACCTTCACTCTGCTCTCGTCTTGAAGGCATGATGTACTCTTTTCCCAGATGGTCAGAGACCATTCCTCATTTCAGGTAATATTTCAGCCTAGGCAACATTTTTTCCAGAACGGCCAACAGAGTTTTCCTGTTTACAATCAGTTTATGTACTAATTTTGAATAATTAGATGACGGTAAATGTTGCCTTACATTACTGATCTCTGAAAGGCATCACGAAGAAATGGAAAATATCCCCAAAGCTAGTCCAATATGGACTATGACCAATATGTTCAACCTAGTGAAAGAATTGAGAACTGCCTTAACACAATGATCTATTTCAATAATGTACAGGTTGTTTTTCATTTAGAGTCTCAAAAGGGAGAAAGGAGATGTGACTGTCATAAGTAGACAGCCTGAAAATATAATGATGCTTTTCAGTCATTATACTACATAAAAGATGGGTATTTATTAACAATTTTTCACAGATGTCTTTGGTGTTCACACAGAGTCTGTAATACTCTTTAAGAAAATAAGAAATCTGGAATCCATTCAAGCTCATTCTAAGAATAAATGTTGGCAAGCGCCCCTCAGAAATTTGTTTGTGGAGTGCCTCAGAAACACTTCTTTTATTAGATATTGGTGGATCTCAACCCAGAATGAAAGAGAATTCTTCTGATAAGACAATTTTAGAATGTAATGTTGAAGAATTGTATTTTTTTTCTTGTCATTAGACATGAAAAGTTACACCAGAAGAATGTATCAGCTTAATGAACATTAGAAGAGATTTTGGGAAAAAAAGTCATAATATACTTTCCCTGTTTATTCATTGACAACTATTACTAGCCACTGTCAGACAAAAGAGAATATGTTAGAGAGATCTTTTTTAAGATACAGTATGATCATTTCAGTTCAACAGAAAGTTGCTTTAAATCCAGTAGTATTTGACTTTTCAATTAATGACATATATTATTACTTTAAATTTTAAGATTATCTTAAGTAGGGTAGGGCTAAAAGCACATCACAGCATAAAGTTAGCATTTCAAACTACATTTAATATTCTGAAAAAAAAATTGAAGGAATTCCATAAAGACAAGGTCTTTCACATACATAAGCAGAATTCATTGAAGAAATACATGATAGGAATGACTGGCTAAATAGGTTTACAAAGCTGCAGAATATGGTGCATGACAATTTGAAGAGGGGTTGACCATGCTCAAAGCAGTTTATCTTTGCAATTGGAAAAAACATAAATATCATAGTGAGCTGTAGAAATAAAGACACGTGGAGTAGTTATTAATCTATGAGTAGTAATACTCCCTCACCTGAAATACTTTGCCTACTTTGAGCATATCTCTTCAAGAAAGAAGTGCACTGGATAATATCAAGACAAGAGCAATGAAAATTACTAAGGACCAATCTGGAAAACATAGTGATCATGAAATACTGGAAGATGTGGGTTTGTTGAGTTTAAAGATGACTGATACAATTGTCTTCAAATACATAAATAATAAGCATAAAAGGAAGGAATCAGAAGTTCTTCAAGGAAGACAGAAAATGGGGATGATATATAATAAATACATTTGTTCATGTAAAACATAGACCACTTTGAAAGTATAAGCAACAATAGAACTATGTATATGGGAGTATATGCCATCATTAAACATTTTGTTCTTGAGCTCTTTACCTTCTGAGGTTTCTGTACTCTGGGCACAGTATTTCACAGATATGTCCTTGCCTTCCCAAGTGATAAAAGTGACAAAATGGCTAGGTCAACGTTCCAACCTTTCTTGAACAGTTTGGGGACAATCAGAAGCAACATGGTGTGAAAAGATGAACCATTATGTTTTCTGTTTCTTAATCCACTCAGTCTCATTAGAGAATTCTTAAAACATTCAGACTAAAACACCTCAGGTTCATAATATCAATCAAAATAATAAACGTGTTTTCAGAATTCAGCATAGAAGAAACTAATTCTCTTTCAGAGACTGCTGTAAAGAGTTAAGTCTTACACAGTACTAACCTCACTGGATTCAGACTGGTTTTGGTTATTAAGAGGTTGCAAGTCTTAGACTAATTATTCTGTAGTAGGTATTCTTAAATTATGTTTTAACATTTAATTCCTGAAGAGGCAGGGAAAAATTTCCTTGCGCATTTCTAGTTCATATTCACTTGAGATCAAATAGTGTAGAGCATTGTTATGTACTTAACATGTCTCTTAACATACCTTTGTGAAGACATGACTAGTGAGAGAAAATTTTGTGGTAAGTTCCTTAGCCCTGCTCAACTGGAAAAGTAAATATATGCCTGTGAGAAAATATACACTTCCAGCCACTTACTCTTCTACCAGTCATAACAAAATGACTACAAATTCAGAACAGGATTTTGAAAGAAAATAGATCCCTAATCTCTTTAACATTTCTGTGGATTTTTACTTTAGCATTGAGTAAAAGTTAAATATATGCTTAAGTAACATGTTAGCTTAAGGACTAAAAGAGGAACCCTGAGGAATTTTAGAGATGCCTCTTAGTTCATGCTATTCCTGACTATTATTTTCACTGTATTTTCATTGTAAACTGCATTTTCAGTACAAGCTACTTCACTATTTTCACTGTAAGCAAAACAAGAACTTTAAGCAGGGCAAGATTCTGTAAAAGCAAAAAGAAAAACATTGAAGTGAAAATGGTTGGCAGCTGCAAATTAAGCTCGATTTATAAAACCAAATATGCAAGACTAGCTGTCCTGGTTTCATCTGGGATAAAGTTAATTGTCTTCCTAGTAGCTGGTACAGTGCTGTGTTTTGAGTTCAGTATGAGAAGAATGTTGATAACACACTGATGTTTTCAGTTGTTGCTAAGTAGGGTTTAGTCTAAAGTCAAGGATTTTTCAGCTTCTCATACCCAACCAGCAAGAAAGCTGGAGGGGCACAAGAAGTTGGGAGGGGACACAGCCAGGGCAGCTGACCCAAACTGGCCAAAGGGGTATTCCATACTGTGTGACGTCATGCCTAGTATATATACTGGGTGGAGTGGGACTCGGTGGGGATTGCTGTTAGGGAACTGACTTGGCATCAGTCGGCAGGTGGTAAGCAACTGCATTGTGCATCATTTGTTTTTTATGTTCCAATCCCTTTATTATTATTACTGTCATTTTACTGTTGTTATTATTATCATTATTACTTTCTTCCTTTCTGTTCTACTAAACTGTTCTTACCCCAACCCATGAGTTTTACTCCACCCCCCCCCACCCCTCCCCGATTCTCTTCTTCGTCCCACTGGTGGGGGGGCAGTGAGTGAGTGAGCAGCTGCCTGGTGCTTAGTTGCTTAAAGCACAAGACTAGCTGAGAGGAAGTGCACATCCATGCAAGGTTTGAAAAGTTTATTACTTAGCTGAAATATTTTAACTACATATTCCAGCCTTCAAGAACATTAAAACACCAGAATAAGTATACTGCCTATAAAAAGGTATATGTTTTTCAATGTACTGACAAAAAGGTGGCTGTGCAAAAGAGTATAATGTACCTTAACTCTATATTCAGCATTTAGGATGTGTTAAGTCAAAAACCCAATACAGCATTATTGACAAGCATTCTATGATCTAAATTTAGTGGCTAACTGATTTTTAAATTAACTAGATGAACTGTATAAAGCAAATGATCTCATACCTCATGATAGATGTGTTTAATTCCTTTTAGATATGAAAATTAGATATGAAAAGGTCATAGAAATGCTTAAACATAGTATAATCACATAATTAATTCAGATAATTCAGATCATTGAGTGATTAAAATTCATGCTAGTGACACCTGATTAAAATAAGTATTTTTTGATCCCTACATAATTGCCTGTTATGGTGAAACAACTAGCTGAGTGAATGAGGGGAGAGCTGCGGGTATGATCTGCCTTGATTTTTTTAGCAAAGCATTTAATCTGGTCTCTCACACAGTTTCCTTGCTAATGAGCTGCTAAAATAGGGACTGGACAAATGAATAGCAAAATTGATGGAAAAGTGACTAAATTTCTCAGCTCAAAGTGTGGTGGTAGTTAGTGGCTCAAAATCAGACAAGTGGAGTTCCTTGGCTCAGTACTGTCTCCAATATGGTTAAATATCTTTATGATCAATCTGGATGTATGATTGACACACTCAACAAGTCTGTAGGTGACATCAAATTGGGAAGCATAGGTAAGGGCTGGGGAGCGGAGTCACCACTCAGAGTGATCTAAGCAGGCTGGAAGACAGACTAGCAAGAATTGCATAAGGTTTAACAAAAATAGATGTGAAGTCCTGCATCTGAGACAGAATAATTATAAAACTCCGTAACTATAGGCTACAGACTGATGGCTGAGAAGCAGCTCTGATAAAAAGGCCCTGGGATTCCTGGGGGACAGTAAGCTCAACATGAGCCAGCAGCATGCCCTGGCAGCAAGGAAGGGCAACAATTTCAGAAAGTGTGTACCAGCAAACTGTGGGATATGATTATTCAACACTACTTGGCACGTGGTACGCTATGCCTGGAGAAGTAAACTGTTCTGATCCTCCTAGTTTAAGAAACACTGATAAATACATAGGGTCTAGCAGAGGACTACCAAGATGATGAGATGGCTTGGGAACTTGACTTATGATGAAAAAAGTTGAAGGAACTGCATCTGTTCAGCCTTGAGAACAAAAGATTCAGGACTGGTGGGGGTGGGGGGAACCAGTCACAATCTTTCATTAAGTAAAAGGTAGTTAACAGAGAAGATGGATGAGTATCTTCACAAGGATACACAGTGACAGGACAAGAAGCAACTGGTACAAGTTGCCTTGGGGGAAATTCTGTATAATTTGTAATAAATGCTTCACTGTGAGAACAATTAATCATTGGCATATGTTGCTTGGAGAAGCAATGGAACCTCTCTCACCAGAAACACTCAAGACTCAGCCTGACAAGGTGCTGGAACAGGGCCCTGGAAAACCTAACCTGAGGCCTTGCATTCAACAGAAGGTTGGACCGGATAAGCTCTGGAAGTCTATTCCAGCCTAGATTTTTCTATGGTTCTATGATTCTACAATTAATTATATCCACAAATACCTGTTTTCAGGTGGTGTTGGTTTAAAGATTCTCAGGGAAGTACTTTTTTGTTTGTTTGTTTGTTTTTTGGTTTTCCCCTTATAAAAGCAAAGGTACTTTATCAAATCCCTTGGAGGATATTGATAGACATATTTAATAGATTTATCTTAGCTTAAAATGCACTAAATACATTCAATACTTGAAATATTATGAGGTAGAATATATAAATTTCCATTAATATATCCCTCAGTGTCTTATGAAAAGGCCAATTTTATTAAAAAAAAAAAGCAAATCTGTTCTATTTGTCACATAAAATTTATGACATTACATTAAGTTCTACCTGATGAATAAGTCATTTCCAATGGTTTCTACCCTTCTCTATACACAAACATGATTATTTTTCTGATACATACAACCACACTGATCTAGAAGTTAACACAAATTCGTTTGGTCCTTAGCGCTAAGTGGAATTTAAAATTGTCTACTATGAATTACAAGGTGCAATAATTTACCCAAAACTTATTATCAAAGTTCTAAGATACAAAACAATAACTTCCGCTTTGCAAGGACTGTGTCTAAGTTATTGCAAATGCAATCTAATAACAATACTGTAAGAAGCAGTGATCTATCTCATATAGCCTGGAAAATAGCTTTTGAATGCAATTTCATAATAGAGTCACAGATTTAATTTTGTAGGAAACTCTGGAGATCATCTAGTTTAAACTCTTACTTAAAGCAGGACCTGTTTGCCTAGGTCAGGTTGCTCAGGTCCAGTCAATATTTAAGTATCTCCAAGGATGGGATTCCACACCTTTGCTTGGCAATCTGTTCCAGTGTTTGACCACCTTCATTGTGATTTCTTTATCTATAGTTGGAATTTCCCTTTTTGCAGCTTGTGCTTTTGCATCTTTTCCTGTCATTGCACATCCAAGAAAAGTCTGTTTGAAGACAGCAAAAATGTTTTTTTTTTTTACCTCCATCAAAACATCCAGCAGTCAGTACATCTGAATCAATGATTTTAAAAAATGTGTATGTTTAATGCCTGATTAAGATTTCTGTATTGGGTGCCCCTGTCCAGGTGTTCATAGTGAGGGAGATGCAGGGGTGGTCTCTCTGAGAGGAGGCCAGGGGCTGCCCCATGCCAGACACAGTCAGTTCCAGCTGGCTCCAAAGATACCCACCACAGGACACAGATAAGCCTGTCAGCCAAGTTGGTGGCCCCTCTGTGATAATGTATTTATAAAGGGTAAAAAACACTGCACAGCACCTGTGAGAGAATGAGAAAAGTGTCAGACAAACAGACCTGCAGACCCCCAGGTCAGTGCAGAAGGAGGGGGAGGAGATGCTCCAGGCGCCAGAGCAGAGATTCCCCTGCAGCCCATGGTGAAGACCCTGGTGAGGCAGGCTGTCCCCCTGCAGCCCAGGGAGGTCCACAGTGGAGCACATCTCCACCTGCAGCCCGGGGAGGATCCCACATTGCAGCAGGTGGAAAAGCCCTGAAAGAAGCTGCACCCCATGGAGTGCCTGCGCAGGAGCAGCTTCCTGGCAGGATCTGCAGCCTATGGGGGAACCATGCTGGGGCTGTCCATTACTGAAGGAGTGTACCTCATGGAGAGGACACATGCTGGAGCAGTTTGTGAAGGACTGTATCCCATGGGAGGGATTCCATGCTGGAGCAGGTCAACACTGTGAGGAGGAAAAAGCACAGAGATGAAGTGTTATGAACTGACTCCAAAGCCCGTCTTCCATCCACATTGCACCACTCCCAAAGTGGGAAGAAGAATCAGGAATGAAGGAGTGAAGTTGAGCCTCAGAATCTAAAGGTTGGGATAGGTGTATTTTTAATTTTGTCTTTTTTCCTTACCATCCTGCTTTATTTTTAATTGGCAAGAAATGAAAGTAATCTTCCCTAAGTTTAGTCTGTGACAGTAACTGGTAAGTGATCTTTTTCTCAACCCAAGAGTTTTCCATCGTAGTTTCTCCCCCTGTGCTGTTGAAGAGGGGGAATGAGAGAGTGGCTGTGTGGCAGTCTAGCAACAAGCCAATGTTAACTCACCACAATTTCTTAGCTAGATTTCTTCTTTATAAAACCAAATAATAAATTACTGATATGTGGGTTTTGTTTTTTTTTTAATTTTACTGTTCATTGCATGTGCATTACTACAAATTATTCCACCACCACCTTAAGGTCAAAACACATTAAGTAGAATAGTCACATTAACAATACCTGTAAATTAATTTGGGGGCTGTGGGGTTCTTTTTTTCTAGCATACTATGCAATCATACAAGGGTACACTTAGGAAACTTTTTTGTGTTGATAACCACCATTGTTTTGCCACTGAGAAAAAGTTCAATTTATCAACAGCCTTCATAAATAAATAAACTATTTTTAAGCTTGTTGTGGCCTTGGAAAATATCAACACCAGCTTCTTCTGTCTTTTCATAACCTCACAGCTAATAGAAGTCCAGCTGGGGATGCACTTTAATTTGGTATATCAGCTCCAAAATACACCGAGTCACAATTTTGTTGTAAGTCACAGGTTCCTTAAAAAGGTAACCTGCAGGAACTGTTTTAAGTGTACTTAATATTTATGAAAAGGGTAGTGGGCCAAAACGGTCAGTTTTGCTTGTTTTCCATTTTAGCATCAGATTAACTTAAGGTTGAAAAATTAGTTTGTTTGTTTGGTTTTTTTTTTTCAAATTGGAGATTTGAGTTATTGATTATAAAGTAGGGAACAAACTGGGGAAGGTATAAAATGGTAAACAAACTGGAAATTGACAATCTATCTAGCAATTGCCTTATGTTTGTGAAGTTACCTTGGAAAGATGCTTTTCGATTCACACTCTTTCATTTCTTCAACATTGACACTGTCTTATTTTTATTTATTTATATCCTTGTTTGCCAGTTTTTTTCTTTCCAGTAGGAATTAAGTTTCAATGATTTACATATCTTATCCCAAATATATCTACTCTGATTCACTTTGTTGTTTCGGCCTCCCCTCTCTGTCTTTTCTTTATCTCTTGTGTTGATCTTTTCCCCAAACCTTTTTAATGTAAATGAAACATTCAGTACTTGGCCTTAGGGCTGATTCATTGTAAATTAAGCATTCTGTTTTATCAGGGGATAAGGGAGGAATGATATACTATTTTCAAGACTGTTACAGTATTTTAAAAATCCTGTATCATAGGAAGTATTTACTTTACATAGATATTCTGCAATTCAGAGTCTCCATAACACATTCACTTTTCCACTGAGATTTTATACTATCTATTAATAACATGCATGAGAAATACTAGTTTCAGAAGACTCCTTCTAAATGCTCTCTCCTGTTTCTGCTTCCTTTTTGGTCCTTTTCCTTTGTACAAGTTTTACCACCCCCCCAAAAAAACCCCAACTAACTAACAAACAAAAAGTCATCAAAATTAAATATTCCCTGATGTCTTTCTGAAGCAGAATTTCCCCCTTTACATTATTTCCCCACTCATATAATTGAGTTATAGGAAGGGCATTGTTATAGTAGCTTAAACGGAATCCATTGTATAGTCTCTTCCTAGCTCAAATGAAATCCATTTTATAGCATTAAAAGTAAGACTTGCTAATAAAGCCTTAGGCCACAAGCAGTGAATTTATGCTGAACTTACACTTAGTAACATGAAGGGAGGCTCCAAGAAGGTGCATCCTGTGAAAAATAAGGTAGCCACATCTGTCAGCAGAAGCTGCATCCTTGAGATAAGAAATGGACCGTCCTGCCTGGAGGCAGAGAAAGGATCCAATGAGGAACTAGAAAACCTCAGACCCAAATATTACTATTGGATTGAACCACTGTGTGAGGGAAGTGTAACTTGGATTGTAAGGATATAATTGCCTCGAGATTTCTTTGTTCAGCGTCCCTCTCTGGAGGCACTCAGCTTGAGCTGTCCTACACTACTGTACCACCAAAATAAATTCATCTGATGTATGTCATGTTGGAGACTCTGCTTTAGGAAACCTAGGGTCGAGCCTCAGGGAAGAGGAAGCACCAGAGGGTGAGCATGTGTGTGGCTCCTTGAATGATGTGTGAATGCTTTGGCAGTGGCCTCTCCCTTAGTAGGTATGATCTTAAAACACTGAAACACAACTCTAAGTAATAGAGGCAAACATAAGTAAGATAGTCCTAAGTATTCGACCAATTTCCCTTTTTAACTCATTTACTTTTCACAGACTTTAGTCCTTGACTTGACTATCACCAACCCCACTCAACCTTAAGAACAATGACTGGCAAGTGCTTTGTTGCAGGTATGCTGCTAGTTCTGAGAAAGAGGTACTTGCATGGTTTTTACTGGAAACATCTCTACCTAATTTAGTTATTTATCTTTATTTGACTCTGATCATGTAATAATGCCTATAAGTAAAACCAACAATACTATTTCATCCTCCCCACAAAACTTTTTGGAAAGGTCTTCCTACCTCTATCTTTTCAGAGAGACAGTATATTATGTTTTGCCACAAAACATAAGATGAGAAAAGCTTTCAAAAGAAAATATTACTTCTCTGAGTTTTTTCTACATCATGTAGTAAATTCTCCTCCCTGAAGTCCCTATCTGTACAATAACAAGACTTGAGTCAGTTGGCTAAACACAAGCATTGGAGAAACTGACATGCCCTAGGATACCCAAGGGCACCTGATCAGGGCTCGCAAAAATGGGGTTTACACAAAACCCACCCTTTTCTGGATGGCAGAAAAGGACAAACCAGATAGGGTATCCTTGGGCAAGCCCATGTAGCAGTAGACATCTACATTCAGGCAAGTCAGTCTGCTCCTTATTGTCACCTCTCACTGAAGTAGAAAGTTAAACGTGGAATTTATCCTATGCATCTTACAGAATTCTTACTCCTTCACAGCAAAAAAAGAATTAAGAACTAAGCAGGTAGTCAGAATAATTTTTATGTCTATGTAAAATTAAAAACAATTAAAAGGTTTTTCTTTTTTTTAAGACAAGCTCAAAAAATACTATAATCACAATGCAATTTCATTCTTCTTCTCCAAGATTTCATTCATCTATTCCCCACCTACATCAAAAGTCAATAGTGTGAAATCAGTGAATAATTTTAGATTTGGTATGAAGAGACAACAAAGAAGTGTGACTTAGAGGTTCAAATACATTTTTAAAGAAAACTTAATGTGTGTCATTCTTTACTTTGACCCTAAGCCTTGAATTTTAAGATCTTGCCTTCTTAAATTCCAGTTACTTTCACAGAACTACATAGGTCTTTATCCATTTTCCAGCAGTTTTCAAGAGGCTTTTTTGGGTTATTTTTGGGGTACAATCTAAAGTTCACTGAAACAAGTGTGCCTTAAATTTTTTTGAGATAGCAAATACTGCAGAAAAAAACCCCCAAAACAGTTCTGTTTAAGTTTGCTTTAGTGTCTTGCACACATTTTTTTCTGTAATTCAAAATCAATACACAAATCAGTAAAAATTTATCCTTTCCATGTATCTATGTTGGTATTTCACCTGAGATATACTTAGTCCAAGATGGAGACTGACTTCATGTACATTCTTCTTTGTTTCTTTGTTCCTTGCAGAGAAAGTTCTCTGTATGCACCTCTATTCCTCCTGTAGCTCTAGAAACTCTTGAAAGTCCCATCTTGATAGATGTAGAATGTGTTATTCTTATGAACATCATAACCAGTTCTTAGGTCTGTTCTCTTTATCTGGCCAACATTTTCTCCATACATTTTAACACTTCAATAGTATCAATAAAAATATTTCTAGTGTATCAGTACTGGGTCTAAACGTATCTGTTTCAAGCCATACAGAATAACTTCACAATAATTCTGATCTCAGAAAGCACTGGAAGCATTTTTTTTTTTACTTTAACTTCAGCCAAACTGCTTATCAGAAATTTGTCTAGATAGAAATATCTTTGCAATCAGGGATTTTGGCTATGTTCCATGTAAAATTGTCTCTTCAGTCCTTTTCTTTAATTCTTACTGTTTTGCTACATAATATGTTATGTCTCCATGGCTTCGAGGGATATTAAAAAATAAGGGGAGGGGGAACAACACAGGAAAAAACCCACAAAAGACCACAAGAAAATTGAAGGAGTACAATATAGGATGACCTACAGTAGAAACCTCTGATTGTTAGTTTGGTATGGATTGAATCTACCCATCGTTGTAAAGATAGCTTCGTAGGGAAATATCTTTTTTTCACTTTGATAGTGTGGTTAGGGGAACAGGACTTACATTTAACCTTTTTTTAAAAGAAACAGTTAGACATTTATCTGGCTGAGAGACTGTGTTAAATTGCACAGGTTCTGACTTACACAAACAACACACCAACCCCTCAAAACCAGAAATTTAAAAACATATGTACAATGTCCTCATCTACTTGCTGGCTAAAAACTGGTGGATCCCAGCAGTGTAGGAGTTATTTATCTAATTATATTCAAAGTATTTCTATATAATCAAAATCCAAGATAGAATCTTTGTGTGAAAACAGCAAAGGAAATTGTTTTGAACTCAGCAGCTTAATGACCCTGGTTTATAATTGCTCTTTCACCTCTCCAAAATATTTCTTTTCGCTAAGCCTTTTTGGTTTTGCCTTTTTTTTTTCCCCTCCCCACTTAAAGACAATACAAATTAAACCAAAAAGTGGAGAAGCTATTTCTTAAAGTTCAAAATTATTTCATGGTAAAATATACTAATGTGCGGTATATTTCCCTCACTTTTTGGATATGCATTGCATGATGAAGGAATTTGATCCTTGTGAACATTAAGACTCTAAAACATTTGCTGGACAAGAAACATTATTTTTTAATATTTTTATTTACATTACCTTTACTAAGCCAGGTTTCACATTTCATGCCTTAGTGGTTTTGAAGTTGTTTATTGCTCTATTTTTCTTATCACTAGGGAACATGTTGAGAATTCCCATCCCTTATCTGTCTTCAAGGACTTGTGTACTGGACTTGTGTAATTTTTTTACAGAGGATAAAATGCCTTTGTTTCACACCACCAGAGAGCACTGTTGGATCGTTAAGATTTGGCGCTTTTTTCCTAGACATTAACTAAAGTAATGAGAACCAGAAAGACAAATAAAACTTTGCTAAATATTCTTTCTTTCTTACCACATGACAAATGTCACCAGCACGTAAGGTGTAATAAATCAATTGGGGTTTTTGCGTTTATAGTTCTGCATTCTTTCAACATTCTTCTCCTTCGAATAAATGAAAAGACCAGTGTTCCCAAGGTTGCAATTAGTGATACAGTTTGTACCATCTACTTTCATAAATTTTATTTTACTCACCAGTCCAGTGGCACAGCTGTGAGCTATATCACAGGACAACTGTGAAGACCACTTCTGGTTCCTCATTCTGGGAAAAAGAAAAAACAGCCCTTAATGCCTCAGTAAATAACATGACAAGAAGTTGAAGACCATGTTGCAAAAATACCTTGCCACTGTGCCAATCAACACACTCTAGCAGAAGCCATCTATTCTTTCAACTTTACAGGTGATTAATGCAACAATTGTGGCAAAGATCAAGGAAATTGCATTCAGCTAGAAAAAAAAAAAAGGCATCTTCAATGAATGAAGAAGAGGGTGGTAGCTTGGTCTTCTCACTCAACTTTCCACCAAAACCAAGAACTACAATGAAAAATCCATATCTTTGGTAGGTTAGAAAGTCATTCTGCATGTAGGTATATGCATGTGTGCCTATATGTGTGCTATATACACATGTATATAGCCTTGCATAAAATGCACGTACATATAACATGCTAATATCTTTAAAAACCTCTTAATTTTGCAAGGAAGCTAAGCACCTCTCTCTATGCAGGTGTTTAAATGAAGCTTTACACTAAATTGACCAAGCATAGGTTTGACGCTTGTTTTGTAATTCAAAAAGTAACCATTAAATGAACCACTAAAACTATTTAACCACTTGGTACCTCACAGTTTTAGAATTTAGGTTTTAAAGACATTTTAAGGTACTGTTTAGGATTTTTAAAAGACAGGAGAATCTAAGATTATTTAAGGTCCTAACTTCTACTTAGATTCCAAACTTCCCATTTAAATTTAGGTGTCTACATGCATTTTTATTTTGAAGCTTGGTGATGAAAAATGTTGGAGAATTTGAAATGAACTTACTTTGATTAACTAATTATGAGATTTCTAGTCTAAGTATATAAAAATAAAATTTATAGAAAAGCTTCTATAAAATTAAATGTGTTCTAAAAAAAAAAAAAAAAACCATGTCCTCTGGAAAGATACATCTCATAATCTTCTTGCACCTAAACTTAATAACATGTTTATTGAACTGAGGAGTATTTTGTGAGAATTCTACTTTCTTATGGCATTAAGAGAAGACAGTTAAACTAAAATGAACAGTAACTAATGTCTTTATTCCACCCTTGATTATATCTTACTTTTCTAGCTTTCATTTTAATATAAGGAAATTATTCTGAAATTATGATGTAATGATGCAGTGTTAACTAGAATTTTCTCATCACACTGAGGCCTGGATATTAAAATGCATAACTATCAGTTTTACTGATTATTTCTAAATACAATGCAAAAACATCCTTCAGTGTTTCTGAAATGCAGGGTTAAACTGTCTTTTCCTTTTGATGCATCTGCAAAGTAAGCATTTTTCCTTCCCATCGTTATAAAAATCTACCCTATAATAATCTTTCTCCTGTTATCCACAACTAAGTTGATACAGACTATACTGAAATTATCTGAGATTTTCCATTGGCTCAGAGATGATGACATAAAATGCTTGTTTCCACAACATTAATTCTTGTCCTTCTCCTCCAGGCTTTTACTCAGATAAAATGTGCATTGAAATTTTTGCTTCGGTAAGGACTTCAAAATATCTATGTATTCAAATGAGAAACAGGACAAATGTGATAATCTCCTTAACCTGTTTTCTTGATTATTGCATTCTTCTGCTATTGCGGTTTTTTCATATCTGTATCATACATTATTTATATGTAAAGTTTATTCTTATGCTTTAAAAATAAATAAAACTCACAAAATTGAAAAATATTGTCTGTAAATAACACTTCGGTATCATGTAATTTTTTTATAACTTTAACAGCTTTATAAAGATATTTTAATGGGAACAATTGAGGACTTGGAACAGGGGCAAAAGGAATAAAAAAGGGGGGGGAGTTCTTTTTTTTCCTTAAATACCTTGATCTTCTGCTTATTTATTAACCACTTTTAGACCCTCTATATGTTGTAACTGTATTGCTTCATGATATTAATTCAGTGTCAGGGTTGATGTTGTGATTTCATGCAATTTATATGTAATTGAGAAACTTAGTTCAAAGTAATCTTGACTGTTAGTGTCTATATGTAATCCAACTTGAGAAACATTTGCTGTAAATCAAAGATCAAAAAATGACTGAATTATCAACTAGAGAAGGAAAGAAGAAACAAGCAGAAAATCTTATTTTGTGACTCAGGGACTAATGTGAATCTTGAAAAACTTGTGTGCAGTCACTGATTACAATATAAATCTCTAGGATGACCTTGAACTAATTATTTAGGGTCAGATTTTTAAAAGGACTTTATATAACAACAACAACAACTTGGAATATTTTTAAACCATGTAGGAGATCATTTTGCAAAATGGACAAATAGAAAGACTATAGCAGAAATAGTTTGGTGTCCAGTAATAAATGAAGGCAAATAAACTTGCACTGACAGCAAGTTAGTTGCAGAAGACTAATAAAAGAATGAAAAAAAAAAAAAAATGTTAACCAGAAGTTTGTTTATGTTTCATGCTTCATTTTAATTCAAATTGGGAGTCAGCATACCTTTTCTAACTGTGAAGGTGACTAAACACTGAAATAATGTACCCAAGGAAGGTGTGGATTCTTCATCGTTTGACATCTTATAAAGGAGACTGAATACCTCTCGAGAAGACATATTTTAATTCAAATGCAGGGTTTTTTATGTCCATACTGCTTTATTTGCTCGGTATTATTGTCATGGTTTAAGCTCAGATAACAACAAAGCACCACGAAGCCCCTCGCTCACTCCTCCCCGTGGCTCCGGTGGGATAAGGAAGAGAAAATATAAAGAAAAGCTCGTGGGTCGAGACAAGGACAGGGAGGGATCACTCAGTTATGGTCACAGGCAAAAGACTGACTCAATTTGGCAGGGGGGGGACACGACAAAAAACAAAAATGAATTTAATTTACAACAAATCAAAACAAGGATAATGAGAAGTAAACCCAAATCTTAAAACACCTTCCCCCCAGCCCTCCCTCCTGCCCGGCTCAAGCCCACTCCTGGTTCTCAGTCCCTCCTCCCCCCGGCAGCACAGGAGGATGGGGAATGTGGGTTGGGGTCAGTTCCTCACAGGTTGTCTCTGCCGCTCCTTCCTCCTCAGGAGGAGGACTCCTCACTCCTCCCCTGCTCCACCGTGGGGTCTGTCCCATGGGTGACAGTCCTTCACCAACTTCTCCAACGTGAGTCCTTCCCGCTGGCCAATCTTCAGTCACAGACCCCAGTGCAGGCTTTCCCATGGAGTCGTGGCCATCCTGGGGGGCATCCCTCCCCCTGCTCCGGCGTGGGCTCCTCTCTCCCCGGGCTGCAGGTGGGCACCTGCTCCCCCGCTGCCCTCCGTGGGCTGGGGGGGGACAGCCTGCCATCTTGTCTCCCCGCGGGCTGCGGGGGCATCAGCCTCCTCCTCCCCTTCCTCACTGCCCTGGTCTCTGCAGAGGGGTTCCTCTCCTCTCCCACCCCGCCCCCCTCTCTGCTGCAGGTTCCCCCTCTTCACTCTGTTCAGGTGTTACCGCCGTCGCTGGCGGGCTCGGCCTGGGCCAGAGCCGGGGCCCACTCCCAGCCGGGGAAGAACCTTCTGGCAGCTTCTCACAGCAGCCCGCCCCACCGCCTCTCCTCTGCTACCAAAACCCTGCCACACAAACCCAAAATAATTATACACATTATCTAATATCAAAGTTTAACCCAGATAATGTCAGGATTCCTATCCTTAAAATCTCTGTGACTGCCATAGGGTAACAGGTGAAGTAGCGGCAATATAAATGTTACAAATTTGTTTATAACTGTTCTTCAAAAGATTCCACTGTCCACCTCTTTCCAGATTAATTGTAAAAGTGTAAACAGAGAGTTTGAGGTTAATAGGAATGTTGGTCAAAGTTTGAAGGACACCATTTATTTTTGTGACGTAAGAAAAAAAAAAAGCTTGCTTCATCACAATTCTTCAGAAACCACACCCAACTGTGTTCAGAAGTTCAAATCAGTAGTCCTATTTTATTTAAACAACATCACCTCCTACACCGCAGCTGCCATGACTCTTAAGTCTAGTAAGCCATTTTCACTAGATGACAGTAGTCTTTACAAGTATGTCCCACTGCTGTGAAGCTAATTCTAAAGACAACTCACATCCTCTGACAAGAATTATTCAATCTGTTAAATTAATGGGCTATGTTTTAAAAGAGTTCAAATCTAAGAACCAAGGACCTTCTGCCATAGGCTATTCTACCATCTCCTTTTTCCCCATGTGCGATTACACCACCTCTTATGTTAGTAACTCATGTTTTAATATCCTCCCCTAGTAACTAATGACTTTTTCTAGTAAGGTTCCAACACTGTACTGTTACAGTTGCCTGTGGGATTCAAAAGTTTTTGTTATAACTTTTCCCATTCTGAAAATCCTTTTTCAGTAATGGCATTGACATGAAAATTTCCTACACATCACTTGTGAAAATCAAGTATTAAAAAGAATCTTTGTAAGTGCAATCATATTTTAATCCAAAACCATTATTAGTAAAGCTCTTTAATCAAAACTTTCACAATGCTGGCAAAAATAGGACTAGATTTATGAACTTATTCAAATGACTTGGCAGCAAAAATAGGTCAGTGGGATGCAAAAATCCCACATTTCTTATACAGTCTTTTGTTTCCAAGTAACTTTGTCTTTTGCTTTGAAACTTTGCATTCCTTGGACACTTGCAAAGTCTTTAAATTAGCTTTTACTCAGTAAGCCACTTATACACTCTTAGGTAAAGACCATCATCTTGCTTGCAAAATCTGCTAGCTTTAAGCAATTATGATAAAGTCGTTGCATTTTCAAAGAGTAAGGGCATGTGTAATTTGCATTTGATGTAAAAGTTAAAACAAACAGCCTTTCTAAGAAAGCAACCACACTGACCCTGTTCTGATAGCAAAGTCATGCTGAAGTCATTTTTGTGAGTGTGTGGAGAAGTCCACAATCCTCTGAAACACTAAACCACACTATCCACTCCCTACTTGTCTATTCTGCTGTCTTGTTTGCCATCTCTATTTCTGCTAATATCTATGCAAGAACAAAGCCTGTCACCTTGGCCATTTTAATAATCTGGTAAGTGAATTAATATGGAAGGATAATGAATCATAAAGTGTAGAAAAGCATGGACCCACTGTGAATAGAACTTTTAGAGCATGCAAAAGTTTAAAAGATAGTTATAAAATAAAAAAAATGTAAACATGCTAACAATTCTTTCTGTTTCTGCAGGAAGAAAGAAAACATTCATTACAATAGCTACTTAATTTCTTTTAATTGTATACAGTGGCTAATCTAGTTACAGAAATGCAGAAAATTTCCCATGACAAAAAAAAAAAAAATAAATCATTTTCTACAAATACTGAGTAAATGAAGTCTAGTAGAGCAATGAAACAGTCTGTCCTGGGTTCAGCTGGGATAGAGTTAATTTTTACAGGAACCTGGGAGGTGGGGGCATAGCCGGGGCAGCTGACCTGAACTAGCCAAGGAGCTATTCCATACCATGTGCCATCCTGCTCAGTATATAGATGGGGAGCGGGCCGGGGGGTGGTCTCTGTTTTTGGTGGGGGAAGTGGCAGAGCGTCGGGTCCCGGGTGGTGAGCAGTTGCACTGTGCATCACTCTTTTTGTATACTTTTTTTTCATTAGTGCCGTTGTTGTTGTTGTAATCTCTTTGTGTTTGTCCCAGTAAACTGCCTTTATCTCAACCCTCGAGGTTCCAGTTTCTTTTTTTTCTTTTTCTCTCCTCCGTCTCCTCCCCATCCCACCGGAGGGGGGCGGAGGAGTGAGCGAGCGGCTGCGCGGTCCTTTGTTACCGGCTGGGCTGAAACCACGACACAATCCCATTCCTTAAACTTCTCTTTTAGCCTGAAAAGCTTTTGCCTTCTCCAGAATTTAAGGACACCACATTCTTGTTCAAAGTTCCCTTTCCTAGTGCAATGCTTGCTTCTGTAAGTTGTTATAAATCTTCTGTAAGATGCTGAGCAGCAGAGAAGAGCCTAAATGAAGCTCTGTAACCTAAAGTCTGCCTTCATGAAAGAAAAAATTCATCTTACAGATTAAAGTATTTTAGAATGCATAGCTAAACAGTTTATAAATTTGGTCGTGCACAAATTCCTTTTGACACCAGCTGAGGTCCACTGCAGAAATGTGGTATTCTACACACCTAGAACTGAGCACATATCTCCCATAACTCTTAATGGACTATATAAGGAATACATCTGTGATTTGTCTTAAACTTTTAATGAATTAGAGACTTATTTCCTACTTTGCATGGACTGTGCCAGCAATTTATGTGCATTGTTGTGCTCTGGTCACAGGATTAGTTCAAGGCCTCCTTTAAATAAAATATTTTGTAAAAAACATCCACAATACTATAATTACTATTTAAGGGACTTGAATAAGAAGTACCATTTCAGATAAGTATCTCAGAAGCAATATTTTTCATGATTACCACTGATTACAACTGTAATTTTTTTTTTTAATCTCCAACTGTTTGACTGACAGTAGCTGAAGACAGTATCATTAAAATTGCTATATGAAGGCCCCTGATTTCCCAGTGAGAGCTTTAACTCAAACCAAACTCTTACAATGATGATGGCGCTACTTTCACCACCACTCTGCTTCTTACCTCTTGTGCTGTTCCCATTAACTCCTCAAACGTCTTCTGAGGAAAGAAGATAGGCTGGTTACCTAAACATGGCTCAGAATACAGCTCTCAGGGGTGGCTATCTACTCAGAAAAGACAATTAATGGCTATCGTATGTAAGGACAACATGAGCCATCCAGGAAACTTTTAGGCTTAACCGTCTTATCCAATGATCCAGAAAACCCTATAACCACTCAAAGAAGGTTGCTGTCTTATACCCAAGTATGAGACACTCACTGCTAATGAGACTTCGGTGGCAAATATTTCATCCTTGTTTTTTAAAAGTTTGTGTTTATAACAGTGTTGTTGTTATTTTAGAAAATATGTGTTTTTAATATTTTTCAGATAGAATATGTTCTGGATTCTAGCCTTGGGTTGAAAAGTCAACAAACTCAGTTTGCACATATCTACCTTTTTTTTACAATGAAAAATATCTCAGTGTATATGCATTTTCCCATCTTTCACTGTTTTAAAAGAGCTGATGTATTCTTTTTTCATTTTATTCTTTTTTTTTTTATCATCACCAGATGATACAAAGTAAAGTTAATAATTACCTTCCCTTATGACTCACCAAGATTCTTTTGTATCACTGTTTTTGCCCAACAAAATATAGTAGTTGTATCAGGCAGTTTTGATAGGTGTAGCAGATACTGCAGGTCATATATATGTATGGATAAATATATGAGAAATAGATCAAAAGTGTGTAGTTATTGTATAATAAGAGCTCCACGTTTAGGATAGAGGAATTTGTTGTTTAATAAAGATAGCTTAGCATGCTGAACTTTATTAGGTACAATGCTTACTAAGACAGAGATGCTATGTACACTTACATTCTTTCATACTTTTATGTATATTGGATGTCCCAAATAACTCATTAGTTGTCACTTTTGCCTGAATGAAGCAAATGAGTGTGTTGCCTATTGGCTTTATACCAAGGACACATGACCCACTATATATGAACTTGCAGCTCTTAGTACCTGAACTATGCAGTTTCTAGACCTGTTATATCCCTACTAGAAAGGTTGCACTCAATCTAAAGCAGAAATCATAATCACTTTGTAGGTATTCTGATACCTAACAAGTTAAAACAGTTATTTGAGGAAGACACTGATGTAAAAATCTGCAGGACAGTTAACAAAGATATAGAACAGTTCTCCCCTTTACTAACTTCTAGGGAGTTTTAAAGCAACATCAATAAAATCATATAATGATTCCATCAAATCCTGTCATTGCATCTGCATTAAACTCTGTAGCATTGTGTAATAATAAAAATACACAGGAGTACCTGAAATTCTCATTACATGTTGAACTCAAACTTCTGAGTAACCATAAAAGAACAATTAGTACCTTGGAAGCTGAGTTGATTTTGAATTTGCTACTCAAGAAAACCAGTCATTGTGATGGGAAACTCTTGGTACAGATAAACATGAGTTTTTCAAAAGAAGTTGAAAACGCTGCTTGCAAAATTTGTAGAAGATTTAGGTCTCTTTCCTGATTGACTACGTATGCATTTGTACATTTAGTATTAAAGCAGTCACTAGAGATTAATAAAGTATTTCTGAGAGCCTGGACTAGCTCCTCTCACCTGAGTGCCCTAGCATTAAGCATCCAAAACATACCGTTTTCACCTCCCCTGCTCCTGTCCTGGTTTAAGCCCAGATGTCAACGAAGCATAATGAAGCCGCTTGCTCCACTCCCCCCCCCCCCCCCCCATCCCACCCCCCCCACCGCCAGCCCCTGGTGGGATGAGGAGGAGAAAATATAAAGAAGCATTCATGGGTTGAGACAAGGACAGGGAGGGATCAGTCACCAACTACGTTCACCGCCAAAAAACAGACTCAACTTGGGGAAGAAACAAAATCAATTTCATTTACTACCAATCAAATCAAACTGAGGATATTAGGAAGTAAACCCAAACCTTACAACACCTTCCCACCACCCCTCCGTCCTCCTCGCCTCAGCCCCACTCCTGGTTTTCCCTCCCTCCTCCCCTCAGCAGCGCAGGGGGACGGGGAATGTGGGTTGGGGTCGGTTCCTCACCCCTTGTCTCTGCCGCTCCTTCCTCCTCTCCTCGGGGGGAGGACTCCTCACCCGGCCCCTGCTCCACCGTGGGGTCCCTTCCTCCCTCCCGCGGGAGACAGTCCTCCACCAGCTTCTCCAAGGGGAGTCCTTGGAGCATCAACCAGGGGCATCAGCCTCCTCCCCTGCTCCTCCTGCCCTCCTTCCTCACTGCCCTGGTGTCTGCAGAGGGGTTCCTCTCCTCTCCCACCCCGACCCCCTCTCTGCTGCAGGTTCCCCCTCTTCACTCTGTTCAGGTGTTACCGCCGTCGCTGGCGGGCTCGGCCTGGGCCAGAGCCGGGGCCCACTCCCAGCCGGGGAAGAACCTTCTGGCAGCTTCTCACAGCAGCCTGCCCTGACGCCTCTCCCCCGCTACCAAACACCCACCACACAAACCCAAAACACCTCCTAGTGTTAGGACTTTTTCATTCTTACACAGTTTTAGATACACAATTTGTCTTTAATACTACAGAGAAAATGGAATAATCTGCAGCCAGCAAACAGTCTTCTTTTGGATTATGGAAGGCATGGACTCAAACCCTGCAGACCACACTGGAGCAAGAACTCAGGTAACCAATGCCAATTTTTAACCTCTTGTGAAAAAATCTGACACAAGTATGTTCTCTTTGTGTGGCTGTAGAAAGCAAAACCAGGGATCTAACCAGATGCATCCGAGTGTGTCACTTAAGCCTCTACATGAAGTTAATGACTGCAGCCTTTGGACCTTATTTCCTAAAGATGCTTTTGTCCATCCATGTGTTAGTGCCAAAAATCCATTTGAGTATACATTCTATCATAAACATTTTGGGTACCAACTGCTGTGAATATCAGTGTTAGAAAACTAGATCTCACCATTCATTGCAACTTACTCACAAGTATTATGAATCCTTCTTCCGAAGCCATGAGTTTTGATAGCACAGCATTGTGCTTCACAATGCCAAAGTCATTATTTGGGTTCAGTACACAGTGTGCAGTTGGATTTTGACCATGTAAAGAGATTTCATCAGTGTTCCCAACAGATGTATTGATAGAACAATAGGCACAACAGTGAAACATCTCTATTGGTGAGGTTTAGGTGTTTGGGCATTTTTTGTTGTTGTTGGGTTTGGTTTTGATTTTGTTTCTGTTTATTTTTAAAAAAATATACATACATATAGTTGCTGTATTATTGTTGCAGCCTTATCCATCACCTCAAAAAAGTAATTATTCAAAAATCCAGTCCATAATGTCTTTATCCTTTTAGTTTGTACTATAGCTTGAAGCTTATGCCTCCTGTAAGTCACATTATTCTGTTGTTAAAAAGGCACTACAATACAGTGGAATATTATTAAAATATCTAGGTGCATTTCTTTAAGTTTGTGGATGATAAATTCAGTTATGTGATGTCGTGGTTTCAGCCCGGCCGGTAACAAAGGACCACGCAGCCGCTCGCTCACTCCTCCGCCCCCCTCCGGTGGGATGGGGAGGAGACGGAGGAGAGAAAAAAAGAAAAAGAAACTGGAACCTCGAGGGTTGAGATAAAGGCAGTTTACTGGGACAAACACAAAGAGATTACAACAACAACAACGGCACTAATGAAAAAGTATACAAAAAGAGTGATGCACAGTGCAACTGCTCACCACCCGGGACCCGACGCTCCGCCACTTCCCCCACCAAAAACAGAGACCACCCCCCGGCCTGCTCCCCATCTATATACGGAGCAGGATGGCACATGGTATGGAATAGCTCCTTGGCTAGTTCAGGTCAGCTGCCCCGGCTATGCCCCCACCTCCCAGGTTCCTGTAAAAATTAACTCTATCCCAGCTGAACCCAGGACATGTGAGTATGGGAAAAAAATGAACATTTTCTCTTTCTTTAATGAGGCATAATTTAATTTAAAGATCTGTAAGATAATTAATTCAAACGTATTCTACAGGTATAGTAAAAGGACAGGAATTATTTTTGGAAATCAAAATATATGGCAGGGATTTAATTTATTGCTATGCTGCAGTAAACAGAATCTCTTCTTTTTATGTCTGTACATCTGAGCCTGTTTCAACAGTACCCAGAACCACACAAATGTATAACATCATTAGGCTGTAGTTTTTAAAAGGCAAAGTTACCACTGGTTTTCAGTGGTAAATGAATATTAGTGTCCTTTTAAAATTTCACCTTTAAATATACTAATCCTATGCTATGCAAGTATTTATGCATATGATGTTTGGGAAGGGTCTATTTTGCCAAAGATAGATTAGCTTTGTTCTTGAACTGCTTGGCTTTTTTTTTTTTTTTTCATTTCAAAACAAAACCAAATGAACAAATATACATGCATACAGTTTTAAGACAAATTATATCATTTTTTTTTCAGAGGTGCTATGGGCTGTTAAAAAATACACTGTATCTCATCAGGAGCTGGCACTCTGTAGGAATGTAAGTCATGCTACCAAAGCTATTTGCTCACTTGCATGACTGGATGTGCATTCATCAACTGGTCAGATGCATTCTTTTTCATTTGATAGGCACATGTCCCTTTCCATGATAGAACACACAAGTTGTCTCTGTTTACATCATCCAATAGATAAACTCTTGTTACATGAGCAAATGTGTATCTACTGCATGACAGAAACCCCTTCTTCATAAGGTGCTGACATGGTAGGTGTACACTCAGTAGCTTCTTTCTCCAAAAATCTGTGGCTTCTTTCCTAAGAATGTAATAATAAGTTCTGGACAGGATTGTTAGCAGTTTTACAGAACAATCTGGTTTAGAACTTGTGAATTAATGGGGAAAAAAAGCTGAATTCTGTTTTCTATTAGCTTCCCAGGAGGCAGAGAACACTGTGAATATGCATCAAGATGAAACTTAGTTTGTGATAATTTTTAAAGTTTGTGGTGTCTGGGGTTTTTTTTTGTTTTTAAATATAATAAATAAGTAAGTAAATAACACATTTTAAACTGTGACAGAAGCTGTGCAAGGCAATCCCAAAGTCTTCTAAAAAAAATGACAATTTTTGAACTAATACAAAATCCTGACAAAATAATAAGATGTTACCAGTAGCACAGTGCTGAATAGGAAAATTTCTGGTCGTTAGAGAATGCCAAACCCACCATCATTCTGAGCTATTTCTATTTGTCTTGAACCTTTATATCATTACAAAACCACAAAGAAATTAGCTATTTCTTCTGCTTGTGATAAGTTGATAGAGAATGTTTTGATATACATGTGCAAAGCATACAGAAGTTATGTATGAATAGTGGTAAAAATAGATCCAACAATTGGAATTATAAACTAGAAGTAGGTTTACATTTCCATTGTATCTATCTCTTTTGGGGATATTTCTATATACACAAGAATGACTTCATGGCTTTAGCCAGAACTGAGAAATACAAAAGAGCCTTTGATATTCTATTCTGGGTCACCTTGTTTTCTGCATTTTTTTCTTGATCTCCACTGGCTTTACTAACTAACATCTGAGTCTTGTTTTAAGCTTGCTGATTGCATTGAGTTTGTATTTGCTATGCAATAAGCTGGCACTAAGAAGGATTTTGATCTTTAATCTGGTTCAAGGGATTCTAAGCAGCTCTGATTGCAGCCATAGGCAATACATGTACTAAATGAGATTGAAGGACAAATTAAAATAAATAATGTTTGAGTAAATCACTTTGTCCTGGTTAAATGCATTTAACAATTTCATTTTCCCTTGCAAAGCAGGTTTTAAAGAAAATAACAAGTGCTTTATTTTTTTGATGTAAGTATAATGAATCTTTTTCCACACAGAAAAACTAATGTCATTAAAGATGTGTCTCTCCTCCATGTATTACAATAGCTTCAAAGCTTTTGGGTAGAAAGCTGAGAAGAAGTCATGAGATCTGCAAAATTTATTGCTGCATTTATTGCCAAAGGCAAAGCATGGGAAATTGGTTAAGGCTTTCTTAACAATCATAGTTCACTTGAGTAATGATGGTTTAGGGCTTCTGACTAACTAGCTCCTGCAGCCAGACAATAGCAACTTTATATAGTTTACATTACTCTAAGAAATAAAGTCTAGTAATGAACTAACTAGAGAAAGAACAACGAAAAGCAGGTTTATTTGATCCCGTTATTTTAGTAATCTTCTACCTGCCCATGTTTACATTCCTTAGAGTAACATTTTTGTGATATGTTGCTATATTTGGAGAAGAGAAAACTAAACAATATACTAAAAAAGTTGACTGACACTGTAATAAGGGGAAAAATTAGAAAAGATAATACATATGGTTTAAAAAAAAATTACTCTAAGAAGCAAATTAGTAGAATAACTAAGATTTTTCAGCACATTATCTACATTAGGCAGGCAAAAATACCTGATAATCTGATAGACAGAACCCTGTTTGGCCACAAGTCCAAACAGAAAAAAAAAATATTGTAGACATGACAGCACTTTGGGATCTATCATTTTATGTTCATCAGTTACTTCTCTGTATGTGAATATGCCTGTATAATCTAATGTCTATAAATATGAAATGTCAAAGGAGTGTATGCACCAGTTCAGAAAGGAAGAATGGTTGCAGAATAATGTCTTAGTGATCTTTTCGGACTTTTACTTTTTTCTTTTTTTTTTTTACTATTTAAATGTGTAGTTCTGGGGGAAAATCCATGTTGTTTTCAGTACAAATTGGTGCCCTTAGACAATTTAGGAATAATGCCCTGGTTGATTCTGCATTGCTAAAATTTCTGTTGATTTCAGCAAGATAAATATTTAATCTGTGTTGGATGAGGAAGTATTCAACTTGTTTACTTCATCTAGCATTATTTTTCTATGCTTCAGTATTCCCCTTCCACTCTGCATAGAATTTCTTGTGTGCTACAGAGCCAT
Organism: Astur gentilis; assembly: GCF_929443795.1. Taxonomy (NCBI): domain Eukaryota; kingdom Metazoa; phylum Chordata; class Aves; order Accipitriformes; family Accipitridae; genus Astur; species Astur gentilis. The sequence goes on along the minus strand of NC_064890.1, from coordinate 19,860,627 downwards.
GAATGACTCACTTTTTATGTAAGTTCCCTCACACTTAATACTGGAGCACCTTAACAGAATTTGACTCTATACTACCAGTGCTTAGAGAACTCCAGTAGGCGGGATGTTAATTATCTGCTAATATTTCAAAGTCTTTTTCTAAACACAGGCTTATACTGCTGTTTATGTACCTTCTCCCTCTCCACCTCATCCTCTAGCTCTAAAAGGGAAATATGAAAAAGCTTTTATTTGTAAATGAAAAGAATTCTTTGGGCTCATTGAAGTTGAACTTTTCTTCAATTGTGCCCTGTGTGGGACACAGTGCATTCCCACACTGCTGTTTTGGAAAGGAATAGGATCAAAACTAGATAAATTCTTCCATTATGGAATCCAGTACAGAATTTTCTACATACTTGTATCATAAAATCAACTGATAACTATAATACTATCATGATGACCTTATGCTTATTTTGTCTCTTAAAATACCCAAAGCACAAATAAGATTATAAAGGTAGCATTTCTCCAGCTGCTCCTAGCAGCTTTTCTGTCCCTTCTCTGTGCATTGATACTTCACTCTGTATTGTTGGTCCAGGTCGTTCTGTATTCTAGTCTATGGTAGTACTCTGTGATTCTGAAGGACCCCTATGCATTGGTTTTGAGAAAAAAATCTAACTTTAAAAGCTATTTTTTGCTGTATAAATCAAGTAAAAATGCAGTTTGACTCATTTTGGAGAAAAGTTCTGATGCTGTGTTTAAAAGCTGCTGGGGAAAGAGTTCATTTTCTCTGAAAGAATTCCCAGCAGCATGAGAAATAGTTAACACTGGTTTATAGCTTACTTCCCTCAAGATGATTAAAAACTGTGCTTTCCAGTAGCATATTTGAATCACCGAACTATACTGTACTCCAGTGCAGTAAGTGTTAAACAGGTCTTAAGAGAGCTGTAAAGGTGGAGTGCACCTACGGAGAAAACAACAGGGATTTGGGACAGAGATGCCCAGAGGATATGGCCTTTTAGCACAGCTTTTGATCAGAGGAGGAGACTACATAGAAAAGAGATGTAAAATAATTCTGTTTCCTCTGAGGAATGGGCAATGTTGGCACAATGCCTCTAGCTCACTTAAAGGAAAACAGCACTTCTTCTTCAAGGAAAGAGTAAGTATTTTGCAATGTTCCATGTGAATGCAAATAAAAATAAAAAAAAAAGAAAGACAGAAACAACTTGACATTCCCTTCCCCAACAAAACAAAACAAAACAAAACAAAACAAAACAAAAAAAAAAAAAAAAAAAACAAAAAGAAAAGAAAAAAAAAAGCGGGGACGGGGGGACGGGGGGACGGGGACGGGGACGGGAGGCAGAGAAAGAGATAACACATGGGTGACCAGTGCTTAATTCCTTGCAGTAGTGTATCAGCCAGATGAATAATACAGAGTTGGTTCACCCACGTCACCAAGCTAGCAGGACATACCAAAGCACAGAACTCCTTGAAATGGCTGTTAAGAATGCAGATTCCTAGAGTTCATGCCCAAAGCTTGATACCATATTGGCATGCCAACAAAGTATTGAAACTATCAAGTACTATGGGGATAATCCCCGATTAATATTAACAATCCCATTCATCGGATTCTGAGAAAGAAAATAAGTGACCTTCACTGGATGCTTATAGAACACATGGAATATTGTAAAATTAAATTATTGATGGAAGAGTTTTGCATTTGGTGCAGTTCTGCCTGTTTTTAATCAAATACTGTGCCATTTTATGTGAACAACAGTATTCAATGACTATCTTTTGGAATTATTCAATTGGATTTAGCAAAAAAGTGCAATAGGTCCCCTGGAACCTCTTACTTAATCCAGAAAATATTTAGTGGCCTATTCAGGATTTTGCTTGACATTTGGAGACCGTATTAGAAGATCACTTGCTGGTAAATGCAACTAGTACTTTATCTTGTTTGATAGCATCTACATTATTTGATAGCCTATGACATCTTTGCATTATAAAGCAGCCTGCAAGCCACTCTGCATTTAATTAAAACCAAACAAACAAATGCTTGTGTCTGGTCTTTTCATAATGCACCAAAACTGCACAGGGTTCAAATTTATATAACAATATCTATTTACCTTTAACATAAATAGAACATTTCTCCTATACAAGGATAGACTATACAGTCTATCAGACTATAGTTCTGGGCCCCACAATTTAAGAAGGATGTGAAAGACCTTGAATGCATCCAGAGGAGGGCAACAAAGCTGGTGAAACGGCTCGAAGGCATGTCCTATGAGGGGTGGCTGAGGACTTTGGGCTTGTCTAGTTTGGAGGAAAGGAGTCTGTGGGGCAACCTCATTGCTCTCTACAGCTTCTTGAGGAGGAGAAGTGGAGAGGGAGGTGCTAAGCGCTTCTCCCCAGGATCCTGGGATCCAGTGACAGGACATGTGGGAATGGCTCAAAGCTGCATCAGGGGAGATTTAGACTGGACATTAGGAAGTATTTCTTTACTGACAGGGTGGTCAAACACTGGATCAGGCTTCCTAGAGAGGTGGTTGATGCCCCAAGCCTGTCAGTGTTTAAGAGGCATTTGGACAATGTCCTTAGTAGCATGCTTTAACTCTTGGTCAGTCCTGAATTGGTCAGGCAGTTGGACTGGATAATCGATGTAGGTCCCTTCCAACTCAAATATTCAATTCCATTCTGTTCTAGACTTTTAACCAAGTATTTCATGAACATTTTGTCAGCAATCTCTGTCAGAAGATAGGGGAAAGAACTAATCATTACAGGAACTTTTTTTTATACTAAAGGTTGTTGTATCCTTCTGTCAAAAAACATCAGTGGTCCTGATGGATTCTTTTTGCCCCATTTAAATATTACATAACATGATTTCCTCCTTTTTCTCTGATCTTCTTACTAGGTTGATTTGCCTAGAAATGACATGCAACAGGGATCTATTGATTATGTGTATCTAAAACTGGAGTTACAGAATCTTCTTTCAAGGCAAATTCATACTCTTCCTTCAGATTTAACTCTTGATGGATTTTTACCTTGATGTTGACTTTTCTAAGAATACCAAAGTGTTCTTAGTTACAGTGGCTTATACCAAAAAGAGACTGTATTTTTATCAAGATGTACTTTTTACTAAAGATCTATGCTGCATATGAATATTTTCTTGAAATCAAATGGTAATCTTGGCATGGAATAGTTGTCAAGTAAAACTCCATGAAGAATTTTCCTAGAAGTCAAATTACAGAAGTCAATAGGTTAAAAGTGGTGTAAATTCTACAAAAGTGTAAAGAGACTTGAAACGGTGTTCAAGCCAAATGATCACAGGTGATAGCACAGACATTTTTATGTTTTCTAAGTCTTTCCTGATTTTATATATAAAATTTATTATCAGAGAAGCTCAGAGATAACTGAAGGATTAACATTAAGATAGGCTGAGTAGTTCTGATAATTATAAAATGGAAAAGTTATGACTGGTGATCTTTTGTATTAGCAACTTCATAGTATAATATAATCTTTATGTACCAATACCAGAGTTAAAATATTTTCTTGGCCACAAAATGCAGCATGGATAGCAGGAAGCATTTACATATGGAACACTAATCTTAAGCCCTTGGGTGAAGTAAATTTTTTAGTGAGGTCTTTCTGCTATACCCTTTTTGGTTCATTTATTGCCTTTCACTGTAATACATGCATCCTGGTAGCTCCAAAACACATTCAGTTCAACCAGTTCACCAAACTGCATATTTTTCATTATTTTTTAAAATTGGCATTGATTAAGTGAAATTTGTAAATTGTTAGAATACACAAAAAAGTTACAATGGGTAGATTAGATTATGCAGTTATGACATGCTGAAAGCATTAAATATAGACAAGTTACAGCTCTCAGTAGTCTAGGGACCCTAAAAAATTTAATAACCTTTAGCTGCGGGCAAGAATCTAGCAGCTGTAGGGACAGAGGAGGAGGAAGGTCTAATCTATTGGTGGCATGTGTTTTGTTGGCAAAAGCAATGTATCATCATAACCCTTCTTTCTGTTTTATTACTGAAAGTTCCTACAGGTTGTCATCTAGTGCATATATCTATGCAATTACCTATTGCTCTTTTTACATATTTTGTAAAAGTAGTAGGCAAAAACTCATACTCCAAAAAATCTTATTTCAGTATTTTAGAAATACTTAGGCTCTGCATATGTATATTCTTTCATATTCTGAACATAGTCCTCTTCCCAATAAATCTTTTATGACCATGAGGTTGATCTTCCTAAACAGGATATCTTCATTGATAAACATCCTGTAGGAAGAAGCTATTTTCAGGATATAGATATTGAAACAGTATGCTGTTAAAAGAAAATGATCAGTTCAGTCTTACAGTAGTCGTGTTTAACAGTCAATGCTTAAACAGAAGTCATAACATAGAGTTGTTTTTTAGCTATTTATTCAGATCTACTCTCCAACTTTATTCTCCAATCCTGCTGCAGAAGGAGTGGTATTAGAGCACATATACTGAAGACTAGTACACTTACAGCACGTGGGTTTTCTTTCCTACTACAGCAGAGATTTCTGGAGTTGCAGGCCACAAAAATGGTGTTCTTCTGTTTCCAGGCAACCTGGAACCTACTTTACTGAATCTGAAAGAGTCTGAGTCTTTGTTACTAAATAGAATTCTGAAAAAGAGCTGTGGCATATTTTATCACTATTGCATTATGTTGTTGTGATGCCAGGATTTAGGTCATGCACTGTGAGTGAAGTATTCAGCTTCAAAGATACTAGAAAAATCCCATTATAGGAGTCACTCATTCTAGAAATACTTCACTCATACATGAGGTTAACAGACTTCCCCTCCCCATTTAAATGCTGTCTAGAGGTACAGCTTTTTCTTGTTTATCTAAAACTCTATTTTGGCTAGAGAACACCTGTGTCTAGAGACACAAAGGAACAACAACAACAAAAAAAAGCCACAACAAAACAAGCCTTTTATATTATTTTCTTATTTGGGGGAACAGTCTCAAGACATTCTGTTAATTGTATCTTTTCATTTGCAAACACGGAGCCGAATTTCAAATACACTATTACATAACTGTGAGAGACTGAAAGAGTTAATGTCTCAAACATTGTGGTGGGGCAAGTTCTGCATAATTATGAACTCTGCATAACGAGGACTTCTGCCTAGCAAGAAACCCCAGGTGAAAAGAAGCCGATCAGCACCCATCACCAACAGGAGGGGGAGGTCAGGCCGGAGGGTGCGCAGCTCCCGGTTCTGATAACGCTGTTCTGATGTGCTGAGCAGGGCAGCTCACCGTCCATGGCCAAAGGTCAAACAATGGTCACGTCTGCAGGGAAGGAGAAGTTACTCCCCAAATGACCCCCAAACCCACCGATCCATTTCTCAAAGGTTCTGAAAGCACAAACCCTGCATGACACCTAAGTAGCCTAATGAGTCCAAGTGCCCTCCTGAAGGAGCGGCAAGGGGATGAGAAAAGGACACAAACTGAAGCCCCACATGCTCTCCCGAACCGGACCCCTCGGTCGGCTGGACCAACACTGGACCCAGGACTGCTGGCATCTTTCTCTTCTCTTTTCCTTTTTCTCTCTCTGTCTTGTTCTCTTTCTCTCTCCTTTTACAAAATCGCTACACGTCATCCCTTTAGACATAAACCCTTGACCAAGTCTGGGACGAGGAGCGGATCCAGCTGCCCCCGAGGTCCTCTCTGAGAAGGGGTCTAGAAAGCAAGGGGGTCTGCTCTGAACCTCCTGACCCAACGGGAGGGATCTCCTTATTCCCCGAATTGATGCATATGGTTACCGCGAGTTACCCGGTTTACTGAGGTAGTTTCATGCCAATTCCTGTTGTAAGAAACTCCACCACCTACTGTTATACCTTCCAAGTTCAGTTTGCTTCTGCCATGAATAAAATGTTGAACGGATCGTTTGGTGTCATTTCATCTTAATTTAGCCCGAGGAAAATCCGAATTCACGATGTCCTCTCCCTGGTCTGTACAGCCCAGGTCGTGACAATAACTGTGCATATTTTTCCTTAGTCCTGGATCAAGTGACATGCACTTTAAATTCGATAGAAGGTAATGGTAAGATTAAGTTGTCTACATGGAAACCTCTCAGTTCAGAGGTGAAATGCAACAACTTTAACATTATACACTGCTATGTCCCAGGTAGAAAATACTATTTTTTAAATGTGTAGTGTGCTGACACCAGCCAAGACCCATCCAGCCTTTCACTCACTCCCCTCTCCACAAGACAGGAAGAAAATAAAAGGAAGATGAGAAGACTTGTGGATCAACATAATGACAGTTTAATAAGGAAAGCAAAAGCTGTGTGTGCAAACAAAACAAAAAAAAAAAAAAGGGGGAATTCGTTCACTACTTCCCATCAGCAGCTAGATTTCCAGCTGCTTCCTGGAAAGCAGGGCCATGTATAAAAACTGCTTGGGAAGACAAATGCTATTATCAGTAACATGTCCCTTTCCTATTTTTTTCCTGAGCATATCATCATATGGTATAGAACATCTTTTTTGTCCATTTGGGTCAGCTGTCCTGGCTATGATCCCTCCAACCTCTTGCCTACCCTCAGCCTACTCACTGAGGGTGTGGGCAGGGGGAAAGAAGATGAAGGAGGGGGGAAAGAAAAACTTGACACTCTGCAAGTACTGTTTAGCAATAGCCAAAACACTAGTGTGTTATCAACAGTGTTTTAGCCATAAATGCAAAGCATAGCACAATAAGAGCTGCTAAGAAGAAAGTTAACTCCATCCCAGCCAGACCCAGTACGAAATCATATTTTCCAAAAATTATCAAGGCAAGTTGGTATTCATAGAGATATTTTGCTTGGGTTTTTCATTAGTTACCACTAGTGTTAGTGCTACAATTTTAAGAACAATTTTATTTAGAACTATTTAAGAGACAATTTTAAAAATTTAATATTTGAGGCTAAAAGCCCTTCTTAAAATCAAACCTTTAAAGTTGTTTACAGCTGAGTAAACAAATAAGAGAGACATAAAAATAATTTTTTGGCATAAACACATGCACTGGTGAATATATTGCATCTGGGGTTTACACAGAGCAAGTATGAACATTGTCTCTTATGTGGTACTTTATGTAGTTAGGTTAACAATTATAAAATAGCTCACTAAAATTCATAAATGTATTTGCAAATGAAGAACAGGTTTTTGATCTTCCAACCATTGCAAATATCTACAAAAGAAGCTTAAACAGCAGACCTACAAGGATATTCAAAATAGGCAAAGGTTTTATCAGAAAACACAGACAGTATCTTTCCTGCAGCTGTCAAATCTGTAAAGTAAAATTACAGCATTTTTCAAAATAAATGAAAATCCTTACTTTTTGCTTAGGCTCATGCTAGGAGGATACTAGAGAGAAAATATAGTGTAATAGTTTTTACACAGCTGAGATGAAGAAAAGCATAGTCAATGTGAGGTTGGCTTGGTTAAAGTATAAGGTGAAATATTACTTCTAAGCTATCAGTCTAACCCCAAGTTCATACTCACAAAGAAAACTATCCTTCCAGACTACAGGTGCATAAAGCTAATATTTATATTTCAATATATTTTTTATGAGATTCATCACCAACTATATAGCACTCGTTATCTATGGGTACTATAATCAATCTATGAATACTTCCTGTTGGGAAATTTCACCTAAACAGAAAAAAAAAACTTGCTACCTTATAAAAATCAGTCAAAATTTTGACTGACCAAACAGACTTTATAACACAGGATAGATCTGCTGCAAGAGGTAAAATTATTAATCTCTTTCATAGAGAGGGAGTACTACATCACTGCTGAGCTCATGGAAAGGGACAGTGTAAGGGCAATACCTTACTCACCAGATAGAAAGATGTACAAGCACCAGAGAACAAGGGTTTGCCCTTTCCTGCTAGAGTCTATTCCCAAACTCTCCTGCACTGTTCAGAAAGTCACCAAATTTGAAGTAGAATGGTTTTCTAGTACAGTAAGCCCTAGAGATCTGATTTCTCCACTGTAGCTGCCTTTTGGTTGATTGTTTAGAACACATGGAGAAAAGATGCAATGATCTATCAGATGTAAATTCTATGGTGCTACAAAAAATTACAAAAAGTGACATTTCCAATAGCAGAATCATAACTTCCTTCAGACTTAATGGCTCACAACAAATGATAGAGCATCAAATGTAAATCACATTAAATTTGACTAATAGAAAAATGTTACCTTTTTAGATTAAGTTCATATTTCAACAAAAAAGTTTAAATTTGAAAACATCTAGGAAAAGCTTATAGATGTAATGTGAGTCATTTCTAGCTCAGTCAAAGAAATAATCCAGGAAAAATGTCAGGATAAGAAAATCCATCAGTACAGACTGGATATGTACATAATCAGAAAAGTAGCTTTCAATTTGAATATGACATATTAAAAGTGAATTTAGACAGACAATACAGGCTCACACATTTTATCACTGGAAAGAGAGCACTCCAAAATCAAGCCATGCAGTAGCATTATAATATTCTTTTTCTTTGTATTATAGCAAGTTTTGAACTGAGTACATATTAAGGAAAAAAGACTAATTAAAACTCTGTAACAGCATTCAGTCTATCTGTGATCATAGAAGAAGGGCTAATCATGACAGTATGATTTAACAGTAGATGGTATTAATCAAAAGCATTATTGACATCACTGACTACGCTGAGGTGCAAATTAAAGTTTTTCTTTATTCCTGTCCCCAGATAGTGAGTGAAGACCCTCTTAAAATATCAGGGAGATTATGTATCTATCAGTTTCCTATTGTCAAAGGTTTTTCTTAAGCATCCTCTCTCCTGTTCTTTGTTACAGCTTCACTTCCTTACCATCAGAAAGAGGTGTTTTCAAGGAAGAATCACAGGATAGAGTGTAAAAGTCACTTTGATCCAACTACCACCTAGGATTAGATTTGCTGTTTTAGAAAGGTTGTTAGTGGTAGTTTTACCTTCACTCTTTTCACAGTTTCTCTTCACATTTTTGTGACTGTCAGTGTTGCTGCATTTCACCCTTTGTTGTTTGGTACTGATCCTCCACTGGAAAATCAATATTGCAGAGAACATTCCTGCATTTTACTCTTACAGTGGGACAACAGCACAACCTAAGAATGACAGTATTGAAGAATTATGTATCTCTCTATCTGATAAACAGGAAGACTAATAAACACTCCTCTAAGAACGAACTTGGCATAGCTTCAGAAACGAATGAAGTATGCCTTTCCAAAATGTCTAAAGAATAATTTTCCACATATGACCTGTATTAATTTATTGTCTTGTATTCAGGTAACAGCTGCTATAATAAACTTCTTTAAAAAAAAACTCTGCACCTATGGTTATCTGTTGTGATAACATACCAAAATGTGGGTGAAAAATATGGCAATTAGCCTTAAAATCATGATGCAAGACAAGTCCATATGAAACAAAATTTTCTCTGTTGGATGTAACAAAGAGTTTTTAAATGAATGAGTGGAATTTATGTGAATGTATCAGCTTCTACAATACCCAAATGCTGTATGACTCATTGGGAAGTTGTCACAGTAAAAATTCTGCTGTCTGCCTTTTCTAGGAAATGGCAGGAAGCATATCACTTTGTTTTGTGAGGATTCATAATGCTTCTAGTTTCTTTATTGCAAAATATGTCCATGGTCCAGGTGTAATTTGTAGGAAAGATTCTGGAAAATGAGCTTTTTTGAGTATCAGTACAAGTATTTGAAAGCCATTTTAAAATGGAAGTCTTTTCATGGATGACTTGAAAAAGGCGGTATTTAGTTTCTCACAAGTATTTTTTTTTTGCACAATATGATGATACAACAAAGTATTTGTGAACCACTTGTGAACAGCATATTTTCAGATTTTAAGAGAATTAAGTTAATATCAGGTGATTTAAGTAATGAATTGGACAGCAGCAGTAGTAAATGATGAATAAAGAAAACTTTAGGCAGCCATTGAATGAAGTCATGAGTTAGCAGACATACTTCAAAATTAGTTTGTACGAGTCATTTTTAAAGTGGTTATCTGTAAGAGTTACATCATTTATTTGATTATTTATTTATTAGATTGCAAAGATAGATACACATTTATTAAATAAATGGTTACATCTAAAATACCTTACCCTTATCTCCCATACAAAATGTAGAGACATAATAGCATTCCTGAGAACAGTTCTCTAGCTAATCTTGATTCATTGTGCCACTTTATGCATGGGTAGTAGAACTGGGACCATTTTATCTTTTCCTAAATGTCTTTTGAAGTTTATGGTCATTGAAAAATCCATGCAAATAAATTGGCGAAGTAAATGATATATGCAGGTCTCATACAGAGTATCAAAGCATTATGGTGGCTTAAATCCCCCTAGAAGCAGCAAGAGACAGGGTGAAAGAGTTTGCTAACAAAAGTCTGAGGTATTTTTTTCCCATTCAGATGAATGAGTTCTTAAAAACAGAAAAGAATCTTATAAGATCAATTTATAGTAGCTCTAATACTTTATGTTAAGGGATGTTAGGAGCAAGGCTTCCTTCAGCAGTGCCAGTCCAGGACTTGCTCCTGCCAGCCACTGAAGCCGAGCCCGGTTGGCCCAGGGACCCGGGGTCTCTGCCCAGGCTGAGGGATGCAGCTGCCGCTTCCCTGTTTGCAGGTTCAACCAGTAGTGAAGCTCAGCGTGTATCCCAGAGACAGACAGACAGACACGAGCAGGACACTGACACGACTGGTCACACAGGCTGCCACAGACAAGGTGCTGCCTTCAGGAGCACTTGCATACAGGACTCACATAAAACACAAGCACAGACAGACAAGTCCTCTCCTCCTCCTGGGCTTGCAGAGACAGGAGGTCACTAGTGCAGGCGCACATACAACACTCTCCAGGTTCACAAGCACACGTATTTGTGGATCCCCTCAGCACCGGCACGGCCTGCCCCTCTGTGTGTCTGGCACCCCTGCCCGAATCCTGGCCCCCTTAACTCAACTCATGCATCCCCTACTCGCCCACCGGTCCAGCTCGGTGCTCGCTGTGCACATGCAGCACTCGCACACTTGTCCCACAGGCACCCCAAGTGTGTTACCCTTCTGTGTGTTACCCCCTTTGCTCCCTGATTTGCTTCCCCTTCACGTTCCCTCATCACAGTCCCACTGATCCCTCTCGAACATCCTGGTCCCTCAGGTTTGCATCCTTACCATTTGGAAAGTCCTGGTTTGCCTGCAGTTTTGTGATAGCCCATTAATTAGTGCAACCAACTAGGTGTGTTTCTTGCCTTTGCCTCCATATTGTCTGTCAGGTTTGTGTCTCTGTATATTTTGCCTATGGCTTCCCCCTTTTCCTTAGTATCCCAGTTGTCCTCAATCAGATAATCTTACTGAAATAAGTATTTCTATGTTCCACCTACTCTTGCTAGCTAGTGTTTCTGACCATGTTTGATTCGCATTATTGCCTGGTCAGGTTTATGTTTCTGTGCGATCTTGTATATGGCTTTCCCCTTTTTTTATTATCTCCTTTTGCACTTGAAAGGCCCCTGACCAGACACCCTTAAAGGAGCAGCTGATGTCACCTTCCACATACCCTTCTTACACTTTAATACTGCTACAGTGTTTGACTTATCTCCTGTTAGACAGCAAATTTTGGCCTAATGCTCTTTCTGCATGTATAGTTCAAACGTAACAAATTAATATTTTTTTTACAATTATTTTCTCACCTTCAGATAATTTTTGGAGTATGAATAATGACAGCATAATTAAAATTTGATTACTTTTTTTAAGTAACCATTTCTTTCTTTCTTTTTAGTAAATGCATTACTTCATACATTCCTGCCATCCTTCCTTCTGCAATTTCAATTAATTTTATTCACTAGAAATTTGTTCCAGTTTCAACCTTGGATAGAAATGGGTCAAAGGGCTAGACATGCCACTTAACTAAAAATCTCTTCCAGTTTAGCTGTGGACTATACAGTACTCAATTTGTACTTCTCTCTGAGAAATGAATTTTAAAAATGCTTCCATGCCAAATCGATGACAGTTACCACAATTATTGGTTACACTTTATATTCTGTGCCATCCTAAATTAGATACAGTAGATAAAAATATTAACACTAAAGTTAAATACAAGATTCATTCTTCTACTTGCATTTCTAATTTAATATGCAAGTTGCCTTCACTGGCTTGTCGTTACATTTGGGCATAAGTATGTTGCTTCACTGGTCAGCCACTGTATTTTACCTGTGAAGGTCTCTACAGGATTTGGCATTAGATTCCCAAGCTGAAAAGCTTCAGACTTTAAGAAAAGGAGACAGGAGTTTCATAAATTAAGATGTCACATATTTTTATTTACATTGTTACAGTGACATTGTATGTTTTCTGGAGGGGAAAAAAACCACAAACAACCACACAACCAAACAACATTCTAACATTTTCCTCTTACAATTTATTAATCTTTCTGGGTGAATTTTATCTTATTATTTTCTCATTAAAACTAAAGGAAAGAATTGAAATGTTCTCAAGTATTTAGTATGGATATCAACAACTCACAGTGAAGTTGGGGTGGGAAAGAGGAACCCTTTCTCTTTTTGGAACTCAGCAATTCTTCAAGTAATACAAATATTAGTCCAAGAAATGGTTTTCCATAGAAATAAAAATAAATTTAGCCTGAAGTATTAAGAAGACTTCCTACCCTTAGGAATTTGGGAAAGTAACTCAGAAAAAACAAGTCTCTTGTCAAGATGCTTAAACTCACAGGGCAGAATCCCTATAATATAATCCCTGCTATAATACTGAATTAGTTGAAAAACTGGAAATGTTTAAAATTACCATTCTAGACTAAGGTGTCTGCTCCCATTCCTATATGAACACAAAGAATAGTCATATGTGTATACTTCTACAGAAAATATTCACTAAGAACCCAAAAAGTATGTGTCCCAATAGAAAAAAAATGCTCTCTGCTTCCATCTCCTGGTGGAGAGACACAGAAGTTTCATTTGCATAAAATTTTTGTTCATAATTCCTTCAGTGGCACATGGGAGTGATCATCACTATACACAAACTCATAATTAGTTGAGAATTGGAATTGCATGGAGAGAGGTGACAAGGGATTTCTTTCATGTAGCTAAAAGAACATCTGTGAGGTAAGGACTCACAGATGTTCAAGCGTCCTACAAGTTATTAGTTGTCAGGACCTGCAGACTGTGTGCTATTGAGAGGTAAAATATAGGTTCTCCTTAAATGAATCTACAGAGGACAGAAGAAGAGCTAAGTGAAATCCAGTGATTATTGTCCTAACAGAAAAATAAAGATGCATTTCACGAATTCAGGTCTTGCTCATTCATTAACAGCAGAGGAAGCATGGAGCTTAGGTGATCAGGAAAGGTGATGTTCCTTCGGTTGTGTTTTTTTTACAATCTAACAGAAGTTCCATCCAGCATCAAAAAAACTTGTCCTAGTGAGGTTTTGTTTAGAATACTTAATTTTAAATGAGAAAAATAGTAATTCAGAATTTCAGCAAATTTGAATAGAAGCTCCTCTTGCTATGAGTTTTAATATAGTATTAACTTGAACTTAAGTAGCTGTCAGCATTTTATGGAAGAATCACAGACTGTGAATCTGTATTATGAAATCACTTCACTTTATTCCAGTGCTCTAGTCTCCTGATCATACCTGCAAGGATGTGAGTGTGCTCCTGGGCTCTGTTCAGGGAGGAATCAAGCTGTTTACTTGGCAGGGCAGCAGACCAGCCATACACACCCATATCTACGCCCAACAGACAGGATGGATAATTTGTTTCTCCTGCTTGAAATAGTCTTCAAATAGGAACTTACTTTTCTCCACTCAATGCCGTCCTTCACATCAGAAAATTGCATGCTTTCACTCTACTTCCCACAATATACAAGTCCCAGTTTCAGCACAGCATTGTAAGAAAACAATCTGGAGCATTGCAAAAGCCTTCTCATAATTCATTTTTCTGTCTCAGGTATCAGCACACAAAGCTGTAAGAGATCACCTACCTGTAGGGACCTTGTGTAGTCTCAAAGTTTTGTTGTCGGGAGGATTCCCAACAGTATTACAAGGAGGTCACTTGCCATATCTGCCATATGGTCAACATGCTGCAGATGGTTACTGTTACTCTCAAAATCGTGTTATGAGCACAGGGGAGCACATGCCGTATGCAGAGCCAAGAATTCATTGTTAGTAAAATTAATGTTTTAACGGTGTAATCAAAATACAGCAAACAGTTCTTATTAGTCCAGTTACAATACTACTAACACTCATAGTCCAAATTATATAATCAGTACAGAAAATTCTCCTTGATAATGCAGTTAAAACTGTTATTGTCTAAAAATATTTAGCTAGTATCTACCTTTTCTTGGGTACTGTGGTCACTCTCCCAATATTCCTCTAGTCTTAGGTTGATGGTGCTACCTAGTCTTCCTCAAAAAGACTTATTCAAAAAAAGTGTGGGGAGTTATGACAAATAACTTCTTCCCCTAGGAAGAGTATGATGTTCACAGTGGAAAGCATCTTCCTCCTCAGAATTGAATCTGCTTTAAGTTGGTTTGGAGTATTTTCTAACACAATCTGCTGTGTTGCTCTTTCTTCATTGGTTACCAACTCCACAATGTATTTGTACTTTTCTCTTTTTTAGCCCTAACAGCAGATTCACCTGACTCACATGGTTACACTTGTTTAATGACCACTAATTAATCACTATGATAAGTTTTCACAATTTCTAGCATTATTCTTTATCTGTAGTCTTCTATATCGTGTTTTTATTCTAGGGTCATAAACAGGCTATTCCACACAGAAGACATACTTTTATTACTACTTATTAATTACTACTTATTAACATCAGATCTTATATCACACAACTGCACAAAGCTAAACCCATGCTAAAACAGATTTAAAGCAATAGTCATCTGACTTCTAGGCAATTGCTACCACAGCTCAAACAAGCTAAGGCCAAAACAAGCCCAAAGAAGTCCTGAGTCCATGCCATGCCCTTTTACTAATAATGGCAAAATCATATTTACTTGGCAACATTACGAGCAAATGGCCAGGTGACATTTAAAAAATTAACGGTACCATTTAGACGTCCTGGAAATTCAACATCTCTGCATTAATAGGTACTAAACAGTGACTACTAACTAAAAATTAAGAGAGGAATTCCGTACATGGAATTTGCCTATTTTGTTATTAAGTTGTACAAGAAACAAACATGGTGTAAGCTAGAAAGGCCAAATGCAAAATGATTTAAAATGAATTCAAGTGTGTGCTGATATGCAGTACAGATTTGATCTGTCAATGTGCAGAAACTATAAATGAGCCCTCATCTGTGATACAGAAAACTGAGCCCAGTCCCTGGGACGTGCAACAATGACAGCACAGGCATTGTCAATGAGTACTCAAAGCCAGAGCTGGACTGAGCCTCATGGGTGCCTGGACAGGATGCCACTTTGATATCCTTTCTCTAATTATTCACTGAAACTGGAACCTCATGTAACATATTCCACAAGGCCTCATGAACAGCTAAGGAGAATCACAATGTTAAAATGACATTAAAATTAGTCTAATACAATTTAATGTTTCTAGGCCGAAAGGATGATCTGCATTTGAAAGACAATAGACTTCAGGACTTGTTAATCTTCAGAATCTTCCCAGTCAACTGCAAAGCAAACTAATGACAAGAAGGAGGCATTCTGCTTACCACTTCATCATTAGGCTTTACTTTATAGCCATCCATTTACTAGAATTCTTTTTGGAGTTCAAAAAATCCCCACAGAAATACAAGTTTAAAAAATCTAGAAAATCATAGAAACAGACCAGCAGTGTTTGAATTTGAAAGCAGAATACATGCAAAGAACAATGAAGTAGAAACAGAAGTGTAGAAGAACCTTGGTAGACCAGAAAAAAAGCTTAGAAAAACCTAAAACCCACAACAGGCAATATGATACTTATTGAACAGATAGCAGTAGCTTATATCTGTTGAAATGAGTGAATACTGAGGTGTGGGTTTTTTCTTTTCAGAATTGAGGTATTGTGTTATTAGATATCTTAATAAAAAAATCCCTCTGATAGGAAGTCACCACCTTTTCACTTCCCTTTTGATACGGTTAAAACATTTTGGCAACAACAGAGAAAGTCACATCCAAGCATCTGTAGATGTTCCACTTGGATTTCAGTCAATGGTGGAAATTACTTCCAGGCACGGTCCCTGCGGTTCTTTCACTCCACAGGGATGAAAGTGTCCTGACAGCAGCAGGCATCTCCCACCATGCTGTGCGTGAACAGAGCAATTACAGAAGGTGCCCTAAATATTCTTAGTGTCTCAGGCAACACTTGGGTTATGAAGTACTTCATATTACTCCATAGTAATGAAGTAATAATGCCTTCTGAAAGACACTTTTAGAAAACTAATGTGAAGTTCATGTGATACCCAGAAATGTAAAGAGAGAGATACACTAATGAATTAAGATAATCTAGGAACTTTGGTGTATAATGCATGTTTGCCTGGCTTCAGAAAAGCCCACTCTGTGGGCAGAGTGCTTTGGCCTCATTGCTGCTACAGAGAATACCTTCACGGCACTCAAAGAGGCCATCTGTTGAGTTGGATAGTCTGCAAAAAATATGTTTTAGGCATAAAAGCTTCTCTTCCAAGGTATTCTTACAGTAACAGAACTGTGATGCAACCCACAGAAACTTACTTTGCCTCTACTTTCAGCTTTGAAAATTGAGACTTTCCATATGTTTTAAATCAACTATACCAGGTTCACTGATACTCAAGAAGATAACAGTGCCATACACATACCTGGCTGATGTTTCAAAATAGTTCTTCTTTTTAAATAAAACAGGAAATCTTTTTAAGCTTATATATTTATTTTTTATTTTTGTAAATGAAGAACAAAACTTAGATGTCATTATGCTAATTCCAGGAGTTAAAATTTACTAAACATTTGCCCACATTGCAGCATGGTCTTGGTTAAGGAAAGATTACACCAAGGGTAACTTCTATGCTGTAGACTTCAGTGTGTTGCCAGAACATTTGAGACAAGTGTAAATGAACAAACTCATGTAGGGAAAGCATTCTAGCCAGTCTAACCATGCAGCCAGAGAGCTCCATGTGGCTTAATTTACCCAGGCAACCAGTCCCTGCTGCAATGGTTAACATGCTTCCAGTACTCAAGTTAGCTCATAAAAATCTTGCTCAGCATTTGTAAACTACATTGCAATCTGCAAAATGCATATAACTTGAGAAGAAATGGCCACTATAGATGCTAATAGGTGTTTGGTTTTTTTTCCAGGGGATTTTTAGTTACCTTAGCTACTTGTTAGAGAATTTTTTTTCAGATTTAATGGATAAAGCGATGGGAGCAGCATGGGTTTCTTTGCAGACATGAGTAGAAAGGATTCACTAGCAGATGTATACCATAAACCATCAGTTGGTAGGGAGAAATCTTTTTGCTCTTCTTATCCACTGCTTCCTACTTCTCTTTTGTTGTCAGACTAATTGTCATGACACATGGTGCACAAAGAAGGTTTTGTTCCTGTGATACTACCCATGTAAGGAAATATTTTTTTTCTAGGTCACCCTGTAGATTTTTTGTCACCTACAGAGATCAGTAGAGAAGCTGCTGTTTAGCAGCCATTGTAAGTGAACTACTGTAAATCACAAAAAAAGAGCTCAACTCTTTAATTTTTTAGGCAAAAGTCATTGACTCTTCTTAATCATCTCTTCTTCAAATGTATTTGGATAATGATAATCTGTATGACAATAAAAGAATGAAAATATCTTCCTTTAGTTCAGCCCCTTATTATCTGTTTTAATACACTTAAAGAGAGTTAAAAATGTAGCCTCTAAATGACAGCTAGTTATACAAAGATTTTCAGAAACAAGATAATTCAGCACCTTAAATATACTTTACAAGTGTTTTTTTCCTCCCTTAAATTTAACATTCAGTCTCTTACAACAGGATTACAGTTATAATCACTGAAACATTTCATTCCTTCTTAATTTTGTGTTTACATGCATTGTTAGCCCAACTTTAAAATTCACAGCATGGATCTCCGTCATATGAATAAAAAACACATTCACAGAAAATGTATTGCCTGCTCTCTATGATTTCACTTATTTTTGTTATCATTTTTACATCCACAATTGTATATTAAGCCACCATGACATGGGAATTAAAAATGAATCACTGCAAAGTGCTGCAACTGTTCATTTTAAATGGAATTAAATGAACCTCTATGATTAAGCATTCCTTCTCTGCCATGCTATGTGAACTTAAAATAAATATATAATAACATATTCTAATTCTGAACTTTAAAGTTGTGCCAAAGTGATTGATACAAAGCCAGAAAGATATCAGTTGTTGCTGGTAATGTAAAAATATTAGCACACTTCAAAAAAAGGGTATTTGGTGTCAGAATAAGATTTTTATGATTAATTGGCTTTTCAGAAAAAAATAATTAAGGTTTATAAATGCCTTAGAACTTGTTGTGATTTGTAATTTTTTGTCTGCAGAAAAAGTTATTCATAATAGTAGATGTACAGATTTTTTTTGTCCCAAGTATTGCTGATCTTTTAATATGTAACATACAGGATATTCCAAGAAAAAAATCCCTTTAATATAATGAATGCATAAAAGCTCATGTTGCTGGTGATTATATGCTAATAAGAATAAAATGCATAGCCCAGTAAATGTAATTTTTGCCATTCCTAGTGAAAAGCTGTGGGAAGGACCCAGTGGACCCAGGTAGTTGCTGCCCAACAAACAAAAGCCCCCAGTGGAGCTGAGCTGGGGAAGGCTGTGAGGATGTGCTCACTCTCAGCTGGGAGCAGCCAGAAGGTAGCAGCCCATGGTGAGGAAACATACAAAAATGAACCCAAGCAGATCCGAATATTGAGAAGTAGGGGACCCCCACCATGAACATCATATTTGTCTCAGGAAAGACCTCAAGATGCTGCTGACTCACGATAGCCCTCCTTCTTGAGGAAGATTCCAGTGCCACCTTCAGGACACCAAAAGACATTGGAAGGGTGAGATCCAGGAAGGGCTTTTTGATATAACAATTTGTACTACATTTTTATTGAGGCTTTTCTGATTTGGACTGTTAGGTTCTGAATGCTTAATTGACAGAAATATTAAATTCTTAGTTCTCTCTATATGATGTGTTTTGTTGAGCTCATAAAAAAAAAGATTTTGAGAATTGCGATGTGTAGGATAGCCACAATCTTTCAAATTTGAACTCACTGGTGGTGTTAAACTAATTTTTAATGTTTGGATACACAAAACCAGAATGAATTAGGCAATATGTATCTAATAAGTGTCTAGTTTCCCTTGGTCATGAAATCTACTCACCAAGTCATTTTTAGATGGTACTGCCTGTGTTGGGAACTGCATGAGTGGGGCTGTCCCATACCCGTCAAGTGGGTGAGCAGAGACAGGGGTGGCAGCAGAAGGACCCATCCCCAGTCCAGCCATAACTGAGCAGCAACGATGCACTTCTGGCCTGAGCTTAGTCCAGAAAGGTGGAAGGACAGTTTTGGACCAGTGGAAGACAGGCTGGAAGCAGGCAGCAACAGCAAGGCTTGGTGAGCCCCAGGGCCAAGCCAAAATGGGGCTCCTGGCTGAGGTGGATCAGGGCAGTTATAGCCCCGGGGGTACTTGCTGACAGGTTGTTAACCTAACGCCAAGGTTAAGCAAATTAAATAAATAAATTAAAAAATCCATGCTATTTCATTCAGGCATATACAGTGTTACACTTTGACACTTAATAACGCCTCTATCTGATTGGGTTGATTTGAGGAATAAAAAGTTTCTTTGCTTGATGTGTGGTAGCATCTGCCACAGGTTTCTAGGAAGCAAACACAAAAATTCCTGTTTCAGTACATGTTGGTCATTACAGTGAATTCATTTGTTTCTGGTTCTCACAATTATTTCTTTTCAGAAAAATAGGCTTTGAATCCTTAGGTTATTTTAATACCATTGTATGGTTGAGTATAACTGATGAAGGCAGTGGAGCTACCACTATAACAGGTAATTACTCCATGAACATTTCGTTCTTCCTCATAAACATTGTTATATCTTTGTTATCAGGTTTAGGCATCTTCGAGCATTAGCTTCAGAATTTGACTTTTGATTTATATTTTTGCTCAAAATATTCAGTTAGTCTTATTTTCTTAAATTAGCTTCCCTGTTGCTAAAACTAAACACAGATATACACTCCTTTTGAATGTCTATGCTCTTCAGAGTATATTAAAACAGTTCAGTTTATGCATGTCATATATATTTTTTCTGTCTTGATAAAGTTGGCAAGTGAGAGAAAATATTAAATATAATCTAATAAAAACATGTATGTGTGGGAGTTCACTCACCTAAAAACTCTCACCCACATATGTCCTGTAACAAAGATCCACTCCATCAGTCGTCTAGAACATTTTAACCCTGGTCATCTACATTTGCTATTGAGCTCCTCAACATGAAAGACTTGTAAGTCCTTTTTGAGTGCGAAGAAGTGTCTTTCCGGAAAGATACGTGCCCAGTGCTTGTAGAGCCCTGTGGCAATCCAAACTCAAATTTCCCAGTTCCCCAGAAAAGCTTAATATGCCATGGTTCAGGACTAAGAGCTTTACTGGTACTGTTGAAACTCAATTTTGCATAATAATCTAGAGGATATAGTGCTTACCTAAGACATGGGCAACATGGATTCTAGGCACTGTATCTGCAGATGAAATCTTCACTGTCTCAGTCACAGCACTGAGAATCCCGAGTAGAAAAACAGAGGCAAGTATTTTCTAGTGGTTTGCTGTGCCCTTAATGGAGAAAAAAAAAAATCTAACTTAGAAAAGAGAATTTCCCTCTGCAGATATTGGAGGTGTCTTCCTCTACTGACTATATGAAACATTTAGTCATTTTAGGGGAATAAGCTTATCCTCCAGGGCTAGACACCTAAAATTTAGTGGGAAAAGTGCAGAGATTAAAGTTTGAGTATAATAGACTGGGTTCTTTCACTTGTTATCTGCCAAAATATTGTCAAACTCAACATATTCCTATATGATATTTCAGTTTTCACAGACCAACATTTTCTCACAGCTTATTCTAGGAGAAAATTGCTAGCCATGTTTAAAAAACAAAGTGTAAATTAATACTAATAACATGATAGTATTAATAAAATAAAGCAAGAAGGCCTACTGAAGAAGCAAGTTCTGCAGTAACACAAGCAGAGAAAAAAATCAGCTTACTTATTGTTATGAAAATACAAGAAAAAATAAAATAATGATGGTCTGGGAGCCAAACAGTAATCATGCCTTTAGTATGTACCATATAAAACACAAATACAAAACATTAAGGGTTAAGTATGAGTCATCTGAGCAATTTTATTATAAAAGGAACCACTGCTTTTGCAACCCAAGGGGATGAAAATTTGCTTTTTTCCCCTTATCTTAGATCTTCTGGGAGCCTTGCCAATATCAAAAGGTCTCTATGGATAAAACACATCATACTACAATGCTTAAAGTGTATTTCCATTCTAAAATACAATTATCTGCAAATTATATTGTGTTAATACCATGTTTATACTACCCTTGGTGGAATTCTTACTAGCCAAGGCAACATTTGCTCAGATTCCATTGAAAGACAATTCTTCCAGTTAATAGCCTTGCAAAGTCATCCTGGAATTCAAGAGTTAATGTATCTGTGTTCATGTCTAATATAAAAAGTGAAAATGAGGCCAGAATCTGTTGCTGAAATTAAAACTTAATGAACAATTCTGTCGATGATGTACAAGCCACAATAGAATTTAACTTACTCTTTCAGATTTCCATCAAGTCTTGAAAGATAATATGATGTAGGTTTCCCACACACACACACAAAAAAATAAGCAGCTATGACTGCAAAATGCATATATGAAGCATATCCTTTCAGTGAGAAACCAACCCATACAAGTAATTGCTTTGTTAAACAACACTTCACATATTAACACTTCCCGTCTGCCTCTACCCATCATTCCCAAATATTAAAATGAATTCCTTTAAATGGTACTCAAAAAAAATGAAATGCAGTCTTAAATGGGGTGTCTGCCTTAAAGCAATTCATTAAATAAAGTTACTGGCTTGTTGAGTAATGTAAACTTATAACTCTAGTATTTGGACAACTGATTAATTGACATGATTTTGTTTTTACCTTGCCATTTCAATTAAGTGGTTAACACTGTACCATAACTTAACAAAAATTGTTCAAAAGCAATGAAGGAAGAAAATGTATCACTTTTATTTGCATAATGTTATCAGTGGGTAACTTAACAGATACTGCCAAAATCCGACTCTGACAGAAGAAAGTAGGTTCATCACAATTGTGTACCTTATTTCATCACACAAATGGCCTTTACTTGTTTGACAGTTTGAGAAGGGAAGTGAATAAATTAAAATGAAAATCAATTTCTAGCTCCTTGATCACAATTTGATGGTCATTTATGCTTAAATGTGTTGTAAGCAATTTATTTTAAAGAGTATGAAGAACTTGAATCATTGCCATTTTCTGGAAGTGAGGGTTTTACACTAATTTCATTTATACCAATGAAGTTACAATCATGTCTTGAAAGATGGATATAAATTATAACAATTTCCCAAGATTCAGCGGTCTGAATCTCACTTCAATCTTTTGAATACATTATGAGAACTACACTTCAGCCATGACTGTTGAATTCACTTCACAAATTAGTTCATTTGTGACCATACGTATTTGAGAAAAAGAAATCTACTAGCCAATGTTCAAAAAAGTGAAAACTAAAGCCTTCAAAGTCTGCATTTTAGTAACCAGCTAAATATGCAAAATGCCAACTACCTTTTCTTTCAATGGCAGCTGTTAAAAGCAATTCGGGAAGATGCATGCTCAGAGCGATTCAATGAACCATGAAAAAAATTACTCCTGGCTTTAATAGGCACTAGGTTCAGGTTCTCACAAAGCATTTCACAGACATATTTTGAACATGCATAATAAAATGAAGAACACAACAGAGAATACAATAATAGTCCTTTACTGATTTAGCTCCTGTGCTTTTCATGAGGGTTAACTTCCTCTTTTCTTTCCTTTTTCAACAGTGTAAATATTTATTATTAAGTTTTCTAACTATGTGATGATTGATTAAATGATAACTGATAAATTACATGTACAATTAATTTCTATTATGCCTGTCACTGATTGCCTTAGAATAATATCTGTAATCACAATAGAGAATGGATGATTCACTTTTTGTTGCTACTATAAAAATATCAAAATTCTTTTTAATTTTATTCTCGGAAGATGTGCCCAAGATCTCTAAGTGAAATACCCTATTTTGAAACTCAACCTATTATACATGATGTCTGATGGCATCATTAGGCCTAAAGTTTCTCTGCTACTCTGACTTCTCCCAGCATTAGGACACGTTTCTCTGCTACTCTCATTGTTAGCACTGAGCAGATATAGTGATGCTAAAGCTGGGTAAACGGTGCATATTTAGTGGTAGCAGAGAAGGACAAGAAGTAGCTATACATTTTTCCTGCTTTATTCCTACTTTACAAACCCATTAGCTAGTTATTGGTTACTAATAATACAAGGATATTTGGACAATGCCCCTAATAACATGCTTCAAATTTTGGTAAGCCCTGAATAGCTCAGGCAGTTGGACTAGATTATTGTAGGTCCTTCCCAAATGAAATATTCTATTCTTTCTATTCTATTCTATTCTATTCTATTCTGTTCTGTTCTGTTCTATTCTATTCTATTCTATTCTAAACAATTTCACCTATGTGGAAATCTCTTAATCTGCAGTGTTTTTCCCTTCACATACATCTCTGATAAGACCAGGAGGGAAACTTGTACATGATGCAGTTTGGGGAAATACCATTGTGCTTGAAGGAACACAGCTGATACCTCATAGCCTATTCATTTTTTAAAGATCTTGTGCTAGCATAGCAATCCATGACTAAGGCGTAAGTCTCCATATCTCAAGCAATTGATGTTTTTCCTCAAGATACCTCATCTATTTATAATGGGAATACATGTTTATTCAGAGATCCTAGGCAGGCTTGTGAGTTGACCATTGCTGGGTAACATCAGGTAGACAGCTTGATTATATATATACACGTTCTTTACATTGTTTACATTAACCGTATATTAATACTTGTGCCTCATTGTTCACATGTGCTTCTTTCTTATTTCAAAATTGTATGGTTTTTAGTCAAATGCTTACTAAGATATGAGGTCAAATCCTGTAATTTCCTCATTGTAGACTCTTACTACTCTTGAACGCAATTTTTTATGAAAATGACATCACAAAATAGTTATAGATATTCCATCAAATGTGATATTAAAATATAATTAAATTTCAGCTTTTCCCCACTACCATTTTAAATTTTTATTTAGTCTTATTAATATAGTTAACATTCAGCTGCAATTCTATACAATATTTCTAAAAGTTTATAAAACTAAAATTTACAGTTATTTAAAAATTCTGCAGGTTTTATACCAAAATATTAAAATTTTGTAAAAGCATCTCTCAAAAAGAAGGGCATAGTATTATCAAAATCTATATGCCCAAATTTTAATAGTGATTAAAATTGAAATGAAAAATTGAAATTACTAGTGTAAAAACTCCGTAAAATTCTTCCTGCAGGAGCTGATCTTATGCATGCTTTGGCTTCCACGTGCTTATGTTTAGCAATAAAGTTACGAAGCACTCTGTATATTTCAGTGTATTTAACTATTAATTTTGTTAGCTCTCCAGCTTTGGAAATGTCTAGTACTTTTAAGTAGGTCAGTTCCTTCTTATTCCAGAGATGTAATGGAAGGCCAAGAGACATGCTTATGAAAGCATTTGCTACACACTTAATTTTTCTTGTGAAAGCTGGAATGCCAGAGCATTTGTCTATTTGTTAATGAACACCTCAAAATACACAAACAATAAATCTGATATCAGTACTTGACAACAGCAATTAAGATATGGCCATTATATTTGCATAGTCTCTTAAGGAAAAAAAGACTCAAGTATGGCTCTAAGGCACCAAATCTGCATAATACATGTACCACACACACCAGCAGTAATTGGATATATTGCTATAAAGAGTACGTTAAACCCCTTGTATATTCCTTGTAAACTTTGATTGATTGTCTCTGTTTAACTCATGCCCTTGTGTAACTCTTTTGAGAACTACACTAGACCTACATAGAATTAAATACTCCTGGCTCACAATGGACTCCTAATACATTACAATATCTTTAGAAAGACAGACCTGATTTTTAATGAGCATATATTATTCTTGAAGTACCACTTTTTGAAATCAGAGCTTAGATGATTAGAAAATCTGATTAGCAGTCAGAAAGAAGTTGGTTACAAAAGTCAGCGTGAAACCACCAATTTTTCTTTCAGGTTTCTTAGTGTGTATTTGTTTATAAAAAATTCTCACACTAAAATGATTTAGAATATTGTTATTCAAACAGTACAGGTTTGCTAATGGAAACATTTCAGAGATATCTTAAACATATTTAAATATGGATATTTTAATACATGCTTATGAATAAAAAAGTAATGTTATAAAACCCGATTTCTCTTAGAATTTTCAACATGAAATTTGGTATCCATGCACACAGAAAACAATGTCTTTTATATTGTTTTGGTTTAAAATCCGATTTCAGGACTTGCATACAATGGGTATATATGTGGTTGTCTTACAGGGAGGAGCATGAGCATACAGACCTGAACCGTTTCTCTGACAACCTATATCACCCTCCTTCCAGGAAATATTACATCCCTGGTATAATGGGTTTTTTTAATCGGATTAGCATAAGTGAAAAATCACTGTTCACCACCGATTCCAGTTACTCATTCTCCTTCATTAGAATAAACTGTGCCATAGGATTTCTATGCAGGAACTTCTGTCATGGTTTAACCCCAGCCAGCAGCCAAGCACCACGCAGCTGCTCACTCACTCCGCCTTCCACCCCCAGTGGGATGGGGAGGAAATCAGGAAAAGAAGTAAAACGCATGGTTTGAGGTAAGAATGGTTTAATAGAAGAGAAAAGAAGAAACTAATAATGATAATGATAACAGTAATAAAATGACAGCAGTAATAATAAAAGGATTGGAATGTACAAATGATGCACAGGGCAATTGCTCACCATGCACCTATCAACGCCCAGTTAATCCCTGAGCGGCGATCACCCTGCCCCCACTCCCCCCAGATTATATACTGGGCATGACGTTACATGGTATGGAATACCCCTTTGGCCAGTTTGGTTCAGCTGCCCTGGCTGTGTCCCCTCCCAGCTTCTTGTGCCCCTCCAGCCTTCTTGCTGGCTGGGCTTGAGAAGCTGAAAAATCCTTGACTGTAGTCTAAACACTTCTGAGCGACAACTGAAAACATCAGTGTGTTATCAACATTCTTCTCATACTGAACTCAAAACATAGCACCGTACCAGCTACTAGGAAGGCAATTAACTCTATCCCAGCTGAAACCAGGACAAACAGCAACCATGTTCTGCAAGCAGTAAGTAAGCTACAGGAAGATTTGCAGAAATGAAATATTAGCAAAACAAGACTTGGCTCACTATCCTTACACAATTATTAAGTATAATTTCTTTTGTTGTTGAACTTTCTTTTGTGTCAGTGTTCCATCTGTCTGTATTAGGTGTTTTATATACAACCTATTAAGTAAATGGTAGTTTAACCTTGAGAGTAAAGATTAGATGTCTTTCAGGCAAATAGTTTAAACTTCTCTCATTTGTATATGTCAGACCTAAACAAAAGTGCCAGAACCTTGTATTGGTGAACAATCCTTCATGATGATTGTATTCATGTTTTTCCTAATTGTTAATGTACAAGTTATACCTTGCTTTGGTAAAGAGGGGATTTTAAGCATGAAAGTCTATATTTTGCCAGTAGTCTGCTGTGTGCTTTTCTTCCTTGTACTGAGGAAGCAACCCCCAAAACAGCAATTTGAAAAACTTACTGCCTTTACTTTGGTGTAAAAAGAAAGTTAACTCATTGAAAGAGCATATAGCGAGATAACTCCCACACACACACATTGAGGGAAATTAAGGGATACCTTAAGAATTCCCCTCCCCCCCCCCAAATAAAAAACCAACCCCTGGTGCTCATTGTCACATTTTTCAGATATTCTGAGAAAGGAGGTTGTAGTGGGTCTGGTTGGGATGGAGTTAACTTTCTTCATAGCAATCCATATGGTGCTATGTTTTGGATTTGTGACCAGAACAGTATTGATAACACACCAGTGTTTTAGCTATTGATGAACAGTGCTTGTACGGCATCAAGGTTTTCTCTGTTTCTTACTCTGCCTCCACCAGCGAGCAGGCTGGGGGTGCACAAGAAGCTGTGTGGGAGGAGACACAGCCAGGACAGCTGACCCCAACTGACCAAAGATATTTCATGCCATGTAACATCATGCTTAGCAATAAGAAAGGAGAGGAGATGGGTTTTGGGTAGGTACCCATTTCTCAGAGACTGGCTGCACATTGGTCTGTTTGTGGGAGTTGGTGACTGATTGTCTTTGCATCATTTGGTTTTTTTGTGGGGTTTTTGGTTGGTCGTCGCCCCCCCCCTCCCCCCCCCCCCCCCTTTCTTTTTCCTCTTTCTTATTAAACTATCTTAGTCTCAACCCACAACTTTTCTCGCTTTTGGTCTTCCTATTCTTTGCCCTGGCCCAGTACAAGGTGGGGGCAGTGAAGGATTGGCTGTGTGGTCAACTCACTACAGACCATGAGTATTAAAAATTAAAATATTTAGAGAAATGTGAAAATTCTTCCATATAAGTTTCTCATAAATGAAAGAAATTCCATCCTTTAAAAATACATGGAATTGGCCAATATTTGAGTATTAGCAAATGGTGATTCCTTTTTTTTTTTTCCTCTGTTGGAATGACTAATTACTTGAAACTATGGATGGGCTTATAAATATGTGTGAAAAACTTTGGGTATGTTCAGAACTGCTGATACTTATTTAAAAGCAAAATAATAAAACCCAAAGTGACGGTAAGTTTATTTCCATCTTCATATTCTCATTAAGAACACATATTTCCCAACAGTAATATCCAAACAGCACATGCAACATGAAGAAAGTTAGGAAACTCTCAAGCAGGAATGAGGATATTGTTTTCAAAGAGAAAGACAGCTTCACAGATTCAACAGAGAAAGGCGGACCTGAACAAATACAATTTATGTTTGAAACTATAAAATGTAGCATAGTGATAATAATATTAAAAAATTTTGTTGAAACATGTGAGTCCATAAACCATAAAATCTTCAATATTAATGAATCAAACATCCCATGAGATGATTTTTATAGCTTTTCTCCTTTCCAAAGACATCATCAAGTTAAGTCAAATCTCAAAGATTTCGTTGTAAAGATTTCATTAACTTCTTTGACTTAGTCCCAATAGCTAGATTAAAAAGAAAGAAAGAAAAAAATGCATAAGGGATGTATTATCTACTTTGTATTCACTTCTGTCTACTGGAGTTATTAATCTTAGCACAAAAGCCTTTGAACTAGAAATTTATTCTTTTTATTTAAGTAGTCCATCCTCAATATTTTTTAAAAGTCTAGCATTCCTGGGAATTATATTAATTATTAACCTTTGATCAAGTTCATTTTTATATCTTATCTGTCTGTGTAAGAGGAAATGTTATCTGGCTCCACTGTAGCTGAAACCACACTGACATTGTGCGTTACAAATTAAAGCTTAATATTGTTGGCTGCTGAAAACTGATGAGAAAGGTGTGGGATCAATGCTTAAAAATATTCCTAGTTTCAGGGGAACCATAAAGGGAAATGCCAGGAAGGGAGGTGACATACAATATGGCTATAACCTGTTCTAGCTTTTACATGAAATTAGGCCATTCAGATGAGAGTTAAATCTCTGGCAGAATTTGGAGCAACCACTTGTTCATGCCTCAGGCTGGTTTCCATTCTCTTAATTTTTCCTAGTGTGATCCTCTGGCTTGTTTTCTACCCCACTTTATTTCTCTGATACTTTCTACACTGTTATTTAGAAACTTTCTCTTGAAGCACTGTACAATTCATTACTTTCATATAAGTATTTTTTCCCATTTCTCTTATTTTACTGATCATTCACCCACTGATTCTTCAGAAAATCCTGTGGTTACCGTATCTTTGTCGAAGGGCCAATGATAGCCCAAAAATGGCTGTATAGAGAGAAAAAAAAAACCCCACAACTTTTTTTTTTTTTTCCCAGTGGATTCAGGGTCTTAGACCAAGTACTATTAAGCTGAACATACTGCTAGACTGTTTTTATGATCCCTGTGCAACTGTGGGCTAATGGCTGTTGCAGTCTTTTGCTGTCCTGAGTACATGTAAATCACTCAATATAAAAATGGCCCACAAAGTTACCCACAACACAGGTCTCTCAGAGACCTACCATCTTAGATTTATTTGAGTTTCTGTAAGTACAAAACTCCCTTTAATCTGGGGAAAGTCTCAGTGGGTGGTTGCTGAGGCTTCTCAGAGTGTTGGGTTTGAGTAAATGTATCAGCTTTGAGCTCCTGATTGTCACGTGGAGAATCTCATCCACAGTCACAATTTTAGACAAGTAACTTACCCATGAAAGCCTAAGTCTTAATTTTATCCTGGCAAGAAAATTGTTAAAAATAATGTTACTTAAAAGTCTAAATATGGGAAAGCATGGGTGCTCTAAAGATTTGGACATTAAGCTGAGTTGCAGGAAGCTCAGATGTTGTAACATCTAATGTTTAAACTTTAAAAATTTAAAATTTTTAACCTTGGCTTCTCATTTTAGGATTAATTTTAATTTGATTATTTGTTACCTTGTGTAACTGTGTTGGTTGCTACCTCTCTCAAGGAATATTTATCCTACTGAAACAAAAGGTATTATATTATTTAAGTTGGCATTAACTAGAAGTGGTCATTTCCATTTCCTTCACAGTCACGGAAGAGTACTGGAGGTCTGTCTACAAGTGCTGGTGTAAACACTGGTGTCTTCCTTCTCTACTCCTCTCTCTTCCATAGGACTGAAGTAACGTATTGGACATTCTTTGTTAATATTATTGATTTCATCAGTGCAGTTGTGACTGTACATAATAGATTCTACCATTGGTTATTTCTGCTTTATTTCAACTAATTTTTTTAATCTAATTTTAACAAAATTCTGCAATTAATTAACACTACGTACATCATAAGTCATAGAATAGAATCATAGAATGGTTTGGGCTGGAAGGGACATTAAAGATCACCTAGTTCCAACTCCGATGCCATCGGCAAGGACACCTTCCACTAGACCAGGTTGCTCAAAGCCCCATCCAGCCTGGCCTTGCACACTTCCAGGGATGGGGCATCCACAGCTTCTCTGGGCAACCTGTTCCAGTGCCTCACCACCCTCACAGTAAAGAATTTTTTGTTAACATCTCATCTAAATCTACCCTCTTTCAGTTTGAAACTATTATCCCTTGTCCTATCACTACATGCCCCTGTAAAAAGTCCCTCTCCAGCTTTCTTGTAGGCCCCCTTTAAGTACTGGAAGGTTGCTGTAAGGTCTCCCGGAGCCTTCTCTTCTCCAGGCTGAGCAACCCCAACTCTCTCAGCCTGTCCTCAGAGGGGAGGTGCTCCAGCCCCCTGATCATCTTCATGGCCCTCCTCTGGACCCACTTGAGCAAGTCCATGTCTTTCTTATATTGGGGGCCCCAGAGCTGGACTCAGTACTCCAGGTGGGGTCTCACAAGAGCAGAGCAGAGGGGCAGAATTCCCTCCCTCGACCTGCTGGCCACGCTTCTTTTAATGCAGCCCAGGATGCGATTGGCTTTCTGGGCTGCAAGCGCACATTGCTGGCTCCTCTTCAGTTTTTCATCCACTAATACCCTTACGTCCTTCTCCGTAGGGCTGCTTTCCATCCACTCATCGCCCAGCCTGTATTTGTGCTTGGGATTGCCCCGACCCATGTGCAGGACCTTGCACTTGGCCTTGTTGAACTTCATGAGTTTCACACGGGCCCACCTCTCAAGCCTGTCAGGGTCCCTCTAGACGCCATCCCTTCCCTCCAGTGTGTCTACCACATCACAAAGCTTGGTGTTGTTGGCAAACTTGCTGAGGGTGCACTCAATCCCACTGTCCATGTCACCAACAAAGATGTTAAACAGTGCTGGTCCCAATACTGACCCCTGAGGAATGCCACTCATCACTGGTCTCCACTCGGACATAAGCACTTATCAAAGTAGATCATGTATCAGTTCAAGTAAATGAAGAAATTACACTTTCTTTTTTTTTTTTTGTAACATATCTGCCAGTAAAAAGTATTTCTTAGGCTTCCTTTTTGCTTCCCTTCTCATTCTGTTCCTTTCCACCTGTTCCCTTACTGTTCCTGCCCCTTTTCTGCCCATTCCCCTTTCCCTACTCATTCTTTCCTATTCTTCCTCCCCTTATATTTCTCCTTCTCCTTTCCCTTATTCTTCCCCTTTCCTTTTTTAACATGAATCTAAGCACAATAACATTTAACTTAAAAATCTTCCTGCAATTTAATCACAAACATGCAGATGGCATTAGACAGACAGACAGATAGATAGATGGACAGATAGAAAGAAAGAAAGAAAGGAAAAAAAAGAAAGAGAAGGAAAGAAAGAAAGATGTGATAGAATGCCACGGTAGATAGACTGACATGATCATAATCATAATTTATTATTACCAGATTTACTTCCCCTTTCTCTTAATTTGACTTGGTCTGTGTTCAATTCTCCATCTGTATTCAAAAAAACCCTTAAGCATGTGATTGCATTTAATGATGTACTTAAGTTTGATTTCAGTAGGGTTTTAGAGCACATCCTATGTGTTTTAAACATATCTTCATTTACAACAAATTTGATACCCATAAAATCATGCTTGATGGGCCTCTATGGTTGACAGTTATGTTCAAGAATTTTTCAGATCATCAGCAATCAATGTTGAAATATATTACACTTTCCAAACTGAGTTAATTCTTCGGTCAATCACAAAATTGTGTGAGGAATGGTGTAGGGATTGGCGCTCGGAAGATCTCGCGATGTACGGAAAGAGAACGGTTAAAGGAGGCGGGATGACCGACAGACAGTATATAAGGGCTTGACGCAGTTGAATAAACGCCATTTGCAGCATCCTCATATTGGTGTCAGTGCTCTGTGGCCCAGGGTATGATGAACCCTGTGCCGAGTCCCACGGGGTAATCAGACGAATGTCTACAAATGGACAAAGGATTCAGAGTACAGCTAAGACTGCACCATGTCAGGCTGTGGTAATCTTCATCTTTTCTATAGCTTTAGCTAAAGACAGACTCCGTAACCAATGACTGAGCAATTTGCTAACAGAATTTTCTATTCAGTGGAAGAAGATACTTTGCTGCTATTAGAAGCACTTTAAGTACTCCTTGAAATTTACCTTTAAAACCTGACAGGTTTGTTTCATGGTGAGAATAAAATCTACAAGGAGAATGGTTTGACCTGAGGTATCTTAAAACAAATCAGCTACAATCCTGTCTGGACATGGCCTTCAATGTGAACTGCCAAGGCAGGCAGCAGGCCAGGAGAGAGAGAGAGAGAGAGAGAGAGAGAAGAGAAAAGAGAAGAGAAGAGAAGAGAAGAGAAGAGAAGAGAAGAGAAGAGAAGAGAAGAGAAAAGAGAGAAGAGAATCCCCAGGGATTGGTGGTTAGAAAAAAACTGAGTCTTTTTCCTTCAGACCATTTGGGTGAATCAGCTAGTTGTCAGAGAAACACAGTTAAATCATAGGTGTATTTTTCTAATAAATTTGTTTGTTCTAACATGCTTGAATCTACAGAGAAAGTAGGTAGCTGCAGTCACTGCCTGCAATATACAAATACTATGTTTTACATGATGTTCTGAGCCAAGACTTTCTCCATATTGTGAAGAATAAGCATAGAATACCTTTTTCTCCTACCAAAATAAAACACAGAACTCAAGACACATATGCTGGTAATATGTATTAGTTTTGCTCCACTACTTTTAATTCCCAGCAGTTTTAATGGACAAACAACAGTTTACACCATCAGTGGGACCCATTAAATCAGGTCTCTTCCATGCTAAACCAAAACTATAGCAATTGCCTTGGACTCTGCATTGCATTGTTCTGAGTCATCCTGAAGCCAGAGAGATTCATTAGCTTTTGTAATAAATTCTCAGGAATGAAACTGGTTGGTTTCAGAGAAACCTTTCACCAGCTCCTCTCATTTTTGCTGACATTGCCATCCCCCAGCCCAAAATGATTTGGTAAAAAATTGATCTGCCCTTCAGCTACATTTGCTTGGGGGGTGCAGCTTACACTTGATATCACTACTGAACACTTGCACAACTTTTCTGGGGTGATTATCCTCTATATACACCTCCCCAGAAATAAAGTAAAACTCAAGTATGACAATTCTTTGTTTAAAATGAAACTTAACGGTAATTCTTCTGTGTATTCTTTTTTCTCCTCAGAGGCCACCAGAGGATTAATAGATGATTCATGGTGTGCTCCACAGACTATCCATTTCCTGTTTTCAAGTTACTACTAGATTTCTAATTAAAATAAGATGATTTTTTTTTTTTGCAGTCCACTAAAAATAATCAAAGTGATGTCTATTTAAGCAATAAATAGTTTTTCTTTGGCAGCAAAGCATAACTTGATCAGATTTTAAGGCTGAGGAGTTGGGGGGGGAGGTGTCTTTTTTTTTTTCTTCTTCTCTCTCCTTGTGGAAATTTGGAATAACTGAGCAGTTAAAATTCATGATCTACACTTTTCTGTCATTATTATTGCATTAGCATGAAATTATGGTTCTAGTTAGGCATAATTATACTCATAATTATTCAATTTATCACTATAGGTCCTCCTGGAAATTTTATTGGAAGAGTTATTAACATTAATAAATTGTTTTTCTTCATATCCATATTATTAATTCACCTCATGTGTGATATGAACTATCAACCATAAAATTATTACAAACTCTGTTCTATGTGTAGCTGATTTAATGATGGAGAGTCTGATAACCTTTAGCCAGTTTTCTGGTACAGCTGTTTGCCGTCTTCACCAATGGTATGTAGAGGGAGATAAGTGGACAGTGAAATACTCAGTCCCAAATGCACCCAAGACACTTGACAGACATTTCTTTTTAGCACAGCAGTCTTTCTGGATTTCTAAAATTTGTGAAAAAAAACCCAATCCCAAAACTAAAACAAACTTATAAGAAAATCCTGATTTGCATATATCAATATTGCTGTGAAACAGTCCATCAGTTTCACCTGACAGATATTTCTGGTCAGACCCACAGAAATGGTTGTCAGAGCCCAGAACAGCCAACAGCCTCTGAGATCCAGGCACTCACTGCAGAACCCGACTGACTTCACAAGTACTTTTTTCTAATGCTTTAAACTTGAATACATGGGTGGGTCTTTACCGTGTCACAGAGCTGTTTGCAGCTGAACTGTATCCAGAACTGATGTACTATAGCTGCATCAGTGTAATTGTTAAGAAAACATGGAGCTGGCTTTCAGAACCTAAATTAGCACTCTGCATAGACCTGCGCTACTGGATCTACCTCCACATTTTCTGAGTCATATTCTATTACATATTTATGTATAAATACTTACACATATGTGTATCTATAGATACATACCTACCCTGGGTTCTTTCTTTCCCACCTACTGCCCTTCTGACAATCTCACTTATAACTGTGAGGTTCATCATTGTCTGCTAACCCTAATATGTGATAAAAATTAAACAAGAGACCCAACTCCATTTTCACACATCAAAATTAATAACTGGTTATTGGGTCATAATTTCATTTTTTTAAAAATTTATTTTTATTTTATCTTTGAATCATGTTGATTCATCCCAAAATTTAAAATTACTTAAAAAGAGAAATCTTTCTTGGGGTGGAAAGAAATAGCTGTAGCAAAACATTTTTTTAATATATATGGCAGAGGTCAGGGGAACAGTCATTTATTACCTAGTCCTATGGTTCTTTTAGAACAAATATCAATACCTGCATTACTGTACAAATTGATTTTTTAATTGTCAATTCCTAGTTCTTTCCAACACAAGAGGTCAAAATATTGTAATTGACATATAATCTTTCATTTAATAAAACTGCTGGTTTATGTTAGAGCTTGACATTGAAGCTGGGACTTTGGGTTAGGAGTACTTTTTACTGTTGCCTCTTTCCACTTGTTTGCATTTAAAATATTTAATTATAATTTCTAATGCTTTCATACTTAAACAAGGAATGTAACTGATCTGTAATTCTACAATGCAAAGGTAGACATGAGCAAGGAATCAAATTCATAACCTAAAGACTTTTAAGACTTGTAAAATGTAGCCTCAAATAATGTGTCAAATATTTTTAGTGGATTTTCCTGAGTTCTGAAGAATTTATTAACTGATAAATTAGATATATAATACTTTCTATGTAAAAATCTTATTGTAGAGATAGGCATGGAACCGTAAAACAGGTATTTCCTCTCATGCATTCCCACACTGCATGCTATCTGTTTTATGTAGCAACTAAATTATTCAGAAACTTATAGTTAAGTTAAAATTATTGCAAATCAAAGGCAATAGGTAATCATCATTAAGACATAAAAGAAGCAATGATGATTACTTACTCTCTAGATGTTATCACTGTCTATGCTTTACAAAATCATGGAAATATGAACACAAACAGAGTGATTAGCATAACTAAAAATGAAAAGAAAAAGCATCTCATTATTTTAAGTCCTTCACAAATGAGTTTCCAATCTGAGTACAAAGGTTTTGTGAATCTGCTGTGGTTCCTATTAGCCAGCTCTGAGGCAGTTACATCTTAACCAGAGCATATATAAACAGATAGATTCATACAATGTTTGCATTGGAAGATGGAAATTTTGTACATATGTGTACCACTCTGACTTACTTTCTCAAATTGGTGTAGTACTTTCCAAACAAAAATAATCATAGAAATCATCCCAGTGAAGGAGCTCTCTAAAACATTCCATATATGAGAGCAGTTGCTGGAGGATTCTCTGCCAGGAAATGTTTAGATGTATTCAGTGTATTTATTCACTTAGATTTATAATACCAAGCATTTGTTAGGCCCTTGTCTGAACTGGCTGAGCCTTGCAACTTTGGGACAGATAAAGAAGAACAAATTAAAGATGCTTCTGTAATTGATATTGCTGACAAGGAAGTGTCAGTGGAGTTACAGATGGATTCGGAGCTGATGCTGAGAGAAAGGTATTCAAATAGTTCATGACTAAGTGCTCATTGAGAAGCAAAGTACAAATCAGAGAATGGCAGAGGAAGCTGTCGGTGGTCAGTTTCAATCTAAGGTAGACAGAAGGAACAAGGAGAATTTGAACCTCAAAAAGGGTTTGCAGGGAACAGGTCAATAGACAGACAAGTCAATAGACGTCCAAGTACAGTCAAGGAGAATGCTGACCTGCCTTGAAGAAAATAGGTGGGAGATGTAAAGTGGAGGTTACTTTAGAGGACAAGATTAGAGGACAAGAGTACTAATAGTGATAATTCTCAGTACAGAGAACTGGAGAATAAAGATTTAGGAACTGAATACATGAAGGGAAAACACCTGATGTACAGTCACAGGTGAAACTACAATTGGAAGGAAAGACTTTAAGATAAAGGCAAATGCAGAATCCATATTCATATTGCAGAAAACAGAGACAGGTCTAGCATAATAGATAAAGGTACAGCCGATAAATATAAAAATGGATACACTCCAAGAGTGTAAATAATTAAAAACCAAACAAACAAAAAAGTAATTTGATTGGCCTTAGAATAGTTTATAGCAAGCCTTGTAAGGAATCACTCTGGGTAATTAGGAAACCGGATTAAATATAATTTTCCGAATGGATGGTGTTAAAGAGGCTCCAGATATTCTGGATTATCTATCTGACCATTGTAACTATAATCACACACAATCATACTCCATAATTTGGGGGTTTATATTCCAGTATAGCATTCAGGCACTTAAAAGACATTTTTTCACCCAGTTCATAAGAATCTAAATCTTTTAGTGGTATTTTATTGGATATAACAGTAATTTAGGAAGAAGTTTATATTTATCTATAGAAAACAGTCATGAAGAAGCTCACACTGGAAAAGGGGTTGCATTTGGGCCATGTGAACACAAGGACAGACACATATGGAAACTGCAAGCCATCTCCCAGGCAGCACTTTGGCCTTCCTGTTTGAAAAAACAACATACAGAAAACTGACAAGCTCAATAGCCATATCTCAATATTTCTTAGTAAAAATATTCATTTCCTGCTGTAGATGGGGATTCCCAAATGTTTTTTCTAACACACCATATGTTACAAAATGTGTTACGAATACACATTTAGTATCAAATAGTATTGTATGCCCCCACAACCTTTTCAGATAACCTGGTAAGCTGTCTCTAAGATTTATCCAGTTGGTGATTGGCAGTGGCCCTCAGCTGGTGAACAATGTTTTATGCTACTTTTTTTTTTTTTTTTTTTTTAAATACATGTTACTGGAATGGTAGAAAGTACAAAACACTGCGAAAAGAATGTCATTAGAGGAAGGTCTCTCTTTAGGTTCATAGAGCTACTTAGAAATTGGTTTAGTGCGAAGTTTTTTTACTGAGCAGTTAAAAATAGAATATTATATGAGGGTAGCCTTATAATAAAAACAACTCCCCAAAATCTCCAGCTTGAATCGGGAAAAACTATCGGCTATTAAAGATGGTGAGAAAAAAATAATGTGGTACATTAATGTAATTTAAATATTAAAGGCCTCTCCTTTAGGGGATTAAATAACAGTCAGTTATAAGGAAGTGCTGTCCTCGACTTTGATAAAGAATCGAAAGAGTCACTGGCACCAAAAAAAGGAATATATTAGAAAAAAGAAATAGTCTTGTCCCTAAAGCAACTCTTTCTCTCAAAGAAA
The DNA here is from genome assembly GCF_929443795.1 of Astur gentilis. Lineage (NCBI taxonomy): Eukaryota > Metazoa > Chordata > Aves > Accipitriformes > Accipitridae > Astur > Astur gentilis. Next base: position 19,822,709 of record NC_064890.1, on the reverse strand, counting down.
AGTTTCTGCCTAGAATGTTCCACCTGACTGACTTTCTTCCAAAGAAAGAGCATTCACCTCCAAGGGATTCAAACATTTTTATAAAAGGGAGAGATGAAATTTCAGGCCTGTGTCAGTGAGGTTTTTAATGACAAATTCCATAGGAATAGAAGCTATTTACACTTTATGAGGAAAAGAGGACAGCAAATAAAGAAAGCTCCTTCTTTTGTCCTTACTTGGAGTCATTATGTTGTATGTCTGATGTGTTAGACTGGGGCATCAAAACCTTGAGCACAAGGCTTGCAGGAAGCCTCTGCTACAGGGATGTGGGGACGTTCACTTCCACGGAAGGACTCCTTTTCTCCCGCCCTGCCCGTCAGAGCAATACAAAAGCTTCCTGGCTTCTTTGCAGTAACTTTGTTGCTCTTAAAATGACTAAGCATGACTTTGTGCATTATTCCAGGCTCCCTTCCTTCTCCTTGATAAAACTGATATCTAGGTGAAAGAAGTACCCTGTGCCTCACAAGGTATCTGCTACACATCAAGCTTCCCTTCCTGAGCCTCAGGGTGTTGTCTCCACAGAGTGAGCAAAGTGCCTGAGGCTCTGCTGTTTTGGTTTTACAGCAGCATTTCTGCTTTCAGCTTCACTGACTGTAGCTGGCAGCTTTTGTGTCTCCTTCCTACTCCCACTGAGTTTAGTATTATTTTAAAGTATATTTACATGCATGTCCTGAAGAGTAGGATATTTCATTTAGGATTTTTTTAACCTATATTTTTTTGTTCTGAATATACCTTATGCTGCTCTTCTAATATGCTTGTGGCAGACTCTTTGCACCCTTGTTCCCAGTACAGCATCCCTTCCAGAAAATAGGGATGCTATGCTAAGCGGAAAAAGATTTCTTCACTGAGACAACTAGACACAAAGAGGTCTCTAAAGTTTTCTCTGGTTCTTTTAGCTGGGTGAACACTGGGTTTTCTCAAAATGTCTTCCTGAACAGTGCTGCTGGAGTACATTACTGCATACACCATTTCATAGGACTGTAAAGTGTGCTTCTGGAAGTACATAGTTTTTGCTAAGGCAAAGCAAGGGGTTTGCTTGGCATTGTATACATTTGAAAACATGCAAGACGCATTTCAGTTGTTAAGTCCAGCAGCAGCTTTTATGTATATGTTTACACTTCGTAGGAAGGGGGTGAGTGATGTTGAGAGAAATTTCTCTTTTCTAGGCAGAAGTAATATTATCTGAAGTTATCAATATTGTCTGCATTCCTCAGTGACAATTATTTTTTTCCTCAGCTTTGATGGGCAAATTATGACTTCCCCAGGGCAGATGGGACGGGCTAAAATGTTCCTTACTGTTGTTAAAACAGAGCACCCAGGGTTCCATATGGAAGAATATTGTTTCTGTGGATTAAATTTCAGTTATTGTCTCATTTTCTGGCTCTTACAAACTCCCACTCAGTCAGATCTGCAAAATAGATATTTGAAATATTATTGTTGTTGTTAACTGTGGCTTAGGAAAGTGAAGTCTATTGTTCTTCACATGGGTTGCTATAGTCAGTCCCTTCCTGATAACTGGTCTTAAAATGAGGCTGTGGAAATGAGGTGTCCTACGAGATGGATGATCTTCTTTTCTTGCTTACAGTAACAGCTGTTGCTTTGTAGTGTGACTTCCTTTTGTGTCTCCTTGGGATTTATAGCCAACCCAACTATAGGTGACAGTGTAGCACAGGCTTCCAATGTTTTTCCTAGAGCTTTTTGACTTTTATAAAGCAGAATATAACTGCAAAAGCATGCAGTCACTGGCATGACATAGGGGTGTTAAAAAAAATCAGGAAGTCATTAAAACTGCAGCAAATAAATGTATTGGTGGCATAAGGAAATGTCAGAAAATATAAGTTAAACATTTTGTTGTTATCAATGGTATATTGCTTTTGCCTATCTTCCTCCATCTCCTTTCATTTGTTTCAGAAAGAATGTGTTTAAAATCCTTGTACAATTTTGCAACAATATACAAAATACTAATAAATAAGCTGGTAACTGCAACAACTAGTACAATATAAAGAAAGAACCTAGTTTTCAGAAGGGTGTTTGTAGGTAATACAGTACTTCACAACATGAACTCAGACATCTGGGACTGTTTTTAGTAAAACCTGAATCTCTGTGATTAAAGGTGTTTTTTCTACTTCAAAAGCTGATTCTAAGGCCCCAGTGCAGTTGCTCTGTTTTATATCCTCATTATATTGCACATTAGTAATTTTTGTAGTTTATTGTATATCAGGTGCATCTAATACACAGCAAGCAACATAATCTTGCGGATTTTCCATTTAGTGTGAATTACAGAGCTTCTTTGAATCAAAGGATAAAGTCAGACTTACTATTTTTCTCCTCTTAACCTTTCCCATACTTCCATGTAGTTTGGAACATCTAACACATTAGAAGTAATACACACATGGAGACCACAAACATTAAGATGAGTCTTTTGGGTATCAGGAAAAGCAAATTAGTATTAAATTATTTGGGCATTTTTTTCCTTTAAAGACTGTGAGATTTCTTCTTTTTTTTACATGTTATGTATAAAACATTTATCTAATAACTGTAATACCTAATCATTGTAAAAATCAGTGATGTATATACACCTTTAGGGGTTTTGACAGATCTATGGTGTTCCCTCAGGCCCAGATTTTCTGTCAATACCAAACCCAAACATGTTTTACAGGAACAGCTGGAAGACATTCTCTGGAGACAGACACTCCTATTGGTGATTTACTATACTGCTATTATGGCACTGGTAGGATAGTAATTGGCACACCTTGCAGAATGTTTGTATGAAAAGAAAGCATGTCGCAAAATGTAATATACACACAGCTAACTAGAGCTAGCCCATTAAGCCTCAAGGGTCAGAGCCACTGGAGTCTTGCAAATAATATGAAACAGATATTTGGAAATAAAAATTGGATCATTAAAGAGAATTAGCCTGATTAGTTTATAACTTTATTTTTTTTTTAATCTTCTTTGGCTGTCCATCAGCATATCTTTTGAGATTTTTCATGTGAAAAGATAGTAACAGTATCTCTTAGTGGTTTTTATTGTTTTGGGTTTCTTTTTCCTGTCTGTGAAATTTAGATTTCATAATTTCAAATCTTGCTGTATCTTACAGAAATAAATTTAAAATATCAAAAAAGTGTGTAATTTGTATTTTAGATGAGTCTTGATAATGCCTAATAGTAACTTACTACATTATAATTTAGAAAGACCTTTTAATGTACGAAACTGTCATTATAACATGAAAACCATATTTAATTTTACACAACTTTTATTTGGATCAATTTATTTTATGATCTATGTTTCTAAATAATGTAAAAAAAAGTAAACCTTAGAAGATCTATTAAAAAAATTACAAACAATTTTTTTTTAGGTCATTGCAAATGTGGGTGTGATGCTTGATCTAATTTGAAATTGTAGCATTGGACTGATAGTGGCGATAGCTTGAAAGGACAATAATACTTAATACTTTAAATATCTTTATAAGCATATTTGGGTCACAGCCACCTCAAAAGTATTTATGGAATTATATAGCTCGAAGAAGAGTTTTTATGGTTTCCATTTCCTTGGTTTCATACTTTCCCAGAAGACGGAATCACGTACAAATTCAAGGAAGTGGAAATGCAAACATTAAAACTGAAGCTCTGGATTGCACACATCTATTTTAAGACATGTAAGTAGAGAATTAAATACCAGACTATTTTATTCCACAGAGTTAATCTTCACTTCCATTATAATCTTTGTCACAAGATGAATTAATTTTATACAATTTTCTTTTCTCATTACACTCCTTGCCATGAATATAGTTATATGTCCTTTTCCGAATGAGAAGATACTTTCAGAACTCAGAATAATTCTGCCTCTGATGCTCATACACAGTAACTCCAGAACACTTTAAAAGAATTACAGTTGTATCTGAATCACTGTGCAGCTGAGCAGATACTTTTATATGTCCGCAGAATACATCAGAGGTTTCCTTTTTCTTTTGGTGGTTAGCACTGCTCTAACTCTGATGCTAAGGTGAATATTACCATCTGATGATCACATGCTCTTTCAGACGTTTTCATTATGTTTCGGTACCTGGTCATGTCTGCTTCTGGAAACAGATTTATCCTCAAGAACTGATTTCATGACTGGACAGTCTCAAGTAAACAGAATGGATTTATAAATTTTCAGTGTTCCAACAAAACAGTACTACGTGCTCACTTTGTTACCATTACTGTTTTGTTACTGTTTCATGTTTTCCAGCATTGCAATGTCACAGTACTAGTATTGTTATTACTTTTGGTAATAACTAGCTGGCCAGAAGTCAAGCCATACAAATTGTATTCAGTTATGGGAGAAAATGGTGCTCAAGCCCACTGTATTGTTTTGTTTTTATTTGTCGTTGTTGTTGTTGCTGTTGTAATCCTATTTATTTAAAAGTCATGTACAAAGTCCTGCTACTTTGAACACAGCATGAACCAAAGAAAAGGTAACTGTTGTCAATACTATAGAAGAATGAGAGGTGCCATTTTTCAATTACCTTTAGGTTAAAAACACTTCCTCAGAACTACATTTCCTGTCCAGGTGTTTTCTATACCTTCTATCCCTCTTGTGCTGCCTTTTTTTAAAATCAGCGTATATGCCCAGTGAGATCACAGAATCACAGACTAACCTATGTTAGAACTGAATCTTAGTCCAACCTCCTGCTCAAAACCCTGGGATGTCTTCAAGGCTAGAGCAGGCTGCTCAGGGCCTTCTCCAGACAAGCTCTGAAAATATCTGAAGGCAGTGATTCCCCAGCCTCTCTAGGCAACCTCCTCTGAGGCTTAACCCCTCTTCTGGTGAAACATCCTTCCCTATCCTGTAACTGCAGTTTCCTTTGCTGCAGCACTGTGACCATTACCTCTTGATCTTTTTCTGTGCATCTCTGGCAAGGGTCTATCTTCTTCATAATTCCCTTTTAGTCTTCTACTGCCTCTCCAGGCTAAGCATACCCAGTTCCCTTTATTTCTCCTTTTATGTGATGTGCTCCAACTCCCTAACCATCTTGTGGGTCCTCCACTGGTATCTCCCCAAATCGCAATCTCTCTCTTCTGCTGGGAGAGATGAAAAAGGACAACATATTCCAAAGGTGGCCAGGTCAAGGGGAATAATAACCTCTCTGGACCTGCTGCTATGTTTTTGTTCATGCAGTCTTCATCACCTCAAGGGCATGTTACAGACTCATACCGTGACCCCCAGGTCCTTTCCTGCAGATCGGCTCCCCAGCCTGTCATTCCATATTCCTCTATCTATTTGTGCCTCATCTGAGGCATCTTGATCAGTGACAAACGCCTGTGGTTTTGGAAGTAGCTCCTGGAGCTGAGACAATCTGATTCTACACACAAGCGTAATTCTTGCTTACTGGTTTTATCCTAAAACCAGTTCATTCTAGGTCAATAAAATCAACTTTATAAGTCACAGCCTGTTCCCAAAAAAGCTGTTAAAATCTGACTTTAATAATCTTTACTACCCAAGGCTGTTGCCAGTTCCTCAGGAAGCTTCACCTTTTGCTTCCTATTCACTCAACCTCAGTTGTGGAAATTCTCACTTTCCAAAATACGTAGATCTGACAGTTTGCCACCAGTTTCACCTCTGACTCAAATTTCTGCACCTTGGACCAGCTCTCAAAGACAAATGGTATATTTTGGCCATAAAAAACCTGTTTCTCTCACTTAAGAAGTAAAGAATGGGAGTTTCAGCCACTACTTTCAATATGTTTAATAGATCTCACTCTTTTGATAAGGGAAGCTAAATGGTTAGCATGGCAACAACACCCTAAATAGACTTTAATTGTTCACCCAAGGTAATAAGAAAATAAGTAATTAATGAAATTACAGATGACACAACCTTTATTGTTGACATCTTTTCATAGTGTCAACCCAAAACAGTGTCTCTTTCAAAGTTCTCCTTACTATACCCAGTGTTGAAGGTGAGTTTTTCCCTGGCCAGGTTTTTTCAGCTGTCAAGATGAGACTTCTTTCACTGTGCTCCTGAAGAACATTTATCTTTTTTCTCTGTGAGCAGCTAAGAAAAATACTATCTTGAAGAAAATAGCAGTACCTGTTACAACTTTTAAAAATCTCATTTCTGATACTTATATTATGTTGCATGTTCAGGGACATGTCCAATCTTACAAGAAAATAGGCAAAGATTCTATTGATGCCCCAATGAGGAGCTCTCACTGGTAGGATGATTTTTTTAATTTTATTTCATTTTTTTTTTTAATGTGAACAGCAGATTTCCTTAATCAGCCTTCTGTTGTCTACTGGCATTTTGCCTGGGTAAAATACTAACATATTCTAGCATTGGTTAAGGTATTATCTGACTTCAAATGGAGTTTTTATGGTTTTACAGACACAACAGCTCTGGAATCTTTTTCAGTGTAGCTGTTTTATCACAGGGCTTATTATACTTTGATTTACCCTATTATTTTTACAGTATTTCCCATATTGACTCCAAGATTTACCACTGTGAATAAATGGGCATTTACTGTAACTAAAGAAGGTTTCACACTTTCATTGATGTATTCAAATTTGGTCATGTCTGAGAGAACTCTGCCTTATACAACCGCATGCACCTGTTAAGTTCCTAATTTCTTGGAAGCTCAAACCTAACAGATCCACAAAAGTACAAAATAGGAAATTACACCTCATAGAAATGTTTTATGGATTGAAACTAGAAGGAAAAAGAAAAATTCACCCTGAAGATTTACACAGAGGGCAGAAAATAATATTGGTGTTATATAGCCTTTTGTTAGATTCTTCCTCTGTACTGTATTTCTAGTAATTAAAAGAAAATTGTCTTAGAAGCAAATCACATTTGCTGGATCTTCAGATTCAGATATATGCTTCCAATTCCACGTTCTACATTTCCTTCCAAAATCTCAGTCTTGCATGTACTCTGAGTATTTTTCCTACTCTTTACATGTATGCTTGTTCAGTATCTTTTTATTCTTTAGCTAGAAGATGAGCACTGAGATGATGGACTCTGGATTATACTTTCTGATATATGTTGCACTGTAATCAAACTGTTGAAAGTAAAACTCTATTATACTGTACACAAATTTGGACTAAGCAATGCCATGGTCAATCTTTGGTAATCTGTGGAGCTTTTTACATCAGTGGGCTGTAATATCAGTTCTTAGCTATAAAAATAGGAAACCCATCATAAGCCCTTAAAAGAATTACTTTAATACTTTGGAATTATTGACTTCTAAAGTTGTTAAGGATTTGAGAACATTTCTGTAGGGGATAATTTTAATGAGTGGCCAAAAACATTTGAACATGGTTCAGAGAGCAGTTCCTTCACACACTTAAGTTACTTCCCTCATTCTGATTATTTATGGAAGAAGTATTTGTTTCCTTATACTATTCATAGCTAATAGAAATTGCATGTAATTCTTAGTTGCTTGAATGGAAACAATTCCTTGTGATCTTCCCCCTCTATACAGTCAATGCATGCAATTTAAAATAATGAAGCAAAAAAGCATGTCTGTGAAAGTACACACTATGAGATCCATAGCAATACCAACGTTTTAACTCCATTTAATATTACAAAGGGTGCTAGAAGGTATTTACAATAGAAACAGTAAACAGAATGAAATCTAATTTAAATTTAATTAACTACAGCAGGATGTCATTGTAATACATGGAAGTAAAAATCTAAGAAAAAAAATGGAGAAAAGCTTGTAGAAATTGGTCCAAAAATCAAATCATCTATTTCTTTGTGCCTTTTTAAACTAAAGATCATGTGCAATTATTGTTGTTATTTATTTAAGCAAAATAATGCATAAACCAAAATTCTGACCAGGGAACAGAAAATCTATCAAATCACAGGTCTTTTTATTCTTTTAAATCAGTATTATCATCCAAAAGAACAAAATCTGTGGTTTGGTAAATCGCACAATGAAATCCACAAATAAAGTACTGCCTAAACCATACTATTTTTAGACTATGCTATTTCCATTACATTTCAGCTTATGAACAAGGTCTGTAACACTAATATACCGATAAAAGTGTTCTCTCAATGTGTCAAACAGAAAGTGAACTCAAAATACTTTTTCCTCCATAATGACAAGTAAAATAATTAATTGCTTGAAAGTTACTTTGGTCATTTTTATATGAGTGTTTAGTTCTTGGTTAGATGTGGAACTTCTTGTCATGAAATTTGTGACATTCATTTAATACTGTTCTACTTTTCCCGTCTCAGCTACTTAACATTTTTTTATACAAATGGAGGTTTTGAGAAAAGACTAAAATCAAAGCCAGAGTGACAGAGAGAAAAAAAAGCCTGAAATCTCATACAAGATCACTCCCTTTCACTGATATGACAATATATTTTTCCTATTTTGTACAATAAAATTTCTAAGAATGCTCTCAGCTTGTAGCCTAACCTTTTCTGTGCAGGCATGTATCTGAGAGCGGCAGCAAGGTTCCTGCTATTTTAACAGTTTCTGTGATACAGCAAAGAAACAAGACAGTAATTTGCTGCAACACGATGCAACACACTGCATCACAGGGAGCATCCCAGTGATCTGCAATGTAAACACACAGCTCAGTTTGAGGCATGTCACAGATTTCTGTTACATTGCAGCTTTGCTGAGACATATGTAATTGTCTGCAGTTAAGTTATCTTTGTTCAGTAATGTGTGCTTCTTGCCATATTCACAATGCTAATAAATAAAGGATGATCAAATGGAAGCCAGGGTTGCTGATACTTTTGCAAATTTAATTTGATTCCTCCAGAATCACTGAATGCAAGCTAAACCAGTGAGAGTCAGTTCTGTCCAATGTTGCTGTTAGCATTACCATTTACATTTTCAAAATTTAAACAAGAACTAGAAGAAGTTACACATGAAAGAATACTTAAAGAATTGGTTTATTGTTTTTGCAGAATTTTATTCTTAGTGGAAGTCATAAGTCAACACAAACAAAATATAGTTCTTTTTACAGTACTTAGTTGGAAACATGAGATCAGTCTTGAAGAGGTGTAAATAAATAGAGCTGTATGGACTTCTGTGTTGCTCCGCTAACGGAACCAAAGAAGGATCTAATCTAGTCAGATGTGAGACAGGTGTTGCCCACATGTTCGTGAACAAACAAAACATGTCCTATACAATTCAGAGCAGATGATCACCTCTGCCGTCACAACTAGACATGGTACATGGGAAGTGCAGAATTAATTGAAGTATACCTGGTAAGTATACGAACACCTGTGACTGGGAGAAGTCAATGGGTGATGTTTCTGATGGTAGGCCAAAACTGGCTTTCACAGATACGTATTACCATTACAGCTTAGTAGACTGAATTAAAGCTCCAGTAATAATGCATCTAGTGTGTCATTGCAGAGATACACACAGTCCCTTTGCTCTGACAGGAAAAATTCTTGTCTTAGACATGCATGGACATAAGATGTTACTGTTTCACCTCCTATGACACCCTAATACATTTATCTCCAATACTACATTGCCCTAAAAATAAATAATAAATAAGCCATTTTCCTTAGCCATCCTAACGAACAGTAGCTGTGTTATTTCCTTAATTTATATAACCAGCCTAAAAGACAGAGTGATTCTTCTGTTTCTTTGAGCATCTAGAGAGATTAATAATTATTGTACTATTAACTTCAGGCTCATCTATTTTGACTCTCTCCTACCATACAGTTATAGATGTTTCCATTATGTTAATAATACAATATATGATTATAATTCTCCCATTGTGACATTCATCTTAGGCACAAATTAGTGGCTGACTCCTTAAAAGCATACCTACATTTACTGCAGCCTCAAAAAATTATCTTTCCAGTGTGGTTAAAAAGCTACACATATACTACTTAAAATCTGCCCCAAATAAGCTCAAGGCAGTGGGGATCGAAAAGACTTTTGCATAATTTTGAAATGCATACAATAAACAAATTTTTGCTTGCTGAAGAATGACCATTACTGGAAAAGAAAGTTACTGGTGTGTGTCACAAAAGGACACTTGATAGAACTGGAGGTTTATTCATTGTGCCATACCAAGCTTAGGTAAAAAAAGCAAAAAGCTTTAATGCAACAACACATGGCTCAGTCTTCATATACATTATGCTCATGACTTCCCTGCAGAGACCAGCAGTAACTGTGCTAACTAATGCCAAATGCAGTTGGTATTTAGTGTCTTGGAAGGCTATTTTGCAGCAGTCACCAAACTCCCTGCAGGTGGTAATAGCTTTTAATCACTAGTTAAGGAAACAGTGAAAGTAGAGAGGTAAAAGTCTGGATGGGACTTTATGCATACTGTCTATCATAAACATTTCTGAGGCACAGACTTGCAGAAAGCATTCAAATGCTAGCAAAGGAGCCCCTGCAATTCTGTGGAATAATAGACAGGTATTTCAGATTTAGCAATAGAATCTATTTCATTTCATAAAATTTATATAAAATATATTCAACCTTCCTGGTGTCCTATTTACTTTTAAGAGCAATCTGGGTCACTGATGCCAGTCCAAATCTCTGTTATTGCCAAAGTCATCATTGTTCTACGTAGCACACATGGTGTTACTAATTCTGGGTAGGGCAAAAGTTAAGGTCCCAAAGCAATGAGCAGATTTGGCTAATCAAAGTTATCACAACAGGATAAGTGAAGGATAGGTTTCAGCTTTGCTATTAAATTCTCTGTCTGCAGTAGTTTCAGTCAAGTTCTTAGCGTCATTGTTGTGTTAATTTTGTATGTGTACTTGCTTTACAGTTCAATACAAGAAATAATTAGATTTATATATGCAGTGCCTGGTGCAGCTGATAAAAAAAGCATTTATCTGAAAGTCAATAGCTCTGAATTAGTACAACCAACAAAATGTTGTTCGTATTTCTATTCTCTGGACTACTTCCTGTATATTTTTCTTACTGTTAGGAATGAATCTTTCTTTTTACATTAAAAGATGTCTATTGTAGACTTTTAAATCATATTACTCTGGTTGTTAACTTTTTCTGTAAAGAAGTGAAAAATATAACACCCTTATTAGCAAGGTAAAGCATGTAGCCTTTAATCAATATTAAAATGTACAGGTTTACATTGTTGTAAGGTAGATTTTTGTATGCTAATACTAGCAAACTAATTTTCATCTGAAAGGCTTAGTTAATATATGGAAGCAATCTTCAGGGTAAGAAAGATGAATACATAGACATGAAAATAAATCTGGAAAATCACCAAAGAATGTGCAGAAGTAAGGAAGTTAAAGTCATAGAATTTTAACTGAGACTGAAAAAAAGGAACAGGTAAACTGGACCTTGATATCTGTCATGTCACTCAAGTTTTCCTATATCAGTATGAAAAGTCCCATGAAAACATGATCATAACTATATATTTTGTTTCTAACTAAAATAATTGAAAAAAATGCAGTGTTTATACATTCAGTTATAAAAGTATTTTCTGAACATCTGTATGGGACTTAACATTTCACTGGGGAAAAAAAAAAACAGAGGCAAAAACTGAAACTAAAAATTAAAAAGTTGCATTTCAAAATCTGATAATAATTTAACTCATGTTGCATGCTTTAGGCACAGTCATTTTCAATACCTACTATTAAGAGATGTTCTGAATTTTAATAAACCATTTCCCCCAGACTTTGCTACTAATTTAAATCAAAGCCTGGTACAAAGTTGAAGTAATAAAAATTATACTTGAGTTTGACTATGAATAACCTAGGTGCAAAATGATTTAATGTATTCCTACTGTATGAAAACCAGACTATGTAGCTTGTTTGTTAGCCTCTACTTAAACTCAGAAACCCCATCAATGTACATTTCACTAGTGTACATGTAATGTTCATGTAATGTTAAATGTCTTTGCTTTCATTATGGAATCATACTATTACTATTAATATTCAAAAAAATAACCCCAGTAAAAAAAAAAAAAAACATTAATGTAGTCTAAATCTTTGATTATTTGTATGGTGATCAGTTTCTGGTTTTGAAGTACACTATTAGAAAACCACGTTGGATTGCACTCTTTTAGGACATAAGAAAAAAAAAATTGAAGTATCTGTAAAATTCTGAAGGAATAATAGCCCTCTTAAGATGCTCTTTATTTAGATTATGAACTACTATTACTGGCTAAGTAAGTAAAATGAGCCTTGTGCCATACTGCCTTACTGTGGTAGGTTGACCCTGACTGGTTGCCAGGTGCCCACCAAAGCCATTCTAACACTCCCCCCCTCCTCAGCTGGACAGGGGAGAGAAAATGTAACAAAGGGCTCATGGGTCGAGAAAAGGACAGGAGAGATCACTCACCAATTATTGTCACAGGCAAACCAGACTCAACTTGGGGAAAATTAATTCAATTTATTACCAATCAACCAGAGTAGGGTAATGAGAAATAAAACCAAATATCAAAACACCTTCCCTCCACCCCTCCCTTCTTCCAGGGCACAACTTCTCTCCCAGATTCTCTACCAACCCCCACAGCAGTGCAGGGGGATGGGGAATGGGGGTTATGATCAGTTCCTCACACCTTGTCTCTGCTGTTCCTTCCTCCTCAGGGGGAGGACTCCTCACTCCTCCCCTGCTCCACCGTGGGGTCCCTCCCATGGGACACAGTCCTCCACGAACTTCCCCAATGCAGGTCCTTCCCATGGGCTACAGCTCTTCACGAACTGCTTCAGCATGGGTCCTTTCCACGGTGTGCAGTCCTTCAGGAGCACACTGCTCCAGCATGGGTCCCCCACGGGGTCAACAAGTCCTGCCAGAAAACCTGCTCTGTGGGCTCCTCTCTCCACAGATCCACAGGTCCTGCCAGGAGCCAGCTCCAGTGTGGGGTTCCCACGGGATCACAGCCTCCTTCGGGAACCCACCTGCTCCGGTGTGGGGTCCTCCCTGGGCTGCAGGTGGAGATCTGCTCCCCCGTGGAGCTCCCTGGGCTGCAGGGGGACAGCCTGCCTCACCAGGGTCTTCCCCACGGGCTGCAGGGGAATCTCTGCTCCGGCGCCTGGAGCATCTCCTCCCACCCTTCTGCACTGACCTGAGGGTCTGCAGGGCTGTTTCTCTCACATGTTCTCACTCCCCTCTCCGTCTGCCATTTCTGTCTGTCCCAGCAACTTTTTTTCCGTCTTAAAAATGTTATCACAGAGGAGTTACCACTATCACTGATGGGCTCAGCCTTGGCCGACAGCCGGTCCACCTTAGAGCCGGCTGGAATTGGCTCCATGGGACACAGGGGAAGCTTCCAGCAGCTTCTCACAGAAGCTACCCCTGTAGCCCCTTCACTACCAAAACCTTGCCACACAAACCCAATACACTTACACACCATGAAACTATGCACAAGCCAGACTTGAAAACTTAGATACTACTCTCAGACTAATCCCTGGAAGATGTTTCAGGTCTCTCCATAGAAAGACTTAAAAAAGTGGTAAATTCTAAGCAGGCCTAAATATTCATGAAGTGGCACCTGAAGGGTAATGCTTTCTTTATTATGTTGCCTTATTATGGCATAACTGAAGAGATAACAGGTATTGATCTCTAAACATCCATTTGCATCAGAATCTAAGTCACGTTCCTGTTTATTAAATTCAATATTAATTTCACTCAGATGTGCTGAGTGAAATTTATTCATTAGAAAGTCTTGGAAATCACTGTCCTCTTTGCCCACTGCATCTTTTCCTCCAGTATTTCTTTCCAATATGGCAGCTTTAATTGGTTCTTAGGTCATGAGGCAAATATTCTTTATTAATCAGTTCTAAGGCCTATATTCTGGCTCTTCAGTAAGCAAGCCCTCTGCTGTTCTTGGGAGTTTTCCAGTCTCAGACCCTGATGTAGATATGCCAATACCTGTGAGTCCCCTTCTATCAACCCCATTCTGTAGAACTGCACCCACTGGGCACAACCTGTCACTCCCAGTAGGCCACCACCCTGGTGCCCAGAGCAATCTCTTTTATAGAGCGTAGTATGCTGTGATGCACAGTAAATTCTACAGTTTACACAAGTAAGAATTGCTTAAAAGCAACATAATTTTAAGATAGAGAGAAGTATTGTTGAATAAAGGCATAAAAAAATTATTTTCAAATTGGTCATATTTATATGTATGCACTTGATCATGACCTAGCCCTCAACTAGCATCCAATTTACATAGTTACATGCCAGACACAAAGAACAATAAAAAAAACCGCAAACCCAAACCAAACATTAATTTGACATCACTTGAAACTACTACCTAGAAATACAGTGCTTGTACTGCAAGGTCTAAACAGCAGAGTTCAAACTGATGCATGTTTGGGGGCATTCATCTTCCCTTTCCAACACACACAAACAGAATATCACTCTTCCATCTAGCTAATCTGCCAAAAGAAGGCACTTCAGTTAAGCTGATTGCCTGAAAAATATGCTATATCGGTGCCAGTCTGGTCACATTTGTCCTCTTTATTTTTCTTCTTTTCTCAGGCTAGCAATGGATGAGCCTGAAAGACCATGGCAAAACAGAGGTATCAGAGGCCTTTCAATTCTCTCTTGAAGCAAACATGACATTTTTTGTAGCCCATTGTGTAGTCTGGTTGCTTGTCATGTTCCAATTAGTGAAGCAGATGTGAAAGTCTTATTGTCATCACCTAAGCCTTCAATTTAACTTGAAATGGAACACTCCTAACTATGCAGGAGTTTACTAGTTCTGTTCTTTTCTCCTAAATGCATAATAATTTCTATTATAAGTTATGTCATTTTGACTTTAAAAATATTCTTCTGCTCTTACTCTTACTGCTCCTGGACAAATTTTTGTTCTTGGTAAGTTAATGGCAGTTTTGTCATAATCATCAGTGGGAATAGAAGTAGTTCCTATAATGTGATGATTATTTTAAGCCAAATCTTAATATGTAACTGACAGTACTCTATTGCTATATTATCACTTAATTAATTTGCCATAAGATATACTGATAAAAATGTATTCAATCCACTTCATTATGTGTCAGTTTCAAATAATGTTCTATCTCATTATCAGAGTTCTTCTCCATAATAAATGCAAAGCCTTGCTCATACCTAAGAGACTGTTAACTTTTAAAACTTTTTTTAATGCACTAGTCTGATGATTTCAGGGGCTAGTTTAGTATGGGCTAAGTCCTTAACTAAAGCTGGGGAGCTATGACCTCCATCCCCACCAGAACTTTACTAAAAGTCACCTCAGTGAAACCTTCCTCAGCTGTTTCCTTCTTGCACTGCACAGAGGGAAACCACTGCACTGCAGCAGAGAGACCATCACCACCACACACCAGTATGGGCAGTATAGACAGGAACCAGATGTACACCACCCCAGCACAACAGCCACAGCAAATGGAAAGATTCCCACTAGGTAAAATGCGATAGAGCAGCCACTGCAACACAGTATTGTCTCTATTCATAGTCTAATTTCCAGTAAGTGTTTGAAATATAAAAAAAACTCTGGAAAATAGATTGTTAGACTTTATATTGCAGGCAACAGGAGGCCACTAACAAGATTCAAAGAAAAGACAAGTCTAACCGTCAATGTAAGGTTAGTTCCCATGTTGATGAAAGGACTGTGAGAGGCCAAGATGGAAACTGAGGAGGAGAGCTGCCTTAGTCTAACCAAACAGTTGACAGAGAAATAACCAGAGAGCTTTGCACAGAAAAGAAAAAAGAAAAAAGAAAAAAGAAAAAAAAGAAGGAAAAAAAAAAGAAAAAGGAAAAGAAAAAGAAAAAGAAAAAGGAAAAGAAAAAGGAAAAGAAAAAGAAAAAGAAAAAGGAAAAGAAAAAGAAAAAGGAAAAGAAAAAGAAAAAGGAAAAGGAAAAGAAAAAGAAAAAGAAAAAGGAAAAGGAAAAGAAAAAGGAAAAGAAAAAGAAAAAGAAAAAGGAAAAGGAAAAGGAAAAGGAAAAGGAAAAGGAAAAGAAAAAGGAAAAGAAAAAGGAAAAGAAAAAGAAAAAGAAAAAAAGAAAAAGAAAAAGAAAAGGTTTTTTTTCTTTTAAATAATACAGAAAAGGTATCTAAGTCTTTCTATTGTCTGTGGAGAAAAGCTATGGAACTAATTTAGATAAATGACTTGCGTTTTAGGCATCTCCAGTGAAAGAATCTTAATGAATGCTGAAAAAATTTACTCAGGGCTAAAGCGAAAAGAGAAGAAAAAAGTGGACAGAGATTGCTGTGATACCTCACAATAATACCTGCTGACATATAAAAAAAGAAAAATGAGAAGAAAGAAGAGGGAAAAATAAAGGAAGATGAAGTCAAGCAAAATGAAACTTACACAGAGTAACTACTCAGACTAGGCAGAAATTCTTGCAAATTTATTACCTTTAATAACACTAATCAATATAATAACAGCTCCAAATAAGGTAACATGAAATAACACAAGAGCAAACTTGCTATACCTATACCAGTGGAAAAGTTCAATGGTCTATATAATCTGAATATTTTTTCCCAACAGTATGCATAAGCAATGTCTAGGCTAGAAAATAACATCCAACCCCCCCTACATTTTCCATGTACTGTCCCGTAATTTGTGGCTTCTTGAATCAAAGTGGTTTCTAAGAATTTAGAAAACTTCAATAAATTTATTCATTGGACTTGTCCAGTCTTTCCTTAAACCTAAGTATGCTTTCAGTGTTCTGAGCATCCTGATAAAAGGTGTATTATAGCTTATATTTTTGAGTAAGTATCTCATAGAATAATAGAAAAAATGAAAGTTGAAAATTTAGTTCAACCTCCTGCTCAAGGCAGGCCTAAGGTCAAGATATAGTCTCTTTTTGTGTTACCTGTTAGTTTCGTCTGATGTCCCATAGTTCTTCCATAGGAAGAGGCAGGGAAAAAGTGGTCCATATTCACCATCTCTAGACCAGTCAGGAAAGCCCTCTGTCATGTCTTCTAGATCACTTTTTTTCAGACTGAAGAATTTGAAACCTACTTATGGATCACGTAACTGTTCATTTTCCTACTTTTGACTATCTTTCTTGCCATTCTCTGAAACTTTTCTAATACTTCTTTTCTAATACTTTTTTCCTAATACTTTTTTTTCAATATTGTTTTTGAGACTGAAGGGAAAAAAAGTCCTCAGAATTTTAAGAAGTACCTTGGATGTATACAGGGGAATAATCATCTTCTAACTTTTGGGAAAAGCAGACCAAAGTTCCTCATCACTACTGACCAACGTATAGCATGAATCCATGATATTACACTGTTTTGTTTTGATATAAATGCATAATATTTGATAAATTTCAGGCATATTTGAATGATCTAAAGTTTTCTAGCTCCATTCCTTGTTAGAAAAATCATTCTGGAAACTGCTTCTGAGACACAAGAAACAGATGAAGACTTCTAATATAATAGCAACTACCAATAGTGCTTTAAGCTTCATGATATTATAATATCAGACCAAAATATAGCATGGTTGTGAACTCAGTTTCTATTTCAGATTTACTTTCCCAGGTACTCCTTCAGAGTTGTAAAAAACTATCATCTTAATCACTAGAGTATATGTGAACAGTGCTACGAGTGGTTTAAAAATCACTGAGGAAGTTTTGTCAACTGGTTTGGCATGATTTTGTGATTCAACTGCTCTGGTCCTTAAGCCTCATGCTCTCCTTGGTTTTTAGTACTGTGATGAATACATGAATAACATGGTATAAAGATACAAACCATGTGAAGTCATAACCAAAGGTTTCCTTATTGTTCTTTTTCCTATACAAATTTTCAATAGAATATTCTGCTGTCATTTTCACCCAACCTGTAAATCTTCATTAATTGATCAATCTGAAATAAATATATTATTTGGAAGAAAATTTTTAAGAGGGCATTTATGAAATTGAGATATTAAGCTGCTAGATTATACTTAGGATAAACATTGTCACTGAATACAATAGAAATAATGACTTGCATTAATTTTCAATTTATTACATTTTTAAATCAAAACATGAAGTTAACAAATCGTGTTACTTTTCCTTTGAAAAAATTGCTAAATTGTATTATTCCAGTTCAGTACAATGTCATCAATTTATTAACTTACCATTACATATATCACTAGGGCCTCTACTGAATGTGACAGTTACATTTCCTTATTCTAGTTAAATGTTTTCTCCACAGCCTGTGAAACCGCTATAGCAATTGCTGATCAGCAAGTAAATATTCAGTAAGTAAACGTTCTAAGATAGTGACTAATTGAGAATGAGTGAACAACGTCAGCTGAAACTGACTCTAAGGAAGGCATGTTCATAATGGCTTGATCAACCTTGCTTGTTAATTCTAATCCTGACTAGATAATTTATTTCTGGAAGTGTTAGTAATAGCAGATAGTAATTATTCCACAGTGAAGGGGAGTGCAAGGGGTCAGTTTCTCATTAAAAAAGGAAAATTAAACACATCAGATTTAAAACAGTTTTTCACCTTTTATTTAACATTATTTTGGAGAAATTACTTCCAACTAAGTTAAAAAATTTATTTAGAAAAGGAATTATTTTTATCCTGTATAGACAAAGGTTGCCTTCATATGATGCATTCCCAATACCAGATGAAAACATATTAAAAGTCTTTCAGGCTACACCATGATCAAACATGCTGCAACATTAGGTCTATTTAGGAAAGAAAAAGTTCCTTTCGTTATGGTTGCTTCTAGACCACAGAGTAGGTTCCATACCACAAAAATATTAAAGTAAAAATACATTTTACTAAGGTGAAGTTGTCCAATAAATGTATTGATCATCTTGCCTATTATGGGTCAAAAGAGTGAAAAATTAATGAGAAAACTGCTTTAATACAGTTTCAGTTTACTTGGATTTTTAAAAGAAATGTCACAATTCATAACTCAAGTAAATTTACTAATGATTAAAATACATGATTCATACAACCTATGAATGTTAGAAGTCTAGCTCCATGTAGAGATTAGGTTGTAACTTCATTCTGAGGCAGATAGTAGATCCAGAGTGAGACTGTTCTTGTATATTTTTAGAGATGAGAACCATAGTCCTTTATTATTCATGAACTAGGGTAGGATCTAAGGATCTTCCTTACCAGAGATATAGTTTGACATATAAATCCATAGTCATCACCTTTAAATCCCATTATGTTCCGTGCAGAAAAACAGAAGTATTCAGAGACTGCCCTATCTGAACTGACTTACATGCCTATGTGGGATTGGCCATACTCCTAGAATCATGGAGTCATAGAATGGTTTGGATTGGAAGGCACCTTTAAAGATCATCTTGTCTGCCCACCTACTGCCTCCCCTGCCAGTGTCCAGAGGCTGAACTAGATGTCCATGGCCATGGACTTCTTTCACTAGATCAGGTTGCTCAAAGCCCCATTCAACCTGACCTTGAACACTTCCAGGGAGGGAGCATCTATAACTTCTCTAGGCAACCTTTGCCAGTGCCTCACCAGCCTCTTTGTAAAGAATTTCTTCCTTAGCTCCAATCTAAATCTACCCTCTTTCAGTTTAAAACTGTTGCCCCTCATCCTGTCACTACAGGCCGTGGTAGAAAGTCTTTCTCCATTTTTCTTACAAGCCCCCTTTTAGTATTGATAGGCCACAATAAGGTCTTCCCTGAGCCTTCTCTTCTTCAGGCTAAAACCCCCCAACTGTCTCAGCCTTTATTCATAGCTTATAAGAAATTCTTATGGTGATTATGCCCAGACATGAGACAAATTAAATCAGATGAAACCCATCATAATTTCTAGAGGGAAACCAGAAAAAGAGGTAAACCAGTTGGGAGTCCAGTTATGCATAAAGAAATATCTGTGCACACTTGAAAGGATTCACTCAAATAAAAGCAACCACCAACTATCATTTCTGATTACTGAAATTTGGCATTTATGAAAAATTTTACACTCTGAATAACCTGAATCTGTAAAATAGAAAGAAAAACATTTTTTGTTAAAATTTTGAGAATTATTTTTATAAACAATTCCTATTAAATGAACTTGTAAAAATACAACAAAAACATCAGAATTAAAAATCAGTTAAAAAATATAAAAATTTTTAACCAGGTATGATTTCACAAAAGTACTGAAATGCTTATAAAATTTAATGTAACTAGGTAAAATTTCCTACTGTGAAACTGTTCAGTAAAGATTTTAATTATATTGACATATTAAGTCAAAACTGCAAAATTTGAACTCTCAGTGAGATCCACTCACTCAGAGTCATACTGAGAGTGATCCTCAGCAATACTGTAATTGAAAACTTTTGTCTGGAGGGAAAATAAATACTTGATCTATCTGTTTGAAATACAGAAATATAATGCCCACTGCTCACATTTATAAAAGCATAATGACATATAGGCAAAAGTGCTCTATATTTTGCAAGAGCTAGATGTTAACTGTTGTCTACTAATTAAAATGCAGACAAACTCTCACTTAGATACAAGCCCATGAATAACAGTGACACTTACCCAATTGCACCTTGCCAGTTCACCATTTAATTTCAGCTGTGAATACCATTTTGTGAATTGATTGTTTTTCTTCTAGCTACAAATAAATGCATAATGAGTGTTTTTATAGCTATTTACTACTTTAATTTTCAGTATTCAGTGTTTTGTCATTTGAAGCTCAGTGACACATGACCTACCATATTAAATAAAGCAGCTGCAATATATGGTGAAATATTTTCCCCAAGTGTCATTCCACACTGATATATAGATACTTTAATTTATGGTATTATGTTAATGGTGAGTCAGATCTTTGAGTTTGTCTCCAGATCTTATGTATATTTTTTTTTATTTCACCAGGTCATTTGTTTTATTATGTGTGACCTGAGTAAATGGTCACACTTTCTGCAGAGAAAATTACCGGAAAAAAAACATGATGAAAGCATGTTTGCTCTACACATCAAATACCAAATAGTTAAAAAAGAGAGTGAAAAAAATTTACATCTATTCCTATGCAGTGCCAAGGGCAACAAGCATTATTTTTTAATATATCTAACCTTATGTTCATGTCTCATTTCAGTCAAATATTAGAGCATATTTTCAGTAAAGAATTTTCAGAACGCTTTTGCATCACTATAAATTATTTCTAAATTGTACTTTAGTAAGACTAGAAAGAGGTCCAGCTTATAATTCATATCCTAAAACACTACTTGTCCCTTTTGCCAACATAGGGTCAATTTAGTTAAACACTTAAAACACAAATAGAATATCGATAAGTGCATATATACCTAGGACTTTGAGAAATAATACTGATCTACTGAAAGGCTATTTTTGACTTGATATTGCACATAATATATCTCATAGCTTAATCTTTCTTTAGCTATCACCCTTCTATGACATATTTTTGTTGTAATTCCACAGAGAATGACACAGTTCTGCATGAAGCAATGCAATTCAATCTAGATGAAGACACCTAAAATCATGTTGAAACATGATGCAGCTACTCACATGGAGGCATTTAGTGTCAGCTGAAAACCCACTGGTATCTAAGAATTGTCAGGGAACTGGCAGTTATGAATTTGAAGCAAAGAAACTGTTGGATATCTATGCTCTGCTAGGCACCTCAAGCATGTAAAATGGCACTACACCTATGCTTAGGCAAAGAAAACCCTAGGTGGCTACCTTAAGGTGACCCAAATCTCTCCTTCTGAGCTTCATTGACTGTATTCTTGGTCTTTTTTAACATCTCCATAGCAAGAATGAACATACCTTGTGCTCAGGCATCTCAGCACATACAGACACCTTCATGCAGGTCTACTCATAAATGAATTGGAGGCAGTCTGACTCCCAGGCACATTAACTTCAGGTAGTGTTGACCCTCAAACAAGGAGTATTGGTAGAGAAAACACTCTCTTCCCTCCCTTCCCGCCCCTTTCAAATTAGATGTACGCTGCAGCTGAGGCAGGCTTGTACCATAGGTACTGATATTTGGAATTAATTTTAGTCTTTTAACTCTGATTTAACATTTTTCATGGGTTTTTTTTTTCTGTTATGGGATATGGAGCTGCAGAGAGCTCATCTGTCAGGTACAAATTAATAAGATCTAGGATGGGGTTTCAAAGATAGTAAAAGAGTTTCACAACTACCAGTTCTTCTTAGGAGTTGGTCAGCACAGTGACAGCACAAGAGCAGCGACAAAAATTTACAGTCTCTTGAAAACACTGTAATACATTTTTTGTGAATTTAAAAAAAAGTAAATTTAAACAACAAAATGCTTTTTACATGCAGCTTAGGTTGATTTTACCATGGGAAGAAAAACAAAAAATAAAACAGTTGTTGGGTTTTCCTATATTAAACAATGAATTCCAAAAGTGGATATGATCAGAGGTATTTGAAGGTTACCAGAGTTATGTTGGATTGTAACTCTGACCATATTTTTTTAATATTGCATGACCATAATTACTTTCCTAGAAGGCAATTGCATCTAAACACAAGTACTGAGAACAAACACAAAATAATATAAAATGTTCAAAAGCTGATTTAAAGCAGTTAATCATGATTGTTCTTAATTTCCACTAGAATCAGTGGAACTCACCAGTCAGATCATACCCATAGAATTTCCATCATAATGCAAGAGTTAAAGATAAACAGATGAAAAAAACTTCTTTTCACAAGGAGCCTGTATACTAAAAATAAATTAATTCAAAGCAATACTTAAGAGATATGCATATTATCGTAGCCAACAACATACCATCTCATTTTCCTATTCCCTAGTTGTTCAGGAGGAGTAAAATGTGTGTTAGCATGGAGATTTTTTGCAATGGGGCACACAGTTTTTGCTAATGAAGCAAGTCTGTCAGAGAAACAGAGATGGAAAAAAGGGTAATTGGATGTTACTTGAAAACCTTCAGCTTAAGTTGTGGTTTAGAACTGACAGGTTCTGTCAATATTTACAGAGACATTTATTGCTATGCCATATATGCTCAGAATGACACACATTTTTGTACCTTAGTAAAAATTTTGTAGTGTTATTATCTTATTTTGAACTTTTTAATGTATTTAAAGTACAAAAAGTTGTGTTGTTTGGGTTTTTTGTTGTTGTTGTTGTTGGTTTGTTGTGTTTTTTTTTTTTTTTTTTTAAAGATTGCATAAAATTTACAATTAACTGCAGGTTTTTGTCTCTGGTTTCATTGAAAATAAACAGATCATTATAAAAACTGTGAAAGCTCATTATTATTTGCATAAGTGAGAACCAGGTAGTGAAGATAAGACAGACATGTTCTGCCTATTTAGAGAATGCATTTTGCTTATTTTTATAGTATTAGAACATAATTTAAAAAGCAATTAGTAACAAAAGACAATTGCAAATACATGTTTAGTATCTAGGTTCTGCTAAATATCAACATTATATTTCATTCACAAAGACATGGTCAGAAATAAATCAAAACAAAAAATACGTAATGATAAACAAGAGAAACTTTGAAATAAGGGGAGGTTAATTTCTTTAACACTTATAGTGTGCTTTTTTGAGAGCTTTATGTTTTAACATTTTTGGTGTCAATAATCTATTAACATGTTTTCATATGATGGGCAGCTGAATATTTCTTTAAATGAACAATGGATGACAGGAATCTTCTTTCTAGAAGAACTCTGTGTTTAAGGCTTATGTCCAGCATTTATCATGTTTTAAATATAATGTTGAATCTTGACCTGTACACAGACAGTGGTATATACATGCTTTATTTCCATATCCTTTTGATTTTTTGCCTTGAAATAATAAACAGAAAAGAGACCTAATTCTGAATATAAACTGAGAACTGCTATATATGCTTAGAAGGGAAATTACAAAGTTTCAGAAAATCCTTGGAATTAGCATTCCTGAAATCTGTAATATCAACCAGCCACATGGTGTATAATTGTATTCCCTCTTCTGCTTCTTTTTCTATTTCTTTTTTACTGAAGTTTTATTCTCACTGAAAAAAAAAATATATGAAAATCTGGAACAAAATTACATTAAGGGACATCAATCAAATAAACTGTCATGTTTCCTGAATGAAACTCTCCACTTTTGAAGAAATGCTGCTAACATCTGCTGAGTATCTGCAGGATCTCAGATTTTAAATTTGATGGGACCTTTTTCTAGCCTAATTATGTTTATGAAAACACCAAAAATTTGTTTTGGACTGCCAGGCTCTATTAACTGTGATAATCCATGGCTAAGCTATCTGAAAACCACTTTTTTGCTGACCAGTATTATTAGCTGAAAAAAACTGAAGATGAGTTCTTTTAGAGAAGAAATTTAAGATATGTACATGTGTAAAAAAAAAAAAAAAAAAAATATATATATCTTTTATTTTAAGATGCAATTCCATAGCTCCCACAGGAGTTTTTAGGCACTAAGTTCTCAAAAGCAACTAACTGGAGTCCTGAATTTAATACATCCAAGAAAGAACTTGAAACAAACTTCTCTAATGGAGCCTCCTGACTTTCCTGTTTTGCAGAAGTGACTGTTGGGAATTGCACACCTGAAGTTTTGAGTGGCTGAATGTCTACAGGCTATTTTGCCCCAATCTTAAATATCTATATGACATTTAGATGACCTCTGCATACTTTGATTTCCAAATAATTGCAGAAGAAAAAAAGCTCATTATAAAGTATCTGCCATATGTTTTTTACAGTAAGTTTTATTAACAGCACTGTCATTTTGTCTTTATTTCTCCCTAGATCTGCTCCAAGAAATAAATAAACAGCTTTTACATTTTTTCATTTTTAACTTTCAGCTATTTACATACTTTATACTATTGCTCTCAAGTCATAAGGAGATATATTACATAGTATGTAAACATGACTGGATTCTGGTCTCTGTTACATCTCAATAATAAATAACATAAGACTGCCTTACAATGCAAGCAACAGTACAGGCACAAGATGTAAAAATGATTGAGAACTGGAGTTTATGAGAACACACAACTAAAGGGAATGGAGGTAAACAAAAATTAATCAGATATGTTTGTGAAGAAGCACAAAATAAAACGATGTGGGTTACTCTTCTCCAACAGGCATGTATAATTGTATTGTTTCAAAACTTGCTTGCTGGCTCAGTTCACAAATGTATTCAGGTCTTTGGAAGCTTGCTGGTTGCATTTGTGAGCCATCTCCATGAACTTACACAGTGCAGTCATTTAGAGTGTTGCTTAAAAATATTCTCTAAATCCAGCTCCATGTAGGGGATGTCTACTGTTTGTAATACACAGTGTAAAGTGGGTCAGTTGGTTATATTCTCCTTTAAAGGAGAAGAGAAGAGAAGAGAAGAGAAGAGAAGAGAAGAGAAGAGAAGAGAAGAGAAGAGAAGAGAAGAGAAGAGAAGAGAAGAGAAGAGAAGAGAAGAGAAGAGAAGAGAAGAGAGGGAAAGGAAAGGAAAGGAAAGGAAAGGAAAGGAAAGGAAAGGAAAGGAAAGGAAAGGAAAGGAAAGGAAAGGAAAGGAAAGGAAAGGAAAGGAAAGGAAAGGAAAGGAAAGGAAAGGAAAGGAAAGGAAAGGAAAGGAAAGGAAAGGAAAGGAAAGGAAAGGAAAGGAAAAGGTTTTTCAAAAGTTTTGACTGTTAGACCTGAAATATTGTAATCCCAAGGAGCGCTCTTTTTTCTATGTATCCATACTTCTGCAAACAGCTTAACACTGTTTCTCCTCCCCTACAGAGTGTAAGAACTATTCCTTGTTCATGAAGCTTTTTGAAACTCCTCTCTAACAGAAGTCAAATGAACAAGTTGCCTTATAGGAAGATATGGTAGTTGTCTCGACAAGCCTTGAGAGGGTAATTGTTGTATAACAGTTGCTGCCCAATTTACCACTGGCTACTGTTTTGAAGAGAAAATGCTGAGTATGCTAAGAGAAAACACATTGTAAATTCATGTCTTATCTCTATCAGCTGTTTTTGCTGATCATGGACAGTCAGCTAAACAACTATAAACCCTGCTCAGTAACAGAGCTGGAAAGAGTGGATCTGAAGAATGAAAAATATGCTGGCAATAAGACAGGTCTTCCTGCTGGCCAGCCCATCAAAAATGGTGCTGAGTGTGTCTGAAGAAGGTAGATGATAAATCAGTGAGTCAGGCTAAAAGAAGGACATGAAGAAATTGACAGATCTGTCAACTAGCTCTTGGTGGAAAGCAATTAGGTTATGACAAATAAGAGAAATAAATAATGTAGAAACTGTGGACATTTAATTAAAGGAAACCTCCTCCCAAAATACAAAATTGTGGCAAACTTTCAAAGAGGAAATAGATTGCAATGTTTCCACTGCAAAAGGAAAACGAAGAGGCAAAAGGAAAGAGCACAAATGTCCTCTGAAAATACTCATAATTAATTTCCTTCCTCCTCCCTTTCTTCCTGTCTTCCCCATCCCTACCCTCTCTTTCCCTCCCTCCTTCCACATCTTAATCTGAATTTTATTACAGAATAGTTATCATGTCCCCCCTCTCAGAATGGAAGTGCAGAGAAATACTCCACTAAGAGCAGGAGTTCAGGAAACTCAAGGCCTCTGTGGCTGGGGAGACAAACAAGAATAGTGAAAATGGGGTGGGAGGTCAGTGTCGGCCCAAAGAGACAGGTTAGCACCTGGGAGAGCAGGACTTGTCACTCTTGTTGCTTCTGAGAAAGCATAAAGAGTAGGACATGACAATTTTGGCATTCCCCCATAACACCAGACAGCTATCTGGCTCTTTCTCTCAGAAGCAGCATGAATAGTTATAGTGGTATACACTGGTCAGAGCTAGACAGGCTGATTTTTTTTCTTTTTTTTTTTTTCTTTCTTTTTTTTTCATTGACTAAACAGAAACATGACTTCTATGTGTCATCCCCTAAAACACAGCAAAGATGGTTAGCTAAAGTAACCTAAAGATGAAACTGCGTGCAGCTTTATATTTTCAGTATTAAAATTAAAATGGACCAAAACTGAGCTCAATGCTCAGTTTCTACTATGCAAAACCATTTAAAAGAAAATATTTAATTAACAGAAATAAGCTTTACTTGTCAGCTGAATGGTAAAATATAAGGGAACCATCTCTCTGCCTGTCAAGAAAGAAGTGTTGCAACAGGGAGACTGAATTTCAAATGTCCCATTCTTTCTTAATATAAGCTTATAGTGCTTTTACTTTCTCCTTCTCCAAAATACTATATGGGTTATGTCAGCATACATAAAGTGTGATAGCTTGTTAATAAAGACTCAAAAGTAATTCCTCTCTTGGGAGATTTTTCCCCTCTATTTTATCAGTTATTTTCAGATTACATTATGTTTCCTTAACGTTTAGCTTTGATTGCACAGGGGGCATTGTAGTAACTTATTAGTTCTTTAAAAAGCTTTGTTTCTTAATATTCTCCATTATAAAGAGTAATTTTAGCTGATATTAAGCATATTAAGATGTGTTTCGCTGATTTTTTTTATTTTTTTTTAAATCACCTTAATTTATCATCCACCTATCTGTTAAAAACACTAAGAAACTCCTGCTGCCATACACAGAATGAAATCTATTGTTGTGTCATACAAAGATAAACCAAAGTAAAACAAAGTAGACACAGTCACTTGGTCTTTAGGAAAAAAAAAAATGCAGTTACAGCTAAACAAATTTTAAAAAGAAAAAACAAAAACAAAACTCAAGGACAGTCAAAACTGTTCCAGACAAAAGAAGTCTGACAAGCCTCAGTACTGAGGCCTTGCAAACTAATTGCAAAACTTTTGGCCTTTTGCTAGCAATGGCAGTTCTGGATGACTGGGTGACTATGAGCTTCTTTCAGGTTTGTTTGATTTCTACTTCCCCCCCCCCCTCCCCCCCCCCCCCCCCCCGTGTTTGAAGGCCCTTGCAATCTTTGGAAAATAGGTATAAAAATGAATACAGAAGAAATCATAAACCTTCACATCTGAAGAGTAAATAATATCTACATTCTCTTTTTAACCAAATAATGAATAAAACAGCTGATAAGGACAGGAGACCTGATTTTTGTTTCTTCTTATTTTTTAATTGGTGACCTTGAGCAGGTCCCTCCCTTTTCTAGGGTCTGTATTTCTTGTTTGTAGTTTTAAGGTGACGTACCAGCCTAACTACGCACTCCTTCTCTCTTACTAGCCACAGTGCAATCTAGAAATCAGAGCCTTACAATTCTTTATTTTAAATAGGATTAGTTGTTTGTTTGTTTGTTTTTTTTTTTGGGGGGGGGGGGGGGGGTATAATCAAGGAATCTGTGGATTTTTTGTTATTTCATCAGAATATTAACAAGCTCCTAAAAAGCTGCATCATAAACAGGATTTCTCTGATGCCTGTAAATCAAAGATTTCCTGTCCTGGAACAGGGACAAGAAACAGTAATCAGATTTTCTTTGACTCTATGTTTCTTCTTCACCTTTCTATTAGGCCTTCTTCTGGAATTTCTAGAAAAAATGCTATCTTGAGTATTATCTGAGAAAAGTTGGCACAAAGTGACAAGAAATAATTAATGTTTATTTTACAGCTAAATAAAAGTGATGGGTTGACCCTGGCTGAACACCAGGTGCCCACCAAAGCCGTTCTATCACTCCCCCCATCCTCAGCTGGATAGGGGAGAGAAAATATAACAAAAGGCTCGCGGGTCGAGATAAGGACAGGAGAGATCATTCACTATTACCGTCACGGGCAAAACAGACTCAATTTGGGAAAATTAACTCAATTTATTACAAATCAACCAGAGCAAGGTAATGAGAAATAAAACGAAATCTCAGAACACCTTCCCACCACCCCTCCCTTCTTCCCGGGCACAACTACCCTCCCGGATTTCACCACCAAGCCCCCCCAGCGGCACAGGGGGACAGGGATGGGGTTTATGGTCATCACACGTTATTTTCTGCCGCTTCACCTCCTCAGGACGAGGGCTGATCACACTCTTCCCCTGCTCCAGCGTGGGGTCCCACCCACGGGAGACAGTCCTCCACAAACTCCTCCAACGTGGGCCATTCCCACGGGCTGCAGTTCTTCACGAACTGCTCCAGCATGGGTCCATTCCACGGTGTGCAGTCCTTCAGGAGCACACTGCTCCAGCGCGGGTCCCCCACGGGGTCACAAGTCCTGCCAGAAAACCTGCTCCGTGGGCTCCTCTCTCCACAGATCCGCAGGTCCTGCCAGGAGCCTGCTCCAGCGCGGGGTTCCCACGGGGTCACAGCCTCCTTCGGGAACCCACCTGCTCCGACGTGGGGTCATCCACGGGCTACAGGTGGATATCTGCTCCACTGTGGACCTCCTTGGACTGCAGGGGGACAGCCTGCCTCACCAGGGTCTTCACCACGGGCTGCAGGGGAATCTCTGCTCCGGCGCCTGGACCATCTCCTCCCCTCCTTCTGCACTGACCTTGGTGTCCGCAGGCTTGTTTCTCTTACATGTTCTCACTCCTCACTCTGGTGGCTGTTTCTCCCTATCCCAACTTTTTTTCCTTCTTAAAAATGTTATCCCAGAGGCGTTACCACTATCACTGATGGGCTCGGCCTTGGCCGGCGGCGGGTCCGTCTCAGAGCCGGCTAATATGGGCTCGCTCTCTCTCGAACACAGGGGAAGCTTCCAGCAGCTTCTTACAGAAGCCACCCCTGTAACCCCCCCCCCGCTACCAAAACCTTGCCAGACAAAACCAATACAATTTTATATATATATCTCTATGTATTTTAATTCACTGAAGATAGGAAAGCATACGAAGATACTTCTTGTCAGTCCACATATAAGCGTACAGCTGTCTACATATAAGTAAAGAATGTATAGAGCATAGATTATAGACTACATACAAAGGAGGGGGAATAGTATAATGGACACAGTAAATAATGAAAGTGATTGAGAAAACAAGAAACAATACACAATATTTCATGCATTTTATATAACATACTTTATGTTACAGATCCAGTATTCTAAAATAATTACATACTTATCTATCAATGTTGTTTACAGAGAAAAACCCCTATTGAATTAACTGATTTTCTCCATTTAAAATTAAATCATCACATGACTTTCCTTTCAGTAACTTGTGTGTGTGTTCTGTGATGCAATCATCTACTTGGCTCCAGTAAAATATCTAGAAAAAACAATCCACTTTCCTGTTTTCCAAGTGGAATTATGCTTGGGAATAAGAATTAGGTACCACAGACATCTGCACCAATTGATAAAGACTGCAATTATGCACAAATATATACCTCCCTATCCACACCTACCATTAGTGTCTGTCTCCTCTTGGCAGTAAATTGGGCTCCTCTCTGGTTAAAAATGCGTTTACCATCCGTAACTGTGGTAGCAATGGTTTCTCTTACTTCACTGTTATGCAAACCTCCATCTAGGGAAACAGAGTGACAGTGTACCATACTGAACAAGCATTTACTAGCTTAACCTCAAACAGCATTTGGCTACTTACAATGTAATCCAAAGCTAATAAAACTTAGTTTATGCAAATTCTATAGCTATTATGCTATATGCAGTTTGCACAGGACACTGGTGCAGATTCAGCTGGAAATTGGCAAAACTCTGGGTATCTAACAATGAAGATGAGTCGCATAATTTCTGTTAAATATATTGTTTTCTTAGTTAATGTATGTAAAGTGCCATAGGCTGATTAGATAAATATTTACTAGTAGGGACCAAGTTGACCATTAATTTTTGTCCCATGTTTCTTTTTAAATTTCTGATAACACTTTTCACTTTAACTAGGGACTAGTTGACCATTAATTTCAACAAGTGGAAATCGGGGTGGGGGGGCGGGGAGGAGGAAAGCATACATATATAGTGAGTTTTAAAAAAATGAGCTTAGAGAGATTAATGTTTCACAGACATTTCATGCTTTCATTATCTTGCTTCTGCTGTAGAATTCTTGAAGATTTTATTTTTATTTTAGTTTGAAGTGTTCAGTCAGTAATTTCTACACAGTTAACTGGTCCTGAATATAATTTAAGTGAGGCATAATATATGCATGTACATTCAATCCACAATAAATTAGATTTCAAGGGCATTAATCACCTGTACTCCTCATCAACGCATGAGTAGGTTGTATTCAATACTGTACCTTTTGTTCAGGGAAGATAGTAGTAGCAGAAGCAACTGTCAGAAACTGATAATGATTCAAATTGTGCTATCGTGAAATGAAAACAGTCCAGCAAAAACAAAGGGAGTCAAAGACTGACTAAAGTCCTCTTCCTACTGGAGCTGCAAAGAAAGAACCAGCCTAATAAGTTTGCCTTGGATTTCTCATAATATATTAGCGTTCTTCCCTTTCTAAAATGAGCATAGCTGATACATATATCGATAGCTACACCTCTTGGGAATACACATCCACTTTTCCCACTGGATGCCACTGTTTGATCAAATTCAGGCAAACAAAATTCTGGAAAAATCTTGAAAATTTGTAGCTGGAAGAAGCCATTAATTCAAATTAAAGCACGGGTTCTTTAGGAAACATGAAGCATGTTTTATTAAAATGCCTGGAGCACAATTACTGTTGTTTTAGTACGGGCTACACAAAATCAAAGATTGTATGAGGAAATAAAAAAGAACTTAATTTTTACTTCATCAGGAACATTTACAAAAATAAGGGCAAGATAGGATAATAGAGCAAATTACCGAGGTATAACAACATGAGTATTATGAACATACTGACTTAGCAGTTGTCCTGGTTTTGGCTGGGATAGAGTTAATTTTCTTCTTAGTAGCTGGTACAGTGTGTTTTGAATTTAGTGTGAGAATAATGTTGATAACGCACTGATGTTTTTGTTGTTGCTAAGTAGCGGTTATCCTAAGTTAATGATTTTTCAGTTTCCCATGCTCTGCCAGCAAGCAGGTGCACAAGAAGCTGGGAGGGAGCAGAGCCAGGACAGCTGACCCAAGCTAAGGGATATCCCATACCACAGAATGTCATGCTCAGTATGTAAACTGGGGGGAGTTGGCCAGGAGGGGTGGATGGATGCTCAAACATCGGTCAGCAGGTGGTGAGCAATTGCATTGCGCATCACTTGTCTTTTCTTGGTTTTTTTGTTTGTTTGTTTTATTTTTATTATTATTGCTGTTAGTATTACATTTTATTTTACTTTAGTTACTAAATTGTTCTTATCTCAACACACGAGTTTTACTTTTTTTTCCCAGTTCTCCTCCCCATCCCACTGGGAGAAGGAGGAGTGAGTGAGCGGCTGTGTGGTGCTTAGTTGCTGGCTGGGTTAAACCACGATAGCAGTCTAACTGCTTGAAGCAGCATGGTTCAAGTGACAACAGTAGTATTTAAAAAATGATAGATGTTCTAGTCCAAAATAAGAAATGGCCTTTAAAATTTAGGTTCTTAAAATTCAACACCATCAGACAAGAAAATATTACAAGAATAAGAACATACCAATAAGAACAGGAGTATACGAGGATGCTGTGAAAAAAGCAAAGACTGCAAGTAAAATTAATACAATATTAAGAGATTGTGACAAAAGACAAAGTTTTATCAGAAATTTAAAAAGAAACATGGGACAAAAAGGTGGTGATAATATATTAAATCTAGATTATCATACACTGGTCACTTATATAGCATTTGAAAGTCTGCTTTTGCTTTTTTTAAATAACCTGAAGTTTCACACGAATTCTGACAACACAACATTGGGTTTTTTAAATATTTTATATGAATTCTTCACATTTGTAAGTACAATCCAAAAATGTACCACAGCTAAGTAATTACAGTTGTCTTATAATAGAGTCATAGGGGTTTTTTTTGTGATAACATGAAGTAATCTTTCCCATTACTTTTCAACATCTTATACATTGCATATCATTTTCTGATCTGTTTACATTATAATATTTCTAGAATTTTGAAAATGTGTCATACCTCAATTTGGAAAACATTCCTAAAGCTTGCTTTACCCTAAAAAGGAACAGCTGACACTCCTACATTTGATAAATTGCCTGAAGGCACGAATAAGAAATCCCTACCTGTGTCAAAGATGCATATATACCAAGTCCAGGTATTATACAACACTTCACTATTTCAAGACTCAGTTTTCCAGATTGCTTTAACTAAGATTGCACACTAAACCTTTACATAATTGTAAAGTTTGGCTAGAATAGTGTAATACACCTTTTGTGGTATTTTTTGATAGTGTCTTCTAGTATTCTAGGGCAAAAAAGCTTTTAGTGTCTTGCTTAAAAGCAGTCAGAGCACTGCTATCTCAAGCCTTTGCTCAGCAGAGGCAGTGCTGGCACAGGACAGCTGGTTTGGCTGGGAGGTGGAATAGTGGAAGTTAAGAATTGGTAGCAAGAAGGAAAATGAGAGTGGGGTAAAAAATATGTCAATGTCAATGTAAAAAATGACTCAAAATCAAGAAGAAAGGAACGGTTTCATAGAAAGTGACAAATAAAAATAGGGGGGGAGCGAAGAAAAGAAAACTAAGAAACAAAATTATAAGTGCTTTATAAAAGAGTATTTTTTTAAAAATATTTTAATAAAATTTTTTGTTCTTGTCTGCATTTGTCATTTATTCTGTGGGTGGATTTGTTAGGGTGATATACCATCACAGGCACAACTAATGAGTGTGCTCTGTATTTTTACCTACATATACATATATGTGTGTTTATCTGTGCCACTGTGAACATGTGTGTATGTATATTTAACTATACCATTCTATCCATGGAACACAGTCCCACTTTCCCTATGAAGCTGTCCCTATCTCTGATTTATTTTTTTGTTTAATTAGAAATTAGCGTAACCAAATAAAAAGAAAGAAAAAAAAATAAATAGGAAACTTTGGGCATTGTATGATATGGAGGAGAAAGAAAAAACAAAACAAAACACAGGAGTCATACATCTCATAACATCTCATACATGTGATTGTGAAGTTAAAGTCTTCCAGGCACTCATTCAAAGTACACAAAAATGAGCAGGAATTCTTTAAAATTCAAGGAGTTTTGGGGATAAGACAAACACAAGTTTTCACATAAGCATGTACATCTGAAGTTGTCTGTAGTCTTAAGTGTCAACTGTTCATTAGCCTAAATAAAAGTATAAATTACTGGATCACAAACAATAAGGAGAAAAGAGTATAACAACAGCCTTATTATATAATTGTAACTACTTTGAATGCACATGACAGCATATTTCCCCTATTTAATCTCCCTTGTCAGAGAGAAAAGCCTTATTTGACCATGTTTTATGATAGCATGAAAGCTAACGTGAACTGGTATTATAAGAAAAAGAAAAGTGACATGACATGGTCTCAGCCTGGTGTATTTGTTAAGTTTTGAGCACATCATTGCTTTTAAGACAAAATGACACAGAAATAATCAAAAGGGATTCAGAAAGAGTAGCAAAGCTGAAGTATCTTTTTGTCTCTGGTGTAGAATATTGTAACCTCAGTTCTGGAGATATTAATGCTTATTAGTCAAGTAATTTATTTGACAGTGTTCAATGAAAAGGCAAATCAATGAGTGACAGTGAATTCACAATACAAAATGGATACATTAAAAGACTGACCAACTATCTTTTTTTTAAAAAAAAATTCTACTGTTACTAGAAGTAGCAGAAGCTGTACTGTAGGATATTAAAAAATGCAATTATTTGGTATGCATTTTATACTATTTATTGTGTTCTTGTGTATCTCTCTAAAACCTTTACTGTCTGATGCAAGTTGGTACTCGGATATATCCATCTAGGTAAAAAAGGTAAAAATCATAGCTATAATAATTTAGTTAAATATTGTGCCATTATAGCTTCTGTTTCTAAACTCTAATTATTGAAAGATAAAATTTAAGACAAAAAGGTTCTAACAGAAAGGATAAAGCGGAATTGGCACTGGTCACTTAAGCATGCTGTAAATGGCTCATCAGTTAGAATGTGGATACTGCTTAGAAGAAATAAGTCTACATAGTATTTCAGGAATAGAGAAATACCTTCTGCCCACACCATGAACCAGTCAGATAAAATCCAGCCCTGAGTGTAAAGGTGACAAATCTAAAAGACCCTGCAGCAAAAAGGCACCAATCTCAGGTGAGAGCTGATTTGCATCAGAGGAGCTTGAAGCAGGCGAAGCAAGCTCCTGTGCTCCCGGAACTGGAGGTGCAAAAATACCTATACCCTGCGTCCTGGGTTTCCAGCAGCGTGCGCCAGCAGTGAGCTGTTCACGCATGACGGAAGGCATGTGGTAAAGAGGACAGTCCAGGTGAATAAGCCATAGCAGGGCCTGGGCTTTATGCTCAGGGTCATCCGTGCTGTCTAGTGGTGCCAAAGCAAGCAATGAGGAGGCACCAGTGAGGGTACAGGAATGGGGGAGGAAAAGGAAGATAATGTGGGCTTAAATAAACATCAGAAAACACTACTGTAGATTACAGTGACAGGTAAGAATGGGGTTGAGTTTTCAGCTGAAGATCATTTGATAGTAAAGATTCCTTTTGGTCTTAAAATCTGAAATAAATTACAAAAAAAGAAAAAGGACCTGATTCTGAAAATACGCTTGTGAGCAATATCAATTACATAAGTACATGAATATGAGTTCTGTAGGATGAACCAAGGCTAGCAGTACTGTAAATGGCCAAAGTTAGTGTGCTAACTATCCATGCAATGGCTGAAAAGCACTTCTGCATGTCTGAAAAGCTTAAGAAAACCCCTTTCATTTTACCCTATTTTAATAGTTCCTGAAATGACCTGCCTAAAATCAAGCCAGCCGTGAAATAGAGCTATGCAGTCTGACCTGGTTCATTCTGTTTATGCACAAAATAATAATAGCTTCTGTACTGTCATTATTTGATGTTAAAATTTTCTCTTTGTGTTTTTGCTTTTCTTTTTCCTCTTATCAGAAATACTTAAAGCAAAGTCCTCATTGACCCCTCTTGTCATTTAAACATATTCTAGACCTGCTGTTTCTCAACTTACCCTACAGCCTTTTTTTCCCCCCCTTTTCTTTCTGTAGTTTGTTGTAGGGTTTTTTTTCATCTCTTACTTCAAAGAATCACTAAGAATCTTTACCTGTAAGAATGGAAATTACAAACAAAGAGCTCTGCCTAGATGATAAAGGAAGTACAGTCTTTCAGATTTATCTGTTCTTTAACATTTAAAGTAAGTGTTAGAGTGAGTGTGGTTACCATGCTGTATATGAGGACAGTGCAAAACAGGCCACCACCTATCTTAAGCAAAGTTGTGGTTTTCATGACCCAGTTAGACAGAAATCTTTCTGTGATATTTCCATATGCTTTTATTGACAAATCTGTGTTATTTTCTTTGGAAACAATATATTATTTTTTAAAGTCTACCTTTTGACTTAAATACTATTAAAAATAAACTTATCTTTAGGATGGATTTGTGACTTTGTTGCTGATGTATTTTATCTGATCCAGAGTTTATTTTAGGGATTCTCAGATATCAAAATTTGTCATAATCACATTGGTGTCACTGGAGTGACTTTAATTTTTGGAAGATAAGAAAATGATCCACTCCATTTTTTGTCTGAGTTCATGGTAACTATTGGAAGATATAAACTATCATCTTTAAGGACTATTACAAACTAGTTATATTTTTCCTAGTATTTTTTAAGTTATGAAGAACAAAGCTTAGGGCCCAGTGAAGTTCAGGTCATTATACTAAGGTATTAAAAAATCTTCTTTATTTGAAGTCTGTGCAAAAAAAATCCTTCTATCGATTCAATTCATGGTTAAAATTAAAATTAAAATCCATTGCAGGTATCAAATATGAAAAAGAGGATTTTTATAGAAGGGGCTAGGGAGAACACATCTCAAGAACTTTAAATGCTAAAATAAATTCTACTCTGTGACCTTCATATATTAAAGTTAGTAGGAGATCTGTCATTACATATTGGTGGTAAAACAACAGCAGTTCTCTTTCTGAGCAAATGCTCTATAAAAGCAGCAATATTTTCCCAAAATTTCTTTTCCTATCTTAAGCTACCTTGTCTACGCTAGATATTGTTGTTTAATCTGCCAGTACTTTAAGGTATTATACAAGCAGATAAATTAGCTATAATCCCTGCCCCTGAAGAGTTTCATTACACATAACTACAATGATATGAGAGAAGGCAAAACAAAAGAAAGAATTAGCAAGGGATAAGAGGAGAGAAGGAAGGAAATCAACTATGAAATCCTCAGTTTTAATGGCGCTTTGCATAGTATTCTATTCAGTTATATTTTTGTCTTTCTTGGAGGAATGATACAATAAAAAACAGATGGAAGCTGTGGAACAGATGAAAAAGCTATGAACGTGAGGAGGAAGAGTACGTAGCCAACAAGTAGGGACAACTGAGGGAAGGACATGTGAAACGAAATGTGTGCCTTTAAGAAGTTCGCAAGAAAATCAGTTGCAATCAGTGGTGAGGGAA
This sequence comes from Astur gentilis, assembly GCF_929443795.1. Taxonomy (NCBI): domain Eukaryota; kingdom Metazoa; phylum Chordata; class Aves; order Accipitriformes; family Accipitridae; genus Astur; species Astur gentilis. The sequence continues at coordinate 19,785,495 of NC_064890.1, read as the reverse complement.
AGGTGCATGATATATGAAGCTGATCCATGAGAATTCAAAAGTCCACAACTTTGAGAGGTTTCTGATCACAAAACCCATTGGGCAGAGGGGGAAAAATCTGAGGAGAGTCATCACATGGCTGTGAAGGTATAGAGACAAAAAAATGAAAAAAAGAATGTTACATTAGTATAAAATCACTTTGGGGGTTGACGTTATTTGTTGCAAGAAAGAGAACAGCACTGTCAGGCTAATTTCCATGATCATGAAGAGATTCAGAAAAACAGGCAGTGCAAATTAGTCTGGTTTCTTCTTATTGCTGTTTTGCTTTCTCTGATCTGTTTTTTTTTCAAACTGCCCTTCCCAATAGAAATGAAAGTTTCCTGCTCTGGAGGAGGGATGCTTCAATATGTTGTAAAAGCAACTGTGGAACCATCTGAGGGGGAGTGTTTTGAGAGGTATTTACAGCACTACAGAATTAGCTAGCAAAGCATCAATGTATTAATATATCTTCTGTTCACAAGCCTTCTTTGGATTATTCCTGCTATGTCTTAAATCATTTTGCAATTGCCCATTAAAGAACGCAGTGGAAAATGTAATCTCTCTCCTTTTCCTTTTCCTTCTCTCAAATCACTAAATACATTAAACTGGGTTGTGTCTTGACTATATACAGTGCAAACACAATATAAGTCCCACGGCATTATACAAAATCTAGGCAGGGAAAAGAACTAAATATTTCAACCTCATAGAATCACAGAATTGCTGAGGTTGTAAGGAACCTATGGAGATCATCTTGTCCAGCCCCTTGCTCAAAGCAGGGTCAGCAAAAGCAGTTGCTCAGGACCGTATCTAGCTGGGTTTTGAATACGCCCCCAAGGACAGAGATTCGAGAACCTCTCTGGAAAACTTGCTCCAGTATTTGATCACTCTTAGCGTAATTTTTTTTTTCATGTATTGAAGTGGAATTTCCTGTTTTGCTTTCTTGGTTTTTGTCTTATTGTTGGATATCACTGAGAAGAGTCCAGCTCCTTTCTTATTCCTCACCCATCAGGTATTTATACACAAGTAATATCCCTCCTGAGCCTTCTTGTCTCCAGGTTAAACAAATCCAGCTGTCTCAGCCTGTCCTCATACTACAGGTGCTCCAGTCTCTTAATAATCATGAAAGATTATTATCTTTGTGGCCCTTCATTGGACTCTCTCCAGTATGTCCATGTCTGCCTTGTACTGGCAAAACCAGGACTGGGCACAGTACTCTGGATGTTTTTCACGAGTCCTTAACACAGAGGAAGTATCACCTCACTCAGCCTGCTGGCGACATTCCTCTTCATGCAGCCCAGGAGGCTGTGGGCCTCCTTTGCCACAAGGTTGGACAGTCAATTTGGTATCTACCAGGATCTCCAGGTCTTTTTCTGCAAAGCTGCTTTCCAGCTGGTAGACCCTCAGCAGGTACTGGTGCATGGGGTTTTACTTGACATTTCCTTTTGCTGAACTTCATGAGGTTCCTCTCTGCCTGTTGAGGCACCTCTGAATGGCAGTACAACTATCTGATCCAACCAACACTCCCAGTTTTGTACCTTCTGCAAACCTGCTGTGGGTGCAGCATATACTGTCATTCATATCATTAATGAAATGAAAAAGTACTGGTCCCAGTCTTGACCCCTGGGAATACCATTAGTGACTGCCTTCCAGCTGAACTTTATGCCACTAGTGATAACTCTTTGATCCTGGCAGTTCAGCCAGCTTTCATTTCATTTCACTGTCCAATTAACTAGTGTGTAATTCATCAGTTTGTCAATGAAATGTTATGACATTGTGGAAAGTCTTGCTAAAGTCAAGTTACATAATATCTACCACTCTCCCTTCATCCACCCTGCTAAGCATTTCAACATAGAATGTGATTATCAGGTTGATTAGGCATGATTTCCCCTTCATAAATCCCTGCTGACAACTCCCAAGAGCCGCTTCTCCTTCATATGCTTGGAAAAGGTTTCCAAAGATTATTTGCTCCACCACCTTCCTGTGGATTGAGGTGAGGCTCAGCAGCTCACTAGAGCATCCTCCTCTTGCCCTTCTTGAAGATGACAGTGATCATTACTTTCCTCCAAGCCTCAAGAATCTCCTCCATTTGCCATGACCTTGAGAGTAGCCTTGCAATGCCAGCTCCCTCAGCACTCATGGTTGTATCCCATTGGGTCCTATAGTCCAGTTTGTTTAAATATTGCTTAGCATTTGGCAGGGAGCCATGATTTTTGACAATGTCATGACCCCACGTTTTCATACTACTCTGTGCTTGTGCAGTATGACTGTGACCAGCCACTTTACCAAGTATGGCAGAAAAAGAATGCACAGCAGCTGCCATTTTTGGCAATGTCATACCCCACATGTTTTCATACGTCTCTGTGATTCACAAGTTTCCATTTTTGAAACTGTCTTACTGATTTGGTCTCTCAGCAGACTCTGTCTGCTTTTTTTCCTACAGATCAGGAAGTGCTTATATCCAAAAATATGTAGAATTATATATAAACACAAATATATATATATAAAGGAGTGCACAAATATGTATAAAAATCTTAATAATAACACATAGATATACTTTAGATATATATTTATATATAACTATGCATTGGTATATACATATATACAGATATGAAAGTTAATTATATGGATCCATAAAGGTGCAAGTATAAAATGTAGAAAACATTCTGCAGTAAGAGCTAATGCGATGAATAATTAAAGCTTAAATGTGAATAGAAAGTAATTAAACAAAGGCAAAAGGCTGGTTTGGGGCACCTAATGTTACAAGGCTGCTGAGTTCTTCAAAGCTGTTCTTGGATCATGCTCCTCACTGAATTCAGTTCCTCAATGAATTGTTCCCAACAACAATCCTCGAGGTCAGGTGGGCTGACGTTCCAGAAAGTCTGCTTAATCTTGCATGTAGTTACTTTATGTAGACCATTTACCTGTATGCATACTATGTCAGCCAAACTACTGAGAGGCTGAAAGGAGAAATTCTCTCAGATGAAGAATGTCACAGGGTCAGAAACAGATTCAGAAGTGAATGCCACCATGTAGCTAGGGGCTGTGTGTTGACCAGAGTGCAAGCTGACCCTGCTGCAACCCACGATCTCAGCCCTGATAAAGGGGGACAGGCACATCCTCCTGCTGGAGGCTTATGCCATCACTTCTGATGGTGTAGGACAAAAAGCAGATTGTCTCTGATGAAACTGGCCTGGGAGACCAAAGGCTTTCTGTGAATGATCATTAGTTAGTTTTATCCAAATCAAACATTTCCTTTAATCTTAAAAAAAAAAAAAAAAAAAATCTTTAAACTGTTCTTTATTCTCAAAAAAAAAACCCAAACCCACACCAGAGACAAACCCCCAAAACAAACACACACACCCCCTCCCCCCAACCAAGACCTTGGAAGTAACAATGAGTCTTCCATACAGAAAGAAATTTCAACTAAATATCTGATACAGTTAGAGATAGCATCAACTGTCCAAAACACAATTCTCCAGGGAGCTGCAAGCATGCTACTGGTTTGACAGTGGTCATAATTTTAAAAATATTTATAAGTACATTCCTGCATATTTAAGAAAAATACAACAGTATTTGTGGTTCCCAAAGGATTTCTTCACTGTATTTCATCAAAAGCTGACATTTAGAAAGCTCTTTTTGGTAAAGTTTTCCCTATAACAAACCACATGTTGTGATTTCAAACATGTTTTTGCATTAGATGGATTTATCATTGCAGTTATTTAGTTTTTTTTCTGTAAATCAGGCCCACAAAATATAACAAGGTCTAAAGTGTACTCTTCACATTTGTATGGTAGCAATGGTATGCAACAAGCCCATGCTGTGTCAGTGAGAGATAATACCCCTACACACAGTGCAGAAAGATGACTCACCTGAAGTTTGAGCTATTAGGTTTACATAGGACAAAAAGTATGCTCTTATTGAATATTAACAAGACAAAATGGCAACAGGACATTTGATTCCCCAAAAGTGGGGAGCTACAGAAGCAGTAGAGAATGAGCTACAGAGAAGCAGGGCACATGTCCTTTTCTTCCCATATGGCAGACAACAGATCTCACACCCCAGAGTAATATGCGAGTTGCAAATTACTCTTATTTGCTCTTTCATTTGTCCAGTGCTAGAACTTCTAGCCATTTGTTAAAATCAACGATGATTTAAAAAATATGAAAATGTTGTCAAAGAGCTGGTGAATACAATTATGATACCACAAACAAAATCTAAATATATTAGTGTAATACATTCCAAACATAGCAAATTAAATGTATAACAATTGCTATTGTCAGATAAATTTGATTCCTAATTATAATACTTTGTATGTGGTTCTGTTTATTTCATTTTTTATTTTATTTATTTATCTAAACTATATAATCTAACCATAGTGCAATAAAGACATTTACATGTCATTACATAAGGACATTTACATGTCATTACATAAAGACATGTGATTATTCTCTCAGTTCACACTGAAAGAAAAAAGCGATATGCAGAAGAAAACCTTACTGTTTCATTAGAAGTTCAAAACTGGTATGGTTCCAAAGTTATTCTTCAAGATAAATACCCTATGAATTTAAATATTTTACAACTACATGCATCTGCAACTTGATAAATGACTATTAAATAAGAAAAATAATTCTGTTGTCTCATGTACTTTTCCTCCATGCCCTCTTTCTAAAACGTGTTTTAGGTACCTCTGCCTAAAAAAAAGAAAAGCAGCATCAGTGAATCCTAATTTCCTGATGGAAGAAAAAAAAAATATCAATTTTCAGGTAAAGCAGATCTATTTCTTCTTTTTAAAAAAACAATTAAGCCATCAGCACAGTGACAGACATGTTAACACTTTTGAAAAAAAAAAAAATAAATCAGTTGCCCATAAGCTGCACATCAGTTTCCATATATTTAGAAATTGCTTTTCATAAAAGCACACTGCTGAGAAAAATCTAAGCATGCTAAAAAAGAAATACTTCCAGAGAAGTTTTTCTTGGCCTGTAGGTGGTAAAATACAGACAAAAAATAATCTGTGGTAGAATATAACTGAATATTTTTCACTTTTTTTGCAGAAAGTTTTGACTTTACATCCCATACTATGTTTGCTGTATTTTATACATTGACATATTTAGTTAAATGCAACAGCAATTGTAGATGGGATGAGATGGAGTCACCAAGACACTACTACACTATTGTTCCTGTATGGTATTATGGGTACATTGGGCATGGACCTGGAGACAACGGAATAGAAGTAAAATGAATGTCCAATAGTTTTCAGTCCAGGGAATGACTGCAACTGTTAATAGTGTAGGTCTGCTCTCTGCCAGGTCTAAAAGGGAAACTATAGAGCCATGTGGTCACAAATACCTGCACAGCAATGCAATGTGCATATTGTGTAAACGATTGGAAAAACAAAGTGTCCTTCATCAATATATGCATCTGTGTTGTAACAGAAGTATGTCTGTGTTTATAAATTGTTATTTTTCATGTTTCTCTTTTTCTAAATATTGATAATTCAAGCACGATGAAGCAAGCCAAATTGCAGGAGTGTCTAGAAATATATTACACACAGACTGTCCCCAAAAGCTATTGGATCATTTGAAAAACATCAGATGAAGCCACTTCATTTTACCATGTTTTGGGGGTAAGCTTCTTTTATCATTTTGTTGTATTAAAATTGTAAATTTATGAACAGTTAAAATTTCCCTAGTTTGGACAAGTTGCAATGTGTTTCATCCATTTAAAACCCAGTGCTTTAATGGAAAATATCACTAGTTTATTTCCAGAATAACTTAAGAAAACATTTACAAAAAGATTAAACAAATTCCTAACTCAATAATTTTTATGTCTTACTACTACTAGTAGTTCTATTTCTCCCCCTCAGATACTAAAATTGCATGTTCTCTACTGGACTGATTCCAAATTCATCTGTGTACTCTAATGAACAGGGCTGGATTATTAATCATTGTCTCTTGGACTGATTACTGTTTGGCTGTTTCTCAAAGAATTATGCATTAAATGCAAAATGGAAAGGCTGCTGCCATGGATAAAAGACCATAAGAAATGGGAAGACAGAGGAAAGATGGCCCTGAAGGAAATGTGCAGCTTAAGTTCTTTTCTAACCCTGCATACCTTTAAGGGAAAATTCATGTCTTCTTAGGACCAGGGGGTGTTTATTTCTTTGACTATTTAACAAACACATAAAAGTATATATGTTTCTTTTCCGAGTTTAGTAAAGATGGCCCATCCACCTGTGTCCAATCCAGTAAGTAGTCAATTTGGTAAAATTTGTCAATTCCAATTAATATTTTGTCAAAATTTAGGTTGATGTGACACATCATGAATACAAGTTCCAATTACTCTCCCAACCTTTCCAGTGCCAAGGTAACAGAGCAGGAGTACCAGGGGTAGTTTTATTAAAGAATTAATAGTAATACAGCAAGGCAGTGAATGATAATATAGCAAGAACAATATAAGACAGAACAGTAAATGCAATAAGAACAAACAACAGTAATACAGCAAAAAACAATATAACCAAAACAGTAACAATAATTAAGTTCTTACAATAGATCTTGAATGACTCACAAATATATGTACAATATCAACAGAAGTAAATAAAGCTTTCCTTGACATACATCGCACAATTTTATCTTGTTGGGAGTTTGAGATTCCTAATGCTTTCAACACTTCGTAATTGCCAGAATACCATTTACCTCGTGCGCCCACAGGGAATCCCTTAAATTTAATATTTTTAGCATTCATCAGTTCTTGAATTTGACTTTTAAGATGGCAATATTTCTTTACTTTTTCTGCCGCCGCGTCCTCCAGTGATGACAGTTTACTCTCATATCAAATTGTTACATCAATAACCATCACCTGGTCCCCTTTTACTAATACAAGATCAGGCTTGTAGATCTCATTTTGTTCATCTTTTAGTATGGGCTCTTGGAATACGATCCAATCCTTCTTTTTTACTTCAGTTATCAGTAAATCACACAATTAGTTGTGTCTTTTAATTCTGGCGTCTTGCACGACGGAACAGTACCCAATGATATGAGCACTTGATTCATTTTCTGCTTGACAGTGTCGACAAGATTTTATATGTGACTCCTGTCTCCCCCTTGCCAGGAATTCCTTAGTGGAGTACACGTTAGCTCTCAATTGTAGTGCCATGAGGAGTTTTCGGTGAAGAATGCCTCTATATTGTTCAAGCCAATTATTACTGATTTTATCCTTCTCAAAGTTGGCAATACCACGGCCCTGGGACTGTAACTTGGTCCAATTAATAAATTCCTGTTTACGCCAGTCACAAGGTTTAGGAAAGATGGTTTTGGGAGTTGGTATTTCCCATTCTGAAGCAAATTCATCCTCGCCCAATTCCTCAGATGTTACCCTAATCGCATTCGGGTCCCAAATAGATGGTATTTTATTTCTATCACCCCCAGCTGTTAACCACAATTTTTCAAAGTCTTTTTCGATCCCCTCTTGTTTCACTATTGATCTTATCACATCGTCTGAAGACTGCGCAATTCTGTGTAGTCTTCGAGCTTGTATACTGGGGATCAAGCCCAAGAGTCTAGTGATGCCTAATCCTCCATCACGTGTACTGGAATACAGGATGGCATTGCAGGTACTAGGAGGTAGATGTAGCTACTCCTTGACCGTAGTTTGAATCGTCAGGTCAAGTTCTTCTAGGTACGTTGCTTTTACATCAGCTTGGTCTGCTAAGTAGATCAGTCGCGGGATAGTATATCCCTTCAAGATGTCAGCTTTCTGAAACGGTTTCAGTGGCGCTTCTCCAATCCGTTGTAGCCAATCTCTTATTTTCATGAGGAGTTCGGGTTTCAATATTCCAGTCCATGGGTCTGTTCTCAGTCCCAAGTATTTCTCCGAACTACCAGGTTCAATCATATTTAATGGAGTGCTGTTAATTTGCTATGGAGGACAATCATTGATCGTATACAAGTCGTTAGTAGGTTTTATGTAAAAGCCATGGCATTTCTCCCCCTGCATCCTGAGGCCAGTCAGTTCACAAAAGGCCTCAAGGATTTTAATATTACTTTGCATTCCTTCCCATGACCCACTTAACAACACCAAATCATCTGCAAAAGCCATAGATGTTACACACTTAGAGTCATGATGGTATCCACTCCCTTCTTCCTCTAACTTACACAATAGGGGGTCCACAGATAAGTTAAACAATAAAGGTGACATTGGATCGCCTTGTTTAACACCAATTTGAATCCCAATGGGATCCGATTGTTCATTCTTCATGGTAATGCCAGTTCTAGTGTTTTGATACATGTTCGTAATCAGGGTGTTAATGTGATGGTCCACACCCTTTTGTTTAAGCACTGCAATCAGATGATGGTGACTCACTGTGTCAAATGCTTTAGCCAGGTCAATGAAGACAACGCCCAAGGGTTGATGTTCCTTTTTTGCATTCTTAATCAATAGTTGTAACAGTTTCAAATTTTCTGCACATCCTGCTGATCTAATAAAGCCCTTTTGTCGTGGATTAATAGGGCATGCCTTTGCCAGTCTTGCCGTCAGGATCCTTGAGAACAGCCTCAAGATAATCGATCCGATGGTAATCGGTCGCCAGTTACTGATGTCCATTTGGCGCTCCGGCAGAGATGTTTTCAATATTAATATTTCTCAAAATGAGCATTCGGTGATGGAGTTAAGTATTCTTTATTGCAGTGCTGGAAGCACGGGGGATCGCTCCTCCAAACGTACTTCCTGGCTGGGACTAATTGTATAGCTTAAATACATGTCTTACATACATATTCATAAAATTTCCAAGAAATAATATACATATGCATTGATTTTCCGAGAAGTCATTAGCATATGTAAATGTCCTTTACGCATGCGTGTTGAAGGTCCTCGGTGGTCTTCTGGAGTCCTCTGGTCTTCCATGGTCTTCCTTTATCAAACAGAATACCTCCTCAAACAGAGCATGTTATTTTGTTTTATATTACAGACACAAGAATCTTGTGCTTTATGTCCTTGGCTTGTCTACATAAATCAATTTACAGAGGCAGTTGTTAACCTTCTAACAAATTCCTGAGTCTTTTATTTAGCAATACACTGAGTCTAAACATACATTCTATTTCTACATCTACTAGGCCGAGTGTCAGTCTCTGCATCATTAACACAGTCCGACATTCTTTCACCACGTCCGGTATGATGCCAGTCACCAGCCATAGATTGAATACTTCCATTAACTGGGGTCTATCTTAATGATATCCTGCAGACTTAGTCTGTCTGGTCCTGGCACGCTGTTCTTATTCATGTCTTGGATGTTTTTAGAGATTTCTTTTGCTGTGATCATGGCTTCGAATGCTGAGTTGTCTGCCAGGCCCTTAGATCTGAACACACCCAGGCCCTTGAATGTTCCCGGTGACTCCCATCTCAACTTGAACACGTCGTGTATCTCATCTTGTGGGATATCACAATTCAGGGATTCCACGTCGTCCAGAATAATACCGGCCAGTTTCCCCCTATCCAGGTAGAACAGCTGCTGGAACCGTAGGAACTGCCCCCGTTTCACAGCTCTCTTCTTCATCCACCCCTTTGGTGGTTCCGAAGGTTGAGCAGTTTGGGCCACCTGACGTGGTCGACCCTGGCTGGCGTTCAACTCAAGGGACTTAGAGGCAAGGCACGCGAAACAGTCTTTCATTGCCTTATCAGCAACTATTGCTGGATCTTCTTCTCCTCTGATCACCTGCTCAAACATTCCATGGAGAATGGACAATTTTCCAGATGTTACCCACTCAGAGACTGTCTTCCGATAACGGGACCTCAGTCCCCCCTCCACCTCCAATCCAACGCACACGAGATGTTCCCCTTCCACAAGGTGTTCCCCTTCCAGTTCTAGATGTTTCTTCTGACCTTGATATTTTCCCTTCTTCACCGGGCTCTTATGAAGGTCCCATCTTTTATCACTTATCTGTTTTGTTGTCTTGGTTGGAATATGCTCCGCAATCAACTTGTTGATGTTTTTCTGCCCCTCATATTGTTTATCCAACTTTCTCAATAATTCAACCTCATCCTAGGTCCAGCACCGATGATGTGCCCCTCTCATTGTACCTGTCTTAGGGCGAGCAGCGGTAATCCACTCGAGATTCCTTGTGACTGGATGGACCAAGCGCTTATGCTGCCCCAGGCAGATTTTTGTTTCAAATGTTTTCTCACAGACCTCACACTTCCAACTCCTCTCAGGAGAGGCTTGCACAGGCCCCTTACACTTAGGAAAATGACAAGCAATACTATGGTGGTTTACATCAGTTCTCCCACACCGAGCACATTGGAATAAGATCTTTTTCTTCCCATGTGCTCTTTTCAGATGTTCAGTTAAACCCAACAGTTTACCGGTCACATTACCACAACACGGACATGATGTATTCTTGTCCGGGATCTTCACCACAGGAGTGGTCTCTGCTGGGAGATCATCACGGGATCGTGAGACCGGAGTCGATGGCAATGGAGAGGTCCCAGCCATAGCCCCGAGAGGTGAGAACTCCTCCTCTTCATTCTCGTCCTCCACCGGAGTTGGACAGGTGTTCTTGTCCCTGAGACTTAAAGAGATAGGTACCTCATACACCTCAGGAAGCACAGCCAGGAGGTCAATCAGGGTGGGAGACTGCTGGCTTTTCAAACCCTCCAGATCAGAGTTAACAAAGTCCAATCCCCTTATTTCAAATCTCGCTTCTAGCAATCCCCCAGTTTTGTGGTCTTGGATGGAACAGGAGACCACATTGTCACGCAAGTCCAAAGGACTTGTTTGTGTGGCTACCGACATGAAGGAAATTCGCATCAGCCAACCCCTTTTGCCAGTCCAGATAGAGGAGTAGTATAAGTCAAACAACACCCCCTCAAGTGCTGTGTGACTGAGCCCAACTGTGCCTGTAGGCGAGGCTTTGGGCAGCAACTAAAAATCGTTGCCAGGAGTTTAGATCACCAAGCCGAATCTATCGAATGGTCGGTGAGGCCAGATGATAGGGGGGCAGTATCTGTAATTCCCACACTGGGACAGAGGTTAACTTCATTACCCTGAAGGGCATCCAGCAGGACCACGAGGAGGTGTAACCTCTGCAGCTCTGCCCAGTTAGTAACTATGATCCCATCTTAAGAGGGTCATAGGAGTCTCAGTCACTCACATGACTAACCCTCAGGCATCTAATGCATGGCCAGTTGAATTCCATCCATGAGAGTGTTCTGTGCTGCTTGTGACACATAGACTCCTTTCACAAAAGAAACAGATAAAATGAGAACATACTTCTGTTCTAAGACAAATTTACACATTTCTTTAGCTTAAATAGAATAAGACAATGTACTTAGAGGTGAATGGAAATGCGGTTTTCTCATCAGCTATGGTCTGAAGATTTGCAGGAATGTGATTGCTTACAGTCATAAGCATTCTGTGACTATGGTAAAAAATTATCAACATGAATCTTTTATATTCACATAGAGGATTCATATGGAGATATTACAAAACCTAACAGGGACTTTAATCCCAGGTTGTCCAAAATGAATGCAAAAAACTTGTGGAAAAAAAAGGGTAATGCAAGAAGCAATAGGATATGACACTAACTGCAAATTTACCAATAGATGACTGATGGTGGTTAACACTTTTGGATAAAGGTACATTACAGTGTCTAAGTTCTGCCAAGACTTTGATTATAAAAATTTCTTAAATCAAGATTATTGACTAATCTTTGCTGACGTGATGTCTTTGTCTAGATTCCCAGGATTTTGGGGGTTATGTGTCCCAAGAGTTTGTTTTCCCTCTGTTGTCCAGGCCCTGAGTTTCCCTGCTGTTATTCTTGCAACATCACACTTTTCTGAGTGTTACCAGTTTCTGACCCTTCATCTGGTTTCCCCAAGATGCTCTTTTGTAATGAAAAAAATGTTTACAAGTACTTCCTAGGAAGAATGAAATCCATCTTAACATGGAGATTTGAAATGTTCTGAATAGTCCAGTCCTGTCTTTTGCTCATGCTAACCCCATTGAGCCAGTCACCTGTGTTGGACATTTCATGCTGAGATATGATTTTATTGTACATTCCATGCAGAAAGGCATGGCCTTTAAAGTCCTTTCTTTATCCATTATTAACTGAAAACTGGGCTTCTGGGTTGCTGCTACAAAGCGGTTTTGAGGAACAAGAAAGGACAAAGAATGACAACATTGCCTGCTAGCATCCTTGAAAGAAGTTATCACTCTGAAAGAAGAAATCCCTACTGATATAAAACCTTCCTTCCTCCTCTACAATCAACATCCTAGCAATTAATCAGACTCATATCAACCCAGAAACACAATCAAACTACACATTTGCATAGACTATGAAAGCTTATTACTTGTTCTAGGAGGTTTACATATAGAAAGGGAGAATATGAACGTCATATTTTTTGGAAAACCTTTCAACAACATTTAAGACAGAGAAATATCTACTTATTCTACCCCCAGTCTTGTTGGTCTCACTGTAATAGTCATTTATAATTTGGCTGGAGGAAAAATATTAGCCAAACATACATCTACTTTTCTGTCATGAAGATGTAGGGAGTACTCTCCTTCCATGCCTTTACAGTGTCTGTGACTGATATGCTTGATAGCCATATGCCTGGTAAACTAGATTTCTGAAGAGCTATAGGATGTCTTTTAAAGCTCTGACCCAAGGGAATAAATTTGCTTTTAAATTGCTGTCATGAACAATAGTTATTAGATTAGTCAAAAGCCCAAAACAGGAAAACAACAGAACAAAAATGATTTACCAGTATTTGCTATTAAAATTTATTATGGCTCCCAAGACAGTTTGCAATAAGAAGATGCTCTCTTTTTTCAGATCAATGAAAAAGCAACTGAAAATCCCACAAAACCTTAAGCTAATGAGAGTAGACCTCTTCGAAAAATGTTATTTTTAAAGGTTAGCAAATCAATATATACATCAATAACTGCTTAGACCCATAATATTACATTTTTCTTTTTTATTTTAAACTGACAAAGTTAAGCATGAGAAGGCTTTTATTTTAATTCTGGTATATGGGTGATACACTAACATAGTTTATGTCTTGGTAGCAGTTTTTTAGTGAAAATATCAACACAACTGTGGTTGTCATAGTCTAGACTAAAGCCTTATTTTTTAATGTTGTAGAATGAATTCTTCATTCAGTATGTGGTTGCTTAGTAAAAGCTGAAATAAATAAAGTTAGCCTGACTTTAATAACTAGGTGTTCATCTGGAGGGAATCATTGACTTTGATGATATTATTGACATGAATTGATTCACTTTGGATACATGGGTAAGTAATTTAGATCTCAATCTAAACTACTAAATGTATTCTAGAAAGCTTATTTACACACTCAGGAAAGAGAGGGTGGGACAGAGGAATTAATATCTCACTTAACTATAGGCATGTAACTGAAGCATATAAAGTATAAACTTAATCTTTCTACAGATTCTGTACAATGGTAGAAGAGTAAACTCTGCATCAGCTTTAGGAAGCATATGTTTTTCTTCACAGATTATGCACAAAGTGCAGAATGAAAAGTGTCATAATGTAAGTATCTTGGTTAGATGCTTAAATTTAAATGATACATTTTATTCACATCATTGAAACTATTGGCTGAGTGAATACTAAACTTTGATGCGGTCACTCAGTCTTACACCTGGGTGTTTATTCAATGTTTATAAGTATAGGGACTCATCTCTGGACCTGTCACTTCATTCTCCATATGTGCTAACATTGCAGTTCAAGCTCTGATATAAAGACTCTTCATTGTAGAAATAATTTGCTCAAAGTAATTTGAATTGAGCATTAAGGTTGGTGGGTTTTTTTTGATAATGCAAAAAGAGCTCTGACATTGGGAATAAACCCTGTAGGATATGCATAATAACAAAAGTATTACTAATGGAAGAGTCTTGTCATTTAAATACTCTTTTATCAGTTAAATAATGTTCTCAGTGTTTGGAACTGTATGTAGTTTTAAATATCCTATGTTTACATTTCAGCAGTTAATAATCCAAATTTTGGAATGTTATTAGTATTTTGGGAAGATCTTCTCTGCTAATATCATATACCAGAAATCATTATCCTAAATAGAATTTAAAGAGCTGAAGCTAAAAATTACAAGTCTTCTTTCCTTCAAGTGTTTTTGTCACTAGAGGACCAGACATATGCTGTATTTCCTCTGAATGTCATTAAATTACATGCACATAGTCGTTAGAATGACCTAGGGAGCACACTTCATCTACATTCCATAGTCATGTAAAATTTTAATTACTTTGCTCCTCTTAATATATTTTTTATTACATTCATAAGGACCAAAGAGCATCCTCTGTTGGCTAATACAACACCTGATTCTGTTGTGCTACTAGCTTAATGTAGACTTGTGAATAGGGTAACTAACAGTGTTATGAAAGGGTATGGGTTCAATTCCTGTAGAGGATTTGCTTTCATTAAAATTTCTTTTATTAACATCTACCTTCTTCTTACTGTAATGTGACTAAATTAATTTTTAGTTTTAAATTATTTTTCTCATATTTCTAATTGGTGTATCCAGAATCCTGGGAGCACGAAAACAATAAGGAAGACATTAGAATAACAAAAGAGATCTCTAGGCAAACTTTTCTATTTTTATACAAAAAGATAGTAATTATTTTGAAAAAGAGACCTTTAAATTCTGGCCTAAACTTCTAAAGGAAGATTTTAATTTGATCTGCAGTTGATCTGCAGTTTGAGCTGAACAAGATTTGAGTCCTATCTTATGATTAAGAATGGCAAATATAGCAGCTGTAAAGGAATAACTTTCTTGTTTTAAGACAAATCAACCCTTGTACTGGATAAACAGAGATCAGTTTTTTTCTGTGAGTTCAAGATGAAATGCAGGAAAGGATTACCTTAAGCTGTTGTGAATTAGTTCTAGATGATCAAGGTCACTCATGATTATCTGGTGGGTTTGATTGTGATCATTCTTTTCTACATAGGCCTAGCTATTATCTTATTTCAATGGTCCTTCTTCTAGGACAGGAGCTGAAAACTCAAAAAGGCCTCTCAAGTGCATAAGCAGGAGCATTTACCTACTACCGCAAATGTAAATCTGTTGTATCATCATCTCATACACAAAGTGTAGTTCAAATTGCTTCACCTCAAAAAAGATATTGCAAAATCAAAAAGATTCAGAAAAAGGACAAAAAAGGTGTTAACACTTAATGGAATGACTTTCATTTACTTAAAATACAGTCAAACTGCAGAACTCCTTACCACAGAATGCCTTAGAAGCTAAAAAAATTGTATAAACTCAAAGAGAAATTGAACACATTATTAGAACACAAAGCCACATAAGGTACTAAACTTATAGGAATTTACAGGAACTATGCCGGCTCAGAAAATCCCAGACCTGGTGGACTTGGCAGTGTTAGGTTAACAGCTGGACTTGATGATCTTAAAGGTCTTTTCCAACCTAAACCATTCTATGATGCTGTGATTCTAATATATTTGAAACTACTAGAGCAAAGTGTCATTGCATACATTTCTACAGTTATGCTGCTTCCTAAGCATCTTATTTTAAATGTCATTGGAGACAAGCTGTGGTCTGTACCAGTACAGCTGTTCTGTGTGCCTTAAACAGGCCTTAGATGCACCATTTTTCACAGACAGGAAGGCTGTGTCATGTTCTAATAGAAGGTAGCCAGCTACCTACCAAATATGAAGTAAGTCCAGACTTAATCATATGTGAAACATACAGATTGCTCCACATTTGGCCACAATGTACTTGTACAAACATGTCCATGACAATGCTAAAGTCAGGGTCATCAGAACCTTGAAGACTATTCAATTCAGCAATCAAGAAAATGTTATTCTCCTTTCTTGTTCAGGCTCCTGTCTCTATCTGCATCATCTAATAACACCTGTAACTCTTATCCTAGGGATTCAGCTGTATGTGATTCAAGGTTTTTGATATATTGATATAATTTTGATATAATTTTGATATGGTCCAGCTGCATAACCTCGACTCAAACTTCCATGAAAATTGCCAAGTTGTGAGAAAGGACTGAGAAAGTAGATAGACTAGAGCTATGCAAGATGAGAGAGAGCTAAGATTGCTGATGCAGGGATAAGTAGCAGTTCAAGGATAGAGGAGGAAAAACATTGACATGAAAATATATAAAATCCTAAGAAAAAAACCAGTGAGTCAGAAGAAAGCAGCTCAGCAGCATTATCAGCCCATTCAAAGGAGCAATGGAGGCCGACCTGTCTGACCTGATTGATAACTGGCAAGCCTGCAAAGACCCTTCAACTACTTTATAAAAGGTGGTGAGCATATTGATGGTTAGCTAAGAAACTCCTTTGTCCTAAGTATCTGTCATGTGTGTTAGTCACAGGTATCTACCTTATATTTCCAACTTGTGCCTAAAGAAACTTTGTAGAATCTCTTCACATGAAGTGAAAGGTGCCCAGAAAAAGTGACCCGGAGAGTGAGGGCTACAATATCTTTTGAAAACATTTCACACTCCACAGGGAAAGAAATCTTGTTTAACCCTTCAGATGCTGACTTTCCTCATGTGTTCATTAATTCATAGCAACTGATTTCTTAGTATAAAAAAGGAAAACAAATAAACCAAACACTTCCATTAATTTTAAATGTCACTTATCTAAACCATTATAGGACTTGTTTCTTGTCCATCTTGGTTGTAATACAAAATTTTGCCTGATTTGTAATTCACATAATTAGTCTTATTTCAATCCTGATAAATGCTGTGAGTTCAAATTCTGACTTGTTCCAATGCATATAAATGTTAATTTTCACCCCATTGCCTATAATAGGATGCAATTATTTTGCAATTGCAAATACAGTTTGGAAAAGCAATAACCATTGAATTTAAGAATGATTTGAACCTTATCTCTGTGGTGACTTCATAGGCTGTATTTCTTCTAATGACAGAAACTGATCCAATAG
Source organism: Astur gentilis (assembly GCF_929443795.1). NCBI lineage: Eukaryota > Metazoa > Chordata > Aves > Accipitriformes > Accipitridae > Astur > Astur gentilis. The sequence continues at coordinate 19,768,536 of NC_064890.1, read as the reverse complement.
TGATCTTTATGTATTTTATTATTTCAAGATACTCTATTTTTTTCTGTTTTGGATCTAGCAGCTGCTTTTGATCATCACATGCAGTATTACAGAATCCTTCTAGAAACATAGCAAATGGCTTCTTTCAGAGAAGTCCCATTTCATGTTTAGATTAATATTAATTAGATTATGGGTTTTTTTCTATTTAGACATTGAAACTGGGAGATATTCTAAAAAGAAGCAGTTTGTCCTGTCTCCTGTGTATCGTATTTTAAATATATCTCTGCAGTTTGGCTGATACTTAGAGCAATATTTTAGCGTGAGATATTGACAAGTATATATATAATTTTTTTCACTACATGCACAGATGTATACCAGCACAGTTATTGGAATGTCTTCACTAAGAGATGTTAACTAATTGTGAGGGTTGAAGGGTAATTGTTACTGTATTATCTATTACGTCTTTTTTTTAATAGAAGTACATAAAGTAGTTATGTGAGCAAGTATTGACTGCTCAGCTGTGTCATGTTCCATCCTTAGAGTTGGTTCAAACAGATATCTGAAAGGTTAGATGAACTTTTGTATGTGTGTTTCAACCTCAATACACTATGTGCCATGCCACAGAGTTAGACATATTAATACAATTATCGGTTCTGATTATCACTGATGGTTTTATAATGGATATTCAGAAAATCTCTCTGGCCTTTTACATAGCAGTGCAACCAGCTCCTAATTCACTGTTATCAGTCAAAGGAACATTACTTCAGGAAGGTATGCTGCACCATGTTCTTTTCCAGCAGAGTTTTAAGTATCTGGTGGTCCCAGGATTCCCTACAGAACACAAGAACACCTGAGGCTCACTAGTGAGTTTGGCATGAAGGCAGTACTGATTTATATTAGAATCTCAAACAGCTTGGATTTCCAGGTTAAGATCTGCAAGGAGAATTCTTCTTTTCTTAGCTTAATTTTCTTTCTATATGCAACATTTCATTTTCCATATACAACATGTAGAGTTTCAGTTAACTACAATTGTAGCTTTAGGTTTTATCTCTCCAACAGTCTAAATGATTAAAGATTTAGCAACTGTGCTTGGAGAGTTCAAAAGTACGATTGCACATTTGACTGTCTTCTGTAATCTATATCAGTTAAATAGGAAACACTTTTTCCTTTTCTTGCTGAGGAACATAGAACAGAGGATTTGAAACCAGTAGACTTCAGTCAAGAGTTAGTAAATTCCATCCTAGTACACACATCTAGAATGCAAAATACTGCTCCTTACTAGCAAGTCCATTGTAGAAATGCACTGACTTAAGAGAGGAAAACTAAGCTACTCAAAGAAGCCCCTTCTGTTGATTATCATTTAATATTTTCCCTAGGACTTTTCATGTGATTCTCTAACTTATATATTTAATATGAAAGTGTACTCCTCACATATGAAATTCTCTGAGGTTTGATTCCTAATTTTTTTTAGATTTCTCATCCCTTCTTTTATTTCATGTCAGTTTTGTCAGAACTTTGGTTGCTTAGCTGCTTTGTAAGTGTGACTAAATGTCTGAAACTCTTTTAGCACAGGGTATTTAAATATCTGAGTTGGTTACAAGGTTTTCTAAACTTTCCCTTTTTTGGCAGTTTTATATTCTTTATAATCCTCTAAAACTTTCTCTAAAGAGTTTTCTTATGAAGAGGGTTAGACTGGATATTCAGCCATTCTTTTATTCACTCACTTATGGCTGCATCAGGTGTTTTGGTTGGTTTGGTTTTTTTCTGGTTTGGGTTTTTTTTTACAGTTACTTTATGGGCAAGTACCACTAGAATAATCACTTTGTGTGTGTTTAGTTATTGCAGTCTTGCCAGCATAGATTCTGAGCCTATAATTTATTCCTCATAATTGTATTTAGATACTTTCAGTCTTCCTTTAAAAAAAAACAACAACCCAACCCAAACAAACCAACTAACCAACCAACCAAAAAACCCTAATGGGCTATTTTTTGAACTGTTGCAGCTCATCTCATGCACTCTGCAGAGCTGTAGATCCCTTGAAGTTTTTTACGCTGAACAGAATCACATATGTTTCTTCCATTGAAATTTGTGTTGTTAATTTTGTTTTACTTAGAAGAAAATTGGTTGTGCTGTGTCTCATCCCCACATAATCAATATTTCTAAATAATTTCAATTTTTATGACAATGTGATTATTAATACCATCAAACCACTATTACCAGTAACAGAAAACTGCACAGCATATTCACTAATTCACTTACATGGTTTACTCACACATTCATTCATAGTTACGCAGTTGGAACAACAAATGGGAGGCCAACTCCAGCTCAGTACTCAGAAGTGGAGGATTGTACTGACACACTAGTGGCTTCGAGGTTGGTGTTCACATGACCCTTCAGAGGACCCTTTGTTTCTTCTGGATCATATATAAACTTGTCATCTTTTTCCATGTATCAGACACCTCTGGACATGATCAGTGTTACACAATCTATTGTTGATGTTCATTTATGCTAGTGGTCTTGTGCAGATATGGCAGACTCTCTCTCCTGAGTTTCTAAGTTCTGAAGAGTCAGTGAGCCTACTTAGTCCCAGAGCTCATCAGTACTTGGGAAACTTTCACATACCAGCTTCTCAGCAGGTGAATTTCCTCTCTCTGGCCTGTTGCTTTCTGGTAAGTAGTTGTCTATCCACACCTGCAGACACTCATGGAATCCATTCTATATACCCAAAATTACACAGGAGCTTTTATGACGTTTGCAGAGTATAGTTCTGAGAAAATATAACAGTTCTGAGAAAAAATAGTATTCCCCGGTTTTTACAAAATTTCTGGCCTCTGCAATGAAGCTGTCATCGAATGAGTACCAATATTTTTTGCAGTTATATCTCAGTCGGAAACAGTTTATCCATTCATGCAAAATCACTCAAGACTTAAGAAAATATCTCAGTCCTCCCTGTGAGGAAATGGAAACTTTTCAAGGTGTTGTTTTTCTTTTCTATTATCACCTACTGAGGCTCAGAACAGTTCTGTAGCCAGAGCTACAGATGGATGATCCAGTTGTGATTCTGTTCTACCTGATCCAGATCAGAGATTTCAATTTTAATCTCTAGGATTCCAGGTATGTATCACCTGTTAGATTATTAACATCTGTCCTGTTGAAACAGTTGAATTTTCTCTAAATAAGTATTTGATGAGTTAGAAGAAGTAATTAATTCAAACAACCCACTCAGAAGGATCATGTTAAAATCCTCACCAATGTCATAATGAATGGGCTGCTGACAACATAAGCATCAGCATAAACCCATCCTTCTCTGAGTATGTCATACACCGTATCTTTTTATATTGTCCCTAGTTTATAAGAACAGGAATGATTATTAACTTTTCTATAATTAATAATATCATTGTTACTGTTAATAATGTAGACATTATCCATAGTATTCTGAATTCCCTGAAAGAATCCTGAGATGAAATAGATTGCAAAGTTAATTGCATCTATTTTGGAGCTATAGAAATAAAAAGAAGGATAAAGAAGTTCTAGAAGACAGGAAAATAAGATTGTAGAGTTGCTGATTATGGACTTCTGATGAAGGCCTGACCTTTTTACAACACAAAGTAAAAGGGTGGTGAGCTGAGAAATGAAGAAGAAGAATGGGTCAACCTCATATATTCATTCAGCAAAGATTCTGAGGTGATACAGAATAGCAAAATGATATAGCACTGATATTTACATTAGATGATTATGGTATGTGAGACTAAGGATTACCTGAAAAGTAATTCTACCTGTTGATGTAGCTATAACCACAGAATAATATCTAACTGAGTTAATGACAGTTGAGATGTTTTCACTACATAAATATTTCTGTATTTAAAGATAACTTTTCATTTCAAGTCAAACATTACAACAATGGAATCTGAGAAAACTCGACTTTAAGGATAAAATGCTACAGTTCTGTATGGTTTTCAGTGGAAACAGCCTATCATATCTGAAACGTCAATAAAAGTTGAATTTCTTTTTCCTTACTAACATATGATTATTTCCACAACATTGCAATGTCTGGCCACAGTGCTAATTGACTCTCCCCAGAAAGAATGCTTAATGATAAATTCATAATCTGAAAGAAATAAAACAATCACTCAGAGTGAAATTGTAGAAAGTATGAATTGAAATAAAATATTGTCTCTTATAATAAATCACATTTTAAATTAAAATTGCATGCTGGACATTTCAGTACAGTGTATTCCTCTCAGATTTTTCATTTTCAGTGATTAGAATTACTATCAGCTGTCATTCACACCAAATAGTGAAATGCTCTACAGATACTTGAGCATTTCGGAACTGCTGGAGAGTCAGCTCAGTGATCTCATGGGAGGAGTAACCTACCAAAAGGAAAAGATGAAAACGAACACTCAAAATGTCATGCTGCTAAACAGCAAACCCCATCTTGTTGCAGCTGCAGAATAGCATATTGGACACAGTCCACTCATCTCCCCTTGCAAACGACTGAGCGAATGCAGCTGCTTTCCAATGTGTTTTCTACTGGGACCTTTGTATATCAGGCTACAGAGTAAAAAAATTAAGCAAATAACTGTTAAGGGAACTGGATCAGGCTTACCTCTGTTGTGACATCATACCCTTCAATTTGGCTATGCCAGAAGTTTTTTCATTTTGTTTTGTTTTATATATACTTTTAGTTTGTATGTTTGTCCTTATTGGTCATACTATTCAATATGGTAAAAAGGAGCTACAAATAATTCTAGCAAGATATATAACTGATGTTCAGTCACAGAAAACTTTTTAGCCAGATTATAGGAATCCTTTGATCTGAAACCTTCTAGATAAATTCTACCTCAGAGAAAAAGAAAGCAAGCACCTGTCCTTTTTCATCAATTCACTACCTGACAAATAGAAAACAAAAATGGACAAAATATCTGCTGATGTCAGCCCAATCAGCAGAACTAGATTAATGTAATGTAAAACATTCCCTTTCAGCTACATGTATCAGAGCTGTTATATTTTATCAGAGCAATTATTGCCATATAAAAACATAGAATCAGAGAATATCTCAAGTTGGAAGGGACCCATAAGGATCGCTGAGTCCAACTCCCTGCTCCTTGCAGGACTACCTAACACTAAATCATATGACTAAGAGCACCATCCAGACACACCTTGAACTCTGACAGGCTTAGTGCAAGACCACTTCCGAGGGAAGCCTGTTCCAGTGAGCGACCATCTTCTCAGTGAAGAACCTTTTCCTGATGTCCAACCTGAACTTCCCTGATGCAGCTTCGTTCCATTTCCTCGTGTCCTATCGCAGGTCACCAGAGAGGAGACCAGCACCTCCCCCTCCGCTGCCCCCCATGAGGAGGTTGCAGACTGCCATGAGGTCACCCCTCAGACTTCTCTAAGCTCAGCTAACCAAGCAACCTCACCCACTCCTCATAAGTCTTGCCCTCGAGACCTTTCAAACTTTTGGTCGCCCTCCTCTGGATACACTCTGATAGTTTGATATCCTTCTTATAGTGAGGCACCCAAAACTTCACACAATACTGAAGATGGGGCTGCACCAGTGCAGGGCAGAGTGGGACAATCATCTCCCTCAACCTGCTAGCTATGCTGTGCTTGATGCTCCTGCACCCAGGACCTGGCTGGCCCTTTTTGCTGCCAGGCACACTGTTGACTCATATTCAACTTGTTGTCAACACAGACCCCCAGATCTCTTTCTGCAAGGCTGCTCTCCAGCCTCTCGTCCCCCAGTGTGTACATATAACCAGGATTACCCTGTCCCAGGTGGACAATGTGGTGCTTGCTCTTGTTAAATTTCATACAGTTGGTGATTGCCTAGCCCTCTAGACTCTCCAGATCTCTCTGTAATGCTTCTCTACCCTTGAAGGAGTCAACAGCTTCTCCTTTTGTCTAGTCTGGAGAACACTAGTCTAGACACTGGCTGAGGTCCAACCTAATTGCTCTCTACAGCTTCCTGAGGAGGGGAAGTGGAGAGGGAGGTGCTGAGCTCTTCTCCCTGGGATTCTGGGATCCAGTGATAGGACATGTGGGAATGGCTCCAAGCTGCATCAGGGGAGGTTTAGACTGGACATTAGGAAACATTTCTTGCCAAGAAGGTGGTCAAACACTGGAACAGGCTTGCTAGAGAGGTGGTCAATGCCCCATGCCTGTCCAATCCTCTTAATAATATGCTTTAACTTTTGGTCATCCCTGAATTGGTTAGTTAGGCAGTTAGACTAGATGATCATTGTAAGTCCCCTCCAACTGAAAATATTCCATTCTATTCTATTCTATTCTATTCTATTCTATTCTATTCTATTCCATTCCATTCCATTCCATTCTATTCAATATCATTGGCAAACTTGCTTAATGTACCTTCAATTCCTGCGTCCAGATCATTTATAAAAATATTGGAGAGCACTGGCCCTAAAATTGAGCCCTGGGGAACCCCACTGGTGACTGGCCACCAGTCTGGTATAACCGCATTTACTATAACCCTTTGAGTTTGACCCATCAGCCAATTGCTCACCCAATGGATCATGGACCTGACTAGCTGTATGCTGGACATTTTGTCCAGAAGGATACCATGAGAGACAGTATCAAAAGCTTTGCTAATTTCCACAAAACCCACAACTACTAGCTTCCCTTGGTCAACTAGATGGATGGCCTTGTGATGAAAGGAAATTAAGTTGATTAAGTAGGACTTTCCCTTCATGAACCTGTGTTGTCTATGACTAATAACTGCATTGTCTCAAGTGTTTTTCAACACTGAGCCCCGGGCACTGGTCCCACAGCCCTGGCTCATCCTGTCAGTCTTCAGCCAATGCCTCTGCAGGGCATGGGATGTCAAACACGAAATAATCCTCATCCAACCACACTGAGGACAAGATGGCTGTCATCCCTGACCTGCACAGGGGACAGTTTGGCTTCTGCAGTACCCAGTACAGTGCACAGTCAAAGCAAAATTGGTGGAGGCAGGGTGACATGTAGGCTACATCATCTTGATCAACGTAGCAATGGGGCAGCTCCACTAGCTCTTGGTGGCCATACTCTGTGCACGCTGCAGCAGGCCAGGGACTGCTTAAGACAAGGAGCTGCTCCCTTTTGCTAACACCACAGTGGTGGGTGCTGTGCAGTGCAAAAGGGAGAAAGGCCATGGTCATTCACTGTCCTGGGTTAGAGGGAGAAGAAGAAATGTCCAGGTCCCTTGGGAAGGACACCCTCCCGGCCCCCATGGTTTCCACAGCACTCCCTGCTGGCCAGAGCCAGATTCAGGCTGTAGGACCAGCAGGTTCCTGAGCCCCATCACCTGCCCCATAGCCACCCCAAGAGGGACATGTACCTGCACAACTCTGTTTGTAAAGAAATGCTTCCTAATGTCCAGTCTAAACCTCCCCTGATGCAGCTTGGAGCCATTCCCACCCATCCTATCACTGGATCCCAGAATCCCAGGGAGAATAGCTGAGCACTTCCCTCTCTACTTCCCCTCCTCAGGAAGCTGTAGACAGCAATGAGGTCACCCCTCAGCCTCCTTTTCTCCAAACTAGACAAGCCCAAATTCCTCAGCCACCCCTCATAGGACATGCCTTCCAGCCCTTTCACCAGCTTTGTTGCCCTCCTCTGAGTGCATTCAAGGACCTTCACATGGTGAAGGTGTAGCCACCCTATATGTACCGGAATACTGTGATGAGGTCCCCCCGAGCCTTCTTTTCTCCAGGGAGAAAAGACCTAACTCCTTCAGTCTTTCCTCATAAGGCAGGTTCTCCAGCCCTTTGACTATCTTGGTGCCCCAGGTTTGGACCCTCTCCCATCTGTCCGCATCTTTCTTGAATTGTGGGGACCAGAACTGGACACAATACTCCAGGTGTGGCCTGACAAATGCTGAGTAGAGTGGGATGGTCACGTCCCTATCTCTGCTAGTAATGCCCCTGCAGATGCAGCAGAGGATCTGATTTGCCTTCATTGTTGCAGCAGTGCATTGCTGACTCATGTTCACCTCGTTGTCCACCAGGACACCCAGGTCCCTTGCAGCCACACAGATCCCAGCCTATACTGGGCTCCATGGTTATTCTGACCCAGCTGCAGGACCTTGCACTTGTCACTTTGACTCCTTCAGGGAGTAACTTTCTTCTCCTTTGGTTTTCTCTTTCTCCCTCTGTTTCTTGGCTGACTCTGTTTCCCAAAGCTCGTGGCCACCACACCAACAGAGCATGCGATGTCACAGCTTAACCTCCGTTGCTTTGGTGAATTGCCCAGTTTTTCCTCTGCCAGGTCAGAGCAAGCTCCCTGCCATGACACTTTTGGCTGCAGGCATCAATTTTGAAAACCAAAGCAGAGAGATACACAAACAGCACATCTCTCCCCAGACAACACCCACCCCCTACCCCCTCCACTGGGAAAAAGACCCTGGGGATTGATGGCACTTCAATTTCTATGAGCAGGCACGTGTCTATAAGCCCTTGCCACCTACCTGCCCATCGGGGCTCATCAGCCTGCGCAGCTGCCCTGCCGCTGCCCCTCAGATCAGCTCAGTGGTGCACGGGGGCCGGAGGGGAAACCCTGGGCAGAGCTGTCTGTGGGCAGCAGGGAGTGACAAGCAGACAGATAGCATCCTCTGCATGCTGCGCTCCTCATAGGGCAACCCTCCTTTTTGCTTAGGGAATTTCAGTAACAAGTGAAAAGGAGCAAGCCCACCAAGGCTTGCCCTTCACAAAACTTTTATTTCAGAATAGGTGTGCCTCATGTCTCTGGAATCCTTCTGTAAGTGAAGACTGCTTTTGCTTCCCCTCTCCCGGTCCCTTTCAGGAAATATTATACAGGGTTGTTAAATCAAACACATCATCAGCGTTAAAGACACCAATGCTTTGTCTACGTCCCTATTTGTGAGGTGGCCAACCTCATCCAGTAACAGACCAATGTTATCTCTGATCCTCCTTTTTCTGTTAACATATTTTAAAAAGCCCTTTTTGTTGTCCTTCACAGTGCTGGCCAGCTTGAATGCTAATCGAGCTTTGACCACATGAATTTTCTCCCTACAGCGGCAAACAGCATCTCTGTAGTCCTCCCATGTTTTCTGTCCTTGCTTCCAATGTCCATACACTTTTCTGCCCAAGTTCTAGAATAAGATCCTTGTTCAGCCAAGCCAGCCTTCTGTCCCTCTTGATGATTTCCGAGACTTTGGAATTGCCTGCTCCTGCACTCTTAAGAGATGGCTCTTAAAAGGTGACCAGCATTCATGGACCCCAATACCTTCAAAGGCACATTCCCAGGGAACATTACTAACTAGCTCCTTCAGCAGCCCGGAGTCTGCTTTCCCCATATCCAGGGTTGAAGTCTTGCTGGCAGTTTTTCTCCTCTCACCAACAATTTGAAACTCAACTGCATCCTGGTCACTGTGACCAAGAGAGTTACCAATCACCACTTCACCCATAAGTCCCTCTCTGTTTACAAACAGCAAATATAGGAAGGCATCTTTCCTAGTTGGCTCCCTTAGTACCTGCACCAAGAACCAAAATTCAATGGGCTTCAGGAATTTCCTGTTTGTGTCTGCTGCATGAGAGTCCCAGTTGACATCTGGGAAGTTAAAATCACCCATAAGGACAAGGACAGCTGATCTAGAGATATCACTTAATTCCTAGTAGAATAATTCATTGGTGCTGGTATCCTGGCTGGGTGGTCAATAGTAGCCTTCCACAGCAACATTTGCTTTATTTGCTTTCCCCTTGATCCTTACCCAGAGGTTCTTAACCATATCACTAACTGTAAGCACCATACAATCCAATCCCTTCCCTACATACAGCACACACTGCCCACCTCATCTGCCCTCCCGATATGTCCTGAAGAGCTTGTAACTGTCCATCATGGCATACCAATCACAGGACTCATCCCACCAGGTTTCGCTTATGCCAATGATATTGTAGCTCCGAGACTGGGCCAAAGCTTCTAGCTCCTCTTGTTTATTATTTTTATATAAAATATAAAATATATAGCAATATAATATATAATATGTAGATTATTATATATAATACAATACTACATTATATAATATATTGATTAATTGGTATTGATTAATATCGATTATATATAACTTTTATTATATGTAATTTATAATAGAATAATATATACTATTCTATTATAATATATATTCTTTCTGAAGTCACGATGCTTTAAGTTTTGTGCTTTCAGACTACTTAAAGTATTTCTTAAACTTGAAGTTAAACACATACTTAATGATTTTTCTGTGGAACATAGCCAGTGCTACTCATCACATTAAAGGAAACTGTTTTTTTCATTTTGGACATGCCTGAGGTTTTTCCAGTGTACAAGCCACTGACTGGTGGTTGAGAAATCACTGCTAAAAAAAGTCGGGTTTGTCGCTAAATTGTGGGAATGAAAATGGTATCCTTCAAAAGAAATTTTGTGAATATTGTTTTTTTTAACCAAAATGCTTGGGATTTAATTTTAAAGGGATGTATAAATAGATCTCTTTATGAATGTAACCTACCTATAATACATAATTTAGATGTCTCCCAAAGTTTCTCATCCATAAATTGAAATCTTTCAAGAAAGTTTTCTTTAATGTGAACATTCTTATTCCTGAAATAAGTTGTACCCATTATGTAGATATCCATACAACGTGGAGCAGTCTTGTGCTTACTAAAGAAAAAGTGTTTTACAGTCTTCTCGATGATGGGCTTATCTAACTACAAACCCACTGGCCAAATTATCCCTTTAGCCATTGAAGCTGACTGTAATAAGTAATTCTCTCTGACAGTAGAGGTAAAATACCTAATGCTTTGTAAATTTGATCATTTACTGAAACCCTTGATAATCTCCCACTTGTGAAACTGAGCAGATGTTTCTGCTAAGTAATCCAAAGAGTACCTTATAAATATTTTTTTTCACGCTGAATCAGGAGCAAATTCTGGCTATGTAGAGGTCCATACACTCCCTAGTGGATTCCAAGAACAAACAGCAACTGTACTGATGCAGCTTTGCAATGGCATTCTCAGGAGTAGCAGGCACAACAGACTTTTATTGTGGCCCCTATTTGTTTCATAGTTTTTCTCTTTTTCAATCTTGTCTCATACCAGACTCAACAAAGCAGTGGGGATACTGTGTTTATATGACAACTCACTTCAGTGAAAGTAGTCAATCTTTATCTGAATAGGCAAGTAAAAATTGAAACATCTCAGGTATAAACCCTGTCTTCTGTAGTGCTTAAATAATAAAAAGACTGTGGTAAAAAAAAGAACATCGCTAGTAGCAATGAAAGTATTATACAAATATAAAAGAATAGGTTGAAGATTAAATAAAATAAAATATAAGCAGAAAAGCTGACATATTAGTTAGAAAAAAAGAAGAGTGTGGAGGGACACATTATAAGATAGCTATGTAAGACAATCCCATAAATGTTCATACATTTTGTAAGGACAGAGGCATTTCTTAAAATGAAAGAATTAAATGAATACAACAAAATAAAATATATAAGGTCTCCTTGAATTAACAATAAAGTTTATCCTGCAGCATCTGCAATACTGTTATATATACCACTTGTACATAGCAAATGCTTTGTATACTAAGTTCTCTAGTTTAATAATTTTTGGGAACAATCCAGATTTCACCACTGAGCACTTCAGTGCTCAATTACTTTTACATCAAGTCTATGTGAGTCAAGAACACTTAATGTACTTATTGGATATTTTACTTATTCTAGTCAGAACTTTAAAAATGGTTTATTTATCTTACATGAAACTGTTTAAAACTAAAATGCATAGAGAAGAACTGGAAACAAACCCTCCCTTCTTCTTCCTATATCACCCTTTTTCCATACCAGAGAGAATGAGGCTGGCATTTGCACTTGGCAAGTCTGGCACTCTCGTCAGAACACTGAACCAATTTTGGAATGAAAGATGGAGTTTCCTATTCCCATCGCACAGCCGTTTTACTCCCATCTTTGGGAATAAGATGTTTGATTCTCCCCAAACAGCAGAGAGAAATCAGTTAAGATCTCAAAAAAGCTAAGCATCTTTTCTAGCAACTAAGTATTTATGAATATAAAAAATGAGGTAGTTCTGCTGCCTCATTACTTAATTATTTATACTCAGGCATCTTAAATTTTTCATGAAGGTATGATACTGTAATAAGGTTGAACACAGAAATAAACATAACTTGAATCTAAAAATGAAGGTGGCAAATAACTTTATCAAAAAGTAAAAACAATCCTGTATAAAAACTTCTTGTTGAAATTGCTATGAAACTGTAGTGTGAGGCAAAGACCAGGTCACAAAACCCAGCATCTGAAAGGAAAAGATATCTGAAATAGAGAGGAGTCAGTTTTTGCAGACTGCTTTCATATTGCAGTTAATGGGGAAATCTGCAGCTTTCAGTATTACGTTAAAAAAAGAAAAAAAAGTAGATAAATATTTGTTGCCACAATCATCAGAAAGAGTATCTTCATCTTTGGCTTCAATGGTAAATTAAAAATATCTGGACTGAAAAAAGAAAACAGAACACTAAATGACCTCCTTGTACAGTCTCTCAACAAAGACATCTGTCAGTCAGCTACCACTGGTCATAACATAACATCAATTCAGTCTGTTAAACTCATTGCATAAAGTTAAGACTCTCAAGCCAAGTGATTCACAAAGCGTCGGAACATGCACAAGGTAATTGTAGAATATACTGAAATGTTATTCTGTTATCTATGTGTTGCACTTATAAAATAAGCACTTTTATTCTCTTATCAAAAATGAAAAAATATTCATTATTCCACTCTTACCATTATCAGTCATCTTTCCCTTCCTAAGAAGCACAACCATTTTCATGATACAGTTTTCCACCTTCATTTTTTCTCCTATTGGCAAGAATCCAGTACTGTTGCATTCTTCATTTTCTGTATCAAAGAGCTCATCAGAAAGGCATGGCATAAACCTGTTGGATTGTCGACTTTTTCCAGCAGATATTCAAGTAGGTATAATCCCTTGTTATCAGCATGTCTTAATTCTTCTACTTTATTAAACAAGCAGGAAGAAGGGAAGAGAAAAGAGAAAAAGGAAATTCTTCTCCCTTTCTTTCCCAGTGGAAAACTGGTTTACTTGGCTTAAACAAAATCAGAATCCAAGCACTTAATGGATTTATTACCAGCAATCATGAACTCACAGGATCAATGTCCCCAATACAACAGATAAGCTGTATTTAATGAACCCTTCAAAAATTGTAAATATCCTTCCAAAACTAATCCCAAACACTTCTAGCACACAGTCACGGGCACCCGGCTCTCCCCATCCCCTCCCCGGCCATGGGGTGCCCCCACAGCCCCACCACCCCCGGGGAGCAGCGCTGCCCGGCCTCCCCAGAGCAGGCAGCACCGACCTGCCTGCCCACCCTGCGTCCCCCCAGCCGGGGGGGTCTCTCCTCCTCTTACGACTCTTCGTGTTCTTTTCATACCGCTTTTCAAGGTGACCCTTTCTTTGTTTCTTGTCATTCCTTGGTAGTTTAATCCAGTTGATGGTCAGCTTCCTCCTTAATGTGATCAGTTTGGGGAAAATGTCCTTCCAGACAGTTTTTGTGTTGTCAATACCCTCGCTGCTATCGGAAATACGTACTCTGACTATCTTCCTTTTCTTACTATGTCAACAGTGCACATTAGGCCTTTGATCTGTATGTACTCCTTTCCTTCTGCCAAGTCTTCTTGAACATTTCTACAGGAATATACCAGTTATGTTCCTTAACCTAAAACTCTGTTTTGCCAATTAACTCATAAATTTGCTTATATGCTAAGACTTCTAGTCCTTCTTGTTTATTTTGCGCACTTTTTATACTGGCACACATACAATTAAACTTCTCAGGAGACTGACTCCCTGTTTTCCGGTCTGTCCTATGACCCTTCCATGAAGACCACTTTTATGATTTGCTTTTCCTCAGACTTTTAGATTTTATGCTTGGTTGTGGCCTTATGTTACCATCCACCATTGTTTATAGCTTAAAGCCTTTCCCATGAGAGTACTAAGCCTCTTGTGACATAGAATCGTTTCTGCTCAACAGCCTTTGTGCTTTCCCAGCAACATCAGCCACACAGGCTTGTCATGCAACTAACTGTATGCCTTTCCCTACACATTCATTCTTGTGTGGTCTAGAAAACTTCGGGTAAAGAAGACCATAGCAGTATGCATTTTTTTAATTGCTCATCTGCTTACTGTTATTCCCCAAACCCACTGTTACAGCACAGTGTACAGTGTAACACTGTTACACTCACAGTAGCCAGTGAGTGGAGGTGGAACAGCATCTACTTTCAGAACAGCCTGAGCTGCTGTCTCAGCTGCTGTGTCAGCAGCTGTCTGAGGTAGCACATCATCCCAGGACTCTTAGTCAAGTGTGTCAAAAGGCTCATTCATTTCAGCCACTAGAGAGCCACCCACCACTACCCTTCATCTCCTCTTGAGTGGGGTGATGATGAATCTGACAGGCTTTGCAGTTCTCTTTGTTTCCTCTCTGACATCAAAGGGGGACCGTGACAGCAGAACAATACAATTTGTTGATTTCAGCAATGACAGTTTGGGAAAGACCTACCTCTAATTAAGGCTAACACTAATTTCTTCCTATGATACAGTACCTTCCTCTTTGATGTTTGTTCTCTAGCCAGCTCATTTATATTTCCTTGGAAATCTGACTGAGTGCCACAAGGAGTTACCGTAATCACAAATGCTGGCCACCATTGTCTAATGGTTTCCACCTGTTTCCTAGAAGACTCCGGATGGAAGCTGACTTGGCAGAAGGCATCTTCATGTCCTTCAGTGTTAGGGAAACGCTGACCACAGCCTGTGCAACTAATCTACATAGTAGAGGGCAGAATCTGGTTGCTTTTCTGGAGGAAGCTTTTGCAGGTGCAACAAAAGACAGATTTATCAGCAGACTTGTATGTGAAGATTTTATGTTCGCAATAAGTGGAAAACTTTCATAGGCTGTCTTCCCTTTATTTCCTCACAAAATTTGCCTGTCTGCTCTTTTCTTTGCCTCACCTCATGATTTATTGTGCAATATTAAAAAAAAAAAAAAAAAAAAAAAAAAAAAGACATGATCAGAGAAACTGTATTTCTAATTATAATCAGTGTACAGATGGAATGTTTAGTTTACTTTCACCAATGTTTATCACTGAGATGGAAGTAATATGATTTTATGGCATACAACACTCTGTTTTGATCTTGCAGTTCTTGCTCTTATTTTACTATTTAGGCTATTAATTCTAAATTAGCTTTCTTGGATAAAGAAAATTCACCAGATAAGCAATAGTTTTCACAGACTTTCCATGAAAATTTAGTGTTACATAGCTATGAACTTCAAATTCACATCTCAGATGATGGGTCAATAATTTCTACAGATGTAGATGAGCTAAAAGCATTATAAACTTCAGTCATATTAGTGTAGATACCCATGTTGTTATTGAAATACAACACCCCCCCCAGTTTTAGTATCTTCCACAATATTTTCATTCAATTTTTCATGCCTAAGATATAGAATAATGACAATATGACAAAAAAAGGTAATTTACTAAAGTGGTTTCATTTGTGCCTTTTTGCTTTTAGATTATGCTGTTATGTTATAACTCAACAGCTAAAAAATGACTATAAGCAAAAACCATCTAGAATAATTGAAAATCCTGTAACTTATCAAGTTAAAAAAACATGTTTTGTTATTTTAAATGATGTGGATGAAAGGAAAATAATTTGTCCTTTGAACTGTGCACTACATCTATGCTAAAGTAAGCAATCCACAGGAAGCTTAAGTAGCAGGGAGAGAATTTCTGAAGTTGTAATGTTATTGAAAAGTGAGTACATAGACTGTTACTCTAGAAATATTGGTAACCCATAAGGCAGGTTCTTTGAATACTTCAAATTATACAGATGAAAATTAAATGTAAATTACTGCATATAGATTTAATGCACATATACATTTATTGTAGTCCTGTGTCAGCTTTTTATTATTTAGTCATTAGTCTACATTTAGTCTACATTTAGTCTACATTTAGTCATGCCTACCTTAGCCACAGAAGTGCCCCATGATAAAATTGAACACACATTGAAGATATATTTTGTTATTAATTTATTACTGTTAAACCTATGTGTATAAAACTAGAAAGTTTCTACTTTATGTAAACAAAAGATTACGGACTTGAATTTTTTTCCCCTCTCTTTTTTTTTTTTTTTTATTTTGCTGTATAAGGATCATCTCAAAAAGGTTAGGTTAAGATATTTTTTCAAACAAAATGTTAACTTTTCTGGAATACATCCATGATAAGCATTTTATTTTACGACCGTCTTTTAGCCCAGTCTTTTTCTTATGTCACAGGAATAATCCCATGTAAGTCATATATATGTAAAATGGGATTTGGTTGCATGTGGTGTTTTTTACTGGCTGAAGCAACAGGCAGTTGGATCCTTCAGAACTGGCTATAGAGGCTATTGTGCCATGCTGAGTGATCACCCCTTGCACCACTGTGTCTCCCTACCACTATCAGAGCTTATTTCCAACATCACTAATTTTAGTGAGATAATGCATTTGTATTTTCACACAAGAACAGGAAGAACATAATGAACAGCACATCTGCTTACTGTGTCTGTTTTCCTTCATTCCCTGGTTCCCTTTGATTAAGGACAATGGCAACATGTTTCACTGTCAGAAATAAAAAAGCAGTAGTTAATATGCGCCAGAGCGAAGTGAAGCCCATATTTAGCACAAAAGAGTATCTAGGAAACACTCTGAGGCAAGCTTATATTTTTAAACAATTTTCAAGCACTAGCCTGAAACTCTTCACTTTCTGCTCACTACTCGCCTGTCTGTATTGGGAGAGGCCTGACAGTCATATGCTAGAAGCATGGGCGACCTCAGACGTGCATATGGTCCAGAGGCAGCATGACCTACCCTTCTTATGGAGCAGAAAGCCCAGTATGTCACAGTATAACAAATGCAGGTACACGACTTGCTCTGCTTGTCCTCAGTGTGTCAAGCACCACTTATATTCTGTGTTGCTGTCAGGGAAAAATTTGGTGCGCAGAATGTCTACAGGGACAAGAAAGGGGAGGTTTAAAGCGGAATCTCAAGGAACACTCCTCTCAGCTATAGTTAATCATCACAGAGCAGCTTACTCTTACCCAGCCTTTAAAAGCTTGGTTGAAGATCCATGGACTGTAACAAAACAGTGTTCCTTCAGTGCGATTCACTGCATAAGAGACTTACTATTGTAGCAAAGGGCAAAACAGGTGAAATGACAGATGCATTATACTAGACATTGAGCAGTACTGGAGGCAGTAAAGCACAATTTCTTCTAGGAACAACTTGTAGTAAACATACCAGACATATGTAAGTTAAACATGGAAACAGAAACAAAGAAGTTTTCTACAGGAAAAAAAAGTCCCAACAAAAAAGCACAACACCCCCCCCCCCCCCCCCTTTTTTTTTTTTTTTAAATGGAAGTAGTTCTGTTTACTTGTAGTTTGCTTTCAAATCAGACTATGCTGTCCTTCATACAAGGAAAGGGCATACACCACCATGAAAAACTACATGCTTTTGTAATACTGCAAGGGAAAGTTGCACATCAAACCAGAAGATGATGTAAATCCTCTGTAATTTGAAGTCAGGAAAAGATATGATCTAGGATAATGCTACATCTTTAACCAAATGTCCAGAAAAAATCCCTTAGAACACAAATGCATACTCAAGGCAAAACTGAAATCATTTAACATCAATGACTCTTTTAATGGGAACTCTATCTGACTGAATAGTGTCCATTTTTTTATATGATTTTCCAGAAGACTGATGCAAAACCAAAGAATCAAAAAGGAACTCCTTAGAAGTCTCTATCTTGCTTTCCTTAATATATGAGAGCAGACCAATAAACCCAATTATATTTTAAATGAAATTTCAAAGATAAAATAAGATGGCAACCTCCAAACACACCATTCACAGTGTTTACATACTTCAGCAGATAAGTACATTCAAGGGTGTATTATCAGCTTGATACTTGCTTACGTACATATTAATAGGAGGGAGGTGCACATATCACAGAGAGAATAGGTGTAATTATTTAAGTGGTATAATATTAGCTTTATGGATTTCTGTATAATGAAAACTTTCAATCTGTTAAAAAGACAGTTGGGAGTAACAAAAATTACCTAAGGGATGAAAGGTGTTACATAGAATTTAACTTTATGTCAAGGGTAAAAACTTTGTTCAGTATATTATCAGTTCAAACGACATCACAGCCACTGAGGATCTTTATTTATTTCCTGTTCAACTCAAAGTATAGACTCTAGCAGAATATTTCCATTATATTGAAAAATAGCTTAAAACTCAGCCTCTATGTACAAATAACATTAGCCTCTTCCATGCTGCATCTAACCCCAGGATTAAAACAGCAGCAATGTCATTGATCTAAAAGTTTAACATCCCATTGCTGCAGATCCCTTAACCATTCAAGATATTGACTTCAATTTTATTTACTGCCAGGAAAATACATTTTCCCTATAAAAGGAAACAAGTCTCAATAAAATATTAGAGTTTTAATTATTACAACTCCTAATATCACTTATTTTTAATATGCTTTTCAAGGCAATTTTCCCAGTAGAATTAGCAAGAGATATATTGTTCGTAGGGTTTCTTTTCCTTCTCTCCTCTCCTCTCCTCTCCTCTCCTCTCCTCTCCTCTCCTCTCCTCTCCTCTCCTCTCCTCTCCTCTCCTCTCCTCTCCTCTCCTCTCCTCTCCTCTCCTCTCCGATTTCTGTGTATTTTATCCTCAAGAAGAAAAATTAAGTAACCTTCTCTTACCCAAACAAACTATAGCTAGTCCACAAAGACAATCAAGGTAATTTTTATCAGGAATATTTTAATTATCTTAATGATCCTATAGCCATTCAAAACATCAGGTTAATATACACAATAATGTATCACGTTAGTATAAATAAACCCCTGAAAGCTTCAATCAATACTTAATAGAATGAAGAAACACTTTATAGCTCTGGGAGTGTGAAAGAAGCATCAGGGTAAAATTAAACCGAGGCAGTCTTGTACAAAAAGAAGTGACACATCATCAAAAAAGGAATAATACATTTTACAGAATTAAGGTTGACAAAGGCAAGACAGAAAAAGGTTCTGAAAGTTAGGGAAGGAAAGGTGACTTAAGGTCTATAGGCAATTGCCAGTGAAGGCAAACAGCGTATGTGAAGGGCTTGCTAAAGGAATAAATGCAGGTGACAAAGTTAAAAGTGTGGAGGAGATTGAGTTAATGGGGATGTATGACCTGTGGAGTGAGTGGAGAAGCGTGCACCAGACTGTGCAAATTAACACTGCTCAGGAAAAAAAGAAGTTAAAAGAAATGTAATTTGAGGTGGTCATTAGCCTATATTCAAGATGTCCGCAGTGGTGCAACTGGAAAAGAAAAGGCTGAAACTGAGGAGGATATCTGAGGTAGCCTGAAGGAGGGAGTTAATCAACCAAGGTGGCTTTCAAATTAAAGCTGGTTAATGGGTTGAAACACTAAGACTGTGGGCATTAAACGCACTCAGAGCCTCATGAACTAGAAATAATTTAGAATTTTCAAATAAACAGGAAATGAATTTGGGAATACTAATGCAATTTTTAAGTAGTTTGCTTTAGAAATCCTGTTTGACATTTTAAAAGGTGTTTAAGTTCATTGATTTCATTATTTTAGGGAAAGGGAGGTAAAATTAGCTATTTTTCCAGTGTCACTTGAAATTCTAACAGCATTTGTGGCAAGAACCATGGAATTTGTGAGATATAAGAATGAAATTTCAGCTGGTTGTGTTGTTGAAGTGGTGTGGCTGGGTATCAGGGCTGTGTGCACATCTGCTGCACTTAGGACATTAATTCCCCTGGTGGTCCATGAATTCATTAGCTAGTTATCTGCATAGATGAGATAGTGGACTGCTGTATGACAGACTAGCCTGAGAGAAGTGCAGGCTGCCTTTGCAGCAAAGCATTGGATTAACGGGTGCAGGAGCTCTCCAGGTGGGAATTTTGGAGTGCCCTGAAGACTCCCTGAGGCAACACCTGCAGTGCCTAGACTAAATTACACATTTCAATGTGTTGATTAAAATCCTGCAGAAGAAGCTGGACCTTCTGGGGATTCCCAAGGAGGTTACTAGTGGAGAATTGACCAAATCCTACATGGATAAGACACTTGTAAATAGTCAGAAACTGTTCTTCCAGATGCAGACATGGTCAAGTAGGACAGCCTTTTATATACAGTTGACATAATTGTTTTGTATGTGTTTTAAGACAATAGCAATGGGACAGATTCTGTCTGAGCTGGAGGGGTCATGTAGGAGCACGAACCAGCTGGTTATGAGAACTTGAGAACTGAGCAGAACAGCAGTGTGGGAAATCTTGCCCAACCCACCTGAAGACATCACTGTAAGAACCCTTGTAAGAGAGACTCCTTTCACCTTCTAGACAGTGACTAAGCACCTTGCTCAGAGTATTTGATTTCTTGTGTAAGCATTACCCTATTGCAAGGGCTCAAAAATTCAGGATCTTTTAAGAAATGTTCTGTGATTGTCTGTGCAGCAACTTCTAATTAAAAAGAGGTACAAAAGAACAGATCCATCTACCTGTATTTTCTTCTGAGTATAACAAACAGTATGGCTGAAAAAGACAGATTGCTCTGCCCCTCAAGTCCGAAGCAAACTGGAATTATCTCCTCTCAGATCCTGTTCCATAGCTGATTTGTTTCTCTCTCCTAAAAGGGATAGCTTGATATTCAAGCTCTTGTAACTGATAATGTTGGAATTGTTGTTTGAAGTAATAATCAGTTGAAACCTTTACATGTAAGAATTACCATTACTATTACTGCTATTGTTGTTAATATGTCAAAACCAAATACTTTAATGATGAAAATAGAGTATTATAAGGTATTTGTGAATGAGTTTGCTATTTGCGCCACTGGATCTTTTAGACTCTAAAGCTAAATTATTTCATTTTATGATTTTTCATCTGTGATGCATGAGTCAGATGGAATATTCACAATGTATAAAGCAATATTCTATAGCTTGTGTTTTTAAAATATAATTCCTTAAATCATTCCAACACACTTATCCTGATGACAATGACTGTTTTCTTTGAAAAGAAGTAGGACTCTGAAGAGATGATGATGCTAATAATTCTGACAAAATTCCTTTTTGACGTCTGGAGCTGTAAAAGATCCTCAGGCAAATATTCTTACTGTTACGGTACCATGGTAAATTGTTTAACAAGAAAAGATAAGATCTACATAAGACACCTGGATGTAATAAAATATCCTCAGGGTAGGAAAAGGGTGAGAACAATGCTTTATGTTTCTCTGCTGTCATAAAACAGTAGGGAGATCAATACCTTCAGTGGTTTGAAGAATCTGCCTGTCAGTGGCATATGCATGTCCCATGTCAAGAAGAAGTGGCTGGAATAGTCCTTCCTACATACTATTTGAGCTGTGCTCTTGAGTTATGACTTTCTCCTTAGTTTGACCCTAAATTTTCATAGGCATTGAAATGACAATCATTACTTCAAACACTACACAACATTACTTTAACCTGTAGACCTGCAAAAGTTTCCAATGTTAGAACACTCTGTAACATTTTGTTACACCATAGTATATTACTTTCTTGGGGTTTTTTCCCAATTTTTATTTACCCCTTGGGTAAACAAAATGCAGTTAAACTGAATTTTAAAATATGTTCGTACCAGATGTAACAATTGAGCTGTTCAGTTTTACGGATATCCCATTAAAAACTTCTGCCATTAAAAAATATAAAATGTGTTGATGTCTTTATTAGGCAAAACCATTTCAACAAACTGAAATGTAAACTTTATCTTTTCTAAAGTGTTACTGCAATATTAATGCTCAGATGAATAAGCCAAGTAAAAACATAATATATTTCATTTTATAGGAGTAGGAAGATAAGTATTAAGTGGATTTCATGGATTTGACTATAAATAGGAATTCCAAACTTTCTACAAATATTTGGCAATGTATTTGAAAGGAAGAATGTGATGGCTAGTACTGTCTTTTAATGAATTCAAGAGTAAAGACAAATTTTATCATGTTACAATTTAATAATAATGTTAGTAATAATCTTATAGCTCATTTCTTAAAGTACAGTCTGTGTAGAAAGCACCAAAATTTTCTTTTTTGTAAATGTAGGTCAATTGCAAAAGTACTTATGAAACTGAGGTTTGATTCATCCGTGCTTTTCATCTTGAGGATACCTAGGATGAGAGCTTTCTAAGCACAGTTATTTCTGGCACTGTCCAAGAAACTACCAGCAGCGCATGACATCAAGACCAAGGAAAATAATCTCTTTCTTGCCACCTGTCAGTACTCCTCTCCTAAATTTCCCTTTATAATCACTGCTCCTCTCCCTCTACTAATTTATGAGATTTAGGGGTGGAGTATTTGAATAAGCTTTGAAATGTCTTGTTTTATGATGAAAGGATTCTCAGCTAAAAGTCATGATTTGTCATTGTAACTTAAAAGAAAGCATGCAAGAACTTTAGTATATTAATGAAGCTATAGCTGTAATTGATTTTCAGCAGGTTTATTAAAGGTCTTGAAATTCAGACAATTTCAGACAGAAGTGAAAAATATTTTCATTTTCTGAATGAAATGAAAACCTGGAAATATTTTGGTTTTGATACAATTAAATAACTTTTCTCAAACAGGATTTTTAAAAAAATGTTTTCCTTTTCCTGTTTTCAATTCTATTAAAAATTCAATTTAAGAAGACCTGTAAACGAAGCAAGGGTTCAAAATGAAAAACAAAAATGTTGAGAATATATTTAAATAAACATTTAAACTGTTTTATTCTCTAATTTTTCTTTATTAAATCAAATTATGATAATAAATGGCATGATTTCACAAGGTTTTAATAATCTCACCTATATATTTAATGATAGAGTTCAAAATTCTACATGGACAATACTGCAGTTTTCACTACTTAATAGATAAAAACATTTCTCTTCCTAATACCCTATAAGAAAGTTCTTTCATTAGAGAAAGCAAGAGATTTAACAAACACATCTCATATCTAAACAGTGTAAAATGCATCTAGGCAGTAAAATCATTTTACTGCTAAATCAGCATGGCTTGTCCTTACTTAAGCATATAGACATAGTGGTTGTTTATTATACATACGAAGCATTAGTCGATCAAGTAATAATTGCATCTAAATCATTGGATTAAATAACTATTAATGAAAGTGAGTATTACTAAGGCACATATACATAATTTTACCTGCATGCCTAGCTATATGGCCATTTTTTAAAAAAAATAGTTATTACTAGTTTTAGCACTATTATTAATTTAGTGACATTTCCATCAGCACAGATAGAATCTATTCCATTCTATTTCTATTTTTATATCACCTTCATAACTGTAATAATGAACAGCTTTCACTGATGCATAAAGTATCATTAGAAATATTTTTCCTGTGAGTTTTGCTCTGTCTCTCATCTTAGATAATGATTATTGTGATATAAGATTTTTTTTTTAGAATAAAATGTAATACATCCATGACTAATTATGAACCAAATGACCATTTAGCTGTTTAACTCCTGTAGACCTTTTGATCTTTGATTCGTAGCAATCATTGGGATGACAGATATTTTTAATTTTATAATTATTTGTCTTATCACTGCAAAATTCATTGATCTCCTTTTCTAGTAGAGCAGCCACCATGGTAGCTTATATTAACCCTCTTTTTCAGCTGGACTGTTTGTTTTCTTAGTAAGAACTGCTAACAAAACATTATAAATAACCCATGGGTTCATAGAAAGAGTTCTATGTGAGCCCAGACTAAAACCACTTAAAACCTGGCAATCAAATATATCACATATACACCAGCTGCAAGGCTTTCGATCCATTCATGTAATAATTATTCCTTTTGTGTTCACTTCCCAATTCACACAGACTTATTAAAAAAATGAGAAAAATAACTAAAATTTTGAGATGAAGTCAACTTTGTGTTATCAAAAATTTACAGCCAAGACAGAAAAATGCACAGAAGTCTGGATGTTTCAGAGTTGTACAGTTGCCTTAAAACAGCAGTAATAACATTTAAATGCTGATATCATTAATGAGCACCACAAAAGGCAAATAAAATTCTGAGTATCCAATATTGACTTTTTTTGAACAATGTAAACTTAATATCAAGAAGTTAGAAGTATACTGCACATTTTAAAAAAAAAGTTAATATATTTCTCATCTCCTAAAGAAATGGCAGAACAGGCTTCTATGAATTATGGAATATGTGATTGTTTTAATTCATTTTGCAAATGAGATTACATTCCAGGTTTACTCTGTTCACACACCCCCCCCTGCACCCCGACATTCAGTACTTTGTAATTACTATGAATAAGATTTATAAAAAGATTTAATTGACTATCTCCTCTTGAAATCTCAGCCTTGCCGTGAGTCTGTAAATCACAACTCTTGGTCTTAACTGCATCTTCAGGCATAATCACACACAAAGGTGGAGGTGAATGAATGGAAGCATCCTCTGTATAAACTGAGGAGGGGTCCTGCTTCAAAGGCACTCCTCTGAACACCAGTACCAGCTTCCCAGTTATTCTGGAGCAAAAGTCAGGTAGTCCAACTCACTGGTACGTGTTAGTCACAAATGTTACTGCAGCAAAAAAACATTTTATACTTGGATTGTGCTGGCATGTAACCTTTTCAATAAATACCTGGGTTTTAAAAACCACATTAGTTATTTTTAACTAATGTTTCAGTAAGGCATTGTTAATGCTTGGATTGGGTAGTGCAGTAGACTACAGGCAAGATCTTGGAAAGATGTTTCCAATTCACAGCTCAGAAATTCCAGAATTCAAATGTTACTTTCAGCTATTTTTCTTATTTTTTTCTCATTTGTCTCATCTGTATAATCCCAAGGATAAATAATATTTCATGGTTTGTGTTGATGCACTGTTTAGTTCATACTCATCTCACCATATTAACCCTAGATTAACCCTGTACCTCTGTGTTATACCCTTGCATATATATATTCCTCTAGTCCATCTCATTGTATTAACCCTATTTAGGTTAGTACAATGAAACAGAAATACCGGAATGGGAGCACAACAGTCCATTTGGTTCAACTGAAGTTCTACTAAGGAAAAAGATGGTAGTTGAAATGATAATAAAACCTGTGCTGGCATCCTGGGCTGAGCTGAAGCATGAAGCAGTGAGACCTGAAGCTCAGAAAGCCTTCAGTGGCATGGCAGCATTATTAATGGTGGATAAATCAGAAGTACAGGCAGAAGCTCAGATTTGATTTCACTAAATCCTGACCCTCAGAGCAGAACGCAGCCCTGGGTGATGCCATTTCCTCTGGAGGTACACTAGACATGTCTTGTAAAGGTGCTCATGTTAGCAGTGGGATTAATGTGACTGCCTAGTGGACTAGATTGCCTTTATAGTCAACAGACAGATACATTTTACACTGAAAATACCTGAAATGAGATAAATCTCCTTTCACTGTCTTTGTAGGACAGCTAAGTATACATCACAAAGGTAGTATGGATTGCACCAAGAAGTTCACTCCACTAAGATTTTAGAACATCTAGAACACATTGTAATTGTGCTCTTTTCAGAGCTAATAGGATTGTTGAGTTTAAGAAGGACAGAGCCTTCTTATGGCAGGCTAAAGAGCAATTTATGATACCTTTGCGCATTTTACTTATGCATATTGAACTATACATGATGAAGTTCCTCTCCGTCACATAAAATTACTGAGCTTTTGCAGTGTGCTTTCATTTCAAGGGCTGCATCTACCTTTTGTTAAGTGTTGGACTGAATCTATATGGACTGAAATATGCCTAAATAGATGCTTCATGACTTCATGATCTATTTTAATCTGTAGTACTGGAGATGAAATTGAAATCACATATTTATTAGCTGAAAACGTGAAAAATTTCATATCCCTGCAAGATATATATGACATTTGCATGTTCTCACAACCTCATATATTCTGAGAGTTTATGTCTAAAATGAACCAATATGATCTTCTCAGTGTAACTTAATGCATATTGTACCACAGAATTGGTAGCTCCTGAAATTGAGGTATTTTCGGTTCACAACAACAGATAACTTAACTAGAGCTTATTTGAGAAATTATAACACATCTTGCCTTAAAGGCTACAAGTGATGAAGCACTTATTTAAAGTTCTGAAATTCTTTTTCAGAAGCTAATTACAGTATCTGTTAAAAATGTTCCTTTTATTTTGATCTATTGAAGCATTATACAAGACATTAGGTAAGTCAGTGGATTAAAAGAAGTCAAACTCAATGGTCATTTAAAACTTGATTCAAAGCTGCCTGCTTGACCTGCATGGCGTTTCATGCATCTAGCTCCGGGTGTTTGGGACTGAAAGTATCTAGACACCTTGATTGCTAGCAGAGTTTTAACATAGTTTCTGCCTCCTTATGCCTGGGGAAAGTATTCCCTCAGTAGTTCACAGTAAAATTCATAAAAGAAACTTTGCCTAGCATAACTTTAAGAGTTAGTTTGGAAACCTGATGTGAGAATGCCCTAAGCTAGCCAAAGCACTGAGGAGGACCTGCCTGGGACCTTCCTTAGAGCAAGCTCTCTCTAAAGGTGAAAACAGCTAAGATAGCAAAAATAAGATCACGGTCTTAGAAATTGCTTCTTTTTAAAAAAAAAAAAAAAAACAAAACAAAACAAAAAAACCAACATATATTTGTTTGAAACATATATGTTGTACTACGTTTAAAAGCCAGGACATTCATTAAGAATGTGAAAAAGAGGCAGTTACACCTATGTATATGTCTTCCCTTATGCACAAGGCACTGTTTGGAGTAAATAGGAACAAGAAACATACTTTTATCTTAATTAAATGACAATTAAGAGAGTTCCTCCAGGTACTTAGGCAGGTGCTTGCAAAGCTGTAACTTGATGACATGTTGACAGTCATTATGGTGGCTGTTACTGGCTCTCACTCTTAAAAGTCCAAGTTGCAAAGGTGCTGAAGAAGTGTTTGACTAACACAGGGTTTGATTATAAAAATGTGCCTTTCTTTCAGCAGACCTACAGCCATTAGCGCAAAGACACAGTTAAGTGGACATAAAGGTATACTCAGGAATGATGCTGGTAATTTTATAATCCTGAACGTATTGAAAGCCATAGGTAAACTCCTGAATATTGTTTTTTATTATTTAGAGAAATGCCTTTGGAGAAAACAGAATTAATGTGTGACTAGACAGCGGTTTTGCACAGACCATTAGCATTTTAGCGTACTTATGCTGGGTCAGAATCTGTCTGACCATCTTCTGGATGCAGATGTTGTACAGCAAAAACATTTTCTTTCTTTGAAACCCAGATTGTCAATAGACAAAACTGAATTCTAGGCAAAACAGTAACTAACACTTTTCCTCCTTACTGTGCCTTCATTATGGGATGAGGAGTATGCATATGGAGATTATGGGGAATTCAGTACTTTGTGTATGTAAAAAGAATCAAATTATGAGTACTGCTTCATGTGTCCCATCACTTCTTACTTAATTACTTCGACACGCACTTTGTGTAAATTTTATATACATGTGCAGACCACTGAACTGTATCTCACCAGAGGAGGCAGCACATCTCCACAAACTTTGTTACATCTCAGCCTCTTTTTTGTACAAACCTGATCTGTGTAAACATTAACAAAGTCTGTAAAAGTTTTTGTGTTTTCCACCATAGGGATATGAAACGGGAACAGCAATGGTTTTTGTTCTTTTCAGGGCAACAGTCCAGGCACTGCTTATGAAGCAAGTGCAGCAAAAAAAAAGCCAACTAACCAACCAAAACAAACAAACAAACAAAAACCCCCACCAGATTTTGTCCTTCCAGTCTACAGTAACAAGCAAGGATAGTCACTTCATTTCATCCTCTATATTAGGTTCTACCTTAGGGCAAAAGGAGTGGTATAGCAAATTGTGAAACACTTGGCTTTTTCAGCTTTGTTCAGTTCAAAGGTTTCCTTACTTCCATTTGAGGATAAAGAAGATACCCTCAAACTTTATTTTCTTACTTGAAACTTCAATAATACAGCTTCTTTCTAAGAGCAAAGTCTCAATGTATTATTTATAACCAAACAGAAGCTACTTTTTTCCTGATCATCTCATAAATTATACATTTCCTTTTTTTTAATTTACCCATTTATTTAATTTTTGCCTTTACTTCATGTTCATTATCATAGCCCAGTTTCATTCAGTTACTCATTACTATCTCTGACTACTCTTCCTGTGCTAATATTCCTTGCTTTTGTTCAAGTTTGAGCTGTAAAGAAGTATCCAAGCGAGATGCTGATTTTCTTCCAGGCTGTTAGTCCACCTACCTTCTACAACACATTACCCATTATCCTTATGAGAAATGCCACTTAGCCAGTGGCATTCCTGTCATCCTTTACCTTTGAGCAGTACATAACTCTTCTGCTGCTTGTGTCTGCTGCAAAGCTGCTTCTTTTTTTTCTTTCTTTATTCCCCCCCCTCCCCCTCCCCCCCCCGCGATGCATAATAGGTACTGAGGTTTATTATATGTACCCATATTTATTAGTTTTCATTAGCTCCTGCATAAAACTCAGTGTGTCTTTCTGTCTCAGGTAACATTTCTTATTTTGGTCTATTAGCCATATGTCTTCTGTACTAAAAAGCCATTCACACTTCATATGCTTCAGAGTGGACAATGTCCTTTAGTTTGCTTTAGTAAAACTAAGTGGAGATCTCCAATTTGTGATTTATTCCAAACCCTTATCTCACCTTCTTTTAGCCTTCCTTTTCAACCTAAATGTAAAAAGCCAATAATATATCAAAAGCCTGGTCCAATAAAATTACAATAGAAAAATTAGGGGAGAGGAAGAGAATAATTTGCATTTTTTAAGGTCTTCAATAGATGTCCAGAACTAGTTATTTTGAGAATGACCACGACCACACACATGATAATTCAAGAAAAATAGCTTCACAATATGTACAAATTTGTAAGTCAATCAAGAAGTAATGCTTTCACTGCATCTTTGGTGCAATAATAGGTATGGTTTTTGTTGTGTTCAAAGAAGTGTATTGTCACTTGTAAAAGTCATTGTGATAACTATCCTTCACAAAGAGGTTAGAGGAGCCTGGGGGGTTTTCTTTATTTGTTTGGGAGGTTGTACGTGTGTTCTGTTTTGTTTTGTTTTGTTTTCCCTGAAATATCTAATGGTTTTGGAAGTATGTTCCTTGTGGAAGACAGAGGGAGACGACAGAGGATGAAATGGGAAAAAAATAAAGCAGCTAAGCAATAGGAGAGTTGGGCAATTACTGTGACTACTGTTGTATGTTATCCTATTACTGCTAAGTACAAAAGTTTCTGAGCTTTTACTTCCAAAATGTCACATCAGACAAGACCTGGATTACAGCTAAAATTCTTTAATCTTCAGAGTAGGGAAGTCCAATATTTTTATAACAGGATGTGAGCAGTGATACTCTATTGTCAATGACAATGTTACAACTTTTCAGTTAACTTTGGCACAAGCTGCATTTTGTATCTGACATTTAGTGTAGTGAGTTATTTAAACTTCATCATCAGGAAATTATTATTAACAGTATATGTCTATAAAATCATATTTTAAACAGTGCTTATAGTCAAGTTATACAGTTTAAACTTGTAACCCATATTCCTGCTGTATTCAATGCTTTGCAGGAACTCCTTAACTAAACAAAGCCAAATATGACCAGTAATAGAGATGAAAACACAAGCACTGCTGCGCTTACTAGTAGTTCTGTTCTTTGAATCATTCACAATGTGGTCTAATGAGAGTTCCAATACTGGAAGACAAGAATTTCACAGCCTGTTGAAGTCAACAGAAAGCCAAAACATTGATGGATAAACATCAGTAGGTCTTTGTAGCAAAATCTTTAGCCCTAACATATTGGCTAAATTTGAGATTGTACATTTACATTCTCTCTACTTACATGTCCTGCTTGGTAACAATTAGACACAGTGGGGCAAATTCTATCATCTGTTATTGAAGACACCTGCCAAAGGTATACCAAATCAAAGTAAAATGCCTCTGAGAGACCGTATAAATAGGAAGGAAAATATACATTTATGATTAGGACCATCACGACAGAACTTGAGGAGAATAATTAATTCTTCTATTTTTCTCCCTCCGCCCCCCCACGCCTCCCCCCCGGGATGAGCAACCTGGTCACATACAGATACATCTTCTGAACTACCAGATGATAAGAAGTAGTTATAGGGGGAAAAAAAAGGTAATGGAGAAGATTTATGAGTTTTATTGCTCTCTTTAAAGTGTAAAAGCTCATGAGCACCAGTTAGTATATATCTGAATTTGATTATTTTTTTTTAGATTGAAGTGGCTTATGTATCAGAACCAAAATAAATGGTATCTAATAAAAGAGACATCCACCCTTTTCTTCCTTCGTTTGTTCTCCTTTCCTTTCCTCACTTTTCTTCCCTTTTCTTTCTTCTCTGAAAAAGTCTGTAAAAGAGAGGTATTTTGAAGTATATTAAAAAATCTTCATCATTGATTATGTCACTCAGGCATAAGAGCATTCCAAATTAAATGGATCACTACAAAGTTTGAAAACGCCCCAAAACAAGCTGAACATGAATATGGATCAATGAAAACCGGTAGACTATGCTGCCACCCAAAGGCTTTGTTGAATAAATTGGTTGCTTTTATAATATACTAATAGAAGTTGTCAGGTGGAATAAAGATTTAGTTAGTTATTCCTTGGTTGATAGTTATCATGACTGATGTGTCAGCATCAGTAATTTTATTAAAGATTTTGTGTGCTTTATTTTAGTTGTGAAGTGGCTTGTGGCTCTTTTGAAATAATCATCTTTTACATGATTAAAAACCACTTTCATATTTCTCTTTGCCTTTTGTCAGCTAATATTTTTTATTAAGGTGCTATCTGCCTCAGATTCAATAAAAGGGTTTTTACATTATATAACTTTCCCCTTTCACCAAGCAAAAAGTATAAAATGGTAGCCACTTGAGCAGAAATGGTTGTATCCTTTTGGAAATAGGAATGTATATCTTCTTAGTTCTCTCTCATTTGTACAGAATGATTGATCTGGATTCCACTTGATAACTTCCAAACAGTTCATCTCCTTATTTTTTTATGTGTGTTTTCTTGTCCACAACATATGCATGTCTAATTTGCCTAAGTGTGACATATGACTTTCCAGAACGCTCGTTATGTCTGGAAGCTTATGTGTTGTAGACAGATTTGGAAACCCTGCTCCACTCTTTCTTCTACTGTGTCATTGAGTGATTGTGTGCTGTATAATTTGACAACCTCCTCTATCAGCCCATCAGCATAACCTGCAACATGCATAATAATTACAGCTTCATTTCAGGAAATACATGAGAAAGGGTCAGAAATGTGTCAATCTGTCTAACTTCTTCTTCCATCACATCTGTTCTACTTAGTACTTGGACAGAGTGGGACTGCCTTATAAAATAATAATGCATTTTTAAAACTGGGGGTAATCTTTTATGCTGTCACAGTGCTCATTCAATGTTATTCTATAACCTGTCTTTTTGAGGTTTTCCTTATGAAATGTGATATTTTAATAATATTATATGAAAAACATTATGACCACACTACCATACACACAGAGTTGTCTTCCACCAAGGCTTGAATTATATCAATACAGGATGAAAAGTTCTGTGTAAAGATTAACATTATTTAGCGGGCCACAGTTAATGTCAGCATTCCAATCATAAATAATTTGCAGGTTTTAAAAGTTTGTTATAGGCACCTGCTATGTTACAAACATTTCACCAGAGGTATATATATATATATGTGTGTGTGTAAAAAAACACAATAATTTTATTCACTTTCTGGAGTATATGACAATTGGTTTCATGAAATGTCTCTAGCAAGTTTATTAACTTTTTTTTGTGGATATGACTTCCATAGAAATTATTTCCTCTAAAGGTTTTGTGTATACACAAAATGTGTTACTGTTATTTAATAACTGGTCATTAAATTATACTTTCTATGTTTTTCAGAACAACATTTTTTGATATTAGACTTCATTCTTCTCCTTAATTATACAATAACTGGATTTGCATATACATCATATGCACTGTATAATTTATATTAGAATGTTTCATGTTATCGCTATAATTGATGCAAAACTTCTTTGTTGTCTGACAAACATTAGGAAATGCTGAAGAAAATGTTATATGTGATGGTTCTTTGTATTTCTCCTCAAACTTTCAAATTCAATTGCTTTTTTTCCTAATTAAAAGATCGAAGATGACTTGCAGAAACGGGAACAGCAAGTTATAATTAATTTTCTGTAATTCATGCCCATTAACTAGTATATGCAAATACTCCTCAGAAAATGTCAGAGCCTACAGCCTGTTGAAAGAGGAACTTCTAAGCATACTTGAAATTAGACGCCTTTAAAACAAAGGTGCTTTCAGGCAAAACTATCTTTTTCACAATAAAGCTGCAGAAAGAAAAGCTGACATTGCAATAGACTTGTCAGAACTATTTTATGAGAGATGATCTGTTTTCCATCTGATGAGAAAGCTAATGTCAAGGACACTGTCCAACTTGGCATTTTTGTCAAAGGTTCCAGAGAAAAAATTAAAGAAAAGCAAGTTTCTTTTTCAGATTTTGATTTACACTAAGCAACAAAAAATGTTAAATGTTACAGTGAGAAAGGTGATGAAAAACTGTCTTCAATAAGTTTGTTTTTGTATGAGTCCCTGTGGTAGAAAAAAAAACATTGGTGCATTTTTCTTTTTCACTGAGGCAAAAAAAAGTCAAAGACAAATAATTTAACAAACTATGTGCTAAGGCTTGAATATATTTAATAAAATATATTGATATGCTATATCAAAGAAGTATCAAATGGTGATGGGACTGAGCCTTGTATACATATTTACATAAAGCTAAATAGTCTGAATTCCAAATCTGAATCGCATTGGTGAATAAATCCTTATTTCCTTAAATTTTTGTTCATATAAGCAAGCATATTAGAATAAAATTCTGGTCATTTTGTTTTGTTTTGTTTTGTTTTTTCCCAAGGGCATTATTTCAGACCAGGAACATGAACCAGGACATGGTGCCATATTTTGTTATTCAAAAGTTCCTGACTTGAAAGCATGCAGGTAAGATCTCTGAATTGTAACATAGAGAATATGGTATCTGAGAAACTGACTGTGTATTCTTCAGAACTAAAAAAAAAAGTACAGGGTAAACTTTGACTGAAAAAAAAAAGCTTTCCTATCCTCCTTTTGTTTGAATATATATAGGTATATAGTGTAGTTCTTCTGACTCTAGTGTCTGAGAAACTCAAAATCTGTCTATGCATATATGTGTGTATATATATATGTAAATGTATGTGTATGTATGCATATGTATAATCACACTTTGAAATCTGGGGACAAGAGTTTTAATCTCCAGTGGTCACAAAGGTTCTTTGAACTCATTTTTCTTGGTTGTCTTTTTTTCCACTATCACATTTTCAGAGAATGCTAAGCTTTTGATGCAGTTGAGAAGAGGAAGCCTTGTGGTATTTATGACAAGGATGGCATTGAGTTATTTTTAATTACTGTACAGTTCAATATTTTTCTTTTTTTTGAGATCTTTGGTGATAGAGACTGTGCAGTAAACCCAGTGGGGACCTCTGATCCTTTTCTGATCTTTAAAGTAAAGCTCTTAGTTTGATTCTCCCACACCCTTTTCTATTGGCATAAAATTTTCAGTCTCATTCTTAGACAAATACCTAGGTCAAAAATTCATTATGCCCAGAAAATCAGACTGAATTTTCTTTTTTTTCCTTCAGTATTTTTATCATTTAATTAATTCTACAATGAATACCAATCTCCTTTTAGCAGATATGTTTGTCAGGAAGCAGAAAAAATATTTAGCTATGTGACTTGAAAACAGTAATATGTGTTGATTTCATCTATCATATCTGGTATTTTGTTATAGTTAAACAATATTGAATTCCTTCTTGAGTTACAGGATGAATGCACATGCAATTTTCATTCTCTTAAGAGAGCAAGGACTTTTGGAGTTGGTAATAGCGGTGCTATAAATTAGTGTAATAACTTTATTTTGATTAATTGATAAAATTTTAATGAGCCTAACAATAAACTCTTAGCTCATATACATGATGTGTTCTCTATTGCCTGTAACAGGATTTTTGATGGAACAGACGGACCTGTCTTCTTTCCTAGGAATATCAAGTCCACAGATCAGGAACATCATTCACAAACAAACTTTAAAACCGAGGGTACTGTTTCCTAGCAAGTGCCTCTATATTGTCCATTTTTAATTCACATTTTTATTTCAGAAAAACATCAAATAGCTAATTAACAACCTTTTAGACTTTAAAACATATTTGTGCTGATCAGGCCTAACTCAAACCATCTACAATTCATTGTAACAACTCTCTATTATGGTTATAGAGGTTCTGGATCAAATTCTTCTTGCTTCACCACAAATTCCTATTCATTTTAAGATTAATTTTGGAGATGGATAGTTAAATATTCATCTTTATGATAAAAATGTATAAAACATTTAAGGGCAAAAATGAAGGGAAAATTGGTAGTTGGGAATTTGTCAGCTTTGTTCAAGCCTTGATGTATACCTCAAATGATCCTGTGTGACTCTGTAGTAGAGTTAATCAGAAAATTAACATACTGATAAGTCCTCATGCTCCAGAACAAGCAAAATTAAACAGTGTCTTGCTGTCCTGGTTTCAGCTGAGATAGAGTTAACTGTCTTCCTAGTAGCTGGTACAGTGCTGTGTTTTGAGTTCAGCACGTGAAGAATGTTGATAACACACTGATGTTTTCAGTTGTTGCTCAGTAGTGTTTAGACTAAAGTCAAGGATTTTTCAGCTTCTCATACCCAGCCAGGGCACAAGAAGTTGGCACAGGACACAGCCAGGGCACCTGTCCCAAAGTGGCCAATGGTGTATTCCATACCATGGGACGTCACGTCTAGTATAGGAACTGGGAAATGGGGGCAGGGAATCGCCGCTCGGGGACTGGCGGGCTGTCGGTCGGTGGGTGGTGAGCAATTGCCCTGCGCATCATTTGTACATTCCAATCCTTTTATTACTACTGT
This sequence comes from Astur gentilis, assembly GCF_929443795.1. Lineage (NCBI taxonomy): Eukaryota > Metazoa > Chordata > Aves > Accipitriformes > Accipitridae > Astur > Astur gentilis. The sequence goes on along the minus strand of NC_064890.1, from coordinate 19,733,406 downwards.
TGTCATTTTATTAGTGTTATCATTATCATTATTGGTTTCTTCTTTTCTGTTCTATTAAACCGTTCTTATCTCAACCCAGGAGTTTTACTTTTTTTCCCGATTTCCTCCCCCATCCCACTGGATGGAGGGGGAGTGAGTGAGCGGCTGCGTGGTGCTTAGTTGCTGGCTGGGGTTAAACCACGACACTTGCTTTGTCGAGGTGCTGTTTTTTGAAGGGCTTTCATAGTACTTTCCTGTTCTACTCTTGACTGAGATCAGTATTCTTTGCTTCTGCAAAGCATTAAAAACTATTGCCAACTTGGTTAATGTTAAAATCACAAAGAAATCAGGCCTTGCAATCCTACAGTTCCCTTAGATGAAAAGGAATCTTCTTGATTTAGACATATTTGTAGATCTTTGTCTACTTCCTCAGCAAGCATGTTGAAAATGCCCCCCCACATTTCTGCAAAGACTCACTCAAATGGGATCAAAATCATTCTGGTTGGACTGCCAGAACTTATGGACTAGACATACTCTGTTGTTTGCACACAACTGCTTATCAAATATTGGCAAGTACTTACAGAACTTCCATGAAATGCTGTCTCTGTGATGAAGTTAAAGCCAGACGTTGATCCTCTAATTCGATTTAATTTCTTTAAATATGAGTGGGGGTTTTTTTTCATGATACCTTTCTCCCAATGTTTTTTCTTTCCGCTAATCATATATGTTAAAGCAGATAAAAGCAGCCATCTTGTGCTCAGTACTTTACATGATTTTAACCAGGGAGAGTCTGCACAACAAAGGGGTGCAGTGTAAGATTCTACAGAATAATCAGGAGTTTATGTTATAGAAGAGCCCCAAGTATGTCATTAGGTATGTAAGAAATTTTAAAAAACACCTAAGCAGATTAGGTATCTAACTCCCATTGACATTAGAATAGTCAGATGTTTTTGGGAGCTGTGAAATTGAAAATATGACAAGACAGATGATGTTTGAATTACCAGAGTGGAGTGACACCTCTAATATTATATCAAAAAGCTGATCTGTTTGGGTGGTGGGAAGTAAAAGTTGATTGGGAAGAAGTGAAAGATCTGTAGAAAGATGGAAAAATTTAAAAGATAATTAATGAAATCTGTGCATGTAAGGTATGAATCAAATTCTTATTGCTATTATGAATACATTGTGACGAATACCATGGCAAGTGCATAAGGTCAGGATACAGCTCTCCAAGACTGTCTCTTTTATCCAATGTGATTTACTTGATAAAAGTTTATAAACAATGACAGTAGAGAAAATTAAATCACAAGCAGGAAGAAAAGCTTATCACACGTAACACAAACTAAAGACAAAATGCTGCAGCAAAACAGAGGCCTTGGTAAATTTCTGTGTGCCCTATTTTGTGATCTACCAATTTGACATGCTGTAGAAATCACATGAGTAGCATCTGAATACAACAGGTCTATCAGACAGAAATTTTTTTGGTGCTGTTTTCAGTGAAATTCACAAACGCATGCTCTTAGCTCCCAAATAGTGTCCAGATGAGACCATGCTCAAAGATTTTTCCTTTGCTTAAAGCTTTCTTCAATGGCAATTGAAATGAAGAAGATTTCCTGTCTTTAAGATCTGGCTTCCACCAATTTCCACGAGCATTGGGTCAGACACTGGAAATTTTCCCACTTTGGACTATTTATTTGCCTACTGCCCACTGCATTTGTTATGATCAGTAGGATATCAAAATTGCAATGCCATTTAAAAAAAAAAAAAAAAAAAAAAAAATTAAAAGCAAGCCAAATCTTCAGGTTTAAATATTTAAAATAAGAGGTCACTGAGATGACTATCTGACATCCCACAGAGACCTCCTTCTCTTTTTCAGTGGTAGCAACTTATGTCTTCTTCTGAGAAAGTTTTTCTCTCAATGTCCAGGTCCATATTCAGATGGTATTTGTACTAATAATAGATTTGTCTGTGTTTTGTACCTGAATAAAGTCTCTCTATCTATATATGTATATATAAATTGAGTTGAGTACTTCTTCAAATTTTTCCCTATTACAATAGTATTTTTAAAAACAGGCAAACAAAACCCATATAAAAAGGGGAAAATCATTCATGATAAAACACTCAACCCATAAGACATATAAAACAATTTAATGTCCTGTATGCTAACTCCCTGGTCTACAAATTATATCTTCTTTCTGTCAGATAACATCTGTTATTATTGAAAAAATAAATTAAATAAAAACCTAAAGCACAGAAACAAATGAAAAATGGGATAAATGCAGAGTTTTTCTGACTTCCTCCATTTGACTTGAAACCGTGGCCTCTTTTCACTGTAGCGGGTCTCACTTGTAAGAAAGCTTCAAGAGTGTAACCTTCAAATAAGACATGGACACCAGAGGTTTTTCCCCACTTCCCCTGTGTGTTCACATCCACATCGCTAATGGGCCGCATCACTGATGCATTTTCCCTAACCCCCAGGCTACTAATGTTCTGTGTATACCTGGGGATATATGGGAGGCTGGAGGTATTCATGCTCCTCTTACTTGAAGCTCTTTCATGACATAGTGTTTGCTGAAGCACAAGCAGAATCTAGATGTGCTGTATTTCAGGAAAGTGCCCTGCCTTCAGACTGAAATATCATTTTTTTTTTTTTTTTTTTTTTTCATATAAGAAGTCTGTGTATTTTGCAGATAAATCCATAAGGTTTTGCTTACAGCCTTTCATTTAGAAAACAGAATCCCTGTTTTATGTTGTCACTATTTCCTCTAAATAATATTTGGCTGTGATGTTTGAACACAATAATGGTTTGGACACAGAAGAAGAGTGAAGAAGAGTTTCATAGAACTACTTTGAAAAAAAGCTGTCATAGCTCTAGCTTTTCTTTCACATGATTTCCCCTGCCCACACACAACCCCCTAGAAACAATGGGAACTTGGTCATTCATCTGAGATTTTGTTAGATCTTGCTGAGCTGCAAAAATCTGTAAATCCTATACAAATGGCAATGGCACCTGCACAGGTCATCTGTACAGCTCAAGTGCATTAAGAGTGATGTATCTCAGGCTCTGGGCTTCTGAAGCAGCAGCTGTGAATTCAGTGTATTTGAGCAAAAAAGTGAAAATACAGTTCTTGCAACACTCTGCAGTGATGCAGGTAATTTCCTTTGTGCAAAAAAGACAAAGTAGCCCAATGTATAGCACAGAGAAGGAGGTGAATTTAATCTTGGCAATCTAGAGGTGTTCTTCCTATGATTTAGATAATCTTATTACCTGTTTTTCTATACTGAAAGCTCCCCTCCACATTTTCAGTAGTAAAAGAATTCATTTGAGGGAAAGGGGTTCCCCATATTTTCTTATTCTCTCACTTTCTCAACCAGCCAAGCAGTATTAACAAATTCCTAAACACTAGGAGATCTCTAGTTTGGGGCATTTAATAGATTTTTTGTATCACCTCCTTCCTCTCTCCCACACCATAGGCAGGCATGGCATCAAGACTTTTTAATAGTTTCTTTGCTTATTTTATTTGAAAATTTTTTTGGAAAAATGATCTTGATTTAGCCATAAAATTATGTTTCAGTAGATACCTGATCACATTTCTTTGTATTTTTTTTCTTTTATCTTTTGACTAATTACCTATCTGGAGCAGGCAGTTAGGTGACCAAGCAAATGTGCTTTTGTACTGAATGGTACCCCAGCTGAGAGAAATAGAGATAATAGCTGTTTAAGAGTTTAGAGATCGGATGATGTTTTCCAGGTAAAGATTCTGTCAGCAAAGACAAGAATGAGAAAAATCTATAGGTTTTTCTTTACAGTTAATTAAGCATGTACAAGTTTTTGTTTTGTTTACTTTTATTTTCTCGTTTTTTGTCTCAGGAAAATCAATAGAGCTGCATGATGAAAAGTTACTCACTGGTACATTTTTATCTTTGCTCCTCCCTTCCAGTCTTCTGTATGAAATATGGTCACATTTTTCATCATCCATTTCAGGTCTTTCAGGCTTCAGAATACCTCTCTGATGCAACAATTAATAGTCAATTTAAATATAAATATCAGGCTATCTCCAGTTCTGGCTAGAATCATCGATTTAACTTCTTAATGACAGAGGAATTAAGTAATAGGCCCTAAGTAGGAATGCAGGCAACCATGTGAAACCATGTGCCAAATTGATATTTCAGCAACTCTGATAACTTATTAGGACGACGGCCATGGGATGTCACAGAGCTGAATGATAAATCTTCAGTCTGCTCCTTTCCTACTTCCTCTTTAAAATTATTCTTCTATTGCAAAATTAATTGACATTTGTGTTGACAGTCAGTGTCATCTTTAGTAATGTTTAAATTAAGAAACTTACAATGCTATTAAATGTTGTGAAAAAGTAAAGCAAATCATCTTGCACAATAAACAGGCAGATAAAGGGGGCTGGAATCCATTTTTACATAGGGCCAAGGCAAGTTTGACACATCATTTAAGATCATTCATGGCAGGATACAGCACTTAAGTACTGCATAGGCATATAAACAGGAAGAATTTCACAAAAGAGGACTAAATTGGAAAAGTAGGTTTAGAATTGCAGGCCTAAAAGCACAAAATGCCAAGAGGAACAGAAAAATACATCTGAAGGCTGAAATAAATTTCTGGCTGTCATGAGGATTTTGGGGAGGAAGGGTAGAAATGGAAAGCAGACACGAATCTCCTGTGAAATATTCATGGTCATATATGTTTTCAAATGATTAAAAAGGGTCAGTGAGATTTTAATAAGAAAACCAATGTCAGTTATGCATATAGATTAGATTTTATGTTTTCAAATGAACAGAGAAATTCTTGAAACATATTAACAGCTGTGCAGTTAAATTATCTTTCATTACACTCAGTAGCAGTTTTATCCCTGATTTTAGAAGGACCAAAATATCATATCTTACCTACTTTATGAAAAATATCACTGATCCAATGCAGCTGTAACAGAGGTCGATGTTTTTCTCCCATCCTGGTAGCGTGCTAAACTGTAGAGGTTTCAGCTAGTAACATCCAACCTGCATGTACTTTGCCATACTCCCTTATTCTAGATTTTTGTTCCAGAAAACTGCTACAGAGTTTGGGGGGTTCCATTTCTGTTTGCTTGACCAAAAGATGCAGGCTTTTCAGATTGTCTTGAATATCAGACAAGAATGGGAATGCTCCCTGGTAGCAATGGTGCAGTTCTATTCCAACCTTAGGTTCTTAAAACAGGTTATGTATTAGTTGTTTGTAGTGCTTATAACATGGAGGGGAAAGCTCTACCTAAAATATAGACACTGTAACTCCTGAATGACACTAAGAATCAGGATCAGCACTCTGAAAAGCATTTGTTAAGCAGTATATAAGGCAATATAATTTGCATGACTATGCTGCTGCTGTTCTGTATACTATGATTTCTAGTGACTTTCCACTGTGACTAAGGAATCTGGTTTTGGACAAACAAATGCCTTTGAAAGTTAACACAGACAAGGTGTTTTGTAAATTACACTCTCAGGTACAGAAACAGGATGGATACTCCATAAACAAGATGTGTACCTTCCCTGAAGCATTTCTGTCCGAGAACTCATTTGCAGGTTTGCAACAAGCTTTGTGTAAGAGGAGCACACATCGTTTCTGTTGCAAAAAGAAACCAGGGGCTGAATTGTGAGGATGTACATCTCACTAATGCATAATTGCTGAATGTACATTCCAAGCTCAGACCCCACCCCAAACCCCGCAAAAGCAAATAAATGAACTAAAGAAATATGAGTTTCTCTAACACTGTATCTCTAGGCAATTGTGACATTTTAATAGGTGAGGGAAAAAAATAACCTTGTAAAATAGTGATTAGAGTACTTCTAATACTAAAAGTAATAAAATATGCCAGTTATGAAGCTTAGACTTTCAGACATTTTTTCAAAGATTAAAAAATATAATTGGAGCTGGTGATCTCTATGTGAGTTAAAGACACTTGTATTAGTAAAAGAGATACCTAAGGTATCCAAAACAGCTGAAGCTGTTTGAGATATTAATTCTTTCTTCAGATACTTTAATGGCTGTATAAGAATTTTCTCTGAGTAGTCAAAAACTTTAAAATTTTCAAACAAATAAACCTTATCATTTATTATGAGTAAGGTAATTCTAAATAAACAGAATAAGTCAAAATATGAACAAAAGAACTGGAGACTTAACCTTACTAAAAGGTCAAATTCTGCCTTCAGATACATGAACTTTGAAGCAATGCTCATGGGCAGAGTTTAGGCCCTGATGTACATAGTACAAATTTAGCAAATATATTATTGAACCTATGGCTCTGTAAAGCGATTTCAAAGTTGTGTGTGTTAACTATGCTGCATGAGGAATAGGCCTTTGTGAAAGAACTCAAGAGGATTGAAAGTAATTCGCCGTTGGAGGTAATGATAGTCCTGAGGATTTCTGACAGTTTAAGGTGACATCACTGAAATAATTTATTAACATATAACTTACAGTTACATTGAAGAAAGTAATTTCAGTGTGGAATTATATGGACAGTAGCTGCTGCTCTGATATTAAGGTTATTCAATTTTCCTTTACAACTTACCATTTTCAGTTGCATATCATATTGCCAGACTTCAAAAGCGTAGACTGAATAAATTGATACTTGGCTTAGAATGGATTTTTTATTAATATTATTTTTAGAGTTCAGCAAAAAATGTAATGGCTTTTAATTTTGTTATGTTTGGGGGAGCAAGGTTTGCAACAGATGCTGTAGGTAGTTTTACCGGGGTTTTTGTTTGTTTGTTTTTCCATTACTCTTTAGAAGTGTCTTGTGAAAAGTGTATCATATTTGGCAGGAAAAGTTCTGCAGCTCAAATGGTGCCTTACTAGAAATCCTTCCTCACTCAGCTTTATTTAAATAATTGCAAATTATTATTTGGGAAAAAAAAAACCCCAACCAAACACAAAAAAACCCAACAACAACCAAAAAAACCCAAACAACAAAAAACAAAGCAAGACCTTCCTAAACCAGAAACCCAACCAAAAAACCACACATGAAGGGGACAATTATTCTTGTGTATTGAGTATGAGGAGTGTTTAAAGTACTCTGACGCTGATTTTTGAGATGAGTGTTCAGTTTCCTCATCCACCTGGAAGGAATTAAGACCCACATCCTGGGAAAATGCTTTGATTGGTTTTTCTGCAGGGAACTAAGGAGGAAGAAGAAATTAATGTCTCCATTTGAAACTCTTCTATTGTGCAGTGAAAATGAACGTGATTTTCTAGTCTACTGTGTAGGGCACTCAATAAATGGAGGTTTGTAGGTCCTAATCCCCAGTTCAAAGCCTGGTTATGCAGTTTAGTGAATGATCTTTTTCGTATAAAACACATAGCCAGTCACTGAAGGCTAAACATACTTGTTGGTGCTTGCCAGAGCAGCAACAGCTGGTAATCAGTCCCCTCTGATACTGAGAAAAAGAGAATGTGGGTTTCATCCAACATAAAAGTAAATCCTATGGCAGCTGGAAAGCCATTGGCTCCAAAGGAAGTGGGGAACTCTCTTCCCATAAAAAACCTACAAGGAAGTGTTAGTTGTCATTATGGGACTCTAGGGACAATGAGGGAGAGAGAAATAAAAGGAGAGGTTTGGGATTCTGATTGTCCCAGTAGGCAATCAAAGGCTAGGGGACAGGCAAACAGGGTTTCAGGATTTCAGTCTTGGGTACTTTGATGCATTAGTCTTGAGGGATTTAAATACTTATTTTCCTGCTAAGTCCCACTTTAACTTCCTAAAAAATGTTTCTATATAAACAGCTAGAAATTTAAGTCTCATTGATTTCAATGGCAATGAAGTTTCCAGGTTCCTGCCTGTGATGGGGTGACCATCAGCTTCTGGTTTGTCTTCCTTTGTGTGGCAGCCCCACTTTTGCTCCTCCCTGACATGTACTTTGTGGACCTTAGTGAAGCTATTAAGTCATTTGTCTCTGAAATGGAAATCAGAATGGAAGTGTAATTGTAAATCATGATACTCTTTTTCACACACTTTTCTCTCAACTGAAACTGTGTATTCACTTGTTTGTCATCATCCGTTCACAGCAAATGAAGTTAGGTGAGTTAGTGTTCCACTTTTGGTCTCCAGCATCTTAGATTTTATTTAATACAGTGGTGTTACTCAAAGGCTCTGGGTGTACTTTAGGATGCTCGTTACCTTGCAATGGTTAGCATTAGCAGAGATTCACTTGTTTGCAGAGCTGAAAACCTGTATTGACAGATGGTAATGACATTAAGAGTTTCTTTTTTAAAAATGCATGCTTTCAATGTGTTTTAGTAATGTAGTATATCAAAGCCATGCACAAATTCAGGTTCAGCTGAAATAACACCACCGTTAGAGCACAAATTCTTCTTTAAAGTATAAAGAAAGCAAAGTTCTTTGTAGAGATCCATGTATTGATTTAAGGAGAGCATTTATGTTGTGATGCTGTTTTACCTGCTATGTATTCTTATCAAGGTGAAGAAATATAAAGATTTTTTTTTTCTTGTATTGCATTTTTTTCATTTTAAGTCTCCGCCAGAGATGAAGGTAGATATTTCTAGTATTGTATGGTATGATTTTGACATGGGACAATAGTGTAGTAAGAATTGTATATGTGATGGACATAACCAGGTAGTAGAAAAGATCTTATGCTGATAGCAGAATCTTATTACTTTATGATACTAAAGACTTATATCCTGGTACTAGTATACTATTTCTTTCTTTGAAAGATTCTTTCTTTGACAGAAGTATTTTGCCTGTACTTCAGTCTGCCTTCTGCTATCATAAGCATTTATATGATCACACATTTAATCAAGCAGGAAAACAGAATTAATTCTAGAAAGTCATTCTTAAAGTTAGTCTGTTGAGACTTTTACTGGTTTAGTTTTAGTTTGATTCTGTTACCCCTTTGATTTACCATGCAAACATATGAATGCATGAACACCATCTTTTAGTAAGTAGCATTAGAGGCCTCCCATACATTCGATTTCATTCAGCCTGATGAAAATCATGTATTAGGTCTACTGGCACAACCTTTTCAATAATGACAGGATTAAAAAAACTGTAAGACAGCTCTCTAAGTAGACTTCTCCATAATATTTTGAAAAAAAAAAATAAAAGGAAAAGTGGACAACCCATGGCAACTGACTCAACTGTTAGTGGTTTTCTGGGCAGTTATTGTGTAACAGTTTCCTATAAAGGTACAATATACATATCCTGAAAGGTACATTTCTGAAGGATTAAGTTATTCTTCACATGCTCATAAAACACCATAATAGTGTGTATAGATTATACATCTTTTGGTAATCAAAAATCATAGTCATAGAATGGTTTGGGTTGGACGGGACCTTAAAGATCACCTAGTTCCAGCCCCCCCTGCCCTGGGCAGGGACACCTTCCACTAGATCAGGTTGCTCAAAGCCCCATCCAACCTGGCCTTGAACACCTCCAGGGATGGGGCATCCACAGCTTCTCTGGGCAACCTATTCCAGTGCCTCACCACCCTCACAATAAAGAATTTATTCCTAATATCTCATCTAAATCTACCCCCTTTCAGGTTAAAGCCATTACCCCTTGTCTTATCACTACATGCCCTTGTAAAAAGTCCCTCTCCAGCTTTCCTGTAGGCCCCCTTTAGGTACTGGAAGGTTGCTGTAAGGTGTCCCCAGAGCCTTCTCTTCTGCAGGCTGAACGACCCCAACTCTCTCGGCCTGTCCTCATAGGGGAGGTGCTCCAGCCCCCTTATCATCTTCATGGCCCTCCTCTGGACTCACTCCAACAGCAAAATAATGATGAAGTCATTTTACTTTGTTCACAGCAGCCTTTCATATCTAAGAATTTGGAGCACAGGATAATTTATAGGAATAACTAGTTACACTTTTACCTATGTTTTATTATTTATCTACAGAAAACAGCCGTAAATAATACTAGGACTTTTTTAAACTTTTTGTGTTAAAATCATTTAAAATCTTTAATAATATTTTCCTGCTCTACAATATAATAGCTTTTCAATATTTTTATCCTATTTGAAGATGTGGAACAAGTGGATTAATTATAACCCAACCACTCAGGCAATATCTCTTTCAGAGTCCTTGCAACATACTCTGACATACTGCATTCATCTTAACTACTAGACACAAGGCAAAGCCTATGTTCACATTTGCTATTGCACATTATTTTGCCTGAAACATGATGTCACATTTAAAAAGTATCAGTTATCATGTTGCCCATGACTCCACTGACATGCATGCAGCAGGAACAGCTCCCTCTTCTTATTTCATTATGTCACTGTGAGAAGTGGTTTAGGAGAAAAAAGTCTATTGTGCTTATGCCAGAGATCTGATTTTTTAAAAAAAACAAACTAACAAGCATAAAATTGTATGAAAAAAAAATTTTAAAATATACTTTCATTTGTTTATCCTGAAATTATTTAATTTCTGAGTCTTTTAAAATGTGTTGTGACAGAAAAATGGTACTATTTCCTTTTAAATAGCCCAGTCATTTCACAGGAAAAATAAAATGTCATGAACCGCTAGTCATTTTAGTATACAGAATCAATATTTTTCAAGCAGCTTCCCAGTTCCATGTAATAATAATGTATTTCATTGTATTCTACCACCTGAAAGTCCCACGTCTATATCATCTGTGAAAAGATGAAAACGCCTCCACCTAATAATGTAGTCACCATACTGTTGAATTATGAATTTTGCTTTCAAACACACAAACTGCTAACTTTGCTTATGTGAGTAACATTAACCAAAAAATACATAAGGATTCAAGTTTCACTCAGGTTCACTAATAAAAGAACAAATAGTAGGAAGCAATAAAGGAGGGAGACTAGTGGGAGAACCCTGGGTTGGGAATGGATGCTGCTGAGAGATTTCAAATCACTTACTGGCATTTTATAAAATAGCACACCTTTGAGAATGTATGGAAAGTCCTTGTCAGATTTTTCAATTGTCAGTGTAATTAGGGTGTAAATGTGGGGAATGATATTATGCATAAAGACTTCTAAATCAGCAATGCAGTCTAGAGAGAAAACAATTACAGCTTGAAATCTTAGTTCAAAAATGTGGCTGCCACTGCTTAGTCACATGGAGCTATTCTTGAAATATCTATAAGAAGCTATTACTAAGTTCCCCCAAAAAATCTGAAAAAAAAAAAAAAAGTCCATTATTTTTTTAAAAATGTAAACAAGCAAGCAAAATTAAATGATTCCTCAGTTACAGTATATTTTGTAGGTCACTGTGAAGGGATTCCACTGAAATACATTTGTTTTCTACATTGATGAGGTTCTTCAGATAAATTAAAACCACAGCCCATAATTGGAATCATGGAGTATGGCACTTTATTTAGTGCCATTCCTGGTTTTTATGCAATGTTTATCTAAGGTAAATTCCATAAATAAGGGATTGAGTTCTGAGTCTTATACCTCCCATCAAAGTTTCCTCCCTATTGGCCAGAAAAAAACCCATGCTGATTCTCATATTTTTCTTCTGTCTTGGTTCAAGGAACTTGCTTGCTTTCAGCAGAGCAGCATAGCTTCTAAAAAAGGGTGCTTTTTAATCTCTTCCTGCTTTCCTCATCTCCATCCTTGTCTACAACTTGATGATTACAGCACACTTCTGGGAAGCAGCAGATGTGGGTTCAAATCCTGGCAGACTGAAGTGAGAATAAGATCAAGTCTTCCATCTCCTGGAAAAGTGCACTAACCGCTAAGCTATTATGAAAATAAGCTGGTGGTAGTAGCAGCATTTGAAAAGAAAACAGCAGCTACTACAGTATTGTGTGAAGTGCCTGATCTTGTTACTATGTGTTAGGGATTCTCTGAAAAATACTACAAGGTCAAGCCCCTGAGGGGACTTGCACACAAAAGTGCTAGTTTCTGAATTCCAGTCAGGCACAGGCGTTTATACGACAACACATATCTCAGCAATCTCAAGTTTGAGGGACCTACGGCCATACTCAGGACAAAAAGTTTGGAGTACTTAAGGGGTGCTTAAAATTAAGATTAAAAAATAGATAAAAATGAGTTGTTATGAAAATTAGATGTCACTAACCTTAGGTGGCTGTCTGAGTTTTCAAGAACACAGTTTTTGACATAGAATGCTGTATTCTATCTAGCTAATTCAGGGTCTATATACATAGGAGAAGGGGAAAGAGGGCATGTGGGGTTAAATCTGTGCCATTGTTTTATTCTGGAAACAGACTCAATTTTCTTGCAAAAGTATTTCCTGTACATTAGCTAAACTCTCAGATTTCATGACCCAGCTTGCAACCTGATGGAATAAACCATTTCTGTGTATTTTATTCATTTGATTAAAGTGACTAATCAAATATTCACCTAAACAAGCATATTAGTACAATTAATTAAACTAATTAGAGACAGAACAATTTTAATTGGGGTCACAGTAAAGATTGAGCCAATAAATGACAATTTTCAAACACCTAAATCTTCAAATAGAACAGGTAATCACTGAATTATGGGTTTGGCATCAGATAAGATTATTTTATAGTAAGCTTGCTTTAGGAAATAGAATTCAGAGTCTTTAAAGCTGGGGAACAAGCAATTCCAGTCACTGCAGTTACAATTTTCTACTAGAGAAAAAGCAAAGAAATATGCAAGATGTATATGTTCTTCATTTAAATGTCTGTTCTGAGCTAAGCTACTTGACAAATGTTTTAGATTCTTAATCAAAGGAATTGTCTACTCTTTCTAGCCATGCTATTTAGTCATTAAAAAATATTATTTCCTTCTAAAAAAAATTTATTTTAAGTAATACCATTTTTTAACTCCTGTGTCTATTGATTTATTTATGGGCAGACACATTTATTTTAGAAAACCACAAATGGTGTTTTTTTCTTACATACCTGCATTTGTGCATAGCTATGCAAAAAAGAAAACCTGATTAATGTAAAGTTTAAGCTTCCTCTGCTTTGTTTCTGTGAAGAACTTGAACTCAACTCATTGACGATGAAAATCCGTGGATGGAAGTTTGATTGGAACTCCTAGAAAAGGTTTTCAGCAACAGCCAGATTATTGATACTAACAAGACAAGTCTTTTACCTGTTTCTTCTCTGGATGCTTTGCCAGAAGAGGGAAGAGGCACACAGCCATTGTCACAGGGAGCCTGGGTGGGGTTGTTACCAGAAGAGAATCACACCATGCAGCAATGTGTCATCTCTAGTTTATTGACTTGGCGGGATAGGGAACAGTAGTAGCAGGGGAATAGCCATTCGTGTTCCCTAATGCACAACTCGGCTCAGAGGAGCAGGACACTCTGCCCTTCCGAGGTGTCAGGTCTGCGGCTGACAGTTCAGCCCCTGTACATAGCAGTTCATCCTCAGGCCCCGGCTTTCAGAGACATCCCTGAATTCTGCCTCCTTCTTTTGAACTATCTATTAGCTCTTTTTAACTATCCACCAATTTCTGTGGTAGTTTGTCAGCATAAGCTACCGTTGGCTTTGTAGTTCTGCACCCCAAGGACAATCTGCAGTTGCCACAGTGGTTTTTATCACCCTCTGGCTTCCACCAAAAATGTCACAAAAAAGGAAATGTTACCTTTGCTATTCAGCTCCTTTGAGATTAATCTGATTGGTTTGAGCTCAGCAGCTGCAGTCCTTCATCTGGGTAGCAGCCCCAGGTAAGCTACACCCACGGGCGCTGCTCTCCAGAGAGATGCCTTCTTCTTTTATTACAATGAGAAATCCAGGTTTAACCTTTCAAGTTTTAGAGAGACCAGGCTGCAGCCTGTTTGCCTGTTGAGAGATAGTTTTATTTAACAGAATGTACATGTGATCTGCGCAAACAGTATTAAATATCGTATATAGCAAACTGATGACTCCTTTTACCAGCAGTCCCTTAAGCCAGGTGGCAGACAATCCCTGAATGAACAGGGGTTGCATAATCCTTTTCATGCAGGCCTCTTCTTCCTAAGTGTCAGGACAATCCAAATTCAGAGCTTATCCTCTCTACTTCACAGGTAAGCTAATTATCCAACACTTGATAGCAACCACTTTGACAGAAAAAAAAACCCCATATTTCATTTCTCTATTTTACATATGTATCATTTTTTCTGCAATGATTTTCAAATTCAGAAATGCAGAAGATACTTATGCCAGTAAAGTAAAGGTTTGGACCTACATTTTTTATGCTTGATCAGAGTTGGAAATCTATTTCAAAGAAATTCAAGAAAACCTGTTAAAATGCTGAAATAAAATTATTCTGAAGTATTTAAATTTAGACATCAAAAAGCTACTGTGTCTATTTCTTACCATTGTATTAGAAATTCCCTTTCTTCATCTTCTGTTTATTAAGAAGTTTTAAATATTTGTCAAATCAAGTAATTAATTTAAATTAGTTACTATTAATATTTTGATGGTTTCTTATGTTAGAGCTGATTAAACCATCAAAGGACCTTAGTACATTGGTGTACGAAGCATTTTACTAGTCAAATAACAATGAAACAAAAGGCCTGCATTTAAATTTACTACTTCTCAACTAACTATCTTTAACCATTTAAAGAATCAAACAGTTTTTCTTAGTGAAGTAGAAACGTATTTTTTTTCATGACAAGCACCTCCTGGGACTTATTTTACGGAATAGATGTTTTTGCTGTCAAAGGATGAAGAATTTCAAGCGTTTATAAAAGAAATCAGTTCTAGACTGCTGTCTCTAAGTTTCATTGTGAAATACAAAGAAGGTTGGGATTTTTTTCCTACTTTTGTGACTCCATTGTAGACAGAGGTATCTATTCTCATTTTGAGACAATTTACAGTTGCTACTTCATCAGTTGATTCCTACACTTAGTATATACTTATAGCTTACATCTAAAAACTCTCAGCAAATACCTAAAATGACATAAAAAGTCAGCATAAAAAATGCAAATTTATATACATCACAAACTGCATTACAGAGGTTCTCTGATAATTTGGGGAATCTGTATAAGTAAAGTACATGAATACTCTTTGAATTTTGAGTCTCAATATGTCTCAAATTCATACCTGAACTCTGCTTAGACAATAGAGTTGATTTGGATTTTCTACTGAATTTCTTTTTTTTTAATCTCCACATGACCCTATGGAGGCGACAACTGTTGTGAAATTTAATAAGACATACTGGAATAATAAGAAATTTTATCTTTTTTATGCAAAACATCATCTAAATGTAGTTTATCCTCAAGAAGGTTGGTTAAAACACAGTTGGTTAAAAGCTATCCAGGCTTTGTAGTAATAGGGATAGTGACAGTAGTTTGTATAGTTCCCAATGTTCATTGAGTGTGAGAAAGGAAGTACAGCTCTTTAGAGGTCCTTGACAAGTACAAAGAACAATTAAGAATACTAAGAAACATGTGGTAATGAAGTGCATATAGGTTTTTGTTTACAGAAATAAAAAGAAGGAGTATTTTAATTGAGAGCGCTTGAAAAATATGTTTCCAGCATCTTTAAAACATTGTAACAAAGGTCTGGGAAGGCTAAGCATTAACTACCAGTAAAAATATGATTCAGTGATTCTGATCATCCACATGTCCTAGGATAAGGTACTTCTTTTTCATGCAAGATGAACAGACAGAGAATCTGAAGGTGCCCACGAGATATTTCTAATGTCAAGAAAAATGTTGTTGCAACTTACTGGAGCCATTGGAAGCTGTTGCAAGGAGCAAAATGAGACCAAAGAAAGGAGGGCGAATATATCTGTGGAAGGGGAAACCTGATAAACACCAACATACCTCATGCAATGTCCTCTGTCTAACCTCTCCACTTGGAGAATTATGAATCTGCCACATGGAATAAGTTTTAATCATCAGTTAAGCTCATTTTGGAAAGGTAATGCAATTCTTTGTATTGAAAAATTCCCACTGACATAAACATTTAAAAGTAACTTATATAATTCTGTATCTGTAATATAATGGATGTTGCCATCCATTGCCATTTACAACAAATATCAAGAGCAGGCCCTACGTCTGAAAAACCTCAGATAAAATTCTGACCTCAGCCTGAAGTATAATAACCTGCCATCTTTATGTGTCCTA
This sequence comes from Astur gentilis, assembly GCF_929443795.1. Lineage (NCBI taxonomy): Eukaryota > Metazoa > Chordata > Aves > Accipitriformes > Accipitridae > Astur > Astur gentilis. Next base: position 19,717,397 of record NC_064890.1, on the reverse strand, counting down.
AAGGAACCCAGACTTCAGTGACATACTCTTATTTTCTTGTAAACATGCAGTGATTTTTCCATTTTCACTTGCCTATGCAAAAAGTTTATCACTCCTTATACTCACAATATAATTTCAGAATAAGAAACACAAAATGTAAGCAATTTGCTCATCATGACCAACATGAAAAATGTTAACTGAGCTTTAACTTTGTTGCCATTTTTTGTCCCTCCCCTGTAACAAATATAAAGTGTCATAAGCCTGATTCTTGCCCTGAAGTAAAGCTAACACTTCTAGCTCTCTGCCTAGTAATAGAAAAGGACAGGGTAGTGGTCTTTTAAGTACAACTGTGTTGGTGATTTAAGTAATGAGAAAACTGGGTTGCAAGTCTTGGTAACCAGAGGGATGTGTTCAAACTCAGAGCACTGAATTCTTGGAGTATGCCTTAACCAACAAACCCCTGGTGAAGATGGGAAGGCATTTGTTTCCTTACCTCCACCTGAAAATGTGCCATTGTGAAAAGAATATGCTATCTAAAAGAACAGAGTGATTAAGTGATTTAGTAATCTAGCGAGGCTGCTGAGGGCACCGCTTACTTCCTCATTCTTTTTCCATCAGCCTAACGTGCACGTAAATACTCCCCTTACTCTCCTCTACCTGCTCCCAATTAAAAGAAAATGATGACTCTGATACAATGATGTTGTAAATGTCACAGTACTGTAGGATTTCAGCAGTTCTGAATTTTTTAGCAGCTTAGAAGCTCTGCAGAACAATTTCTTATTTGCATTTCATCACTACCTTAATGGAGGAACAGCAGTAAGCTTGCGAATTAAAGCTTGCTAGATTAGGGAGTTTGTGCACAAGATTTCAAATCTCTGGTGAATGGCTTGCTGCAGCTCTACAAATCATTCTGTCAAAGCAAATTGTGCTGTTAAAATACACATTTAAAACAATGCTCCCCAAATAGGTAATATGGAGGTAATTGAAAAACCCAAAGTGCATACAAATAATTGGAAAAAGTGAGCAGTGAGGGAATAAGGAACTAAATGAAAAAAAACCCAAACAAAAAACAACCAAAAACAAAAAAAAAAAAAGGGAAATGTAAATAAACATTACTGTAGAAAGAAGAAATATCATTTACTTTATCACCAACTGCAAATAAACCACATACTCTGGGGCTTAACTTCTCACGTATTCTGCACACAGTGCTATCTACTGAGATGTGATGGGGAATCATGGGGAAGAATAAAGAAAACTTTATGCCTCATAAGTCTCCCACTGAAATGCACTGAGAAACATGTAATCTTCTGCAAATGCCTAGAAAACATCCAGCTAGGAGCTCTTCATTTCATTAAATGGCTTCATTGATTTCCATGGGAAGTTGCAACTAAAAGAGAAAATAGAGGCCAATACCAAATGCTAATCCTATAACAATTTTTTAAATCAAGCAGTTAAATAAATAATAAAAAAACCTTCAGCAGTGTAGAAACACAGCAGATGAGTTTCTAACTTTTGTGAACCCTGCTATAGTTTATGCAGTATCAATATAGTAAAAAGACTTATTTGTTCAAGTATTTATCAAAATGAGCTGCATAAGTTAGTATGTGTGCATACCTCTGGCACTCGTCATAAATGCTAAGAAAGAATAAACTCGAATTAGTTTTCTCTCATCCCCCCCAGTATAAATATATATATTAATACGAGGGGCATAGTGACCAAAATCAGCTTAAGAGATTTATAGGTTCATATTTTTAAGATAACAAAATATATACTGAATGTCCAGTTCAACTCTCTATAATTAAGAGCACAAGCTTTTATGTTAGATAAAGATGTTAATTAAGGGTTCTGTTGAGTAGATGTGTTTCCATTAAACACCTGGGCCAACATGAATCCCTTCTTCATATGCATGGAAAGGAAAAGAGAAAGATTCAATTGAAATTGAAAAAAAAAAAACAAAAAAAAAACAAAACAAAAAAACCAAAAAAAACCCCAAAACCCAAAAACAAACCAAAAAACAAAACCACCTTTCTTCATTGAAAGGAAAATCACAGTTATCTATATATATCAATGAATTTATACTGAAATTGCCTCTGTCCCACATGTATGTTTGACACTTCATTTAAAATTAAATAAATACAGTGAATTAATTTAATCCTTTGTGACCTTTTATCCCCAGAGTTCTTAATCAAATGTGTCAACTGATTAATAGGTCTTTATATGACCCTAAATTATATTGCTCAAATCTCGTCCTTTTCCTCACTCTCTTTAAATATCAAATAATTCTAGAGAAAAAAAGGAATATCACCAATTGTTTGCCTATCCTCTAAGACAAGCCTTATCCCTTAAAACAATCTTAGTGGAATACAGACAACATAATTTCTGAAATTTTCATTATAGTCACTTCAGCAAAATTAAAGGATGACTTTTGCTAAAAGTAAAGCATCTGCATTGCTATTCCTATCTTCAGGGGTACATATTTCATATATCATATATTGCATAGTTTGGTCCTCAAGATTTAAAACCAAAGATGGGTTCTTTTTTTTTTTTTTTTTTTTGTTGGTTTCATGTGTCTTGACAGAGTTGGCATACTAGCATTTCCTTTTGAAGAAGATGATATGATTAGAAGATATAACAAAAATTCCAGCTTCTACATCTGGAAATAGTTCCACTTCAGTCACTCTGTGGAAGTCCCAGTCCCTCACTATAATTTAGGATTGTTTCTCTTTTATGCATGTAGAAAATAATGCCCTACAAGTTTTGGAATTTTTTCCATCTGTTTCCTTCACACAAATATCAAAGAAAAATGTCCTGTTTGCTTCTTCATATCAAAATATCATTTTTGTTAAATAACAGAACAAAACTTACATGAAATTATTTTTACAGACTCTACATGCAAACCTGTGGATCTTGTAATGACCCAAAATTTTAACACCTTTAATTGATCACACCCAGATGAAGCTATACACAGGAATATATTATTGACAGCGATGCTATTGCCTTTTTTCTTCAGTGCAGTAACTCCATCTGTTTAACCATCTATTGAATACTGCACAAGGCAGCAGAGGATTTGCATAACTCTTGTAGGCCTTCATACCATTCAGATATGACAGTTAAGCATATCAGTCATGGCAATATAATTTTAACTCACAGTTCTCTTTCTCCTCCCCTCCTTTTTCCTTCTTACACAGACAATAACCATGATCATATTAGTTTATTTATTTGTTTGTTTATTCATGTAAATTCATATTCCCATTTAATGTAGAGGCAAAAAGTATTTTAAATGTAGTATGAGAAAAAATTCAAATATGGAAAGAATTTGAATGGAAAGTGAGTGGAAAAAGAAGTACTTCTATGAATAGTTAATTAATTAATTGATGCATTTCCAGATAGGAAAGGAAGCATAATGAATATTTATGACTGTGGGCTATGAATTGAATCATTTTTCTCTTTCCCAGAGGAGGAAAAGTATTTGAACCAATCTTGGCAATGTTTGCCAAGGGTTTGGGGTTTTGGGTTTGCGGGTTTTTTTAACCTGCTTTTCTGTGCAATGTACATTTGGTTTATCCCTTCAGATCATTTGTTCTTGAAATTCTGCTGTAAATGAAGGAGAAAACAACCCTAAAACACCATAAAATGACAAATAGAAAGACCCAGTCATAAAGAAATGAAGAAAAGTAAATATTTTCCTTGAGTACCATAAATTGTGTCTCTTGATCATCATACAGAGTCTTGGATCTCAAGATAGCAGCCTTAGAAATGATGTGTGGGTTTAGATAATGATTTGGGATATTGGGACACACTAGGAAGCTCAACGTAGTCCCTGCTGTAGCAGGTAAGTGAGGAATTTAGATCATCAATTATATTTTGTTTCATATAATAGTGATTGGAGTTAGGTAAAGTATGGCATATTAGCAGTACTGGGAAAAACTGTCCCCATTCAGAGTGAAAACATGTTTTAAGGTTTGTTTGGGGGTTTTTTGTTTATTTATTTTTTGGGGGCCATAATGATATTAATTAATTGTTAATAAAATTGAATATAAAGGGAATACTTGGCATAATTACAAGCTTTTAAAATAGTTTCAAATAAAATTTATGAGTATTTTGAATGCTGCCATGGTTTAACCCCAGCCAGCAACCAAGCACCACACAGCCACTCCCTCACCTCCCTCACAGTGGGATGGGGGAGAGAATCAGAAGAATAAAAGTGAGAAAACTCGTGGATTGAGATAAAGACAGTTTAATAGGTAAAGCAAAAGCCACACACACAAGCAAAGCAAAACAAAGAATTCATTCCCCACTTCCCATAGGCAGGCAGGTGTTCAGCCATCTCCAGGCTCCAGCAGACTAAGTAACGGTGACTTGGGAAGACAAACACCATCACTCCAAACGTCCCCCCTTCCTTCTTCTTCCCCTGGCTTTATATGGGCAGAATGAGGTCCTATGGTCTGGAATATCCCTCGGGTCAGTGGGGGTCAGCTGTCCCGGCTGTGTCCCCTCCCAACTCCTTGTGCCCCCCCAGCCTCCTCGCTGGTGGGGTGGGGTGAGGAGCAGAAAAGCCCTTGGCTCTGGGTAAGCACTGCTCAGCAGTAATGAAAATATCCCTGTGTTATCAACACTGTTTTCAGCATAAATCTAAAACATATCCCTATACCAGCTACTATAAAGCAAATTAACTACCTCAGCCAAAACCAGCACAAATGCAAAAACATTTTTTAAAAATTGCTGTACTTTTAAAACATCTATAATGTTGATTTTAAATGTTTTAAATTTGTCTACCTTCGGGAGGCAAAAAAGTTAAATGAGTATATACTTGCTGAAAGTATTTCACACTCTTTCCATTGTGATTCTCACACTGTAGAGCAACATCTTTCAAAAATGAGTAGGAGTGGAAAACATTTCTTAAGAGTAAGAAGTATTTCCTTAATGCCATGGAGAGTCAATAGATAAATACCTACATCAGTTTGTGTGGTTTTGTAACTGATATCTGGGTTATCTCACAGTGAGGAGTTTTGCTGTCAGCTTTAACATGTTTTGAGGGAAAAACATCACCTACTTATATTGAAACACAATAAAATACAGGTAGTCTTGTATTTCAGTTTAGCCCTCAACATAAAAGCTTTCTGAATTTTTGCTTAATTCATTGTTATCTTTGCTGTCTCCAACTGCAAAATTGACATCTTCCTACATGCTGGCTGAATTTAACTCCTGGACATGCTGACCTCTTTTTCAGTCAAAGAACAGTGTGGAAAACTTCCATCTTCAGGACAGCTGGTAAACAAGCTGGGCAACACTTGAAGTGAAGCTAGTCCCTTCTTTCCTGTCAGAGAGCTTTTTTGACTGCAATATAGACATTTATTTATTCTTCATTCTTCCCTCAAAATGTTAATTGAGACAGATAATGGATAATAATGATTTTCCATTGTATGGGTGCACCATCAAATATCAAGGTCCATAAAATAAGGACTATCATCAGACTCAAAATTTGAAAAGCACTTTGAAGATAGAAAGTCCTCCAGAAGTGTTTGGCATTAAAAATATTTTGTTGGATGTAGAGTGTATACAAATGATTGAACAAGCCTTAGGACCAAGCTAGAACCTAGACATATACTACTCATTTTATGTATATCTATTTTAACCCTGTTATACACATCTACAGAATTTAGAACCATCTCTCTGAACATTTACACAGCTTTCAGTAATTTCACAAGTTTCATAGGCACCAAAAAGTGCATCCCTATTCATATCCTGATCCATCTGACAGGTGAACTGACAGGTAGGTTAACTCATACCTAAGCCCAAGTAGAACCTACAAACTGAACTTTCTTTTGACCTTGGCCCAGTTACAGTGTGAGTGGGGACATGCTGACAAGAGTCAAGTTTTCCCCAATGCACAGCTGTCTCTCAGGCTGACAGTAGGGCTCATGCCTTCCTCCTAATTAGCCAGTAACTCTGGGAAAAGTACACAGGGAAAGAGGAGAACTGGACTCAGTGTTCTTCCTGACCACCATTTCAGCAATTTTTTTAATTGCCTGGTCTGAACACTTATATCTTAAAACTCCTTCTGTCTGTATAAAATCCCCTACAGCCTTGAAAAGAAACAATTTTCTTCACTTCTAAGAAGGTGCATTAACACTGGGATATTGCCTGCAGTGAATTTAACATTGCTTTGACAATGTCAACACCGATAAAGCATTTAGTTTATTGTTTGGCTGCAACAAGTGCATGCTTAGTCATCTGGCTACAACAAAATCTCTCTCATTTTTCTATCATGAGGAAGATGAGCCTGACCTGAGCATGTCAGTTCGGGACAAACTTTCACCAAATGTTCACTAAGATTTTTGAGGAAAACGTAGGTATCCAACTGCCTGTGTGACAGGGCAAAAGACTTGGCCTTCCATATGAAGAATCTTGAATAATATTTGCAGAATGCTCTTTGATGAAGTTTCCAATTTTGTAACACCTAATAATCAACACTTGATTTACTGGGTGCTCTGTGTTCCCTGGGAGGAATGGTGTCTTTGGTAACATTGAAGTCCCATTGTGGATTTAGCTTATTGCATTTCTATAATCATTAACTTTAAAAGGACTAAATGGGATTATGAAAACTGTCAACTTGACTCTATTAACAGAGATAAGGATGCCCATAAAGACACTATTCTGAAGATGGGACATCTGTTAATAATGATTTTCAGTGCACATTATGTTTTCAAAATATTCCACAAATATGCTTTGATTCAGTAATGCTACTGAGTCTAATGAATCTAAAACACAGTTGTGTTCACCATTCTGTGATCAGAATTTTTTTTTTTCTATGGCAGGAGAAAGACCAGAAATTTGAACTTTGTGCTTTAAGTTTCTTCTACTAAGAAAAACAACATATTGCATCTTTCCTTGGTTAAGTGTCAAAGGAACTGATCCTTAGAAACATTTCAGTGATTGGCATTAGCAAGGCTTTGATACGTACTATTTATACAAAAAACTATTATGCTTCACTTAGTTCCTTTGATGTCCTTGAAAGAGATGGCACATAATTCCCCATGTAGAAAATGTGCACAGTGCCTTATAATGAATAGGAACATTTTCCTTTACACACTGTGGAGTGTTTCATGTGCAGTCACTAAGATTTATGCTGGAGTTCGAGAGACTGCAATGTGATGGTAACCTTGTAGTTAGTAATGACAGCAAGCTGCTGGTTAGGTTATGGGCTTGGACTTCAGATCTGGCTCTGCATGCATATATTTATGGCAAGTGTAGTAATAGATAATTAATATTGGACAAGTATGCTGATTAAATATGTTATATAATCTGTGTTGGTTAATGCACACTTGTTTGCTTGTCCTTTATAAGATAATTAATCAACATTTGCAATTTCAAAAGTATCTCTGAAAATTCCCCTTGACCATTGATCACAAATAGGTGCTAACTTCATAGACCAACCAGTTTCATTTGTTTGTTTTTAATATGTATCATCTGTGTATGTGTGACCAAAGAAGAAGAAGTAGCACAGAAAGTTTTCTTTCTTGGCACCACCAAAAGTCAGCAGCTATCCACATATCCTTTTATTGTGTTGTCTGATTTACAAACATTTCCTAATGATTCACTGAACTGTTTGCCATACAAAGTGGTAACGGTGACACATGTGACTTTAAATATTATGTTGTGTTATTACTATTTGAAAAGCTGGTGATCAGTCAGCAGAAAACAGCTGTCTTAGAGTAAAATCAGTGTTTTGAATTCCAGCAAATTCCCAATTGCCTTTTCTTTCAAAGACTCTTGAGAACAGAGGATATCAATAGTTAAGCAAAGAAAAAATAGATGAGAGACTGGGGATTACTTAGGAGGCTTGCCTGGGAAAAAAAAAAAAATGCTGGATGAATGTATGATGGAAGTACAAAGGGATGATGAAAAGCTGCAAAATACATAAACTGAAAAACTTATCACAAAGAAGTTTCTCAGTAAGTGCTAGAGAATTTCATCATAATTGGAAGTAAGTCTTTGTTATCTTCCACTGTATTTGGGGAAAGATGTACAAAGTATTTTGCATAGGCTATGTTTTGGTTTTGCTTTAATAACCCAAATGACACTGACTTAACAAGATATTTCCTCAAGAGATTTCCCACTGTATATGCTTGAGATTACTACCATGGATTGTGATTTACTGTACACTCACTGGGGCCTCCCAAGTGCTGCTGTGTTCTCATAGAGGTTCAATGATATTCAGTATGGAATACTGTCAAAAATGTTTTCTGTTGTGGCAAGAAAACAACACAAAAAAATAAAGGAACATACACCTACACACACTCCCTATGGCCAGTCCATTTTTGCTGTCCAGTTGGAGCAAGCCTCAAAAGTTGGAGACAGCAGTTTGGGAGTGGGTTCTCTGATGCTGGATAACAATATACTTGTATGACTTCAAATTTTGAACACATTCCTTGATTCTGCTGCACAAAAATGGCTGTTGGAGTAAAAAAAAAAAAAAAAAAAAAAACACAAAAAAAACCAACAAACTGTGAAGCTATTAATTCTATTATTTCTTAACTTACTATATTTGGATTGCTCCTAATTACCAGTAGAGCACTTGTTATTTGGTTTTTAACTTAATTTCAGAAGAATCCTACAGTGTGAAAGGAGAAATATTAATTCTCCTATATCTATTCCATGCTTCAAGAAAATGCTTTAGTTTAACTTATTTCATTTATGAATACATTTACATATGTATTTATATTGTTTATTTATATCACATATTTATTTTCTTTAAAATAAATATTTATTTTATTGTTACAAGAGTCAATAAATCAATTGCAGTACAAAACAAAGACAGATGGGCTGAAAAATAAAAGTGTAATTAAAATTATTTTTTAGGTAAAACATTGGCAGTATCTGGAGAAAAATATGTTGCTAGCACAATTGTCACAACCTCAACCTGAATGGCTTTTGCTTGACTCATGTCATCAAATGATTCACTTGTGTATTATTTTTAAAAATTCTGTCTGACACTGTTGACATATCATGTCCTTTGAGTTTCTTCCTCTTATTCAGAAATCAAGACAAAAAGTTTGCTTCATAAAATATTAATAGATACAAGTATTGTCTCTGACCTTACTTGATCAAAGTGGTTAGTGTCAATGTTTAATTGCATTTCATGTGTTTTGGTGACATCTCTAAATCTTTCATGGATTCAATAAATTATTAGCATCACAAGAAAACCTCAGACAACCATAATATAAAGTAGGAAAATTCTGTAAACTAATACTTGAGACTGAAATGGAAATTTAATTTATGTAATCTTAATCTTTTCCTCTAGCTCCTACTAAAGAAGATCAAAGCCTGAATAGGTCTATGAGGCGTGGAATATTTATGGAGTTTTTATAGTTGGACTTGGGAAAGAAGTTTACCTTAGTTTGAATAGTTACTGTGATAATCTTGAGATCCCAAAGATTGTTTGCTCCTTTGGATTCTTCTGCAAGACTGCTGCAAACCTTGACATTTACAGTCAGAAGTCAGTGTCTGGCCTTGTACTGAGCAGGCATGCTGACATTCAGCACAGTTCTTTCTCTTCAGTGAAAAAGATTAATTTATTTTGTTTCCATCTTTATGTAGCTGGTTTCCTTCTCTAATAATTTTTTTTTAGCAGTTTTACTAGTATTGTACTCTCCCTTCTAAAACCCTTCTGGATCTATGGCTAACTGTGCCAGTCGCCCTCAGGCAGTGGTAGTAAGTTGTTACAATGTGCCATCAGGGTCCCAAGGTCTTTGTTGGGAAGATTATAACATGCATGATAGAGTTCCTTTCTCCTCAATCTTGGGTATGTTTTGAGTTTATATGTTTCCTTACCCCAGCCTGCTGCCTTCTGGCTGCTCCCAGCGGAGCATGAGCGTGTCCCCACAGCCTGCCTGGGCTCAGCCCCTCCAGGGGCTCTTGTCTGTTGGGCAGCGACCCCCCGGGTTTGCTGGACCCTTCCCAGGGAGACACTGGCAGAGCTCAGGCTCAGGCAGGGGAGGCAACAGGCCCTTGGCCCCGAGGCAGGAGCTGAAACCAGCCCAGCCCAGCGCCGGCCACGGTGAGCCCAGCCAGGCCTGAGACCTGTGCTCTCAGCTCAGGGCAGAGCTTGTGACACTACTAAGAACAGCAAAAATCATATTCACTGCACTACAGGACTACATGTGGAATTCATTAAATGCTTAACTTTTTATATTTCCATGACAACGTTTTCACTGGAGCTTTTCAAGGATCAGCTTTACACTGTGGCTGCACAAATGATCATGTCAATACACAACTGAGGGAGTAGTGAACCACGGTAGATGGGCAGGGATACAAAGCCACAGGCAAGATCACCACAGCAGGAAGCTTTGAACTTAGACTGGCCTCATTTCTGGACAGACTGTTTATACCATTGTACACTGTTGGGTTTTTGGAGCAGGCTTCATGGAGCTGAAGCAGCCATCAGCAATGAATGGTGATAAGTTACTGGCAGTAACTCTTTCCATGCCAGTTATATGAAAACCATGGAATTCATAAAAGAGGTTGACTTATCCTGCATGCCTGTGTTGGGTTTGTGTGGTGGGTTTTTGGTAGCAGGGGAGAGGCGTCGGGGCAGGCTGCTGTGAGAAGCTGCCAGAAGGTTCTTCCCCAGCTGGGAGTGGGCCCCGGCTCTGGCCCAGGCCGAGCCCGCCAGCGACGGCGGTAACACCTGAACAGAGTGAAGAGGGGGAACCTGCAGCAGAGAGGGGGTCGGGGTGGGAGAGGAACCCCTCTGCAGACACCAGGGCAGTGAGGAAGGAGGGCAGGAGGAGCGGGGGAGGAGGCTGATGCCCCTGGTTGATGCCCCAAGGACTCACGTTGGAGAAGTTGGTGGAGGACTGTCTCCAATGGGAGGGAGGGAGGGACCCCACGGTGGAGCAGGGGCTGGGTGAGGAGTCCTCCCCCCGAGGAGAGGAGGAAGGAGCGGCAGAGACAAGGGGTGAGGAACCGACCCTAAAACCCATTCCCTGTCCCCTGCGCTGCTGGGGGGAGGAATTAGAGAAAATCAGGAATGGGGTTGAGCCAGGAAGGAGGGAAGGGTGGGGGGAAGGTGTTGTAATGTTTGGTTTTACTTCCAGTTATCCTTGTTTTGATTTGACTTGTAGTAAATGAAATTGATTTTGTTTCTTCCCCAAGTTGAGCCTGTCTTTTGCCCATGACCATAAGTGGTGAGTGACCCCTTCTTGTCCTTATCTCAACCCACGAGCTTTACTTTATATTTTCTCCTCCCCATCCCACTGGGCCTGGAGGGGGAGGAGTGAGTGAGTGGCCTCGTGGTGCTTTGTTGCCGGCTGGGCTTAAACCATGACAATGCCACATGAATTGTGGGAAGTAGGTACAGGGAATGATCTAGATTCTTTCCAGTCTAACAGAAAACAATGTCTAATGCATTCAGCAAGACATCTTAGGTGATCATTCTTACCACACAAAACTATTATCTCCCTTGTACATGTACGGTGCTCCTCTCCCCCTTTGATGATGCAATCATTCATGTGTTATTGGCAACTTTAACCATACAAAAGGTTCACAACTCTTCAGTTTTGTATGTCTTTGGAAATTGCATCAGAGGGCACTCCTGCAAGGACAGTAGCATCAGTTACACAGAGAAATATATAGTTCACAAAAATTATCTTCAACTTATATTTGTTGAGAGCATCTGATCAAAACAGAAGGAAGAAAGGTACAGAATTCAAAGGGGAAACTCATTCAGAGACACACATAAAGACACACGTATATGGGTATCTGCTACTCCACAGGCCAAGCCAAAGGTCCATGGAGAATTGAGATTGCTGCAGCAGGTAGCATTCCACAGCTCCAATTCAATGTGTGCAAAAGGACTATTACTCCCAGCAGCTCTTAGATTCTGCCTTTTTTTAGCTTCTGGGTTGCCAGATCATGCCCCCACTAACCTTCTGGGCCATCAGGAGGATTGCTTCTTGGTGCTGGCTGCACTTGTATACCCCAGCCAGGCTCTGCAATACATTTCAGGATGGGGTCCTTTTTGGAGGCAAGCTTGGTCTCATTCTTCCTCATTCACACTGGGGAGCTATAAATTCACCTCAAGCTAAATGGCAAGATGTGGACATCTTCAAAAGGATTCTCAGCATAGAAGTAATAGATCAGTAATAACAAGTGTCAGACGTGCTGTATCTGCAGTCTTCCTCAGAGCAACACTTCTCTCTCAGTTCATTAATATGACAGAATGCAATTTACCCTGTAGCAGTCTGGACCTTCTTAAGACACGACAAGTAGCCCTGATAATTTTTAAAGGACATCATTTAGGTCCAGCTTCAGGACTTCTGGAAAATATAATACTTCCTGCTTAAAAAAAATAGTGATGTACATATACTTATAGAGAGTTTATGTATATGTGTGTGCAAATATATGAATATAGAAAGCACGAAACACACATACACTCATATGCATAGCAAAACTGAGACAACTCTGTTTTGTCTTGAGATATCATCATATTAGAAGTTCAGCAGGACTAACTCTACTAACGGACAAGGAGAGACAGCTTTGTCTATCATCACCATCCATACAGTTGATTATTTGCCTAGAGATTGTATGGCAGAAATTTGAATTAAGTTACTTCTTCTGAAATTCTTCAACTAATCAGAGATGAAGGCTGTTGTATTACTGAATATGCCAGTATCTGCTGACATATGAGTTGTGAATGGATGGCAAAGTCATAAAGTGTCACATTAGATATTTGTGATGAGAATAAATCATCCTGGGACATTTTAAATGAAAATCTAGTGCAATCATAAGTTCTTGGAAAGAGCCTTGAGAACAAAAGACTTGGAAAACAATACATTCATTTACCACAGTCTTCACAAAAATGTTGATTCGTTAGCAATGCTTTCATGGGAACAAGGTTCTGATACGCTTCAGAAAGATTGCTAGTGGGTCTAGACTGCTCAGTCAGGAAGAATAATATTATTTCCCCACAAGAAGGATTCTTTGTCACAGTCTGCTCATGCTGAAGAATGAAAAGAAATTACTCCAGCAACCGGTTTCTCTTCTGGCTGTCTCTTCAGATTGAATTGTGCCTTTATTGGATCACTGACAATCACTTCTGACCTGAAGAGGCCAATCAGGGAATGATTCCAGTACCAGCTTTTCAGATGGAGGTGCAAGTACTTTGACATTTACATCAGCAGGCAGCTCATCATGTCAGTTTTTCTGGCTTGCAAACAGCTATGCAATCAAAGAGACCATCTCTACGGTCATCAGGATGTGACTGGCAATGTCAGCTTGTCTTTCTCTAGAACATACTTGCAATCTGTGTGAATCTCCACCTTATAACTATAGACATCATTTAGAATTTCAATAGCAAGCACTTGTCTTGTGCATAGCTTCATTCAGTTGATGTCATAGTTCTTGAATAGTAAATGATAAGCACTTCATTCTCATCTCATTATGTGTAGCAGAGATTGACTCCAATGCCATAGACTGGAACATCATGAATGATAATCAACACTATCTGTTTGTCACAGTGGATGAGTAGAATTGGATGTCAGTGACTTGCTTACATTTTTGAAATGCACTTCGTGCCAGAAAGTCCATTTCCATGGAAGTGTCTTGTCAAAGAAGCAGAGAAGAGGTTTGGTGATCATTGCTTTTCGTTTCAGGGAGCTGTAACAGAAGTTCCAAGGAATATCTAGTTACCTTGCTTATGTTTTGACTGAGAGAAATTAAAAATTGCCTTCACTTTGATCTATGAAACATATATGTATCTATTTAGCCTCTTTCTATAACTGCAGTACTTAAGTATGACTGCACATAGTGCAGTATCACCTAAGAAGGTGATAATCCTTTAGTCCTTCCTCTGCTTTTACTGTTGGTGGGGCCCTCCATGGGTTGCAGGGGGACAGCCCTCATCACCATGGTCTTCTCCATGGGCTGCATGGGTATGTCTGCTCTGGCACCTGGAGCATGTCCTCCCACTCCTTCTCCACCAACCTGGACCATTTCACATTTTCTTCACTCCTTTCTCTCACAGCTCCGCTGCGGTGGTTTCTACACTTTCTTAAGTATGTTATCGCAGAGATGCCACCAGCGTCACTGATGGGCTCAGCTTTGGCTAGTGGTGGGTCCATTTTGGAGGTAGCTGGAACTGACTCTGACATGGGGGCAGCCCCTGATGTCTTCCCACAGAAGCCACCTCTGCACCATCCCCACTACCAAAACCTTGCCACATAAACGCAATGCACATATCTAGCTGTGCTTTTGTGAAACTTTTGTTTTTGTTCAGCAGCTGTGACAAGGTTTCACACATGACCTCCTGCTCCTGGATGAAGCTTAATGGTCGCTGCTGTTTATTCTGAAACTTCAGCAGATCATTGCCATTCTTGTGAACGGAAATTGCATTTGTGGTTGTATAACAGAATGCATAGTGCTGAAGTTCATCAAATGAACATAATTCCTTGTCCTAACTGACCACATGAACAATCACACATAGGTAGGACCACCTGGTTTTCCGTGGCTGCTACTAATTAAATAGAGTGAGAGAGGGAGATGAGATGTCAATTCTTTCTGCATCAATAAGAAACAACCTCCTATGTGCAATTCATACTGCACAAAATGAGTGCAGTAATGGAGTGTCCTTGAGAAAATACAGCATGCACTCTCACAGGACATAAAGCAGAGACTGATGTTCTACCATTAGGGAAGTATGAAAGGATAGTTAAAGGCATGCGCTGCAAAATAGATGGCTTTCCTCTTCTCATTTCTTCCTACATATCTTCTCAATCTACAGCTCACTTACATGTAGTTCCTGTAACCTCTATAAAATACTGTCTTCCAGCACCATGTTTACCTGGTAAAAGATAGTTCAATTGCTAAAACAACACCCCTTCTAGAATACTAAAAGTTTTTAAACTTTGCAGCTGTTTGTTGGTTTGGTTTTTTTCATCCAGTCATATAAGAACTGGGTTTTTTTTAACTGAACAACTGGGTTTTTTTTCAACTGACCTATTAAAAAAGTAGAAAGAATTGGTGAAAAACTTTCAGAAATTCATTACATCATTACTACTTAACTGAAAGATTTTCACCAATTCTCCTAGACTTATGCCTGATGGATTGTACAAATGTTTGAATCATGGAACCAAGTAGGCATTTTTTGTATTCACACAGCCATGGATACTGGCTCCATGTGTTAGAAATACCTATCATGTGGTATACTCAAAACACATTTCAATATTTCAAATGCATTTGCATCAGGAGTTTTTTTTCAAGCAACAGAACTGTACATTTTTCATTCTGAAAGTTGATATTTCAGTATGTTTTAATTATTTTGAAAAAACAGTTTGAGAAAGTAAATATGTGGAGACATATAAGACTAAAACCTAATTAAACCAAAATAAAATTAAAATTTGAATTGTGAATTTTAATTTATGTCACAGATGTCTAGAGTATTCACAGAATCATTCTAATGGACTGGCATGGTTTAACCTCAGCCAGCAACTCAGCACCCCCAGTGGGATGGGGGAGAAAATCAGGGAAAAAAAAAGTGAAACTCATGGGCTGAGATAAAGATAGTTTAATAGGACAGAAGGGAAGGAACTAATAATGATAGTAATAACAATAATTAAATGACAATAAAAATAAAATTATTGGAATATACAAAACAAGTGATGCGCAATTCAATTGCTGACCAATGTCCAGTTAGTTGCTGAGCAGTGATCTCCCCCAGACCAACTCCCTTCAGTTTATATACTGGGCATGATGTCACATGGTATGGAATAGCCCAATGGCCACTTTGGGTCAGCTGCCCTGGCTGTGTCCCCTCCCAACTTCTTGTGCCCCTCCAGCTTTCTCGCTGGCTGGCCAGAGAAGCTGAAAAATGCTTGACTTAGTTTAAACACTACATAGCAACAACTGAAAACATCAGCGTGTTATCAACATCCTTCTCATACTGAACCCAAAACATAGCACTATACCAGCTACTAGAAGGAACATTAACTCTCTCCCAGCTGAAACCAGGACATACAACTATTACAAAATGAGATAGAAATCTTTTAATTTAAAGCAAATTAAATTGATTTTTTTCTTTAAAATGTAAAATATATTTGCTTTGCTATTTCTTAATTACGCCATATACAATTACTATATGAAAGGTCTCAATGTGGCTGAATCTACAGGTATTGTAGCAATAATGCAGAAATGTTCACTTATAATGTCCAGTAAATGTCATGCTTCCCCTTCCCCCCCACCAGCTAATAAGCATGTATGAAATAGGGAGGAGAAGAGAACTGCAGACAAACTACTGGTGACTGACTCACAATGGTGTTTACTCAATCAAAATTAGAAAGTGTTCAGTGAAGGCACCTATGTCAAAACAGGCTTAAAGGAAAAAGCCATGGTCTGGCTGAAGGAAACCACAATTCATATTTTGGTGGAGCTGGAAGCTTCCTATTTGCAAGGACACATATTCCTGAGCTCAAATCCATGTCTCCCACTGTCTTCATTTCTGTGTAATGCAATGTTGTGAGGTCTTTGTATTCCAGACAAGCCTTATTCAGCTGCACCCACTTAGAAGCAGGCAGAAATGGAAGTCTGTTTAGCAACATCAGTTAGCTGAGCTGTTCTGCTCACTAAACTCCTGCTCATGTCTCTTGACAGTCTGGCAGATGCATTTTTAATTGGTATTTAGTAACAACAGACATTAACAACAGTTTTATATTTGTTAAAAGGCTTTTTTAAATTTTACAATACCTTGTTTCCCCAACTAGTTATAGCTTTGTCAATCAGCGAAATTAGAGTACAAGTTAATTTACATTTCAGCAAATGTGTTAAGACTTTTGCAAAAATATCTTTGTAACTCAACCTTAATTTTGTCCAAACTGTTCCACAGTGGAATATCATCAGTCAGCAGATGCTGTAAAACTAGTTGACACACTGTTGAAATGCAAAAAAGGAAATACACTGTGTGCCGTATGGGAGATGAAGTACGTATGTGTACAAAGTGAGACCGCAAAAATAATGTCAGGATTGAAGTCACTACTACACAAAAGCAGGTGATGCGAATGGGAGAGAGTACCGAACTCAAAGTAAATAGGTACCCAGATAGGATACACATGCTAGAAATTATTTCTGTCACCAAATCCTAAATCACTAACAGCTGGATTGGGTGTCTGTTTCTGTCTCTCTCTATATATACAGAAGCTGCCTAGATGGTAGGAAAGTGTAAAATAAAATTGGAGGAAAAGGCAAGTACTCATACTTAAGCCAACAAGATAAAAGTATGTAGAAAGAGGCATGAAAATAAAGACAAAAATAATATGAGAAAAAGTGAGTTATTAAAAATTAATGAAAAGAATTATAAAAGGACAGTTACTTACATGGTTAAGATGTCAAATATAAATTTTAAATTAATGTTTAATAGGAAAAAATAAGAAAAGCATTTTGTAAGTCATGAAAAGCTCAGGAAAAAAAAGGCTTTTCAAAGAAGAGTCATGGAAATGATTAAAGGGATGAATGGACTTTCTTATTAGAAAAGATTAAAAGAATAAATACAAATAGTTTAGTGAAGTAATTAGGTTAGGGAAGAGGACATAATAAACAACTACAAACATCTGAAGGCAGTAAACGCCAAGAAAGAAGAGGAATAATTTAGTGTGATACAAGAGAGTATAATTAGAAGTAAAGGAATTAAAGTTGAAAAAAAATTACACTGAGAAGCAGAAAAAATCCCTCGCCTATGAGATGAAAAAAGGTGGAAGTGGTGAGAGTCCATATCTAAAGGTAAGTGGATAAAAGGACTGGAAAATATAACAAAAGAAAACAACAACATCACAAAGGTGAAATTTAGTTCTGAAAGACTGCATGCAACTTTCTGACTACAAAATTTGCATTCCATGGACATTGTTTACCTTCTAAAAACAATACATTTTTTAAAATAACTGAAAAGATTCTTTCAAAGATAATTTTCTCTATTTCTGAGTAAGTCTTTAGCAGTCCTTGTCATCTCGTTGAACCTTTATGGACTGTTTGGTGTGGAAAGTCTGAAACCAGGACAGAGAATGAAGAAAGCTTCCTCTACAATCATAGTGAACATCTTCAAGGCATGACAAGCCCAGAGAGCACAAGCCCAAGAGTTAGATTTATTCCCAAAATCACAGAGGAAGCAATGAGCAGTGGGAGGTATGAGAGGCTCAAAGCTTGATCTTCATCTTGCTTAGTAGTAAAAATTAGAGCTTTATTGAGAGGTAGTGTCAGCCTTTCAGATTTGGATTCTCTTGTTCCCTGGTCAGATGTAATCCACAGTTCTTTCTGTGACTCTTTATATCTTATCCTCTCTGTCCATTTCTTAGGAAGTTCAGACTCTGTTTATCATAGTCTCTGTTGTTTTATTTCCCAGGTCTCCTCCTTTCCCTATCTTCTTGCCCCTTCTTGCAAATAATTTCCTGCAAGTTTACTTCTTCTTTCCTTGCAAACACACCAATGTCTCTCTGTCTCCTTTCCATCATTACTTCCCATTATACACCTTGCTTCTGCCTCCATTCTCTGCTTTATCTCCCTTAACATCCCTACTGCTGTTCCAACAGTGATGTGGAATAAATCTCTCAGTCCTGCACTCCCTCTCTGAGCCTCCTTCTCCTTCTTCACCTTCCAAATTTCCTCATTCAAAGACAAGCTCTTGTGGTAGGAGGAAAAGAGAGGCCAGTGCAATGTTATATGTAGGAGTACTGTACCAACCTATATGATTTCTAGTACAACATAGAAAGTAAAGAAAAGATTCAAAAGGCAAGCCACAGCTCCAATTATAAACAGCAATTTTCAAGATCCTTTTCCAATTTTCACAAGTATAAGGTATAACCTGAGACACTTTCTAGGACTTCGTTCCCTTTTTGGACAAAGAGAAAGGCAGGGTTATAAAGTGAATAACCTCATATTACTGTAAGCTTTAACTGAAGAACAAATAGAGTAGCTCAGTTATTAGAGGACAGTCGTGCACTGTATGGGGCTAAGCTCTTATTTATCTTTCTGTCTTTAGCTTCTCTTCCCAAGACATTTGATCCAATGATAAAGGCAGCCAAAAACATTCCTACTGTGTGTTATGGTTCCCCAATGCCCTCCATTATTCCTGATGCTCCTTTTCTTAACTGAGCTTGTTATATTGTCTATCACTATTCATACTTGTATTTATATTTTAAAATCTACCTAAGTTTTAGGGCTTTTACAAATTTAATGCACACATTTAATGCTTATCTTCCTATTGAGAGATTTAAGGTATAAACTAAAAAAAGATATACAAAAGGAAAATTAATGATAAGTGTCAAGATACCTTTTCACTTTTCCAGGTGCAGAAGGGTGTTTTTTTAAACTTTGTTTTCAAGTGTACTGTAATACTTATGACAGATTTCAGAATCATATATTGTAACTTTTTAGGAAATTACATACATTGTTAAGATTAATTAGTTAGTTGATGATAAGATCAATTTTTAAACAAACTTTAAAATAAAGAACATATTCCAGATTTCCCAACCAGCTTGACTCTCAAAGAGGCCACACTGGCCTTGATATGCTACATAAAAGAACTAAAGTCCCTTATGAAAGGACCCTAAAAGATTCTGGCTGTTCCCTTAGTTTGAACAACTGGAAAATATCTGTAAGAATGCCTCACAGAATAATTACATACAAAGTCTCTCAAATCTGTTTCAAGTACCATAGCTGTACAGTTCTTCCTTGAAATTCTGCTTTGCATACTGTAGCTTTATAATATCCTTACCCTAAGCTTCACTGAGACCCCCAAGGAAAACGGCACTGTAAAAGTAGTCCCTGAAGTAACTTGCTTTTGAAAATAGTACTCAAAGTATGTAATACAGATGATCACGTTATTTTTTCACTTTGTCTCGAATTACAAATCCAAATTAAATCTTGTGACTTTCCTGATTCAAGTGATGTTACTCAGTTATTACTCTAAAAATCCTGCTCTTGCAGCTCAGACATGGTTAGTCTTAGCCTAAGAAAAGCAAAGTGAATTCATGTGCTCTTTTGAGGAAGTGACTGTTTCTGTGGAATTATACTAAAATATACATATGCATAACTGTGTACACAAGTGATTTTCCATATGATGAACAAAAAAAGTTTCACTTTGCATTTTCATTTTTTAATTAACATTCTTGATTTATGAGAAACTATGAACAGAAACAATATTAAGAAATCCCCCTAAACCTAAAATCCTCAGATTCTGTTGAAGATTTTAATAATTGTTTTCCTTTCAGTTTCCCAGTCTGTCATTTTCTGGTGGCTCAAGTAACCCTTTTTTCATCTTACTATTGATTAGATGACTAATAGATGACTCACAATGTATGTTGGAATGAAAGTGATTTTGCAGGCTGTGGGCTATTTATACAGTTTGAATTTCTCTTGAGTAGCTCAGTACAGGTCCATTTGGGAACATTAAGTTGGTTTTAGTGATAGCTTAAGATCAAACTATAAAGCATGATGACAAGTCTCACATCTGTTAAAATTATATTTACTAACTAAATTATAAATTATCCTTACATTCCCTTCTGACTGGACACATTAGCAGATCACAGGTCATGTGCTGAAGGAAATATTACTGTGAAGTGCCACACACCTGCTTGCTTTGATTTGACACTTTAAACATAGTGAACTGTGAATAAAGTTAGCCATCAGCCAGTCCAGCTGGACCTGAATTACACTTGTGATCATCTAGGAATAAGCTGGGTGTAGTACAATGAAGCATCAGAGTGAACCTGCAAATAAAGCAAATAGAAAATTCCAGCAAAGTGGTATGGAGAAAGTGCAAGTTGTGTATTTAGTTTGTAACAACATAACAGATTTCTTTGTTTCTATTGTGAATGAACTTAAAGATTAGTCAGATTCTTATAACTTCCTTCTCATTAAGAGTTTTATATCCCTGTGCTATCAGGAATATCAACAATATGTATGCTGTATAACTGAGTCTATGCTCTGCATTATCAGGCAGTTCCATGCCATTCTATCCCCATAAGCCAGGTCACAAAGAGAGTGCTAATAAAATTGCTTCTTTGCTGAACCACAAGGTTCATCCCTGGTCTAGTACATTTTAGACATTTATGTTTCCATCAGTATGACTCTGGTTTGTTCAGGGTCACACCCACTTGTGTCATATGGATCAGAACACCTTCTGGTAACACAAATTATATCTTAAAAGCCTCTTAACCATCTCAAAGATTTTTCCAGCTTTGGACTAAGCCATCCACAAGTCTCCTCTGGTGCAGGCAATACATGTAATTAAAAAAACAAAAACCTTTTCACTGCCATGTTAGTTCTCAGCTGTTGCAATTGGCCTCTTTGAAAGGCTTCTTAGAACTTCTTCTTTATGCCTGATAGACATAAGACTAGTTGCAAAATCCAGAGGATAGAATGTCAGTTTGAAGCTGCTTTTAGTTAAATACTTCTCAGATCTCCTGCCAAGCACTTCTTTGTGGGACCAGCAGATATCAGGAGCTACATGTTGTTGCTCTCTCCCTTTTAATATTTTCAAGGTAGTAGCAGGAAGGCTAGAACATGTCAGAATCTATTTATGAGTGGCTGCCACTACCTGACCTTTTTTATCCAGAGTGTTTTCTAATAAGTAAAGAATTAGCACCCAAAGAGTAACAGTTTGTAATTTCCTGTCTTAACTGTGATATGAGTATTACCCTTTTGAACTCTACCATTACCCTCTTACTCATCTGAAAATGATACATAAAATTAAAATCAGTAGCTGAGAATATAATTTGTTCCATTCAAGCCACAGGAAAAAAAAAATAATCCAGTAAGAGAGCTTGTATTTTCAGACAGCAAATTTCAAGAGCATACTGCATTCAGGTTGTGACGGTCTGACAAATTCAATGTCTCAAACATCCGCTAAAAGAGCTTTAGTGGACAAAACAACCTCTGTAAAAATGCTGGAGTTTTGTGAACAGGACAATGTGGACAGAGGAGAGGGCCCCACGGAGGGTGGGAACGCACTTCTCCAAAGCCCCAATTCCTTATCTTCCGTGGCCAGGAGAAGGAACACAATTTATGCCTTCCTGGAGGAAGAAGGCCCCATGGAAGTTGGGACTGTGCTTCTATCTTAAGTGGTCATGCCAGCAGGAAAAGAGAGGCAACTCCACAATGAACACCCCTCCCCAAAGCTCACTAACCGATTCCAGTGAACCCCGGGTGTGGGAACTGCGCATGTTGAGATCATCAACTAACACACTATAAACGAGGAGAGAATGAATCCTCAGGGCGCGCCCTCCGGAACTGGATCTCTACGCTGGCTGGACCAACGCTGGACCCAGGACTGGTGAAACCCCTCTCTTCTCTCTTTCTTTCTTTCTTTCTCTCACTCTCTCTCCCTCTTTTCCTTCTCTCTTTTCCACAGTCCCTCATCCTTTGAAACATAAACTGTTGACCAAGTCTGAGACTAAGAGTGGACCTAGCCACCCCTGAGCTCCTCTTTGAGAAGGAGTCCAGAAAGCAAGGGGGTCTGCTCTGAACCTCGTGACTCAACGGGAGGGCTCTCCTTCTGGTACATTTCATGTTCCTTTTTCCATTTCATTTTCCTGTACTTCCCTCCTCTTCTCAAATAGCGGCTTAGTGACATGTTGCAAGGTTCATACTAACAAATTCATGTGTACTTGGACAAAGTTAGCTAGGTTGAATAAATGTTGGTTGTTGTTTGAACTCCCCTGGTGTCGTTTCACCTTAATTCTGACAAAGGAAATCCACGAACCTGAGTCGCTCCGACTTTGGGACGCGACACAGGTAAGTCTAGATCCACCTAAATAATAGTTTTGGCTGTCTAAAATCAGTGACAAAGAATTATGCCAAAATGATTCTTATTTGAAAATCCATCTTTCCATGTCCTTACAAAATTAAACTGACATTACAGAAAAGGAAAGTTACCAAGATAGAAAAGCATTATGTCTGTGTGTGATATATGCGTTCTCTCAGACACGAGGTTCCATCCTAGTGGTAATAAGGTCTCAGTTTTGAGGCAAACTAATGTAAAAATGGCCATCTTTTTTTTTCCATTTTAAACAAGAATGATTATCTTTCATGCTTGTATTAACCAGTCTGATTTGTTAATTAGTGTTTCCTTTCATTGAAAATGTTTATTATTTGGCTTTAACTTTGTTTAAGCATGCATTTTGTTCAATGATTAAGTCTTCTTACCCTTAAAACAGCTGATATAACCTTTAAAAGACTTTTCCATTTTTTTGCACCCATAAAAACATTCACTACATTTTGGTTCTCTCCTGCTATTCAGACACTTGGACAAATGTACAGCTGAGAGGCATCTGAAGAATTCAAGGTATGCAGACTTTGGCCAGGAGTCAGGAACAAATACAGTTATATTATGCTGGGGAATCTGTGGTTTCTAAACAGACTGTAAAATGTATTGATGCTACTAGTAGCTCGATATTCAGGTATTTTTCTCCAGTCAGAAACGTCCTGCAAGACAACAGAATCAAAGTGACTGTCATGGACTGACTGATTTATCTTGAGACTTCTCTTATAAGCCTCCAAAGAAATCATAAAGCATTTTCATATTTCTGTAAGAAACAGTTCTCATTCCTCTGTATTCTGGCATTCAAGAATCCTTAAAAATCAGTCAATCAATCAATAAATAAATATATAAACTGCAAGTGGAAAAATTAAACTATGTATCCTTTTGTGGTGGCTTGACTTTGGCTAGCCTCCAGGTGCCCACCAAGCCTTTCTATTAATCCCTCTCCACAACAGGACCGGGGAGGGGGGAGGATATGACAAAAAGCTCATGGGCTGAGATAAGGACAGAGAGATCACTCAGCAGTTACTTACCATCATGGGCAAAACAAACACGACTTGAGGAAATTAATTGAATTTATTGCCAATTAAACAGAGTAGGATAATGAGAAATAAGAACAAGTCTAAAACTACCTTCTTCCCACCTCTCCTTTCTTCACCAAGCTAAACTTCACTTCCAACTCTTCTACCTCCTCCCCCCTAAGTGGCACAGGGGGATGGGGAGGGAATGAGGTCAGTTCATAACACGTTGTCTCTACTGCTCCTTCCTCCTCTTGTTCTTCCCCTGCTCTAGCATGGGGTCCCTCCCACGGGACACAGTCCTTCATGACCTTCTCCAAGGTGGGTCCTTCCCACGGGCTGCAGTTCTTCATGAACTGCTCCAGCATGGGTCCTTTCCACAGGGTCCAGTCCACCAGGAACAGACCACTCCAGTGCGGGTTCCCCATGGGGGTCACAAGTCCTGCCAGAAAAACCTGGTCCAGGTGGGCTTTCCATGGACTGCAGCTCCTTTCAGGGCATCTCCACCTGCTGCAGCAGTAGATGCCACCAGACTACACCTCCATGGACTGCAGTGTGGATTAAGCTGCTCCAGAGTGGTCCTCCACAGCCTGCAGAGGGACAGCCTGCATCACCATGGTCTTCTCCATAGTCTGCATGGTAATCACTGCTTTGGCACCTGGGACACCCCTTCCCCCTCCTTCTTCACTGACTTTGGTGTCTGCAGGGTTGTTTCTCTCACATATTCTCACTCCTCTCTCTCAGCTGGCATTACACAGCTTTTTTTACCCTTTCCTAAATATGTTATCACAGAGGTGCTATTGACATCACTGATGGGCTCAGCTTTGGCCAGCGGTGGGTCTGTTTTGGAGCTGGTTGGACCTGGCTCTGTCCGACATGGGGACAGCTTCTGGGGTCTTCTCACAGCAGCCACACCTACAGCCCCCCCTGGTCCCCCAACCTTGCTACATAAACTCAATACATCTTTTAAATAAAAAAATCCATTAAACCAGATTCATAGCTGGTGTAAATCAGCAGTTTCATCAGCAGAAGCAAGAAGATCTGGTGTACGAATGGAGTGTAAATGTATATGCATGTATATGTAATAAGCTTCATACAGATTAACTACTAGTAGTTTGCTACAGTATCAAGCCCTATATCAAATATCCTCTGGAGGCTATATTGTATTGAGCCCCAGAAACCAGTACTCTTAACTCACCCATCTGGCCAATCATCACAATCTGAACTACCCATCAAGGTATAAACTGGTCACCCTTTTGGGAGAAAACTTAACTTCTTCAGCTGGGTAAGGAAGAACCCACAGGGGTCGTTGCTACCAATAGGTGATAAACCCACGTCTTTCATAAACAGCTGTTGTAACATAAGAGACTTTTTGACAGGGAGTTTTAGTTTCAAAATTAAAGCATAGCATGAAAAATGAAAGATCAAGACAAGATTTAAAAGCAGCCAGAAGCACTGAAGACAAAAATGCCACTCACATAAACATGCCTAACTGGATAGTTGGGGATTCTTGGAAGAGGTTGGGATTGTTACTTTATCATTCTGGGATATATTATCCAGAAACATTTTGTAATCCATTTACCGCAGGAGTACATGATATATATACATCACTGGCATCTTTTGCTATACTGTAAATACTTATGATGCTTATACTACATATTTAAAGTATAGGAACAACATCCACAAAACTGTTTATGTATCATAATTATGCCTACAGTAGCCTCTTTCACCAAAATATTTTTATATTAATATAAGATTTTAATTATGAGACAATGTAATTATTGTTGTTACTATTATTATTATTAGCAGCAGCAATATCATCATCAGCAGCATAAAATTAAAGAAAATTCTTCTCATAATAGCTTTGATTCTAATTTTGACAGGCCATGCAATAAGACAGAAAGAACCTAGGCCCTTTGTGCTAATGTTAACCAGTGAATGTCCTTAGAAGAATACTATTAAAGAAGAAAAAAAGAAAGAAAAGAAAAAAAAAAAAAAAAGCTTTTCTGTTCTTAGAACTGCTGCCTTGACCAGTAACAGATTGACATGTAAAAAAGTACACACAAACACTGACGTGAATTCTGAGAATGAATGCAAAGAGCTGATGCATGAATAAATCTGACACAGAGATTCTCAAGATTTCTTTGCCAGGTTCAACACTAGCAGCAGTAGGTGACACCTCTACCTGTGGTAATAAAGCAGTAGCTGTTTCTGTGCCAACTCATGAGTCTGAGTGTTATGCATGCTGTAAGAGAATGTACACAGTGCTTCGGGAAATAATGAGTTAGAACAAAATGAGGTATGTCCAGTTGTTGGTGTTCCCCCTTTATCTTGCTTTGCAAACAGACTGTCTTTGGAAGCCCGACCTAAGTTAGGCCCAAAGACTTGTATGTATTTTGTCTTTCTTTTTTTTTTTTTTCATCTGATCCTTGCAGACCTCTCCTTTCTTGAGATAGGCTTTAATTTATTTATTTATTTATTTGTTTAATATTTATTTATTTACTTAAATCCAGAAAAATTTTTATTTGTAACATCTATCTGAAGACAGAGCAATTGGAATTTTTTCTTTAATACACATTGATCTACTCCTAGACTCCTTATTTAAGACCATTTCTGAAACCCTTACAGATGTAAATGGTTCTTATATACACATTCTCATCAGCTTCTTGGGCAGCTTGAAACAGTTAACATCACTCATGACTTCTTCAGCAACTTGCAGAGTTGAGCCCTTGCTAATTTTAACACGTTATCTCAGTAGCTTAGCACTAGTTTGCTCTCCTTTGACCTTCTGACACTTAGTCTTCTTTTCAGTCATGTGGTGTATTAGCAGAAGACATGATAATATGGATTTGATATAATTTCATGTTGGGCATACTGCAAACCACAGTTCTTCACAGGGGCAGGTAATTTCTTTAGTTTCATTCTGGGGTTTAGTTTTATCATTATAGGCAGATTTGTTGTTGTTGCTTCCAGATTTATGAAGTAATGGAATAGTCTCTGGGGATAATTGTTGGAATTGTTCATGATAAGTAATTAAACTACAGGGCAAAAATCATTTTAATTACATTTACTCTACTTCACATGTGAAGGTTGAGTGTTTCCTATCTCCAGAGGTCTTCTGCAATATTTTTTGTAACACCTCTTCAATTATCTTTAACCATGTTCTCCAATCCTCAGTTAAGCTTTCCTTCTAAAGGACTTTTAATTTTCAACTGTGTTCCTATTACTGATTTTGTTGCAGCTGGAAGAGGAGTAGTAGAAAGGATAAGAAAACTAGGAGCACATGATTAAAATTCTGTGTAACTTACAAAACACTAAAATAGCTTTGTTGCTAAGAGCTGCTGTATCTAGATCTCACACAGTGGATGGAATTATGTATACTGCAGTAGAGAAGTATATTCATGTATATCACTAGTCGAAAAATAAAAGTCATATACAAGGAGAATGCAGTGGTGGACTCAATTTTATTTCTAACCTTGTGAGAAAGATTTGTATATCATAATATATTTGTATGTTTCACACAAAAAAGTATAGTAGCTGATGGATGGAAAATAATTTTACATCTAATGGACTTATGGACTGATGCATATCAGAATATAGTTGGCATGGAGTTACTAATATTTGGTCTCAATTTTGCAGCCCAATGCCTTGAGTGAGAAAGGTTTGATTTTTATTTTTTTCTTTCTTTCCCCTGCCCCTACAATTTCTCTGTACTAAGCTGTCTGGATTCATGTTGCTCTAATTTATTTAAAAACAGTGGTTTTCCTGTAGGGGGTGAATTGGGCCACAAATGCCCAAATAGCAAGCTGTATTGGTTGCCCACAAAATGCCATGTGAAGAAAGATGAGCACATTAGTAGTTCATCTACATTTCAAGTTAGAATAACCAACAGGAAGAGCTCCAAAATCCAACAACCTGGAAATCATATTGAATTTATATAATATAATTAATGGCCTCATTTGCTTTCTTTCCTCTTCTGTTTCGTTTTGGTTTGGAGGATTTACCTGCAAATAATCAAGCATTTGTCACTTGCACCCAATGTAACAAGGCAAACACCAAGTTTCATTATTTCTTAGCTTAACAGTAATTTTCACACAGAACAAAAAGTTACAGATTTTTGGTCTAAGATGAGTAAAGAAATGGCTTTATAGGAAAAAGGTAAAGATATGTGTGTTCATTCTTGTTAATTAAATAGAGCTAAAGAGTGATACATAGCTAGTTACTGTGCATACGTGTGTGTGTTTGCATGTCTACCTATGTGTGTCCCTCATACCTGTAGGGGACTTTAACTACCTCAACATCTGCCATAAGGACAACATGGGACACAATCCAGGTGGGTTTGGAGAGTTGAAAACAACCTCTAGACACAGTGAATTCATGAGCCAACTCAGTGAGGCACTTTATTGGACCTGAAAAGGTCACAGGGTTTTGGACTAGATGATGTACAGAGGGTCCTTCCAAACTTACTTGAGAAGCCTCACAATTGACAGTGTGAAGAACTGAGTATTGTGTGTTAAAATATGTGTATGAATATGTATATGCATACACTCCATTTTGCAAACATCAAGTATGCAAAAGGAGTTATACTGCTTCACCACTCTGCCTTTTTTTTCCAATTTTGAACAGTTTTCATCATATATTTGATTGGATTTGACTGAACTTCAACAGACATATATTTCAGTTTTTCAGCTATTCATTTTTTCACCTGTAAAGCATCACAGAATGAAAGAATGGCTGAGGTTGACACAGACCTCTGGAGATTGCCTAAACCAACTCATATGCTCAAACCAAGTTCAATTTGATCAGGTTGCCCAGAGCTGTGTCCAGTTAGGTTGTTTCTGCAGATGGAGACTGCACAACACCTCTCAGCAACCTGGTACTGTGTTTGACCACCTTCACACTAAAAAAGTATTTTCTTATGTTTAAACAAAATTTGTTGTATTTCTGTTTGTGTTTAGTGCACCTTGTTCTGTCACTGGATACCACTGAGAAGACTGGATCTGCCTTCTTTATACTGTCCTATCAGATATTTTTATAGGTGTTTATATATTAAAGAATGCTTGAATAACTTATTGTAAAGCTTTATGTTTATTCAAATTAAAGTTCTATATCACAACTTTAAAAAAGAGGGAATGAGGGAATCCAGGGGTTTTTTTGTAGATTTTTTTTTCTTGCTTTTTGGTTTAAATAAATGATCCTGACAGAAAACTGATTCAGTAAACCCAATCAAATTCATTCAAATTCTTTTTGTTAATTTGACAGAATAAAATGCTTTGGAGATGAATGGAAGTATTCTGCATATATTCTGTGTACATCTATGCAGAACTTCCTGCAGAATTAGTTAAATATTATTTCATTTCAAATAATGTATTCCAGACAGCTGAACAGATATTAAAATTTTGTGTTCTTTGATAATGTACTGATAAGTTTTGATTTATTGTTTCTATGCAAATGTAGTTCAGGGTCAGTGTTACTATTTTTAAGTAATATTTTTTAAAAAATCCTTTTGAATAGATAAGACTGGTATAATTTTATATTCAATGACTGTTATACTACCTCCAGTAGCAAAATCCTGGCTATCCATAGAAAGGAATCTTTCCTCAGAACTACTAGAGTAATGTGTAGGTATCACTTTAAAGTGATATGGTCACAATGATATCTTGTCACCCGAGTAAGTAGCTTCTGTTAGAGCAAGGCACACAAAATCTCTCTTGATTTGCATGGAATTTAAGTCTTCTGCTGTAAATGAAAATCAGTCTTCCTCACCTACATTTTATGTAACCAACCTCATATCCTAACATATGGAAATAATGGCTTAAGTCTTTCTAAGGAGTGTGGTCATTCTTTAAAACTCAAACATTAGCCTTGCTTCTTTTTAAGCTTAACAGACAGAATATGTACATCTTACTGACACTGTTGCTCTTAGCATTAAAAATAATTTTATTTAACTATAATAAATGTTCCACGTATCATTATAACTGCCAGAATGCCATCATGCTAACTACCTTTGTTTTATGAGCAGATATGTTTTATAAACAGATACTTTAATCAGAGGAAAAAACCTGTCACCTGATAATTGCTAAAAGGATGGGAATAAGGCATATTGTTTATCTAATTCTTATGTTACAGGCTTGTGGCCTAATTTAATCTATTCTGAATGCACAGTAAATGTAACATAGTCATTTTTAAATCATAAACCTGTCGAAAAAGCCAGGCATAGGTCTGCTAATGTGTTGGATGATGGATCTCCTATTTACTATTGATCTCTGAATTCAGAACCAATCCATTCTGAAGTAGCAAACATTTTTCATGTATTTTTAGAAAATATTGAATGGCTCTTAATCAGTGACAAGCCTGTTTTGTCTGTAACTACTCGAAGTAGATTAGCAACAACTTACTGCATTTCACCAGAAAAATGAATCTTGTAGAGGCTGAATCTTGTGTGGTATATCTTGAATGAACTGACTTCATATTCAGCTACCTTTGAATTAAAGGAAAGCTCAGAGTAAGCAATCCAGATGTAGTGAGAAAAGTGCTGTAGGGGTTCTTATATATGGAGATCTACATAGGCTTCTGTTGTATGGACATATTACACACTGTGGTTTGAATCACTGCTGGAGGAGGGTTTGATTCAAGCAAATTGGCTATTTATCAATATAGTTGGTTTCTGTATTATCTGTCTCAGGCAGCTTCTGTTACATCCCACTCACTACAGATACTATTTTCTCTTCCTCAAACCATTCCATTCTGATGACCAGTTTCCTGTATCTCGCCCTTCTCTACTTTTTTCTATTCAAGTTTTGGTGCAGAAATCCCCACTATACTAACCTAATCTCACCTTTGTGCTCCTTGGCAATTGGTCCTGAACTGGATGATATTAAAAGAATATCGCACATCTGGTCTAACTAAACATGAAATGCAAGTGGGTGTGTACTAACCAGTATTTAATGAATAAATATTGTAGGTTTTGAACTCTTAAAACCCTTTCCTTTCAGAAGCATGTCCCCCTCTTGAAGACTATTACTTCTTCCTTTACATCTCCTTAACCGTCCTTTCCTATTAAAACGGTATTATTATACTCCCACAAGACTCAGAAGAGACTAACAATAGAGGGCATGAATATAAGTATGTGATTCAGTTCACTGATTAAGGACTCTAATTTTAGGTATCTACCAGCAGATATCTAGTTGTTTGGTAGCTGTTTATGCTCCTATTATAGTCAACAGAAGTGGAGGGTAGGACTGAGCTGTGTAGAAGCAGGTATGTAGCACCATGCAATTTTCCCTAAGATGTCCAAGACATCCACACAGGACTGGCAGGTAAGATATATGACATACAGGAAACCTCAACCCTTCTGAAGTAGCAGCAGAAGGCCACACAGTATATTCTAGGGCATTTCATATGCCACTCATGTCTTTATTTCCCTTGTTCTCAACACAGCCAGTTCATGCTAGAAAATATTTGGGGGCATTATCCCCTAGATAATACATACCTTAGAATAAACTAAATCCCCTTAATGCATTTGCAAAACAAACAAACAAACAAACAAATAACCCCCAAAACAATAAGCAGTAATGATGGGACACTAGCTTCTTTCCCAGGCTTATATAAATGACACAAAACTTTCTGTTATCCTCTTGTTTGCAAGGGAGGGTCTTGTATCTGTGCATGAAGAATGTCAGACTCTTACTGAAGAACAATCAAACTACAGGTGCTATGTAAGGAAAGGAAATTCAGTGAAATGTTTTGAACCTATCTACCACATCATGTTCAACTGTGGGAGACTCAAGCTGTGTCTCAGAAAGTATTTCACTTACACTTCTTACAGTCATATTGACATTCAATAAAATTATCAACTTCTAACCCCAATTTAGTGGGGAAATCCCTTCTGCTGCCAGCCCATAGTCACTTAATTACAAGTTATGGTAGTTTTCATAGTGGCCATGCACAAGGCCTATACACATTAACAGTAAGTGCTTGCAGGCAGGCAAATAAGCATAGTGAATATTCTGAGAGTGTGAAATGTTTAAGATGTTCTCTCACTGTTTTGGTTTTTTTTTAATTGAAATTTGTTTCTAAAACAAAAAAAGAATAATTTTGAAAATTGTGTAACTGACACGAAAACCTTTTAAATGTCAGACCCTAATTATTATTCTTTTTATAAATTACAGATACACCAAAGTGAGTTGATTATATATTACTTTTTTTCCTCATAAATTTCATGCTCACAAAAAAACACTACATTTTTAACACTGACATTAAATCACACAGGAGAAATAGTACTGTTGCCGGATTGAATATCCCTCTATATCAGTTTACGGAGTAACTGTTCTCTCTACTGTCAAATAGCTGGGGAAGAAATTTCATCTTCATCTCCCAGCTATATAACTTTACCAAAAATAATGCCAGCTCATATCAGCGCATTCTCTTCTGAATCTTCCAATCAGCAAGCACTGAAATAAAGGTTTCAACTTTAAAGGATGTATGTACCATAATGATTTGAGATTTCATTTCTTAGGAAATTCCATTGTCTTTTTTTTTCCTATCCTGATGTCCTGGGTTCAGCTGGGATAGAGTTAATTTTTACAGGAACCTGGGAGGTGGGGGCATAGCCGGGGCAGCTGACCTGAACTAGCCAAGGAGCTATTCCATACCATGTGCCATCCTGCCCAGTATATAAATGGGGAGCGGGCCGGGGGGTGGTCTCTGTTTTCGGTGGGGGAAGTGGCGGAGCGTCGGGTCCCGGGTGGTGAGCAGTTGCACTGTGCATCACTCTTTTTGTATACTTTTTTTTTCATTAGTGCCGTTGTTGTTGTTGTAATCTCTTTGTGTTTGTCCCAGTAAACTGCCTTTATCTCAACCCTCGAGGTTCCAGTTTCTTTTTCTTTTTTTCTCTCCTCCGTCTCCTCCCCATCCCACCGGAGGGGGGCGGAGGAGTGAGCGAGCGGCTGCGTGGTCCTTTGTTACCGGCTGGGCTGAAACCACGACACCTGATAACACACATTTTTTAAATTTCCTCTGAAAAATAACATTCCTGAAACACAGTTCACTCAAATAGTTTTGTTTTCGTACAATGAAAACATTCTGAGTGTTTAAAAGTAGTTTGTCAAACTATAAATAGGAATTTTATTTCAAAAGTAATTTAGAAAATAAAAAAAAAGAAATCTTTTTCCCAGAATGACAAAACAGGATGTTTCAATACTAAAACATTGGGGAATTATTGCTGCTTTGCTTTTAGCACGTGGATTATCTCCTAGTAGAAGACATTTTACACTGCCAAACCAATTTAATAAAAAAAGTTCCACCTAGACTTACTCAAAATAAATGTGAAAGCCTATGAAGACTGCAATCTAGGCAGGCTGAAAAAAATAGTTTGGATCGGGATGCCCTGGATAACAAAGGACAGTTATCTCTGCTGATATGGCTGGATGTGTCAGAAGCTGTCATCACAATTTCTCAATTACTTGTGTGCAAGATAACGTGAGGCTGGACTTGGCTGTCCTTGCTCTTTCCAACCAGACAGTTCTCAGTAGTCAGCCAGTCACTTGTACACTTTCCCTAAGACTGCTAATCTTCAGTGTCCTACAGGACTCTGAGATGTCTCTTTTGTGAAGGGCTTCTTAAGAAGTAAATAATTCCATGCACTGAAGTGAGAGCATCATACACCAGCTATAGACATGACAACAGGCAGTGCAGGGCTCCTGGCTCAAACAAAATCATGGCACTACCAGCAGGGGAAGGAAAATGTTTTCAGAAACTTCAAAGACATTAGTTAAACATTTATCCTCTTCTCGTTATAAAGGTAATAGACATTTAAAGGATTATTGAGCTCATTGCTGGACCATGACAAACACACACACAACCTCTTTCTCCATTATATGTCCTCTGTGGTAGACAATTTTTTTCACCCTTAGTTTAGTTATTAAAATCCTTTCTGATGGAGATAATGCAAAGGATAATTTGAAAGTCCAACTATATACTATGTACCAACCCATCTTTAAAATGAGATGTAGAAGAGAACACTGTACCAGTGTTTTATCTCTTGTTCCTGATTTCCTAGTTTATCCAGGATTTTTAGTCTGGATCCCAAAAAGAGTACAAGCTAGAATGAGATTATATTTTTTGAAGAACCTAATGCAACAGAAAGACTTACTATCAAACTTTGAATCATTACTTTTTGTAGGGCACTGCAGGAATCATATCTACAGAAATCTCCTCCACCCCAATGAGTAATGTCACACTTTGAATAAACATAAAACACTACATTATTTGTGGTGTTGGAATGGGGGGAAGAGAAAGTATGTTCTAAATATTTTTTCCCTCCTCCACAGCAGCAGCAGAAGACTTGATCTGGAGTATTTTACTGGTTGCTGTATCTAAAATGTTCATATAGGCTAAATTATAGTGTCACGTCCTTCAAAGTTCCTGTACTTGCATTCAGAATGTTATGATTCTGCCTAGAAATGACTTAAACAAGAAAGTGGAAAATTAAAATATTATCGGTGCTATAAAGGCTGTAAAACCATGAACACCATCTATTAATAATTTTCTTATAAACTATTTACACATATAAAGATATTTCTCATTATATGTTCTAGGTTTCATTTGACCTTTATTCTACCTCCACTCATCCTGTTCTGGATAACTATTTTTAGGTCAGAAGTAGGTCATGAGCTATGGCTTTTAGGAACAATGGACCTAATAGAAAGGCATTTTATTCGATAGAATGGGATATCAGATTAATGGGAATTGTACTTCCACACTGCTGCAAGAATAAACCTCTCAATTTGTTACCTGATTGTCCTTAGATCATAGATTACTAAACCAATATGGGTTGACATGGTCAAATGGTTTACTGTCTTGTAGCCAGTAAACAGAGTGGTATTTGTTATTAGAACTTTTTTTCTACGAGGAATGAGGCATTAAAGATAAAATAGTATGAGCAGGATCGAAGGACAGACTTGTGAAAGGTGATGAAAGAGAGAACAGAATACAGAGTTTAATTTAACCTCTTTGCTATCATAAAAAAAAGATATTTAGGTCAGACAACACATCCTGATATTCCCCAATGACGGCATTATAAAGTGACAAATGTTCTCTTCAATAATGCATAAGGTGCATTTGATCTGTTTAAAAAGAAGTGTTGCTGGGATATAACCAGAAGACAGTTTCAATGAATTAAGTGAAAAACAATACAAAAATAGCTTTGTTTGATTTTTTTTTTAATTAATTTGCAAATTCAGAGCAAAACCTTTTGTAGATTAGCTGGACATTTTCAAAATTCAGTCTGTTGAAAAAGCGCAGACAATAGCCATTATGCCTGGAATACACTACAGGCTAATTTGTAACAGCTTACAGGGTCTGAACTTTGCTCTTTAAGAAATGCAATGTTTTGAATGTTCAGAGAATTCACAAATGTCAAATCACGAAATAAATTATGTCATCCAAGTAGATGTTGTGACTTTTTGCAGACTCAGCAGTAGATAAGTTAAAATAATGATGTCCATTTATTCAGATAAAATTTATACCAAATCCAAGAAAGTTATAAAGAAAAATCAGTTTCTGTATTCTGTTCCTACTTTGCCTTTTCTCAGAAAAATACCCCATTAGTCCCATCTGTGAGTAATACATGCAAACAGGACTCAGGTAATAATTTTATTAGGTTTTCCTCTTTTTTAAAAAAATTTCTCATTAAAATTATTTTTAAAAACCTGCTCATGGTATATAGTGGTTTCAGTACAGGCCACAGTGACAACTGATTACAAACACTCTGTGGCAGTACATCCCCCCCCCCCCCGCCCCCCATCCCGCCAGCAGGAAAAGAACCTTCTCTGGGCCGGGAGAAGTGGAAGGAAACCCTGGAGGCCACAGGCTGAAATTTGACCTGGCCAATCGAGACGCGCCAGGTACACCGAGGTGACCCTCCTGGCCAATAGGATTAACTGACCACAGGTCAGATTCGACAGGGCTATAGACGCGTCCCGCCGGAGGACGCGTGGGAATCGGTCCTCCTGGGAGCAGCGGGTCTGCAGTCGGGGACTCCCCCTCGGTAACTCCTCGAGGGAGAGAGCCCGCAGCTTTTAGGGGAGCGACGCGCGCGTTTTGAGCCCTCGCTTTAAGTCTTGGGGATTCTTAAGTCGGCCGTGTAGTATTAATTCCCTTTACATCGTCGAGCCTGTGGCTTCAGAAAATGTTACTGGACTTCTAAATAGCTTTTGCTGAAGAATAAATCTGAGATTTAACACCTGTTGGATTTGGTTAGTTGTGCATCTGTAACACACTCCCATTCTCAACTTTGACTACCATAGAAAGTCTTAGTTTTAAAGAAGTGAAAAATGGCCAGCACAGATCTCATAGGTATCAATTCTCTTGAATTGGCCATGGAACCTGGATTATTTTTTTAGTCCATAGAGGTAATCTCTCCTGGTTAAACTAATCTAAATAAAGTCTACCTTGAAAAATAAATGGAAAGCCATGAGAGCTGGTTTGCTACTGAGATTCTTTCACAAATACTAAAAAACCCATAATTTTGTTTTAAAGGAAATAAATCTATTACTTATGATTTATTTTCCAAATATTACTATTGTAATAGTTGTTATATAACTTGAATGACCATATCAACCCATATTGGTTTGATAATCTATGATGTAGGGACAAACAGTTAGCAAACTAAGGGCTTTATTCTTGCGATAGCATGGAAGTGCAGTATCCATTAACTTTAACAAATGCTGTGTAAGCATGTCAATTGCTGAAAAGTCCCCCTGAAATCCTAACAAAGGACAAAACAAACAACCCAAGAAACAATATGATTGCAGTTACAGTTGTTACTCTATGAATAAAAATTGCTATTGTAAAACTGAATAATTGGAAAGCATAGACACATACAATCAGACCTCACAATCAAGCTTTCTTTCCTTTTAGCATTAGTATTACCATCTGCATTTCATAATATAATTTAATTTTTTATGTACAAAATTTCCTGAAGGGCATAAATGCATTTCAGCTCTATGCAGTGGTAATTCAGTTTTAAACCACGCATAAAAACTCAATAAACAGCAAAATGCTAATAGGTTGTATATGGGCTCTGACCTTTCCTAGTTATTTTTCAATATTTTGTAACAGTTAAGAAACATTCCCTGAAATAAGTTGAGAGAATCTTAGTCTACTATTTACTTTAGAAAAATGGATGTTTATCAAATGGACTTGAATTGATAATAATATGATAGTTCATGCTTGAGAAGCCTCACAATTGCAAATGTGAAGAACTGGATATTGTCTCACTGGCATAATCATGTGGAGAGTGGATTGCATTTATACTTTGCATGACCTTGAAAACAGTTTCCCAGACCAATGTCAGAAACTTTTTTTTTTTTAATATTGCTGCTACTGCCAAGCATATACAATAGACAAATAAAAATAAAAAATAACCATAGTGAATAGTAAATGAAACAGTTGTGTTCTTTTTTCTCAGTGTTTTAGGATGAAAAAAGCCCCATAATTATGATCTATAATTTAAAATAAAGATTTTGTAAGACATTTCACAAAAAAGATTTAGCATTACTGATTTCTTACATATCGTGAACTGGACTTTGAATGGCTAATGTTTTTTATATGGGCATTTAAATATACATTGAGATTCCAGATTCCTTGATTCCATGATCCTAACTTCCAAAGATGCTAAGTTTGATTCACAAGCTGTGGTTGTATGTTGGATGATTTCAGTAGGTTTGAGTTCTTCATTGCACTATATATTCCAAAATTTAGCAGAATACAGTTTTTCTTTTTCATGGCATTTTTCTGTTGAATGTATTCTATATCTGCATATTTTTGTCATTCTATGAATATTTTCCCACTATGTTGGAGAGATACTAATACAAATATTGTGGATTATAAAAATTTTCTTTGCTTCTTAGAATCAGTATTTGTCTGTGCTATATTTATTGATCTGTTACTCAGCAGTTATAGTGTTCTTCTTTGAAGAAGACTCAAGAAGGTCTTTATTTTCCCTCTGTTCATACCTCAAGCTTACTGTAATGTTATCCAGAATTGTAAGATATTAATTGCAACTATAGCTAGGAGAAGTTTACATGTTCCATGCAATTATAAGAGAAATCTTGCTTCCTGATACAGTGAACAAGAAGGCTACACCAACTTTTATGATGGAAGAAAACAACCTGGATTTACATGCAGCTATGAAATTCCTAAGCACTACATAGATATGTATTTCATTTTTGGAATTCACCAGTCTATTTTCCAACTGAATTTTTGTTTTCACCTGTTTACATTGCAACCATGATAGATCCCCTTATCTATATGTAAATACACCAATCTGTTATCCATATTTTTTAAGTTATTTTTTGTGACATTACTCTTGTATTTATTCAAAGGCACCACTTTGTAGAGCTGTAGAAATGCTCCACTGTATTTAAAAATTAAATGGATTACCATATTACTAAAGAAATGTTCTTGACTTAAAATGGGGATTGGAGTTATCAACCTGTTTAAGATTTGTCATTCTTGGACAGGACCCTAAAGCAGGTCAATGTTTCCCAATTATACCAACATTTAGTGGGAAAAAAAAATCTTTGAGAAATAACAATCTACTTTTCAATCATGTTACAGCACAGAGTCTGCTATACTTACAGTTTATAATGATTTATTAATGCAGTCTGGTTTTGGTTGCTCAGGCATATTAATTTTGCTTGATCTGAATGCTGTCTTTGACACTGTTGATTATAACATTCTGCTAGATCATTTATGAAATTATGTAGCATAAACTGACGCTGCTTTGAATAGGTGTCAATCTTATTTATCAAACATATGTCCATCCGTGCCATTACATATTAGCTTTTTTCTGTACTACCTTGGCACATTGTCAGATCCTTCCATTTTTACACAAAGTCATTTTTACTTAGTACGTGGTACAGAACTTCTTTTAGGTAACTCCATCATTTAGGTATTTCTCCCTTCATGTAAGGTAATCAAGGACATGGGATATTGGCTTTGTACAGCTGTATAGAAAACCATCAAACACCGTGAGGAACGTATTTGTTCTTTGAACATGTGTACACACACAGAGAAACATGTATGCATGTTCTGGGGCAGTGGTAAAAATGTTTCACTTTTTTATACGAAGTTAATCAGGAGAATATTATGACTCTGGAATATGTCACATCTGCAAAAGACTTTATGAGGGAAAATTATGAGACTTTCACAATTTAAACCTATTCTTATATAATTCTTCTGGGTATTCCTCATCACAAATACAATCATTATTGATAATTAAGATAAACTTAATTGCTGTAGGAATGCACATGGGACAGTACGCAGCAATCATTGTTTCGCTTACAATATCAGAGTGTTTATTTATTTATAGAAAACTCTGGATGCATCCCTTTAATTTGGTTTACATCAAGTATCTACACTGATTTCAATTCAAGATGTATGTTTACTTTAATAGTAATATTAGCAGTTGATGCCTGGCATATATCCTCGAGGTAACACATGATCTCTCTTGCTATTCCTCTTGAACAACAAAATGTTTAGGACACTCCAGACGCTTATTTTCACATGGTTGGTTTTTTTTCCTCTGTGAAACTGATATATGTTAATGGGAAAAAAATGCTTTTGTACTCAAGATGTGAGCTGTCACCTAGGAAATGCATTTGCCTGGTTCCAGTTTAAGCCTTCTACATGTTTCCAAATTGCGGTGGAACACTCAAACAGAACACTACACTGAGATGAAATGTGTACAATAACCAAGATAACTCCAAGTTGCTTTGTCACCATGGTAACTATGCCTTGGGTCTACCCTAGAAACTCTGCCTAGCACAACGTTGTCAGCTATAGACATTTGGGAATTTTTTAATGATACTGCTTAGACCACCAAAGGCCCTAATGTAGACACAGCAATTCTGAACAAAAAAAAATATCCTTTTCTCATATAGCTTATTTTGTGTGGGAAGCTGGTATATACTACATCCAAAGAAACATATTTTTATTAGTAAAAGCTGCATCGACATTTAGGGCTTTTCTTGAGATAGGTGTGTTAGCAATCCCTCTTTAGTTTAGACTAGCCCTTAGCAGTATAAAGCAATTAAAGATAATCCTGAGCATGCCTTGAAAGGATAATGTTTTCTGCAGCTCTTTTGTCCATGATTTTCAGGTGTGTGCTTTTCCCTACCACCCCTGCAGATCATGTAATATAGATTGCATACTGATAATGCAGGCTGTTATCTGTAGGTGTTCCTAAATAATGAATAGTCCACTGTAACAGCTTTCCTTACAAATAACTAGCAAAAGCCAGCTTCAGCCTGTTTTTCTGAACAAAATAACTTAGAACATTTCTAAAATAGAAGCCCACCTCGAGGCTTTTAAATCCATCTTTGGGCACCTAAGGGTTCCTTTCAAGTCCCATTCATTTCAACTTCTAAATTATATGAAGTCCAAAACTGGCCATATTTCTTTAGGCTAGACTATGCCTGGACAAGCACAAATGCTTGTCCTGAAGCTACGAGGACCCTTACCCAACATTTCAGTCCCTATGGAACCAAATCTAGGCACAACATTCTCTAAATATCCCTATCTTACATATCCATATGTGAGAGGCAGCAAAAGGCTGGATTATAGCACATAAGGAAGCACATTTTACCCTCTTGAGAGTGTGTCTCCATCACATTGTAATAATATTTATGTCTGATCAGATCTTCCTCTGGGAATTACTATGAGAAACCTTTGCAATGTACTGAGTTGGTGAGGGTTCTGGGTTTCTTCTCTGCTTTAGCGTGCTTCAGCTACTTTTTCAGCAGAAACTCCCTTTCCATTACAGGCACCTCTATGTACACAGTAAGAGAAATCTCAAAACGGGGGGAATGCACTGTGTTTAATATGACATTTTTACCCTAACTGTAATCCACTGCCCTTTTCTTTGTTCCATCAGTGTGGCTCATGGGGTTTCTCTCAGCAAAGACTAATTGCTGGAAAAGCTGTACTCATTGTTCTGCTCTGTCCTTTATTTTAAACTGTTGTAACTTTTTGTAGTCCTTGGTGTTAAATTGAGCCACATCTAACAGAAGATTTTCCTTACGAAAGTCATGCTCGCACTGACTCAGATACTGTGAGGGATTCTGGAAAAGTGAGAGGAGTGGACTCTAAATGATAGTTTGCACAACTGACAATTGAAGAACAGCATTACTGCAAGCTCTAATTTGCCAGCAGAAATAGAGCCACTAAGTACAGCAATGATTATGGCATCACTTCTGACTTGTCTGTCTCTCTATAACCATGATTCTAGGAAGATATCCATAGGAACATAAAGAAGGCCATAACAGCCTTTTTTTTTTTTTTGTCACAGTCTTCCTCTGTCT
Source organism: Astur gentilis (assembly GCF_929443795.1). NCBI lineage: Eukaryota > Metazoa > Chordata > Aves > Accipitriformes > Accipitridae > Astur > Astur gentilis. The sequence goes on along the minus strand of NC_064890.1, from coordinate 19,676,232 downwards.
ACCAAAGGAATTTTTTCAATATATCATTAATCATCTTGGAATTAGTCTAAAATTCTGAGTGATTTCTGAGTGATCTTAAGGGTTTTCAGCATAGTTAATTTATTGGTCCTTTTCTCTGCTATTCTCAGCTGATTCATTTAAAACCACAAGCCATACAAACCACCCTTCCCACAGCCCTTGTTTTTAAAAGAAAGTGTTGCAAGTTATGCTCTTTTTTTCCCTGAAAGAAACAGCTTTAACAGCTTTAAGCACAGGTGGCTCGGTTAGAGTCAACTTACAATAAATGTACTAAAAAGAAAAGAAATTAAAGTATGGAAAGAAATATACATGAAAAAGCCACAAACTCATAAAATAACAACAAAATCAAGTATCAGACAAAGAAATAAAAAGTCAGTATTTTCATTATACATCTTTATTTTTAGACATTTTATTCCATGCTAAAAACGCTGTCAATACTAAAATCCAGCATATGAACTATGATATTTCAGTCTCGAAATTAATTTTTTCTCACATGTATATTAGGAAAAGTTCATTTGTGCCATTTTGTTAATATTTTATGTCTGAATGAAAGGCATTGTTACAAGCTGGAATCATTTTGGTCTATCATTTCAAGGAGAAGTTAGATAAATGTAAGCATAAAAAGTATCTCTGAGAAGAAAACCACATCTGTAAGATTCAGGCTTTCTTAATAGGTTTTGGTTTATACATGTTTGTAACGCTGGTATCACTTTTTACACTTGGTATTATTGGTATTGTATGTTAGTTTTAGACTACCCTTACTGTGCTTTATAAACAAGGTTGTCCTCACAGTTAAATGGAGTATGAGTATGCATGTATGTATGTATGCATATGTGTGTGTGCCCCTGTGTGTATACATATACTGTATATGTAATTTTAAAATGGTACTTGACACTATGTTCTCACTTTAATTCCTTTTTATTTGTCAATAATCTTGTATTCGACTGCTGTATGGTTGAAGTGAACCCAGGATATTAGAAAATGTTCTGGTATGTTATGAACAGAGTCATCATGTCTCACACAATGAGCATGAGACTCAAGACACATGGCATTTGGTTTGTACCTTCTCATAGCCATACTTCTGTGCCATATGTTTTACAGAACAAAACCAGATCATTTGTCATAGTTTCTGATCCCACATGCCAATCACAACTGCGTGCCTTAGCTGTGATCTGTCAAACAGTTATGCCTTTTACATGGGGGTCAGAAGAAGGAGAAATACCTTCCTGCTATGCTTCAGTTAGAGGAAAGAGGGAAGGAGATTAAGGTAGCAGATAAGCCTCAAAGGAACTCCACCACAAAGTAACATTACCCATCTGCAAGCTAGTATTATTACACTGGTTCACCACTTGAATGTGTTGAAGACAAAGAAGTTTTAGTGGCCGCTGACACAGATTGTATTTCCATCCAAACTCTTAAAACAAAACTACCAAGCAAAATGCTTATGCACTACACTACTGCACTTTGCGTGGAGGTTCAAATTTTTGTTGTTGGAATGCCACAGAAGTTTAAATCTACTGATGCTTTGGCTGAAGCAGAAATATAAGCAAGTGTGGTGGGTTGACCCTGGCTGGATGCCAGGTACACAACAAAGCTGATCTATCACTCCCTTTCTCAGCTGAACAGGGGAGAGAAAATATAATGAAAGGCTCATAGGTCAACATAAGGACAAGTAGGAATCACTCACCAATTACCATTACGGGCAAAACAGACTCAACCTGAGGAAAATTAATTTAATTTATTACCAATCCAATCAGAGTAGAGTAATGAGAAATAAAATCAAATCTTAAAACACCTTCTGCCCACCCCTCCCTTCTTCCCGGGCACAGCTTCACTTCTGATTTTCTCTCCCTCCTCCCCCTCAGCGGTGCAGGGTGATGGGGAATGGGGGTTGGGGTCAGTTCATCACACCTTGTCTCTGCCACTCCTTCCTCCTCTGGGGAGGACTCCTCACTCCTCCCCTGCTCCACCGTGGGGTGCCTCCCATAGGAGACAGTCCTTCATGAACTTCTCCAATGCAAGTCCTTCCCACGGGCTGCAGTTCTTCACAAACTGCTCCAGCATCGTTTCCTTCCCTGGGCTGCAGTCCTTCAGGCACAGACTGCTCCAGCATGGGTGCCCTGCAGGGTCACAAGTCCTGCCAGAAAACTTGCTCCACCATGGGCACCTCTCTCCAAGGGTCCACAGGTCCTGCCAGGAGCCTGCTCCAGCACGGGCTTCCCACGGGATCACAGCCTCCTTCGGGAACCCACCTGCTCCGGCATGGGGTCCTCCCGGGGCTGCAGGTGGAGATCTGCTCCCCCGTGGACCTCCCTGGGCTGCAGGGCGACAGCCTGCCTCACCAAGGTCTTCCCCACGGGCTGCAGGGGAATCTCTGCTCTGGCGCCTGGAGCATCTCCTCCCCCTCCTTCTTCACTGACCTGGGGGTCTGCAGGGCTGTTTCTCTCACATGTTCTCACTCCTCTCTCTGGCTGCTGTTTCTGTTCCACAGCAATTTTTTTCCCCTTCTTAAATCTGTTCTCCCAGAAGTGCTACCACCATTGCTGACGGGCTTGGCCTTGGCCGGCAGCAGGTCTGTCTTAGAGCTGGCTGCCATTGGCTCTGTCGGACATGGTGGAAGCTTCTAGCAGCTTCTCACGGAAGCCACCCCTGTAGCCCCTTCACTACCAAAACCTTGCCATGCAAACCCAATACAGCACGGAGTTCAGCTTTCCACAGAATATTGAAGAGTGCAGCTTGCTGTGCAGGCTGGTACGTAATTGCTAGAATAACTACACGTTCATTACTCCCATTCCTTGGAGCATGGCAATCAAATATTTCTGTTCAGTATGGCAGCCAGAATCCACAGAGAAGCAAAATTTACATAGGGAATTTCCTCTGCCCACCAAAAGAAGCTATATACATAATCCCGAGATGTCTGACTATATTCCTGGTGTTATGCTTCGACAGTAAACATCTCCTGCCTTTGCCTTCCCTCTCCAGCTGTATATGTAAATAACACCATTTCCTTTATGATGAATGATGCTTCCCTGGCTCCAGAGTTTTCATTTGAAAGGTTTGAAATACTCTTAACCTACTTGTTGATCAAAATAATCTACTGTTTGCCATTATGTGAAACTATCAGTCAGTTCATATTTATTCTTCTGTTCCTTAATGTATACACATAGCAAAAAAAAAAAAAAAAAGGAAGAATGTAGACATAGCTTTAAAAAACATGTCTTTAAAGGACATCTGGAACATGTTTCTCAATGAATGGCAAACTGCTGCCATACATGACTCGATATAAGACAGTACAGTGAGTCACAAATTCTTTGCTGAATGAGTAGTGCTGTACTCCTGACCATTCAAAAGGATTAGGTGAATTCTGAAGAATTCAAAATCCTATTAATATGAAGATTTAAACTGCTGAGTTTGGTAACTCAGCAGTGAATTTTTCAGAAGAATTTATTTGATTAAAAAGAACAAATGCTACTGAAAATCCCAATAATGCAAACAATTTGGTCAAGACAATGTAGAGGTGTTATGATGTTTCCCAGTAAATGTCTAGAATATAGATAGACATTTTAAAGCATGAGAGCTGGAATGCAAAGTGAGATTCACAGCTCTAGTTCCAGTATCTCTGCATTGTTGTGAAATATAAATGGTCCTTTAGATGAAAATGTAGAACTTACAAGTCAGCAGAATGCCTAAGAAAAAGGTGCAAGTTTTGTGGTTTGCTTGCCTGCACTTAAGAACTTAAAAAAAATCTGTAGTGCTTTTGTGGATTCCGCTGATAGGACTTCCGATAATTCTACTTACATACTTGTAATTATTGACCTGTCCCTTAGGTATTGGTATTTTCTGAACATAATCACCATGTTAGTCCTGTACATAAACACCTGGTTAGTTTATAAATTCTCTATTGCCACTTATTATGTGTTTGTACAGTGCCTATCAGCATGAGCCCTTACTGGGTGCTATTAGAATTTGTGTAATATATTAATAGTAATTTCATGAATGAATATTTCCTATAAAAGGAAATAAAATTGATAGTGTGTGACATCTTCCACAGCATAAGCATTTGCAAGTAAAGAAATGTGAAATTTTCTTTTCTTGCAAGTTTTAACTACAACATGATGTCCACCTGGAGTGACAGACACCAGACCTTCACAAAGAACTCTTTTGTCTCCTTCAGATAAGGAAAAACACACATAAATTAATCTCCTTGATAGCATCACTTAAAGGTAATTATAACTTTAGTGGCATCAACAGAATGTGAGACTGAAACACCTGCATGCATCCAGTTTGCGATGTATTAGCCACTTAGAACACAAGTATGAGATAGGTCACAATTAAGGTTTTGACTAGTTTATTTCTTCCAACCTGCTTTCCCCTTGATTTTAGCATATACATTGATTAATATGACTAGCTATAAAAAGTTAACTCCTAATTATTATTATTTAAAAAAAAAAAAAAAAAAAAATTACATTCTACCTAAGATTAGTTTTAAGGATCTGGGGGATCCACAGTCAAACCTTGATATCGTAATTTAGGGAGCCTTCTGAAACAGGGAAGGAAGTAGATAATTTATATTGTCTTTCAACAAGACACAGGTGCCTAGAAATTCCCAGCAAAAATCTAAAATTTCCAATTAATTTCCACTACACAATTGCTTATACCATTAGAAATGTAGATAACTGACATCACATGTTTAATAAAAGGCTTAATTTTAAAGTAGAAGCATAAGTAATACTTCTGGAGGCCTCGAAGGAAATAGCTGTTGATCTAATTTGAGCTGTTAACAGTCTGCCTACTCAAAGTCTTTATTATGTAATCATAGAAGATGAACATAGTATAATCATGTATGTTGACAGATTATTGTCAGACCTTTGAAACAAGTGGGGAATAGGGACATTAATTTTCTTCCACCTGCAAAGACTGTGTTACCTATGTTATCCATAGCTGTAGTGAAAAATTCATAGCATCACTGAAAGTGTGGTGGGAATATATGTCAATACGTTATAGAAGGTTTCCTCCCTGATGGCATTCTTGATTGAGAAACTTCAATGATCCAGACTCAAGGATGGAGAACTCTCTGAGAAACTGCTTAACAGTACTTCTCTTTGAAGATCACTGGAATTTCACCATTATTAGTTTCAAAAGGAATGGGATCAAGCTAAGATAAACCCAAGACTGGCTTCTACTCCAGAAAAATGGGGAAGATTCTTAAGCAGAAAAAAATATTACTTACCTTTTTATATATTAAGATTGATTTTTTACATGCAACAATCAAAATGAATTGAATCAAAGAAAGTCTACAGTTTTAAAAAAATTGCCTGTTTAAAATTATCCTTCTATAAATTTCCTTATATTTTATAAGCATTTCCTGCCTCGAGACAGTAGAGAAAAACTGGGCCTTTCATTTAACTGAGACCATTTCGGACTGGAAATTTCCAGAAAGATACAATTTCCATTTGAAGGTGCTTAAAATTAATCTCTTTCAAACTATAGCGGTGGCTTTTAATTAAGCTAGATTTAGTACTCATGTCAAGAGGAAAAAACACTGTAAAGCTCTCTCTTGACCTTTGAAATAATAGTTAACCTCAGAATAAGCAACACTTTAAACAAGGCTGGAATTAGGGGATACCAGTTATGCTAAAAAAAAGGAGGAGATTGTATCTGACTTAAGGTTATTTGCCATAAAATTTGCTTTGTTGCTTTTCAATCCATCTAAACAAAGATGTGTGACTAAGCTGAGTCTTTATCAGACTACCTCTCTTTCCCAGGTTCCAGACCACTGAGTTTGTCAGCTAGTGAATTGCAGTGGGACTGGAAACAGCCATGGGGCCTGTAGTGTCAATCTCCTTTATTCTCTAAAACGTATAACAAGGAAGTTTGAAAATAGTTGAACATGTCTTGGTTTTACCTATTAGCTTTCACACTCACATGCAGAATTTACTTTCATGATATAGCTGTTTCTATTTTCTCATGCTTTTCAGTAGTCACCAGTAAAAAATGCTCAGTTAACTCCTGCTATGAAATTTTGCATACCAACAGCCCAGCCAGCTGCTGCTTTCATGAAAGCTAGTGGCTTGACTAAAACTGTCATGACTTTCTAGAAAGAAAGGATTTAATGTTTGACAATTACTATAGGGTTTTTTTCCTACATTCTTACACTTTGTGTTTAAAAATAATTACTGTAGGCACTGAATTATCTGTTTTATTTTATCACAAACTTATATTGTGGTTTGGAGTCTATTTTTCTGGATCTCATATTCAGATGTGGTTTCCTTCTCATAAGATTTACAATCAGTGACAGAGGCAACATTTTCAATTCTTCATGTGGAATCTCCAAAATATTTTCACAAACGTGTTAAGGATAGCACATGCATCTTTGGATACACACCGGTTTCCTTACTTATTCTAAAAGACAATTTATACATTTGCCATTGCTTTGTCATGCTGATGGCAACCACAGTTGAAAGACAACAGTGAAGGACACCGATGTAGGTTTAATTCCCAGTACGCCACTCACTTTACAGCTTTTCTCCTTTCTCCTTCCTGTGTGATGTAGAAATTTATATGTTTAGAATGCAATTTAAAAAAAAAAAATGGCATCTGTTTCGTATCATATTCTATATCAAGCCAGGACCAGGTGATCTTTAATCTTGTTGCATCTCTAGACTCCACTATAAATAGATAATAACAAGTCATATTACAGAGATATATCTTATGTGATTATGACATCAGCTATGTAAATGGAAAAATAAAAGACTATTTTAAATGAAAAAACCAAATTCTGTGTGTGAGGAAAACAATATGCAAAAGCAAATAATGTATAGTACTACCCTTTGATCTCCAGGCTGGTCTTATTAATTCCCCTGGAACCAGAAAACTCAGAGATACCAGGTGACAGAAAACATTTTATAAAAGAAGCCTGATAAGGACTGGACTTGTGCAGTGGAAAATGAGCTCAAAGACAATTTCTGGGCTAAAAACTCATGTAAAAGGGTATTATATCTAAAAAGCAAAAAAAAAAAAAGGATACATATTTTTCTGCAAAAGCTCTTCCCAATACTCCTGTGCATCCTTAAAACCTAATAGCAGCTTGAAAAATGGACTCAATAATAGAAAAAAATCAAAGATAAAATCTCATGGGTTCTGAAGACTTTCTGTACTAGAATACAAAAAGATAATAACTTTGACAAGCATTTATAACTTTTGTTAATATCTATGTATGCATGAATTGAAGAAGCAGCTGAAAGCATTCCCTGAAGCAATAAGTCAATGGAGACCTGACAGGCAGTAACAGCTGGATTCAATCACGCCCTATAAGGTACTTCCTCGTATTCAAAAAACCTGGGGAAAAGAGAGTTCAGTCCTTGAAAATTATGTAATTCAGGACTGCTGAAAGGGTCATCCAAAACAAAAAACAAGACTCAAAATGTGAATCACTGCATCATAAACAGAGAAACTTGAAACAAAGGAAAGAAACTTCACACCAAAGAACCATTATCACAAGAATACAATGGTCTGAATGAATCTGTAGGAGTCACTATCATTTTGCAAGAAGATGCTACCATGACTCCTAGCTTTCAGTGTGTTACATAAAATCTTTTATTAGCAACAGTGAAGACTAATGCTGCCACTGAAAATTATTTTTAATGAGTCTTGAAATGTTAGTTTAGGTCAGTTTCTCATGTTATTCACTAACTACAGTAAAACAGACTGGAATTTAATTTGAATTTAGGTTTCATTAATGTTTCCTGTTGATATCATTAAGCTGATGAGTTATAGGGTACAATGAGGCTTTAAAAATAATGCTACTATTGTGGCATATTTCCATAACTGGATTACAACTTACTGTTACTTAGTTCATTTCTCAGGTTACTGAACTTGTAAATTAATGGAAAAAATTCTTTAAGACAAACCAAACACAAAATCTTATACAGTTGTCTGGCAATAAAGCAGTTTTATTGCTTATGATAATTTAACAAAATCAATATATTAACTATAAACATAATAATCTTATTTCACTTTCCTCTGACTGGGGTTTAAATTCAGATGGTTGTTTTATTTGCTTTTTAAAGTGCATATCAAATTAAAGTGTCCAAAAAAAAAAAAAAAAAAGGGAAAATGGATCCTATTAAAAAAAAAAAACAACAAACAAACCAAAAAACGAAACTTCTATATCAGAATGTCCTGTATTCTTACCAACAAGCAAGGAATAAACTAGTGAGACTAAATGGTAGATTTCAATGAGGTATTTCAATCCAAAAAATGTTTAGCAGAAGTAACAAATCTGATCCTACTGAAGACAGCAATTAAGAGCATTTAGAAAAAAACAATTAAGAATATTAAAGGAAATACAGTGGATTTCAATGATCAAATAGCTATAAGATTTAAAAAAAGAGAGAAGCTTTTTTCATCTTTTTTTTCCCTGCCTCAGTATATCAGACACAAAAAATCTGCAAAAGAGTTTGAGGTACTGATGGATTAAAAGGCATTAAAAGGGCAGTTAAGCCAGTTAGGGGACATAAACACCTTGCCATGGACCTAATGGACCTAATGGATTTTTCTTTTTACTTTTTTTTCCCCCTCCATTTTTTTTTTTTTTTTTAATTAATCTCAACAGCTGATAATGTGGGGAAAAAAAACCTTTGAGGGCTCATTTCAGTTGCCAAAATGCAGGTATGTGATGCCTGAGGGTGCTTGGAACAGTCACCGAGGTCTGGAAGTTAGGAAGCAGGACTGCGTGGGGGTACAGTCCTTCCACAGAGGCAGCTGGAGGCCAGGGCAGCTGGGCAGGGATGTGGGCATGGCACAGAAGTTTCTGTTTAGGCAGCTGACTCAGTGCCACCATATTCCTGTTCCTCTGTGATGATAAAGTTACTATGACAAGTTTTAGTGCAAAACTACAGATGGACCTATGGTTTACTGATATCTGTCAAGAACCCCAGCTCCATTTTGCCACTGTTTTACTCTGAGAATTTGACAGGAAAATAACTTTAGGAAATCTTGCCTTGGACACAAGGAGATAAATGCTTTATCATCAAAACTGGAATATTCTTCTACCACATTGAAAGATCAGGTGAACCTGGCAGTCTGAAACAAAGAAACTTGGAAACATGGAAATAGTTATAGACCATCTTTGGACAAAATAAACATCTTTCTTTTCTGTTGAGCAACGCAAAATGTGATTAAAAGCTGGAGCACAAAGAAAAGACCGGAGAAAGGATTCCAATGTTGAAGACCACCTTGACTGAAGCGTCTTTTCTATTTTGCATATTTTGGAACAAAATTACATTTGTTTAAAGTCATCTGACTTTTTGTTCAAATGGACTCCAGCATTAAGTAGAAACCTACTTCCTTCATCCTTGCTCACTCATTTGTTACAATTCTTTCTGAATAGCAAAATCTGTAAATGAACTGTGTAGATATATATTTATTTAAACTAGGAGACTTAAATCCAGTTATGTTGAACAAAAAATATGCATTGGTTTTGTGTGGCAAGGTTTTGGTAGCGGGGGGGAGTTACAGGGGTGGCTTCTGTAAGAAGGTGCTGGAAGCTTCCCCTGTGTTCGAGAGAGAGCAAGCCCATACCAGCCGGCTTGAAGACGGACCCACCGCTGGCCAAGGCCAAGCCCATCAGTGATAGTGGTAACGCCTCTGGGATAACATTTTTAAGAAGGGAAAAAAGTTGGGACGCAGGGAGAAACAGCCGCCGGAGTAAGGAGTGAGAGCATGTAAGAGAAACAAGCCTGCGGACACCAAGGTCAGTGCAGAAGGAGGGGGAGGAGATGCTCCAGGCGCCAGAGCGAAGATTCCCCTGCAGCCCGTGGTGAAGACCCTGGTGAGGCAGGCTGTCGCCCTGCAGCCCAGGGAGGTCCATGGGGGAGCAAATCTCCACCCGTAGCCCATGGAGGACCCCACGCCGGAGCAGGTGGGTTCCCGAAGGAGGCTGTGACCCCATGGGAACCCCGCGCTGGAGCAGGCTCCTGGCAGGACCTGCGGATCTGTGGACTGGCAGGACCTGCGGATCTGTGGAGAGAGGAGCCCACGGAGCAGGTTTTCTGGCAGGACTTGTGACCCTGTGGGGGACCCATGGTGGAGCAGTGTGCTCCTGAAAGACTGCACACCGTGGAATGGACCCATGCTGGAGCAGTTCATGAAGAACTGCAGCCCGTGGGAATGGCCCACGTTGGAGAAGTTTGGGGAGGACTGTCTCCCGTGGGTGGGACCCCACGCTGGAGCAGGGGAAGAGTGTGATGAGCCCCCACCCTGAGGAGGTGAAGCGGCAGAAAATAACGTGTGATGACCACAAACCCCATCCCCGTCCCCCTTGTGCTGCTGGGGGGTGGGGCCTTTGTGGCAAAATCCGGGAGTGAAGTTGTGCCTGGGAAGAAGTGAGGGGTAGTAGGAAGATGTTCTGAGATTTCATTTTATTTCTCATTACCTTACTCTGGCTGATTTGTAATAAATTGACTTAATTTTCCCCAAGCTGAGTCTGTTTTGCCCGTGATGGTAATTAGTGAATGATCTCTCCTGTCCTTATCTCGACCCGCAAGCTTTTAGTTATATTTTTCTTTCCCCTGTCCAGCTGAGGATGGGGGAGTGATAGAATGGCTTTGGTGGGCACCTGGCGTCCAGCCAGGGTCAACCCATCACATACATGTACTAAAAAGTATTTTTTAAAATTAAGCATCTCTGGTAAGTTTTGTTTCAGAACTCCTAAAATAAAAGAGCAAATGGATAAAAAGGCAGACGTGTCTGCTTGTGAAACTAAAATAAACTCTGAAAAGTCCTAATGCCATGAAATAAATACAATGGCTAAATTACTTAAAAAAACCCCAAACACCTGAAGAGTGTCTATAACTTAATCACATTTGGTTAAAATATAGAGCTTGTTGCAGAGGAAATGAAAAAGCACAAATACTGGTAATCCTGTGACCTTTTCTAATGTATTATAAAGATGCTGAGATTATAGCTTGACCTCAAAGATGCAGCTGTGAGAGTTTTAAATATTTCATTCATCATTCGTTAGTATTCAGTCCTTTTTTTTTTTTTTTTTGGAAAGATTTTTTTTGTGCCTTTTTTTTTTTTTTTTTTTTAAATCAAAATGTCACTGGAAGCTTGGGGAAAATATGTGTTGTCAATATTTTGTTCACCATCCCTGGCAATGCTGCTTTCCATCACAGAAGCATGAGAAAATAAGATGAGAAGACATTTTTAATAAGCTTTTGTCCTGCAGTCTCTTCCTCAGTTATGACCACTAAGCATTTGTCATTAATTTTATTTCTGTTTTGTATTATATAGGTTTCTAAATATAATTCAGAAAAAAAAGATGTCTTAGGCACTAATTCTTAGGTTAGTGACCACTTTAAAATAACATGATGCAGTTGCTATTAAAATGTAATTCAGCCTTTCAATAGACCGCTTGTGCCTGACAACTAATTTTTTTGTTGCTCCCTTGGGTAGTTGCTAGAAACAGTCCCCACTGTAGATCCATCCTCTGGCTGAAACACAGAAAGGAAAAGCTGAAAAATGAGCAATGGGAACAGCTTGCTGATGAAGTTGAATGAAGAGCTAGTAATGATATTGATGACATTACTAATTACTTAGCAGGCAGAATTCAAAATGAGAATTCATTTGTCATCATGATATCATCAATCAGCTTTCTATTGCCTTGGATAATGGGCTTGTGCTTGCTTGGTGCAGTATAAAATTTGCTATATAACTCACTTTGTTTTGTACATCTGTACTTCTTAATTTTTACCTTTTAAAGTTTTACTCTTCTAGGTATTGCATTGTGGTTTTTTGAGTGCCTTATTTCAAAGGTTTGTTATTCTATGCTCAGAGCAGATAATGAGTTTAAAGACCACATAATCTCTGCCCCTCAAAACAAGCAAACGTTCAACAGATTGTTTTAAAAGGATCATAGCCTAAAGTCACACCCATCCCTGATGCAAAAGGAAGCACATTCAAATTTGATACTTAAAAAGATTCAGATAGATTTCTAGACAGCTATTTTAATGAAAAATTTACAGTAAAGATATGCAAGTTCCTCTAATTTGGGGATGCAGGATCAAAAGTCATAGTTCCTGAGTGCTTGAGCATAAACAATCTCTTTGGCATTAATTTGAGAAAATCAGTCTTTTCAAACAATCCAGTATTCCTAATCCTTCAGCCTGTGAACCAGTATCACAGTCCCAAGAGCCTGGAGGCTCTACTGTCTCTTCCAAACAGCCGAGATTCCTGGCCGAGTCATCCTGTTGGAGAGGGAGCTGGCCAGACTTCACCAGCAGTGCACTCCAAGATTTTCCTCTCTCCTGTCCAACTTGGCATCTCTGTCTTTTTTATCTCCTTTCTGGATTCTTGAATTCCTGCCTTGGCTTTCACAGGGCCACTTTCCATTTTCATGGGCATATACTGTGATCCTTAGTGCTTTGCTCTGGAGTAAGTAAAGACAATATCTGCTCAGCCGTGAGGGAAGTGCTAATTGTCCTCTAGGAATTCACCAGAGCTGTCAATGACTCACCCTGCCAGCCCTGTGTCATGGCAGTGGGGATTAACCTGAGAGTCACCCAGGGTCCTGAATGAAAATGCTGTCACCACAGGGGTCTGCTAAGCAACTGTAGTCAGCCAAGGAACTACCGACCTGAATCAGCAAGTACATTGTCTTTTAATATGCTTACAGTACTATGGTCTTGTAATATATGCAACTTGGAGGTACCCTAGAACTCATTAAACAACCTAATGGATCATCTGACAGTTGGAAAGTTTTTCTGTGCCAGCAAATGTTAAAGCAAATGTGTTAATTTGAGGCTATATTATTATGCCATCTCATTTGCACTGTTTTCGATCATCTTGATTAATGCCTAGATTGTGACTAACACATAGAAGGTATGAGGGATAATATGCATAAAACTACAGTCTGGGGATATACTTACCCTCCTTCTAGTTTGTTCATCTATCAAAAGAAAACATGTAAGAATAGAGAGGGAAAAAATGTTAGTACTGTTTTTCAGTCTTACAAAATTTATAAGATTATAAATTTATTGATTTTCTGTATACATCACTTTTCTATGAGATGAGAACGCAGTAGGTTTTATTTAGTTAAATATCACAAGCAAAAAAAGTCATTTATATACCTTTTAGCCAAAAGCAGAGGAAAGCTTTAGAAATTTCTTTTAGATATAGAAACACTCCCTTATTAAGCAGATTCAGCAGAATTCAGGTGTTCCACTTCAGTGAGCTTATAACTGTGTCTTGGATTGCATGATGGTCATTAATTTCTCCAGGACCCTTTGAAGTACATATGTAGCTTGTCAGAAAATCTCCACAGAACTGACTTTCATTTCCTTTATGTACATTGTTTCTCATTAAGTGACATTTCACAGAAGCTGAAGACATTTTTATTTCTTCTGTTTACAAATGTTGGAGAGGTTAAAAAAAAAAAAAGTAAATATCACAATAATTAAATATGTTTAAAAAAATTAATAGTTACTAAGGAGGTAATCCCCATCATAGTTTTACATGTATTAGGTTGCATTACAGAGAGAATTCTTAAAGCAGGCCACACTTCCAGTGTCTCCAATTCTTGTGAAAATGGAAGAGACTTAGGTGGGTTTTCTCTTTCTTCAACAGCCTGACTCCTTACAATAATTGCCCTGAGTAAAACAGAAGACAGCATCCTAACTGTCATCAGAATCATCCATGGAAATGTCTTTCACAGAACTCTCCCAGAGGAAAGACCTGCTTCTTAAAATGGCAAATGTATGTTCGTAAATCTGAACTGCAGTTCTAGACTATGCATTTGAGGGTGTTACCTGCACGTTGCCTTGCTCTGTGTAGTGGCAGAAGAACAGACATATGAAGTTTGACACGCTACACCTGACTCTCCTGTATGTCTCTTTCCAGCCACTGCCATGATATGCTCTTTCAGAGGAAAGTAAAAGACCTCCATAATGCATGCAAGCCAAACATTCTTGTGAGATATGGCAACTTTAAATGTAGACTTATTTTTCTGAATAAATGGATGGTGTTTTCCCTTCTTGTGTGAGGGGGATGTGTTGATTTCATTAGAGGCTGGATTATATTTGTCGTTGGGCCAATATGTGCAGTCAGCTTAATCTGATAATTAGTTTTCAAATTAAAAAAAACAGTTTGGCAAATTGGTCTTTATTGTTATTTTTTTAATTTTTTATTTTCTCTTCTGAAAACTCCTTTTTTTGGTGTAAAAAGCATGCAAAATAGCCTTCCCTTTGTGTAATGGAAGATTTGTAGCAAGAAAGATTTCATCCGCTGTACCTCAGGCTGCCAGCCTTGTCAGAGGCCCCTATTGACAGAAGTCTACTAGGTAACAAAAGGGGAGCAGAAAGCGAACGATTCTATGACCCTTTTTTGATTTCTTTTCTTTTTAATCTATCAGCAATCTTCAGTCATGGTATCATGCAGGGAGTAGTTTATTATTGTTAAATTTGTTGCTATTTTTTAAACAGAGGTGACTGAGTTTGCTCTTTGAAAGTACTCATTTGCTTTCCTCCCTGTCCTTATTATCTCTCTCTTTTTTTTTTTTTTTTTTTTTTTTTTTTTTTTTTTTGTTCAACACAAGAACTGGTACTTTAAAAGAGCTGTTGATTAATCTAATGACATTTAATGAGATAAATAAGTGGAATGGAAAACAGAACAAGGAGAGGCCTTTGATCTTTTCAAGTTATTAGACTAAATGACAGTGGAAATTTCTTTCTCAATTTATGTAGGAAGGTTGCTTTGGCCTCTTAAGTCTCTAATATTGTCAGTTATTCAAAGACACCTCCCAAGCTTTCAACCTCAATTTAATTAAAATATATATTATACCAATTGACTTCTATTATTTCAGCATCAGAGAGCCTTAGCATGCTGTCATTATCTTAAGTAAATGGGTTTGTTTTACATAATGTGCAGTAATTATAGTAGTGTCCATTATAATCATCTCTCTTCAATATCTCTTCAAATTGTTTTATCCATAGGTAAAGAGCAAAGGGTTTGTTATATATATATTCCAATCAATCTTTCTGTAATTGAGGATTTTTCCAGTTGGAAAGCTTATTCATTCTATGTACTTTTTTTTTTTTAAAAAAAAGGACAATACATGATAGTTATTAATGAAATGCTGTATTTTATTTAAATAGTATTCTTTCTTGGAAAGCAGGAACATTTCAAAATGAAGGTCAGTATGAAAAGCCTCTGAAAGAAATGTTTTGTCCTAAGAAATTCTTAATAGATCTTCTTAATAAATTTTTAATTATTAGGTATCATCTAATGGACTAATGGCAATGGATTTTTTTTTTCTTTTCTTTTCTACATTACAGATATTTATTTGGGTGTACTCTTCTTTGAAATTATTTTTTCCCTGTACAAAGGTATCTCTTGAAAGATTTTTCAAGGCTTTAATTTTTTATTTCCTCCCGTGTTTTTATTATACCTTTTTTTCCCCCTCCTTTCTCTTCTTCATATTCAAAGCCTCTAGCCTACCAAACATTTCCTATTCATTAGTAAAAGAACAACTTACACCTCCAACAGGATCATGAGTTCAGCTGTCTTTACCCATTGGTTTGTTTTTCAAAATGCATCTCTGAGCATCTGTACTGCTTCTCAGGTTTGGGATGATTCTTCTGCAAAAATATTCATTTAAATCTTTTGCAGTTTCAGCTTTGCAATTATTTCCTGTGATTCCCATGGAAAATTTGACAGCAAGTTGGCTGACAATCTGTTCTTGTCATTGTCTATTGATATGACTGTTGATTATTATAATCTTATCATTTCTTTAGGAATATACAGATATATTGAGGAATACTTCTCTTGGTTTCACCTTCTGCCTACACTGTAAACTATTTGCCTAAGGGACCATCTTTTTGTTAAGTGCTTTTACACTGCCTGGCATAATGGAGTCCTTATTTTCTTTAAGTGTTATTCTATTACTGCAATAGTAATACAGGGTAACAGAATGAATATATTAACAAAAAAAAGGAAGAAAAACTTGATACAGCTTGGCAGTAGTATTAAAAATAGTATGAAAAGAAGATTTTTGCTGCTGGAGTTTTGCTTTCTTTTATTCATAACCATTTTGACTGCAGATTCAGAGGCTGTACCATGATGGTACATATTCACAAGTAAATTATATTCATAATAGAAAATGCCTTCTACACACTATGTTGTCCTGTAAATTAGTTTTGTTTAAGTAATGTTTTTTTGATTGTTTTGAACTGAACTACATTATATTGACCAGAAAATAAATATATCAACTTCAGTGTTCAAGTTAGCAAAATTATTAAAAATTAACATGACACACTGAATATTTTTCAAAATGTTTGACACAGCCTATGTGCTGTGTTTCCTCATATTTTTCCAATGTTACACCTAAACACATGACTTCTTCTACCTGCTTCAATGGTGTTTGGGGGAAAAAAAAAAGGGAAAACTTAGTCAGTTACTCTTCTGAATTTCACAGAACGTTCTCACAGTTCCTTCACTGTCACAGTGAGTAGGAGGCTTCAGGCCCTCTTTCCTAAAAATTCGATGGAAACCTTTGAAGTTCTGGCACTTCCTCAGTGCCTTGTTTTAAGCCAAGGATAATCTAACTGATGTTCATCACAAGAAAATATTTTTAAGAAAGTAACTAACTTCCAAGGCAAGGGAGCAGCACCTTCGTAATTCTTGAATATCCGTCCTGTCGCATGAGTCAATACAAAACTAGACAGTGCCTTTTTTTTTCAATATTACTCTTGCCTTGGAAATTAAGTAATTGCAGTTTGCCAGATTTTCTGAAAATCATTTAACACTAGACAAACATCAAGATAAAATCATGCATAACAACACAACAATTAATAAAACAGTTGCTAGGTTTTGAGAAACTTTATGGAAATAAAACAAAGCTGGGCTTAAAATGACCTACACTTAATTCCACTCCACTTTTTTTTAAATCCTGCTCAAAGTGGTAGGATGCTGACACAAGCACTTACATATCTGGAATCCAATCCACAGGTCAGACTGTGATCCCAGGTTTCTGGTTTGACCAAGTGAGTCCTTGATGTCAGGATAAGGCTATCCTTACGTAGCCATTTTCTGAGTACTTTTAGGCACAAATCACTCCTGAGTACTACCACAATGTTATCAGTACTTTTCAGTCAGTTGTCTCATTTCTGAGAGAATTTACGTCATTGTGCAGCTCCAAACAAACTCATATCCTGTCTATGGGTGTTCAGTAAAGCCCAATCAGACAATAAATAAACCTAATTACTAAATTAGACAGTACTTACATAGTATGTCAATCAATTGGTTTACCAATTCACTCCATTAACCAATAAAATGGTTAATAAAGGTGCCCTCTGAAGACTCATGAAGCAGACTTTGAGTCCCTGTACAAAATTTCTTACACTGAAAATTATATTTCACATAATTAAATCTGTAAGTAAGCTGCTATACAAACACAGAAGAGAACACTAAGCTAAAGCTGAGGATAGCAACCCACCTTTGGAGTGAATTACCCCTAAGATGAATTATAGATCTGTTTTGTTTGCTCACCATATACTATGTGTAATCCTCCTTCAAACAGCCTGCTGCTGTGCAGCAGGGATATAAAGGCTGCCTGTTTGCCTTGTCCTGACAGGGAGCCTCTAGAGGCAGGGGCAGGTTGCTCTTCCACTAGAAGTGACTAAGAAAGCCAGGGAGAGGGCAAGGAAAGAAGGGAGACAGTCTTCTGGAGCATGGTTTGGGACAGAGAAATGGAGCCAGACACACAGTGGGGGAAAGTCTGTAATACAAAGAGAAGTTTAAGAGACTTCCAAGAGTAGGAAGTGGACAGTCAGGTATGATATGTAATGTAAAAGGAAGAAAAAAACATTTTTAGTAGGGATCTACTGGGGATTGTGTGGAACATGCCGCACATGTTTTGCAATCCCAAGCACTGCACACCAGAACTACTTCTCAAACACTCCTGCTTTTTGGGAATGAAGTAGCTGCAGTTTGCCAGACATCCTGGAAAACATTTAACATTAGCCAAACGTTAAGGTAGACAAAAGTCTGGATCGCTGCAGCCCAGAAGGATACTAAAAGTTGCCTGTCCAAGTATAAAACTAGTGGGAACTCTTTATTCTGCAATAACACAGCTGCCAGGATGTTGCTTACAAACTTCTTACAGTCCATTACATTTTACCCAGCAGAACTGAGTTGTCTTTATTGGTTTTGGTTTTATGATAATTAAATATATCTTTAGAGAATAAAAGCCCCTTTCTAATCTTAAAAGGCCTATTTTAGGGAAAAAAGGCAGGAAGAGCTACCTCAAAGCTCAAGCCAAGGTTTCACTGTGACGTGTTAGGCCCCTGCTCAGGGATAGAGGGACCTCGGATACCTCCCCTTAGACACCAGCCTGCATCAGAAGGTTCCCCTTTTAACAGCCTCTATGTTTGCCCATTGCTGGCACTCACAAATAATATCCAATAGTCACATTTATTTTTTTTTTATTTATGTATTTTCAAAGTCTAAGGAAGAAATCCATTATCTCAGGACTTCATTCTAAATATTGACTTTCCTAATGTTGACAACACTGATATTTACAGAATACTAAGAGATCTAAATGAGTACTGGGATATCTTGAAGCAGAGTTGAGGATGTTGCTCTATGATCCCTACCAGCTCTAGGGGGAAATACTTCATTATTAAATTTGCTGCTCTGCTTTGAAAAAGCTCGGCAAGTATGTTTCAAAACCTGCCTTCTAATATTCCATACTCGTTTTGCTGGAATGGGATATGCCCAAAAGAGAGTTTTCTAGTTGCTCCCAGAGCTCTTTGGTGGGAGCAATCCACTTCCCATTAGTCCTCATAGTATGTGCCTGTGCTGTAGTCCCACATTAGTTTATCTCTTCCACTTTCATTCCTTCCTGTCTCCCTGCAGGCATTAAAGTCATTCTAGCTTCCTTACATAGCCCTTATGACTATTTACCAGTCTCACCTATGACAAGTATGTGATCTTGTGGTGAAATATCTTCCTTGATATGTGAGATAGGGCAAAGAGGGCAATAAAGAGTGCAAAGTGACAGCTTTTCTTGTCCTGTTTTCAGCTTTTATTTCAAAGGGAATATAAATCACTCTCTCACAGAGATCACAAGAAACATTGATTATTTCAGTAGCTCAGCCTGTCATTGAGAAGATATAGCTACAATAACCTGGATCCCAGAGTATCGTAAGAGTTTTGTCCATTCGTGAGTTTTAAAGTATGCCACACCACATAAATAGCTCCTGTAACCACTTATTTCTTGAAGTCTTTGTGCTTCAATCATTGTTAAAAAGGTACTTAACTACATAGTCAATTTAAACTCAAGACACTAATTAAAGATTTTTAATTTAGTTAATTTAGCCAAAACCACAATTCTACCAAAATACTCAGTGTTTTCAGCCTATGAACATGTTATAACCAACCTGAGAACAGCTCATAGGTACGTTTTCCAAATCATGCTCGTTTCACCACTGGCTGAGTGAAATGCTTCCCTCTCTCTTCATGTTCAGAAGAATCTGTTCCATCCTGTCATTTTCAACCCTCTTCAGTTTATGAACCCAAACCCGTTTCCAGTCTAGATGAAGATGCTTGATTAGCAAACGTAAGCCTGATATGACAAGCTTGTTTTTCATCATTATCTTTCAACACTTCTTAACAGTAGTCCACTCCTGTGCTACCAGGAAATTAACCAGGCCAATGAATGTTCCTTGGTATTGGACCTCAGTCATCAATATTAAATATTTCCTATTTGTGCCAGCTAGCAGTTTTCCAAACAATCCCCAGGCAGGATTTAGGAGCCAGAACATCCCGGGAACTATCCTTAACAAGCAGTTTGCATGTCATCTCCTTGTTCTGGAGATTAAGAGAGTTTATTAGCACAGACACATGCCATTCTGTGCCAGCTGGCCTCAGTGCTCAGATATGTTCCCAGGCGTATTTAACCTACTTGCATAGGTTAAAAATCTGAAGGCCTTATATTGCAATAATTTATTGTAGTATCGCTAGCTTGTTGGCTTATTTTTCCTTTCTCTCTTTTTCCTGCTCTTGGTTGTATGAGAAAAAGGTTTTAGCTGTTTAACTCTGATTTCTTATTGTGGTAATCTTGATTTCTGTTTTCATCTCATTGTCTTTACAGTAAATTCAAACATTGAAAAATTGATCTATTCAGATGCATACCTAATTTGTAGTTATTACAAACTAATATGAGGAAATATGAGGCCCCTCAAGGCATACAATAAATAATTTTATCTTGAATATATGAATTGATAACTTAAAATATTTATCAGGTATTCAGCTTAAGAAACAGTTGCAAATTGTTTGCACATATTTCACTCACAAAAAGCAAGAGGTCTTTAGAGAGAGCTACATTCATTTTTCTTGGGCTGCATGAAAAGAAGTTTTCCCTTGTTATACAGTAGCAACTGTCAGGAATGCTCTAAATTGTGTTGGCTTGATTAAAGTAGGCATTTCTGAATCTTTCTACAGCACTAATCACACTCTTGACAAGAGCAGAACAAATGTCCAATTTCAAATGCAGTAAAACTATTCCAACTCTTCTTTGAATAGTAAAAAGTGGGAAATATATTTCTATTTAAGATTTGCTAGCTTAAATGTTCCCTGCGTGTGAAGCACAACTCACTTCACCCATAAGCAAAATGAACAATAGTCCATACCTGATAAAATAATAGTAAGGTTCCCTATCTCTCTTGGGATTCTATTTTTTTTAATATGTATGGAGCAGACCTATATAACATAAAGCCTACTGAATTAGTCAAGATATCTGGTAAAAATTCAGAACTCTAATTTAAGAATCTGTGCTGATATAAGCAATATATTTATTTTATTCTCTCACTAAGAGAACACTGCCACTAGATTCTCCTGAATTACTTGAAGGATTACCTGTACCTTTTTCAAAGGTATTTCTGAACCTATTTGGTGTCTAGTGAAATCTAGAGTACATCAAAAGAAATCTTAACTGGTAAAGCTTGCATATAGCTGGGTGAAAAAGAGACATGGGGAAAGAACAAAGTCAGATGGTACATTCAATTTATCTGCTAGATTATGACTTCATTGTATTAAATTGCATTTCTATGCATTTCTAACACACGTAGTGCTAGGAGAGCTTTCTTTTTCTATGGAATTACTGTTGACTTACAGTACGCAAGATAAGAAAAAAGCTTATTCTACTAAGAACTACTAATTTATACCACTCAGGATAAATAGTAATGTCTTATGACTCTATCACCCAGGATAGACAATATTTTTACAATTAAAGACTCTCTTCATAAATACTATCACATTACTGGACATAAGAATAAATGAAGCACAATTTTTTCAACAGAATAGAACATCTTGCCTTTAAAAAATTAAAATTCAGTAATGTTATAGATGAAGGAATAGTTTTGTCCCCTAAAATAAAAGATTTCTGAAATGGAATTTCTGGTAAAGAAGGTTAGCTATTTCTACCTCAAATAGCCAACTTTGAGATTAGATTTTTATTTATATGACCACTATCTATGTGTCAACATTCAATTTCCTGTTCTGTGGGAAGGTGAACAAACTTTGAGGTTCGGGTTTTTCGAAGGCAGGACTCTCTCAGTCTGTCTTGTGGCTCCATTTCATTTCAACACCTCTGAGCAGGGACTCCAATTTTCAACCTGTGCTGTACATAGCTTCCACACAATGGACTATAAATTTATACAGAATATACAATTTTCATGTAATGCACAGATTATACCACTTCTAGAATACTCCATTGCTTCTTAGTTAAATTATTAATTTAGTATAAAAGAAAAACAGAATTACAAGAGCTTTGATCTTGCTGCCTCACATCTAGATTGATTGCATTGCTTACCTAACTGTTGGCCCCTTTCTTGTATATTATTACTGGGTTTATTTTAATTTTAAAGGCAATTTCATTTTACATATCCTCATGAACAAGAAGTTATGGTGTAATTCTCATAGAAAGGAAGAGAAGAAAGAAACAAGACTAATAGATGAACAACATTCTGTTTCACTGTGAAAATGACTGTGAAGTATAAGGATTTTGTATTTCTTGCATAGGAATTTTTGTTATCATAACATGACATGTTATCATGTTGGCATAAAATATTGAGGGTTTTAACTACTGCTCCAAAAAACATTCCACAATGAAGGTTCAGTGCACCAACAGTTCCTCTGTTGGGAGAAAAAAAACTATAATGAAAAAAAAAGAAAAGGAAAGGGAAAAGGAAAAAGAGGAAAAGGAAAGAGAAAGAGAAAATCTTTTGTTAATTTAAGCACTTCCTTTGGAGCAACCATAGACTCTGGCAGAGCAGGATATTTTCTGATTGATGATATCTGTAAAATAGCTGTTTGAAACACTCTTCTTACATTTATGCCCCATTATCTATAAGGTATTTCTGGTCTATCCAGAAACTCTTTTTTGAAAGAATCCTGTAAAACATAATTAAGGCACCCTATCTCGTCTTGGCCCAACTCTGGCATTTCTACTAAATGGACAAATAAAACAACAAATGTATCTTTGCAACCATCTCAAACTGATTGCTGTGGCCTGCATTCTACCTAGTAGCTGCCAAGAGAGGTAAGAGAGGGAGCTTCCCTCATGCCTTCAATCAGTCCAGAAAATGACCAAAAAATGACAAAAAAAAGTCATATTAGTTAATTAAGTCCCTGCTTCCCTGAACTTTGTAGCATGGGGAACCTTCCAATACTGTTTCAGAGACACAGTGATGAGACAGAACCTCACTGCATCCCTTTTTGTACCCCTACACTAAGTGGCAGGGCAAGCCAGCCATGAAATAAACAGCAAGTTACCGTGTTCCTGGAAGGACTGAACTGTACAACCCTCTTCAAGACTCCAAAAGGAATTTTTGCAGGACTGCCACCAGGCTCCAGATACAAATCCCTTTCCATACGTGACAGCAAAGAAGCCACACTCCTACCTTTACTAAAATCATATCTTTTTATTGCTTTCCCCCCATTCCAAATAGACGAGATGTATTGATCTTGTCTATTTATGGCCTCATCTGGAATATGAATAAAAATATGAATATGCAGGAAATAATCATGAATAAACAGAAAAGCAGACAGATAGACTCAGGCCCAGGGTAGACAAAGAACAGAAAGTTCAGACAACCTAGAGAAGGTCAGGAAGTTTCAAGGAATTTGGGGAAAACTTGAAGAGATGAAGAAAAATAGATGTTTACAATGAAAGGGAAAAGGTATTAATTCTAAAGACTTCTGCCAGAGTTCATATCCCTAAGGACACCAGTAACTTCATTAAACATTTTTACTTATTTTTATAGAAAAATATTTCCACATCTTCTTCTAGGTTTAGCTTAGGTAGCAGAATCTAATTAAATTTGTGTATTTGATATAATACTTCTCCCAGAGTCCTGAGGGAACTGGCTGGTGTAGTTGCCAAGCCACTCTCCATGATATCTAAAAAGTCATGGCAGTCAGGTGAAGACCCTGGTGACTGGAAAAAGGGAACTATTGCACCCATTGTTAAAAAGGGTAGAAAGGAGGACCCTGGGAACTACTGACCTGTCAGCCTCACTTCTGTGCCTTGGAAGATCATGGAACAGATCCTCCTAGAAGCTCTACTAAGGCACCTGGAGGACAGGGAGGTGATTCGAGACAGCCAGCATGGCTTCACCAAGGGCAAGTCTTGCCTCACCAACCTAGTACCCTTCTTCGATGAAGTGACTACATCAGTGGACAAGGGAAGAGCTATGGATATCATCTATCTGGAATTCTGTAAGGCCTTTGACATGGTCCCCCACATCATCCTTCTCTCTAAATTGGAGAGGTATGGATTTGATGGATGGACTGTTCGATGGATGAGGATTTGGTTGAATGGTCACATACAGAAGGTAGTGGTCAATGGTTCAATGTCCAGATAGATATAGGTGACAAGTGGTATCCCTCAGGAGTCCGTATTGCGACAAGTACTGTTTCTTATCTTCATCAGTGACATAGACAGCAGGATCGAGTGCATCCTCGGCAAGTTTGTAGACGACAACAAGCTGAGTGGTGCAGTTGACATGCCTGAGGGATGGGATGCCATCCAGAGGGACCTGGACAAGCTTGAGAAGTGAGCACATGTCAACCTCATGAGGTTCAACAAGGCCAAGTGCAAGGGCCTGAACATGGGCTGGGGCAACCCCTGGTATCAATAAAGGCTGGGGGATGAAGGGATCGAAAGCAGCCTTGCAGAGGAGGACTTGGGGGTACTGGTGGATGAAAAGCTGGACATGAGCTGGCAACGTGTGATTGCAGCCCAGAAGGCCAACCATATCCTCAGGTGCATCGAAAGAAGTGTGGCCAGCAGGTTGAGGAAGGTGATTCTGCCCCTCTACTCCTCTCTGGTGAGACCCCACCTGGAGCAGACGTATCCAGCTCTGGAGCCATCTGCACAGGAAAGACATCAACCTGTTGGAGCGAGTCCAAAGGAGGGAGACAAAAATGATCAGAGGGCTGGAGCACCTCCCCTATGAGGACAGGCTGAGACAGTTGGGGTTGTTCAGCCTGGAGAAGAGAAGGCTCCAGGGAGATCTTATTGCAGTCTTTCAGTACTTAAAGGGGACCTACAGGAAAGATGGGAACAAACTTTTTAGCAGGGCCTGTTGCAATAGGACAAGGAGTAATGGTTTTAAAGTAAAAGAGGGTAGATTTACACTAGATATAAGGAAGACATTTTTTTACCATGAGGGTGGTGAAACACTGGAAGAGGTTGCCCAAATTGGTGGTAGATGCCCCATCCCTGGAAACATTCAAGGTCAGGTTGAAGATGTCCCTGCTCATTGCAGAGGGGTTGCGCTAGATGACCTTTTAAATGTCCTTTCCACCCCAAACTATCTATGATTCTATGATTCTCTATTCTACTTTACATTGTATAGATATATATGATTCAATGTACAGATTTCTGAAAACAGTAGAAGAAAATTCTGTAAGATTGGTACATTCAAGAAAACAACACCTACACACACACAAGTTAAAATTGTGTATGCTGTAGTAACTTTTTAGTCTGAATTTATTCATTTAATTGTCCTGAGTGATTTGATCTATCTTAATTAAATCAGTTGAGTCTCTACATATAGAGGAATATGACTGAACTAGCCTTCACACCGCACAGAAATTTTCATCTTCTGTGTAGATCTCCAAAATAAATATTTAACAGGGAAACCAGTAAAATTTTTAAATATAGTTGCAATTAGCTGGAATAAATAAAACCACAAACATAAAGAATAATTGCTATTTTTAGGTTTAGCATCCTCATGCTGGAAGCAGTGGGACAAATTCTGAAGTCTCGTGTTGGCTAGGTTCCTTCATTTTGCCTAACACATACATCTGACCTTAGTATTATTATTTTTTTTTTAATCCTTTTTTTTTTTTTTTTCCCCCCTGAATGACAGCATTTAGCTTCAAGGGAAAGCAAGCGTCCCCTCTTGCTATACACAAAAGCAATAGCTCTTGTCAGTACTAGGTCATCTCCAAGCCTACTTTTTCTCCTGGTGTTGATGCTAAATAAGTGCAAGGGCTCTGAGATGAATTGGTGATATTGCCGCTAGCAACTGCAATCAAACCCTCCTGGGTGCAAACTTATGGCAGCATCCCCTGGCCTTTCTGAGCAGATGCATTTGCAAATGTTTTCACCTTGACCAAACATGTCAAACTCATAATCTCAGTGTGCTTCTTGCTGGTGGATTGCAGTGCCTAGCTACCAGGAGTGGGAATTGTCTCCATTTCAGACCTTTCTTGTTTTACCAGCTTTCACATCTGCCACTTCTCATGTCACATGCCAGGTATGATGTAAGAATAGGGCAAAATCCTAGGACAACTGCCTCTAAGGAAGTTTATTGCGCTCTCTGGTAAAAAAGAAAGTAGGCAAAGTGAAAAGCCAACTTGCAAACTGTGTGTATTTTTTTACTATATAGATTCTAATGAGCAGGGTAGAAAGGGAAAGAACAACTCACAAGATGGAAGTTCAAGACAAGTGTGTGGTAGATAAAGGATAAAACTTGTAATGAATTATGCTGATTCCAGTACTAGTTGTTATCATTTATGCATATAATTAATCCCTAGAGTATGCCAAGACTTTTACTAAGTATTAAATCTAAAAAGGTATTAACTGAAAACTAAAACAAAAGGTCCATGCTCCCCAAAATCTTCAGCAAATAATTCCAGCCAGAGGCCCACGATCCGAAAATTTGGTCCTGTGTAAGCAGCATCAACCTTAATTTTAGAGGATGCATACAACAAAAGTACAGAAAATAGAGGTGAAGGAAAAAAATTCTCAGACAAGGAAGGGCTACCATACAGAACCAAGCAGTTATTTATCTAATCTGTATTTTGGTGTCTCAGTTCAGTCAGGGATGTTTTTCTTCTCACATTTGACTAGAAAACAAAATTATATCCTATCATCTCAATTATGCACTTTTTTTTCCCTTCAAAATACACTTAAGAATAGTTAAGAAAAGAAAAGAAAGTTTAAATATTAACATTTTATTTACTGTATATGTGGTTTAAGTCCAGCCGGCAACAAAGAACCAGGAGACCACTCCGTCACTCCTGCCCCCCTCCCTGTCCACTCTAGTGGGATGCGGAGGAGAATCAGAAAGGAGGGAAAAAAAAAAAAAAAGGCAGCAGAACCTCATGGGTTGAGATAAGGACGGTTTACTGGAACAACACAAGGGGAGAAGTTACAATAATAACAAAATTACTAATAAAAGAATATACAAAACCAGTGATGCACAATGCAATTGCTCACCACCCGGAACCTGACACTGCCACTTCCACTGCTGCAATACCACCCCCAGCCCACTTCCCAGTTATATACTGAGCACGATGACACATGGTATGGAATATCCCCTTGGTTAGCCCAGGTCAACTGTCCTGGCCATGCCGCCTCCCTGCTTCCTGAGAAAATTAGCTCTATCCCAGCCAAACCCAGGACAGTGTAACACTCAAGCTGAGAAGGCTAAAGGGTGAAAGGAACATGCTGCTTACATCCTATAACAGTGTTCCTGAAAACAGCAACAGAACTAAGAAATTGGGCATACTGGAGGGTTTTCCCAGATACTTATGTAAGAAGGCACCCACCTCTCGGTCTTCCAAATGGTCTAAACTTGAAGAAAAGCCAAGAGATGAATTAGGGTAATGCTGAATCACTTTTCAAAGCTCTGTGTCTATGGTGTATGTTTATCCCAAACCCACTACTGGGATGATTTAAGAACTTAGCAGTTTGCTGAATGGAGGTCCCTGTCTTCTCCTCCTTTTGGATGAGGCAGGGTGTTTCACAAAACACTGAATCCAGTGTTTTGCCGGGGCTGTAGGAAGGCTGGAAGCCAACTTTCAGTGCAATCTGGGTGTGCAGCTCCCAGTGGGGCTTGTGAAATGTCATCCTTAATTGACATTGAAAAAAGCTTACATTATTCTGCATTAAAATTGTGGTGATTTCATAGGATTGTCATAGAAAATTATTGGAATTACACAGTGATGCATATTAATTTTTCCATATCACCACCCAATAAATTCTGCAATTAACCCATATCATTGCTCTAATATCATGTACTTTGGGGAAATCTTTTCAATTAGAGACTCAACAGTGGGAGTGGAGAATTGGATAGGATGCCTAAAATTGGATTTACTTTGCTCATTTTCCCTTAAGGTTAAAATAGGGTTTTGAAAAATAGCATTTTTTCTTTATGACTTTTCTTATCGGCTTTTTCTCTCCTTCCAATGGAATTAATGAATGATATAAAGTCAGAAAGCACAGAAATAAAAGTCAAAGAAGGCTTGTGCATTTATTAAAAGGAGAGATATCATTTAGAATAGTCATAAATGAATTGTAACTGTTTTAACTGTCATCAAAGAATGAATGCAGACTTTTTTTCTAGCCCATTTAATCCTTGGCAAGGACCTCAAAGTGAATAATTTTTGCTGGAAATTAAAAAAAACAACAGGGACAACAACCACCAAACAGTATTTAATCTCTAAAAATGTATATGATTTTTCCATTTGTAAATAAACATAATTAAATACAAAGTGTTTATCATAACTAGGCTGTCTACTGAACTGTCTCTACTGAGAGAGAAATGGGGTATATTTTCTATTCTAAAGAGGCCAGCAGGTGAAAGGATAAGTGCAGACATATTTATGGAGTTTTGCCAGAGGGGACAGGTTAGGTATTTATGACTTTGGTCTGTTTGCTTTGATGTCTTTTTGTTTGGGGGTTTTCTTTGTTGTTTTTTCTTTACCTGTGTTTTGCTTTTACAGCTGTTTTTACAGTGTTGTTGGCACTGACCCAAAAACTATTGCTCAAAGTCCACATTTTGCATTAGTGTGTTTCCTGACCCTAGCCTGGGGTTTGTTTTATACAAAATTAGAATGGAGGTTCTCAATATGCTGTTATAGTCTCAGTACATTTTTTTCCTTTCACATTCTATTTTCATGTTCTCATGCTGAAGGATACAAGGAGATCTCATTGATTGCAAAGACTAAAACATATGCCCTAGGTTTGGCAAACATGGCTTCAGAAATTTTGTAAGCTAGCTCTAGAGTGATTGTGACAGCTTCATTCAGACATGCTGTTAGAACAGCAATCAATATGAGCCTTTACAATTGTGCACTGATGCAAAGGAGCTATGAATAAGTTTATGATATTCCTTTGCACCATTCCCATAATGTGACTGTTCTTGATATAGGGAATTCCCAGGACACAATTCATCTGTAGAACAATAATCTTCATTAATCTTCAATACACTTATAGTGATGGCTATTAAATGTTTAATTAGACTTTGTAGTAGACTATTCTAACCATTAAAATAATAAATGAATACTGGCATTAAACAAACTTGGACAATAATCATTACCGTTCTAGAACAGAAGGATATGTCCTTTGCCAAATGATATGAGAATCTCTCTTTGGAAAAAACCCTCAAGATCTAGTTCGTCTTGAATGCAGGATTTCTCATTAGTCAGGAAAATATATCAAGTTTGCAGGAAAAGCTTCTAATTCACAAAAGACTTAGGCTCAAGTCCAGTTTCCTTACTCATTTGAGTAACTCTAATATGGCAAAGTGAACTGTTTATAGAATAAGAGTATCAAACTGTGGGATTTGTCTCTGAACAAGCCAGCAATCAATTTACAGTCATGTCAATTACCACATTTTGTACATGTAGGGGCACTTGACTGCTGAATTCCTCCTAGAACCTCCATAAAGCCATTAGTTACTTTGGTCAGTAAAGACCCTGTTTAGAGTACAAAATAATGAAATATACTAAGAAATTATTTTCAAGGATCAGGCATTGCCTAAGCAAAGGGATTTTTTAATAGCATTTTTTTCATTCATGTCATTTTTAGATTGAGTATAATATCAATCTCACATGAAACTAGTAATTAAAGATTTAGATCCACAAAAGGACAGCATTTGAGAGGTACCTGAAACACTTAAGTATTAAATTTAGATTCTCCAGAATGTCAATCAACTGAATTCTTGTCCCTTGGTGCTTTTTACCCCCTGGTAAAGGTCTTGGAGTCTCTTCCCCTAAGGCTGGCTGGATTTGCCATATATGGGTTTATTTTCCACTCATATCAACCAGTTAGAGGCACTGCTCAATCCTATAGAAACCATTCTGGGATATGCTTTCACACTACCTTTTCTAGATATCCACTGTTGAAACAGAAAACCAAAAGAGTAAATTTCATTCATTCTTGCTCAGAAACTTATTTGTTGATTTGTTTTCATAGCATGTGTGATACCGGAGTTAGAACCTATGAATTTCCCCCAGTGGCTGAATTCCTGTCTTTTTCTTTATCAATTAAGCTTACTAAGAAGCAGTTTTCTGAACCTCAGAATCTAGCCTAAGGTTTCAAGCCCCATCATCCTCTCATGCACTTTCTGTCGTCTCAGACAACAGTTTTGTTGACTGTTAGAGATTCTATGAGAGAAATTAAAACCTCTGCACTCATTGTTTGCAGAGCAAGCTATCTAATTCAGCACTGAACACACCTTGATGACAAGAGATGTAGGAGTTTCAAGTTATGAACCTTGCAATACAAATGGCTCAGGTACCTATAATGTGTGACTATGTAGGTGGAGTTTAATTTATAGAAGTATTATCTTTTCTATAAAGGTCATACTGGCACTTGCATGGTAACTTGGATCACGTGGATTTTTATTTCTTTGGCTCCAGAGATACTTCACAGAGAAATAAATCTGAAGGAAGAATATGTGATATTAAGTCTAGATTGGGAAACATTCTAACAATAGGAAGTCAAAGTCTTTCATTTGAGATAGTGTTAGTAGATTTCAGTAGTTCATGAAGACACAAACTGCCACACTATGTCACCTCCATGTTACTCGGAATGGTGGGATATTAATTATTAACAAAATTGTCACAGACTAAGGAACCACAAATGCCAACCTGTATAAATGGTTAACATCAGCTAAGGGTAATTTCCAGTTGTCTAACAAATATAAGAATAGCAAATAAAAAACTAAACTCTAGAAAATGTTTTTTAAATGTTTTTTTTCTTTTATAAAAAATTTTGCAAATAATTATGTCTTTACTAATCAAATCCATAATGCCATTATCATTTTTACTTCCTAGTAAATAAAAAATACATGTCAATACTTGATTCTTGTTCAGAGCAGACTTTAATTGCTTTGACTTCTTGTTATTTGCATTGCTATGAAAAATCTGCTTACCTTTATGTTACATTAGAACATCAGAAAAAATGGAGATACATTTCTACCTTGAGATGAAAAATACAATTTTTTTTTTCATTTCAGTCTATTGTTGGGACTTAAATCCCCTATGGGTGTATTTTAAACTAAGACCCCAAAAGGAAACATGCTTATTTCTTCTCTCTCTAAAGAGATGCAAATAGGAGTCAGACAAATTGGTATTCACAATCATGCATGAAAAGATCCTTCAGTTTTCTAGTCCTCTTTTTTTGTCCCTTGAAATTTTAGACATTCACATCCTGATTCATTTTATTAGCGCTTTTATTAGGAACATACAAATATTTCAAGTTTAAATGACATGTTGTATTTGGTTTTCCTTTTTATTTTTGTATTAAAAGGATGATCTATTCACTGGTATGCTAGCACTAAGAAACAGGATTTTTTTTCATAATTTTTTTCTTTTAATTATTATTATAAATTGGTCATGGAGAGGACCCTCTCTATACCCCAAACCTTCCATATTAATAAAGACTGGGCCGTTATCTAGCATTGAGTTTTGTAATATGGGAGGTGACATAGAAAATGCAGTGAGAAATCACTGAGGAGTTTGATGTTAAAATGTGTTCCACCATAAAAATCCTGATTTCTGCTAAACATCAGGTGCTTAAAAATCCCTTTCATGCTGAAATTATTATCAGTAAGTTTAGCTTACATATCTGTTTTTTTTCTAGCCTTTCCCAATGCACAGCTAGATTCTTCCCTGCAGTATGTGGGAGGCTATCTGAATTAATGCTTCTGCAGTTTACAAAACCTCTTGTGCTACATAATTTTGCTGGATGGAAAAAGATGGAATTAGGTCTCTTTTGGCAGACTCAGTGCAACCACTCACATATGAGCTGTCCTGCTGTTCCCTCTCTGAAAAGCCATTGTCTCTTCATCAATGTAGACTTCCATCTTGGCAAAATTGCATTGCCACAGTGTGATTTCCATGGGCTTTATTTTAAACAGAATTATTTATGCTATTCTTACAAAATCTAAATCATCATGAGAGCCTCTAGAGTGAAGGTTAATTCTGTTGCCAGCAGCTGTAGCTTCACCCTCCAAAGCTGAAGCTTGTGGTGGCAGCAATTACTGGCCATCCCTGTTCCGATAAATTTGTGTTTTCCCTTTGATCAAATATGTCAAGCTTTTAATTCTTTATAATCATTGATCGCATGAAATGGCAGACCATCTTGTTTTAGCATCATTCACATCTGCTGCTGTTTTCCAGTCACACAGGTAAAATGCATTGACCTAGAACATGCTACTTTAACCTCAGCACCCTTACATGGAAGAATGCCAGCTGCTTCTGAAATACTATTCCCAACCACTTGAAATCGCAACAGACGGCACTTTAGCCGAAATGATTAAAAAAAACCCACCCAACATACAAACACAAAAACTAAAAAAACCCCCCAAAACGAAAACCCACAACCCCCAAAAATCAACCATCATCTTGTCTGGCATCACATACTTGCTATATTTACAATACTAATTACTGCAGCACCTTTTAGTTTTATCACAAAACACTCCCCAGTACAGGACTGCCATTTACCTTAAGGTCAATGAGTGATTGTGGTCAGGAGGAAATAGTAGTGAAAAACAGCTAACAAACTGCAGCCTTTATGTAACACTCTTTTTCCACTAGGTATTGAGGAAACAGTATAACTGCATTCACCTTTGGATACACAGAGTTATAACAAGAGAATGCATTATCCAAGGTACCTAAAATTCCAATATTGGTCCCAAAAGTAGAGGGCCAGAAACTAAAATGAGGTGGAGGAATGGTATCGCAAGGGGGAACATAAGGCCTTTGATCTCTAAGAATCCCATGGGTCATGCAGAACACCTGTTAAATTTAAGTTACACAGTAGAGACCTACCAGAATAACTAGAGCATGCTTCTCTAACGATGGGTAAAAAGTAATCTGTTCACACTGAAAAAACTTTTTTTTTTTTTAATTTTGTACTGAGTTGGGGCAGAAAGTCAAAATTTGGAAAATAATGTGTAATAATAACTACTGTCTATTAAAAAACCCCAGTACCTCGCTTACCAGTTCCAGCTTTTTATGCTGCTTTGATTTCTAAATTATGTATTTTCAGCTAAAATTTCTAAACAGAAAACCGCTTGGTGAGCAAATAGAACTTTTAATTTTAAAAAATACACAAATGGGACTCTCTGACTATTTCACAACTGTTAATTCTTGCTCTTCTCCCCATAGTGAATAAATTAATGTAACAAGAACATTTCCTCCAAACTTTCTATTTCAATACAACTGCATTTTCCGATACTTTCAAGAAATTTTATATTGCAGTAAACACAATAGCTAGGTAGCATCACGTAATGCTCTGATAAACCCATTGGAACCATTTACTATCCGTTTTCTCCCTATGTACATGAGTTTAAACATATGTTAATTCAGAAAATGGGAAACTCCTAAAGCAGGAACATGCTTCCACCACTTTGATAAAACCTGTACTCTTGCATCTGTGAACATTTTGTATTATTAATATGCCATGATACTCTTTCAACTCTTCAAGCCAAAAGTGCTAAAACAAGGTAGGGTTATATGTGGGTTTTATGTTTGTTCTGAATTGTATCAATTCATTTTTTACATTATTCACCCTCAGAATTTTGCACTTTGAAACTGTAACTTAGAAGTGCAATTTTTAGACTTGAAGCAGAAAACTGTTATTTTCAGATGGAAGGGTCTATACGTGCCTTATTTTCATACAAGAAAGGAAAATTGCT
Organism: Astur gentilis; assembly: GCF_929443795.1. Taxonomy (NCBI): domain Eukaryota; kingdom Metazoa; phylum Chordata; class Aves; order Accipitriformes; family Accipitridae; genus Astur; species Astur gentilis. Next base: position 19,642,714 of record NC_064890.1, on the reverse strand, counting down.
AGGGCCTACACCAAGCAGGGTGGTGCCTATCTTTAGACCACATCTGGTAATGCACACTCCATTTTATAGTAACTTCTAAGACTGTTGCATGAATTTAGCTGTAGACCTGCTCTTTAACAAGGATTATTTACTGTACATGACAAGTTTAGAAGTTCAGCCATTTTTCAACAGTCTGAATGATAAAACGTGGTGATATTTTTGAGATGAAAGTTCATCACTGCAAAAGTTCTAACACAAAAAGATCTTTTTTAAAAAAAAAAAATTACAAAAAGAGAAAGAACAAGAAAATACATTTACAACTGGATAGAAATTAACAAAGAAAATTTCTAAACGGGTGTTAAGCACCATAAAGTTTTAATACATTTGAAAAATATTTGAAACAGTTTGATCATTTGGTTTGTTGGGGGTTTTTTGCTTTGTTTTGTTTTTTTTTTGCTGCTTTGGCCAACCCTTATTCACACTTTTAAGAAAGTTTTTTTTTACACTCCAGTAAAACAAGGGGACTTGACTTCCCTCCCTGTTATCACGCTGCATAGAAGGAGTAATTCTAATAAAAGCAGCACTGCAAAGCAGGAGAGATTTAGCAATGACAATACACATGTAGATTAAGCCCACTTAGATAATAATTTTTCATCTTTTTTAATAATGGCTCTTCTTTTGGTCTGAATAGCTTTTGGGTAACCCCTACTTTTCAGAGTTTGATTCCTTGATAACTGAAGGAATGAGACATATGATATTTAGCCATGCCAAATGTCATCCTAGTTGGGGACCACCTAATTATTTTAATTGCTGGCAGGAGCTATCAGCTTTTCACTGGCTGCTGTAAATACTTTCCAACACATTTTGAACCCTCCTGTATCTCCCAGAAGGGGTCATAATTATACTTTGAAAATACATACATGTGCTATACTGTGACTATGCACCATTCACAATATACCATATGTGAATCAAGGCATGGAGATTTAAACCACAATGTACATTTTTATGAAGGATTACTAACATAAAGCTTTGGTTTCCTCTGTGTAGATATGGACAGCCATAGAGTAAACAGCTATATCACAGGTGTTAGACACAAGTTCTTTTTACATAGAATGGAGAAGAACAGACATGCATAGGCATCATTCAACTCATCTTAAGACAGACATAAAAAAATGACAGAGGAATCATATCTTAAGAATACTTCTCCATCCGCTTAAAAATGGAGCTTATGAGACAGTAGCTCAGCTATAGATGTCTAAGTTGCAGACACCAACATTAGCCAAGACAATTTCCACCCTAAATGTCTTTCTCATTTTGGTAGATGGAGGTATCCTAAAGCAGGCCAATCTTTCAAAGGTATTTTACTCTTTGAAAACAGGGGGAATTTCTTGTCATTCTAGGTAAACCTAAATTACCAAACAGATTAGAAATTAAGCCCATATAAAAAGCTTTTATTACCAAATATTAAAAATAGTGTATGTTTGAAAGTCTTTGGAAAGATATAAATATAGTGTTGAGGGCTTCATTTTTTTGGTTTGCTTTCTTGTTTTTACTGTTGTAAATCTAAAAATTAACAGATACTTAACTTTTTTATTTCAAATAAAATAAAATTTGCATGTGCATTGCTGAGGTTTATCAAGTAACTTGCCTCACATCTCTAATGGAAGGTTCTAAAATACTTAATATCTAATTAATGCTTTATCTCTCAAATTTCATTTAAAAAAAAAGCCATGATATGTATGATTTTAAATATAACAAACACCAACATTTCTGCTGCCTATGACTTCTAGAACTAAAGCTGTATTTTCATTTTAGAATGAGAGGATGCTACTTATTATGAAAGGTACTAAAAAGTAGTTTTTATAAACACCCATTTTCCTTTATAAACAACTGTCTCTTTATATAAACATAAACTTTCAGTGAAATAACTGTTCAGCACATTTCAGCTACAATGTTGTTATTTGGGGAATTTAAACTATTAGTAAATTATAAATGATAACATTTACCTCACTGGACTAGTTACAAAACCACATATGAAGCTGCAATGAGCTTCATTAAGAAGATGCCTACAGTTATTTGTACAAGCTTTCATTAGCTTTAACAGTACATGACATTACGTGCATATAAACATCTTTTGTACTTATTTGTTCAGTAGCAAGCTGAATCAGGGAGAAACACTACAATTATAACAATATCTTCTCAATTCATATATTTAAAAAATATAAACAGACAAGCCTTTCCCTTTCATTCTTAATTTCAAAGGTCTCTTTAAACATAAGATGAAGCTTCAGCTATGGAAAAATAAGAAAGCGCAGCAAATACAAGAGCCAGAGATGATTTAGGGTATGTTATCCTACTGCCATTTCACTTCTGCTGAGGAGAGACTGCCGCTACAAAATGAAGCGAATGTGCTTTACCGACTAAGTTTAGAGGGTTTTCCCACTGAATTCTTTCAAGAAATGGACCTGCATGTCAGGAGATCATATATACTCTCATGTGCAGCCTGAGGGTTCAGTTGTGCTGCAGAGCTTGTCTACACGAGGCACATAGTGCAAAGCAATGTAGGCAATGAGCTTTACGGCTAATTCCTCATGTGTACACAAGTAAGGCTTTCCTGAGGGGTAACTTTTGCAACTTCAAAGAAGGAATGATTGCACTTCAAATGGCTGCACACAGACATACTATCAGCAAGTTAGGATACCATAAATTCAGACCTAATCCAACTGCGCTTTGTGCACAGTGCACTGAACAACAAGGAGGAGTGAAAATTTCGTCTTGTCATTATTACTCAGAAGATCCAAGATCCTCAAAAGGAGAAGAAACTATTTTTACAACTGCTTCCTAGAACAAATGGATTGCAAGCATGGCCCAAGACAAGAACCAATCTGCAGACCACACTAATTTGTCACCAGCAGAGGCCAGCAGCAGCAAACTGCTGCCCTGTCCAAGAGCATGGGATAATCGGGAAAAGGAACTGTGGCTCCTGCGGACAGCCCTTGGAGGAAGTGGTTACCAGGAGGAGAACTGCAGGGCAGAGACGTAACCACGGAGGGAGGTTGGCGGTCTCAAAAGCACCACACAAGCCAAGGGACAGCGCATACAGACAAAAGATGAAGAGAACCCTTTAAAGTTAGATCCCAGAAGCTCACAAGCACTTGGTTGCTGCTTCTTTGGAAGAAGTACTAAAGATTTAAAGGGTGCATGTACAGCAAAGAGCAGAAAAGGCTTTAACTACTTCAACTGAAACGATTGAAGCTTCCCTGTCAGAATCTTTAGCAGTAACCCATAATGTACAACAGTATGAAATGCAATGTAACACTTGCTGAAGGTATTACTGTTCACAAGAACTGGTATTGTAGTGGTAAAGGACACATAAATAAACAACCAGCTACAACCCGAGTGTTAATTACTTCTTTCATAATTATTAAGACCTACTAATAAGAGTTACCTTGTGTTATAATGAAAATCTTTTTTTCTGGGCCAAAGGAAGACCACATATATGAGAAGCTTAGAATTTACCGTTAGTCCAAATAAAGTTTAACAATCTATTAGTGCAAGTTATCTGATAAATCTAGAAAAACTTTCACTTCTAATAGCATGAAGTCATATTCACTAGGCTACACTTCCTAGTTAAAAACTTAATGAATGATAAATAAAGTTAAGGTTACCAGTGGGATTTTCTGCCATGCCAGGATATTAAATCAGTGGACTCAAATTTTTGAAAAATTAAGCAGAAAGTGGACAGGCTTCTACAACATAACACTTCTTCCTCTTTGTCAAAACTCCATATACTCATGAAAGACATACACTTGTTCTACTTTAAAAGGTTATTGACTATGGGCTACCATATTTGTCTGATTCCAACACTTTATTTTGTTACAAGAGCATAGTATTTTCTTAATATTATTGTTGTTGAACTAGCACTGAGAAACAGGTAAAGTGGGACTTAAAAATAGCAAGCTCAGCTAAAAAAGTGAATGTGTTCTTTTATCTTTCAGGTGGTCATATCAATTACACTTCTGATATAGATCTTTTTGATGTGCCAGTCTGGATGACATTACTATTTTAATTGTGGGGAAATATTCCACTGTCAGATAAAGACAGCAATAGAGAAGCATTTATTCTGATTCCATTGATTGGATTCCATGAATTCCATTACTGAAAGTGAACTTTCTACTTCCAGTTGATCTAAATAGGACTAAGCTAGAAAGAGTTCAAGCTCTATCTAGGGGTGGGGGGGTGGGGTGGGGGGTGGGTGTGGGGGTGTGGGGGTGGGGAAGAGATGTTATTATTGATTTTATTGTTACTTTTTTTTCCTCCAGTTGCAAATAAAATCTTTAAATTTGCATGTGTTTTAGCTAACCTAGCTCTGATTTTACACTGACGGATAAGTGGATATTTGATCTTTCAAGCAATTAAATGTGATACTGGAGACATTTCCCATTTGTGAAATCTAGTTACACTCTTCTTGCTATGTAGGTTTAAGTATAGACAGTTCCCTACTTTTTCACCCAAGTCCAATCAGGATGAAAACAACAACAAAACAATCCCAGGACAATTAAACAGTTTACAAACAGCTGAAAAGTTCCTGTTAGATGAAGAAAGAAGCCTGAGGACCTATCTAGATTTCCTCAGGGGTGGTAAAAATATATCAAGTATGTTAGCTCTGGAAAGTTAGTTTACAGAGAAATACCAAAGAAATTGCATGAAAATGCACCTTAAAGGCAGGGTAACACCTTGCTTGGCAGCTGCTCTTCTTTCAACGTACATATTGGGATCTATCTTGTAATTGTAAAATTCGCCACACCACACCACATAGTTTTATGGTTATCTCATGAAAAGTTAAATAGATAAGCCTATTGTTTGCATATTTTATACCTTTTTTAAATGTAATCACAAAGCCTTTGTTCTACCAAAGAAGATAAAAAAATATAACTAACATCCCACCGGTGAAAATTGACTAGTAAAACTACTGAGAGCTTATCTGATTGAAGAAATTTTTTCTCATTTTCAGTTCAGTAGAGAACTGACTCTAAACTGATGGACTTCAGATTTCCTTATACCTTTTATATGCCGAACAGCAGAAGATAATCTTGTCTTTGGACAGGAAAATGTTTAAATGCTATCCATTTCAATGACCCTGGAGGTGGAGTTAGCTATTCTCTATCAGCCAGTCATCAGAACAGCCCAGGACTTTATTTCACCCATTTTCTTGGCTGCAAAAGAGAAACATCAAATCCCTAGCTTCTGCTGCAGCTTGTTCAGCAGCTGTCACTGTGCTCCAGATGCAGCAGTGGGGTCAAGAATCAAGACCCCCTAGGCACAGTCAGTTTCCAATTTTTTGGATACAAACTAAAGAATCAATTCCCCACAATTAGAAAAAAATATTCCAAGGACTGAGTCCATGTAATTATTGTGTGAAAAATAATAAGTTACACTAGAAACCATAGGGAAAACAGGCACCTATTTTGACCCCAAATCCTTTAATATGTAGTCACAAAGCTAATCCACTATCCTACTTCTAACAGGGGCCAATCCATTAGTTGCTGGAGATTAAAAAGTTGTATTAAAGAGGGTTGAAAATTTCATGGAAGCAATATATATATCACAAAAATACATAAAATAAATTTAGTGGAGTAGTAACAACACTTTTCTACACTAGAACTACTCTAGGACTTTAAGGGGAAAAGAAGTAATTTACTTTAGTAAAATTTGAATTATATACAAGGCAATTATAGTGTTATTTAAATATGGATATTACTCTTAATTACAAGATATGTTCACTGGCATGTAAAATATTTTTTTTCAAAATAATTAAAACTGCTTCTTAAAATGTTCTGTAACGAATAGTGACACACTAACACTGCACAGTTAAAATAGATTATTTGAAAATTGAATCTAAAATGTACTGTAATTCACATTCATTAAAAGGCTAGACATTTTTCAAGTGAATGAAACTGTTCTATAAAAATCAATTCACTGTACAACAGTAACATATTGCAAACCTGCAGTTAAAATGTAATCATTTAAATAGGAGGGACACTAATCCAGCAGTAATAATTCCATTAACCCAACAACACTTATTCATATTTAAAAAAATAAAATAACCACCCTGCATCTGTGAGACAGTATAGGGTATCTTTAGACTCAGTAATTGTTGGTTAGCCATGAATAGACACATTATTATACATAACAAATTTAAAACATACAGTTAAAACTGAAAAAGGGAAATGACTTGCAGAAACACTTTTATCTTCCATCTATAGCTCTTGGTCCCAGGGTTGGATATTTGACATAAAATTAATGGGTTTGTTTCAGTTTATTATCTTAATGAAAACTATCAGATGAGTTATAAGATATAATGGCATGCAAGTCTGTAATTAACATTACACTTTTACTGAAAACATAAGCTCACATGCTATTTACGGATTTTTAGTTTAGGAGATTTCTTCAGGTCTTTTTGATTTACTGAGGGGAGCTGCAGAAGTTACTTTTGTTTGCCTTTTTAATATTAAAAATTAAACATCAAAAGGCAAAATTTAGAAAATTGGGAATTGATTGTTTTAAGTAGCTAAATTCTACCTCTTATTAAGAATAACCCAGCCTCCCATTGTGGACCCTACATTCAGCTCCATTTATCAGTGTGAAACTTCAGACATTACCCATTCCAGATATGGTGATTATGATCATGATTTTTTTAGTTTAAATGGCTTATCTCTTCCTTCTCAAAAAGTCAAAATAGATTGTTTGGACCATATTAAACATTCCTAAGACTTTTGTTGCAACAGACAACATTCCTTTTCTCAGTTTTCATGTATACGATATAGAAATTTGGCAGGGGAGTGACAGTTGTACAAGAGATATGTCTACCTCCGCCCATAAATAAACCTAGCCCATTTCAGCTCAGTTACAAGGCTTTTAAAAGTTGCAGTTTTCACAAGTAAGAACACTTGCCCTTTAAATCCATGCTGAAATCTGACACACTTCAATCATTCTATCTGAACCAGGTTAGCTAAAGTGGTGATTGAAAACCACCCACAGAAGTAGTTGTAGAAGCCCCAAAATGTCAAGATATTTTGTACTTTTGGTTTGCACAACTGTGCATCGACAAGTTATGCTGCATAAGGCAGCAGATATGTCTCAGCGTTTGTTACATGTGATGGATTTTTCTATTTTAAGTGTGTGCTATATAAACTTGCTTCAGCATCAAGTGCTTTTTGGACAAATGATGTCCATAATTCTCAATAACCATCATCAAGTCCAGTTTCACCTGGATGTTACTGCACTTCAAAAGACTCCTGATGCATAGTTCATTCTGCAGTGCAACAACACTGGAAGACTGAAATTGAACTTTGCCAAATGTTGCTTCAGGCAGACAGCTGACTTTCTTAGGGCCATTATTTCCCAGGAGAAACTGAAATTTGTTACCATGGCCACATCCCACCACAGATAATAAACATTACATTCTTTTTACATTTTGGTATTCCAGTGAAGCTATTTTCTACATATGTTTTTAATATGTTTAGCTGCTGAGATAAGTTTTTCAAGAAAACCTCAACCTTTCTTTGGGTAGATAAGACGCAAACGAGCTTCAGCATGATTAAAGACTTCACTGTGAACAGACAAGCACTTATAGTTTGACTCCATGTTACCTGCAATTATGACAATGGTTGACAAGACAACAAAGTTGGCTTCACACCTATTTAGACCCATGAAGACAAACCAAAAAGAACATTTATGTCAAGAACACTTAAGGAGAAGAAGCTGACAAAATGTATCCCACTTGTGAAAAAGAATCACTGTGTTGTTTATAGGCTTTGGGAAATTGAAGAAGCTATCTTTGGGTTTATAGATTCAAACTGCATACAGATCATAGCTGTTTGATGACACTGTTAGCAATAAAAGGATTCAGATGAGCAGGAATGCAAATTGCCTGATGATCAGTGAGAATACTTCCATTTATGTATGACATGGAGTACGGACCAGAAACTGAAAATGTGATGGCTGACTGCTTATCTCATCTGCCCTTATCTCTACCAGATGCCCAGATAAATGATGATATAGAGTACTTGCACAGATTACAAGCATACTTACTGCAGTGTAAGAGAGCAATTTAGAGCTACAATTTAACATACCTCATTCATCAGAAAATTATGTGATTTCCTGATAACAAGGTGGCCTAACAATCACAAATATCTTGATTAATTTCTACAACGGCACACTATACTACCAAATGAACTTTTCTTACAAGATATCTGCAACAGGCTTGTTCACTGTTTTTTTTTTTCTCCAATGGATGCCGTTGTTTCATGACAAGCATCAACAACTGTCAGAACAAAACAATAAGTATGAGAACTCTGCTGGTGGCCAGAACTGCATGTTCAAGTTAAAGTTGGTCTAAACTTGAAGCCAGTCTTATGCTAAAAATGCATTAATTTATAAGCTATCATCACAAACTATTCCTACACTTCAGGCATCATTAGAAAATTTTTGATTGATACTTAAGGCCCATTTGGTCACACACTGACATACTTCTATTCTACTGCCTCGGTAGATTATCTGAAAAAATGTTTATAAACTGAATTTGAGTCACACCTACTGTTAAAATCAAATCCTTACCTATTATTTTCAGCATACAATGACCAATCTCATTTTTTCAGAATATCTGCAAAATCTTTTTTTCTCAGAAGGAAAGATTTTATATACAGTCAATGAAGAACATTCTGCCTTCAACACATCAGAAGGATTGAATGCCTCAATAAAACTTTGAAAAAGATTGCTAACCTGGAAGGAAAAGCTTGAAAATTCTTCATTACTGACTTCCTACAAAGTTACAAGGTTACATGTCATCCAACAATTCAAAGAACACCTGCTGATTTACTGCATGGATGGAGAATGCATACAAAGCAAAATGTTAAATGTTAATGGATTACAATTGTCTTAACCTGAAAGATCACAACCAGATACAAGGCAGAGCCCAAAAGACATGGCAAAAATTTGAAATATAGAGATTGGTACCAAATATCTTCAAATATAGATTTGTGAAAGTATGACAGTCTGGAAGGACTCTGGAAATAAGATCTCACAGAGTGTTTCTCTACTGTCAGTTTGATAGTTCCTTGTTTCATTCCACTGCAACAGGAAATAAGGATGTGGCAACACTAAATCTTTCTCCCTCCTCCTGGTTCAGATCTCCAAAAGTATTCTTGCTGTCTTTCCACTCTCAAACACACTCATGTCACAGCTCTCATCATGCAGAGCATGTTCTTCACACTATTCTATGACAGCCTGTGAGGCAGTTTCTCTTTATTTTGTCTGTGTTGTAAGGAGATACTAATTCTTAAAAGAATTAATTAACACCTAGGCTTTTTTTGTGGCTTGAGCCAACCTGCAGCTGGGAAGAGGAGGGATAATGGGAGACCATTTGTGTCTGCAAGAACATGGGCACATGGAGGAGCATGGAATTATGACTTTATATTGTGGGACTTGAGAGCAATCCCAGACGAGGTCATTCAAGCACAAACACAAGAATAAAAACAAATTCTTTTTGACATCCATCAGAAGGACCTTTTTATGTTTCTGCAGCACCCTAAGTACTGTGCAGCCATTCTGGATCAGCTGGTAGAGGGAACAAGGACTCAATGCCCTGGAGCAGATCACAAAGAAGGATAAGCCTAGGCCCTGCCTTTCAGGGTAGCTAAAAAGACGTAAAGATCTAGGCTCTGTCTTGAATAGGTGTGGAAAGTTGCTCACCTCTTACTTAACAGTGTAGTGCTTTTACTCACCAGCTGTCTTCAGTAGATTGCTCTCTGCTATTCACTGCAGGGCACCGAGTGTGACAGGAGTCTGATTCTAATCAGCACGCTCCCAGATACAGATTATGGAAATTAGGTACATATACACTGAAAGAGAATTAGTCATTATTCCTAATGTTTAGTCTTAAATCATAGGTCATTGCATTATTTGGCCTTATTAGTTGGCTAGCTATTTACTGACTGTATAATTACTGAGTGTTACATTAAGACAAATTCTTAATTAATTTCTGTACATTAAGGCTGTCCAAGAGAAATATGAAAAGTTGTTGCATTGGTGCTTCTGAGTAGAGGATGCTACTCAGTTGCTATTAGGTGAAAAAAGAAGCAGAAACCTTAAGCTGTGACTATTTGTGATTGTTTTTCACATGTTTTGTAATTGACAGTCATCTGTACTGGTAGAATAGACTTCTTAGAGTGCATACGCACCCTTTCAATTTAGATATGCAATGTCTTTACACAGAAATATCATGTGCAGCCAGAAACACTAGACATAGCTTATGTGTTTGGAAACCTTTTAGCATGTCTGCATTGGACTACAGATGCATCTCAGCTGAGAGCTCCTATTGGAGGGTGCTCCTTAACTACCACCTAAAATCACTGCGGTGCACTGTCAGCAGATTTTAGCAGCCAAAATCTTCTCACATTCCAATTGCATTGAATGTGTTCCAACCTCCTGAGAACCAGAGGAAGCTGTTCTAGCTGATTCCTTCTACGTACTGTGCATTGACCATGATCAGGCTTTAGAGGGAAAAGCACAGGACTGGCCCTTTGTCTAGCTGCAGTGAATTGCTGCAGTTGTCCACCTACAATCCTTCTCAGCCAGAGGGGAAGGCAAAGAAACCTTCCTAGTTTGAATTCAAAATTGCTGAGAGGGAGAAGAGGCCAGGGAGCAGAATTTGAAAAGAGATTCATTAGGAAGATGGTCTGGAGCTGAAGTGCAGGGTGGGTTCATATATTGTTAAAACTTTTTCAATGGGGAAATGTGGTTGAAGAATATTTGACTTCATGATTAAAGAGATTTTTAACATAAAAATGCCAAAAAGCTTTAGTGCTACAAATTTGTGCCAAATCAACTCCTTTTGCTAGTTCAAGATGTTACAAGTTATATGATGGTGAAGATGAATTTTACATTGAAGAGGGGAACAGATCCTACCTTTCCATTTTTTACAACCAACATATAAACTAGAGGGAAAAGAGTAATGGCTAAATGTAAAAGACCTAGAAATGCTTAGCCTTCCTTTTACTCACTGGGATCAAAATCAGAGTATCAACAAGATCTATGGTATTTCTGGTAGAAATAAATACTCTAGCTGTTGTAACATGATCTTTTTAGGCTATTAAAGAACATTTTGTAAAGTATAATCAGAGTAATTACAACCTAAAGCTTATTAATCTACAGTGGTTTTCATCTTCAAAGCATTGCAAACACAACAAATTCTTAAGTATTTCCCAGAGCATGGAGTGTGCCCCATGAGAGGCCTGATGAAGTAGCTAGAGGCAGCAGGCACAGAATGACCTCCAAATCACTCTCTAGAGTCTCAGCTGTCATTAGTTGCAACAGAGCGTAGGTAACATTTTCAAAAATATCATTTATGATTTAGGAACTGCCAGGCTGGTAGATGAGATCTGGCAAAATTGCTTCAGCACCTGAAGATGGCAACACCCCACAGTGATCTATTTTCTACCTCAGTTCAGACTTAATTCCTCTAAAACAACCTCAGCTGTTTGCATCTATAAACATGCATCAAAACTCTATATTTCCTAAAAGTTTTCAGGCACCGGAATATATAGGCATGTGTCCTGAAAGCACCCATGTATATCGTGTGACTAATTGTCTCCCATTCAGTCCCAAGTTCTCAAAGGTGTTTTGGTGCTGAACTGGCTACCTTCAGAAAAAAAGAAAGAAACAAACAAACAAACAACAAACCACAAGAAAAACACCCACAGGAACTAGAACTTAGGCACCTGGGGGAAATGGCTGAATTTCAGAATTTCCCATTCAGCATTTTGAAGCAACTTATGAAGCAGAATCTCAGAAAAGTGTTCTAAAGGTTTCCCAAAACAAATATGCTTTCTAGGATATTAGCAGCTGCTAAATAAAACTTTTTAGGATGAACAGGTATCTCGGAGCCTGTACCATGGTGTCACATCCCAATTTCTCAGGATGATGACTCAGGTTTGCAGATTTCCAGCTCAGGATTAAGGTGAAACAACACCAGGGTGCCTTTAACTCACAAAACTCAATTTTTATTTGCTCACAACAAGGATTGGCATGCTCACCACAAAAAATGGTGTGCTCACAACAAAAACTGGCATAAAACTATGTCAGTAAATGATATAGCATGTGCTAACCACACATCACCAAACATATACTACAGGCCTTGCTTATTTGGGGATCAGTTCAGGGAAGACAATAAGGAGATCCCTCCCGTTGGGTCAGAAGGTTCAGAGCAGACCCCCTTGCTTTCTAGACCCCTTCTCAGAGAGGACCTCGGGGGCGGCTGGATCCGCTCCTCGTCCCAGACTTGGTCAAGGGTTTATGTCTAAAGGGATGACGTGTAGCGATTTTGTAAAAGGAGAGAGAAAGAGAACAAGACAGAGAGAGAAAAAGGAAAAGAGAAGAGAAAGATGCCAGCAGTCCTGGGTCCAGCGCTGGTCCAGCCGACCGAGGGGTCCGGTTCGGGAGAGCATGTGGGGCTTCAGTTTGTGTCCTTTTCTCATCCCCTTGCCGCTCCTTCAGGAGGGCACTTGGACTCATTAGGCTACTTAGGTGTCATGCGGGGTTTGTGCTTTCAGAACCTTTGAGAAATGGATCGGTGGGTTTGGGGGTCATTTGGGGAGTAACTTCTCCTTCCCTGCAGACGTGACCATTGTTTGACCTTTGGCCATGGACGGTGAGCTGCCCTGCTCAGCACATCAGAACAGCGTTATCAGAACCGGGAGCTGCGCACCCTCCGGCCTGACCTCCCCCTTCTGTTGGTGATGGGTGCTGATCGGCTTCTTTTCACCTGGGGTTTCTTGCTAGGCAGAAGTCCTCGTTATGCAGAGTTCATAATTATGCAGAACTTGCCCCACCACAATGTTTGGGATATGAACTCTTTCAGTCTCTGACACGTGGTAAAGTCCAAAATTGTGAATTGTCCTAAAGCCTGCAAAGACAAGGATTTGCAAATTCTCTGGCTGTCTGATTCTTAGAACCTGAGGAGCAAGTACAAGGTCTTGTGCCTCTGTCTCTCCCAAGGAATTGGAGTACTTCAGTGGTCACTTGATTAACAAGAGAGCAATTTTAGTAACGGGTACTAAAGTGATGCTTCCTTTGTGATCCTTTTGATGCCTGCATTACTCATTACACTTTCTTCTGAAGGCAAGGCCAAGCCTGGGAGGAGCGAGCTATCAGTTCAGACCCTGAGCCTGAAGGAGAGGACACTTCTCCTTTCCTGACACAGCCCTGTCTCAGCCCTGCTGAGAATTCAATGAGAGAAGTACATCATTCCTGACATATGCCAAGCATGTTTAGGTTCCTCTCAGGACTTAGGTGATGTTTAAGACACAGATTAAAACCAGTATACTCCTACATCTGTATTCTCTTATTTTGCACAGTGTAAAATTTTAGGTGCCTCTGAAATTCTCACAATGCCAGCAAAGTTCTGTGAAGTGTTATGCAGTGCTAGACTTCTGTGTCTATGTTTTTCTTAAGTTCCAATTTAACTATTTAACCTCTCCTAAAGTTTTTAACAATATGGTTATTAAGAAAGCATTAAAAAAATGTTACCATGTTGTTTTTTCTGTCTATGTTTGCAAATACGAAGCAACAACAATATATTAACTCACCCTCTCCATGTAGAACATAGAAACAAGACAGGATGAAGGCCCAGAGGTTTGCTGAATCCAATCAAGGGGGCACCATTTTTCTGATAGAAATTTAGCTTTCAAAAGTTTTCTTATTAAAGCTTGAAGTCCTGAAAAGTTTCTGACACTGTTGATAGTGTTGCTTTCTTGCAAAAAATGTGGAACATGAGTGAGAAACCTTTAAGAATACACCATAAATATGATCCCAATGATGAAGTCATTACATGAATCTTTTGGTTCACCTCCCTGTGTTACAAATACCTCATGGCAAAACAGGTGAGTTGGGAAAATGTACATAAATGATAATCTCAGCTGCTCTGAAATTGAAACAAGGTCTTATAAAAAGACTTGACTGGATTAAGATACCTGCAGATTTTTTATTTTTTTTTTAATCCATACTTACTACATACTTATTTGTTTTCTAGGTTTTGAACTTTTAGTATATGCTCATGCTTTTCCCTAAAACACAAGGCCAATAAACTTTTATTTTTAAATTAAAGCTGAGAGTCTCATGAAATGCTGTTGCAATCCACAGCTTCAGGAAAACCACCAAATATCATGAGCATAACAATAAAATTGTCAGCATAGGCAGCACTGCTTTTGCACAATGACTTTTGCTACCCTTATAAAGTTCATTATATAACAGTAAATCATGTAATGTATCTTAAATTACAAAAGCAGTTAAACATTTTATGAGCACTTGCTTTGTTCAAGTGCTTCATGGCAAATTTATCCTTTAGTGTGTTTCTCAGGTTTCTTCGCTATTATCCAAGACTACATTTTGGGTTTGTTGAGTTTTCTGTATCTGTCTACATTGAAACGTTTTTCTTCTTTCCTCTCCAAAACTTAATCAGCTTCTGCTATTCAAACTGCTTAGCAGTAGGAATGGACAGAAAACACCTGTGTATGTAGGGATTTTTAACCCCTCTCTAAGGATGAATATACAAATATATTCCTGAAGCAAGTCATGAACCAAGACGTTTTGCCTCCCTCTTATATTTTATGAATCAAGAGACTTTCTGTACTTGACATGGGACATTAATTCACTTGAAGAATGACTAAACATCCTTAAAACACTGAAAACAGCTGTCCTATCAACCCACAAATGCAGGCAAGGCACCAGTGAAGAACCAGGACTTATCTATATGTAAATCCATACAATACTCCGCAGGAAGGGAGAAACTCAGCCCTCACTCTCAGGGCAGCTACCTGTGTTTTACGTGCAGCTTCTCAGCATGGCTTATTAGCTCAAGATCATGCTCACTGTGGCAACATGGCTTCTGGTTTGGAAATTACCTCAGTCTTCAAGCTTAAAATATATATCCAGAGCATACTCATTTCTACCTGTAATGAACTGCCCAGGTATACCATACATCTGAGATATGGGATACTGGGACAGAACAGAGATACTGTATTCCCTGGTTTGTCAGCAGCAGCTGTTTGGCTCACAGCAATTGCAAGAAATCTAAAAGTTACTGTCAGTTGTCTCTCTGATTCTGTATAACCTATGGGGTTTTGACTGCTCAGGAAAATAGGACTCCCCTTAGCCTTGCTGCTCTTTGGTTCTACTACATTCATAGCTCAATTTGAAAGGACCCTTTATTCCTGGGGCTGTTGTGGCCATAGTATAGCTTGTATGCATGTCTCCAATGCTGATGTTAATCCCTGGAGCCTTTTAGCCAGTGTGATAGCACCAGCCTGATGTATCAGGCTTGACTGACTCAGGGTTTTTCAATTTACAGTGAAAAGAAGTGGATAAAATGAATGGATTATGAAGTGAATTATATATATTCTAAACAACAACCATAACAAACTCAAAATCTAAAAAAAAAAAAAACAACCAAAAAAAACCCCAAACCCCAACCAAAAAAACCCACAAAGCAGCTACAGGTTAAGGATAGGACAATCATAAATTAATAATGTCTAAAAAATCCAGAACATAAACTCTATTCCATGGAAACAAAAAAAAAAAAAAAAAAAAAAAAAAAAAAAAAGCTTTAAAATCTTGGCCAAAACTCTAATAATGTCTCCTTGAAGCAGTCAGATGCTATACTCTGGAGTACATACAGGAAATCTTTTAGAAAGATAGAAAACACGTTAGGGTGCTGAGTGTACTAGTAAGCCTTAATGGCCCTGACCAGCCTCACCTGGAACCTCCACCCACACCCATGGGCCCAGGAGCTCTATTTAAGCTCAGCTCTGGGTATTTCTTCTTTCCCCTAGCTGTGTTGAGGGAGTGTTTGTCTCCTGCTTAACTCTGCCTGGCTATGGGGACTCTGGGTCTGGAGTTCAGTCTGTGAACTGGCTAGACCTTAGTTCTGCCTGGCAGGTCCAATGCAAATGGTCCTAACTGTGGCTGACTTCATAGCCTGACCTCAGGCCAGTCCCATCACTGTGATATTGCCTTATGATCTGGGCTATTGGTTGGACCTGGCCACCATCTCACAGTTTGTCCTGCTTGTCTTGCTTGGATACTGTGGGATGAGGCTCTGGCTTGTAAAACCTTCCTTGGCCATGTTATCCCCCTTGGCTCCCCAGCCCTTGGGGAGAATCTGGCCCTTGCATTCCCTGAGAGGATAGATGTCCAGGTACTGAATGGTCTGTCACAAATTCATTTGTCTGTCTTATATTGATTTATTTGTTTTTATACCAGCATTAACTGCCTTAAGTTAAGACAATAAGAGGTATGTTCTGAGTGTCTGAGATTTTGGTCTCTAATACTACTGATGAAAGTTATGTTTGTAATACACCATAGAACCATGTCAGGGATGAACTTTGTCATACTACTGCTGTTACTCTGCAGGAAGCATTTCTGGTATGTAATATAAATATTTCATGTTACACTGCAAAATTCACAGTACTCTCTATTTCAGTCAAGTTGAGTTGCTAAAGTGGAAGCCACTCAGGTTTTGAAACATTTCTTAGTTATTTGTCAACCAACATTCTTGAAAGTAAAATGAAAATTAAAATGCTTAAAACTGTATGAGCCATATGAGTGATCCCAAAGAAAGGTGCTAGAAATGTCTATAGGTCTCATGAAATATGAAAACTAGCTATTTGGTTGAGGGGAGGCTCCCCAGATTACTTCTGTATCCACTAGAAAAGCCAGCAGATGGTTTAATGTTCAAAGAATATAATTGCACAAGAAAGTATTGATAACTCTCAAGGGGTTTTAATAACTTGTATTTTTTTATTTTTTTTTTTTCCTTTCTTGCAAGATCCCAGAAGAATCATGTTGTAAAGTAGAAGAATGATACTACTAGACTCCTATATGCAGCCTAGTATCAAAGAGGGTAAGAAACACAAACTTGTAACTGTTTGCTCTACCTCAAAGAACTGGATTTCAGTTTTCCACCTACATTCAGGGATGTTCTCTAACGTTTGAATGTGAGGAAATCCCTTTTTGTTGTTCTTAACATTATTCTTTATTCATTTGTATAATAAAAGGTTGAACTGTTTCAGTTTGGGGAGGTAAAGGTTTGTTGCCATTTTTGAGACTGATGGCTATGAAACTAGACAAGAGTGAGATACGCTCTCTCTTAAAACTGATGCCTAACTTCTACTGAGTGTAGGAACCTATCCTTTCATGAGTATTTCCTAAGAACTAGCTTAGACGCATTCAAGACTAATGTAAAAGGTTTCAGGAATCTATTCTTTTGTTGCATCTTTCTATCCTTTGCATAGGAAGCCTGCCTGTCTGAACCAAGGAGAACAGCAGGAAACAAAAGCTGGTTTAAGGGCTCTGCAATAACTGCGAATCTAAAGATCTCTAATGAAAGCTGAAAAACAAATGAGAACTGAAATATATTTTTCAGATTTTTCTATTTGCATCTAGGATTTCTAACTTCTAGCCCATTGTCCAGTGGCCTGAATCATGATTCTTGAAATCTAGGGGCCGGCAAAATTCTTATGAGTAATTCTTCATGCTTTGGATTCTGTTGTTTAAAAATATGGATTTGAACATTTGAAAAAAAAAAAATCAATGGCAAATGTACAAAGAAACTATTTTCCCAATGCCATATAAAAGGGTCCTGCTATTTTAAAATGCGAAAGTAGAGGGATTAAGCACCATTTGGAAAGTCAGACTGCAGATAAACATCAAAAGTTAAATCAATTTTTGCTAAATATTTATACTTACAGCTTTGTAGTATCTATAACTAATATAAAGCAATGAAAAAAATCTACTGAAATGATAGTTATATATGTTAACTTCTTAAGATATGTTGTAAAGGAAAGAGAAGGGTCAGAGTGAAATGCTTCATGTTTTGCTAGTTATTCACTTACTGCTTTCGTGTGAAGACTATCAATTGTTTCCTCAAATTTAAGGTTCACAAGCATAAACATATTTCACCCAATCAGTGTAATTAGAAATAAGGAGATTAGTATTTGAATTCCTGTGTCTAACTCAAAAGTGAATTGTTCAAAATGGTAGTGGCCCCTCTGAGGGAGAGGAAACATTAGATGACTAACTTTCAAAGATAGATACAAGTTCAATTATTGCACAGAAATAGTTATATAGCACATTTTGATATCACTGTATTTTGGAAGTTATGCAGGAAGCAGTGTGAATCTACTCTTTGACTTGCAGAAATCACTAGGGAATGGTACAGTCTGTTTACTCTTCTTGCTGTATCTTGCTAATTAGCCAGTTTACCCATGATGTTACTGAGTTTGGACTGTAGCTGCTGTACGTGGAACGTACTAGTGGGACAAACCAGTTTAGCTCCTTTTATTCTGATGTTGACATGCTTTAGAATTTGCTGGGTTTACTGCCCTGGATTCCAAAGTTTTCATTCATTTGTTTTTTTTCATGTGCTGGCTGCATCTGTACGTTATTTTTCCCCTACGGAAAGTAGCTCATAAAAACTCTAGCACAATACAGATCTCAGCAGCTCAGTTATAAACCTACAAAGCCAGGGGTGTTGTATTTCAAGAAAATACTGCTAGACCCTTAACTGAAGGGATGCAAGCAATAACTCCTCTAATATTCTATTTGTTATTATGTTCCAGAAAAGAAAGTATTTGTATTGACAAGAAAGAACAAACTTAGAGGCTCATCAAGTGTATTAAATTGGAGGTTTTTTTCTTAAGGCATTTCATGTTTCCAGCTACCCTGGCCTCATAAGCTGGTACTGAATCAGTAAGCGTGGTGTTGACAGGCATTTCTATGATTGCATACTAAGGCATGGCCTTTACTCAACACTCACTGTAATATCCATTGCCTCAATGGCTTGTTTTAATGCAGTCCAATATAAGATATGGTAAGACAGAGTGATGCAATTTTTGAAATACTAAATCAAGAATATAAACCAGGAAGACTTTAGTTATCATCTCAGATATACACTTAAATGTCAACAGTTTCATTGAGAGACCTATCAGTAGATGACAAAGAAATATCTTCTAAAAGGAAAATACCATTGCTATGCATCAGACTGCCATTTATTTTTAATGTCCTTTTGCAGAAATTCATAAATACTTTAAGAAAAGCATTTTTTCCTCCCATCAGGAGTTTTACTTTTTTTTAATCTTAAGTACCTGTCAATGTAACAACATTACCTGAAACGCATTCTTCTTTCGTACTGCTGGAAAAATGAAGTTTCAAAATATGGATTTAATTCCAACTAAGGTATGAGGCAAAATATCAGTTGTGAATAGTAGCTTGCAAAATATTTGTGGACAGCTGTACTATGATGTGATTCACAGAAATACTACTTTGAAATATTTTAATCACAGGAATGTTACTGCTGATGGCCAGTTTTGTCATGTTTGAAGCAGTAACATGTTTCTGCTGCCATTCCTGGAAGCTAAATTTCAAGAAATAATGGTAGCAGTGTTATTAGCTCTTTTTAGGAGCAAAAGAGATCACATTTTATATGTGAAGTTAATATGACATTCCTATTAATATTTTCAGCTTAATAGTCTTAATACAGAAATAACCTCACCAGCAATTGAGTTAAAATAGTTTTATTCGCCCTGCTGTCTACCTCTTCCTCTGCTGTGCTCACACTCTCCCCAAATGTCAATGGGGCCAGTCTTTGTCCAACAGAAGTAAGGGGTGTCACAGCAAGCCTTCACCTCCTGGCCACCTGCACGGGGAGGAGTTCACCGCTGGTGGGTAGATTCCCTTCCTCCTCAGTCTTAGCATTTGCTTGAGATTACTTTTGGTTTCTTGCTCTAGGCTGCTGCCTTTTGGCTGCTCCCAGCTGAGATGTGAGTGTGGTCCCACAGCTTTTCCCAGGGACTCTTGTATGTTGGGCAGCGACCCCCCGGGTTTGCCGGACCCTTCCCAGGGAGGCACTGGCAGAGCTCAGGCTCAGGCAGGGGAGGCAACAGGCCCTTGGCCCCGAGGCAGGAGCTGAAACCAGCCCGGGCCAGCCCCGAGACCTGCGCTCTCAGCTCAGGGCAGAGCCTGAGGACTTAAAGTTGTGTGGTGGGTTGACCCTGGCCAGCAGCTAGGCATCCAAGCAGCTGCTTGCTCACTCTTCTCCACTTCCAGCAGTTAGGGGGAATAGGAAAAAAAGAAAAAAGTGTGTGTGTGGGGGAAACCACCACCCCCAAAACCCCCAAATATTAAAAAAAAAATCAAAACTAAACACAAGTTGAGAAAAAGACATTTTAATATGTGAAAGTTGGAGGGACAAGGGGTGCAAAGGCAACCACAACCTTTCACAACTGGACTGCTGACTGAGCGGTAGCCATCTTGGAAAATGACCCCCCACCGCTTTTTCCTCTACCACAGTTTTTTGTTGTTGATCATCATGTTATATGATATGGAACATCCCTTTGGCCAATTTGGGTCAGCTGTCCTGGTTGTGCCCCCTCAGTCTCTTGCCCACCCTTAGCCTAATTCTGGGAGGCCACAGTGGGAGGGGAAAGGAAGCCCTGATGCTGTGCAAGCACGATTCAGTAACAGCCAAAATACTGTTGTGTTATCAACACTGTTTTAGTGACAAATCCAAAATACAGCACCAGATGGGCTGTTATGAAGAAAGTTAACTCCATCCCAGCCAGATGCAGTACAACTTGTAATGGTGGAAATCACATTAACTGGGCTATAATTCTGATTAGCAGTTAAGTAGAGGGAAAGACAGAAAAAACTTTTTACATTTCTTGTTACACTACATTTTCACACAGTGCTACCTAGTTTTGCTAGAACTTTTGGAATACATTCATTTTCATGTGCTTTTTTTCCATACGTGATTTCTGATTTCTCAGGAAGGTTTTACTTTATGAGGATCATTTAATGAACATTGCGAAGCCGTTGTTTTTATTATGTTATGTTTCTCCTATCTTTCAAAAATAGTTCACTTTGATTAAGTTGTGAAAGAGTTCAGGAAGAAAAAAAAAAGAATCCCATAAAATGCTACTTTCATATACTCAAAGAAAACAAAGTAGTTGGAGAATCAATTATATTGTACTACCTTGGCAGAGTTCTCAACACTAAAATACTAGTTATGTATTATTTGCATCTCTGTTCTCCGTAAGTGAAATTACTCTCAAGAAACTGATAGCTAGGTCAGAATCAAATAAATTAAAAATTTGGATCTCAAGCTGCAGTGCCAGGTAGTTCATGAGAAACTGATGAAAAATGATTGTCAAGAGTTAAATACAAGAATGAGTTAATGCTGTACTTGATGTAAAAGCAGAGAAAGGAAAAGTAGTGTTATAATGACTATTTGTTCTAAGGGGTCAGAAACCTAAAAATCACCTTACTTGAAAAAAGATGGGTTTAGTATCATAGCTTTTATACATTTTCTAGGTCAGTACTTCCAACAAAAGGCATCAGTGTCTTTGACCTTTCATAAAATAAAAACATTAAGGTCAAAGACACTGATCATTATAATGCTACTTTTCCTTTCTCTGCTTTTACATCATGTAGCTGCTTTTTATAAAAACACAGGTGAGGTTTTAAGCAATACTTTCAATAGCTAAATGTTCAAATAGGAATTCATCAGCATCACTGCATACAGAAAATTGCTTTGTCAGAAGGTAAAAGACAAAAAGATTTTACAGAATGTATTGTGACAATGACTGTAATAATGACTGAGGTAAATCATGTGATAGAGCTCAGCTTGTCATATTGGGTAATTATAGTGATATCAGGTAAGATTATTAGATGTTTATTTTGTAAAATGGGTTTCAGCTGTGGCTTAAACTTAGATACATTGAGTTACAGAAAAGTGAAGAAGGGCTCTCAAGTGAGTCAATTAGTCCATAAATAAATAGACACACATCAATTTCTCATTCAAATTACTAATCTCTAATATTAAGGCACAGATAATAAATTCTTATTACTCTTAGTGCATTTCTTTAAATTCATATTAACTGTCTGATCTGCAAAGCACTGGTAAGATGAAGCATCTGAGTTCAGCTTCTCAGCCAAAATGGTAAGCCACAAGTTTTATTTCTTTGGTTTTCTGTCTGGCTTTTGTTTCAAAAACCACAAGCTTAAACGTTAGGGCTCCTCTGGCATCAGTAGAGTTATAATGCATGATGTCATCCACTCTGAATTAATATTAAATAAGATTTTTTAAAAAAATATACAATATTTTTTAGTGGTTATTTCTCACGTTTTTCAAGATCTCCATGAAACTGAGGCCAGCTATCATTTCCAGTGGACAGATCTATGTATTGACAAATGATGACACTTTTATCACCATTGTATAGCTCTTCAGCCCCTCAGGCATTTTCTTGAAGTATTTTGCTTTCTACTGATTCTTATTTCACCCTTTATTTCCCATTCTCTCATGTTCTAAATAGTAAAATGACAAAGGTAAGTCGAGAAAGGAGATAAATAGAGAAAGCTAAAAATCATCATAAAAATTTGCATTTCATTTAAATTATGGTTCTATACCTTTGAAATTAGTTTAAAGAGATCAAAAAAAGTCTTTTAACATAAATATAACATGGTTCTAACTAAATCACTTGGATTTTGAAAAGTCTTTTTTGGTCCAAATTGAAAATTTAGTGAGCAATTACTTTGTGTTTTGAAGTAAATGTAAAGTGCAATGATGCAACTGAAGGTTCTTGCTTTTGTTGGCATGATGCTGAGAGGCATGTGATTTTTTTCCTCTCACCAGATGCACACTGGCATGTTCACCTTTTGAATAAAGTGACATGGGCATTTAATGAGCAGCACCAAAATGCCTTTAAACAGAACAATATCCTAGTCTAATTATGTGGAGAAAAGCTCATTCATGTAGCTCAATCTTTCCAATACTGCCATCTGTAATTTAGGCATTTTAAGAAGTTGGCATGCTAATAGTACATGTACTCCTAGTGACTGAGAAGTACTAAGGCATTGGACTCATTCTGAATGACACAGCAGAATTTTTTGGGGAAAAAAGATTAGACACTGCACAGCTGTCAGCAGAGAGCTGTATAAGAAAGCCCTTGACAAATTTGAATCCTTTGGAGGCACTGCTCTGCACGGCCTTTAAGACACTGTTCCATTTCATCTATAATATTGTGGTTTTTTTCTGGTGGCTTCCATGCATTGACAACCATTGTGATTTCCATGCCCCTGCACTGTGCACTGTTGCGTGTATACAACACTGGGAACCACATCAGATTGCAGTGGATACAAGGCTACATTAAAGTTAATCATAATAATAGATTCACAAATCTGTCACCAACTTTCAACTGATGAAGTGACAGAGTATCTTGCTATGCTATTGCTCATATTGTAATCCCCCCCCCACACACTTTTTTTTCTTTTGCATGTCAGTGTTCCTTGACATTTTCTGTCATTTGAATCTTTTTTCTGACTTTACCCTGAAGATATGGGTCTTTATCAAATGTGTTCCTTTGTTTAATCCTTTATGTTGTTTATTTCAATGTCCATGGTAAGTTTAACTGGCTAGTGCAGGAGTTAGTGTATATTCCCCATTGCTACTGATTGTTATAATGTTAATTTAGACTAGTGAAAGTATACATGGTAAATTTGCTTTGTTCTTAAACCAGAAGAAATTAATTCCATTTTTAGCAGAGGAGTAAATTCTGCTTTGGCAAAGATTTCATTCCAATGTCTCTAAGTCACACCTACTGTTGTTATATGTATTTCAGAAACAAACAAACAAAAGTTTATTTCCGATGTATATAATATTTGAAGGATCATACTAAATGTAGTCCTAACCAAAAAACATACACAATAATTTCTTCTGCATTTAAGTACCTCTTTTTCTAACAAAAAACTAATTCTGCTTTGAAAACTAGAAAGACTTACAGACTGAAACCTCATTTGCTCGTAAATCATTTAGTCTACTTTCTAAATATGAAAATACATGGGGCAGAAAACTATAGATTTTTAACTGAATTCAAACTGTGCTCTGGAAAGTAAATAATTCTGTCAGAAAATTGGGTTTTTTTTTTACATAATATATAGCCTAAAAGTCCTGAAGAAAACAAAAATTTTGTTTCTTTTTACTTTTTGTTGCATATTGTAAGCCATTTCTTTGCTTGTATTGAAAAAGCATCTGATTTCTCACAGAAAAAAGTGAAAAATACTGAAGCCTTAGGGTGCTTAACTGAAAGAAGATAAAACAGCTGTGGTATTTCCTTTTCCCTTTACATCCACCCATGGTCCACATCTAATGGGCAGGAAAACAATGCTGAAAATAATTATGCTGACAGTGAGTGAAGCTATATTATTGAAAAAAGGAGGGAAGGTATGGCAGTGTTTTTAACACAAAATAGATCACAGGTACTGTAAATCTTGCACATGTGGAAAACTTCCCAAGTTAATTTGCCTTGGTTAGTAAAGTTGCATATACATGCATGTATATATCTCTGTATTTTTATATAAATATATATAAAAAAAAGATGAAATTACAGTTTAGGTAAAATTATAAATTTAAACTATTAGAATAAAGACTATTCTGGTGGGAATAGGGATTAAGGAATTAGATGGGAATTTTTCTGAAGTTGCAGCCATCTTGCTAAATACTCAAAAAGAATACACTAACCACTGGGAGAAGGTTCTTCTGAACAATAAAGTTTTCGCTTTAACATTAATTACCATCAAAGATACAAGATGTACCAAATTTTATCTGCAGTCTAATTTACAGAGAAGTACTAGGCATAGGATGGAGAATTATTGTGTGTCCAGTTGGACATGATACTTTTTTCCTGTGTTACAGCTGCTGGAATTTCTGTGTATGTCAGCAAAGCAGCTTACGTATTTGGGAAGGAATACCTTTCCTAGGTATGTTTAAAGTATACAGCACTATACCAGGAACTGTTCTCTATTAGGTGAGAACCAGCAGTATTGCTGTGACATGAATGGATGGGGTTGACTTTTTACAGGAATAAGAAAAAGATGAAATGTTAACATAAAGACCCAGCTTTAACGCTGAATACACCTGGATCAGCCTTTGCTACTGTCTCTCTACAAACTTGATATAAAATCCAGAAGGACTTGTTATGTAAGACCATTCCACTGTGCCTCTCCAAATATCTTCTCAGTATTCATAGCTCTCTGAAAGTCTTCAGAAAATTGACCAGCTGTAAATAAACTGTATGAAATACAAGGTTGGGTTGTTTTTTTTTTTGTTTGAGAGCTATCAAATTCAAGAGGATAGCTAATAAGTACATGGAGCTAGTTGCTAGAATTCAGGCATATAAAGCTTGCTTTGCAGGTGCACATTGCTAGGCACTGTTGATGCTTCCTCGGTGCAGCAAATTTACAACATTTTTTAGTACACTTTATAAAATAGGTAATACAAATACAGAAACTTGTTACCTTTTTTGATATTTACTCCCATTCATAGACCTGTTAGCACTGGTCTGGTACAAAAAATAATTAAGATAATATATCCATCATCTTTATAATTTTACGTACGTGCTTTATTCCTTGCAGCTTACTTTTCTGACAATAGTGTTTTATAGGCTATTTCTTTTTACTTCATTGTCATTTTTCCCAAGTTAATGTATACATTGGAAAGCAAAAAAGGCACATCATGATAGGAAGGCATATATCTAGAAAGTGTTAGTTATGGATCTCATTCGCTGTATATTCCCCCACTAGTTTAGTGGCTGTAATAAGAGAGTGTTAGGTCCTG
This sequence comes from Astur gentilis, assembly GCF_929443795.1. Lineage (NCBI taxonomy): Eukaryota > Metazoa > Chordata > Aves > Accipitriformes > Accipitridae > Astur > Astur gentilis. The sequence continues at coordinate 19,617,012 of NC_064890.1, read as the reverse complement.
GCTTTAGTTTTAACTAGCATCCTATGCCAGTTTGTTAAAACACTTACCAAATTCTGGATACTGCAATGCACAGACAACTACCTGTTCAGCTATGCTTGTCTCTGGGTAGCATAAAAGGAGGGTAGGGCCACAGGCAATTTCATTATTGCATAGCTTCTGGGGTTACAGCTGGCTCCATACTATTGCCTTTCTCACAATCATTCTGGCTAGTCTAGCTGTATATCATACTTATTATCATCTTTTCTAGCACTGTGGTTTTGGAGAGGGGTTTTGCCTGTTATGGATATTTTCTTTCCTTTCTCTTTACGAGACAAGAAAATGGAAATACTTTCTTTAAAAGGAGCAACTAGGCACTGTACCATTGGGAAAAGAGTTTCAGGTCAGTGGTGAAGAACTATGATCCTCTGATGGTGGCTACATATACTGGAAACCTTTTGCTCAGTCGTAACTTTTTTCACTGTGTAATGATTTTTCAGCTCCATGTAGCTGTGCAGAAAGGCTGTGGTGAGGTATGGCTCAGCAAGCTTTGAGAACAGTAGGCTAAATCTCACTACAGATGGAGTCTAGTGGAGAGCTATTAATCAAATAGCCAATTAGCCATCTCTCATAATAGCAGCCTTCAACACCATGTGATACAGCACATACCAGCTGTAATTATACAGGACTGATCATCTTTGGGGAAAAGTTATGCATAGCCACAGAAGTTTTTAACACTCAGCCTTCCTCTTCACCTGACATCTCACCATCCATCCTTCTGCTGCAATGAATTTAATAGAATCATTGTGTCTTAGAAGTTGAAATTAAAACATAGATAAGATAATGTGCAGCAGATCTTGTTAACAGAAAATAAAGAAGAAAATTTTGTTGGTTTTGGGGTTTTTAATATAAACTGTAAAGAAAAGTTCCATCAATTTTAATAAATTCTACTCAATAAGTTCTTCCTTAAAAACATTTGTTATTTTTGTGGTGAATCAGTTGTCTAGTCAAAGGCACCCAGATAAAAAGAAACAAGAGCATCATATGGGCAGCGGTGCAATGGTGTTAGAAGGAAAAAAGAAAGAGAAGTCTTGGAGACATGGAGATTAAAATAGGACGGGAACATGGGGAGAGTAAAATAATAAGAATTTATCATTATGAGTAAAATAAGAGAAAATCTAAACTTGCCTGCAGCCAAGGAAAGAACTATACTTGCCTGTTTTACCTTTGGAGAATCAGCAGTAACAAGACCAAAGAGGCCAGCTATAAGGATACTACTCAAGGCAAACAGCTCTAAGTTCTGCCTTGGGCTTGCTTCATGAGATCCGGCTGCCAAAGGCAGCATAAGAGATGCTGTGAATCAGCAACCCTTCTCTGTGCACTCTTTACCCAAACGTTATGTTTAGCTTCCTCCTCATGTTTTCACCACCTGCATCCAATGGCTTGTTGGAAGACCCGATCCTGTGTCAGAAGGAAGGATAGGGAATGAAAATGTTTCACTGAGGTTATAAAAATGAAGAATCTCATTAACAAATTGTATACCATAATATGTCAGGAACCAAAAAAACGACTGCTCTTTCCTCCTCACGCTCTTCCTGTGCTCTAGCATGGGGTGCCTCCCACAGGAGACAGGACAGTCCTCCATAAACTTCTCCAACACAAGACCTTCCCACCGGCTGCTGTTCTTCATGAACTGCTCCAGCATGCATCCTTTCCACAGGATACAGTCTTTCAGGAGCAGACTGCTCCAGCATGGGTCCCCTACAGGATCACAGTTCCTGCCAGAAAACCTGCTCCAGCGTGGGCTCCTCTCTATGGCCTGCAGTTCCTGACAGGAGCCTGCTCTTGTGTGGGATCTCCATGGTCTGCAGCTTCTTTCAGGGCATATCCTCCGCAGGCTGCAGGTGGAGATCTGCTCCCCCGTGGACCTCCCTGGGCTGCAGGGGGACAGCCTGCCTCACCAGGGTCTTCCCCACGGGCTGCAGGGGAATCTCTGCTCCGGCGCCTGGAGCATCTCCTCCCCCTCCTTCTGCACTGACCTGGGGGTGTCTGCATGGTTGTTTCCCTCCCTTTTTTCACTCCTTTCTCTCACAGCTGCTGTGCAGTGTTTTTTACTCTTTCTTAAATATATTATCACAAAGGCACCACCACCATCGTTGATGGGCTCAGCTTTGGCTGGCTGGGTTTGGAGCTGGCTGAAACTGTCTGACATGGGGGCAGCTTCTGGTGTCTTCTCACAGAAGCCACCCCTGCAGCTCCCCCGCTACCAAAACTTTGCCACATAAACCCAATACTTTACCAAATTAAGAAATAGAAGACATAGTGTCAATTTAAGTGTAAAATTTCACAAGTTCTTCCAAAGAAAGGAGAGTCATACAGAAGTCATGGATTCTATCACAATACATGTTTGGTTTCTTTTTGACCATGAGGATCCTGTAAGTAAGAAACACAGGCCTGATCCAAAGGCAAATGAACCCATTAACCATGATTCTGTTGAATGATAAAAACACTAATAGAAATCAGTCCATTAATTTTTCACTGCCTTAGGTAATATAAGTTGTTTTTAACTTCAAAGGCATGCACAAAGTTCCTAAAAAAAAATCCTGTTACTAGGCACTACTGAAACTGTAAGCATGCAAAATAATTTTAAAACAGTACAAAGGATAATATAGAAGTAAATTAGTAGCTGTCATTTTCCCACAAGGAACAATTGCTAGCCTTGAAAAAACAACCACCCAGTTATCAAAAGGATAATAGGAATCCCTAAACCACCCTAAAACTAAAGTACTAACAGCAGTTTTCTCTTTTAACAATTAATATTAATTGTTCATTTGGCCCTAAAGTCTTGATGTTTTTAAGCCTGTAATCCACTTACTTTCTATTCCCTCTGTTAAAAAGAAAGAAGAAAAGTAATTATTGTCAGAAATAGTAAACTCATATTAGTCACAATTACAAGCAGTAATGTCTGATTACAATTTTTAATCAATCATGCTATTCCATGTTTAACTCACTAATGTTGGGACCACTAGAGTGGACAGCCATCTGTGCCTCTATAAAATTAGAAATATGATGAATTATAGCTACTGGTAGTTTGAGGTTATACCATGAATACAAATCATTAGAGCTATGGCAATTTTAACATATTGCGAAAATTTTTTATCATCAGCTGCATTTGCTGTTCTTCTTCTTGATGTGGAAAAAAAGTACCTAGAGAAAGACCTACACTTCACTCATCAGCTTTTCATAATGATTTACAATGAATGAGAAGACAAAGTTCTCCTGACTTCCTGTTTACATAGCACAAATCCTGTTTGTCACAGTCAGTGCTACAGTATGAAGATCACATTCTGCTCTTATGTGAGGTGGTCACTAGCTAGAGTAAGTCTATTCACTTCCAAGATTCTCAAATAACATAACTCTCAAGTATTACATTCAATCAAGTTACTGCATATTCATCACCCATATAACTGCTGAGAGCAGAATCAGATCTCTTGGAAATAGCTGTATTTACTGATTTATCAAAAAAATAAACTTTGATCAGTAAGAGAATAAAATGGCAACTCCTTTGAAACTACAAATAAAATACAAACAATTCCTTACAGAAGTTGGTAACAAAGTCATAACATGCATTTTCTGAATCTAATTAATTTATGGGCAGAACCAGTAATACAGACTTTTAATTTTTATGCCAAATACTTTTTGTTACAGGAAAATATTTATTAAAAAAACCCCAACAAACAAATGACTTTTTTTCATAATTAAATTTAAAATGGCTCTTCATCATTATTTTTAGGACTACTATAAATGTCTGCCATGTCAGTGCTATCCCAGAGGATAAAAGAATAATTCAGGTTGGAAGGGACCTTAAGAGATCCCCAGTGCAAGCTCCTATTCAAAGCATGAACAGATATGTGATCAGACATGGTTGTCAGGGCCTTATCCACTCCCAAGCATGGAGAGAGACTGTACAACCACTCCGGGCATGTGTCATGGCCTAAGTGTCCTCATGGGGCAAAGGTTTATCCTTATATCCAGTGAGAACCTGCCGCTGTGCAGGGCCTGGCTCCATCTTCTCCATTGCCTACCTATAGGTGTAGGGGAGCTGCTCTCTGGTGCCCCTAACGCTGTCCTTGCTCTAGGATCAACAAGACCAGCTCCCTCAGTGTCTCCTCACAGGGAAACTGCTCCAGGCCCCCAGTGTAGTGGCCCTACACTGCACTTGCTCCAGTTTTTCCATGCCTCTCATGTATCGGAAGATCAAAACTGGATGCAGTACTCTAGATGTATAGCATTAATAAACGTTGAATGAAAGGAGATGATAATCAGTTTCCTCAATTTACCAGCCATGCCTCTGCTAATACAGCTAAGGATGTAATTAGCATTCTTTGCTACTAAATCAAATACTTGTTTACAAAGTTTATAAATACCTGTCCGGTGGTTACTGTTTTCAAATTCATGCAGTTATGCAGAAACACATTGTAAAAAACCAGCTGTTTTTATTTGTCTGTTTTGGTCTCAAAACAAAGATATTACCTTATTCCCTTCCAAACCACTGTGGGTTTTTTGTCCCTTTATGTTTTCTTAATTATGTGAATTGCTTGTGTAATTACCCTCTTTTAAATGCTCACTATAAATATGTATTTAAAACAGTCATGGAAGGCAAAGATACAATGAAGAGACTTCTTCCAGATGTATTGTTTCAAATCATTGGTAAAAAATCACCCCCTTGAAAAAGATAGGCAATAATCACCTTGAACCATTTAGGATTTAGCATTCTTTCTCCTTGATGTATATTGACCACAAATCAGGTTGATGTTTTACCTGAAATGTTAAGTGTTTCTGTTATTATTAAGGGTTACCACAGCCAGTATTGCTTTTTAGAATAAGATCCCCAACCATCTCAGCTCCTGACAGAGCTGACACTTGTCTTTCATGCTTTTAGGTAGCTAGAGCTGGGAACAGGGGTAAATATGTCACTTTTTGCCTTATAAGAAGAGATTGGCTTTGGACAAAAGTATAGTAATCAAATAAGAAACTGGACTCTAATCTTAATTCTGTGAATAAACTTACACTGCTAATAGTCATCTTTCATCTAAACATACCTAATGTTTGAGGCATTACAATCTAAATCCAGATTTAGCTCCAAATTTCATGGTGTTAGCTCTTTTTTTCATTTAAAAAGTAGTTTTGGATAGTTCAACATAAAAGTAAAGAAAAAGAGATAAAGGGGTTTACTTTGAAATAATACTTTGGTGAGTCTTATTCATTTAGAATTTTAAGAAAGAAAACAATAGACACAATACCTTAGTTCTTGGAATAACTTGCATATTATATTGCTTTGTTTTTCTGAAGCATCTTATAGCATCTTCATGGTAAGCATAGTCACAATATGTGAGTTTTGAAGATTATATGAAAGGAACAATGAAACAATAAAAAAGAAAGTCTAAACCTTTATCATTAGTGTTTTCAGTGCTTGCCTGCCATTATAAAGACAAACATGTTTTATTTTCAGGCTGTGTCATGTTTCACCATAATGAGCACAAAAAAAATGCAAATATGTATCGATTTTATACAGAGGTCAGTACAAGTGACAAGCAATCTGTGAAAAAGTTAGCAGTCCTAAGTAAGAAAAGTAATTAGAAAGATGACTATAACCTTTCTTTAATGAATAGCAATAATAAATGACTTCCTTGGTGTTTTTGTGACCCTGTCAAGTTAGCAAGGTGGTCTTTCCTGAGTCAATTCTATGTTTCGATCCCTTTTGTAATCACAGTCTCACAGCTGTGGGAAACAGCACCATTCATTAATTGATCACTGATTATTTGCATGTGTAGTGGGCAAGAAGCACTCAGGTTCATCTTCTGTTCTGAATGGATCTTGGGAGCAAAAAAAAAAGAGGGGCATTTGTCATCCTTAGGACCTCAGTGTTGTTTTTATTTCTTTTTGGCATTGTTGTTTAAGTCATTCACTTGTCGGTGTCACAGTAGGCTAGTGAGCAAGAAGAAATTATAGCTTTAGCAGCCAGCTCTGATGCATGAAGCATGTGAAAAATGTCCTCCCAAAACTAGGACTGGTGTTTAGAGTTTCATTAAAGCTATTATCCATTAAAAGATACACTTAAGAAAATCTAGTTGTGTACATGAATTTGAGGTTTTGCCTGCTAGCATGAAGATCTATGAAAGACAACCATTGATTAGTAAACACTATAATTGGCATCCAATATTTTGAGGCTTTTTGCTCTTAAAGAAAACCAGACAATACAGTGACTGGAACCTCTTTGCTGGGTATGCAATGGGGAGGTTCTTACTCCTGTGAGATACGATGCAACAACTATTTAACATTCCATTGAGGAGTAGGGGGAAAGGAAGAAAAAAAGTCATATTCAATTAACTTTCAAGCAGTACATCCACTGAGGCAGTACCTATGAGCAGCCTATGTGTTAACACACCTGATGAATTTAGCTGTCATGATTTTCAAAGCAGTTCTGCCTGTAGGCTAATGTTTAGGAACTTTCATAAATAGACTTCTTGACTGTGTGTCCTAGGCATGATTAAAGTTAACCTTGACAAGGTTTTAAACCCTGACAAGGTTTTAAGGCAACCCTTTTTCCTGGTATTATTATCTCTCTGTATGCCTATAGCAGTAGTACAAGAGCTAGCAAGTTGGAGATAAGATAATCATCCCATGGGTATTCAGGACAAAAAAAAAAAAAAAAAAAAAAAAAAAAAACCAACAAAAAAAAAACCAAACACAACACCCACACCCACACCCCCCCCCAACCAAAAAAACCACCCAACATACCAAAAATGGAGAAACTATAGACTGACATTGGGGATTTTTGGTGATACAACTTTTTTTTCAGAAATCTGAAACTGCATTTTTTAGACAGAAAAAGCACTGAGTGAGCATACTCATACTGAGCTATGATATATACAGCAAGAATATATAATTACAAAAATGTGTTGGAGTAAAAAAGTGACACTACAGCTTCTAAATGGGGCTACATCTCTGCTTATGTCTGAAGTTAATTAATGAATTCTCGGTTTTATATCTTCACACAACTTCTGAAACAACAATAATGATTGGATTATTGCCTCTGATAAATCAATTAAATAATTTTTAATGCATACTGGAAAAAAAAAAATTCAATTCTACTTCTGCAGTTACCATCAATGTATAGATTTTCAAAAACTGATAAGAAAAAAATCTTTTCTTTAAGTAAAACTTGATCTCAATCACTAGCTACTACAAATGAGGAATTTGAATCTAAATATGCTTTCTGATATTATTCTGAAATAGTTTGTAGCTGAAGACAAAACTTACGTTATCTATTTTTCAGGTTTGATCTACAGTCAGGTGAAGTCACACACAAAAGATTCCTGCTATTTGGAGGCAAAAGTTCACATGAACAACTTCTGAGATTTAATTTAATTTGGGTCTGAACCCAAGTGCCATTCCTTTAGAGAAATTATTTCAGATTCAAACAATTCTCCCTTTAGTGCACCTCAATTTTCAGGATGGGGCAGAAAAAATCTAAATAAGATTCTAAGTTTCTATAAGGAAGAAACTGTGTAGACTTTAACTGTAAGACCTTTCCATCCTCAACATTTTATTAAAACTGGAAGATTCTTGTGGAACTTTCTCCCCAAGCCACATCCTCAGTCATATATCTGACTTTAAAAATGCTAAGAGACAAGCTAAATGTCTTCATATTTTATTGTAGACTGTGAAAATGATCTCTAATAATGCTTTATTGAAATACAACTATTAAATCCTGTAAACATCAGGAGGCTGAGAATCTTACTAGGCTGCCAGTCTTGTCATATGGGCAGAGTCCAAAAGCCCATTGAAGATGTAGTGTTTATGTTCGATGAGCTGCCAAAATGTAATTAAAATTTTTTTGAATACTTACATGTTAGCACATTTGAAAGAAAAAAGCATCATAAAGGAAAAGGGAATGTAATTTATCACACTAAAATAAGTATGCTGAAGAAATGTGGGCTGCTTTTTAGAGACATTGCCAACAACCAGTCATGCATGTCTATTCTTCTGCCAGTTGTAATCTTGTGCATTGTACTCTCCTTTCTTTCCCTTTTAAAAAAAAATTTGTACTATTTGAAAAATACAGGAGAGGAACACAGGAGGTGTGGTTAGAAACAGGCAGGGAAGAAGTAGAGCAAAAAAAGTAATGAAATTACCTCACTTTTTACCATATATTCTGACACTGGGAATTTGGGAATAGACCCCGTGATACTATTCCATCATCCAGGACATTTTGAAAATATTAAACATATTACAGTTTTCCTTATCCACTGAGGGTTATAACCATATAACTGCAGTATGTTCCTATCCAAATAAAAATTATTTTCATTAGTGTAACTGTTGCATCATTAAGATGGAAATTAGCAAGTATTCTTCTTATATTAAATAGCTCTTTCTTTGATTTCAGTGAAAGAAGATTCAGGGCAATACTGACAGGGTATTTTATACAGAGGTTTGTACAGAAGAGGAGGACTACTGATAGAAATCTCACCCTAGCCTTCATGGAGGAATTATCACTTATTGCCATTTCATTATGTTATTCATGCCATTTATCTTGGAGTCAAGAAACAGAAGCCTAATTTAAGTCTAATACCTAGTCTTCTTCCATAATAAGGGATAAGCATCTCTACATACCACTTCATCTAAGCCACAGATAGGAAGGATGTATGTCTCTTGCAACACATCTCTGTACAGTGACTACAGGCCTTTGCAGAGGATGTTTGGGATCTCTGAAACAGAAAAAAAAGTGTAAAAGGCCCAGCTTAAGAATTTAGGCCCAGAAAAAGTCAATGAGACAAGCATGAGAATTGCAGGCTTTTAAAAGAAAGCACCTAGCTCATTTCATAAAACTGAAAAAACTACTTCTCCTTGTACTCTTTTTTTCCCAACTTTTTGCATAGTTGAACATGTCTACACCCACATCCTGGAAAGTTTACCAGGTGTGGAGCTCACCATATCTTTTTTCATTACTTTCTTCCTGTGAGTTGTGCATATCCTTCACTTAGTAATGGAGGAGAGATAAATACTATTTATTTAGAAAAGAGCTTTAAATGTGATCAAAATACAAAAGTTAGCAGGGGAAGTTACAGTCTCTTAAAGTATTTTAAGCCTCATTGTTTCTCAAGTGTTTAAATGTTAAGCAGTTAAAAGGAAGATTCAAGTCTTGATTAGGTTACCATAACTAATAAACAGCTATGAACACAAGCTAAAAATCTGACAGTAGCTGATGGAAGTTCAACACATGTAGGTAAAGCAATCACATGCAGGTGTGTTTAAAAAAGAAAAGCAACAGCATTCTTTTTTTTTCTTTTTTTTTTTTCCTTTTCTTTAATAGACAAGTTTATATGTTTAATGGTATTATCAGCATCATTGTATGTGGATCAGTCCAGAGTTTGTGCTTTTCTTCCTCCTAGTATCAGGGTCAAGACCATTGCTGTCTTTTGGCAAAAGTAATGACCAGCCTCTTATACAACAAAAACTCCCAAGAATCAGCCACAAAGACCAAGCTATTGATTATATGTGTGGAACTTTCTCATGCAAGCTCAACTAGCTAGCATCCCTATGTAAAAGCAAAAGTTTGGAGTGCTGGCTTTCTTTTTTTAGATTTTTTTTCTCTCTCCCCCCCCCCCCCCCCCCCGCCCTGCCCCCAATTGTTTACATGACTTCCTAGCCTGATCTACGTACAGATCATTCAGATCTTCTTCAGTCACCTAAATGGTCAAATATCAAATATTTCGTACAGTGTATGCTCAGTTTGCCCCCAAAAGAAAAGAAATGTAAATGTCTTTTGGTTGTATATAGCTTATTATTTAGGAGTCCAAGCTAACCTTTGCAAAAGTTCAAACATGAATCAATTGCTGTATATTTACTTTGCTGAAGTGATAAAAAAATTCTAGGCATGCTCTTGTTCTGGCAATGGTTCCTGTCACAGTAGCAATCCCTCTCTGATTGGCACCAGTGATTAAAAAATGGACGGTGTGATAAAGCCATTGGATTTTATCAGAGCACCTATCATTATACTTTGACAATGGTAGTCCTGTTACCAGTGACAAGGATGACAATTTTTGAAGTTCCTGTCTTTAGCTAGCATATTTGCAAGCTATCCAATATGTTTAAGGAAAAGTTTATTTTGTTGAGGGCGGCAAAGTTAGCTAGGCTGATACATGGTTCTTCTTGGTAGCACTGAAAGATGGCAGAATAAGAGAGAAGATAGACAGTAGAAGCTGATTACAGCAGCAGCAACAGAAATGGCATTGTAAGCAATTATTCCACTGAGCTGTCAAAAGACAGGATACATAGCAGAGAATCTCTGCTAATCTTGGCATACTGAACGACAGCCATAACGTCCTATCTTGGAAGATGGGAATTTAACAGTTATCTAAGAAATGGAAAAAAGAGTAATGATGATCTAAGACATGCAGCTTTCCAAGAAACATAAATATTTATGTACACAAATATGCATAAAATAAAATTAAATCAGTCAGTTGCCTAATGGTTTTGTCTTTTGCTAATGAAAAAATGATCACAATAAAATCCAGCTTCTTATTTATAATGTTTGATCTGTTCTGCAGTGCTTTGATGCAAGAGAACCTATATTTGATCATTAAAAAATTGAGAACAAATAGAGAATTAAAATGTTGTCTCTTTTATGGATGCTATGGAAAGCTTATTCTCTTTCTGTCAGTGAAAATCTCATATAGAAGGGATTTGCATAAAATAATACAGAAAAGTTTTAAAATCCACAAAGCAATTATATCAGATTTAAATCTAATGACCAGTCTAATTATTTTTTTTTTTTTTTTCAGTGCCACATTAGGTCATTTGTGAAGCCCAGACTTCTAGTCCTCCCTGAGAATGTGCAGTTACTGACCAGCTGTTGTCCAGCTGTAGCTGGACTCCGGATCACCGGATAAAGTAGCTAGGACAAGTCCTCCTAGAAACTATTATAAACCAAATGAAGCAGGTGGTTAGGAAAAGCCAACACAGATTTACCAAAGGTAAATCATGCCTGACTAATTTAATCACCTTCTATGACAAAATAATATCTTCCGTCAACATGGAGAGAGCAGTGGATGTTGTTTACCTGGACTTCAGCAAAGTGCTTGACACTGTTTCCCCACAGCCTTCTGGATAAACTGGCATGATACAGACTGGATGGGTAGCCTGCGAGATGGCTAGGAAACTGGCTAACAGGCTGCACTCAGAGTGGTGATCAATGGTTTTTACTCAGGCTGGCAGCCTGTCATAAGTGGGCTTCCCACAGGCACCAATAAGAGGCCCCATGTCCTTCAACATCTTCATAAATGGTCTGGATGATGGGATTGGAAGCACCTTCACCAAGTTCACTGATGACAGCAAACTGTGAGGAGGTGGACGTGTCAGAAGGGAGCAGCCTCCTACAGAGAGACTTGGACAGGGCTAGCAAGAACAGTATGAAGTTTAACACAGAAAAGTGCAAGGTCCTGCACCTGGGACAGAATAACCAAAGAGCCCAGAACAGGCTAGGATCTGTGTGGCTGGGGAGCAGCCTTGCTGAAAGGGACCTGGGGGTCAGGTGGACAAGCAGCTCAACATGAGTCAGCAGTGTGCCACTACAGCAACAAAGGCAAACTAGTCCTGAGCTGCATCCTCAGGGTCATTACTGGCAGAGATAGAGACATGATCATCCCACTCTACTCAGCGTGTGTCAGGCCTCACCTGGAGTACAGTTCTGGTCCCCAGTTCATCAGTTCAAGAAAGATGCAGACAGACTGGAGAGGGTTCAAAGGTGGTCCATGAAGATCATCAAAGGGCTGGAGAACCTGTCCTGTGAGGAGAGACTGAAGGAGCTGGGTCTTTTCTCCCTGGAGAAGAGAAGGCTTGGATGTACCTCCTCACAGTATTCTAGAACTTAAAGGGCAGCTACAAAGAGGAGGCTCTCTCTTTGCAAAAAGCCACATGGAGAAGACAAGAGGCAACAGGTACAAGATGCACAGGGGGAAGGTTTCATCTCAATAAAATAAAGACATTTTTTTACAGTGAGAACAATCAATCACTGGAACAACCTCCCCAGGGATGTGGTAGAGTCCTCATCTCCGGAGGTTTTCAAGATTTGATTGGGCAGGGTGCTAGATAATCTCATCCAGGCTTCCTTTCCCACAAGAGTTGGACCAGATGATTTTCTGAGGTCACTTCCAACCTGGGCTGTTCTGTGATGCTATGATTCTAACTTACGGCACACATATTATATGGTAGATCTGCACATACACAGAAAGTCACAGTCAGGTCTGTTGCACACAAGAAGAGAAGTTCTTATCACTTTCATGGTTAAATCACTTCATGTTTATCCCATCACTCATTGGAGAATACTTCTTCCGTATCCTTGATTATCCAAGCTACTAATAATTTTCTTTCATTTTGTAACTCCTACATAGCTCATGTATAACAGATGGCCTTTAAATATTGCTCTGAATCCATGCTGAATAGTCCTCAGTCTATCCTGAGGGAAGAACTTTTCCAAAAGTTGTAGATATGTTGCTTTTAATTTCACTGAATATCCTTGGGTTTTGTACTGTCAGATGTAAAAAGAGAATGCAATTCACTTTCCCTATGGCTTTCAGTATTTTGGGTTTTTTTCCATCATATTCAGTCTTGTTTCATCTAAAGCAAACAGCCTCAATCTTTGCTTATATAATGTCTTCAGCTTCCAGGAATGTATATAGTTTTTATATATATATATATATATATAAACACATATATATTTTATATATACATTTATTTATTTATAAACTAAACCATTCTAGTTCATCAGAAAGTAATAAGCACTTGTAGGGCATAGTACATTTAGCTATAAGGTAGGCAGCTGAAATACATCATATGAAGTGCTTGTTTCTCTCTGTTGACTAAGAAGGAGAATAAGTTGACTAGCTCAGAAATAGAGGATCAGAAATTGAGTGCATTCATTCTGCTGTTTCAGCAAAATAAAGACAGTTCTACTTGTCTTTGGAAGGATTTTGTATTCCCAGCCATTACTTCAAGACTGTGGCATATAATACCTTGTGTATTGGCATGTTAAAGGACAATAGTGGATTTGATGTCATTGCTTGTGTAGTGCCTACTGGGGTTTTTTTGCTACACTTTGCCTCTTTAATAGGTCAGCCAAGAATGACAGTGAGCTACTGAAATTAGAAGGAGCAATCTGATGCCTATATGTAATATAGGAGACCTGATAGTATCTCTATAACTGAGATGGTTGGTTGAACCATATGGAGGAAATATGGATATCTGTGGTAATGACTGCTCAGGAGTCCATTTCAGAGAGACAGGATTTGGTTGGTTTTTTTTTCTCCTAAACAGCTCCACGCATCATGAAATTACAGGAGAAATGATTCTTCACTGAGATGCACAGAAAATTCATATTCAATTCCTGCAAGAATAACTTCTTATGAGTACGTAAGTTTTCTTTTCCTCTTTCTGGTAAGATTATCCCAGAAAGGCTGCATCAATCCAATAGTGCCATTCTTACCCTACTAAAGCCAGCAGATTAGACTAATTGAAAGATTTCAATTCATAGGAAATGTCAGCAGACATGTTGTAATTCCCACAGTATGCTCCTTTAAGAAGGAGCTTTTATCAAAGTTCTTGATTTCAGGTTTTTGTGTTGCATTGGGTTTTTTGTGGGTTGTTTTTTTCGTGTTTTTTTTTTTTCAAAGGGAAAAATCTGGATACATATGGTTTTCACCAAAGTACATATTCATCCAATTACAGACTAGTAAAAAAGTATTTCAGTAAAAGATGTTCAAGATCATAGAATCTCTTCCCATATAATGCACAGCAGCAAGGAATAAAGCAAATGGAATAGAGTAATCATAGAATCATTTAGGTTGGAAAAGACCTTTAAGATTATTTTATTATAATTTCTAGAATAATATGTAAAATATAAAAAACTCAACACCGTGAGGTAACAAAAAGACAGAAGAAAACCTTCAATATAAGCATTATAAGCAGATTGTAGCTTTAAAAATAATATTTAGAAATCAGACACATGAGCTTTCCAGAATGTAGAAACTTAAGTGGAGACAGACTGCTAAATTTCCTACTCTCAGCCATGTCAGCTAACCACTGCAAAAGGGAGAAAGCTATATGTCTCACTCTTCCTATCCTTTTTAATTATTAAAAGTGGTAAGGTTACACTCCCAAGTGGATGTTTTTTCATAGCTCCTCTGCAGACATGCAATGTCAATATGCGTTTTTATATATTTTCCCCTCATTCCCACATCTCTGTGCACTGCAGGTCCAGATACATTCCTGGTATCTGGCCCAAGACTAAATTTAATCAGACCTGGAAAAGTATGGAAAATGTGTGTAAAACAACTGAGAGAGAGACCTCTAAGGATCAACAACTGACAAGAAATGAGGTGATTTATTTACTTTCCCGCTGAGGAGGCAGCTATGGTGTTCTGATTAGCCTGAAAACTCATAATATATTTTTGTCATTTTGTAAAGTTTGAGGATGCTGATAAAGCAGCAATAAAGTAGTGGGAGAGTATAGCACTAAAACTGCAGTACTAGGGATAGAGTAGAAAATACAGCTGGGATTATTAAGTATTCAACCTCCTCAGATCTCCCTGCAGCAAACTTGAAATTTCTGAAAGAGCACAAGGTACTGGAAGTGGAGTCCCATTCCATATTGATAAGCCCTTAATTTCATTTTTGCTTCAAAGAAAAAGCATGAGTCAACAAGAGGAGAACTTTGAGCTACATAAAAATGTTATCTGTATTAATGGGGCAAGTCCAGCAAAACGATGGCTGGAAGTGCTGATAAATAGAAGGTAGTTTAAATTATGCTGATGTGTCTATTCCATTTTCTCAGCAGACTATGAGCAGCATAATTAAATTGTTTTTTTCCTCTGCATCCAAAGGGCATTCATTCCTTGTGTCCCTCTCTTTTTTACAGCAAGTATCTGGGAGTGATATCCTGCGATATTAACACTGTCACTGGAAAATGAACCCTTAGCATGCTTTCAGCTGGAGTACAACTTCTCTCACCTAAACCAAGCAAAAATACCTACATAGTCATAAATGATCTGAACTATGGAATCTGTGAAATAAAGGTACAGGTCTCAGTATACCTTCAACAGATATAGAGACATACCTTAATTTTTCATTACATTCTCTCTGCCTTACCAGTATATTATAACTTACAGATTACCTGATTTTCACCTGTCATTGAACAGGAGAACATGAAGGGCCCATTTAAACCAAGTCTATGTGCTCTACCACTGTCACTCAGTTGTGAAACTCCTATAAAAACAAAGAAAGGACTTAGTCTTGGAAAATGACTGGATTGATTAAGGTGTTTGAAGGTCTACATTGAGGATAATTTGAGATGTGTGTTCCACGTAGTCCCCAGCTGACAACCCAGAAGGGTGTAAGTTTCCACCTGGTCCCAACTTGAGCTCCAAGGATGAATTCAACTTGAGGTTAAGATATCTAAACTTCAGTGTCTACTTGTAGGTTTCTGTACAAGAGCTAGTTAATAGATTCAAGCTAACTGTAGGAGTCTGAAAAGCTCTATTAGTTGACTATATCTAGTGCTGCTTGAAAGCCCCTAGACTACCTGAGTTATCTATGTGGCAGGTATAATAAGGGACAAAAGGGAGACTGACTCCCATCTTGAGTGACACTGTGCAGCCAAGCAAGGTATGTTTTGACATTGTGACTATATTAGGTGACTATATTTACCCAATGAATGGTCTTCTGAAAGTCTACTTTAGTGGCAGCTGAGTCTTTTGATATGCTCCACTCCCTGTATTAACTAGATGCTTAGAAGCAAGCCTGTAGCCACCTGCATGAATACATGATAATACAGGCATCTTAAGCTTGAACTGAATTAGTTCTACTGGGATGTCCAACCACTTTGTAATACTGACACGAAATTTGAAAGGTACACAGCACTCCTGTACTATAAGCTTGATCACTGCAAAACTGGCTTAAGTATACACAGAGAAATCTACTTAGCTTGTGAAAAAAAACCCTAAGTTCAGCTGTATTTCCAACTGAATAGGCAGGTTAGAAGATGAGCAGTAAAAATCTGGAATTATTTTTTCCATAAACAAGTCATTGGAATGCAAGTTGGATGTAAAATCCAGGGAATAATGGGCTAAGATGTTAACATTCGTTTCACATTTTACCATAACCAGTATGATCAAGTATGATCTATACTGATTATGTCATCTGCCGTCTCTACAACAAGTCAGTTTCAGGAAATGATATAATTATCATACCGGGGAATGATAATGCACAATTGCTGAGGACTTGAATTTTGAAGAGCAATCCCACTTTATTATGATGTAGGTAAAAATGCTTGACTGGTACTCCTTTACCAATGTCATGTGCTGAGCAGAGTGCTGCTTTCTTCACTTAAAGACAGAAGTCATCATATAAGACTCTCAATTTTCAGAGACCTTATATAACTAACCAAAGGTTAAAAGTCATGTATGATGTGCTACATGTGATCTGTTGTTTCCAGCAACCACTTTCCAACAACCAACATATTGCTTGCAAAAAAACCTGAAAAGATACACAACAGATTACTATTTTTACTACATTGCTAAGAAACTTAGGCTCAGTATCAACATAAAGAAAAAGAAGTCCTGTTCCCACCATGATCGGAAAGAAAAACTGTCAAGACCGGTATCATATATTGTCAGTAAAGCACTGGGCTCTGCAGATAAATTCTGTTACTACAGCCACCTCTGCCTCAAAACTCTGTGACAGATGAGAAAGTCACACAGAGTAAACACCAATGAAGCTTTTGAGGAGATTAAAACATCTTATCCAAAAGAGGATCCAACTCAAAACAAAACTAAAAGTGTATTCTACAGTAGTGACTTCCATTTTTTTTTTGTACAGCTAAGAAACTCAAACTATTTGTTGCTATGTTAAGCATCTCAATTAATTCCAAATGCATTTTTTTTCATGCACCTCCTAGCATTAAATGACAGGGTCATATCCTAGATACTGAGACCTTAAAGCGCTATTCCACACCATATGAAGCTCTTATAGGTCAACTAACACAGCTTTGGGCATCTGCTATGCATTATGATAAAAGATGGCCCAGAGCTATTATTATGGCAAGTTGAAATATGGTGAATGGCTGAAAGGCAAGATGATGAAATGTTACAGACACCCACAAGACATATCTTTAGCTGTCGTGTTAGTTCTGCAACAGGGGAACTTGCAGCTAGAGATGATCTGCTGTAGCAAAGATGCGTCAAAGCCTGGGATTACAAGCTGTGAAGCACAAAAGGCACCAGAGGAATACAAGTATGTCACCAAGACACCTGTGTCGACAGCAAAAACTAATTTCCCAGAGAAGCCATGGAAGTTGAGTACTTTTAAACCAAGCTGATGAGAAACTATCATGGTCTAAGAAGTATTCACATCATCAACACAAAATTTAGAATTTAGGCCTTTGGCTCAATTTGCAAACTGAACTCTTAAGTCTGCCATAGAAGATTTATAGCACTGTGATATCGCATTAAGGAAGAAATATACAAGTGATATGGGGTTTTGTTGAAGTTCATCTTAAGACAGTGTAGCTTAATGTGCCTCCATTGAAGTCAATTTTTAATGGGAATGAAGCTATGAATGGCAAAATCTGCTACAGAACTTGTAACTGGTATTGCAGCTGTTATGTGGAATGTTCCTAATTTAATATTTTCTAAATGTTCTGTATTAACTTACAACTTTAAGATTTGCCTAGCTTTGTAAGATGAGATATGTAATATGAAGTAATTTTATAACATTGTCTTTTGGTTTCTTTGCATGTAATATAGCACTGGGGTTCTGCTTCATGTTGACCACATCATAGGACTTTCTGAAAAATATCAGCGTGCACATGTGAATTTAGGAAGTTTCAAGGTAATGAGAGTTAAGTTGTATTCACTTTCATCTGAATCAGGTACGCTCCATTCCTTTAGAACTACAGCTTCTCAACAACTCATATAGAGACACAAATAAAGGTAGGAGATTTCATACCAAAAGGTATTTTGGAAAAGATAAAAATATACTTTGAGAAACAGATCATCTTCTGAATGCTGGAGATACTAACTGCAAGTACTGAGTGAAGCAAGAGCTCTTTCAAAAAGTAGTATCTGATCATCTAATTGAGGCATATTAGGTAAACATACAAAGCATAAATTGATATAGCTAAGTTACTGTTGCCCAAGAAGCCTTTTTTTGTTTTTTTGGGTTTTTTTTCCTAGCTTCTAAGTGCTTGATTTCATAGTGTTAACATTTTTTCTAAAGTATCTTCTGTGTGCAAAATTAGGTAAGTCAATTACATCTGATATTTATGTTTTCCAGTCCCTGTTTCTGTGCAGATGTTAGTCATACAATATGATGAATTTCAGATGAAGGTAAGATTCCTGTCTGCTTCCATGCAAGACTGTTGTAAAACTTCTTCAAGAATCCAGTCCCATAATAGAACTTCTTGTATTTAGCAACTCCCTGCACCAGTTATTTTACCTTTTCACAATTACAATTGATTACCATTTCCCTAGGATGAGGAAATCCCTGATTCCACCTCTTGTTTCCCAAGAGTCTGCAGTGTCTCCAGCAGCAAAGAGTATGCATACAGCTGATTGTATGGCATCAGAAATGACAACACTGAGAGACAAAGCATAAGGAAATATGCTGAAGTAGCTTTTGTGCCTTATACAAAGAAATAAAAATGATGCTATTTATGCTGTAGTCTAAGAGCTGAAAATGTCACCAGGTCCAGTTAAAATATCTTGGAGCTTTCTACAGCTATATGTGTTACTTGTTCAAAGATATATATTATTTTCTAGACAGGTACCTCAGCACTTTCCACAGAAATACAGCTGTGATTTTTGTCCTAGTGTTACAATGGCTAAGAAGGGGGCAGATGATAGGCTATGCTGGTTTTCCAAGAGCTACTTTATTGAAATGTTTACATCAGTTATGCTTAGTCATACAGAGCTGGAGCGGCAAGAAGACTTGGCTATCGCAACACTGAACACTGCAGCACCTGAGAATTGTTGCTTAGGGGATCCACGGAGCCTGGAATTATGCACCCAGGTTCTCTAGACAATGTCTGAGGAGAAACAGGCAGCTTAAAGAGAAATCTATGTTGCAGTTATTGGTATGACTGCAACTTCTGTAAACAGACAGAAGTCTGCTTTAGACTATTGTCGCGGTAGAGATGGACACGACAAGTAATAGATCACGCAAAATGGCTACTTTATTGTTCTAACACACCTTTTTATCCCCTTCTTCAGAGTATGTGTTAGTATATGATTGGCTTAGTTAGTAACTAACAATTCATGATTGGTGAGTTTGTCAGGACGGTTCTTCTTATCACTATCTTGTTTTCGTACTGGTCTTCTCGGATCTTTCCAGACTTCTCAAGGATATACTACAAGCTGCTCAAGGTCGCGCTGTTCTCGAACTGTCAGGAATTCCGTAGACTTGTTGCATCCCCCGACAATTCCCCCTTTTTGTATTTGTGCTAAAAATATCCTGGCTGCCCTCTGCAGGGCCCTTTGCAGAAGGCTGAAAAGACAGGGCAACATTAGAAGCATAGTTATCACAATCAAGATCACTACCCCCACAGTCTTGAGCAGAGATATCAACCATCCAGATAATCCCCAACCCTCAAATATCTTTGTCCTTGTGCTAAAAGCAAGAAATCAATTCCAGCTCTATTTTATAGCATAGCATGTCTGACACTATCAATGTCTAGCAGTAAATCTGATAATACTACACCAGTCTGTATTCAGGGACCCCAGAATTTGTGATTCCTGGGGTGGCAATGAGGGTTAATGCCCGATCCGTGAAAACCAGGCATTCCCATCCATTGAGTCCATGACCTGCTGCACAGGGGTCTCCATCAATAAGTTCTTAAACTTTGCCGATGTCAGTGTAACCCCCTATTAAACCTGTGAAAAAGGGATAGCTTGGTGTTGTTGTACTAAGGTATAAGAAATCTTGTCCAGTCACGTCAGCCAGGGTCATCCAGATGTTTTCTTTGGTTTGCGGTGGTATCCATGCCTACGTGCATCCGAGGACTGTGAGGTAGATGAACCATCTGTACATTCTCGTGCTGTCTTGCTCCGCAAATTCAGCCCAGCAATCGGTAGGTGCCAGCTTTATGTGGGCGTCCCCACAGAGGCAACGATGGCCTTGCTGTACACCAGTCCGATGCTCTTCGGAAAATCCCGGTATTTATACATTTGTAGAGGAACGGATTTCAGCACACGTGGCCAGTGGGTGCCAAAAATCTGCCTCATTTGCAACCTATGACGCATGCGCTCGCTGGCCAGGCGCGCTGCATGAGTCATAGTCATCCTCTCTATTGGTTCATGGACTTTGTGATGTGGTTGCAATGCACAGAGAATCTTGACCTGTTATATTGGTCAAGGTGACCTACACTTAGTTTTTGGTTGAGGTGGTATTAATATTGCCGCACCCTCTGGGATGTTCCAGATGATGATGGTCATTCAAATCAAGCGGGAGTCCATTGTGGGCCTGTATCTGTAGAAACACGAGCATAACCTCGCCCCCAGGTTAACAGCTCACATGGTCCACTCCACTGACCAGTAACTAAATCTTTAATGTGTACTTTGATGCCTGTTTGTAAATTCTGTGTTGAAAAAAGAGAAGTGTTGAAAAAAGGAGGTAGAGAAGAATTATCCCCATAATAGAGAAAGCTAAGAACATAAACCACGTTATCTAAACATGCCTGTGGTGGTTCCCCAATCATTCCCCCTTTTTGTTTTTGAAGCTGCTGCTTCAGTGTGCCATGTGCACGCAGCTCTACTATTTGTGGAGAACCATTTTGATACACTACTTTGCTGTTCCAGTTGTTGTTTTCATACCATACTACTGGTGCTTTACCTGTTTTTCCAGAACCATCTGTGAAGACAGTAGGGCCTTTCACAGGTTCCGGCTGGCTTAAGTTTTTCTGACCAAATGGTATTTCTCAAGCAAATTTCAGGAGCGGGTGCGACGGTAGATGATACGAGATCTGTCCTTGAAAACCCGCCATAGCCACTTGCAGCTTGTAATTGTTTGCCAGACACCATTCAAAGTACCAATTCTGAACAGGTAAAACAATAGTAGCTGGATCACGTCCTGTTAGTTCTACACGTCGTTTTCTGGCTTTTATGATTACATCAACAATAAGTTCAAACAAGCCAGGAGCAGTTTTTCGTGGCCAGAAATGACAAAAACATCCATTCTAAAATATGTAATGGGTCATCCCACTCAGAATTCCACTGTACCAAAGCACCAAATGGCACAGTTTTGTCAATTAGTACAAAGAATTGTACCAATTGAGACAGATCAATTTGAGAAACAAATTTCTGGTGTATACATTGTTCCACCCTGTGAATTACATTTAACACTTCCTTATTCAATATTCTGGGTTCTGTTGGATCATTGGAATTTTTTAATAAGTCTAATAGAGGTTGTAACTGCGAATTGGTCAGTCCAAGATAGGGCCTCATCCAGTTCAAGGATCCCATTAATTTCTGTACATCACTGAGTGTCTTAACTGCAGGGTTAAGTTTCACAGGTTGGGGCACAACCTGCTTATTTGTAATTGTCATTCCCAAATATTTCCTGGGTGCTATTTTTTGCTCTTTTTCAGGGGCAATAACTAACTCATATTGTTGTAGCAAATTCGTGGCCAAATTGTTCATGCCATTCAACTGCTCCTTGTTGTCTGACGCTAACAGAATGTCATCCATATAGTGATAACTATAACTAGTAGGGAATTTTTCCTGTACGGGTGACAGAGCTTGTGCAAGAAACGATTGACTAGTGGTTGGTGAATTTTTCATGCTCTGTGGCAGAACTCTCCATTGATATCTTTTTGCTGGTTCTGCATGATTGATAGAAGGCACAGAGAATGCAAAAAATTTTAAATTTTTTTTTTTTTTTTTTTTTTTGTCTTGGGAAGCTAGTGGAATTGTAAAAAAACCCAACCCTTAAGGTCCATGACAATGATTTCCCAATCTTGAGGGATCATGGCAGGTGAAGGCATGCCTGGTTGCAGAGCACCCATCATGGCCATGACAGCATTGACTTGCCACAGGTCATGCAAAAATCGCCATTTTCCTGATTTCTTTTTTTTTTTTTTTTCTTTTTTCTTTTTTTTTTTTCACAAACACTGGAGCATTCCACAGACTGTGAGATGGTTCAATGTGTCCGGCAGCTAGTTGTTCTGCTACCAATTCTTGCAGGGCCTTTAATTTTTTCAAGTGGTAGGGGCCACTGATCCACCCACACAGGGTTATTTGTTAACCAAGTTAAAACAAGCATGGGTTGTCTAACACCCTGCAGCACAGTGGCCCCCGTTAAAAATCTGTGATAATTCTCACCCCCCACTGCGACAAGCAATCCCTCCCCCATAAATTGAGGGGAGCTGCCATCACATATGGTTTAATAACTGCTTGTTGGCCCTCAGGATTGGCAATCGGAACTGGAGTGGCTGCTATCTTTGCACGTGTGAATCCTCCCAGCCCCACTACTCCCATACCAGCCTCCTCTGTTGGCCAGGTAGACGGCCACAGATAATCGGCAATAATAGTCACATCAGCTCTGGTGTCCAGGAGCCCTGCAAGCCTTACTGTAGTCGGAGATCTTCCATGATTCGACAGTGTGCACGTCATATGTGGTCAGGATGATGAGACAGTCTGAGACCAGCAGACCTGAGGGGGTCCCGTGGAGCTGAAGCCTCCAGCGCATCGCAGTCGCTGTTCTGCTTTTGAAATAGAACTCGAAAAAGGAACAAGTTGAGCAATGCGAGTACCTTTAGGGATTGGTACTGGTGGGTAGGGGGTCGAAATCATCGCACAAATTTGACCTGTTAAAGCAGCATCAATAACTCCCACATGCACGATTATTCCATTCAACGTGCTACCTGATCTTCCCGGTAGCAATGCACTCAGTCCCCGTCCTATAGGACCCCTTGCATTAAGAGGGACCTTAACAATGTCTTTCGTGGCTAGAGTTACTGTGTCGGCGGTGGATACATCCAACCCTGCTAAGCCAGCTGTCGCAGCTGACAATTGTTCGCAGAGAGGAATTGGCCGGCTGTTGGGAGGGGATTTGTTCTCCTTGCGTGCCCTCTCACACTCATTTTGTGGTTTTCCTGTAGCGGCTGTCCATTAGCATGAAATTTGGAATGACACTGTTTTGCAAAGTGTCCTGATTTCCCACATTTCTTGCAAGTAATCTCCGGTGAGTGGTGCACCGGTTTACCTGGTGATGTTTTGTGTGGAGAAGTTACCATGATGTGCCCTTCGCTGCCACACCCAGAGCACTTTCCAGAATTTCTCATAGCATTCACTATGGTGGTCACTGTGTGTACCAGCGTCCCAACTTTAGAACATGCAGCTACCATGTCAGGGACAGAAGGATCTCCTGGCAGAGCCTGTATGATCTTTTGACAGTCCTCATTAGCATTATCTTTTACCAACTGTTTGCATAGCATTTGTCTTAAGACCTCATCTTCTACCTGTTTTTCCAGGGCAGCAGATATTTTTTCTACAAATTGTAAAAAGGGTTCTGTGGGGCCTTGGCGGATAGTGATGTATTTTTGCTTCGGAGCTGCCATATCCATTGTTCGCTTTATTTCCATAAGGCCTATATTTCGTGCTTGTTCGAGAGCCAGCGGAGGCCATGTAGCCTGTAGCTGAGGGTTACTATACTGCCCTTCACCAAGCAAAGCATCCTCTCCAAGGCCTAATCTCGGGTCACCCTGTGGCAGTCGTGAATTATGCAGCGCCGCCGCGCGTGCCATCTTCCTCCAGGTGGATTGAAATACTTGCAATTGTACGGGCTGAAACAGCACTTGTGCTAGATGCATAATATCATATGGACACAGCAGATCTGTGCTAATTATACGAATAAGTTGCATTACCTCAGGAGAATTGATTCCAAATTTTTGTACTTTATTCTGCAAATCCTGCACTACTCTCCAGCCTATGGGATTGTGCTCATCGTGCCGGTTTGTGCCTGCAGTAGCTTTGAAAACAGGAAATGTAACAGGAGCCTCTGCTGCGTTATCTAGAGGCTTTAGAAATGCAGGTGTTAGAGAGCACAGGCCGAGGTGTTCTACTAGATCCCAGTTGCCGGAGTCGGCAGCATATCTTCTAACTCCCTCCCAAAATTGTTCAGGGGATCTCGGGGCCACAGTTACTGTGGACGGAGGGAGAGTCCATGGCAGGGGTTCTTTTGGTATGGTTTTATCTGCGAGTTGCAGGGATCGCATAGCATCAATTAGAGATTTTTCTGCCTCAGCTTCATTTTTGCTCTCATTTTCCGTGCGGCCCTCACATTCGGTTTGAGTCTCACCATCCTTTCGGCCCTCACTTTCGGTACGGCCCTGGCTTTCGTTACGGCCCTGGCTTTCCGGCTCAGTGTTAATCGCCACATTTTTCTCTTCGGGGGGGGGGGGGGGGGGGCTGATGGAGTCACCCCTTCTGCCGCCACACCAGTAGGTGAGGAGGGCCCCTCATCGCCCGGTAAAGTAATTAATGGTGTAGGAGGAGGAGGTGAATAAGGGTATGATATGATTTTGCTTGTGAGGGGTTTTCTGCCCGCAACTGCTGATATTGCAGCATCGGCCGCAGCTGTTACCTGAGCAGAAACTTTTTCATTGATAACATTTTCTGATTTCTCATCTTTCTTTTGCTGATCTTTCGCATCATATTCTGCTTTCCATTCCTTCAGGGTCTCACGTAATAGACGCCATACGATCGCCAACTTACAGAGCTCTTTCTGTCCTTTAGAGATCTCATCAAACATTTTCCAGCCCACTGTTTGCCATGCATCCACACTGAATGCAGTAACTGTTGTGGCTGTAAAGCCTTGCACCTTACACCGTATTAAAATCCGTTTCAGGCTTTGTTCTGGGGTTTTACCCCCTTTTCTTTTTAACAGGGCTTTCCAGGTAGACAAAATCGTCTCCTTTTCTTTTGTTAATTTCTGCCCCATTCTAACAGTTTAGTCCCCGGTGGCTCACCTTATTAGGTGTCTAGGCTCAGGTCCGGACCAGGCAGATTCCACTGCTCTCAGCTTCACCGGGCTCCGTCTCCGCAGCTTTTCTCGCTGCCGGTATACTCTTTCGCAGCTCTCGTCACCGCTGGTATACTTCTCTCTAGTGCTGGATTTATCACCGTTAGATGATCTGTTCGCTCAGGCATATCAGGGTCACCATTTGTCGCGGTAGAGACGGACACGACAAGTAATAGATCACACAAAATGGCTACTTTATTGTTCTAACACACCTTTTTATCCCCTTCTTCAGAGTATGTGTTAGTATATGATTGGCTTAGTTAGTAACTAACAATTCATGATTGGTGAGTTTGTCAGGACGGTTCTTCTTATCACTATCTTGTTTTCGTACTGGTCTTCTCGGATCTTTCCAGACTTCTCAAGGATATACTACAAGCTGCTCAAGGTCGCGCTGTTCTCGAACTGTCAGGAATTCCGTAGACTTGTTGCATCCCCCGACAGACTATCTTTGGTACAGACAAGAATGTAACCATTGCAGCATAGAAGTCAGGGGTTACTTCTGCATTTTGCATTAAAAAAGTATTGGATTAAATGAATAAATAATGTTATGACCACATATCAGAACCAAAAGTTTCCTTGCCAAGAAATGACCTTATTTTTGGGCCATAGAGTCATGCTCCCTTTTGCTTATTCACTCACTTTCTGCCCCTTGAAATTTGCTTTCTGCTATACTAGCATATATGGTGAACAGAAGGGTAGTCACCTTTCCTCTATAGCTTGCCACCAGGCACTCTGCTGGGGGCCAAGAGAGATGTGGGTCAGTTCCCTTCATGCAGAGATTTTTCACCGCCTTGACAAACACTGTAACAGCTAAGCAATTGAATCAATTACATATAAAAGGTGAATGCCTTCCAGACTCCTTTAGCTGTTTTTCAGAAGAAAAAGATGAACCTGATTTTGAATAACTTGCACAGCCAAATTACTGAAGTTGACAGTAAAGCACCTAAGTCCAGAAGAGAGCTAGTACATTTTTTGTTATTTTTAAAGGTATAGCTATCTCACATCATTGATTATATTATGATTTGAGCCATTAAAGGAAAGTCTTGATATAAAATTGGGGGGGAAAAAAAGAGTTTTTTCCTAATGTGAATGCTTTAGGAAAGTAAAAGTCTTAATTCTAACAAGCTCTTCATAATTTGCTATGAGTTAGCTTAATCTAACTCTGTTGAGTGTTCTGGGTGTTTTAAATTCATCTCTCACATTGCCAAATGGGATTTATGAATTCTACTTATGAGAAAATGTTATGGATATGAAATGACTAAAAAGTAGGTATGGCATATATTAATCTACCTACATGCTTTGTGGATCTGGTCCTATCTTCCTGCATCTAGGCCTCTGGAAAGGAATAATTGTGGTACAGTTTCAACAGCCAGACAAAGGAGTAAAAAGCATGTGCATTATACCTTGTTTTGGTTGTGTTTCAGTTCTCCAGACAAGAGTAACAGAAGCCTCAGGGCACTACTTATGCTCTTTGTGCAAGGGTTCATGCCAGTGTGTGCAGGCTGTTGTATGAGCATAATCTTGCAAAAGCTGAACTAGTTAGCTGGCTTGTCACAGGGTAACTTCCCTGCAGAACAAATAGGAGCAGACGGTGACAATTTGCATCTTGCAGTACACAGCAGTCTGCTGCCCCATGTCCAGGGCAAAGCTACAGTCAAGCCCAAGGCAAATAGCAATTCCAAGTAAGGGATGTTCTTTATAGCTCTGACAGGTGAGATAGAAGAGGGTTGAGGTCATTGACGGATAACCCAGTTAAGAAAGCAACTAACTTACACAGTCTGTAAGAAACGGAAGTTCTTTTTTAAGGTCACTTTGTAAAATCTGCCCAAAATATTAATTGTTTATTCACTCAAGGGCACAAAAGTGATCATGAAGCAGTGCTGTGGATGTATTACTTGAACCACCAACAACTACCAGCTGTATATTTGGACCTATATTGGAAGAAAATATCAAACAGTATGACCTATATCAAAATCCATTTTGTTCCATTTTCTAATCTAAAAGATTATTCTTCAGAATCACATTTGAAGTCATCATTTAATTATATGCCATGTTTCATTTACTGTCAGATGCATACAAGCTAACACAGTCTTTTGTCCATCTACTATAGCCATAAGTAGTTTCAGCAACAATACCCATTGATTTTCTCCTTCAAAAAATTCCTTGGCAGTTTCTTTGACCTTCTTTCCAGGGATGATCAAGCAATCCTGTTTGTGCTTTTATTCTAGTGTGTTCTAATGAGAGAAAAAAATGTAACATAAAGTTAGCACCATTTAAAAAAAAGAAAAAAAGGTATGCAGTTTTATCTGATAACTGCAAGAAAGAGAAAGCCGCATTTTTGTTTCCATCTGACCAATTAGATGTCTAGAAGAATAGAAGCTAAAAAAATAATCTTTTAGCAAAGTTGTCAGTAAAAATTTGCAAATACCATGTTACTGGTTCAAGGAAAACATGGGGCCCTGGTGATATTAAGGAAGAGTTAAATAATATCTTTTGTTTACTATAAAAATTTTATTTTGTGAATTTATTCAAGCAAATTAATATATTGACTAATGCAATGAATTAGTGTGCACTGAAGAGGCAATTATCAGCTGAAGAAGAAATAAAGCAAGGACATGCTAAATTAGTCAGTGATTCAGTGCAGGTGGCTACCCTTGTTTAGGTTAAGTAAGCAGTCTCCAGAGGTGATGACACTACATGAACTGTGAAAGAAACCTTAACAAAGATATAAAGCATAAATCTCTCATGTGATTTGAAATCTTGAGATTCAGTCTAAAACTTGACAGAAAAGGTGGTTCAAGCTACAACTCAAAATGGCAAAACACACAATGCAGCTGCTTTTAAAAATAATATTAGAAGAATAAACTTGTGTTGCTGTAATTTTGGGAGTTGCTGCCATGATGCATTTTTCATACTGTCTGCAATTTCAGTTGTTTCTTATTTCTCTTTTCTAAGAGTAGAAGTCATATGGGAACAAGTGTAGAAATCTGCATGGGGAAATCTTTTGTGTTTGGTTTCTAATTAATTTAAATACATTTGGCTAGCAGTTTTATGCAGGACAGGTAGAAGAAAGAATCAATTATTTAGAACTTTCTAAGTTCAAGTTGTTGAATAGTTTGCTACACCATGCTGACAATATTGAGTTTTCATTAGGTTTTACAGGAGACAACACAGACAGAATTAAATCAAGTAAAGACAGGTTGACCTCCTACTGTTCACACTGGCCTTCACATTTGTTTCTGAACAGTAGGAGAAAATCCATTGTGAGCATTTGCTTTTGCAATGGTCTGTTATATTATTTCAGCTGTGCAACTGCTATAAGAACAGAGAAGAACTCCCTTGCCAAAACCAGGATGAAAGCACTTAAAATTGTCTGTGAGAAGCCTGATGAAAATTTACAACCACCACAAGTTGGTCACATAGATTTGCATGTTTACATAACATGAGAAGTGTACTGAGCTCAAGCTTCTAAGTTTGTCAGCCCAGGATATATTCCCAGAAGAGACTTCTACATCTCCTGTGCAGTTAGGCAAACAAAAGTTTGTATGCAAAAGTCTAAAGAAGATAATTATGATAGCAGTCACACTAGCTTTTCATAGCTTATAATGCTTTTCATCCAAGGGTCTTTACTTTGTTTTAGAAATATATTAGCCTTTAAAAGATAACTTTTGGAACAAAACTGAAGCTTCCTTTTGGTTAATCCCTTTATTAAAAAAGACAAAAGCCTGAACTGATCTTCAAAATCTGGGCATTCAGATGTGATTTATTTTATCAAATGTTGTATCTCAGCTCACCTCACCTTTCCTGTCATGTCCACTTTAGAAACTCACTATGCATTTAAATTTAATAACCATGCAGAATTAGACCTGTAAAGGTCCTAGGCAACTTACCTCTCCTTCTTTCACAAAGGCTTAGAGATTGCTCCCCTGCCAGTTGTTTCCCTATAGTCTTCATAATCTTTCCAATCCTTAACTAGCCCTTACTGGTAAAAAAACATACTACCCCAAGCCAGAGCTATATTGCCCCAAGAAAATCCCTTGATGAGCCAAATATGTATATAATGAAAGTTAAAATTAATTAGTTTGCTGATAGATCAATAGATATATCAGACTACATATTATGAAGTATTAAATAAGGAAAAGTTGGCACATAAAGATTGGGTCCAATGAGATGCTAGGTCAACAAGCAGAGACAATCCACTCCTTTCCCCATGCTGTCCATACTATAAACAGTATGGGATTATGGTAGTCAAATAGTTTACGGTCAGAGTCCATATCTGCTTCTTATTTGTGAGGTGCAGAGCATTTTTACATGATCTGGAGAGTCCAGTTAGGGTCCTTAGTCCCTAGGTTGTTTCCCTGAGCTTTGTCTACAGTAAGTGGAGAACTCACTATATAGTTGCAGCAATTTTCTTCCACTTTGCCCTTTCCATTTCTCCTTCATCATTCCATCTTCCCTCATGCCAGAGAATTCTTTCCACAAATGCTGGGATAGCTCCTTTATTCCTCTAATAGCATCAAAAGGTATATCTCACCACTAAACCGAGGTGTCAGTGCTGTACCAGCAAGTGCTGAGACATCTGTCTCCTTCAATATTGGAGAGGATGCACAAGGAGATGCAGTGTATCAGATACCATTGCTGCCTTCTAGCATTTCAGGAGATACTGAATTCTTTTACACACTTAAGGGAGGTACTTCTTCCTCTACATTCCTAGTAATCCTGTTGTTTTATGGCCCTTGTCCTCTTCTTGGTTTAGATTCAGGAAAGTCAACAAAAGCAGAGTGAACACTGGTATCTCCAAAGCCTTTTGGGGGGGCTTTCTAACAAAAGGTGATCCAAGATTCCTAAAGCTTTTCCCATTGGAAATGAAAAGGTTCTGACCATAAGACTTTAATAGAGTGGCATCACACTTAAAATGATGTCAAGTAACATAAGAAAGCACCCAGGTTCATTTGGACATTTAAATGAGAGGGGCCTGAATCCAAAGCAAAGCTACTAAAATTCTCTTAACAGATTTTAAATAGAAAATGGCAAAAACTACAGAGATTAACAATGTATGATGGGAAAGGATTATGATGAGACATCTTCCAATAAATCTTCTCCTGGGACTGGCTAGAGGTACCAAGACTCTGGTACCTATAACAGCATGTGACTTTCCTGGAGATAGTTCATTGCTTAGATGCACACAATATCAATAACTAAAGCTAGCATCACAGAATGCTTGTGCCCATCAAGTAAACTTAACCAAAATGCTACAACTGAAATCATCATTTACATATTCTTTCTAGGTTTTTTTCTGGTTTTTTTTTTTTATAACACATCCTTTTTAAAAGACAATTTGTTGTAAATCTCTTCATAGCCCAGTTTCTTAATTTTTACCTCTTAATGTACATTTCAGGAAAGTTTATCTCCCTTTCTTTCCAAAATCTGTCTTGGAAGCCATAAAGAACAGGGACATCATGAGAATAGACATCTTAGATTACATCAAATCTAGCATTGTCTTTCCAACGGTGTCCATGAACTGATGTCTGTGGAAGAATAAGAACAGAGGAATTACACATGACACTACCATCTAAGTCTCTTGTAACCTACAACTGTTTGCAGCAGAGGTACTCCCTGCATTAGCTGTTCAATTTCCTCTTGAATCCATATACACAGAATCCTATAGATAGTAGTTCTACAGGACTGATATTGGGTGCAACTTTTTCTTTTTTTTTAGCCTAACTCCTACTAGCTTTTCACATTACAAGACTATTATATGTTAGCAGAAGAATATTAATAGCAAGAGTCATGTCATAAAGAGGTAAAGAAGGAGTTCATAATGAATATTTCAAATTTTTCTTTCTATAAAATGTCAGCTATAATTCAGGAATTTATAATTCATGTAACTATAATACTATCACTCAGTAACCAGAATTTCTTTCTAAAAACTTTTTTGATATAAATAAAATCAGATTCAGATTTTTTCTTGAAAATCTTTATAACATTCCTTTCTCTAAGAAGAATAAAAGAAGGAAAACTCACATGTATCACCAGAGATCTCTAAGAATCTCACAGAATTAAATTATTACATTACAAAAATCCAAAGAATTAAAAGTTTCCTGTGATGGGCAATATAAGCCTGTTTAAACTCAACTTACGAAGTTAATAATAAAAGTTATTCACATGCACAAGCACAGAGCAATTGATACTAATTGCTCAAGCACTGATCCTAATTTGTTCTTGGAACGATAATGAGGGAAATGTGGTATGTTAAATACTATGAGTGACATCTCTGAAATTATGTTTCTGTCAAAAGATTTTCAGAGGTAGATATATGCTCCAGTTCATCGTGAACATGGAATAGAGCTGAATGCTTTTTTACATTCGATTACAAAGTCAGTGAGTACAGCAAATGCAGTAGATATTGTGTCAGTATAGAACTCCCACACAGAGATTACAAAAACAAATTCCTGTTTTGAGCCTAAACTCCTGTTTTCAGCCTGACCCTTTCTCCCACAATTAGCCCTTATAGTCTTGGGCAAAGAGACTTTGCACAAATTTTCTTGTAAGAAAAGCATAGCTTAAGTTACCGCTTAACACCTGCACACACACACACTCCCAAACCCAAAAAGAATGAGGTAAAGTATAAAATTGAAGGATAACAATGTTTTACTTGGGAGCAATAATTCAGTTACAGTCAAAAGGCATTGACTGTTGCTGTGTCTCCTTTTACCAACTTCATTTCTTCACAATTTTAAAAGTAATCTGCACCTTAATATATTAGTAGGTAGAACTATTGAAATATGCAGAAATAATAGAGGAATAGAAATAAGGGTAAAAACTCTCTACAGCACATAAAATGTTCTAGTCTAATGTATCCTGGAGGAAAGTATTCACACAACGTGCTTACAAAGCAACAAACAAAAAAGATTAGGATAACTCCTAACATACTAGACATAAGTTTGAATGCAGTAAGGTGGCAAAACAGTTCCTGCAGAGACCTACGTAATCAGACACACTATACTGAGATGATTCTACTGCTTTACAGACCATTGGCCTTTTCTAGAAGTAGCCCACAAAAAAAGTACAACATATATATATATAAAACATATATATATATAAAATAAAAAAACTAAGGGTCACATAAAAAGGAATTTGGATGAGTAAAGCTGATATAAACATTTTGTACTTAGCATCCTAAGCATACTACATGTCATCCTCAGAGGTGTTCCAAGGATCCTCACTCCTAGCCATACAACATACCCCATGCCACCTATTCCAAAAGACTTTGCATTTTTATAGTGTTTCCAAGTCCTTCCTAGGCCTCATCCACCTCACAGGAACCATAAATGCATCAAAAACCAATAAAGCTATGGAAGGATTTCAGCCAGTATCTGTCATCACTTCTTAATCCACCTAAGGGACCAATCCTTCCTTTGCCTCTCAGCAATGATTTCAGTGTTTCTATGTGCTGTAATATGCTGTCATAGGCTACAAGCTCCTGAGAGCTCTTAAGCAGTAGGAAAGCTGTCTCCAACAAAAGAGGTGCTAGATAATTTATCACAAGGGCACGTTAGTCACAGCACTGCACAAGCTTTTTCAAGAGCACATCTGAGTAACAGAATCCACCAGCCTCAGCTGTCACAGGTGCTTTTATCAGGACCACATCTTACTCTAGATATCAGTTAATGCTGATCACTCATTTCTAGATATAAAATAGCCTTCATAGCAAGAAACAGATTTTTAGTTCTAGGCATGTAATTTCTGAGTTCCTGTCTTGATTGTTTCAGGTCACAGGAAGGTTTCTGTTTTGCCTTCTAGAGATCTGACACACAACTATCTGTGCAACGGATACTTGTCAATCTGCCCTCACAGATGTCTTCTTGCTAGGCCATATTACCATCATCTCGTCTACTTATTGGAAATTATGACCTGTGACATACCTATATTCACTGCAGAATTCTGGTAAAGCAGCATGTCCAGCTTCACTGTGACTATCAGTGAAAGGTATGTCCCCAACCAGTATGTCCCCTGTGGATCCCAGCAGACCATTAACAGCAGGCATATTCCTGCCCCAGAGAAAGCCAGTAGTTACCAGCATTGTAAGGTATTCTAGCACTGTTCCTGTCAGTTCAGAAGATTCAGACATGCCAGAGTCACCTACATTGATATTATTCTTCATGCCTGAACATTTGACAGGTCCTGGTACAAATGGACATCTTAGCCTACAAAATCAACTTCTATGGCATGAAAGCATCAATCTGCATTCTCAGCAATGACAATTACCTCCACTGTCATGTTGCATAGTTCTTTCCTGGTGATCAAGGTAGTAAAGGAACTGCTCTCAGCTCTGTCTCGGTGATCTTCACATATGTCGTTAAGTGGTTCATTATCTAAAGGAGATGCCTGTGAGATCAAGTAGATGACTTGTTGAGAGTACCATGTAGGCCACACCTGATATCTATAGTAAAGCAAAGGGAGTAGTACTGTCCACATTCCTACTGAAGAGAAAAAAGTAACACAGCTACCATCCATGCTTTCATCAGCCTCTTCTATAATGAAGTCTCACTGCTTCACCCTTGTTGCATTAAAGTGTAACGAATCTTGGCAGAAAATAAACCCCCTTGCATTCCAGCTTGTCCTCAGATATCAGAGGGGCTGGGGGCAGCAAGGTTCTGGGTGATGCCCAATTCAGCACTGTAAGTCTGGTTGCTTTCAATGTATTGAACTGTCATGATTACAGATGCACTAATAGTACACTGTACTTTCAATTTAGTTGTGTTCAATGAACTATCATGGCCAGACTTAAAGAGTTTGGTCATGTTCAACAATCTATCATGGCTGGATTTTAATGTATAGCACAGTTTATTAAAGCAACAGTACAGGTTCTTTTGGATTGTCAGTGATAAATACACTGTCTGCAAAGTACATGCAAATAATAGTACAGTTGACTACAAGCACACTAAATTATGGAAAAAACTCTATAGAGATTTCTAAGTTTGCTGGGGAAGCACTTGGTATAACCGAGGGTTTAAATCTTACCCAATCCCTACAAGGTGGATGAGAGGTTCAGCCCATCAACTGACCCCAGAAGTCAGCGCTGACCTGCTGACTTGTCTACGATGGTATCTTCCCCAACAGTCCTCCTCTCTTAAGCTCTTTTATACTATTTTATTTTTAGATGGAGTTTGAGTGGCTCTAGTCATACATACCTTTATTATGATTGGTGTAAAATCTCCTCACTTTACTTTTAAAGGTATATGATAAAGAAAATTCAGAGTGCATGCTCAGTGAGGTGTGGTTGCACCTTGAAAGAAGGTAGCTTTTGGGATGGAGGTGTGCTTTGGTATTATAATGAGATTACAATGAGCAAATTTCACCCAGAGAACATGATTTAGTGTGTCACTACTCCAGAACTGGGCACTTATGATATAAATCAGAAGTAAAACAATAGTGTTGACAGAACTCCCATTATTTCACCTTCTTGCTTCAGTGGATTCAATGCAGGGACCTTCCATTCTTGCTCCAATAGTTCCAGTTCTCTATCCCTGCAGTGATATCACAGAGCCTGGCCATGGTGTCCCCACTCTGCTCCACCCTCTGTGTCGTTTCTCAGAGTCAGCATACCAAGCTCCCCTGGAGTGACTAACATCTATGGTTGCAGGTCATGTGGCTTAGGGAAATATTATGCAACAGGTTTTGTGTATATCCACCACGTTCCACCCTGGAGGTTTACCTTCCCTTAAGGGGGGACATATCAGTAAGTCACCTCTAGCAATCATTCCACAACCCTATAGTCTGCTTTCATCCTGCAGTAGGCATATGACTTTGGATCAGGTAAGAATGCCTAAAACTTGCACTTTGTTGTGTGAGAATAATAAAAAGGAGGACTTCCTAGAGGGAAAATACTTAAGAGAACAGGACTCTTTGACAAGAGCAAAATGTTTTATTGCTACCAAGTTGTGGTTTTCCTCTTGAAAAGTACAGCAAATTTTTCTGGTCTCACAGAAGGCTAGTAAAAAGAAATAAAATCTGAAAACTGCAGCCACAATAATTCTGCATAGGGCCAGCACACAGTACTCAAATTTAGGTACCAAAGTTCTTTGAGGTAACCTTGAAAAGTGTACCAAAGGCTAGCTGAGGAAGCTGGCTTTGGAAACTACAGAGCTTGTTTTCTTTTCACAGAAAGACCATGAGATTGGGACAGGTTAGAGAAGGAACTGTAGCAACCCTGTTATTAAATCGCTTTGTCAGGCAATAGAAAAGGAATCTGCTGCAAGTCTATACCATTCAGGATCCATGATAGTATTTCATTTATGTATAGATATGTGAGTCACCTGAACCTGAGAAGAAATATAGAAGCTCACTTGTAAGTCCCCACACTAGCCAGATTCAGGCATATGGTTCCTATCAGTCTAATGACTTTGCCTTACAGTACAAGGCCATCACCCTTCTACACCTTCTTTTAAAGTTTCTGGTACTAAATATTATTAAAGAATTGATATGAAGCTAACTGAACCACAGGCCTGCTTCAGAATAAGCATTTTATTTGTCAGTGCAATATGACTATTTTTTCCTATTTGTAAGCAAGGAAAAAAGTGATACTATTTAGCACTCAAAGTTGTTAGGATCAATAATAAGAAATAACTATTAAAAGAAAATGAAATCTGAATATCATGGGGATAGAATTGGCATAACCATATATAACAGACTGTGCATGTGAAGGGCTGGTGAAGTCCAATAATTTTCATCAGTTTAAAAACAACTAAAATAAGTACATGGGGATATACTGTAGAGAACAATTCTATACCAGCAGAAGGCAATAGACAAATAAGTAATTTTGAACTGTAATTTATATGATTTTCTTCAGCAATCTAGCAAAATAAATGGCATCTCTCTTTCATGGCACTATGAATGCTACTTTTGTCTTGGGACTCAAAGTTAGAACTAGAAATTTCCAGGTTAAACAGTAAAAAATCTGCCATATTGCTTATTATAAAATAAAAAAAAAAAAAAAAAAAAAAAAAAAAAAAAAAAAAGAAAGAGGGAGAACATTTCTCAAAACAATAAAAAAGTACTCCAGGTGGAGATCATTAGTAAAAGTTTCAGTCTCATGCCAGAATATGTTTCCAGCAATGAATAAATGAACAGGCTAGTCACATACTGGGTGACATACTAAAAGCTGTGCAAGTTATTTTACGTAACCTTCTTCAAAGTATTGCTGATTGAGTTAAAATTGGATTTCTGTTCAGACTGATTATCTAATATGATAGAAAAATACACAGTTCAAGAACAAATTTAGATTTCTGTGGAAAATTAAACTATAATGTGGGGCTATCCACTGAGGCATTAAATATAGCTATATAATTGTATCTGCAGATGACAACTCTGATATGACTGAACTTCAGCTGGTTTCCAGTGAGGACTTACAACAAACATGTACAAAAAGGACAGATACCTCCTTTGAAATATGAAGGGATAATCAATTTCCACAGTACACTTTTCATAAGCAATCACTGTACTTGAAAGTTCTGAAGAAGTAGCTCAAGTGTGAAAGTCTCTGCTACTGAATCACAAAGGTAAAGAGAGTTCTGTATATGGTCATTTTCACAAAAGAGAGAAACTGAAAAGCAATAAGCAATTTGAGTAGTCATCATTCAATATCAGAGCATTTTAACAATTTTTTCTTCTTTTTCTTAAATGAAATATTGCCAAAATATATTATTTTAAAACTATAAGCTTTGCTTTTCTATCCACATAAAAATACCTGTAAAAATAATACAGCTGTTTGAAATTAAAATATTCATAAGAAACAGGTACATGAAATGTAGGATGAATTTTGATCAGCTCAGCAATGTAGTTCAGAAAGTAAACAATAATAAGTGACTAACATCTACATATTTATTTAATTACTACTTATGAACAATTAAAAAAATCAATATTCAATTCACTATTTAACAGGTCTTTCCAAGAAAGAATCTGACTATGGCTATGATTGACCAAAGGCATAACTGCAGATGGACACTTCACTAGCTGTCTTCATTTGAATTATTATTTCCTGTTTTTCTATTTTTACAATAGTCTCTTCCCTGTGTGTGATGATGGGGCAGGCTTGAGCAGAAGTTTGGTCTCTTAACTCATGACAAAAAAATGCATGTAAAGAAGCGTAGCAGCCAACAAACAATGGTAGGTGAAAACCATAACCTTTGTTGCCCTCCTGAAATAGCCTTAACATGCAATACAGAAAGGATGGCCAGAGCAGTAGGATGTTCTTTCCACCACCCAAAAGTTACAAGGTACCAGGGGATTTCATAGCTGAGGGACAGCTGCCAAACAAGATCCTATAAAAATATGTGTTCACACCCGGCAGGGGTAGAATACCTTTTAAAAGATTTATAATCTTTATGCTTTTACCAATGGCTGAGAAGGGGAATATTGGTCTTGTCCCTACACATCTTTTAGTGCTTTTAGAAGTTATAATAATGACGTACAGATACATGTGCAGAGTTTATCATAAATAAAGTTGTGTTGTTCCCATAGTCTTAAGATGCCAGTCTGAAGAAAAACCTATCAGGGTGCGATGCAGCCATGTACAAATTAGAACAACTGCTTTAATTTGCAGCCAAAACGAAAGTGTTTCCAATGAGCTACACAGTGGCAAGAAAATAGGTGGTGGAAAATGAAACATGTTCCAGATGCTTCCCAGTTTTGCAGAACAATTTTTTGTTGCAGCTAAAGAACTAGAATTTAATGTCTAACATTAACATTTTGTATAGCTCTGAGTGATTATGTAAGGCAAGAATGTGACCCTTTCTTGTTGTGATCTAAAAGTCTGTATGTACTGTAAAAATAATGGCTACGTTTTAAAAATATACTGATGGTCATATTCACTTGAAATATTTGTATGCACCTAAAATAATTGTTATGCCATCTTCATGCAGAAAAATTTTCTTTAAACTACTCACAAGAAAAGATACATAAATATGAACTTCAGGTAAAGGTGGTAGTTTAATATAGCAGCAAGCTTTTATGATTAAAACCAGAAAAAGATAACATACTTTCATCATTAATACCATAAACATACCTGATAAATCACATAAGTAAATGTTCTGGATGATGAAAATGACAGGGGAGAATAAAGGTATGGTCATGAATCCTATCAGGCTATACTATAGGAACACAAGGCGTACAGTTGGACTACTGTAAGATAGTAGGTCAAAGGAGGATAATTCAATCTGTTAACATTAAAGGCCAGTGCTGTGAAAGTTAGATCCCTGGAGGAAGAGAGAAATCTCTAACTTGTAAGCTGCATCTTGCTGTACCTGGAACATTCCTCTTAGAATTGCTACCAGGGTATATGAAAGCCTAGACAGCTGTGAATGGACTTAAAGACAAATACTAAAAGAGAAAACATAAAGCTAGTAATTTCAGGCTAAAATTTAATAGTTAATGTAATTCATAGCTTATTCGCCTGCTATAAATAAGGCAAAGTAAATATGAAAAAGAACATAATGAGCTACAATGGAGGCAGATATAATTTGAGGCAGCTCCTTTGGAATTGAATTGGATTTACATCCAATGAGGATTCTTTCCTACAAGCTGCTTTACAGACTTAAGTAAAACAATGGACGAGGCAAGCAGGTGATATAAAACATATCAGGGGAGCATGTAACAATAGATTGATACATATAAAGAAGCCATATATTAAGACTTAAAAGGATGTGATTTGTTACAATTCGTTTTTGCTGACTCTGCTTTGTGGTACATGAAAGGATCCTAACGCCCACAGTTAAGAAACTGGAAATGGTCAAGTAAGCCTAGAGAGCGGGATTGAAAGAGGGACATACTGAGTGAAGGAAGCACCTATGGCCAAAGAAATCCACTTTTCAGTCATAACTAATTTTAGTGTGAAAGAAAAATTAATTAAGATTGGTGAAAAGGAAAGACATATGAAGAGATGTACATATTTGTATTGTTGCAATTGCTTCTGCTAATTGCCACTGGCTGCAAATCAATCCCTCAAATCCTTCTAAAAAGTGAACAATTATCAAAGACCTAAGAAATAAAATGTCTTCAGAGAAAACTCATATAGATGAAAGCCTGGACCTAGTGGAATCAGGTGAAATGATTCCAGTGCTTTCAGCATTGCCATGTTTCAGCAAGAAAATCCTGTCAATTTACAAATATCTCCTGCCTTCTACACCTTGAGTGTTTTTCTCCAATTTTAGTTATGGTAGGTAAGTCTTACCAGCTTTGTCAGACTACTTCTTAGATCTAGTATTCTTATTAACTCATCAATTGCTGTGGAGTTTCTACATTGTTTCTAAACTGGTAAATTTATTCTATTACAACAGAGCCCAAACTCTGTCCATTAGTATGAACCCACATTTTCTATTGATTTAATGAGAGTTATCATATTTCAGATAATTTGATCTTAAAGAATAGACATGGAAAGAATAAATGCGTACTTTTTTTTCACATTAAATAGAGAGTAGCTTTAAAACATCACAATAAAAGATCACAATAAAATCATCACAATAAATGTTTTGCATCATTTAATGTGGTTATTTATCTGCCTTGTAGCAAGAATATACTTTAACTTTCTTAACTGATATTAAAATTAACAATTTAAAACAAAATATGTTAAATTCAGAAGTGTCATATAGGTCTAGAAATAAAAATATTGAACTCTTCCAAATTGGAAATTGAAATTTGAAAATTAAATTTGTAGTTATTTATGTAGCAAAGCCTTGCTTATTTGAAAGCAAATCATAACCTTCAGAACTGCATGATGATGATTGTTTCTTTAAGAGACAAGCCTTTCAAGTGACCACAGAAGAGCAAAGTATTCTAATTATTCTGCTTATTCCTAAATATCTGTACTTCAACTCCAATCATTATTTGTTTTGTTATGAACTTTGGCCAAATTTTGTGTTTTATGCACTAAGTTACCTTCCTTTTCCCTACGCTTTCCCCACAAATGATGTTTTGCAAGGGTTTTCTTGCATGTATTGTCAGATTATCTTAACCCCATTGCAAAACTGAAAACTGTCCAAAGAAACCAGATTCTGTATACTACATTTGAACTGAACACATTTGGTATGTCCACAAACTTAGATTATTAAACTACACATATATTATTTCACAAACTTTCCTAGTTGTCTGACATCTGATCTGAGGAGATCATTGATGGGCAAGGCTTACACTGATCTCGTGTGTGTTACAAGATTACATAAGACAGGGGTTGGACAAAGTACGATCTCAACGATAAGCAATTATTAACAAGTTTGACACTATTTCTCAACTCTAATATTTTTACTAATTCATCAGTGGTTTTGGAGCACAAAGTCTGTTTTAAACCAAAAAAAGGTGTTACTACAAGGCAGGTCAAACTTTGCCATTATGTACATACCCAAAATTTAAAATCATGGTAATGGTCTTAGTGCCTTCAAAATCTTGGGGGAAAAAAAAGGGAATGTAGTCAATATAATGAGCTACGAAATTTTTATTGGTTCAGATAATACCTTAGCAGTCCAGACCACCTGATTAATACAGAAATGCCTCATCAGTAAGACAATTAAAATCATTGAACATAAACTTTCTACTCCTGATGGTGCTTGCCTTTCCAATATCCCTCTGGGTCCTAACATCAATGATGCCTGTCTTTTTCAAGAAGCAAGCTTGTCAGCATCCTGGGTTCTTCAATGAGAGGAGAATGTTATTCATGGTGGGATTCATTCCTCCTTGATCTTGGGTAGCTTAGGTTTATGTTTGTTATCAGAAGCCGCTTCATTCTCAGTGCAGCTCAGCTAAAGTCTGGAAGTGGTCCTTCAGCCTTTGCCAGGATCAATTAAAAAAAGCTGTTGTGTTTGGTTTTTTTTGTTTGTTTGTTTGTTTTTGTTTTTTTTTGTTTTTGTTTTTGTTTTAACACAGTGACTCCCTAAGTTTGCTAGACCATTCCTGTATACAACATTGTCTAGCTCAGGCAGGTGAGGCAATAGCAAGTGCTAAATTAAGCTTGTATCTCTAGCCCAGGTGAGCCCAGATGGGTCCTCAGACCCTGCAGCATCGGTCAGTTCAAGATCTGAGGCCTTTTACTAGTAATGATAAAATTATATTTAGTGATCTATACTCTCCCTATCAGGCTTAAATCTGGCATAAAGAGAAAAAGATTTTTTAAGAAAAATTGACCACATCTACCAGACTGGTGGTTACATTCAGTCAAGTTGCAGCTTTTCCATCTGGGAAATATGTTAAGGTATGTTCAAGGACAGTATGAGTCTTGAACGTGTTCTCTGGCCTGGTTCCCTTATTCTACTACTTTAAAGCCATTTAGTAGTAGCCTTAAGGCCTATGGGAGCTTTGCCAAGAACTTCACTGATCAAGATCTTTCTTAAAATGCATGTATTTTAAATGATACTCTGAAAAGCATTTGGGAAACAGTGATATCATATTTATCACACAACATCAATGGCATAAATCACGTTCTAACACTGGAGTGGCTCCCTCAATAGATGAATTAGTTAAATATTGTATATGGTATAAAATAAGTTCTCGCTGAGGAAGAATGTGAGAATCTACTGTGAACACCTTAAATACAATATGACTTACATACTCCTTTTTGAGGGCTGTGGGAGAGGATGAAAGAGGATTAACTCAGAAACTGTCACTTTATTTCTGATGCAATAAATGGACCTGGAGAATCAAGGGAGCTTTTTCAAAGAAAATCAAATAGTTAATTGAGGCTTGATATTTCTACTTTAGAGAATTCAGTTTGTGTGGCTACCATTCCAAACTTGGAAAGAAAGTCATGCTGTATCTTAGAAACCTGTGACTAAGACACAAAAGCAAGTCAAAACAGGACACAGTGTTCTTCAAAAAAAGTATAATAATACTAGTATAGTAAAAGTAGAAAAAATATTTCTCTTTGAAAAAGAAATTTAACAGCTTCTCAGAACAAATTTGATAAAAAAATATAAAGAATTTATTTTTTCAGGTAAGAAATCTTTTGTAAAATAACTTACTAGGTAAAGGAATTATTTGGGGGAGAAAGCAGTCTGTTCAGTTCAGAAAGGGAGATAAAGCTCACTGAAAAAGCAGAAACAAAAAGACACAGAAAAAAAAAAAAAAAAAAAAAGAGCAGTGGAGTGGAGTAAGGATTTTTATTAATGTTCTCAGGATCCAGGATGTCTGTCTCTTTAAAGTGAAGACATAACTACTGATATCATGTTTTGTATGTTTGCCAGTCTTTCTCAGGTTAACTAGAGGTACAGAAACTGAGCAGGGGAGGTAATAACCCCTTGCTGATTTTCCTGGTAATGTTGAACGTCCTTATGTGGGAGAGAGGCAGCTCGCATCAGATGCTGGCTGAGGATGAAACTCCCAGGCCAACAACTGTTGATGCATTAGCATACTCTTTTGCCTTCTGCACTGTGACTTGTAACACATTTTTAGTCCTTCCTGAAGTAGACACTATGCATCTTCTAGGTACTGACTACCTGAAAATTTGCACAAGTGCTTCTTCTGCCTGGAGTTAGACCTCATGTTGCACACCAGTTTTGCTCTAAAATCTCTATCCTCACAATTTTCCTGAATATCAGACATGATCCCAACGTCAGGTCAAGACCTCTGTTTGTTTGAGACTCTCTGTAACATTGTCTTCACTCCTTTTCCCACTCACCTATCCCATCCAACACCTAGTTCAGCTGTGCATGGTCTAGGAGCCAAGCTCTGACATGACTCAGCTACATAACCTGTGAGGAAATTTTAAGTCATGCAAGAAAAGAAAAATAAGGTTACAGAAAAAACTATGACTGTGGAGACGCTGATCAGTAGTAGCTCAAGGTTTGAAAAGGAAAAACACCAATATGGAAGACCATAAAATCATTACTAAAAAAAAAAGAAAAACAAAAAGAAAATGAAAGACAGCAACTAAGCCACACTCAGGATCTTTCCTGAGGGCAGCTGAGGCTCACCCTTCCCCTCCTGACTGAGGCCTGGCCAGCAAGCAAGGACTCTTCAGGCATCTTACAGAGGGCAATAGGCATGCTAATGTTTAACCTACTAGCCCTTTAAATACTATTTATCTTTAGTGTCTATTTCTATGTAACTAGTTCATGTGTGTGTGTGTATATGTATGTATGTATCTCTCTCTCTCTTTGGAGAGTGTTTTTGCATACACCTGAGAGTGCCTGAACAGTCACCCAGACTGACACAGGCAGGCAGCGTTATGTTTAGAGAGACCTGCAGGGGATACTAACTTTTGTGTGCCTTCTGCATGTGTATATAAATATTCACTGCAAGAGAGGAGAAGAAATTCTGAATAAGCTTATTTTACTTTCACAACATTGAATTCCAGACTGATGGCTGTCTGCTGGATCTCTGCTATCACAACTGATCAAGACATGGTGTTGTGGTTTAACCCCAGTCGGCAAGTAAGCACCACGCAGCTGCTCACTCACTTCACCCCCACCCAGTGGGATGGGGGAGGGAATCAGAAAAAAAAAGTAAAACTCGTAGGTTGAGATAAGAACAATTTAATAGAACAGAAAGGAAGAAACTAATAATGATAATGGTAACACTAATAAAATAACAGTAATAACAAAAGCATTGGAATATGCAAGTGATGCACAGTGCAATTGCTCACCACCTGCCAACCAACACCCAGTTAGTCCCTGAGCAGCAATCACCCCGCCCCCACTCCCCCCAGTTTATATACTGGGCATGACGTCACACGGTATGGAATACCCTGTTGGCCAGTTTGGGTCGGCTGTCCTGGCTGTGTCCCCTCCCAACTTCTTGTGTCCCTCCAGCCTTCTTGCTGGCTGGGCATGAGAAGCTGAAAAATCCTTGACTTAGTCTAAACACTACTGAGCAACAACTGAAAACATCAGTGTGTTATCAACATTCTTCTCATACCGCACTCAAAACACAGCACTGTACCAGCTACTAGGAAGACAATTAACTCTATCCCAGCTGAAACCAGGACACATGGAAAAGAAGGAAAGGCATTAAGGCAATCTTACACATGTGAGAGAAAAACAACAAAAAAAGAAACAATTTAAATACCATGCTTTCTGTAAACAGGGTCAACTCTATAAAGTCCAGGAATGAAGGAAAAACAAACTCTATTCTCAATTTCACTTCAAAATGGGATCTAAAACCAGATATACATGAAAACAAAAATCTTCTCCATGAGTGTGCACACATAGAAAATTACAGTAATAATATATTGAACTTCTATCCAAAAATCATACTAAGCATTATGTGCAGGAATGCTACAAATCACATAATTTCTCTGACACATACAGTACTTATTATCCCCTGCTTCCTTTTTTGTTTCCAAACCAGTATTTTAGGTATAAAACCACCTAGCTTTTCAAGGTCTGTATTATGCTTTTGTTATTAATATTATAAATTAAATTGGGGGAGGAGGTTTATGTGCAATTTGGGGCTATGGATGATGGTACAGAAATGTATTCCTAATACATAGATTTTCAAGAAGATATTTGAATTTAAAGGTTGGTATTTAGG
Organism: Astur gentilis; assembly: GCF_929443795.1. Classification (NCBI taxonomy): domain Eukaryota; kingdom Metazoa; phylum Chordata; class Aves; order Accipitriformes; family Accipitridae; genus Astur; species Astur gentilis. The sequence goes on along the minus strand of NC_064890.1, from coordinate 19,572,390 downwards.
TAAATAAAGGGACTTCATATTTTGCAATGTGCTTTAATGTGTTATTTAATCTGATAGTCATCTATCCGTGTGATTCCATTTAACACTAAAACGCTTCACATTTTGCTTCAAACAGTAAATGTGCTTGCAGAGACAGATTTCAAGATACATATATTGGAAATTCATGTAAATCAAGGAATGTAATGTAAGGAGAAACTAACAGGATGGCAACACAAAATTTCTTGTTAAGCATTCAGGAATGCCCAACGAGAACTACATAATTATCTGCAGAAACAGGGTAGATTCTAGCTGAATGAAATAGTGCAGCTATTACAAAATGTTGTGATTCTTCCCATTGCCAAATATGATTTTATGCTAAAAGCTAAGTTCACAGAAAGTGAAGTTGCTGAAGTTTAGCTTTTACAGGTAATGCTCAGATGACTTTTCTTTCTTGCCATTTCACTATGGGAAGTCTAAAGTTTTGTATCTACTTCAATTTTCAATACTAAAATTTCCTAGGTACATGACAATTCATTTTTTATGTTCATACTACTTACCCTTGGGGGAATAAGTGGATGTTTGAGCCTAAACTTCAGCTGATTCTGGTAATTAGGGATTTCTTAAAATAGAAAACAGAGTTAAATTTGTTTTCAGCCTAAGAGATCAGGCCTAATTAAACTAAGTTAGCCACTACTATTGCCAGTTACAGGACATGGTGAGAGCATGCTGAGTTAATGAATTCAAGATAGCCTTCTCTGAGTAAAGGCTCTTCCAAACCTTCTAGAAAGAATGTCCTACCTATTATAAGTTAAAATCTCAAAGGAGACAGGACTTTAAACACTTCTTGTTGAAGCTAGATGAAATTTAAAATTTGTGAGTCAGAAAGAACCTAGATGAAACTCTAAGATTTGTGGTTAGAGTATACACGGCCAGCTGGGCAACAAAATTTCTAGTCCTTGCTTTAAAGACTATAGGTGTGTGTGTGTGGGGGGGTGTTGGGTGGGGACTGGGGGTGTTATTAAAAAATTAATATATAGTACCCAGACATGGGATCAGAACTTGCATCTAACTACGTGTTCCCAGATAAATGGATACTGCAGGTTTATGAAGCTAAAGAGTTACAAGCTTTTTTGTTTTATCCTTAGCACATCATCTTCAGCAGAAGGCATGAAAACCAATCCAACTTAGAGAGTATATTCTGGTTACAAATACGTTCTGTTGGAAGGTAAAAGGGACCTGTGAATTAACATCACCTGCCAAATCTTTACACAGAAGGTACTGGGGATGAAAACTCCTCTTTTAGCAGATATTTTATGAAAGAAAGAACTGACTTTAGTTTTCTAGGGTGACTAAAAAGGTATGGACACATAACCTTCAGCAGAAGGCTTTTAGGTTAAGAATCTTCATTAAAATAGGGAAACAGGATTTATGATGCATCTCTGTCATAAGTTGTGTGTGTTTGCTTGTTTCTTCCCCCATTAGACAGATTTTTGTTTCACATGGCTTTAGATGACTCCTTACTCAATGTACAAGGCAAGGCGGATGTATTCTGCAGTTCTTGACTTTTCTTGTGTACTGTACAGAAAGTCTGTCCTGAGACTGAGAAGTTCAAAGCTCTTCCTGGATTTTTGCATAGATGCTTATGGTCTGGACCTTGAAAGTTATAACATAGAAAACTTTAAATGAATTCCCATAACATGTTACAAATTGCCTAATGTCAAGAACAATTTTAAGAGGAACTTTTAATTCAAAGAAATACTTTTCAGGATCTGGACCATAATGACTAATAAACTCTTAGGATATTATAATTTTCCTTCTTTTTTGTTATTGTTTTTGTCTTTCCTTAATGTTTTTATTTAAATTAAGCTAAAAGCAAGTATTTTATCTTAAATTTTAAGATCAATCATAAATATATGATGGTCTTTTACTTCTTTCTTTTTCTGAAAGATACCAGTTTGTGTTCCTAAGGCAGACCTCCTTTATACTGACAGCTGTTCATAATCCATTTTTTTCCATGAGTATTTGATAGATTTTTAAGTAGACTGTAGCACAAAGGTTTCATGAATTTAGAGCAAAATATGATTTTATTAAAAAAAAAATATAATCTGTTGCTCTACCACAACACTGCATAAATGTCAGTCCACCTTCATCTTCTCTGAAGTAAGGTGTTGTCCTGGGTTCAGCTGGGATAGAGTTAATTTTTACAGGAACCTGGGAGGTGGGGGCATAGCCGGGGCAGCTGACCTGAACTAGCCAAGGAGCTATTCCATACCATGTGCCATCATGCTCAGTATATAAATGGGGAGCGGGACAGGGGGTGGTCTCTGTTTTCGGTGGGGGAAGTGGCGGAGCGTCGGGTCCCAGGTGGTGAGCAGTTGCACTGTGCATCACTCTTTTTGTATACTTTTTTTTTTCATTAGTGCCGTTGTTGTTGTAGTAATCTCTTTGTGTTTGTCCCAGTAAACTGCCTTTATCTCAACCCTCGAGGTTCCAGTTTCTTTTTTTTTTCTCTCCCCCTTCTCCTCCTCATCCCACCGGAGGGGGGCGGAGGAGTGAGCGAGCGGCTGCGTGGTCCTTTGTTACCGGCCGGGCTGAAACCACGACAGGTGTCATCTTGAAATTCCAGTTTTTAACTACAACTACCTTATATATATATATATATATTTAAATCTTGTGTCATTTCTGTAAGTGTCAGATAAGGGGCGGGGGAGGGGGGTGTTGCCCCTCAAGATTTGTTGTGGGTTGCCCAAACATGATACTTCTTCACTCTCTTTGAAAGCTTTCAAGGTTCTGGACACCTAGCTAATATCAGATTACATAATTTCTTATTCTCTCATAAATACTGTGCAGTCCATGGAAGAAAAGTAATTTTAATGGTTTCTCTCTTTTCCTATTCTCTTTTACTCTGTATCTTATTCCATCCTGAAATTTTCAACTTCATCCTTTGCTGATCTCTTATTTTACAGTCTTCAAAATCTTTTTAGAAATGTGGTTAGCATCTCTTAATACACATATCACTTTCAATTTTCTCTTTCCACTCTAATATCCCCTTTATGTGTTTTACTGTTTTTCATCATTCTTCTCAGATTTCTGTTTCATCTCTCTCTGCATTTTTAATATCCTTTTTGTCTTTTTTAGCATTCTTCTCAATATCTGCAATTCACAATATTCCTTTTTCTTTGATAGTTCTTAAAGGAAGATTTATCTAGTAATTTTAGAGAATGTTTATTTCTGTTAACTTGATAATTATATGACATTAAGTTATTCAACATAACCATCTTCTTTAAACTTTTTTAAAACACTAAACATTTCTCCTTAATTGATTCCTTCCTACATAGCGTTACACTTATTTGTAAGTCATCACTTCAGATAAGGCCTGCTTGAATTTAAACATTCTTTCTGGTACTTATTCATGCCTGACTGAAAAAGATTTGGACAAACACCAATCCAGTGACCACAGTACAGTTTAGCATTTCAGCTATTTTTGTTTTATATACTGCATTCACTATGAAAATGGCAACCTTTACTTGGGTCACTTTTTCTGGTTTCCAGGACACATTGCTTCAGCCTTCCCTTTCCCTTCCAAAACTCCCAATTTTAATATATCCATCTTTCATGTTTTCATTTTATACTATGTCTATTCCAATAAATGTGCTCCTAAAATCAGTCATAACCTAAACTGTATTATCTCTATAAACCATCAGTACTTATCTGAAGATATCATAGTCTTCTTTATATTTTATAGCATTCAATTCATAACTCACCTCCATTTATCATTCATAAGTATATCTGTTCTTTCTATGACACATTTCATATAATTCTTCCCCTTCATTCAGTCCATGTAACAGTTCTGCCTTTAGTTCCTTAATGGAGTAAAGTATAGGTCTTGAAATTCCAATTTCTTTATATTATGAGTACTTTTTTATGGATTTCCATAGCTAAAATGAGGCTCCTCTCACACTATAGCTGGCAATGTCACCTAAAATCTTCCTGCAAGTCCTTGTGCTGTTCGTTCCCTGAATGGTTATGTGGTTATGTTCATTTCTGGGGTCTGTACTTTTATTTATAGAACTAGTGGAGTTTCCTGTTCTCCCCACTAAAGTACCCTTGAGGACTTGGATCTGACCTGTATCTTTCCAATCCTGAAAAGACTTACACATGCCTAATTGTACAGAAATGCATAGTCTCACTGAAATTCATGTAAAAATTAAGCATAAGGCTTTGCAGGTTCAACAGCATAATTCTTCCGCAGGCTGCAGGTGGAGATCTGCTCCCCCGTGGACCTCCCTGGGCTGCAGGGGGACAGCCTGCCTCACCAGGGTCTTCCCCACGGGCTGCAGGGGAATCTCTGCTCCGGCGCCTGGAGCATCTCCTCCCCCTCCTTCTGCACTGACCTGGGGGTCTGCGGGGCTGTTTCTCTCACATATTCTCACTCCTCTGTCCGGGTGCAGTTTTCTCTTCTGCAGGTTTGGGGGGTTTTTTCCCCCTTCTTAAATCTGTTACCCCAGAGGCGCTACCACCATTGCTGATGGGCTCGGCCTTGGCGAGCGGGTGCATCCTGGAGCCGGCTGGCATTGGCTCTGTCAGACATGGGGGAAACTTCCCGCAGCTTCTCAAAGAAGCCACCCCTGTAGCCCCCCTACTACCAAAACCTCGCCACGCAAACCCAATACACGAGTATACTCATACGCTATGTAAAACATTGTTTACTCTTTTTCTAGTGAGCGGATCTAAATGCAAACAAGCTTCTAGCAGAATTATTTTAACACATTCATAATTGTAAGCCCCAGAGGGGCAACATAGAGACATGGAAGTGTGAAGGCCAGTTTGATTTGCTTGATGATCACTCATAGTTCCTTCTACTGAGTTGCATTGCTTGTTTGGAATATGCTCATTTTCTGATTATATAAATTAAACCAGACTATTACTCCTCTTATCATGAACTGGCATAAACATTATGGAGAATATGTGTCCTACAGCGTGTGAGTCAGTCTGTGTTCTTGAAGAGTAAGTTTTGAGTTTTACCATAACAATCTCTATTAACATCTTGTTTCCTCATATTTGTTTAAAAGAGGGCAGGGAAGTGGGGAAAAAAATTGGAAAGAATACTTAGAGCTAAAAGACAGCAGATATTGTAGAAACAACACTGGCCAGTTAATAAATCATATGCAAGATTAGATATTTTGCAGTTAATTTTCCTTTTTCCCCAGCTTCACAAACCTTCAAAAGAATGTAGGTCCAAAATGCACTTAAAAGTAGTCAAGCTTCATGCAAAAATTTTGAGTACTGAGGATTCCTTACAAAAGAGTAATGTTACTATCATGACAGAGCATTCTGTTTCTATTGCCCAGCTATTATTATTGTAACAGCATTTCTAGATATTTAATGAATGTCCACTTAATATATGAAATCTGTAATTTTTACAGAGCCTTTAAGATTTGCCTTATATACCTGGATGCAGATGACTGCCTCTAACATAACACACCTAATCTAAACACTGTCTTGAAAAACTCTGTTCAACTACAGCCTAATTCTGCTGTGTGATTCCATTCTTTACACTCAAGATCCCAAGGCTTCTCAAATTGTGCTTATTATTCTTATTCTGATAGTGTTCACGTATTTTACTAAATAACTTTAACATAAAATGCATCAAAGACATGAAAGCAGACCCTGCAATTCTGGGCAGCCTCCTCTATGGTCCTTAATCACTAAGAACACACCTCTGAAATTATTTTAGACAGTAGGATTGATGTGTGTCATGTGCTAAAACTATCTTACTCCACTACTGTAAATGTTATACAAATGGCTGGCTCAGACATGGTGTGATGGGTTGACCCTGGCTGGACACCAGGTGCCCACCAAAGCCGTTCTATCACTCCCCCATCCTCAGCTGGACAGGGGAGAGAAAATCTAACAAAATTTTGCAGGTTGAGATAAGGACAGAAGAGATCATTCACTAATTACCGTCACGGGCAAAACAGACTCAGCTTGGGGAAAATTAACTCAATTTATTACAAATCAGCCAGAGTAAGGTAATGAGAAATAAAACCAAATCTCAGAACACCTTCCCTCCACACCTCACTTCTTCCCGGGCACAACTTCACTCACGGATTCCTTCACCAAGCCCCCCCAGCGGCACAAGGGGGACAGGGATGGGGTTTTACGGTCATCGCATGTCATTTTCTGCCGCTTCACTTCCTCAGGGGGAGGGCTCATCACACTCTTCCCCTGCTCCAACGTGGGGTCCCACCCACGGGAGACAGTCCTCCACGAACTCCTCCAACGTGGGCCATTCCCACGGGCTGCAGTTCTTCATGAACTGCTCCAGCATGGGTCCTTTCCATGGCATGCAGTCCTTCAGGAGCACACTGCTCCAGCGCGGGTCCCCCACGGGGTCACAAGTCCTGCCAGAAAGCCTGCTCCGTGGGCTCCTCTCTCCACAGATCCGCAGGTCCTGCCAGGAGCCTGCTCCAGCGCGGGGTTCCCACGGGGTCACAGCCTTCTTCGGGAACCCACCTGCTCTGGCGTGGGGTCCTCCCCAGGCTGCAGCTGGAGATCTGCTCCCCCGTGGACCTCCCTGGACTGCAGGGGGACAGCCTGCCTCACCAAGTGTCTTCCCCACAGGCTGCAGGAGAATCTCTGCTCCGGCGCCTGGAGCATCTCCTCCCCTCCTTCTGCACTGACCTTGGTGTCCGCAGGCTTGTTTCTCTTACATGTTCTCACTCCTCTCTCCAGCGGCTGTTTCTCCCTGCGTCCCAACTTTTTTCCCTTCTTAAAAATGTTATCCCAGAGGCGTTACCACTATCACTGATGGGCTCGGCCTTGGCCAGCGGCGGGTCCGTCTTAGAGCCGGCTGGTATGGGCTTGCTCTTGAACACAGGGGAAGCTTCCAGCAGCTTCTTACAGAAGCCACCCCTGTAACCTCCCCCCGCTACCAAAACCTTGCCACGCAAAAGCAATACACATAGATATCTAGACCTGATCATAGGATCTTATGATAATTCAGAAGGTCTTCAAGAAGTCTCCAGCTCAACTCCAGCTCAAAAGTGGATCAGCTCTGTGTCAGATTGATTTGTTTGAAGCTTTTACCAGTTGGGTCTTGAAAGCATTCAAGGATGGGGACTGCATAATCTCCCTTGTCAGCCTGTTCCAATGCTAGATTCATTACATTAAGAAAAAAAGAACAGTGTCCTCTCAGTACTTAAAATGAATAAGTCTGGATGCAAATGTTCTAGAAGGGATCCGGAGTGAATAACAGCATCCGTCTGCCCCCCAGCTATGGTACTTGGGTGGGATTTTTAAATTATGTTGTCAACACCCCTTGGCTACTCTAGGGAAAATCCTGTTCCCTTGGGAAGTTGTGTCCAACTTTAAGGCAGTTAACTGTCTTTATAAATGTGTAAGGAGAGTCAGTAATTAACAATATGGTTCTGAATTCCACTTACAGGGCAATTCCATAATTAATCATCAAAAAGCACTTTCCATGTCACCAAGGTTATGTCTGCATTTTGTTATTGAACAATGGCTATGAAACACAGAAGAAGTAAAATTTCAAACCTCTAAAGTGTTGTGGTTTTTTTTTTTTGGGGGGTGGGTGTGCTGATGTGGAGTTCTGGGTGGGTTTTTTTCCTCCCCTGGGATAGGCATATTTGTTGGGATACAGTGCTATTCTGAATATGTCTGGATATTCTGAAAAATTTCTGTTCAGAGACTGTTTATGCCCGGCAAGCTCACCTCCATATACAACCTCCTTTATGTATGGGCTTTAACTCTTTTGAAAACTATCCAAACACGTTCAGTGAAACTATGAAAAAAGGCAAAGAGTGGCAGGAATACTTCCAGCTGGTGGTAAACGTATAAATTTTTTCCACTGAAAGACTACCTAAAAAATAAGCAACTGCAAAGACTGTTTTTTATCTTTTTTCCCTACCTATTTTATCTCTGAGTTATGAATTTGGCAGTTATCACATACCACACAAATAATAATATTGATACTTTCCCCATGTTTGAAGTCTATTATGGATGTGGCTTCAGGTTTTTATATTTACATACAACCCTTAACTTATGTTCATATTGTGCATTTTAGTTTATGAAACAGAGAAAAACATAGATATTCCAGAATCCATAATGACAGCCTGGACCATTTAAATCATTTGAGTCCATGACTGGTGACACTTTGTTTCATCCAGAAGGTATGCAGCACAAAAAGACTTAACCTACAGGAAACTAAAAGTAGAGGAAAGTAAGAGGTTCTCAGTAATGCACTACATACTGTAGTCAATAAATTAAGTGACAACAGCATTCTGATTTCTGTAATAATGTTATAAACACTAGGAGATTGTGTTAAAAAGACACATCTCAATTTTGTATTTATACCTAGTCTCCTTTCAAACAGAAAGAAACAAAACCACCATGTTTATTAATCAAAAATATCTTGTTTCTAAGAAGACAGCAAATTTTGAAAGAGGGTGCCCCATATGCAAACTAAAAATAACCCCCAAACCTAAACCCCAAAAGCAATACAGAATGACACATCCAGTTACTGCTAGCTGGAAATACCCTTTTAAATCTTTACCAATGCCTTAACTAATTAGCCTCATTAACACAATCCTAATGCCTTTTGGCTTCTGAAGGCCAAGAACAAAGTTTGTACTTGGAACCAAATGTATGTTAATTATAAAGAATATTACATCAAGCGCCCTCTAGAAATGAAGCCTGTTTGATTAGAGTTAGCAAGCCCCAAGAGCACTTTATGAAAAATCTGCTTGCAAATCCTAACCCTTTTTTTGTGCAAATAGTTATCAAGCAATTCAGCATGGTGTAAAATCCTAAGGGGTTCTTGTTGTTCCTTCAAAAGCCTTTAAAAGCAACTACACTTGATGACTCAGGATGCCAGCCTTTCCAAATTTAAGCATGAGACATTTCAGGAAGACAGACTAATCATGTTTATTAACCTCTGTTCTGAAACCACCAAGGCCGGATACCTTTGTTGACTAAAAAGTAAGACTAGGTTTATTAACCTATTTTATAGACAAAGAAAAATTGCTGTTTTGTGCTGAATCCTCTTGGAACACAGCATAAGTTGACTTTAATTGGGAATATATCAATATTTTGTGAGTGGTGTGTCTTAGTAAGTCTATGCCAGGATAAAGAAAAAGTGTCTGTAGTTCTTGGCTATATACACATACATTTAACTAAATTGTTTAAATGGTGAAAAGCAATAAAAAACCTTAATGGAATGTGGGCTACTTGGTAGATATGGTTTTTCAATATGAATTAAAATCATCCCTGTGTGCTAAACTTTAAAAAATATCATTACATGACTTTGATTGAAACCATAGATTATGCACAATCTTATAGTGATCAGTAAAGATATTTGAATAGGCAATGTGATGGCAATAGAAACTAGGTGTAAACAAAAATAAAGCTGATTATAGACAGGAAAAAATGTGGATACTGAAAGGCATTTGGGAAGAGTCCTCAGTTGTAACAAGAAAAGAAAAACATCTTCCCTATCAAAAACATATTTTCTCAATATAATGGAGTTGTAAAAAAAAAGCCAAAATAAACCAAGAGCTTTCCCTCAGGGAAAAAAAAACCCAAAACAAACTCAAATGAATAGTTTGGCACAAAAGATACAAAATATAAAATAGGGTTGGATATTACTATTGCAGTATTGAAATCAGTTTATGTACTAAACAGGAATGTTATATTCATTTGTAGACATACTATCACAAAAGAGATGATAGGCACAAGAAAAAGTTAAGACTGGAACAATTTCATTTAAGAAAAGATTGTAACATGGTAATGACGCTTAAAAGCTGTGAAGATGTGCCTCTTTTTTACTTACCAGTTCCCTGAACAGTGGCAAGTGAGTATGCAACAAAAATGAAAAGCAAAATATTTAATACTGGTCAAAGGGCTGTATTTCATAGAAAGCATAGGTAGCTTGCTATTACTGTAAATTATCACTCAGATACAAATTTATCAGGATTCAGGGGGAGTAAACAATAAAATGCATGCCCCTTGAAGGGCATGATAAAGCTACTTTCGGCTTCAGCAATTCTAGAGTTTTCCCTAATGTTGGTAACTAGAACAGGTTACCAACAATCTTCCAAAGACATTTTAAACCTGTTGTAATACTCATTTTTATTCAAGTTTAAGTTAAGTTCTGATCAATGGTGTTAGACTGTGGGTGAAAGGGAAAACATGGGGACTCAACAACTTATTTTTTAGGGTAATTAACACCCTAAAAATCTAATTAAAACACAACAAATAGTCACCATTTGTCCACTTAAAGAAACACTAGCACTCTGATTATAAAATAATATGGAAAAGCCTCATTAATAACCTTTAAATTGTTAGACAGAAAACTTACTAATACCTACCTCTTTCTTTGATGCTGTTTTCACCCTCACAATGTCCCTCTAATGTTGATGGAGACACTCTCCAGCAGAGGAGTAAGGGGTAACACAGTGAGCCCTCAGTATCCCAAGGCCTTCACTGGGAGGGGTATGATGTTCATGGAGACAGTCCTCTGCTCCTTGATACTGAGGTCTACTTCGTCTTATTTTTATGTTTGCTTCTGCCGTGCTACTGCCTTCTGGCTGCCCCCAGTGGAGCATGAGCGTGTCCCCACAGCCTGCCCAGGCTCAGCCCCTCCAGGGGCTCTTATCTGTTGGGCAGCGACCCCCCGGGTTTGCCGGACCCTTCCCAGGGAGGCACTGGCAGAGCTCAGGCTCAGGCAGGGGAGGCAACAGGCCCTTGGCCCCGAGGCAGGAGCTGAAACCAGCCCAGCCCAGCGCCAGCCACAGTGAGTCCTGAGCCCTGAGCTTGAAGTCTGTTGTTGGCTTTTGATGAATACCAGCAAAAACCCCTGTCTTTACTCAGCTACAGTGGGGTTAGAAAGAAACTCCTCCATCTTTTTCATCCTATTTCTCCAGCGAAGTACCTGGTTCAAGCCTATGTACCTGAATTAGTCCACGTATAGGATTCCAATGACATTTAACATTAGGTCCAGGCATAGAGCACTTGATTCACCTCACCTTAAGCATTTGCCTGAGGACTGTAAGGCAGGAGCTCTTGCTGATGTGATTGTCTCTTTACTTTTTATTAAACATTTATACAATTCCTACCTGATGTAATTTCTCCTGATGTTAGCTTAGATAAACTTCAGACTGTAAGACTTACAGAGTGTTGCACTGATAGCAAAACACTCAACAATCTCTGACACACAAATGAATGCTGTTAGACGTTCTGTAAAATGAAATAATCATAAATTATATATAAGAATATCTTAATGAGATTTAGACAGCTCATACATGCAGCGCAGGAAAAAAAAAAAAAAAAGAAAGGTAGAAATTCAAAGTGCCAGGATGCACCTAAGTATTTTGGAATATGAAAATAGTCTTCCTTTTCTCTTTGCTACTTATGGTACCAGGCTATCTGTTATACCATGAGCAACATGTCAAGAAAAAAAGGGGAAAAAACCAACCAAACAACAACTAAAAGACCGAAAAGTGCTAAAGCAATCAACCCTTGAGCTTACTTGTTCTGGACTTGGTTTCCCTAACTTCTTAGCTCATAGATCTTTAATTTCATTAGGATCTGAACAGTATAATTAAAAATAGAGACATTCATTGGAAAGCTTACCTATTTACCTAAACGCCCCTCTACTGCCAATGGAGACAGATAGCTTACATCTGTACTGTTAAATGAAACAGCGCCAGGAGGCGAAGTCAACATTGAACTGCTGATCATCCATACTGCTTAACTGTTTGCATGCTCCCCAGCATATTTTGAACCATTCCAATTAGTGCTTTCCAAGACATTGCCTGGGCATGATTTAGGTGTTAACATATGCTAGGAATCATTTGCCATAGACAGGAGGGAGAATAATGCACCATCTGTCTTTCTCTGCCCTACAAGGTCCTCCAACATTAGCCCAGTTGGCTTTGTATCTTCAAATACCCATTATATTAGTTCACCCCCCACACTAGGGCTGGCCACACAAGCTATCAGTTTATTACTGTGGAAACATCCTTGTAATGAACTGTAACACATCTCTTCAATTTCTTGACTTTGAACTAAACCCCCTCCTTCATGCACAGACACACACACAGAATTAGAATTATTTGTCTGGCTGTAGACACACCATATGGGCCCTGAAGAAGCCTTGGGCCAAATACTGTACAGTGTGAATTTAGTGAGCCAGTGCCAGCTGGCCTCAGGGTCAGACAGTGGTCTCTGGTTGATTTTATTTAGCAATATGACATAACGCCCCCAAGGGTGATTTGGCCAATCTAAGTTCTGATTCACCATCTGATGATGTCTATCACTCTATTTTCACAGTGGATATGTTGTGACTGTATACAGATATACATATCTAAACATAGACACACACACACAGAAACATTTAGGTATACATAATAGACATAGTCAGGGAATGAGCTCACTGTAATGGGAGTGTTTAGAAGACTGATAAATCAAGACAGTTTAAAACTTAAAAAAAACCTAACTTGCTAGACTGACATTCACTCACAATACCTTTTGTGCTTATAGATAGTTTTTACACACTACTAAGTTTCACCACCACATATTAGGTCTTACAAATCATTATCAGTACCTATTCAAAGCAGTCAGTCCTTAACCATTGTATCATGCATTGGCTGTGAGTATGCAATACCATGGAGCTGCTGCTGTACAGTTAGCCTGATGGATGTAGTCTTTGATGATCTCTGCCACCACAATTGAAAATTTGTCAGTACGGAGCAGTAGTACAGAAAGAGACATCTTTATTCTACCCACTCTAATTTTAATATCTAATCCTTTTATAAAATGACTGAGTTTCTAGGCAATTCCCTGTCCCTGGCACCCATCCCCAGACTGCATGCCTCAGAGATACTACTTCCCCAGGCAGCAGCCTTCTCCTGTTGCTTAGCTGTTTGTTTGTTGGGTTTTTGTTGGGCAGTGGAGGGGAGTCCCTTCACTTCTTTTCTTAAAGCAAAAGCAGACTTTTTCCCTGCTCTCAAGGTTGTGTTTTTTCAATGACCATTAATTGCCCATCAGTGAATTTTTATGGTTTTGAGGCTCTTCTTTCAATTTCTGCCCCCCATGTTTGCAAGGTGTGGGCAGTTACCCTTTGTTTAAACTGTACAACATAAGACACCCTTGGTACCAAGCTCTGATTCATAAAACAGGTTCTCATAACAAATTGATAACAAGCTTAGCAAGACAGACCTGGGTCCTTGCACAAACAGCATAGGGCACAATTAGTATAAGGTGCATTCCTAGCAACAACAGTACTATTTTTACTGGGCCACTGGGTGCAAAACTGTAGCTTATACAGTTATGCTTCTTCAGTGTGTTTGTGTTTGGGTTCAAAACAAATTAATAGTAAAGTCTGCTGAGTGCTTTTCTGCTTTTATAGGTGCAACAGGCATTCTCTTCTGTTACAGAAAAAAATAAATCCTTACTGTGGTATATTTCTTTCAAGCACATTAGTTGCACAGGATATTAAGGTGGTGCCTTCAACTCCAAGAACAATGAGAATGCATCAGGTGAAAATATGGAAATCAACGTGAAAGGTCTTCAACCATTTGCATTTATTTTTTTCTGCAGCTTTCTTGATCTACCACTTACACCAAGCCTTCAAAAATCTAGCACTGTATGTCTTGCCTGCCCTTTCCCTTGGCGTTTTGTATTACAAAGCCAATCATGTTTTTATTCATAATATTTTTATCAACATGGGAAAATACATAAAAACCTGCATTAACACAATAATCTGAAGCCTTTCAATTTTTCTTCCTTGCAGCATTGATTTCTCATTATTCATCTTCACATATGGCACTGGAGAAAGTGAACAAAAAAACCTGACTAACAAAATTTCCTACATTTTCAGATACCTATTTCTGTTCCAAATTTAAGCGTGGTCAAGTGTGATGGAATACTATTTGTTTCCTTTTGTAACTTTTTAGAATAGTCTACTTAATATAAATGATCCAGAGAACTGAAATAATTAACTAGCTCTCAGCTTCACCATTAATCATGCACTTTATTTTCATTCTGATTTTGGTTAATCAATGACACATGCATCATTTTAATAAAATACTTGATTAAATTCTTTAATAAATACTTTTTCTAACTTCAACATTAATTGCACTGCAACTGTTGGAGCAGAGAATGAGCCTATGGTCATTCAAGTGGTGCACACATGGGGAAAATGTTATCTTCTACTTTTTTGAATATTCCCATACATATTCAACAAGTATTTTTGAAAAGTCAGAGGTAGAATTCATTTTTGTCTCACACCGAGCTTACTGGAAAACCATTTATTGAAACCAAAAGCTGTTTGTTTTGTGATTTAAAATTGTCACAGTAGCCTGAGTTCAATTCAATGAGATGTCTTGGATTGTCATATTTGCCAGTATCATACACATCTGATTATGTCAGACAACATAGGATGCTTTCCAATAACTACTGGTTCATTGTACTGCCTGCATTTTTCAGTAAACTGGTGGATGCTCATGATTTGATCATCAGTGACTAGAGTAAGTTCTGTGTCTGCATGATCCTGATTTCTTCACATTACAACATATTAGATTTTGTGTAATATAAACATTAGTATATTAAGGGTAAATTGAGCAGATGATTTGAGAATAGCATTTCACCAGAGCTGGAAGCTTACAAAAGTAATCTGCTTCTGGTGGAACACTGAGATTCAGTCTGAGGATAAATATGAAATCTATATTCATATCCATGTACACACTTTGAACTTATAGTAGGGCTGGAGCTCTGAACACTCAGAACAATATAAGCAATTGAGAAAAGATGTCTGTTCTAATAACTTGATAAATAACTATGAAGTTATGATATGTCATTAAGTCCAATGCCACTGTTTCTGAGTTACATATGTTTCTGGACTAATTTGTATTAGTTAATTAACTGATCATTTAATTGCTGATCACATAAAAGAAGTCACTTTAGTTCCTTCGTATTTAACCAGACTTCAGGAGATGAGTAGGTGACCTAATTTTAGTTTAATGAGAAACTGACAGTAAGAAATGGCCACAGGAAAAACTATGAAAAATCCTTCCTAATAGAATTGTTTGATCCCTAGAGAATACTTTCTCTCAGACAAGTATTTAGCTTTTTTTTTTTCCAGTTGTAGAGCTCTTCTATCTCTAGGAAGACTTCCTAACCATTTTCATCTCACTACTAGATGGCTTCCTCGTTTTACTGTCACAGCCTACTATACAATTCAGGAATTAATTTTCTCTGTCAGATAGGGTTTTCCAGAAGGAGGTGTTGTAGCAATATAATTTTTCACAAGAGCTTCCAATCAAGAATAGGTCCTGTTTTGTCAATATTACTAATAATAATAACAAAAAAAGTGAGACTTGTTATATAAAAGAGTGCTTTTGTAAGGAATCTATGCTGGTTCTTTGCCATTAACATTTTCATGTCAGGAATCAGAGATCATTGCTTTTGCATTAATTCTGTGCTTCTTTTCCATGCACCACCTCAAGTGTTTGCCATTAAGTGCAGATGTGCCTGCAAATTCATATAGTGTAAGCATATCATTTGGCTAATCTTTGCTGTAAAAAGATCAAGCCCATTTAAAGAAGTTTTCTGGGTTTATAACTCACTGAAGCACCATAATTTCACTGTAAGCAAGAGAAATTCACGATTGTCATGTAGTGCTGATTTAGGGATTGACTAACAAATTATTAGAAAATCATATCTCCACTGTAAATAAACAAATGTTACACTTTTGCTATCATTATTATTACTTAAAGTCTATCTGTGAAACATCAAAATGTTTTAAACACAGTTTAAAACGAAAATATTTTTCTTCAATCTTATTTCAGTAAATTATCATACTTATTTGTCTCACCTTTCAAAATTTGGTTTATAACTTAGCTTCTTTAAGCAGGTTCCTGAGTTGCATTTAAAAGCCCTATTTAAGTGGGGTTGGGAGACGTAAGTAACTGTCTATTTCACCCTTCAAACCAGTATCTGATGAGGTGAATACTGCTGTCAATGTGCAAAATTTCAGCAGAATACTGGAAACCACTAGAAGGAATAAATTTGGATGAAAGTCTTAGAAGCAAAGAAGTAACAAGGACCTGTTAAGATACAATAGAAACTTTTGTAGGTGTGGTGGGTTGACCTTGGCTGACTGCCAATTGCCCACCCAGCTGCTCTCTCATTCTCCCTTCTCAACAAGATGGGGGGAAATGATGAGATGGAAAAGCTCATAAGTTGAGATAAATACATGGAGATCACTTACCACTTACTGTCACAGGCAAAACAGACAGAATCTTGGGAAAATTCATTCAGTTTATTGCTAGTTAAAATAGACATGGATAGTAAGAAACAAAGACAACATTAAAACACCTCCCTATCCCCCTGTGGTGGGTTGATCCTGGATAGATCCCAGGGTCCCACCAAAGCCTCTCTATCACTCCCCCTGCCCCAGCTGCACAGGACAGAGAAAATATAACAAAAAGCTCGTGGGTCAAGATAAGGACAGAGAGAAATCACTCAGCAATTACCATCACAGGCAAAACAGACTCAACTTGGGGAAAATTAGTTTGATATGATTGGTAATAAATTAGAGTAGTATAATAAGAAATAAAACCAAATCTTAAAACACCTTCCCCCCACTACTCCCTTCTTCCTGGGCTTAATTTTACTGCTGACTTTCTCTGCATCCTCCCACCCCAAGCGGCACAAGGGGGATGGGGAACGGGGGTTGCAGTCAGTTCATCACATGTTGTTTTTGTTGTTCCTTCCTCCTCAGGGGGAGGACTCCTCACACTCTTCCCCTGCTCCAGTGTGGGGTCCCTCCCACAGGAGACAGTCCTCCATGACCTTCTCCAATGTGAGTCCTTCCCACGGGCTGCACTTCTTCACAAACTTCTTCAGCTTAGGTCCCTTCCATGGGCTGCAGTCCTTCAGGCACAGACTGCTCCAGCATGGGTCCCCCATGGGGTCACAAGTCCTGCCAGAAGACCTGCTCCAGTGTGGGCTCCTCTCTTCAAGGGTCCATAGGTCCTGCCAGGAGCCTGCTCCAATGCGGGCTTCCTATGGGATCACAGCCTCCTTCAGGCACCCACTTGCTCCAGCGTGGGGTCCTCCCCGGGCTGCAGGTGGAGATCTGCTCCACTGTGGACCTCCCTGGGCTGCAGGGGGACAGCCTGTCTCACCAGGGTCTTCCCCACGGGCTGCAAGGGAATCTTTGCTCCGGTGCCTGGAGCATCTCCTCCCCCTCCTTATTCACTGACCTGGGGGTCTGCAGGGCTGTTTCTCTCACATATTCTCACTCCTCTCTCTGGCTTCTGTTTCACAGCAGTTTTTTCCCTCCTTCTTAAATACATTATGCCAGAGGCGCTACCACTTTCGCTGACTGGCTCAGCCTTGGCCAGTGGCAGGTCCGTCTTGGAGCCGGCTGGCATTGGCTCTATCAGAGATTGGGGAAGCTTCTGGCAGCTTCTTACAGAAGCCACCCCTGTGGCCCCCTGCTACCTAAACCTTGCCACACAAAGCCAATACATGCCTTTTTTCCCAGTGTCAACTTCTCTCCTTCATTCCTGACTCTTCTACCTCCCCAGTCAAGCATCACAGAGGGTATGGGGGGTTGTGGTCAGTCCATAACTGGTCCTCTCTGCTGCTCCTTCTCACTCACACTTTTCCTGTGCTCCATCATGGGCTCCTCCACAGACTGCAGTGAGGCTATCTGCTCCACTGTGATGTCCTCCATAGACTGTAGGGGAGTCTCTGCTCTGGCACCTGGAGCACCTCCTCACCCTCCTTCTTCTGTGACCGTGGTGTTTGTAGGCATAAGTCTCTCACACGTTTTTTCCTCATTCCTCACTGACTATGCAGCATTTTGACTTTTCTTAAATATGTTATCCAGAAGCACGACCAGCTTGGCTGATGGGCTCATCTGTGTCCTGTGATAGGTCCTCTGGAATCAGCTATGTCCAGCACAGGGCAGCCCTTGGCCACCTCTTACAGAGGTCACTTCACTTCTTCAGCACCCCCGCTACGAACACCTGGATGTGGACACCCAGTACAGTATGAATAAGAGAAGTCAGAAATTGCTTGGTTTCGTACTCTCTAGAGAATAATTATAGCAAAGAAATCATCTGTAGAGAGATACATTGATGTTTGTAATCTGATGTATATGGTGCCATACTTCAAAGTCTGTGAGTTAGCAATGTCCCAAGGTAACACAAGCATTTCCTGACAGTTTCTATAAGCTTAAGATCCAGTCCTCTACCTTCTAAGGTATGTAACTACTATGAAGAGAATAAAAGAAAATAAAAACCTGTTTTGCAGAGGAAGAAAAATTCAGTGTAACTCCACCAAGTATTATAGGAACATAACTGCAAGAAATATGGCAATCAGCTCCTCTCACATGTTTTAAGAAATGTGTTACTTTTTGTTACTAAGATGTGAAAAACATACATATTTTGAGATGATTCTTTTTTCTTATAGAACTGATTTTTATCACAACCTCCTATTAATCAGGATTATACTTGAGAAAATAATTTCTCTCCCTTGCTTTATTGCTGTCTCACTGGTATTAAAGACAGCACAGATGAAACTGTTATGAGATGTAGTTAGTAACATTCGGCCTGATCTGATCTACTAAATGGGTCAATTGCTGTTTTGTATCCCTTTGCTCCTTCTCTCCTCTTTAGTAAGTTTCCTGTGCTTTCAGCATATTCCCATATGCTAAATACTATTGTTTTGCACATCCCCAAATAAATAGAATAGCCTACAAATGGTAAGAATCCAATTTTGTTTGTACAATTAAAATTTAGTAAATTCCAAAATGGTAACTTGTTTTTCCACAAAGTTACTTAATAAAATATTTTACTTTGAGTTGAAATCAACACAACAGAGCCTCAGAAAGCAAATGTAAATGAAAAAAAAAAAAAAAAAAGTTTATTGCCTACAAGAAGGCAAAACCTTCCTGCAGTGATTTAAGTCAAGAAGGGGTACAAAACTTTTTCCTGATTTTTTTTTTTTTTAATATGCTAGCTTGGAGGACTCAATAGAAATGTATTTGACGATGCTTTGTTATGCTTGTATTAGTAGGTTTTGACTATCCATGATGACTGAAGTCTATCACAGGGCTCAGTGATAACAGTGGTGTTTGCAATTCTGGATTCTGTGTCCACATCTGAACAGATTCCTACAGACAAATTGGCTCTCCCTGCTCATGATTTGGACCGTCTGGATAAAATCCAGTCTTATAAATCCAGTCTTACATCCATAAAGCAGTATTAGTATGTCTTAGCCCACTGAGAATCAAGACCTTTTTTACAGACATCAATCTCATTGTCGTTATCCAGGCTGCCCTCAGAGAAGGAAATTCCTTTGGACAAATTATATCTAATTGTTGCCGAAAAACTCGGAATAAAGAACTTATCAACACCAATTTAGTGTAGATAAGCAGACACTTCTTTATTGACGGCCGGGTGCGCGGGTGAGTCCTCTCAAAAAACCACGCACCCCGAACACCAAAATCATACACCTTATATTAAACTTATTCATTCATATTCATTAGATTTCCAAAAAAGGTTATGCATATTCATTAGATTTCTGGGAAGTCATTAGCATATGTTAATGTCTTTTACGCATGCGCATTGAAGGTCTCTGGTGGTCTTCTAGAGTCCTCTGGTGGTCTTTCATAGTCTTCCTCACTTGTCCGCTTTTTGACCTCCTTTAGGTGATTCTGCGCAGTTTGGCCCTTGGCAGGTAACTAACTATTTCTTGGCAGATAATTACAAGTTGCTTCATAAAAAACTTATCAGTTTCCATTAATTTGAAATTCTGACATCTTCTACATTCTTTTAGGTTATTATATACTCCTACTAATAAACACTATATCCAGATCATCTTAAATCTCAAGCTTGTTATCTAAGTTCTAAATGTTCCTACTAGACGATTTTGGCCAATTCCTCCGGCCTTGGTACAGGGTTATACAGAAGATTTTCACAGCAGCTTTCGGTTGTTGGTTAAATATATAAAATGCCATAGAGATATATAATTCTATATTCCTATTAAAATTAAATATGATTAATTCTAACTAATAACAAATCAATAATAAATCAGTAACATAATGAAGATAAAGGCTGTTGTATCCAGCATTACCTTGGCAAGACAGTTTTGGCAGAGAGAAAAGGGGTTGGTGGTCATGGGAACTAGAATGACTAGACAGCTTTTTGTAGGAGGCAAACATGCAGAAAGGAAGAGGAAAGGGCAGGAAGCTGGCAATATTCCAGAACCTTGGTCTTAGACAAAGTAGTTGAGTCTGTCTAAACCAAACAGACAGCTGCTTCTTGGAGTTCACTGAAACTTTCTCAGTTTTTCCAAAGCATATCTGCTTCAATTTATACTCTAAAACCACCTCCAAAGTACTGGACCACACTAGCAGAAGTAAATGAACTTACGTGAGATTCCTCCAAAGCTTTTACAGGTAGAAAACTGACAATACTAAAATTAATGAAAAGTGGTAGTTTAGTGTTGGAAAAGAGGTACAAGAATGGAATATAGTCAAAGAACATCACATATCACATTTTGAAATTAAAGTTAATTGCTCTCTATTGACTGTAAATCCATTTACATCACCTGTTTCATTAAGGATCATAGGATGTATTAGTCATGATTATGCTAAACTGAAATCAGATAACACTGGTAATTTATAGCTTCATTCCCTGGCTGAGAACTAGGTGACACGACCCCAGATGGACAGACCAGGGAGGGGTTGTGGTGAATTCAGAATTCCCTCAGGCTAAATCAAGGTGAAACAATACCAAACGATCTGTTAAACATTTTATTCATGGCAGAAGCAAACTGAACTTGGAAGGTATAACAGTAGGTGGCGGGGGTTTCTTACAACAGGAATTGGCAGGAAACTACCTCAGTAAACCAGGTAATCTGCAGTAACCGTATATATACAACAATTCGGGGAATAAAGAGATCCTTCCCGTTGGGTCAGGAGGTTCAGAGCAGACCCCCTTGCTTTCTAGACCCCTTCTCAGAGAGGAGCCCGGGGGCAGCTGGATCAGCTCCTCGTCCCAGACTTGATCAAGGGTTTATGCCTAAAGGTATGAGGTGCAGGGACCATGAAAGAGGAAAGAGAAAGCAAAACAGAGAGAGAAAAAGGAAAAGAGAAAGATTTCACCAGTCCTGGGTCCAGCGTTGGTCCAGTCAGCCGAGGGGTCTGGTTCCAGAGGACGCATACATGTGGGGCTTCAATTTGTGCCCTTTTATCATCTCCTTGCCCCTTCTTCGGGGGGGCACTCAAACTCATTAGGCTAATCAGGTATAACCTTTGGGAAATGGGTCGGTGGGTTTGGGGGTCATTTGGGGAGTAACTTCTCCTTCCCTGCAGACGTGACCATTGTTTGACCTTTGGCCATGGACGGTGAGCTGCCCTGCTCAGCACATCAGAACAGCGTTATCAGAACCGGGAGCTGCGCACCCTCCGGCCTGACCTCCCCCTCCTGTTGGTGATGGGTGCTGATCGGCTTCTTTTCACCTGGGGTTTCTTGCTAGGCAGCCTTAGTAGTTAGGCAGAACTTGTCCCGCCACAATGTTTGAGACATTAACTCTTTCAGTCTCTCACACTAGATACACAAAATAATGTGTTTCCTCCCACATGTATATATTGTAACAATTAGAAAAAGTCACAAGTGGTCCGTGGCTTAGAATTTTATTTAGCTACTGAGTTGCCTACCGTACCTTGTTCATTGTTGTAGTCAGGACAGTTTAATCACCTACCAGTTAAGTATTTATTTTGTTTTGGAAATGTCTTATTTGGTCTTTTCACTGAGATGAACAACAATGAAGAGTCCAGGCCTACTGGTAATCATTGAAAGGTTTGACAGCTGTGAGACCAATGCTTTGGCTTAGCTCTCTATGAAACCTAATGCATCTGAAAAAGTACCATCCTTTTTACTAGGTCTGTGACTAGAAAGATAAAAAAGTTTCTGCTCCTAAGACTGCATTTATTTATCAACTGCCTTTTACTAGAATCTTTTCTTCAACTTGAAAGTCCACCACATAGATAAGTGATATTCCATCTATTTCTTTGACAGTACTGGATGTATAATCCTTCCTATCTCAAATTCTCCATTAAGAATTCCTGACATATAGGAATACAGTCATACCATGCTTCACAACAAATATTCAAAAAATCTTACATAACTTATTCTGACTAATGAGGAACTGTCATTATAATTTGTTTTGTAGGCTTGAGCAGCCTCAGAATGTCTTCAATTCTACTCACATTAAAATATATTTTTAAAGGTTCTAAAGGAAAGTGTTTAGATCAGCATTTGGTAATATTGAGCACTGTTGCACAGAAACAGGTTCCTAAGACGTGTCTACGCTCTTAAGTACTTTTACAGCCTTTATTTAGTCAGATTACATGCAGGTGTCTGTCAGGAAGAAGACAATGCATTTTTAATAGTCAAGTAAAAGGATATATTGAAGTTTTTATTTTTGTATCTTCTTTTTCCAAGGTCAATTCTGGTTTTGGTTTAGTCAGTTACTGAAAGACATCAATTTCTTTCACTTGTCAGCACCCAACAGATATTCATAATCCAAACAATTCTTTTCCTGTCAAGAGAATAAAAGAAACAAGTCACCTTTGATTCCATGATAAAAATGAGACTTGTCACTCAACACTGGAGAAGAAATTAAACACTGTAAACTTCAACATCTAGTGTTTTCTATTTATTTATTTATTTATTTATTAAAGAAAAATAAAAGTAGATTTCTTGCCTGATGAAATAAGCATTGGTTTTGATTCAAGGTCATGTTACCATAATAAAAATTACACATTTTCACTGGAAAAAAATTCTTTTAAATTTTAGTTAGATGAAGATTTATCCATGTGCTGTATATTTCTTTCGGGGTAAGTGGAGTTTTGTTCACGTCTCTAGCTAGGCCTTTCAGAATTAATAAGGCAATGATCATCATCTCATAGTAGAATGTGCTACAATCTTTCTATGATCACTACTGTAAATATTTTAGTCTCACTGTGAGCAGAACTAAATGTCTACCCAAATGTGCAAAACAGAGTTATCAAAATCTCCTATAAAATGAGATATAATGAGACTAAATCTTTTCTGTTATCTCCAGATATCTGAATAAGATCAACGTAAATGGAGTTACTCTGCTTTGCCCAAGTATCAGAGAAAGCAAAATTTTACTTGATTAATCCAAATCACTTTTCAACTTGTGAAAGACATTTTAAAGGAAAGCTCCATTTAACACTAAAATACAGGATGCTGTAATCAGAAATGTCACGATTAAATCTCCCTTTTACCAGAATATAAATCAAAGTTTTAGTAAGTTTCTTTCTAGAACTTTTTAAGTGGAGATAAATGGTTTGTTGTTAGGGTCAGTGATTTGAACAGAAGACTAAGAGGAGAAAACAATGATATTTAGAGGTCTGCGAGTGATTTGCAAGTTGAATTCTGTCAAAAGATTTATGTGCCTGAGCCTCAATTTCCAAATTTGTGAAATAGGGTTAATGATCTCAAAAGAATATTGTGAGGTGTAACAATTGGTTGTAATGCTTTTTTTAGAATATCAGAACAACATATTAACTTTACTGTAATAATTTGCTGGAATTCCAAGGGGACATAAAACATGACCCACATTCTCAAAAACAACTACTTTGACCTTGGGAATAGAGTGTAGTACTACGAGATGGGAAATGCAATTCTCTTTCCTGTCCTTTATTGATCTGTTGAATAATATGAGGTTTTATTATTATTATTTTGCTTCTTCTCCTCCTGTAAAATGGAAGAAAATTCCCTAATAAAATGTTCTGTCTGCTGACACAGAGAGGCAGCAGTATTTATCAGTTGTTCATGGAAACACTTCTTGAATCAGATTTTTAAAAAGTTAATTTCTGCTGCTAACTCTTGCATTTCTATGTTTTGTCCTAGTCCCTCCAATACTAACAGTGTGATATAGCAGATCATCTGCTTTGTCTATGTGTGTTTGTGTGCATATGGTGGTATGTTGATTGGTCTTTGTAATGTGTAATTTCTGAAGTTTTGTTTAGTAGCAATTTATGGGTTAGACAAGTGGACATTGAGGTAGATAGATTGAAAACTGGTTGAATGTATGGTCACCAGAGGGTTGTGATCTGTGCTTCCAAGTCCAGTTGGACGCAAACCACTACTTGTGCTCCAAGGGTCAATACTGGACCTGAGACGGGAAACCAAAGAAACCTTAGTAGATATAGTAGATATATAAATGTAGATAGGAATTGTTTAATAATTATCTAGCTTATAATGAAGTTAAAGAAGTTTCAATAAGAGGTAGACATGGCACAAGGGGGTGAGAAGTGATGTTTAACGCTTGCATTGTTGAGGCTGGCTGGGACAGGAGATAGTCCCTGATAAGAAGCAGCAGTGGCTCCAAGAACCAGCTAAGACCGACCTTGTGATTTGGCCAAATGCCAAGGGACAACTGAGTCTGCGCAGGGACAGAAGGTTAAGAGTTCACCGTGAAGAAGACATACAGCCTTCATCTTCACGACCACCAGACGACCACCATAAGGAGGCACTGCGCAAGCGCAGTTGAGAGAAGGCTATGGAAATCACTTCCTAGAGCTAATTTTAATATGAAGCGGGGATAGGTAATGCCTATGTATAGGCGTATTGCGAAACTCTATGTATATGTAACACTTGACTGTATAAATTTAAAGTGAACTCCCAAATTAGGCGCGCACAACTTTGGTGGTACTACCCCCCGTGCTGCCCAGCGCTGAATGAACATACCTACTTTACAATCTTACTGATTGTGGAGTCTGTTTTCCGCACATCAGACCAATACTCTTTAACGTCTTCATTAATGACCTAGATTACGGGGCAGAGGGCACCCTCTGCAAGTTGACAGATGATACAAAACTGGGAGGAGAGGCTGATAGACTAGAAGTTTGTGCTGCCATCCAAAGGCACCTGTTCACCCTGAAGAAGAAAAGGTTCAGGAGTATCTTATCAATGTGTATAATACCTGATGGGAGGGAATGAAGATGAGGCAGCCTCTTCTCAGTAATGCCCAGGGACAGGACAAGAGGCAATGGACACAAATAAAAAAGTGTGAAATTCCATCTGAACAAAACAAAGCACTTCTTTACTGTGAGGGTGGTCAAACACTAGTGCTGGTTGTCTAGAGAAGTTGTGGAACCTCCATTGGCCAATCTGCTCTAGCTGACCTTGCTTGAGTAAAGGGTTGAACTAATTGATCTCAAGAGGCTCTTTCCAACTGAAATGATTCTGTGACTCTGTGAATTTAGTACTGTAACTACTCTAAAGTGTCTACACTACTGGAAAACACCAGACTGAAGCGCTCCAATGTGAAAGTACCATCTTCCACATATTCTCCTAACCTTACAGATGATTCCTGCCCAGTGCTGCTTACTGCGAAGTAGATATAAATATTACTGGTATTTTGGCTAAATTGTTCCTCACCACGTGCACTTCACCCAGCCTATTTTAATAACCACAGTGTGTGAATTGTCCCTTTGTGAAGCTACAATCTAGATATGTCCGCTGGAATGATTATGTTCTAAGACAAAAGATAATCTTCCTAGCTGTGACCATAGTGCCAGTCAGTTTTAAGAGTGCTACAGTACAGCTTTTCATAAAAAGGAATCAGAGAAGACCTCGGTATATAGCAGGAAATCACTTGTAGCATCAAACTGATATAATTATGTGAATAGTTTTAATATGTTTGAAATTCAACACAGAAAAATGAAACAGGACAGATGTCAGTTATATTACAAGGATTTTTCATCTTTTCTCTATATGAAACTGAAGTCTATGTCCTACTAGTGGGGTTTGGGTTTTTTCCCCCATTTTTACACATTGTTCATGAGTTTCATCGTTATATATTTACGCCATGTATTTACCAATGCATCCTTCCATACTTTCTCAGATAGAATATACAGGCATTAAATGATAAAGTAATTCACAGATTGATCTGATATCAGTTAAGGGACTCTGTTAAAAAAACCCCAACATATATATACACAATTCAGTAAAATCCTACTGGAAAAGATATCCCCAATCTTTACTTCAGACCTGTAGGCATAAGTTTGTAGTACATAGTCAGCCTTGTTTGCAAAAGAATTCTTAATGCATTTTGAACAAAAGCTTTACATATCTCCATTGACCAGTTCCATGGGGATTCATCCAGAACCCCTATGATTTGTAGTTTTTGTTAATGGTCTGGATCATAACAAGTATAATCTAAAGATTATGTTCACTACATTTACTTCTGAGTTAATCTAGTTAGTGCTGTCAAAAGCTTGGAAACAAGCTTAGAATTTTGATACAAAGATACTCTCTTTGGAGCAGAAGAAAAAGATATTTAACATGTATGTAAAGATAAGTAACATGTAGAAACTACAAAAATTAGGCAGCAATAATTGACTACACAGATACATGATTGGGAAGAGTTACCTACAAAACAATTTTGCAGAAAACAGTCAGGTATGTAGTGGATCACAAGCTGAATCAACAATCTTGTGAAAAAAGAAAGCACCATTATGGGTTATATAAATAAGCATATAGAAGCCACAGAACATGAGGTACATCTTTGATAGACATACTTCAAAGAAGACCTCTGCTGGAGTAATGTATTCAGTCTGGACAACTGGGTAAGTCTCAGTAGAAAGCACTGCTAATGGTAAGGGAGGTAGAGAACACAACTGCCTTCAAACAAACAAACAAACAAAAAAAACACATCATCACCCAAAACACAACACCCAATAAAAAAAAAACAACAAACAAATGAAATAATTAAAACAAACAAACAAACCAACAAAAAACCCACAACCAACCAAAACCCACCACAAAAAAAACCCAAACGACCAAACCAAAAAACAGGGGTTGTTAAGTCTAAGAAGGAGAGAATTCAAAGATGCCATGATAGAACCCTTTAGCTGTGTTAAAAGCCACTGTGAAGACAAAAGGTAATAGGCTATTTTGGAGGACAAGGCAAGAAATAATGGCCTTAAACAGCAGCAAGGAAGATTCAGGAGAGAGATTAGCTAATACTTTTCACTGAAGCATTACATTGCTCAAGGAGACTGTAGAGGCTCCATCATTGAAGACTTTTAAGAATGGCTTAAACAATGTCATGGTGGATCCTGCTTTAGGCAGGGAGATGGTACAGGTGTAAAGTTTAGTCTCACAACTTTATACAGTGGGGCAAAGAAGCATGATAATGAAATACAGGCTATTGTCATTCCAGAAACTACACTATCATCTTTTGATTAGAAGACTTGGACTGCAGTCCTCTTGGGCAGGGATTGACTTTGTTACAGGATAGAATAGCATAAGTTTCAGTGATGTCTTGATTTGTAGGTGTTATTCAAAGGAAAGCGCAGATCTTAAATTAGTACAGGGAGTCTGCCGCTTGCTTTTCTCTTTCCAAAATCCAGCCTTATTTCACACCGATAAACAAATATGTGAGAAAATATAATACTTCCATAACATATCTGTCATGGAAGATGAGTTTCCTAACATGCTTTGAAAACACAGTTCCTGTGGTAGGCAGAATCTATGCTTATTCTCTTCCTGGGCTCAGATATTGCCAGCAAAGAAATCCACAAAACCCCAACAAATTTCTATTCAAATCTACTCTCAGTTTTGTCTGCTTCTAAAATTAATTTCTTAGTGTCTCTCTCTAAATCTACAATCTAAATCCTATGTCTCCACAGCAAGCCCTTTTCTACTCAGCTAGGGATAGCTTGCAGCAGAGAATGCACTGAATCATTCCAGTTCTTTCCCAAGAAAATCAATGATTGTTAACATGCCTGTCTCCCAACTTTTTCTTGGCAGGTTTACCTGATTATGAAATGCTGACTACATTATTTTGCCACCAAATCCTGGAAAGAATACTAGGAAGTAATAAAAACATAGGAGAGTATGTAGGTATTTCCATACACATCATATCAGTAAAAGCCAGCAGTGTGTAGTCTGGAGAGGCAGGAGACCTGTACATTCACAAGAGATGCGTTAATCAACTGAATAGCTTACATTCAATGGACGAAAGCAGCCTTGTGGCTACTCTAATTCAGGAATTGTTACTATGATTGTTTGTAGAGGAGATGGACTTACTAATGATTGTTCAAAGTTCACATTAATAGATTTTTTAAAAAAATGGTGATTAGGAAGATCATCAAGAGAGAATAGATTTCTCTCCACATAACATAACCACCTCAAAAGTAATATAAATGTGTGATCAACATAAACATCTGCAATATAGATATCTATATATGGACACCCTATCAGTAAGGTGACTGGCTCAGATATAGATGTTTACACAGTAAAAATCTATCGGAAAGGTAGAGACGAAATTCATAAATCTTTTTTTCCTATTCAAGAAACCTCAGTGGATATCTCTGACCAGTATGCAGCTGCTGTCCAAACATAAATGAATTTGTGCTCTTGAATAAATGAAATGTTGACTTGCTTAGACAATATTAGGGTAATGTTATATGTACCAGCACTACACAGTAATTTGGTATTCTAAGAATCTACACACTTCTAAGCCACTACATCTCAAAAAATAAACTGTATTATGAAAGTCAACTTATAGAAGGAGAACTGAAACTACAACGTCTGCAATAAAATTCCAATACCAAGAAAGTTTATACTGCTTACTTCAGATAGCAAATGCATTAGAAAAAATGGATACAGTAATGAAGGATATGAAGAAATAGACCTGAAATATTTTCTGTAATGGTTTTGGAAAACAAAAGGAACAAAATAATTAATGAGACAGATGTTATTGGGCTTTCTACTTACAGGGTGGCTGGACTATGGAATCCTAACAACAAGAATAACTGCAACACAGGCTTACTGCTTTTCATGTTTGTACTTAAACTGAAAAGGAGTCTCTCAAATAGCAGCCTTTTTAAAAGACAGCTGTTCTTTGATATATGTTATTTGTTCAGGCTGCTTAAAATGACACAGAGGAATGGATTGATCTGAGAATTAAAGTAAAAGAAATAGTAATCTTTAGTGATGAGCAGCCCTTGTAGCTCCTTTTCATATTTCAACATTGTTGTGGTTTAACCCCAGCCAGCAACTAAGCACCACACAGCTGCTCACTCCCCGCCCCCGCCCGCCCCAGCGGGATGGGGGAGAAAATCGGGAAAAGAAGTAAAACTCGTAGGTTGAGATAAGAACGTTTTAATAGAACAGAGAAGAAGAAACTGATAATGATAGTGATAACACTCAAAAAATGACAACAGCAATAATAAAAGGATTGGAATGTACAAATGATGCGCAGGGCAATTGCTCACCACCCACCCCCACTCCCCCCAGTTCCTATACTAGATGGGACATCACATGGTATGGAATACCCCGTTGGCCAGTTTGGGTCAGGTGCCCTGGCTGTGTCCTGTGCCAACTTCTTGTGCCCCTCCAGCTTTCTCACTGGCTGGGCATGAGAAGCTGAAAAATCCTTGACTTTAGACTAAACACGACTGAGCAACAACTGAAAACATCAGTGTGTTATCAACATTCTTCTCATGCTAAATCCAAGACATAGCACTGTACCAGCTACTAGAAAGACAATTAACTCTATCCCAGCTGAAACCAGGACAAACATTCATACAAGGATCATGGAAAACAGCCTCACTAGACTGCTGAGTTATAAGTGGCTGTTGTACATAGGTCTATAGTGCAAGGACAATCATGATGGATGGAAGGCAATGCCACTGAAGATTGCTGTGATGCAAGTTGTTTGTATTCTATTTTATTCAAGACTCAGAAAACACGAAAACACTGTGCTTGTCACTTGAACACATATTTGTAGCAAAAGAGTAGTTGGCAACTTTCGGCAGTGACTTCATTTTGAAATATCATAGCCCCATTTTCTTCCTCCACTCCCACCCCCTCGGTTGCACCTCTCCGCTCCCTGAAATTCTTAGTGAGAAAAAAGCACAGACAGAAAGGTCTGTGAAAGCAATCTATAGCAGGATCATATCTCTTGTGGTGTCTTGGCATGCCATCTGCCATCTGCCACAGCTGTGAATCTGCATGGCCAGATCTATTCCTATGGACCAGGCACCTTGTGCAGGGGAATTTCTGAGACTTCCCATGGGCCTCTCACAGACATGTACTTTACCACTCATGTGAGCATCTCTGTATTTTGCCCCCCTCTTCCCACTGGGGAAGAAATTAGCCACACTGCTCTGCCTGCACTGCAAACTCATTCACTCAGTGTATCTTTTGAGCTGCCTGTGGCTGATTTAACATATGTTCCTCTTCCCCTTCTGCTCTGCCACTGCACTTGCAGAAAAAGATGGCACATTGCTAACAGCAGCGGTGGCAACCTCTGCCTGGATGCCACTGATGATCAGTGCTGTGCACATAATCCCATGCTAACAACTTTTTGCCAGTACAGTATTTTGGGGTTCAAGCATATTGTATTGCTAGGTACTTAGTAAAATGTATACGTTTCTAGTCTTGCAAGCAGCATGCCTTAATGGAAAGGTTCTCTAATTGGGAGGGAGAAGCTTACTTTCAGTGCATACAATACAAGTACTATGCCTTTTGTAGACATTCGTCTGATTACCCCGTGGGACTCGGCACAGGGTTCATCATACCCTGGGCCACAGAGCACTGACACCAATATGAGGATGCTGCAAATGGCGTTTATTCAACTGCGTCAAGCCCTTATATACTGTCTGTCGGTCATCCCGCCTCCTTTAACCCTTCTCTTTCCGTACATCGCGAGATCTTCCGAGCGCCAATCCCTACAAGTTCCCCCTCCCTATGGCGGATGACTGACGGTACAAACTGGCGTTACAGCTATAAGCGCGATTCCACCAACTCATGGTAATTCGTGCGTACGGGTCGGTACCCGCACTCTGTATAAAGAGTCTCCGCACGCAAACAGTCAGTGCTGGTATCCCACAACAAACCATGATAACCACCACAACCAAAAGGATTCCAAGCAGGGCCAACGTTTTCCAGTCAATCAAAGACAGGAGCCATTGCCAGGTCGACGAGAGGAGATTGTCAAGCCACTGTCACCTGCTTCCTGTAATTGATTGGCTTTTTCCAAAAGCATATCATAGTCCCCTGCTTATGGGGTACACACAGCGGTTGCTGTAAAGTGGATCTGCGGTGTTCAAAACATCGGTCACACCATTTTGATGCTCGGCTGGTGCGTCTCCAGAGTTGTTGTCCACAGCGGTCACACTTGACAAGCACCCAAGGGTCACAGCGACCACAGTGCAGGCACTCAGACGATCTTTTGAACGGCATCCTGCAAAATAACTCACAATAAATCGTTACTGACTGAGGTCTGGTTTCAACCACCGTGCCGGCACCCAGCGCACGCGTGAGTCTGGGTGCTCTGATGATTGTACTGCAGTATACCCTCTTCCCTGTGTCACCAAGCGCCACCCACCTTCCCACTTTCCTGTTTCTGGGTCACGGACCAATACTGGTGGCCCTACTCCCCTTATCGCCTGTTGCCAATGCTTCTGCATTGGACTCTGTGACTCTGTACCACGGGCAAACTGATTGAGTGCAAATAGCGCTAAAGCCAACAACCGTGCATTACGGTGCACAGGGGTCTCACGAGCAGAACGTCGGCATTTGGGATTTTGTTGCTGATGATTTTTGTGGTCAAGAGGGTCTGTCTCTTGGGATACCTGCTCCCCCTCCCTAAGAACATCAAGCTTGGCTTTTAATGTGCGATGTGCGCGTTCTACAATGGCCTGTCCCTGACTGTTTTAGGGAATACCGTGAAGCAGACGGATTCCCCAACGATTTGCCCACTGTTGGGTAGAAGCTGCGATAAAACAGGACCCATTATCAGTTTTGATAGTGCGTGGGCAACCTAACCACGCCATGGCAGTCAGCCAATGTTGTTGCGCAGCACGGGCCGTAACCTTTCTGTGGAGAGTCGCAACGAGAACGCCACTGCAGGTGTCGATGGTAACCGCAATGTGAGGGGATGGCTGAAAGGGTGGATACATGGTGAAATCAGTTTGCCATAACTCCGAGGGCTCTAGCCCCCGCGGATTCTCTCCCGCGAGCCACAAAGGAGAATGCTGACAGTGAGGACAAGTAGCCACAACGTCCCGTGCCTGGTGTAAGGGAATGTCACAGTGCCGTGACAGTGCCTTTGCTCCAATGTGTAAGTCATGGTGTAACTGCCGGGCCTGCTGTAGAGTGTTCACCTGACGAGCAGCTAGGTCAGCGCGACGATTTCCATCATAATAGAACCCTGAATGCTTCGTGTGCGCTGTCACATGAATAATTGATACGGGCACAGATCGTCGCGTAAGCGCTGCTTCCAACATGACAGCTACCTCTGAAATAGGCCAGCCAGATTCTGTCATAGTGTGTATCAGTTTCGCCACCTATATCGAATCTGTCACGATGTTCGAGGGCTGTTCAGGAAACAAGCAAAGAGCCATGCGAATCCCATGGGCTTCGAGTTTCTGCACGGAGCATGACTCATCCTGGTACACCATTCTTTTCCAATCAGTGCCTTCTTGCCACACAACTACTGCTCGCTGCGTCTGTGAAGAAGCATCTGTAAACAGAGTAGGACCTTGCACCGGTTGTTCACTGATGCGTAGGACTGGCTTTAGACACAGCAATGGCAAAAAGGTCTTTGCCTCCAGAGTGGGCCCATACGCTAGCTGTCCCACAAAGCCCTCAAAGGCCAAAGCCAGTTCGTCCTGTTGGCTCAGGTTCCTTTGCCATGTTTCCGCACGTACCAGCAGCCAGATTCTGTCTGGCTCTTTCCCGAACACTCTACGGGTCACTTCGTGTCCCCGCAAAATCAACAATGCCAGTGCCTTTGAATAGGCTTGAAAAGCCGTTTTTATCTGGGTGGATGTAATCCACCATAGAGCCCTAGGCTTCAAGGGTTCACCTTGGCCTACTAGTCCAATAGCACCCTTCTTTGTCAGGCTCAAATACAGTTGCAATGGTTCTTTTGGCTGCCATCTGTGCAAGCTTTCTACACTCATGAGTTCTGCAATCCTATTCAATGAGTTCTTTGCTTCCTGAGTCAAAGTCCTTTTCTCCCACGGGTGGTGTCCTCTCAAGAGCTCATATAGAGGACTCATCCAATCGGGGGGAATGGGCAAGACACCATTTAACCACTGCAAAGCTCCAACTAATTTCTGTATGTCATGTAAAGTATTAACGACTGGCTCCAAGATCTGCTGTTGTGCTCGGACTGCATGAGGGCCAATGCTGAGCCCTAAATACTTACAGGCTGGCCCTTTCTGCGTCTTAGCCTCTTGCACTTCTAGGCCTTCCGCCTGCAGAGCCTGTAAAATTTGTTGCTCACCAGAACGCAGGGACTCCTCTGAAGGCGCTGCCACCAAAATATCATCCATGTAGTGATAGATGACCAACTGAGAATTGTTTTGCCTTACCGGCTGCAAGGCAAGGGCCACTGCCCTTTGACACAAGGTTGGTGAATTTTTCATGCCTTGAGGCAAAACTGTCCACTGATACCGCTTTGCTGGTTCAGCCAGGTTGGTTGCTGGGAGTGTAAAAGCAAACTTTTCTTGGTCTTCCTCTGCCAACGGGATAGAGAAAAAACAATCTTTAATGTCCATGATCAAAATTGGCCAGCCATCTGGCAGAGCAGAAGGAATAGGTAGGCCGGGTTGTAAAGGCCCCATGTCTTCTAATACCGCATTGACGGCCCGCAAGTCCTGTAGTAGCCGCCATTTGTTCTTGTCCTTCTTTGGGACAACAAAAATGGGTGTATTCCATGGACTAGTGCTCTCAACAAGGTGTCCCTTTTTGAGTTCTCTATTTACAATTTCAGTCGCCGCTTGTAATTTTTCTTGCGTGAGGGGCCACTGTTCTACCCAAACCGGATCAGTGGTTTTCCACTTCATACATACCGCAAGCTCGCGGCGCATCAGGTAGACAGTGGCCCCACTCAAAAATTTGACAAGCGGACACCCCATTGTTGCAACACGTCACGGCCAAGTAAAGGCTCAGACACCTGTGCCTTATGCGGTCTGACATTAGCAACCAAGACTGACCCGTCGGAGTCCTGGGCAGAAATCCAACAGGCCAGCAGTGAATGTTCCGACAGAGAGTTACCACCCAGTCCTTCTAAGCGGCTTTGTACAGTAGGCCAAGAATCTGGCCACATTCCATGAGGAAGACAAGAGACATCAGCAACCGTATCCACGAGTGCAGAACACCACAGCTCACGTGGTGTGATGTTGTCGGCCACAATCCTTATACAGACCTGTACATGTGGCCTGTCCCAGCAATCTAACACCAAGGCCACTTGGGGCTCCGCGACTGCTCCGTCGCCGTTGTGGAGGACGCGTTGTGGGGCGCTTGTGAGGTGGAGGGAGGCATGCCCCACTGCCTCCCCCGAGAGCCGTTTCCCGCTTGGCAGGTCTTTGCCAGATGTCCTGTTTGTCCGCATTTCCAACAAGGCCCCGGAGGACCTCCTGACTCACGCTTCTCTGCCTTGCATTGATCTCTCTTATGCCCTTTGCGACCACAACGGTAGCAAACCACCTGTCCGGAGCTACCTCTTTGCTCCGGAGCCCTTACTGCAGCCACAACTGACTGCACCACGGAATCAGGAACCTCCCGCTGCTTCTTCAATACTGCCTCTACCATCACTCCAAGGGATGCCCCCAGAGGCACCGTCCGTAAGATCGCTTTTGTAGTTTCATTCGCCTGCTGTCTAACACACTCCAACAACACTGGTCCTTTAGCTGAATCAGGGATATGCGCCTGCTCTATGGCTCCCTGTAACCGGTCACAAAATTTTGGAAATTCCTCCGCTACCCCTTGCTTGATTTTTGTCCATGGCTCCTTCGGAGTCATCAGGGGTGCAACAGCTGTCAAGGCTGCACGCGCAGCCCGCGTCGACGTTGTCAATTCCCTAGCTGTAAGTTGCCCCGCCTGTTGCTGCGGTGTCAGCTGACCAGGGTCTGACCCTCGCAGACGCTGTACTGACGAATTAGCTAATGGGTTGGGTCTTTCTTGTTGGGCCTCAACTAGTGCTGCCTGTAATCTGTTTGTCCAAGCTTCTTTCCAAATCAAGAAAAAGGTGGGAGTCAAAATCATACTACAAAACTGTCGCGAATCCCAGGGAGTCAGTGAACCTGAAAAAACCACACCTGAAAGAGAGCCTGTCATGGGATGTCCTAAGCCGTAATCATCCACGGCCTTCTTCACTTGTTGCAAAAGCTTGCTATCCAACGGAGACCACTCCACCCCTACACCGCCTGGACCAGCTCGGACTGGGCAAACTAGAGGGGGTCCTTCAAAACGTATGCCGTCCATAATACACTCCTTTGCTACAATTTTCCAGTCCGGCAACGTGACCTTCGGTGAATTGGGAACTCCTTTCTGTTCCCCAGCTGCTTGTAGCAGCTCCCGCTGCTGCTTCACCTGCTCCTGCAACTCCTCT
The DNA here is from genome assembly GCF_929443795.1 of Astur gentilis. NCBI lineage: Eukaryota > Metazoa > Chordata > Aves > Accipitriformes > Accipitridae > Astur > Astur gentilis. Next base: position 19,536,921 of record NC_064890.1, on the reverse strand, counting down.
ACTACTCGCTGCAGCATCTGCAGCGGATCTGTAGCTGGGTCAGGCGCAGGTGTTAAAGACATAGGCGTTGCCTTTTCACTGGCTGCTGCCGACTGCGCCTTACAGCCGGAAATAGCTTTTTGTCTTATCGCTGCATGTGGTGGACAACAGCGGTTTCCGCCCACCAGTTGCCACGCCTCCTCTAACCGTTGAGCCAAGCTCTCGATTGAGTCCGGCCCACTCTCCTCCTCTTCCGCTACGCGCGGAAGTGGGAGTGTCCTGGCTTTCCTTCCTCCTTCCTTTGGCCGTGCTCCGCCTCTCCCGACCTCCGGAGAGACATCCGGGGAGAAAGCGGATGTCGGTGCCATCTTAGGGTGCGCTTGTGGCGCGGTTCGCAAAACACGTCCCGGCACCCAATCCTCCGGATCATACAGGGGAACCGCTCCCTCCTCTACCTGCTCCTTTTCTGATCCCTTCATCACAGCCCTCTCTGCCTCCTCTAGTCTCTGCCTCTCCTTCTCCCGTCTCCTTTGCTCAGCCACTGGTTCCTCTGCCTCCTGAATTAACTGTCGCTCTTTCTCCCGCTCCTCCTCTCTCGCCCGTTCACGCTCCCGTTCCAACTCCTCTCAAGGGTATCCCGGTGGTTCGGCCGGTGCTGACGGCTGCACTGGGAGCACCAGAGGCGTCTGCTCCGCTACCTCCGTCAGCCCTTCTGTCCGCGCCTCCCCATCCGCCTGCACGCCCCGATGCGCCTGCGCGTGCATCAATCTCTTTGCTTCCTTCCATGTTAAGCCCTCCTCCCGCACTTTCCTGAAAATCGCCCTAATCCGCCCCCACGTCTTTAACTCCGGACCATGCTGCGTCGCCATAGCCCGTTCCGCTAAAGCCGCGGTGCATTTCGGCCAGCACTCAGGAGACAATATGTCCCCCGGGCGCTCTATCGCTCCCTCTTTCAGGAGCCGCTCTAGGCAAGCTTTCGCTTCTTTTTGTCCCATAGGGATTTTTACCTCTCTAGAGCACGAGTCCAACACCTTCAGGACTGCTTCCATGCCTGGCCAGGCCTTCGATTACGCCCCGCGTAATCCGCCGATGTCCAATCACGTCGGGGTCACCACTTGTAGACATTCGTCTGATTACCCCGTGGGACTCGGCACAGGGTTCATCATACCCTGGGCCACAGAGCACTGACACCAATATGAGGATGCTGCAAATGGCGTTTATTCAACTGCGTCAAGCCCTTATATACTGTCTGTCGGTCATCCCGCCTCCTTTAACCCTTCTCTTTCCGTACATCGCGAGATCTTCCGAGCGCCAATCCCTACAGCCTTTGTAGACATATGCATTATATAATACTCCCCTCTCCTCTACTACAATAGACTTCTTCTCTTTTACTTACATTAATAGAATGAACACATATTTCATTCTAAACAGTATTGTTATCTTTATACATAGCATCATGTTTAGGGCTTTCTGCCTCAAGAGTTGCTTAAACAAGAAGTAATTTCTTTATAATATTATGAAGAAATTTTCTTCAATGCAAATAATGTAAATATATTTTTCAGCTACTGGCTTCCCTCAGCAAATAATAGAAAACATCTAACAATGTCATCTGGGAAATTAGTACATCTGGAAAAACTGTAGAGTGAACAGATATATGCTTCTTATGTTAACATGCATAGGGGATTTCTCTCCCTGTATGGAACCAAAATGGATTGTTTCCATTGCACTACTAGTTTCTACCATAAAGCACAGCAGAAGCCTCTCTTAATTTGAAGTTTTGATATGCAGGGGAAAAAAAATAATATTTTTTTTTAAAAAAAGGCTGAATAGTATTCATTTTATCACCTTCCCTGACTTAAGGAAAAATATTTGCAATCATGCTGAGTTTATTTTGATGTCAACTAGGTCAGATTTGATTTGCTATAGCTAGTGCAATCCCATATACAAGGCCAATGGTTCATTAACCTATTTCTATAATTTTACCTCCAGATACTCTTATATTCTAAAGAAAAGAAATTCCACCAGCATGGACCCAATTCTCTAAATACTGAGATAAATTTTCTTAGACCAGCATAATGCATGCACAGACACGCTTCCATTTTTGGTGTATATTACAGCAAATAAAGAACAAAGAGTTGAAAAATAAAACACCCCTAGAATAAAAACAGAAGACATATAATTAATGAGTTCTTATTTTTACAAATCCAAGTCTTTGAGAATAGGGAAAACACACTGTGAAGGCATTCAATTTTTTTTTTTTATCTTGTGCTCTTAAGAACAAAAAATGCCTCTAAAACTAATGGTTATGGGAAAGGATGTGCTTTCTTATGAGTCTTCAGACCTTAACCTAGAATTTTGCAAGTATTCTCAGCATTCTATGTAATAAAATGATGTGCTACTCATCTTATCTGGATCAATGTTGTTAAGCTATTCACACTGAGCCCTCCTTAACCACTCCTTGATAGAGTGAGAAAAATTCAGCATTGATGCAAGTGGGTGCAATTCCAATGACTTAACTTGATTTATGCCCACTTATACCTGAGATGAATTCAGTTGACTCACTTAGGTATGGGCCGAATGAATGACTTAATCACATCAAGCGACCGGAGATAAAAGCATTTTACTAACATAAGCCTCATTCTGTGAACACTTTCAATTTTCTGTATAGCTCACTAAAGCTGGTTTTTAGACAGACTTGCACAGGCAAAAGTCATTCAAAAAAAAAAAAAAAAAAAGAAAACAAAACAAAACGCAAAAGACCAGAATCCAAAATCATACTTTATCTCACATCATTAAAAGCTGTCTCTGTAGTTTTGGGGATGTAAAAATCACCATGCTTTCTGATGAACACTTACCATGGTCTGGTAGGCATGATCCACATCAGCAATGTAACACTTCTCACCCCATGAACATTTATGTTTTATTTTGGTGGAATCCTCAGAGAATTCCCTATTAGCTTCTTAGCCTTTATAGACATTTATGGGTTCCTTCTTGTCAATTAGAACCTAAGCAAGAAAACTATGTCAATGAAAATAATAGTAGAACCTCAACATGAGCAACATCTTTTTTCTTTCCTTTCTGTAAGCTGCTCAGCTTAATGAAATGTACACAAAAGCTTTAAATAGAACATAAAGTAGAATGGTACTGTCCTATAACTTCTTCATTTTAATATTTCATAATAACTTGTACAGTATGGTTCAAACAGAAAATTGAAGTGAATGAAAACAACCCGCTACCACAGGTCTCACACAGATGTGGAAAAGCTGCAGGCTTTAATTGTTTCTATGCCATGGTGTGAAAGCACTATTAATATTAATTAAGAGACCAGGAATATGTTATCTGTAAGTCTTATAGAAAAGTCATTTAGGACTTGGTCAGGCTTGATGTGAAATAGAGATCATCACAAGTAATTTTATTTTCCTCAGGGCCCTTTGCAATCTATATTGAGTGAGCAATTCCAAATACACAGTTGATGGGAAAATGTCTGTTTATTTCATTTTTTCCCTACTAAGAAAAAATGTAAAGGCTAGGTAGAACTTTCTGTTTCACCTTTCAATTACTAGTTACACGGTTTCATTGCCTAATCACCATGAAAAATTACCCATATTTCTGTCAGTAACAGTACACAAGTTGTACATTAATCCAGAAACAAAACCTTTGCCTAATATTGCATGTCTCCCAGTAACTGCTCAATTAACTCACGATGCTGATGTACAGTATAGGTCTCATCAGAACCTCTCCAGAGTCAACTCTCCAAGGACTTGAAGTTCAGCTGCTTGCCAGGAATGAAAGGACTTCATTGTCATTAAAATCACAATGACATAAGGAGTATTAATTAGTTTATTTGACAAAGCTACTTGTTTACAGTTTCATATTTTTGGGGTCCTTTTTTTTATTTGCTTGTTAATTATTTGCACAACAAATTTGTATTGGAAATTGAGATGGATCAGACCTATTCAGTGAATTATTGATTAATATTATCAGCTTAATACATGCTTCCCTAACTCTCTGCTAGTACTCAGAGTCCATCTTTTATCCTTGACTAGCCCTTGCAGTAAGATCATCTGCCTCCAATATTTTCAGGGTGCCTTATTTCATCATTTTACCTCTGACTAACTTCTCTTGCTAATTGATAATCCTGCTTCCAGTTTTTTGGAGGCACGTTCACAGATCCCCAAATTACTTTGGAGGACAAATTAGTATGTAATACTTTCTCATTTGGAAGCAGTGATAGAAAGAGTATGCAAGGCTAGTGTTCATGTAGTATTTAACTCAAAACCTCCAGGATTAGAGGAGCCTGGAGAGCTCACTGATCTAGGAAGTGTCCCCAAGCCCACAGTGTGCTACCAGTACAAAGGGCACACTGTTGAAGAATGTAGGACTTGGCAAACTGCTTGCTTAGAGAATATAGAGGTACATGTGAAAAAAGCAATAAAGATGTCAGAGGAACTCAAAACCCAAATTGTGTGAGCTGATTTCAACGTATAGTTTATTCAGATGTAGGAAGCTTGTTTGGAAGTTGACATATATTTTTGAGAAGAGAGCCTAGAAACTGATGCCATCCATGGCTTTCAATATTAGAAGTAGATTCTTGCAGTTAATAATTTAAGTATTCAACATATTTAGCTCCTCTTTTTTACATGAATTTCCATGCAATAATCCCAAATATGTACACTATCCATCCAGACAGCTATACTTTAGTGCATGCCCAGTGAATTAGGCATCTTTATCGATGATCTGCATATGCAAAATATTTAATGAACATTTAATAATTCAGTAGGGCAATATTATGCTTCCCAACATCAGGTTTGCTATTTGTGTGATGTGTAGTACCTATATACAGACTTCTGCTTGAAACTACCTCAGGTTCATAAGCCATCCTACTGCAGAAGTCCTGAGCATGCTTTTAAAAGCATGTCTCCAAGCACCTTCAAATGATCAAATCTTACACTCTTCACAGCTTTTTTTATGACACTAGACTTAACTGTCATGAAAATATGAAGCCTGGAAGAATGGAAACTTTGTGGTTCTTGATATTGGGGCTGAAAGAAATTCACATTTTTGGTTGATTCCTGCACAAAAAACTTAACCTTGTGGTAGAAAAAATAAAGTATGTGAGAAAGGAGATTAGATGTGTGAAGGAAAGCAGAACAGACAGTTAATATGGGGGAAGTAGAAAGAGGATCAGACAAGAAAACAAATAATTTTACTTCAGATTGAAAAATAAGCCCAAATATTTATATAAAGCCCCAAATATATCACTTTTCAGACAATGGATTTAAGTATTCTTTTCAGTATTTCCAAACCAGATACTTTTTTCAAGTACTAGAAGGACAGCAGCAAAAGTTATTTCAGCTCCCGAGGCACTGTCTTCCTTGGATTATCAAGACTAAAGAAAGTGTTTCTAGTAATAAAGCTAAAGATGTTGGTCTGATTAAAATTGGTGACTGCATGTTAAATTATAATTCACTATGATTTGAGCTTCTAAATACAAGAGAAGTGATAAAAAGGTAAACTTCTTTCAGACACCTTGGCTGTATTTGTCTATATACACAAGAAGAGCTTTTTATAAAAATGTCACATCTACAATCTATTCTTATAGCTTACCTGACAAATGGACAAATATTTTAAATATAGTAAGCATTTAAAAATAAAACAACACAAAAAAAAACCCAAAAAACCAAAAAACTATTGGTTCTTGTGTTTTCAGAAAGGACTGCCTGAGAGAGAACACAAAAATATTAATTTCTAAGTACTCAGAAACATGAAGAATGTGTGGGTGGGCGGGGGGGGGGGGGGGGGATCATTCTGCCTAATTGCTAACAAATGCTACTTTTTTAAAAAATATTTTTATTTTATTTCATTTCATTTATTTCAAGAATAGTTCCAATGAAGGTGCAACACCTAAAATTCCATGAGAAAACCAATCTTGTCTTCTTCACCTTTCTAAGATTAAGAAGTCTTAAGCTTATTTCCAGTCTGCAACTGCCAGATAACCTTGGAAAAACTGTTTGTCTTCTTCTGCTTCTGTTTTTTCCCTTAATAAAATGGAGCAAATCACAATGACCTTTTAGTACCTTATGTAGAATATTCACAGTTACAACAGCTGCTTCTTCTTTGTAATCAAGTGCCAGGTATACTCTCTTTCATAAAGTAGTGTCTCTGAGTACCTTTAGATCGAGAAGGGCAATATGACTGTAGTGCAGGGCAGATAATCTTTGCTGCTGACTCAAGCAAATCAGGCATTATACTGCAACTAGCACCTAAATAAAACACCTGAGTTTCAGATCTCTCATAGTACTGTTTGGTTACATGCTGGGACAGCACTTGGTATCATTTCACCCATGCCTTTCAAAAACCTGACCAATTAAATTAGGCATCTGAACGTTTGGAAATATTGACCCTTTTCATGAATGGCCATTTTGTAGGGTTTTTCTTCCATAGAGGATTGGAAAAGGAGTACTTGAATGCTTAAACTTCTAGCCAAGCTTCACTAAAGGAGACTCTTCCTGTGCATCATGAATTCTCTCTTATGTGGAGAATATGTTTTTGTTTACAATAGCTTCACAAATCTTGAAGGTGGCTGGCAGAGAGAAGTGTTTATGAAGAGAAATGTCAGAGACCAGTAAGTCAGCCAACATTCGTGTGATTGCCAGTCACATCCATAGTGACAACGCAGATCTGACAACGCAGGCCAGGAAGCAAAGTCAGTGATGCCAAGTCAGGGACAGCAAGGGGGAATGCTGAGCAGAGGCACATCTGCAAGAAAATTCACACAAGGACATAGGACAAGGACCTGAGCTAAAATGCAGCAACAAAGCAAGGGGACAGAGACCCCACAAGAACCTCCCACAACACCTTCTCACAGCTTATGTGTTTTCACAGCAGACTGATCCCAGGTAACATAGATTATTTAAGACTACTTAGGCAAACTGAGCATACTAAATCCATGGGCCCTGATGGAATGCACCCATGAGTACTTAAGGGAGCTTGCAGATGTCATTGCAAGGCCATTCTCAATAATCTTTGATCAATCATGGCAGTTAAGAGAAGTGGCCAAAGACTGGAGGAAGGCAAACGTCACTCAAATCTTCAAGAAGGGCAAGAAGGACAACCTAAGGAACTACAGGTCAACCAACTCACCTTGATCACTCCATCACTGAAAGATGATGGAGCAGATAACCCTGGAACTGTTTCCAGGCTCATGAAGGACAAGCAGGTCATGAGAAGCCATCAGCATGGCTTTGCCAAGTGGAAGTCATGCTTGCCCAACTGAAGGAACCTCTACGATGAAATGACTCGGTAGACAAGAGGAGAGCAGTTGATATTGTCTACCTTGACTTTAGTAAGACTTTTGATACTGTTTGCCATAAGATCATCACAGAGAAGCTGTTGAAGTATGGGCTGGATGAGCAGACAGTGATGTGGACTGAAAATCAACTGAACGGTTGGGCCCAGAGGGACCAGATGATCATTGGCATCACGTCTAGCCAGAGACCAGTAACTAGCAATGTACCTCAGGGGTAAATACTGGCCAAGGGATCAATACACAACATAGGAGGTTCCATCTGAACATCAGGAAACACTTTTTTTTCACTGTGAGGGTGACTGGCACAGGTTGCACAGAGAGGTTGTGGAGTGTCCATCCTTGGAGATATTAAAAAACTGCCTGGACATATTCCTGGTCAACCTGCTCTGGGTGAGTGTATGTGAGCAGAGGTGTTGGACCAGATGACCTCCTGAGGTCCCTTCCAACCTCAACCCTTCTGTGACTTCATGAGATGCAACACATCAGAGCTGACCTGTGGAGAAGAGGAAGACCTTGCAAAGCTTTTTGGTATACTCAGGGCCCTGACAAAAGAGGTAAAGGTCAAGAATAGTATTTTCAGGTGAAGTATGAATATCCTTCAGTATAGGAAAATTATATTCATACAGTAGAAAAATACTAATGTAGGATTATATAGGATAAAATAAACATTTTTCAAATTATCATTTTTTAAATACTGTCCTTCAGTTACTTTTCTTCCTGTCAATGTTACCTGGTGCCTTGAGGCAGCCAAGTCTATTGCCTTGTCTTTGGCTGCAAACAGGCTGTGAACTCCCTATTTGGTCTAAGGCAAAAATCATGCTAGTCAAAACAGTCAAAAACAATGAAGATTTTTTTCCCCCTTTTCATTAATCTTATTTAATTCTTCTATTTTTGTATTAATTTTGCATAAATAAAGACTTGGGTAAAATTTAATTGGACTACTCCTTCTGGGTAAAACATAGGAAATCTGGAAAAGCCACGCACAGGCTGTTCTTAAAGTAGATGGTCTAGACAGAACACAGCAGCTCTCACTGACATTTTTGCTTTCCAGACCTTGCAGCATTATCTTGCAGAAATTCCACATTTCCCTTGAGAGAAGTTTGTACTGAGAAATGGGAGTTCAGCCAATGAGTTCATAGTGAGTTCAGAGGAGTCATTGCCTTGGGTGTTGGAAAGCTTAAACAGTAGCATTGATGTGCTGTTGTTTATCAGGATATGTCATCCATGCTTAGGGTCCCCTGAGCATTTTGGAGCACTCACAAGAGACAATGACTATGTATAAAACCTTATCCATAAGGGATGAAAACAAATCCAGAGCAGAATGATGCTATTTAAATTCCATGCACTGAAATTCCTTGTTTCATGGCTGTTAGATGGTCTTTTGATAACTTAATATGACATAGTCATAGTAGTAAGGGCCAGTGGTAAGTGATGAAATAAATGGAACTGCATCAGTTCAATTTCTTTCTCTCATCTGACTTATGGCTTGGACTCTAACATGAGAGACAGAAATTCAGGAGTGTTCTCTTTTGTGTAATTCTAGTTCCTCATAATATACATATATTTTTTATGCTTTAAATGTTTTAATTCAAGATTTGTTTTAAGTCAGTTCCAACATCTGTTGGAAGATGTTTTAAATAAGATTTCCCACTTAATTTGGTGCAGCAAATCTCCCTCCAGGTTGCAGATAAAAGTGAACTGCAAGTGAATATCGTGTTTTCCTATACATATTCCCTTACAGAAGCACTTGCAGTGAAGGTGAACTGGAACTAATATTGTACATAGTTGAATTGGAATTAATACTGTGCATGCTGTCAGACCCTGCTTCTGCAGGGGCAGAATTTAGCAAACAGAAGGCCACTCACTGAGACACCAGCTTAAAAGAGTCTCTCTAGCAGACATTCTCTGCAAGTACTGAAGGAAGCAAATATTCATGAACTTTATATTTATTCTTGCATCAGATTTTTTTTTTTAACCTAATATGATACTTTCACAGCTTAATAAAGACTGAATTATGTCTTCCTTATACTGTGTGTTGATACAGTTGCTGATGGCTATTCCGATCTCAATCACACAATCTTTGTTCTCACAAGAGTGTTCAGAGAGTATAATTACTATTCAGATTTACTAAGAATGAGTTATTATAAGGCTGATAGTATCTAGTATGCACAAGTACCTCCCCTGAAATCAATGTTAAATATAATGGTGGCATATTTCTTAACATAGATGGTAGTAAGCCAGTTATTACACCATAACAATTTATGACTAAGTCAACTAAGGCATGTAAAGGAGGAAAAGCTTCTAGCCCATAATGTAAAAATTTAAGTGAATGTTTTACTTCATGAAGCAGGTTGCTCACCTGACTTGCTGCTACTTGGTAACTTGGTCAACTGTGGTCATTTGTCCACAGAAAAGCTTAATTTGCATATAAATAAAAGTGTATTGATTGTATTTCACTCACATTGTATTCTGACATCTTTGCTGAACTAATTTTGAAATGGGAAAAACTTTCAGACCTATGACATCTATCATCTACATTTTGCTTTGTTACCTATCCATTATTTCATAGTACCTCTTCTGTAGATATGAGGTTTCTGATGGGTTTACTTCTAGAGTTAGTAAAAACATAATTTGGATCTCTAAATGCAATGAAGTCATGTGTGACCATTTTTATTAGAAGTGTTCTTCCAAGCGTGGTGAACTTCAGAATATTTCATTAACATCAGGATGTTTCTAGTACTTAGAAAACTGTCTGTTTGTAAAGCATTGGCAAGAAAATGTTATAACAAAGAAAAAGATATGGACATCTGTAAAAACCTGAAAAGTTAAATAAAAAACATGTTCCTTGGTCTCAGAGAGATTAAAATTTTATATATTTGCAGCTGATAAAATGTAAAACTAATAATAGCTTCATAAACTTGTACTTTAGGTCTCTGAAGCCAAAACAAGTTCAGCAGAATAACTAAAACATTAAGGCCTTCCCTACAAAATCTTACATTTTTAAAAATGTTTCTTTGTTATATATTCTATGACATCAAAATATCATGACCTGTGTTTCAGTCAAAACATTATAATCTTATTGAATTGGAATGTTTATGTTAATAGTTAAGATAACTATTTTAAAATTAGTCTGAAAGCTCACATACTTTAAAAAAAAACAATTTGAAGATTTTATATTCTATTTTTACAAACTACATCAAAGCACAAAACCCACTGTCTGGCAGAACCCGTAATAATAATCAAAACCAGTCAATTTGCACAGATCTGCTGTTCAGACTGAATTTATGCATTACAAATTGTAATTAAGCAGTAATAAGCACACAATATTCAAGTTGAAATATGATTATATCAGAGTTTAAAAAAAGAAAGACAGATACTTGAATATAACATGTTTCTCAATTATCTCCAGTAAATCTGGGTCAACTCTGAAGATAAAACTCTAAGCATCTAAGATGAACATGTTCATTCATTTTTTAAAGCAAGTTGGGGCAGAGCCCAAAATTCTCCTCAGCCAAATCACCAGATGAATACTTGGTATTATATAATGCTAGCAAAAAGTCAGTATTCACTGCATATGCCTGGTATTTCTGTAGAAGTTAATTTCTTCTCTCAGAACTGGATGGAGAAGGGACTCTTTAAACTCTTAATGTTTCTTACTATCATTCCAACTGTAATCCTCCCTTTTAAAATAGTATTTGGAGGCTTAAGGTTAAAGACACGATAGGCACTGTGAAAACAAAGATCTTGACACACATACCTCCTGTTCTTCCCTGTGGGATGACATAATTCTTATCCCCCAGCTTCCAAGAAGAATAGGCATATCTCTACCTAGTTTATGCAGCCAAAAAGATTCATTCATTGTAAGCCATTTTTCAGTCATACAGACCAGTTTAGGGTTAGAGAACAAAATATTTCTAAACATTGTAGAGGTCATTAGTAGTAACGAAAATTAAGAACACCTCTTGAGTACTGTGTCAAGTGCAAGACAATCCTAGGTCCTGAATACATTTATCTGTGCCTTTAGATCTTGACACAGATAAGAAGCTCCACAGGTATCCTGGGTTATATGAATAGGAATGTTGCCAGCAGGTCAAGACAGGTGAATCTTCCTCTTAGCACTGGTAAGATATATCCAGAGTGCAGGATTCAGTTCTGTGGTCTCCAGTACAAAAGAGGAGATACAAGCATATTGGAGTGAGTGCATCCAAGCTCCACAAAGATGATGAAAGAACCAGAGCATCCTTCCTGTGAGGAAAGGCTGAGAGAGCTGAGACTGTTCAGCCTGGGGAAGAGAAGGCTCAGGGGGATTATACCAGTGAGTATAAATACCTCATGCCAGCTGTAAAGAAGACAGAACTAGACACTTCTCAGTGGTGCTCAGAGACAGGACAAGAGGCAATGGGAACAAACTGAAACACAGGAGGTTCTTCCTCTCTGATCATCAGGAAACACTTCTGTCCTGTGAGGGTGACTCCTTCTGGAGTCTCCATCCTTAGAAATTTTCAAAACCTAAGCAACCTGCTCTAGGTGATCCTGCTCTGAGAAAATATGTTGGACTATCTGTTCTACAGATTTTGCATCATTAGTGATATTTCAGCTGGTTTTAATTCAATATTTCAGTATTGACTCAATTTTATCATTCTATAATGCCATAGTTAAAATATTTAGATATAAGGTAATACAGGTTTAGACTCACAAATATTCATTCTTTCTAAAGCTACAGAGTTTGATCAGCTTTTAAGTTTTTGTTTATTGTCCTCCATTTCTGTGCTAATGTATTAATTAATGAACCAAAGGAAGAATAAGACAAGAAACTTGGATAAGACCAGTGACAAGTAGCATTCCTCAGGGGTCAGTAGTTGGACCAACAACGTTTTAACTTCTTTGTTGGTGACATGGACAGTGGGATTGAGTGCACCCTCAGCAAGTTTGCCAACAACACCAAGCTGTGTGATGCGGTAGACACACTGGAGGGAAGGGATGCCGTCTAGAGGGACCCTGACAGGCTTGAGAGGTGGGCCCGTGTGAAACTCATGAAGTTCAACATGGCCAAGTGCAAGGTCCTGCACATGGGTTGAAGCAATGACAAGCACAAATACAGGCTGGACAATGAGAGGATTGGGAGCAGACCTGTGGAGAGGGACTTGGGGCTATTAGTGATGAAAAACTGAAGAGGAGCCAGCAACGTGCGCTCGCAGCCCAGAAAGCAAATCGCATCCTGGGCTGCATTAAAAGAAGCGTGGCCAGCAGGTCGAGGGAGGTGATTCTGACCCTTTACTCCGCTCTCGTGAGACCCCACCTGGAGTACTGAGTCCAGCTCTGGGGCCCCCACCATAAGAAGAACATGGACTTGCTCAAGTGGGTCCAGAGGAGGGCCATGAAGATGATCAGGGGGCTGGAGCACCTCCCCTCTGAGGACAGGCTGAGAGAGTTGGTGTTGCTCAGCCTGGAGAAGAGAAGACTCTGGGAGACCTTACAGCAGCCTTCCAGTACTTAAAGGGGGCCTACAGGAAAGATGGGGAAGGACTCTTTAACAGGGAGAGTAGTGATAGAACGAGGGGTAACGGCTTTAAGCTGAAAGAGGGTAAATTTAGATGAGATATTAGGAAGAAAGTCTTCACTGTGAGGGTGGCGAGACACTGGAACAGGTTGCCCAGAGAGGCTGTGGATGCCCCATCCCTGGAAGTGTTCAAGGCCAGCTTGGATGGGGCTTTGAGCAACCTGGTCTAGTGGAAGGTGTCCCTGCCCACGACAGGGGAGTTGGAACTAGGTGATCTTAAGGTACCTTCCAACCCAAACCATTGTATTATTCTATGATGTTCCTGCTTTGGCCACAGGGATCCTGTTTAGATTTAATTACGCTAGACATATCAGTCACATATCTTTAAAATAGATATTATTTAAAAACTGAAATCATATCTTATTTTAAATGTGTGAAATATAATTATAAACTTGTTTATGTATTTAACCTTTGTAGAGTTTATTATAAACTTTCTAGATTTTCTGTATTGTTGCCAGTTATGTCTGTGGTAAACAGCTACTAAAAATAAGTTATTTGGGAATACTATTTAAAAAATGTATTTCTACATACAGTAAATAACCACAGCTTTGGTAGAATAAGACAGAAATCATTGTCCCTGGGACCACAATTTTTTTGTTCTATAAAAGTAAGCAAATGTCTCATATCACAGATTTCAGCGACTCTTTTTTCTTATTACTTTGAGCAGATTTCCATTCTTCTTAGCAGTACAATTCCTTCATTAATGAACAGGAGGAAGGTGTTAATAATGATATTACTAAGTTAAATATTTCTTGCTTGCTTTCTCTTTCATTTTTCTTTCATGAAAAATCAGAGTGAATTGCCAAAGCACATTACTTGGCAGCAACAAGTTCAACTAAAACAAGAAAAGATTTAATTTGTTTTTATTTCTTCCTTTCATGTGTAACCACTCCAGGGGCTCTATTTTCCCCCTGCAGGGAGGAACTCTCTTCAACTTTAACACTGAGCTTTCTATCGTCCTGCAGGAGAGTCGGCAAAAGAAGAAAGGAGGTGGTGGCTTTTGAGTAAGATTTAATCGCACAGATCACACTGTTTGACCTTGCATTCCCCCCTTTTTTTTTTTTTTAAAGGTAGGAGGAACAAAGAACTATCCCAGAGGCTCCCTCCCAACACCCAAAAGCACTTTGTCCTGTGTTACAAAAGATTTAGTGCAGAAACAACTCGGTCGAATATAATCAGCTGATGGAAAACACTTCTTTGGCAACACAGAAGCCCTTACAATAACTCGTATGACTCACCTCCAGGTTTTTCTTTTCACTTAAGCAGCTTGAATTTGGACTTTCCTTGTGAGTTGGATCCTTACAGTATCTGGACAAATTTCATCAGGTAAACTGAAAGAAATGTATTAGCTTGCATGTCACCTTGCCATGTCAAGAAATGGCAAGGACTTTAATTTCACCATGATGTCAACTTTTCTTAGCTCATTTCTGATCAATGTTCAGGGCTATGACAAGTGTCTTCTCCAAGTCCAGAAATAAATACAGAACCAAAATGGAACCTTTTATCTGAACCTTTCAGAGCTCTGGGGGATTTATTAGAAAGTGAAATAACAACTTTGTGTTTTCTTTTTCACTTTCTCCAAAAGATATAATAGATTTGGCACTAAAGAGACCATCACAATGTCCATATTCTATATCTGTCAGTGGGTCTGAGTTTACATATATGGTTAACTTTCCAAACACACTGGAAAACAAGCACATAGACAGATCAGGAGGACTTCAATTTTTTCCCTACCTATACACATTTGACCTAATCACATTTTAAATTCCAAATCTGAGGATAATGCATATTTTGCATCTAAGAAACTGTGGCATGCCAGGATATGCTACCAGAATCATGTGTAGCTATTGGGTGGTATTAGTATCATAACAGTAATAAGAAGATTTCAGTATTCTAATTTTGGCATGTTTTCCTTTCACAAACTAAGAAATCTTGACCAGGTAGAACTGGAAGACATTTGCACTTTCACTGGTATCTGTAAGTTTCTCCTACTAATTACACTATTGATATGATGACTATACAGCAGGCCTAACATATCTAGGATGTATCAGATGATGCTGCAAAACAACAGCAGTCTGTGCAGGGATACTGAGTTTAACTCATATATTGCACAGGTGATCAAAGAAGATAATATAGCAAATGTGATATGTTCAGAACATGTCAAATTCCCTGTATATGCACTACAGAGTGCAGATGGACCAATTTGTGTCTGTGAAATCCCTGTCTTCGTATTAAATGAACACATGCGGTCTCAAGTTTACTCTATGACAGAAACCAATTGTTTAAACTTCAAGACAGGGATAAATGCAGAGGACAGGGTGGTTTTCTATTAGCTTAATTTCTTTCTTCACATCCTGAAGCCAGTAGGGCAAAACCACAACACCCTGAGCTGGCCATCACAGTTCTGCATGTGAAACAGTTTCGGGACATGTTTAAACAGAAATAATTTGCAAGCAGCAATGTTGTTGAGACAGAAGAACTAAGTGAAGTTAGATAAAGACTCCTTTAGATTATTTAAGTCAGTAATGCAAAGACCTAGGACCAAGCATGACCTTCTCAAACATGTCTTTGAATGTTTAGATGCATTCACTTTTGTTTCTCTGCGAGTTTATAAGAAACATGTATGATAAAAACCTCGCTGAACGTTCGTAGTGAGCAGACAGTTACTGAATTCAAACCTGCAGCGTGAAAGCTAATTCATGAAAACAATCTTTTTCAGGACAAAATCTGTTTTATTTAAAGTGAAATGTGTTTTCATGGTGAAACACTAAAGCAGGACAAGAATCATACCTATTTATCTCCACTAGCTATAGATAGAGAAATAGGAATGTTTCCTAGTAGCACTATAGCCTAAAAACTACTGCAGTCATAAAAACCAGGGAGTTTAATCCTACCTGCAACTCACTACAAAATTTAAAAATCAGCATGATTTCAGCAGACAAGAGGATTTTCTAAGAAGGGCATTCCACTCTGTGCTATTGTCTCTTCCAACAGTCTCTGAGTATTGTTTTCCAGAAGGACCTGCTCTGCTGCTGAATCTGACAAGCACCAGGTAGCCACAATTCATTTAGGTAGTAAAGAAAAAAGTGTACAGTGATTTCTAATTGTGCTATTAACTTCTTTTAGGTCAGAATTGGAAGTTTCCCAAGTTTCTGTGCGGGAGCAGATAAGAAAATGAACATGTCACTCAGCCTTCCATATAAATTATTTTGGGTCCCATAGTTGTCCTTGAGAAAAAAAATGAAAATTAAATGTTAAATATACTCTTTGTGGCCCCTACTGAAGCACTGACTGGTTATTTGACAGAGTAGTTGAGTGATCATTTTGAGGTATTGAAATAAGCATTCCTGAGTTCTTGTGGCAAGGAACACAAAGCCAGGTTGCTCTCTTTCAGAACTTATTTATTCATTTCATCAAAAGCTTCTATCAAAGTTGAAAAAGAAAAAGGAATCCATTAAAAGGCCAACCTGATGAATAAAGAAATTGGAAAGTTTGACTGCATTTAGAGCAGTTATGGAATAATTTGTGACCAACCTAACCATTCTAGCAAAAAAAAAGATGCAGTACTAGAGAAAATGCATAAAAACTGCAGCACTACATCACAGGAGAGGAAAAATATATTTTCTCTTCCTGTCTCTTGTGATAAATTTCAGGGCTACATGTTGCACCCTTTCATATACCAGAATGTATTTTTGTTGCCACTTGCTTTTTGCTAATTCAGAAACATTTTTGTTTCATTTTGGGGGAAAGAATAAGGATACCATGGTAACAAGAATCCTTAGCAAACCCAAGACAGACAACCAGGAACAAAAGGGCCAAATTATTTCTTCAACAGTAGTGTGCTGGTGAGAGAACAAAGTAGTTCTGCCTAAAGTCTAATTAACTCCTTGAAAAATGCTGTTTAGAGGCAATGTTAATTCGATATTTAGCTACTATACTACAGCTTCATTGTAATTTAACCCCAGCCAGCAACTAAGCACCACACAGCCACTCACTCACTTCCCCCCTACCCAGTGGGACTGGGGAGAGAATTGGGAAAAAATAAGGTAAAACTCGTGGGTTGAGATAAGAACAATTTAATAGAACGGAAAGGAATAAACTAATAATGATATTAATAACAATAATAAAATGCCATTAATAATAATAAAAGAATTAGAATATACAAAACAAGTGATGCCAAATGCAACTCTTCACCACTTGCCGACCAATGCCCAGTTAGTTCCCAAGCAATGATCCACCCCCCGCCAGGGCAACTCCCTCCAGTTTATATACTGGGCATGACATCACACAGTATGGAATACCCCATTGGCCAGTTTGGGTCAGCTGCCCTGGCTGGGTCCCTGCCCAACTTCTTGTGCCCCTCCAGCATTCTCGCTGGCTGGGCATCAGAAGCTGGAAAATCCTTGACTTTAGTCTAAACACTACTTAGCAACAACTGAAAACATCAGTGTGTTATCAACATTCTTCTCATGCTAAATCCAAGACATAGCACTGTACCAGCTACTAGAAAGACAATTAACTCTATCCCAGCTGAAACCAGGACAAGCTTCTATACCTAGCTTATAATAAGGGATTGGAAAAAAATGGCAGAGGCCCTTGAACTATCTTGCTCTCATCAGCCCTTCAGTAAAACTAAGCCCTTATTTGTGTTCTCTCTGAAACTAGTAGATCTAGATGGGTAAAACAGCTCCCCCCATTTGGCATTCTATATTATAAGCATGAAATAAAAAAAATTTAATACCCAGAAGTACACTGTCTTGCCTGCCAAAATCCCAGATCTGCAGTAAATGCACTAAAGAGGGTGTATCAGGCTCCTATGTTATTTGTTAGCTACATGTCACAGCAGTGAATATAGAGTTGCTTTCTATAAATACCTAGTTTATGCTTTCTATTGATGTATGTTTGCATGCAAATCTAACATCATGTCATTTAATTATAAGAAGCAGGGTAATAAGTGTGAAGATAAATATTTCACAGACCTAATCAGGAATTATCCTTTTAAATCACTACTATGTGTTGAGAACTATGCTCAGCAATCAATACCAGGCAAAGCCATCTAAAAGATAATTAGAACTGTGCAGACTATAGGATGTCCATTTTGGATGGTGAACATGTCAAAGATATCCAAAACCAGCTAGAAAATTATATTGGGTTTTTTTTGCACAGATTACTGCATTTCCCTTTATGCTGAGTAAAACATAACCTTCTTTATAACACTTCATTGTTTTTATAGGAGCTTTTGAACTTTTACCTATACAGAGACTTTGATGATATTTTTCTTCCTGTTTTTAACAGTTACACAATTCATCATAAAGTGAAATGTCTCATGCTACTTACAGAAGTGTATTGGTTTTGTGTGGCAAGGTTTTGGTAGTGGGGGGGATTACAGGGGTGGCTTCTGTAAGAAGCTGCTGGAAGCTTCCCCTGTGTTCGAGAGAGAGCGAGCCCATACCAGCCGGCTCTAAGACGGACCCGCCGCCGGCCAAGGCCAAGCCCATCAGTGATAGTGGTAACGCCTCTGGGATAACATTTTTAAGAAGGAAAAAAAGTTGGGACAGGGAGAAACAGCCGCTGGAGAGAGGAGTGAGAACATGTAAGAGAAACAAGCCTGCGGACACCAAGGTCAGTGCAGAAGGAGGGGAGGAGATGCTCCAGGCGCCGGAGCAGAGATTCTCCTGCAGCCTGTGGGGAAGACCCTGGTGAGGCAGGCTGTCCCCCTGCAGCCCAGGGAGGTCCACGGGGGAGCAGATCTCCACCTGCAGCCTGGGGAGGACCCCACGCCAGAGCAGGTGGGTTCCCGAAGGAGGCTGTGACCCCGTGGGAACCCCGCGCTGGAGCAGGCTCCTGGCAGGACCTGCGGATCTGTGGAGAGAGGAGCCCACGGAGCAGGCTTTCTGGCAGGACTTGTGACCCCGTGGGGGACCCGCGCTGGAGCAGTGTGCTCCTGAAGGACTGCATGCCATGGAAAGGACCCATGCTGGAGCAGTTCATGAAGAACTGCAGCCCGTGGGAATGGCCCACGTTGGAGGAGTTCATGGAGGACTGTCTCCCGTGGGTGGGACCCCACGTTGGAGCAGGGGAAGAGTGTGATGAGCCCTCCCCCTGAGGAGGTGAAGCGGCAGAAAATGACATGCGATGACCGTAAACCCCATCCCTGTCCCCCTTGTGCCGCTGGGGGGGCTTGGTGAAGGAATCCGTGAGTGAAGTTGTGCCCGGGAAGAAGTGAGGTGTGGAGGGAAGGTGTTCTGAGATTTGTTTTTATTTCTCATTACCTTACTCTGGTTGATTTGTAATAAATTGAGTTAATTTTCCCCAAGCTGAGTCTGTTTTGCCTGTGACGGTAATTAGTGAATGATCTCTCCTGTCCTTACCTGGACCTGCAAACTTTTGGTTACATTTTTCTCTCCCTTGTCCAGCTGAGGATGGGGGAGTGATAGAATGGCTTTGGTGGGCACCTGGCGTCCAGCCAGGGTCAACCCATCACAAGAAGGAAATAACAGACATACCAAACTGATTCACCACAATACTGTGCTTTTTATTCAGTGCTGCACAGTAAGCATATCACATTTGTGACAGATTATTGCCAAGTAGTCCAAATTTTATTTTCGGAATTATGTAATAAATCAATTAAAATGAAATAATGAATACTATTCAAATGTAATACTGGGCTGTTATGAAATGGATTTTCTGATTTTAAAAAGTAAAAGAAGACGAGGGAAAAATCATATGGTAGTTTAGAAGTACCATATATTCCAAGTACTTTATGTATATGCATTTTTTTTATGTACTACAATTTGATGGTATGGGTTAGTTTACCTCCCGGACTTTCTCTTATTTTCTTTCTCTTAGGCACACACACTTTTTCCTGATCACCTCTCATGGCCACTATCCTTCTCATCCAACTGAGAAGGAATGGTTGAAGCTCTCTAGAGAGACCATCGGTTTCACCCTTTCATCTGTCAAGAGAGAGTAAGTGAATGGAAGAATTCACATCTTCTCTCTAGGGCTAAGCATTCTTTCTTGATTCAGCAGTCCTCTTCCCACTTGGCCTGGTGTGGATTGAGCCTTGAATTAAACTTTTATGTTTGAGGTTTGGGTTTTTTTTGTGAGCTTTGTGGTTTTTTTTCCAAGAAATAAGGGTCAAAGTCATCTAGAAATCTTAGTCGTTGACAGGATGTCTATTTGGTACAATTTACAGTACGTTGCATATTTTTAAATAGCTTTTGGATAAGAAATCTTGCAAATTCAGAAAACAAACAGTAAACTAATAATGATGAACTATTAAGGGACAAAAAATTAGTAAATAAAGTGCTTCTTTGATGAAAATATAAATAAATTAGTCTTTCAGGCCACCAATGAATTATAATTCTAGCTATTATATTACATGATACGGTATTTTCTGTCATGCATTGATCCCAACTCAAGAAACTTGAAGGGAAATACACTGATTTGACTCTCTGAAAATAACAGGTTGAAAGTCTGCCCTGATCTTGGGCCTCAAAAGACTGTTCAGAAAATTCTAACCTGTCTTTCAATTTAGAAGAATGTGTCTGTTTCAGTGATAATTATGGTCCAGTAAAAATTATGTGTAAATATTACAGAGCCAGGCAAATTAAACAGATTTTTAAAGGAAATAACTAATCTCAAGAAGATCTTACTTTTAGTAGGTCAGATAGTGAACATCTCAAATGTTACAGTGTTCACTAACACAATATTTACACGATGGTAAAGATCTGTATAATGCACGCCTTGGCAATAATTAGATGCTTAGTAGGCTAATTATTTTGTGAATAAAATCAAACAAAATCAAGTAATTATACAACAGGCAGAGAATATGTTAAAGATGTGCACTAATAATTGTTGAAGTTCTGATTTAGCAGGGCACTTTATGCATTAATAATGTAATGTTGTATGCCAGTAAACAAAGGAATGTATAAAAATATTTATTTATCTAAGGGCTACTATATTAAAACATTTCCTTTCATGAAACTATAGGATGGTCTATTTTAAAATATTTTCATTTGATGTAAATTTACAGGAGGCAAAAGTTAATAGCAAGAAATTTGAGTTAGGTGCATTTAAAAATGAAAGGTTGTCACAGAAATTGCTGTAAGACTTTGCTTCATATAATGCGTCTCTTTCTCTGTAGAATGTGACAGAAAAACCCTCAATATTATTAGTATCTAACATACTAGTGTCTAACATATCTGACACCAGCTTGCCAAGCTGGTGAAGAGGGCTTTAAACTAAAGTTGCCAGGGGAGGGGAACCTCAATTCATCCCACTGCTACCAGTTTGATGCCAGTGCCAGCAATAGATGCCCAGAGCCTGGAGAGGGATCACAGGTCAGCAGGAGAGCACCTGAAGAGCAGCACAAAGGAATTCCAGCCAGCAAGTCAGCTTCATCAGGGGCCCAACTTAAATGCCTCTATGCAAGCATACATAGCATGAGGAATCAACAAGAAGAGTTAGAGATGTGCGCACACCTGCAAGGCTATGATCTTATTGGCATTGCGGAGATGTGGTGGGATGGCTTCTATGACTGGAGCATTGGAATGGAAAGATACAGGCTCTTTAGGAAGGACAGGCAGGGGAGACGAGGAGGGGGTGTCACCCTGTATGTCAATGACCAGCTGGAGTGCATGGAGCTCCACAGGGGGATGGATGAGGAGCCGAGAGCTTATTGGTCAGGATTAAAGAGAGGACAGGGACAGGTGACTTTACAGTGGGGATCTGCTACAGGCCACCCAACCAGGAAGATCAAGGGGATGAGGCCCTCTATAGACAGATAGGAGCAGCCTCATGTTCACAAGCCCTGTCCTGAAGGGGGTCTTCAACCACCCCAATATCTGTCGGAGGGACAACAAAGCAGGGCATAAGTAGTCCAGGAGGTTCCTGGAATGCATTGACAATAGCTTCTTTGTCCAAGGAGCCAATGAGGAGAGGTGCTATGCTGGACATTGTTCTCACCAACAAGGAGGTTCTGGTGGGGAATGTGAAGCTCAAGGGCAGCCTTGGCTACAGTGACCATGAAATGGTGGAGTTCAAGATCCTTAGGGCAGCAAGGAGGGTGTAGAGCAAGCTCGCTACCCTGGACTTTGTGAGAGCAGACTTTGGCCTCTTCAGGGATCTGCTTTGTATAGTACCATGGGATAAAGCCCTAGAGGGATGAGGGGCCCAAGAAAGCTGGCTAACATTCAAGGATCACCTCCTCCGAGCTTAGGAGTGATGCATCCGAACAAAGACGAAGTCAGGCAAAAATGCCAGGAGGCCTGTATGGATGAACAAGAAGCTCCTAGACAAACACAAAAAGGAAGCCTACAGAGGGTGAAAGCAAGGACAGGTAGCCTGGGAGGAATACAGAGAAATTGTCTAAGCAGCCAGAGATCAGGTTAAGAAAGCCAAAGTCCTGACAGAATTAAGTGTGGCCAGGGACATCAAGGCAACAAGAAAAGGTTCCATAGACACGTTGGTGAAAAAAGGAAGAGTAGGGGAAATGTGGGCCCTCTCTGGAAGGAAACAGGAGACCTGGTTAGCCAGGATATGGAGAACGCTGAGGTACTCAATGACTGTTTTGCCTCAGTCTTCACCGGCAAGTGCTCCAGCCACACTGCCCAAGTCGCAGAAGACAAAGCCAGGGACTAGGGGAATGAAGAACTGCCCACTGTAGGAGAAGATCATGTTTGAGACCATCTAAGGAACCTGAAGGCGCTCGAGTCCATGGGACCTGATGAGATGCATCCACAGGTCCCGAGGGAACCTACGGATGAAGTGGCTAAGCCACTATTCATCATATTTGAGA
This sequence comes from Astur gentilis, assembly GCF_929443795.1. Taxonomy (NCBI): domain Eukaryota; kingdom Metazoa; phylum Chordata; class Aves; order Accipitriformes; family Accipitridae; genus Astur; species Astur gentilis. The sequence goes on along the minus strand of NC_064890.1, from coordinate 19,514,271 downwards.
AGCCGTGGCAGTCCAGGGAAGTTCCCACCAACTGGAAAAAGGGAAAAACAACTCCTGTTTATAAAAAGGGAAAAAAGGAAGGCCCAGGGAACTACAGACCAGTCAGTCTCACCTGTGTGCCTGGCAAGATCATGGAGTGGATTCTCCTGGAAACTATGCTAGGGCACATGGAAAATAAGGAGGTGACTGTTGACAGCCAACATAGCTTCACTAAGGGCAAGTCATGCCTGACAAATATGGTGGCCTTCTACGATGGGATTACATTGTTAGTAGATAAGGGAAGAGCAACAGACATCATCTACCTGGACTTGCGCAAAGCATTTGACACTGTCCTGCATGACATCCTTGTCTCTCATTCAGAGATAAATGGATTTGATGGCTAGACAAATTGGTGAATAAGGAATTGGCTGGATGGTTGCACTCAAAGACTTGCAGCCAGTGGCTTGATGTCCGAATGGAGACCAGTGATGAGTAGCATTCCTCAGGGGTCAGTAGTTGGACCAACAACGTTTTAACTTCTTTGTTGGTGACATGGACAGTGGGATTGAGTGCACCCTCAGCAAGTTTGCCAACAACACCAAGCTGTGTGATGCGGTAGACACACTGGAGGGAAGGGATGCCGTCTAGAGGGACCCTGACAGGCTTGAGAGGTGGGCCCGTGTGAAACTCATGAAGTTCAACATGGCCAAGTGCAAGGTCCTGCACATGGGTTGAAGCAATGACAAGCACAAATACAGGCTGGACAATGAGAGGATTGGGAGCAGACCTGTGGAGAGGGACTTGGGGCTATTAGTGATGAAAAACTGAAGAGGAGCCAGCAACGTGCGCTCGCAGCCCAGAAAGCCAATCGCATCCTGGGCTGCATTAAAAGAAGCGTGGCCAGCAGGTCGAGGGAGGTGATTCTGACCCTTTACTCCGCTTTCGTGAGACCCCACCTGGAGTACTGAGTCCAGCTCTGGGGCCCCCACCATAAGAAGGACATGGACTTGCTTGAGTGGGTGTCCAGAGGAGGGCCACAAAGACGATCAGGAGGCTGGAGCACCTGCCCTGTGAGGACAGGCTGAGAGAGTTGGTGTTGCTCAGCCTGGAGAAGAGAAGGCTCTGGGAGACCTTACAGCAGCCTTCCAGTACTTAAAGGGGGCCTACAGGAAAGATGGGGAAGGACTCTTTAACAGGGAGAGTAGTGATAGAACGAGGGGTAACGGCTTTAAGCTGAAAGAGGGTAAATTTAGATGAGATATTAGGAAGAAAGTCTTCACTGTGAGGGTGGCGAGACACTGGAACAGGTTGCCCAGAGAGGCTGTGGATGCCCCATCCCTGGAAGTGTTCAAGGCCAGCTTGGATGGGGCTTTGAGCAACCTGGTCTAGTGGAAGGTGTCCCTGCCCACGACAGGGGAGTTGGAACTAGGTGATCTTAAGGTACCTTCCAACCCAAATCATTTCATTATTATTTGAATCTATATTTTTTACTTTCTAAATAAAAATATTAATATACATTATAGATGATTTGTGCAGTCTTGGGGACTGACAACACATATTCTATTGGCGAAACTACTTCGTTGTTCATACAGAATGTGTATTTTTCAATACAATTCACCAACCTACAAATAATTGCTTATCTGGCATAAGGAACTATGTTGCATAAGGCTAATGGAAATGGTAAGAGAAAGAAAAGTGAAACTTTGGAAGGTAGAAAAGGTAGAAGAGAAAGGCACTCAGAACACTGAAAAACCCAAAACTTTTCTAAAAAATTAATCCTGTAGTCTGAAATGCTCCTGCTAAATCCAACTGGACTACTTACAGGTTTAGAATTAGTTAAAAGTTCAACTGCTCCTCTAAGGTCAAAATAAAAACTTCATCAAGGTGTAGCAACAGGTAAGCAAGTTGTTCTCTTGAAATATTACCAATTCTCCCAAGACTATATATACCCATTTACTCACATCCACATGCATACACAACATGTAAAGACAACCGTTCTTCTATTTCTCTTACATAGATCTTATTTGTTGCAAAACAAGAAAGAGAACAAGGAAGATAATGGAAAGGAGCGACAACATAATTCTATCTAATCATATTTAGATTCACAGCAGGAAGATCTCAAACACTAATCCTATAGGCTGGGTTTCTAATGTCAGTTTAAACGACCTCAAACTTAGGTGTTTTATTCTCATATTAAGTCCAAATTAAACATTTTGAAAAGTTAATTTGCATTTCATAAATCCCTAGTTTAAGAAACACAATTTTTTAAAAAAGTAGACAAAATAAGAGATAGGTGATTTTACTACATAGTTCAGAAAATGTTCTGTAGTATTTCATTTGTGACTTTGTATTTAATCTGTAATATATCTCTAAATATTTCAAAAAAATATCAGTCTTTCAATGGTTTAGATAGTAAGATGTAAGAACATAAATCAGGCAGACAGTGTCCAGCTAGAGACCCAGTTTTGGTTTATATATTGTGTCTGACATTAACCACAAATTGTTGGTGAGGAAGAGATATTTAGGTATTCTGAAATCTTTAATGATATTTCCCATGGTATATCCTCTCAACTGTCAACTGTATGATTCTTAGGGATGTCCACATTGTTGGGTTTATCAATTTTTAATTCCATTATTTAGTTTAATTATCTTATCTACCTCTTGAGAGCTATAACTTAATGAGTACAACAGTCGAACTATATATAAGGATAAATAAATAAATACATATTTCTTCTCACTGTTTTACACCAGCTGTCTGATAGTTTCATAGAAAAGCTGCCTCATTTTCAATCTGTGAGAAACAGAAAGTGATCATTATCTCTTCATATTCCCCAAACAATGTGTGACTTTATAGTCCTCTATTACATTTATGCTTTGGTAAGGGACAGCCTCAGTATTTTTAGCAAGTGCAAGCATACTTCACCCACCACATACAAGTGCCCATCAAAGAACTCAAAAGGATGAGGGGCGTGTTTTTCGTTTGCCATATTGAATTCTCTCAGTACACTTTATTTACCCAAGATGCCACTATTTTTTTCTTTATTATTTCTTTATTATAGTCTTAATTCCCTTTTTCAAAGTAAATTAGAATTACCACTCTGTAGTTTTAGAGATCACTTCCTGAGCCCTTGTTGAATTAAGTATCCCAATCCTGAAAGTTTCTTGATTAACTGTGAGGAATTTGTATGACCTTTCTCCCTTTTTCATACCAGCTAAACTCTGAGGGAAGTCTGGAACCTGAGCCTCATGTTCCTGCTGTTACACTACTTTAGATACTTGAGTATCAATTTGCTTTATCCCTTGCCATTTAACTTTGGTTTGAGCTGATCTCTGATACTGAGGCATTGCTATGCCTAGCACCAACAAACACTAGTCAAGGGATTTATGTTTCATTTTCTAAATTTATCTTGGATCCCAACAATCTGCATCCAAATGATTTAACTGTCCTGCTTTCAAAGATATTCAGGTGCATAGCTCCTTGATTTTAGTATCAATTAGGAACCTTACAATACATTTTAAAAATCTTGCCATTGGGGTTTTAAGTGCCTAATTTAAACATAATATGAAACAGTACCCTGAAAAAATACAGCACAGGTATAAACCAGGAGAAATCTCTATAGAAATAGAGGGAGACATTCAGATGGACCACAGGGTAATGGAAATAAGATTTTACCTTGCAGGGAAGTTTGTTGCAACCCAAAACACCATGAAATTCACTTGACTGAGAGCACAGAGAAGGAAGGGACCTGTTTTTAAAAGACATAATAGAAAAGGGTGAGATTTGCTATAAAATTTTCTATTATGATCTCTCACCCAATAATTCTGGTTTTTTTTTTTTCTTTTAAAAAGCTACATAGCATTTTAAGAAAACCTAGTTTCTATTACTTTTCACCTGATCACATTACAGAAAAGATAGGTAAATTCTACCTCACGGCAAATAGGGTTTTGTAACATTTGTCACATTTATTAAGAAATTTAATCATAGGATATTTTTTGAAAGAGCAACTAATAGTTGACCATATGGTACTGAACCAGGTGTTGGCATTGACAGGTTTGCTAAGTCTGGTATCATCCATCAAACACAGTGATTCCATTCAGTGACAGCTGGAAAACTAGGTAAAATACCATATGATATTGGGTTAATTCAGTAAAAGTAACAGTTATTGTGAACCACTGTTTCTAAAATTCTGTGTGTAGCATGTATTATTATCATGCTTTCAAAGTTGCTTTGATCTTTGCATAATATGTATTGTGCATCAATTTGCATTTCTGGAAAAAAAACAACCCCACCATACTATTTTTGAAGCTGATGGTGTCTTTGATTTAAGGATACTTTATTTCTGTAAAGAATAGACTGAATATTGTCAGGAGTGTACTGTTGTTTGCAGCTTTGCTTATTCATTCTCCAAAGCTACTTTAATATGCTTTGCTATTTTACTGGCTTTCTGGAAAAGTGCATGTTTTGAAGTTTGAGCTCATTTTGGCACTGTTCTTTTGCAAGATGTGAAATAAAGAAAATTCAGAAGTGACAATAAATTGTGAAAAGCCAGTTTAAAACAGATCTTTTAGCCATGTCTGCAATGTTCACAGTTGCAGCAACATTGTACTGAATGACAGAGTAAAAGAAAAATGTAGATAACTGAACCTAGGGAAAAACCTATAAACACTGACAAATCTGATGTGATACTAGGAAAATAATTTAGAAGAGTTAAGTTGCTCATAATAACCTTATACTCTTCCAGAAGAAATCTGGTAATATAGGAGGCACATCTCCACTGTAGTCAAAGCGAAACAAGACAAACTAGTACACACCGAGTTCTGTGCTTGCTGTTAGAATGCAGCTAATAAGCTAGCTACACCACACAAAAACATTTTCAGTAGATATACACTCACAGGGTTATCTTTAAATGAAGAAACATCTATTGTTGCTGAGGCACAAGTTCCCCTGTGACACATAATGGTACAAATTTGGAGCCATTCTATTTTATTCTGGGTTATTCTAGACCTGTATAAATTGCCCTTGCTGTATGGAATGCTTTGACAGCAAATCAGAAAAATGAGTTTTGTATAGCTAGTGCCAGTTACGTAGGATGGAGAAAATTTAGCATATGGCAAGTGGGATGATAAATGGAAAGGACAATCGACAGGGACTAAGAAATTTAGAATTGCTTAGTTCAGAGAAGACAACACTGAGAAATGACAGAAATATATTATGTTTACAGTTTAAGGTGTGTCTAAACAAAATAAAGGGTATTTTATTCTGAAATACTAGCACTTCTCAGGTGGCAGTAGTGAGATTTAGACTTAAACTCTTCTCCTACCACTGTTCCAGACATGACAGTATCTCAGCTTAGCTCATGCCCAAACATGATTAGTTGTTTAATTCAGTGGTCAGTTGTAAAATGGGATGCATCTAAGGATTATTTCAGATTGCAGGCAATAGTTGCTAATAAACAGAAATACACTATAGCTATAACCCACTCAAGTGTAAACAGACAGCCTAAGTTTAACTAAAACTACAAAAGTATGTTTGAAGGAATGCACATTTGAAAGAACTCAGGGGAAAAAAAAAAAAAAAAGTACCTCCAGCAAAGAGAATGTGGGGGAGGAAAGCAGAGAATATCACCCAGAAGTAGTGGGACAAGCACTAGGATCCACATGTGTGACAATACTTTGCATGAACATGAAGTGAGAAGGGATGCAAGAAGGGATGCACAGGGAAAGGCATCAGACAGATTTGTGAGAAGGAATAAGGCAAATAGCAGTCCCAATAGCCAAAATGTTTGATGGCTGTAGTGTATCCTGACACTCTAGACAGAGAGTTGAGTTGAAGGTAACAAATTCAAGCACTGTGAAAATTATTCACAATTTATAAATTGTAGATTATGGAGATTAATGACAGATAAGGGAATACTAAAGAACTATATTTTTCCCTTTTGAATTTAAGAAAAATACTAATTAAAGATCAAATTAAGAATAACAGATATATAAATACGGATAAAAATTGTGGGGGAAAAAGAAGGGGAAGAAGGAGTAAGCAAAGAAGTGACTCCCTTCTCGAAGGAATTTCTACAGACACAGGGATGAAGGCGAAAAAGGTTATATTTTCATTATTATTCTTAATAAGTATAGTTTTTTATGGAAATAAATGGGTAGGTGAGAAACCAGAAATTAATACAACAGAGGAGGCAAAAGCAATATGGATAGGTTACAGTGAGTAGGAGTTTGTAAGCAGATCAGAGGAGGAAAAGTAGAGTTAAAGGATTTTGAATAGTAAAAGTTGCCTGAAATTTCTGTCTTAATAACTGAACAAAACTCCAGATTGGAATATCTGGACAAAGACAACAACATTTGTGTCAACAAATAGTGCAAGAAAATCTAAGAATTGTGGAAAACTACCAGAATTTTATGTTTGATGACAGCCAATATTTTCTGTGATAACTAAAATATTTCATGATAACTATGGCCTATGGTTCAGTAGCTGGTTATTTAGCCACGAATGCAATGCATGAATCAAAACCTGACATAATACAGCATTAATACATATTAACTGAAGACATCATAAGCACTTCTGACAATCAGGAATGAGGGCTGCTAGTAGTTACATCGCAATAACCCAGTTTAACAAATTCATGTAACAAAGTCACTTTAAGTGAGCACTGAATTACACACACAGTAGAAAGGAGCAACAAAGACTCAGATAAGGCAAGGGATGGGTTTTTTAAAATTTAGGTTTGAAACTACATTTACATATCAACACATAAGGAATATAAGTGTTCTTACAGCTCAGACCATCTTTAGATTGTTTTGTCTGTTATCACATTCAAGCATATAGGCATTCAACTACAAAATAAAAAATGCAGTTGATGTGGGAGTGAAAATTATATGGAACTAGCAAGCATTGCTTCCCTCAGAGACAGTATTAGTTCAGATAATGATGGAAAAACTTTATCAGAAATTCAAAACATCTCAGCTGTCACTGAAGTAGCACCCTTAATCCATGTACCTCCTCTTGACGAGAGACACAAGGAATCTACTTCTGTAACCAGACATCATTCTCAGACCATTTGCTAATGGTAGAGATTTTCTTCCTCTCACAGTCAGTGTAGGGAATAGTAAGAATGACAACAAGACAAAAGCAACTCTTACTGGGTGGATTCAGACATGTTGTCATATGGAGTTATAATAACTGTAGGTTGTGGTGTTTTTTTTTTCATTTGAGGTAGGCTTTGAAGTACAAATTAAATTATTAGCTGTGAAAAAAAACTCCAGTAGACAAAATCCTTTACAGTTTTTGAGTTGTTAGAATTTGTTGACTCAGTGAGTGCCAGGAGTTTTAAACAGCTGTCTTCTCTCTCTTTCTCTGCAATACCGTAATATACAAGTTTCCCCTTCCTGTTGTAACTTAAAAATCTGATTTTTTTTCTCAAGTCAGGATTGATTTTTGCTTTATATAACTTTTCAGTTCTTTTCCAGAAGACTTACAGACAATAAAACCCTGTATTAAAAAAAAATTGCCTGAATCAGCGTAAGTACAGTTTAGGTAGCTGCATTTTTGTGTTTTGTTTAGCCAGTTGTGTCTGTCAATAATTAAATTAAATCACAAATTCTCAAAAAAGGGGTACCCTCTTCACCCAGCAACCTTTCTGTTTGAGTTCAAATACCCTTCTGCTTATAGCTGCAGCAATATTTTAATTGCACTTTCACCAAACTCTGAAAATAAAGCGCTGCTATAGCTTACCTATTGGCTTTGAAATTGAACCAACAGAGAAACAACGAAATAGGAAAAATAATTGAGCTGCTGCTTCTCTGTTGAGTGTGGAGAGCTCATTCTTTCCTTTCTTTCTATGGACACAAAGTTAGCCATACATTTCAATCTTTGAAAGATAAAAAGTGTTGCAGGTACTCACTCAAAAATAGCATATACATTCAAGACACCTTAATTAAAATCTTGAGAAATCAAGAGAGGCATCTAGATTAATTTAGATTATTCACATACACAAGGACAAATAATTAAATAGATAATTTTAGTGTGTCTCCCTATTCAAAGGGTCCAACTACCAGTGAGTGGGTCTGGATACATCTTACTATCTGACATCTCTAGGATGCTAGGCACCTAGGAACTAGGATTTGTGCTGCCTTTCAAAGTGCCAGCACTGAAGGGAATGACTGTAGCAGAGAATGCAGAAGCAGCATCCATTTACAGTTCATAGACAGATCACCATCCACACCATTCCCACCTTGCTTTTTTTCTCCCCCAGATAAAGACTGGAAGGAATAATAGATGCTGAAATATTTCAGAAATGCTAAATGTTATGGTATTTTTCTTCTTTTCTCCTCCTCCCATTAAATTAGCAACTGCTAACATCTAAAACCAATTTACAGATCCATCTGCTTAACAAATGGAGCATTTACATCCCTGCAACTGCCTTTCAGGCAGGGGAATAGCTTATGCATAATAAAGTCAATTGGTTCCTCCATGTTTCCTGTCAATGCCAAGAGAAACCAATGGAGAGTAGGACGAATTGGAGGAAAAGCAAACAAACAAACAAACAAAAAAACCCAATACAAACAAACAAACCAACCAACCAACTCAGAACTTTAAGCATAAAACTCTTGTCTGTATTGGCCAGTCTGTCATTTTGCCCCACAATCAAAAAACAGCTTCCTTCAAATTCTGCTGTACTCTGTCAGGAAGATTTTGTGTCATCTGATCTACTGACTTCAGCCAAACAACTAAGTTCCCAAGTTTCTACATTGTAAAACTTCTATTGTCTTTAGCTTCATGGATTATAAATCTAAAAAAGAGACCTTTCTTCCATCTAATCATTGTCAGATGGCAATACTTCCCATTGATATTGAGATGATTTTAATATTGCTAGTGACAGAGAATATACTTGGTCCTCCATGATTTATGGTCATTAAGCCCCTTCATTAAGTCAAAAATGAAGTCTGTGGAAGAGCTGGAAAATACGGATATTCTAGCTGGTTTAGCAACACTCCTGTGCCATATTCTCAGCTGTGGAAAATCAGATGTACTGCCTTGACATCCAAAATTTGCTCAAAGAAGACCAACAGAGAATTTTTTGCACACGGTTCAAAACATTAAGACTTGTCCTGACTATGAACACATTGCAGAACAGACAGTTGAGTAAGACATGCACCTTAAAACCAGGGTTACAGTGTCTTCAGCTAACATAAAAGCTCAAAGACATGCAAAAACATACACCTCAAAATTGCCTCAGAGCCTAACAACTGACCTCTTACAGATAAACGGAAATTATTATGTCTGACTGTAAACCAAAGGATTCATTCAGTCTGTAGCTTTGGATTAATAAAACATATGAAACATAGTTTCATTTAATTACACTGAATTTACAATATAATTCATAATTACTGGATAGATAAAAATTATCCCCCTCTTCCCAAAAGATTATTTATAAATTTAGGTATTGTCTTTCTCCTGATGATTGATTACAAACTGTTTTGCAGTACCTGTTAAAAACAAGGGGAGAAAGGACTTTAACTGTTATGTGCCAAAAAGCTCTTCTTCAAAATTTAAGTGCTTTTACTGTCTCAGTAATTACACTCAATCACTGTTTCCACAAGCTTTCCAAGTTTTCATCAGAAAAATATGTTCCCAACAAAATTTAAAAGTATTTACAGCATGCTTTCTCCAGCGAGGTCAAAGCTCTTTTAAGAGTCCAAACCAAGTAAATTGAAGTTTAGGTAATGCTGTTAATGGAGAGCATATATCCAGAGTGAGAGCCACTTAAAGATGCAATTTCAGTATGAATCCTGATTAGGTGTTACAGCTCTGTGTCTTCACACAGGAATACATTAAAGATTAAGGCTTCATCCTTAAGGATGAAGGAGAGCAAGGACAGCATTGCTTCATGGCAGAAATCACTAGAATGCTGAATGGAAGTCTGCTTATTAGAGTATCAAGATTTTTGTCATAAAAGACAAACTGATTTGCTTAAATTTACACAGATGAAAAGCCACACTAGTTTCAATGATTTGATCAAATTACTAAAAGAACAGCCACTTCCAAGCCTGTAATCTAGGTACGTAGTAGCATGGATTTTACACACATATATGTATGAGGTATACAAAGCAGGTTTTTCTCTAAATATCTGGCAAATGTGCACGTCATGCCAGCTGTTTATCACTAGTTTCTCTCATCTGACTAGCTATAGGCAAGCAGCACTATATTTCATTTCCCAGACAGAGGATCAAGAAAGGGGATATCGCTGTCACTTCTATTCCAGCTATGAGAAGACAGAATGTTGTGGTGTTTCTCCTGACTGACAGATGAGTGAAGAAGTCAACCAACTGTGTCTTATGGTTCAGGTTATTTCCTTCAGAGAGTATCAGAATAAAATTGGAAAATAAGTTCTTGCTATAGAACTGGCATAAAATAATTCAAAAATCCTATATAACAGCTATCGTTCTTTCTTAAAATTGGAGAGCCAAGCATCCTTCTATGACATGGGCTTGTTCTCAGACTACCTGAAACTCCTATTTGTTCCTGCTGCCACTCTTCTACTTCATTCAAACATGTTTGTGCTTGTTCTTCCTCTCAGAAACCACCCTCATCTTTAGAAAACACCCTTCCCTCTATGTTACTTTCAGTTCCTATTGGAATTTCTTTTGTACTAAGCTGAAAGGTAATAACAATGAAATGAAAGATAGAAAATATTAATAGTGAGTTAAAATGCAAAAGCAAGTATCTGTGTTAGCCCTTGAAAAGACAAAGGTTTCATAAAATTAATTGCTTCTTACCTCCCCACCATCCCCTGTGAAGATTAAACTAGCTGAAAGCTGAAGCTTTTTAATGTTTCCAAAAAATATTTTCTTTCAGGTAAAAAGAAAGAAAAGTCAGCACTCCACAGAAAGAAAGGGGGAGGGGGGGGGGAGGGGGAAGTGATTACTTGCATCTGAGAAAAAAAAGGAACATTCTGTCAAATGTGCCCAATCAATTTCTAAATGAAACTTGATCTTGGGGGGGAGGGGGAGAGTTCAGTTAATTGGGAACACATAAATGCTGCTGAGTCTTTTGGAACTACCTGGTATTCATTAATGTAACCTGCTTTTATGCAACATAAGAAACAGGATAGGGATGTGATAGTCACTCTCAGCCGTAACACAGCTGCCCTGCCATACACCCTTCTCAGAAGGAAACAGTGGGCCCTGTTAAAGCATTTGGTGACATGTGGAAGATATTTAAGTAATCCTTTTCTATCCTGGAGTAGTTGAAATTAATGTTTCTTTTCCTAATATTGGGGTGTGTCATAAAAAAAAAAAAAAAACCACACCCCAAAATGTATCATTTCCAGTTCAGGGAATAATCTGGTATCCATTTCAATCCTTTGCTTACTCCAATCAAGACAAATATGAAAAACTTTTTTGGGCCAGTATTTTGTCAAAGGGACCTGGACTAACAGCAGAGGGGAGTCTGGCTGCTAGTTCTGTCGTGGCTGTTGTGTTCTGTGTCAGGTGCAAACACTTGGGCCGAGTTGGGGAGGTGATGCCTTCCTGAAAACAACCAAAATTTCACATTGCGAGAAGCTTCTGGTGTGCAGTGTAGGGATGGTAAAGGTGTTTCATATTGAAATCCAGATGTTGGTTGCTGCTTTTTGTGGTTTAAGCCCAGCGGCAACAAAGCACCACGAAGCTGCTGGCTCACTCCTCTCTGCCCCAGCCCCGGTGGGATGGAGAGGAGAAAATATAAAGGAAAGCTCATGGGTCAAGACAAGGACAGGGAGGGATCACTCACCACTTATGGTCAGAGGCAAAACCCAGGCTCAACTTGGGGAAGAAACAAAATCAATTTCATTTACTACAAATCAAAACAAAACAAGGATATTAGGAAGTAAAACTAAACCTTAAAACATCTTCCCCCACCCCTCCCTTCTTCCTAGGCTTAACTTTAATCCTTATTGTCTCTACCTCCTCCTTCCATCAGCGCAGGGGAACAGGGAATGTGGGTTGGGGTCAGTTCTCCACACGATGTCTCTGCGTCTCCTTCCTCCTCGGGGGGAGGACTCCTCACTCCTCTCCTGCTCCACCGTGGGGTCCCTCCCACGGGACACAGTCCTTCACAAACTTCTCCAAGGTGAGTCCTCTCCCCAGGCTGCAGGTGGGCACCTGGTCCCCCGCTGCCCTCCGTGGGCTGGGAGGGGACAGCCTGCCATCTTGTCTCCCCGCGGGCTGCGGGGGCATCAGCCTCCTCCTCCCCTTCCTCACTGCCCTGGTGTCTGCAGAGGGGTTCCTCTCCCACCCCGCCCCCCTCTCTGCTGCAGGTTCCCCCTCTTCACTCTGTTCAGGTGTTACCGCCGTCGCTGGCGGGCTCGGCCTGGGCCAGAGCCGGGGCCCACTCCCAGCCGGGGAAGAACCTTCTGGCAGCTTCTCACAGCAGCCCGCCCTGACGCCTCTCCCGCGCTACCAAAAACCCACCACACAAACCCAAAACAGTGCTGTAAAGATCTTTGCCTCCAGCTGCATGTTCGTACACCTTCTGTGTCTGCTCTAACAATCAGGAGCTAAACTGAAGTAGGTGCCAGACAAGCACTACAGTCAAAGCAAAAGGAAAAGGGGGTTGCTGTAGCGGAATACGAAGAGAGTAGAGAAGCAAAAGAAGCCCTCCTACTGGGAACTGACAGCTAAACCAGATTAAGTATAATGAGAAAAAGCATGAGATTCACAGCAAAGAGGTAGCCTATGGGAGAAATGCTGGCTGAGCTATTTCTGAGGAAGTAGAGGGAAGAAAAAAGCAGCACATCAAAGATAACAGAAAGAGGGACCTATTTTTATGGGCAATTGGAAGACTGCATAGTGTTCCTGCAATCTGGGAAGCCATTCAAAGTAGCAGGAGCAAAAACCAGTGTAGAGGGAAAGGATCCCCCCAGTAAAGATATATATATGTGGTGGGTTTTAAGTCATTAATTTTACTATCATTCACGCATTTACCTCAAAGTTAGTTTGTTCTAGTCTCCAGTCTAATAAAAACTCGCACAGGAATTGAATGCCCTTTTACTGTTTTCAGTGTACTGATTAGAAGTGAAAACATTTCTCCAGTCTGGTATATACAGGATCCTGATACAGTCTCTTAGCATGGGTACATAAATATGCATGATAGAAGTTTAAAAATTCCTCAAAAGTTAGGTAGAGAATTTACCATATAAAGATACCACACCAAAATTTTTAAAAGCAGCTAGTGGGTCTGAATGTCCAGTGTAGCCACACTGAACCTAATCTTCAGGAAAAAAAAGGCTCTATCTTTTCTAAAAAATGGGTCCTTTGCAGCTAGACACCTCAAATAAAAACAGCAAAATTAAAACTATTTGGGAGAAATTAATAATTTTTTATAACTTCTTCTTAAAAGATGGTCTCCTATAAAATAGATCTGTACTATAAGGATTCAGCTGACAATTTTTAGAAATCTACCTTTTTTTTCCTGCAAACAACAAAATATGTTCTGATAATAACTCAAGGTCTAACACAATAAGAATGAAAATATTTTTCCCTCGTAATTTGCATTAAGTTCTTCCCATGATTGCTCCTAAGTACACTTACTAATCGATGCATGTATTTATCGGAAATCAAAGCATCCAGTTTCAATATCTGTATAAATGGAAATTGAGATGCAAGGCTAACAATTGTGCATGATGTACTGTTTTTAGCCAGCCTTCATATGCTTAATCACCATATTCATGATGTATCTTAATGACCTTTTTCTAAGTCTTCTACAAGCTCAAACAGTAAGTATTTAATGCTGAATAAATTTGAAATTTGTACATAGATTACACATTTACTTTTGATATTGTTTATGAGAATCTGTAGTTTATTTCTGTCTTGCTTTTAAGTGACCACATAAGGAAAGCTCTTAGGAAGATAAGCAGGGTGCCATGGTCCGTCCTACAAAATTAACTGGACCTACCTCATGACAAAAGACAACCTTCTCTTTCTTAGGGGACATCACAGCAGATGCATTTATGTTTTCTATTAGAAAGCTCCAGAAGTGCAGGAGTTCCTGCTGCTCACTCCAAAATGTGAAAATTCTGAACTGCCTCAATACACTTGCTCTGATTATAGAAACACCTTTCTCCTCTGCAATCTCTACAAATTCGCTTGTTTGCCTGTGTGAAATAAAGTGCATGAATAGTTTTCCACCCCATGCATATCTGAAAATAAAAGTTTGTCCTTTAAAAAAGAACTCTGACTTCTAACACTAATTTACCAAATTTTTTTGTTGCTCTATGAAGTTCACAGCCAAATTACAAAATTAGAATCTATACCAGATTAATAATTGGAACATCTAATGGGTGTTGAACAGTTTTGGCTGTCTAAAAATAAAATAAAAAAATAAATATAAAGATATAGATTTTGTGTAATACATATTTCAACATAGAGAGAATATATGAGAAAAGAGGCACAACAGACCTTCAAAGCTTTAAAGAGAACAGTTCAAAATAGAACAAAAACAAGGCAAAAACATGAAGATGAAACTACACAACTGTCATGATGATGTTGTCAAAACATTCCTTTAGCAGGCAAATAATGAACAAGGTATGAAAGACCTTAAACTGAGTCAGATCAGTTCGGTATCTGACATAACAGTACAAAAAACCCCTTTGAAATTCTGCTTCAAATCCATCTTCAAACTGTTTCTGAGGTATTGTTTGTTTGCTTCTGACTCATCCCTGCTTACTGAGGCTTTTAAAATCATTTAGCATTTTATGTGGTATATCACATGAGAATGGCAAACTTGAGTCTGTTGTATGTGGGATATGGTTTTAGTACCTCCTGTATCTCTTAAAAACAGAAGAAGTGTATTTTCATCTTCAGTGAGGCATTCACAAATCTTTACTTAACAAAAAAAAGAAGACGGTAGTTTAAAAAAAAAAATAATTATTCTAGTCCAACCACCTGCTCAGAGGTCAGCTTAGAGTCAGACCAGGCAGATCAGGGCTTTATCCAGATAAGTCCTGAAAACCTCTCAGGGTGGAGAGAGACTTCACAATCTTTCTGGGCAGCCTTTTCCACTGTCCTTACTGTGAAATAATTTCTCCTTATCTTCAGTGAGACAGGTAGGATGCCAAGTCTTCAGTTCAGCTGTGCTGATGCATGGACCCCTGTGGACCCTGCTGATTCAGCCCTCCACTTATGGACTGGCCTCTTGGCTTGACCCTGTACCTTTCTAGTCGTCATGGTCCTGCCCAACTGTCACTGGGTACTTTCTGATCCTGGTAGCCCTCACCAAGACGATTTTGATCCCAACTCACTGACCTGTATTCCCGGTGCCCTGATCCTGAGGAATTCTCCAGCTCCTGTGGTACTCTGACACTTCCTTTGTGTTCCTGCTCATACAGTCCAGGTGGCTGTTACCTTTCTCTGCTGCCAGGGTGCTTCTGTCTCATTCTCAGTTTTCTGTCTGCCAAGACCTCCAGAGCCTTTCCCACAGAGCTGCTCCCCACCATCAGTCCCCAGCCTGTATCACTGCAAGGAATTTTTCCTTCCTGGGTGCAGGAATTTGCATTTGTCCTTGCTGAATTTCACAAGGTTCGTGTTCCTCATTCACCCAGCTTGTCTAGGTCCCTCTGCCTCAAGTAAACTAGGTTATCTCAGTTTGGTGTCAGCTGCAAACTTGACCGAGGGTACATTTCATCGCCCCCTCTAAGTCATTAATAAAGAAGCGAACCCCAAGACAGATCCCAAACTAAGACCCCTGTGGTACTCCACTTATCAGCCTCCAGGCTGAATAAATCCCATTAACCATGGAGTTTGATCACTCAATCCATTTTTTATCCATCTATTTCTCTATCCATACAGACCATAATATCCTAGTTTGGATACAAGAATATTGTGGCAGATCGTGGCCAAAACTTTGCCCTATAAATTCTACCTGTGGCTTTCCCCTCATTCACAAATCCAGTCATTTGATCTTCAGGGCTAATCAGGTTGGTCAGACATGACTTACCTTTTGGTAAGTTATGCTGGCTGTTTCCAAACACCTTCTTCTCTTTTGTGTGCCCAGAAAAGTGCTCCAAGAGGGCTTGCTTTATAATTTTCCTGGGGACCAAGGTGAGGCTGGCTGGCCTTCAGGCCCCCTGGGATACTCCTGGCCTTTTTGAAGACAGATTTTTGAACATTTCCCTCTTTCCAGTTGTTGGAGTCCTTCCCCAGTCTCCATGACTTTTCAAATATGATGAAGAGTGGCTTTACAAAGACAGCAGCCAATTCTCTGATCACTTTTGAATGCAGCCTGTTGGGTCCTATGGACCTGTATGGGTCAAGTCATCTCAATAAGTCCTGGACCTGGCTCCCATCTATCTACTGCTGGTCCTTCTTCTCTTGGAACCGTTTCTCTAAAGGCCTGGGCAAAGAGGTTTTGTTGGCAAAGACTGAGGCAAAGAAGATTTTGAATACTTCAGCCTTGTCTGTGTTCACTGTCACTAAATCACCTACGCTAATCAGCAAAGAGCCCACATTTTCCTTGTTCAGCTTTTCACTACTAATGTAGCAGTTGAAATTCTTTTTGTGCCCTTGATGTCCCTTTCAAGCTTCATCTGTCATTGAGCTTGGCCTTTCCTAGCACCATCCTTACATGACATGGCAATGCTTCTAAGTTCTCCTTTATAGTATGTCACTCCTTCTACCAGCTGTACGTAATAATAAAAAACTTGAAAAGTGCATAATTTGCTTAATGTAAAAATATCAAGAGAACCATGTTGTCTCTCTACTCTTTCATAGAATTTTAAACTGTAAAAAGAACAATAGTTTCATTGCCGTTCATCTCTATACATTGCTGAAGGTCAGTGTATCTCATACAACATTGTGCATCCTTTTGTTACTAAACCAGACACCATGTGAACAAGCCATACAATCTGTAGTGCTTCCCATTTTAATAGATGAGTACCTTACCTTTACTAGCTAAAACTCCCTCTTTACTTTTTTTTTTCTTAAAAATATATTTTATTATTCCAACACAAAAAAAAGGGTTCCAGTCAGATCCTTCCATTCTCCTACAATAAGAGAGGAAGCTGATTTTCATCAAAACTAAAAATTGAATAATTTAATATATTTTTTACCTTTAATATAACCAGTGGAATCCAATGCTGTAATGCTAAGTGTTTAGCAGGATTAAAAAATGGACTGTTTGAATCTAAACATGAACTTCTATAATAATGTAATTAGGATTATATGTTATTATGCATATAAATCTTTCCACTTTAGAATCCATTGTTAAATATTCAGAGTTGAAAAACTGTTTTATAAACAGATTATAATGTAATTATGGTATCTGACACTGGTTAATTGTCAAAAATAAAGTAGCAAATAGATAGAATAGATCATTGGTCAAATTTAGTATGCAGCTTTGTTGTTTTCCTTGAAACATGGAGAATTTGTATTTAATACTTACATTTGTTTTACATAGGCATTAAGTAGCTCTAACACAACAGCAATCAAATCCGAGTTTTGATGGCAATTTACAAGATAGAACATTGCTTTCATGAATATGAGATCATTTATAATCCCTCCAACTACACCCAACCAAATTCACGTTCATACGCAACAGCACATTTGCACTGTAAAACATTGCTTATGAGAAAAGGTTATTATTTCTTATTGCAGGAAATGGATTTTTCACCAAATGCAAAAAGAAGAAGTTTAGGTAGAAAATAGTGGAAGGAACAGAAATTGTAAAGATTTTTGAACTTTTATATCCACATAACTGATGAAAGAAAAAATCTCTGATATCCTAGTTGTGATGATCTATGGAAATTTTCATGAGAACAGGCATATCTCACTGCATAGTCTTCCTTTCTTCAACCAAAATAGAGAAATATCTTTTCTTTAATGAAATTATGATTTCAGAGCACCTAGACTAGAGCTTTCTGTCATGAGAGACAGGAGAATATTGACATGTACAATCCGAATCCTGAATTGGACTAACTGGAGATCTAAAATGTAAATCTGGGAAAGAAACCTCTTTTAATGAAGTGAAACTTCTTGAGAAATCTGAGATTTCCCGTCCAGCTCCATGATGAACCAAAGATTTTTCAACAAAAAGCAAAGAGATCCCCTCATCCCCTCAAATAAACCCAGAGGCTAGAGAATTTATTTGACATGCAGAATTGCATTCAAACACTCCCAGCAAAAATAGGTTAACAGTACTGACTTTTCTGTTGGATTCTTTCCATTTAATTTAAATATCTAAGTAGTCAGTGGAACTGAGACTTGAACTTTGATATCCATGATTCTAAATGAATTTTCTACCTACTGGTTTGGGTTTTTTTATTCTTCCAACCTTACACCTGGGAAAATGAGGGATTTTAGAGTTAAAATTCTGTAGGGCTGTGCTATGTTCCAAGAGCATTATAACATTAATAAATGAATCTGTTATTGTTTACCTTCCAAAGTCTCCTGGGAAATGAGCAGTTGCAATGATCATTGTTATTTATTTCCTTTTGAAATGAGAATGTTAATAAATAAATTTCAATGTTAGTTTTCATGTGTACTGTAACAGTTCTGAAAAAAAATGCTAGTAAGATATATTTCTTGGTGATTAATCTTCTTAAAATGCAGAACCAAAATGATCAAACAGCATACAAATATGAAACATATTTTACAACTCGCAAGCACTACTTCTCATTCATAGGGCATAGCTGTAGACATTCGTCTGATCACCCCGTGGGACTCGGCACAGGGTCCACCATACCCTGGGCCACAGAGCACTGACACCAATATGAGGATGCTGCAAATGGCGTTTATTCAACTGCGTCACGCCCTTATATACTGTCTGTCGGTCATCCCGCCTCCTTTAACCCTTCTCTTTCCGTACATCGCGAGATCTTCCGAGCGCCAATCCCTACAAGTCCCCCCTCACTATGGCGGATGACCGACGGTACAAACTGGCGTTACAGCTATAAGTGATTCCACCACCTCATGGTAATTCGTGTACTGGTGGGTACCCGCACTCTGTATAAAGAGTTTCCGCACGCAAACAGTCAGTGCTGGTATCCCACAACAAACCATAATAACCACCACCACCAAAAGGATTCCAAATAGGGTCAACGTTTTTCAGTCAATCAAAGACAGGAGCCATTGCCAGGTCGACGAGAGGAGATTGTCAAGCCACTGTCACCTGCCTCCTGTAATTGATTGGCTTTGTCTAAAAGCATATCATAGTCCCCTGCTTATGGGGTACACACAGCGGTTGCTGTAAAGTGGATCTGCGGTGTTCAAAACATCGGTCACACCATTTTGATGCTCAGCTGGTGCGTCTCCAGAGTTGTTGTCCACAGCGGTCATACTTGATAAGCACCCAAGGGTCGCAGCGACCACAGTGCAGGTACTCAGATGATCTTTTGAACGGCATCCTGCAAAATAACTCACAACAAATCGTTATTGACTGAGGTCTGGTTTCAACCACCGTGCCGGCACCCAGCGCACACGTGAGTCTGGGTGCTCTGATGATTGTACTGCAGTATACCCTCTTCCCTGTGTCACCAAGCGCCACCCACCTTCCCACTTTCCTGTTTCTGGGTCACGGACCAATACTGGTGGCCCTACTCCCCTTATCGCCTGTTGCCAATGCTTCTGCATTGGACTCTGTGACTCTGTACCACGGGCAAACTGATTGAGTGCAAATAGCGCTAAAGCCAACAACCGTGCATTACGGTGCACAGGGGTCTCACGAGCAGAACGTCGGCATTTGGGATTTTGTTGCTGATGATTTTTGTGGTCAAGAGGGTCTGTCTCTTGGGGTACCTGCTCCCCCTCCCTAAGAACATCAAGTTTGGCTTTTAATGTGCGACGTGCGCGTTCTACAATGGCCTGTCCCTGACTGTTATAGGGAATACCGTGAAGCAGTCGGATTCCCCAACGATCTGCCCACTGTTGGGTAGAAGCTGCGGTAAAACAGGACCCATTATCTGTTTTGATAGTGCGTGGGCAACCTAACCACGCCATGGCAGTCAGCCAATGTTGTTGCGCAGCACGGGCCGTAACCTTTCTGTGAAGAGTCGCAACGAGAACGCCACTGCAGGTGTCGATGGTAACCGCAATGTGAGGGGATGGCTGAAAGGGTGGATACATGGTGAAATCAGTTTGCCATAACTCCGAGGGCTCTAGCCTCCGTGGATTCACTCCCGCGAGCCACAAAGGAGAATGCTGACAGTGAGGACAAGTAGCCACAACGTCCCGTGCCTGGTGTAAGGGAATGTCACAGTGCCGTGACAGTGCCTTTGCCCCAATGTGTAAGTCATGGTGTAACTGCCGGGCCTGCTGTAGAGTGTTCACCTGACGAGCAGCTAGGTCAGCGCGACGATTTCCATCATAATAGAACCCTGAATGATTCGTGTGCGCTGTCACATGAATAATTGATACGGGCGCAGAACGTCGCGTAAGCGCTGCTTCCAACATGACGGCTACGTCTGAAATAGGCCAGCCAGATTCTGCCATAGTGTGTATCAGTTTCGCCACATATATTGAATCTGTCACGATGTTCGAGGGCTGTTCAGGAAACAAGCAAAGAGCCATGCGAATCCCATGGGCTTCGAGTTTCTGCACTGAGCACGACTCATCCTGGTATACCATTCTTTTCCAATCAGTGCCTTCTTGCCATACAACTACTGCTCGCTGCGTCTGTGAAGACGCATCTGTAAACAGAGTAGGACCTTGCACCGGTTGTTCACTGATGCGTAGGACTGGCTTCAGACACAGTAATGGCAAAAAGGTCTTTGCCTCAAGAGTGGGCCCATACGCTAGCTGTCCCACAAAACCCTCAAAGGCCAAAGCCAGTTCGTCCTGTTGGCTCAGGTTCCTTTGCCATGTTTCCGCACGTACCGGCAGCCAGATTCTGTCTGGCTCTTTCCCAAACACTCTACGGGTTACTTCGCGTCCCCGCAAAATCAACAATGCCAGTGCCTTTGAATAGGCTTGAAAAGCCATTTTTATCTGGGTGGATGTAATCCACCATAGAGCCCTAGGCTTCGAGGGTTCACCTTGGCCTACTAGTCCAATAGCACCCTTCTTTGTCAGGCTCAAATACAGTTGCAATGGTTCTTTTGGCTGCCATCTGTGCAAGCTTTCTACACTCATGAGTTCTGCAATTCTATTCAATGAGTTCTTTGCTTCCTGAGTCAAAGTCCTTTTCTCCCACGGGTGGTGTCCTCTCAAGAGCTCATATAGAGGACTCATCCAATCGGGAGGAATGGGCAAGACACCATTTAACCACTGCAAAGCTCCAACTAATTTCTGTATGTCATGTAAAGTATTAACGACTGGCTCCAAGATCTGCTGTTGTGCTCGGACTGCATGAGGGCCAATGCTGAGCCCTAAATACTTACAGGCTGGCCCTTTCTGCGTCTTAGCCTCTTGCACTTCTAGGCCTTCCGCCTGCAGAGCCTGTAAAATTTGTTGCTCACCAGAACGGAGGGACTCCTCCGAAGGCGCTGCCACCAAAATATCATCCATGTAGTGATAGATGACCAACTGAGAATTGTTTTGCCTTACCGGCTGCAGGGCAAGGGCCACTGCCCTTTGACACAAGGTTGGTGAATTTTTCATGCCTTGCGGCAAAACTGTCCACTGATACCGCTTTGCTGGTTCAGCCAGGTTGGTTGCTGGGAGTGTAAAAGCAAACTTTTCTTGGTCTTCCTCTGCCAACGGGATAGAGAAAAAACAATCTTTAATGTCCATGATCAAAATTGGCCAGCCATCTGGCAGGGCAGAAGGAATAGGCAGGCCGGGTTGCAAAGGCCCCATGTCTTCCAATTCCGCATTGACGGCCCGCAAGTCCTGTAGTAGCCACCATTTGTTCTTGTCCTTCTTTGGGACAACAAAAATGGGTGTATTCCATGGACTAGTGCTCTCAACAAGGTGTCCCTTTTTGAGTTCTCTATTTACTATTTCAGTCGCCGCTTGTAATTTTTCTTGCATGAGGGGCCACTGTTCTACCCAAACCGGATCAGTGGTTTTCCACTTCATACATACCGCAAGCTCGCGGCGCATCAGGTAGACAGTGGCCCCACTCAAAAATTTGACAAGCGGACACCCCATTGTTGCAACACGTCACGGCCAAGTAAAGGCTCAGACACCTGTGCCTTATGCGGTCTGACATTAGCAACCAAGACTGACCCGTCAGAGTCCTGGGCAGAAATCCAACAGGCCAGCAGTGAATGTTCCGACAGAGAGTTACCACCCAGTCCTTCTAAGCGGCTTTGTACAGTAGGCCAAGAATCTGGCCACATTCCATGAGGAAGACATGAGACATCAGCACCTGTATCCACGAGTGCAGAACACCACAGCTCACGTGGTGTGATGTTGTCGGCCACAATCCGTATACAGACCTGTACATGTGGCCTGTCCCAGCAATCTAACACCAAGGCCACTTGGGGTTCCGCGACTGCTCCATCGCCGTTGCGGAGGACGCGTTGTGGGGCTCTTGTGAGGTGGAGGGAGGCATGCCCCGCTGCCTCCCCCGAAAGCCGTTTCCCGCTTGGCAGGTCTTTGCCAGATGTCCTGTTTGTCCGCATTTCCAACAAGGCCCCGGAGGACCTCCTGACTCACGCTTCTCTGCCTTGCATTGATCTCTCTTATGCCCTTTGCGACCACAACAGTAGCAAACCACCTGTCCGGAGCTACCTCTTTGCTCCGGAGCCCTTACTGCAGCCACAACTGACTGTACCACTGAATCAGGAACCTCCCGCTGCTTCTTCAATACTGCCTCTACCATCACTCCAAGGGATGCCCCCAGAGGCACCGTCCGTAAGACCGATTTTGTAGTTTCATTCGCCTGCTGTCTAACACACTCCAACAACACTGGTCCTTTAGCTGAATCAGGGAGATGCGCCTGCTCTATGGCTCCCTGTAACCGGTCACAAAATTTTGGAAATTCCTCCGCTACCCCTTGCTTGATTTTCGTCCATGGCTCCTTTGGAGTCATCAGGGGTGTAACAGCTGTCAAGGATGCACGCGCTGCCCGCGTCGACGTTGTCAATTCCCTAGCTGTAAGTTGCCCCGCCTGTTGCTGCGGTGTCAGCTGACCAGGGTCTGACCCTCGCAGACGCTGTACTGACGAATTAGCTAATGGGTTGGGTCTTTCTTGTTGGGCCTCAACTAGTGCTGCCTGTAACCTGTTTGTCCAAGCTTCTTTCCAAATCAAAAAAAAGGTGGGAGTCAAAATCATACTACAAAACTGTCGCGAATCCCAGGGAGTCAGTGAACCTGAAAAAACCACATCTAAAAGAGAGCCTGTCATGGGATGTCCTAAGCCGTAATCATCCACGGTCTTCTTCACTTGTTGTAAAAGCTTGCTATCTAACGGAGACCACTCCACCCATACACCACCTGGACCAGCTCGGACTGGGCAAACTAAAGGGGGTCCTTCAAAACGTATGCCGTCCATAACACATTCCTTTGCTACAATTTTCCAGTCTGGCAACGTGACCTTCGGTGAATTGGGAACTCCTTTCTGTTCCCCAGCTGCTTGTAGCAGCTCCCGCTGTTGCTTCACCTGCTCCTGCAACTCCTCTACTACTCGCTGCAGCATCTGCAGCGGATCTGTAGCTGGGTCAGGCGCAGGTGTTAAAGGCATAGGCGTTGCCTTTTCACTGGCTGCTGCCGACTGCGCCTTACAGCCGGAAATAGCCTTTTGTTTTATCGCTGCGTGTGGCGGACGACAGCGGTTTCCGCCCACCAGTTGCCACGCCTCCTCTAACCGTTGAGCCGACCCCTCGATTGAGTCCGGCCCACTCTCTTCCTCTTCCGCTACGCGCGGAATTGGGAGTGTCCTGACTTTCCTTCCTCCTTCCTTTGGCCGTGCTCCGCCTCTCCCGACCTCCGGAGAGACATCCGGGGAGAAAGCGGATGTCGGCGCCATCTTAGGGTGCGCTTGTGGCGCGGTTCGCAAAACACGTCCCGGCACCCAATCCTCCGGATCATACAGGGGAACCGCTCCCTCCTCTACCTGCTCCTTTTCTGATCCCTTCATCACAGCCCTCTCCGCCTCCTCTAGTCTCTGCCTCTCCTTCTCCCGTCTCCTTTGCTCAGCCACGGGTTCCTCTGCCTCCTGAATTAACTGTCGCTCTTTCTCCCGCTCCTCCTCTCTCGCCCGTTCACGCTCCCGTTCCAACTCCTCCCAAGGGTATCCCGGTGGTTCGGCCGGTGCCGACGGCTGCACTGGGAGCACCAGAGGCGTCTGCTCCGCTACCTCCGTCAGCCCTTCTGTCCGCGCCTCCCCATCCGCCTGCACGCCCCGATGCGCCTGCGCGTGCATCAATCTCTTTGCTTCCTTCCATGTTAAGCCCTCCTCCCGCACTTTCCTGAAAATCGCCCTAATCCGCCCCCACGTCTTTAACTCCGGACCATGCTGCGTCGCCATAGCCCGTTCCGCTAAAGCCGCGGTGCATTTCGGCCAGCACTCAGGAGACAATATGTCCCCCGGGCGCTCTATCGCTCCCTCTTTCAGGAGCCGCTCTAGGCAAGCTTTCGCTTCTTTTTGTCCCATAGGGATTTTTACCTCTCTAGAGCACGAGTCCAACACCTTCAGGACTGCTTCCATGCCTGGCCAGGCCTTCGATTACGCCCCGCGTAATCCGCCGATGTCCAATCACGTCGGGGTCACCACTTGTAGACATTCGTCTGATCACCCCGTGGGACTCGGCACAGGGTCCACCATACCCTGGGCCACAGAGCACTGACACCAATATGAGGATGCTGCAAATGGCGTTTATTCAACTGCGTCACGCCCTTATATACTGTCTGTCGGTCATCCCGCCTCCTTTAACCCTTCTCTTTCCGTACATCGCGAGATCTTCCGAGCGCCAATCCCTACACATAGCATATAAACAGGATCTTAAAAGACTGAATTAGTGCCATACTATACCAGTCACAACCATTTCCAAAGAATGGCTCTTCTCCAAATAATAGTATTGTCTAGTGCCTGCACAATATCTACAGCTGCACCTGTTAAGTGTTTCTTCTCTTCCTAAAAGCAGATGTCAGATTTATACCTGTAGCATGACCAAGACTGAAAATATTAATTAATCTTTTATAGCTAGTGATTGAATGAGCCTGACTGGCATGTACAACACTAGCAAATACAAGCTTTGTGCTAAGTAGCTTCACAGGATCTGTTTGGCAAAAACTGGTCAGGGATGCATAGCACTTGAACACTACTTCAATAAAGACTGAAAGGCATGTTTTTCACCTACACGTTAGTGTTTTGCCATGTTTATCTTGTTTTGTGTTTTGGGTTTTTTTTGTTGTTGTTGTTTTTTTTTTACTTTTAAAAGTAAATCTTTTACTCATTTAATTATCAGTGGGCTGCATGAAAAATATCAGTCTTCCAGAAAACAAAAGCTATTGGTGGTTTTTGTGGAAAATGAAAGAGTTATCATATTACATATACTTACAAATGTCATGGATGCTTCTGTGACGTTTTTCAGCTGGTTAAGCCTGCCTACAGAGGCAGTTGTTAGAGAAAGTAAAAAGAAAGAGAAAATAATTGAAAGAATGGATTCAAATCTATCTAACAGGCAACTAACTTGTGCCAAAATTTTAAGGTTCTAGGGGCACATTCCTCATAAATGCATACCTGTGAGCAAGGTAAAGAAGAAAATACCATTGATGGAGTAGAGAAAAAGACCTTGTGTGCCTAACTTAGGGTCCTGAAATTAATCCCACCTTGAAAAAACATCACTGGATAATGGGAATGAAGTTTGGACATGATAAAAAGATACTACATCCATGCAAAGAAAAAACACAAAATCCAAAAGGTGTCAAAACTTTAATAGCTTTTTCTTAGGTAGGGAAGATGACTCTATCATCAGAAATAGTTTCTGGGGGTGCTGCTGCTGACATTATACCTATGACAAAGCTGCAGCAGAGGGGATAAAACAGTCCGGGACCCAGCATGAGCAGAGTCAAGAGGTGACAAAAGCTTTTCGGATACAAAGAATGGCTGGGGAGACAGTGAAGAAAGATTCAGGAACAGCTTGTTCCTAGGCACACCTATACTGTAAACCGTAGCTCAGCAGTTGCAGTGACATTTGCTGTAGCAGATATGTCTTATATTGGAGGCACAGCTATCCTTCAGCTACCTCAGCTCATCATGCTGCCCTGCAAAAGAATTATAACAAACATGGCAAAGATTAGGGGATTTCAAACTTCTGTTCATTAGGACTTGACAGCCTTCCTGTGCAGAGAATGGAGGTACACTAATTTTCTTTCATTTGGATCATACTTCCTTGAAGAATAGATGCAAAAATTAGGTCAATTTGCACAATTTTGTGGGGCAGAACCATTTGGCCATGCTTTGTATCACTGGATTCCCAATCAGGCACAGAACAATTCATGCAATTCACATCTATCCTGGAAAGGGTTATTGCTTAGAAAATGAACAGATATATATATTCAGTGGGTCATTAAATGTAAAAGTGTTCCAATTTTGAATGATTATTACAGTGTATTGTGTCATAAAATTATATGGAAATTCATCTAACTCTCTAAACCAAACAACAACAACCATAGGAAAAACTCTAGGTAGTATAGGCCT
The DNA here is from genome assembly GCF_929443795.1 of Astur gentilis. Lineage (NCBI taxonomy): Eukaryota > Metazoa > Chordata > Aves > Accipitriformes > Accipitridae > Astur > Astur gentilis. The sequence continues at coordinate 19,487,726 of NC_064890.1, read as the reverse complement.
AGACTTAAATTTGCTCAAATTTTCCCCTGCCTAGAATCAAATCTCACTTCAGAGATCTTTGTAGCATTTATGTGCAATACTAATTTAGTGAATGCTCAGAAGGTATTGGCTGTTAGATAACACTACTGAAATAAAATAAGTGTTGAGTGCACTGCAGCTGGAGTGTAAAACATGGACTAGGAACTATTTGTCACCTCTGAGACTTGAATGAATTCATTCACTGTGGCCACCAACACTCTGGGAAGCTGCCCATGTTATGTTTTCTTGGAGCTCAACAATCAAATCTGTAGGCATTGACTATGATAAGAAGGTCTCTGTTATGTTGCAAGCTCATTAAATCCTGCTCTAAAGCAGAATTAAACCCTCTGTGGTTTGAATCTCCCAAACTGCTGATTGCACTCTTTAAATTATAGAGCTGTTAAAAGTAACAAAATGGAGAAACATATCATTGAGACCTTAAGAGTACTTTGGACACAGATAAAGAACTCATGCCACCTTGGAGAAAAAAAACAAAGAAATCAACTTTTGCTAAGAAGCCACCTTTGCTTCCATTTAAATCATTAGTTAGCCCCAAAGTCAAGAGGGGCTGTATAATTGCTCTGTGTCTTTCATAAAGTCACCTTTAGACAGTAGAGATGGCCTTGAAACTACAGTGGTCTTAATTCTATGTCCAAAGGGCATAGCAGTGGCCATGCTTCCAATGATCTTTTGTTAGCTTTTACTGTTTGCTCCTTTATTCATCATTTCTCTGTCTTGTTTAATACTCTGCTCTGCTAACTCTTGTCAATACATCTTTTATACATCCTCTACCCTTGATTGACCTTGATTCATCTGAGGATGACAGGATGAAAATGTAACTGTTCACACAGAGGCATCAAGGATGCCCACAGAAAGATTTGTAACAGGTAGTCAGTCTCATAGTTGAAGAAGCAGTGATCCATTCTGGAAAAAAAACAAACCAGGCCAAACCAAAACAAAAAAAAAAACAGTCTCTGAAAAAACAGTTAACAAACCTGATGGTCCTGTTTGTGCCTCTCCACCCTCCATAACGTATACCCAGTACCTGTGCATTTAAATAACGCATATTTCTTAAGTCTCTGGATGCATTCCCCTCATTACATTAATTCTTACCAGAAAAAATTACTTTGCCATGTATGAAATCTTTAGCCTCCACTTTTCAGGAGCAGAACTGCAACAGATAGTAGGGTATGGCTACACTTGTTTAATTCCATAGAACAACATTAAATATGACTAAATAAAATGCATTCAGACTGTGTTTTGAGAACACATTTTCTGTATATCATTTAGTCTACAGTAAAAACACTGTTTTATATCCAGGCAGATGGCTGCTCAGTCGTGATGAATGTTGTAGTTGACTCAGCTATGTGGGAGCTACTGCTTCAGTATTGCAGGCCAATCCAGGAGAGTGGGCTCTTATCCCTTTGAAGTGGGTACCAGTGAACATATGTATGAATATAAATGGCTGAGTAGCTGCATTGAAAAATCAGTGCCTTTGCTTTTGATGAGAATGAGAGGCAGCTATAGTATATAGATTCTTCTTGCCTGCAGATAGTCAAGAAACTGTAAATATGTTAGTCAGGAACCAAGACTGCATGATTTTAGATTAGATGCGCTACCACAAATAAGGTAGCCTATTCTTGTGTATGTTTTGAAGGCGTTCAACTTCTCTGAAGCCTCATTAACTATACATTGGTCTTTATCATAACGATGTTGTCAATTTTTAAGTTGCCTCAAGCTATATGTTTTCCATGATACATCCAAAGGAAAAGACAAATTATGCCCCTTATTACATGAAATATCCAAACCCTTATCATGCATATTAGATATTTTCCTTTAAAATATTGTTTATCCCTTTAAAATGCTGTTTGAAGTATGGCTTTAATCAAATCTAGAATATTTTGTTATATAAAAATTTGCAAAAAATGATACAAGTTCTTTTATCCTTAATGAAACTTACAGAAATAATTTTATACTAAATTGTTGAAAGACAGACTTATGGGCCAACAGTGAAAAGTTCTTTTAATAGCTAACTTATAAGAAGCCATTGAACCAAAGGGATATGAAAAGTAAATGCTGGCAAACCCTTAACTATAGCATTCCAAATGATGACAGTCTAATATGACACTAATCATCCTATCATTCTTCAAAAAATAATGTTCTGCAAATTAAATATAATAACTGAGAAGCCCACTTCAACATAAGTCAATAAACTAATAAGCTTGTTAAAAGAAAATAATTACTTGGCTACAGTCTTTGAAGAGCATCTGTTTATTTTGAAATCCTCTGAAATACAAGAACAGAAAAAGGAATAAATCTTAGCACAGGAATAAATGTTCCCTCTTGGATTTCATGATAAATTAATGATTAACAGACTGCTTATATATGAGGCTAAACAGCTGAATGCTTAGAAATCAAGAAAAGAGTCATACAGCCTTCTCTCTCTCCTCTGAACTTCTGTAATAAATATGTTTTCTTGACATATTCATATGCTATATGAAAAAGAAACTTCCTATCAAATTTGAATTTCCATCTTTCTCCATCACCATACTTCAAGTTGCATCAGCAAATTTGGCTTGAATATTTGGGTTGTAGAGCTGGTGAATCTAAACCAGAGGCTAACTGCTTGCACTTGGTTTAATGGGGAGAGAAAAGTACTTTGGAGAAAACATCCTCTGTTCGTTCAAAATTTCAACTACCAAGTGTGTTGCTCCAGGACTGATCAGATGACTGCTCATTCCATGGTGGGTTAATAGATTTGTTTGTAGATGCTTCTGCTTCTGAATAATTTTGGCAATAATATGGGCTGAAATTTCAGTATCAATTTTAAAGCCCACGGACACAAAAATTTGGTCTTATAAAAAAACAGTTCCAGAAGAACAGCAAGAAATTTTCTGAACAAAAACAATGAAGCCAGACTTCCAATGAATTTGTGCTTGTTGATTGCTACTCTCTCTCAGACATCAGAGAATCCAGGAGGGGAGGAGGAGGAGTGAGAAAGAGAACTTTGCCTGGGGAATAGATTCTCTGGTGTCTGTTTGATAAGCACAAACTCCTGCTCAAGTTTATTTCCAGAGTTCTCTTAGCAATCCTCACCTTTGTGTATTCTTCGGGTATTAAGGGACAAACTCATGCTTCATTTTTTCCCTGGGAGGGGACCAAAGTAGATTCTCTTCTTCCTATCTTTCTTCTCTTTCTGTCTGGAGAAATTTTACATTTGTGATGTCTCATCTCCTGTGTGTCACAGTGTCACTTCTATTTGTTTCACGTTATTTTACATCAACTCATTCTGTATATCACAGTCATTATAGTAAAGATGTAATCAAATTTGCATTGTATTTTATAAGAGTTAAAAAGGAAAAGAGAAAGAGGATACAGCTCATGACCTCCTCATTTACCCAAAGTGGAATCTAAATAAACAACATGTGTTACTTCTGTTGTGTTGTTTTCAGACCCGAAGACAATGCTGCTTCTTTTAAGAATTTATAAGGTCATCTTGACTGATAATGCCATTCTCTGCTGAGTAATTACTTCACAACTTAACCTAAAGAAATAAAAAGATAAGGTCTGTGAATTTTCCATTTTTTTCAGTGAAGTGTTAGCAATACCAGAATCTATGATTACTATTAAAAGATAGCTACATATTTGATTCTCAGGAATATAAGCTCCTAACCAGAAACCATTAGAAAAATACATTCATGAACACATAGTCTAAGTATTGCAAATGCTGATTAGAAAGTGACATTAAGTAAGTCACTTTGATTAATAAATTATTAGTAAATTACTCAGTCTTGCCTGGGACTGTCAGTAACACAGGTGGATCTGGGTTTTGACTGGGTGTCAGAACAATGAAACCTGTTCTTCCATCAGTACAGTCAGAGGCAGATTTTTGGAAGTAATCCCCAATAACCTCTCTTGCTTGCAAATTGGAGGTGATATTCAAGTGGGGTCTTCTGCCCACTTTGCATAACTCACAACGTTTTAGGATGACCTTTCCTGAAGACCAAGAAGAAGAAAAAATTTGCACAGAATGATAGCTTCTCACTAGATCAGCTGAAGAACTTCTGTTACTGGTTATTCAATAAGAATGGAATTATGAGAAGATAGTGACTGTCAAAGGCAAATTGTAGTAAAGAAATGGGAACCTTATGGGCATACAGACTTGAAGTCATGTCACCTAACTGAGACTCCTAATCCAGAAGCCCACTTTTGTTTAGTCAACAGGGATTAATAGATGCTTCCAGCAGTTGTTTAACATACCTGAAATGTGAATTACCCTCAAATGATACACCTTTCTGTATCACTTGACTGTATAAGGTAGATATGTACACACCAATTTTATCATCTCAAGCTCTTAAACCAAATGAGATCAACACAGACAGAAACAGTTTTATAATTGTTGATAATGTCGTAGTGTACCTAAGCCTTAAATTATCTAGCATACAGGACACCATTGCTGGACAGAGTATTTCGGAGTGGATGGATTACTGTCTACCTGTGGAGTAGTAACTTCTGTGGTGTTACAGTATAAACTTACAGAACACCAGACTTTTACATAATGCTAGTCTAGACACTGGAACAACATTTTGCAAAAGCTCTGCAGCACTAGACTGACTGCTTTATTCAGAATAAATGAAATGTTGGTGTAGAAATTTAGGTTATTATTCTTAGGTGCTGTGAACTTTTTTCAAGCTATAGACATCAGAATATTACAAAACTGTGTAGAGGTCCTGGAGTAGGCAGTTTATTAGGTGTGGTTTATATTAATCTTAATTTTAATTTTTAAGATGTTTGAGGTATAGAGCAGTGCAGGTCATCCTCAAATCACTGAGGAATTTGATTATATCTAGACCAGAAAAAAAAAAAGCTACTGATCACACTCTATTCAGAAAAGGAAATCAGTGCAACAAACCTGTAAAAGGTATGTCTTCTACTTATGGCACAGGATGAATGAGCAACTGAGTACTCCTTTTCTAAATTAAAATTCCTCTCTCCATCAGCAGTAAGGCCACATTTTGAAGGAAATACTACCCTTTCTCCATTCATAGCTGCAGTCCTCTGTGGAAAGTATTGCCAAAGTGTGACAGCAAAGAGACAGTGGAAATTGCACTTCTTTTACAGACTTGCCTATTCCTCTGGGAATGGAAGCAAGGAAAAATATTCCTCTCCTAAATAGAAAATTTCAGACTAAAGAAAGAGGCAGAAAAGATTCTGCTCTTCTGGAAGAGGATGAAAGCTATGCAAAATGATTCTCAATTTTTCTTATACCATCTCAAAAGCTGGAGTTTGCTGATAGAAGCTGTTTCAGATCATGCCACCTTGTCAATATGGAAGATAAGCAAAGTCTGGTCTTCTAAATGCATTGAAAAAGTTTAATTTAGAGCTTCAAAACACTGATTTCTTCCATGTAGCTTGTTTATTCTCCATTTATCATACCTAAATATTTTTCATTTGACATTTTTACTTTCCTGTGGGGTGAAAAGTGAAGTGTTTGTGATCAGAGTTCTCCCTTAAACCATAGTAGGAAAAGCATTAGCCTATTAAATCTTTCAGGCCTAAATAGTTCATACCATTGAGTCTAGGTGCTCAGTGGTTGTCAGAGTCAGTGAAAATGAAGAAAAATTTTCTATGAAAGTTAAGTAATGTAACCAAACACAGACCACTTTGTCTTCTGGAGACTGTAAGTTAACTAAAGCAGCTATAGTGCTGTGTCAAGAAAGACAGCAGTTTCATATTTATAGGCTGAGTAAATAACAGAGTGTACTTAGGGCTCTCAAGTATAACAAATTGGGTCCTAATGCCCATATCCCAGTTTGTCACTGAAAACTCTATACCACTTATTTATGCCAACCATTTTAAGCTGACAGTGAGGGATGACAATCTCCCACCTGACTAGGTATAAAAAGCTACATCGTGTACAATGTGGTTAAAGCAGAGCAGCTCTGTACTAAGGCTCAGAATTTTGCAGGATTTTAAGAATGTAAACAGGCAGATAAGACATCAGCCCCTCTATGAACATCTCAAAAACTGCAGCTAATGTAACGTCCATATCATTTGGCTTCTAAAATTATCAAAATTCTGTCCACTGAGATCTGTAAAGCAGGTTAAGCACTGATGTTACTCTGAGCCCTAGTTTAACTTAGAGACCTTGAAGCCAAAATATTAAGCAGAGAAGACTATGTGGCAGGTGGAGCTAAGTTCTAAAAAGAGGATATTTTTCAGATCCCACAGGAGAAATGTTAAAAGCAAGCACTACTATGCAGCCAGGCGACACAATGAACAATATGTATAGGATAAGAGTGAGAAAGAAACTAAGCTTGCACAGAAGATTGGAGATAATTATGGTCTTAGAACGCTAACTATTTGTGGAATTCTAGTCTTCCTAAAAGATAAATTTAAATCTGTTGTCACCCCAAAATGATTAATTGCTGTTATGACTTGTCTCAATCATGCATTTATCCTAAACATGTGTTGTACTAGTTATGTTTCTTTACATATAGTATGATGAAAATGAGAAGTGTAGTACACAGAGACATTTCTCACTGAGAAAAAAAAAAGAGAGAATGAGGAATTTAAGAAATTGCTTAACATGTCAAACACTAGATATGACGCCTCCTCAAAAATGTAATGCTTTCATAAATGAATAATTGTGATAGTGCTTAGTTAGAAGACAAAAACACTCATCCAATTAAATTAGTAGTAAAAAGTTTACTATGTTGGCATTACAATGATAAGAGATACCTTATACAAATTTTTGGCATATCTCTAGACCAGGGTAACAGCACACGCTGATTAGTCCCAAGTGAATTCTCCGGATTATCACAGAGTAATAACATGTCAATATAAGATTCCAGACCTATCTGAGTGCTGTTATCACAGGGTCCCTGAGAGGAAGAGATCTCTTTCATGCAGTAACAATGATCGGAACACGTAAGTGGAAGGCAATAAGGAGAACACCAAAATTCTGAAGATTTCTAGGAAGTCTGATGACAAGGGTTGTTTGGCTTATGTGCTTCAAGGAAAGAAAAGGCAGAACAATCTACAAAAGAAATTTAATATGCATGAGTTGTTAGGCATGTAGCCTCGTCCAGAAGTGGACTTAGGTGCCTGTGATGGAATTTAGGTATCTGAGGTTGGGATTCATCTGCCCTAATTTAGAGTTTAAACTCCTAAATTAAAAGTCCATCAGCTGATGGTAGAAGAAATAGGCAATTTAAAGGGCAAATCCTCCAAAGTACCTATTTTCACACATAAAGGATGGTGCTATCATCTTTAATATCTGTAAAAGAATCTGTTGTAAATAATTTCCTGATTAAAACTCCCTGTAGATAAAGAAAAAAAGTACAGAAATATTTTCCTACAGTTTTAATATGCAATTCACTATTGGTTTAATATCTGAAGTACGTTGGTTTAATTATTTTACTTTCCCCTTTGTGTTTAACAAAAGTCTAAGATTATCTTAAATATGGTTCTTAATACAAGTAAGATGTGGAGAGAGCCAACAAAATTGTGAATAGAAGACATGAGCTTTTAGAAGTGAATAAGGCTGTATACATGTACTGTGCCTATTGATTTTACCTTACCAAGAATAACATTAGTCATAATTCTGTCACACTAACAAAAAAGTTCTATCGAGAACTCTAAATGGGTAGAGTGAAGTATCAATAAACCTGTAAAATGAAGTTATTGCAAACAAGCAGATATGGAGTAAAAATTTTTGTTCATAAAATTTTACATTTGAAGGAAAATAGTATCATGTGAAATTCACATTGTTTGATAATAGCTTTACAAAAAACATAGAATCTTTTAATAAGACTACATTGCTGTTGGGTCATGACAACGTCACAAACAACTCAGTCTTCTCTGTTATCTGGATGTGATCCAATACCATTGTGTGCTTATCTTTACAGATATCAGTCATCTTTCTGGCATTTTATTCTTATACAGATACACAAATTGCTAACATAAGAGCTTTTCAATAAATATCTCTGTGCTTCCATTGGTTACAAAGCCAATGCATCATATATATCTACCTAGGCAAAATTATCTTTCAAGTTCTATAGAGTTTCCTTTTCTTATGTAAGTAAAGTTTAAAAGTAAAACTGTACTATTAAATTTGCCCAGAGGCAAATTAAACTATTATCCGTCAGAGGTATCAGCTACAATTGTTGCATATCCCTAATACTTTTTTCTCTTATTAATGTTAATTTATTTCATGAAAAGACTGGTGGGTTTGCTTCTCATTTGTTTCCATGGAACTGGAAAAACACCTTCCACACTGTAATCCAGCAGTATACTTTTTTGAAAACCAGTTTACTTCTATCCCTGCTGCTAATTACAGAACTCCTATTCAGAGTATGGATCTTCCTTTCATTGCCTCTCTATGTTGTGATAGAAACCCCTATTAAAAAGGAAAATCCAAAAGAGATTTTCTAAGAGATAATTAAACACAAGGGGCCTTGATTACTAGTCTGTTACTCCACTTTTACACTGGTGTATTTCCATTGAAATCAATACAATTACTCTAGCATAAGACAATAGTATTGTAGTTATTAAGAACCAAGTTTTTAGTATTTTGTCTATTTTGATATGTGCAGATTAGAGGCTTTCGAATGTCAGTTGAAACCAATTAAAACATTTGATGTTATGACCTTTGCAGACTAACACCTATGAATATTCTCAATGAAGCGATTGAAAACATTCTAAATCACATTTTCTCTAAAAAATAATGTGTAAATGTACAGGAGGGTATGTATTCTGTCCTCTGGTAACTTTTAGGCTATTAAACATACTTGCTCTTCTGCATGGGAATGAAGACAGAACTTGCCAAATATGCTTAGCAAAACTGAGTATGTCTTATGCCATTAATTCCTGCTCAGAAAGGTCAGACCTGCAGTCGTTCTTATGCTTTCTCTCCTATCACACACATACACATACACACATACAATTTAAAAGTGACTAGGAAACTTTGGACCTCAGCAATCTCATGGCTGAGAATTTAATTCAAAGATATACAGCTTCAAAAAATTTTGACTTCATTAAAACAGTAAATTTCAGCAAAAATGCATTTTCTCAGAAATATTTCAGCTAGCTTCCTGGACAGTAATAGTGTTTATTTTCTCTTACAAATTATTGGGAGTAATAACCTTCTTTTTCTGTTGTTATTATTATTATTGTTTGAAATCTGTTCTTCTACAAAAGGTACATCAGGTTAAATGATGAAAGGGACGTTTTAATTCTGATCATTTGTCAAATCTATGATACCTCTTCACAAAAACAATTTGTCTTTGGCCTGGAACACTGACTGGCAAACTCCCAGCTTACAGCACCTGTTTCATAGCTCACAGTGAAGATTTTATAAATACCTTACAGTCATCTTGTGAAATCATTCATTTCATGATATGACTGAAAGTCCTTCCTGGAATTATAGGCATTCTATTACACTATTTAACTGATCCACTGAGTCATTATATGAAATGCCTAAAAGTGTCAGGCATTTCATGAAACGGCTGGTGTCAGTGCTTTAGTCATTTTATGAAACTTAGCATGATGACATTCTATTCACTACTGCTGTGAAAAATCAATTTTTTCCATGGGAAACAATGTGCTATCAAAGTCCAACTGATATAAATAAGCAGACGTATTTGTCATATACTCCTCACAACCCCTCAGCTGCTGCAGGCCCTGGGCAGAGTGCCTTTCCTGACTTTGCTCAGACAGACAGACCTCCTCCACTTTTGCATTTGTATTTCCAAGTGATTCTTTCTCAGCATTTGTCACTTAGAGAATGAAGGAAAATAATGGGTTTTTTGGGTTTTTTGTGGGTATTTTTTTTTATTTATAGCTAACCCACACCCAAGTCTGCCTTCAAATTTGCTTAGTAAGGTGCAGCACTAATAAGATAGAGATAGTCAAAGTAGAGATAATAAAAACACCAGCTTTCCTATAATTGACTGAGGCAGAATGGGTCCACAGAACAGTTTAGTGTCATAAAAGGCATAGATGAAAAAGGTCTGAAAGGGATTGGTTTCAAAAGCAAAATCTGTCATGGGAAATACTGTGGGAATTAATTGGGTTTGTGTCCCAAGCAGCTTCTTCAGGGGAGGAAATTATTAATGATAATCTAGTTTCACTGTTTTGGAGCTCTACTGCTGGAGACCAGGGTTTTGTAAATGCTGTGGAGGCTGAAGGAAATGTAAAATAAATAAATGCAGATGTTACAAAGCCAAACTGAATAGCTGATGTCCTGGTTCCGAAAACAAGTAGCTATTCAGTGTTACCATATGGCTGTAGAGTGAAATATGAAAGAGGAAATGCTTTAAAATATTCTTTTAGGTTAATATTCATAATTAATCAAGAACTGAGCATTTCCTCTAATTGCATACAATGCTTAATACTGTTATTCATTTTACAAACTACTCCACAAACCAACAAATAACAAGAAAGCAACAGTGATAGTCTTGAAGAGGAACTGATTTTTTTTTCTTTTTTTTATGATATACTTTGTCAAATTGAAGATCCTTGAATAGTTATGATTTTCTTCTTTTTTACATGCAGCTTGATTTTTGAACTTTCCAGCTATTTCATGGGTGAAAAATAGAAAATGAGAGAGCAGGTATGAACCAATTAATCAAGAAATGAGGATTAATGAAAATGAAAAAAAAACCAAAAACGTACAGATGAAGCTCAAATTCTACAAAGTAATTGGAAATATCAGACTTCTTACCAATAGGTAATTGAATTATCTACATGCACAGTTATGATATTTGTGGACTACTTAAAAAAAAAAAAAAAAAAAAAAAAAAAAAAAGCTAAGTTCTAGCTTTCATGAGTTGTTTCAATAATTTTTTGTGTGTATGCTGAATAGGGGCATTCCCAATGAAGCCAGCTTAGTTGCTTATGAAAATCTCTTCCCATAATCATTCTGCTAATGGTTGCCTTTGCTCATTCACAGTAGAAGGAAATTAACATGAGGTGAACAGATTTGCACAGTAGGAAACGTATGTAGGCAGACACCATTTTATGGTTGTTTGACTAATTTGGGGACATTTGCAGAAAACACCAGGCATGACTTTTAATATTGTTATTTGATGTGCATTGCACTGAATTTCTCTGGTGTAAGCAAGTTTGCTGAAGACGCAGCTCTGCAATTTTTATGATAACAACAGTCCATTGCATCCAATATTTTTTCCTGCAGTAGGATGGTAGGATGGAAACCTTAAAAAACTTAGAATTTTCCAGAATTCCCCTTTTCTTTGTCTTTCTGTCTATATTCATCACACTGTGCAAAAATTTGTTACCAAAGATAAGCTTTATATATGGCTCAATTTCCAGTCTTTACTCAGTTGGATTACATCAGAAATCTCACTGGTTTTATTAAAAGAACTGAAATAGTGGAGAGCCCAGGACTTGCCTATACAGCACTTAGATTTCGCCAGGTTCTTATATCACATTCATGACTATATTTTTGATATCTTCCAAAGGGGCATGGAAAGGACAATGTCCTATCATTTAATTTCAGCTGTTTAAAAGCATCTATTTATACGTTGTTTCTTGTTTGTGTTGGGAAGTTATCTTGGAGACTTGGGCAAGTCCTTGAGGAAGTTGCTTGTCTTTGACTCTGTCAGGGTCTAAAGGTTGTTTGATAGCTCTGTATCAGCTATCTATTTAATGATTTTCCCATATTTCATTCACTTTCTCCAAAAGTGATACAGAATCTAGGAAAATCCATGAACAAAGTTCTCTTCTGCTGTATTACATGTCAAAGAGGAAATAATTGATCAAAATTCCTGAGGACATACAGGGGATAGAGCCACCAGCACTCAGAAGCCCCAGGATATTGTATAGGTGAAGTATAGTAATAGCCATATTCTTGTAACTATTTTTTCTTCTACTCTTGTGTTTCAGCAAATGCCTGCAAGGCTGGAATGGAAGGGAAATACTGCAAACAGATTGCACTGTAAATAGTAAGCACATTTGATCTCACAAACAACCTTGTGTGCATTCTGCCTACAAATGTCAGGAGCAAGCATGGTGCCTCCAGCTTAGCCATATTCCCTTCTTCTTTCTCAGAACAGAATGTGGTCTAAGAGTCTTAGTTAAACATTAAGATTACCATGTTTGAGTGATTCAGATAACTCTATGTTGTCATTGGGGCTGCCAAGAGTATTTTAGATCATATCTACATTCATAGTATCCTGACAAACCTTATTAAATTATGTGTATTTTTTAAAAACATCATATTAACACATTTTGCTACCTTTTTCTGCATTTATTCATGTAGTCAAATAACGCAGACCTTGAGGAAGACAAATGGAACCCGCATTTTCAACCCTGCCCAAATAGGATAATAAAACTAAGTCTAGTACTTTGTTATGGTACTTTCAGCACAAATACCTTTTTATGCAACAATTGCAAAGGCATAACACTATTCATTATGAGTGCAGCACTTGAATGTTAAGTGAAATTGAATTTTTTCTGTTAAGACATGGTAATGGGTGCCTGGATAGAAATTATTTTGAAAGCAATAGTTAAAGAGAGAGAAATCTGTTCACTCTTCTTTTACTCAATATGTACACAATTGCTCCTACAATGAAAACAGGTTAGATCTCTAAAGCATATAAGACTGAAGTCTGTTCCTGAATGTTCCTACACAAATGGAATTAGGCAGATTTCTCTAGAGGAAGAAATCAGCCACCATTGTGCTGCATGGATAAATTAAACAGATGAACAGTATGTCTGAGGAGAAAAAAAAAAAAGTGTCTTAAAATGTCCATGGTACACTTCTTAACATTTCCTAGCATTGCATTTAACGCTCAGTAGCAAAGCTTCAGCATTGCTCAGTTGTTGTAACAAAGAGTAGAATTGTGCTCTGCTCCATTTTCTCAGAGAATGGGCCACTGAACAAAATAATGCTGTAAGTGAACAGATAAAAGTGGGCTACTAATTTTACAAATGATCCTCTGCTACTGCCAAGTACTTCAGAAAGCTGGCATGAGCCTGCTAGCAGGAAATATCCCTGTGTGCAATAGTTCCTGAAGAATGCCAGCTAGCGTAGAACAAAGAGGAGTGTGAATGTGTCATGAAGTGGTTTCGAGCATAGAGGGCTGGATATAAGGCTAGGGATACATTTGGCTCAGAGTTTTTGAACTATGAGTTAGCAATTTCTACTACGGGAGCTGGGAATAAGAAGTATCTGGTTGTTTTGGAAAGAGGAAATAAGAAGTGCCCCAGAAGACACTAGTGAGAAAAGCTTTTGCTCTTAGCAACTTTGTGTTAGCTGAACAAATTTGTGTTTGGGTTCCAGCCGCAAAAACTGTACACTGGTAAATGGAATTGGTTGTAATAGAACATATTAATCCTGCATCTGCCCACCCATTTTCTCTCTTCTTTGAAACAACCAACTTTCCCAGGACACTCCACAATGTCTATTTGGTGTCATGGAAATTTCATTACTTACATAGTAACGGCACAGTTTGCAAACTGAGTAATCAAAAGGCTAGCTAGGAGAAAACCAAAGTGAATAAACCACCAGAATATCTGAAGGGAGTGCAGCAGACACAGAAACAATCGAACTGAATTTTTGGGAAGCAAGAAAAAGATAAAAGCCCTGCAGGTGCATGAAGGTGAGCAAGAAAGATCAGAGACAGCAAACAGTAAGTGCAGTAATTAGGCAAAGCTCTGTAGAAGTGCTTTGATATTCTCCCTCCAAAAGCTTTTCTTGTTAATTATTCTTACTGTGTCCTGCATTTACAAACATGCAGACCTCACTGCATTTCTTGCTCAGCCCACTACTTTGACTCACACTCAGTGCTTTGTGAGTCATTTCTTCCAAAAATCTGTTTTTTCTGAACAGTACTTTCTGCTTTGTTTGTCCTCTACAGAAGACTGTGCATGTTCTCCACCTTTTATGTCTTCTTTTTCCAGGAGGAAGGCAGCAATGACAAAGAGGGGGAGGTGGCTTTCATTCATCCCAAATGTCTCAGGCCATTGGAAAATGTTTCTTCCTCACCTTAGCAACACAGCCGAAGGGCATCAGGAGTCAGTCCTCCAACTATCACTTGGTGTTACTTTGCCTCACCTTCTTCAGTTGTTCAAATGAATTGATACACAGGACAAAGGAAGCATATTTGAATGGCTGTTTACAGATATATTTTGTGAACTAAGACTGATTCATTTCTGTTTGTCTTCTCACCAGAGGACTTAGTGTTGAAAGAGAAGATAAATCCTTTTCTTTGCTCCTTAGCAATAACACCTGCATTTCAAAACAAATGTAGGGATTCAATGAAAATAGGACTACTGTAAGTCTTCTCAAGGTTTCACAGGCATCCGCCATGCATGCACAGAGAAAAGAGCCTGGAAAGAACTTAAGCTTGGAAGAAGACTATGTATCCAGAGAAGACAAAAAGCTTTCTGTTTTGATGTATTGATGTATTAAAAGTCAACATTTAATTGGATCTTCATCAAGGCCCTTTCATCCCTTGTTAGTTCTAGCTGGAAAAGGAAAAGACAGTAAGGGAGATGCTGTGGGAAGAAACCAAAACCTGGAATAAATTCTGCTGAGTTTGGAATAACATCTTAGCTTTGTAGGACTTGTCTGTCATGTGTTCTGAAGGAAAATCATGAATAATTGAGCAAATAAAATGAGTAGAAAGAAAATAGATAGATATGGAAAATTTTAGGTCGGAGGGCTCTTCTGGGTTCTCTTCTCAATTTAACCCCCACTCAAGCCCCATTTTGAAGACTTAGGTGAATCAGAGGCTGTGTGATTGACCCCCACAGAATTTCACCCCTTTATTAATGCCTTCCTCATGAGACTTTTTTAATTGATACTTAGAAATCAGTCAGTAAGAGAACATGAGAGAGGGTTTTGATCAGCAGTCTTTGACATTAATCAAGGCAGAGTCAGTGAGGCATTGCTCATTAGCAAGGCTGATCTTTCAGTGCTTCTGCAACACTCTCTCCATCCCTCTTTATGTTCATTCAAAGAGCATGCAGCAGGTTCAGGTACTAACATGGCTTAGAAATGTCAAAAGCTACTTATGCAAGCATCAAAATCAAGAAGTATTTTCTGCTGGGATTTCAGTCAGGAAAGCTGAATTTCAGAAAGCATAATAGTTATGGCTGACTCAAGGTATGAAGGTATAACTAGCATTATGTAAAAGAGTGCAAAGGCATAAGGACATCAGAAACAACATATCAAACTGTGTTCCAACCCTGAATTTAGGTCTAGCTCTTCTAAGGAATTAGAATAAAATTAATGCTTTTAATACCCCTCAACTGGTCACCAGAAGAGACCAATCCCTATTCTTCTGCAGAATGGAACGACAGAAGGGACTAATAGATAATAATATACAGAGATTTCTATCACCAAAATGTAAAATTTCACCACAGTATTTCTGTTTAAAGGCTGATAACTTGTGTACGAGTAAAGCAGATCTTCCAGAAAAGTTCAGTCATATCAAGAAGTGTTTCATCCTATATTTTTGGACTTCAGCTAATTAGAGCAGCAAGACAGACAATTCAGTCACACATTTGATGTATGGATTTATGTCCTACAATTTTTAGTTGTATTTGATGTCTTACTCTTTCTGGTCCAACAAAGCTACACTGCACTGCCAGAGAAAATTGATGTTAAAGCTACACTTTTGGCAACAAGGGATTTATTTCAATAACTTCTTTGTCTAGCTGTTTTCCCAAATTTAGGTGTACTTAGATGAGACTCTAAGTGCAGTTTTAATCCCCTGATAGCTGCATACTTGCTTGAGGACCAATCACACTGCACATTAGGACAGCCTTGCAGTGGCTACAGCTGGTACTGGAGGACAGTTTGGCCAATCTGACAATCTTAGGATCAAGGAAAGAGGCTCTGAGCAATCTTTGCCTGCAGTCACAGTTATGCCAAGGCTGTGAGGCTCCAGACTTTTTGTGTTCCTATATTGCTGGGATTAATATGTTTTAAAGAATGAACTACACAAATGAGGCAAATCATATTAACACTTCTAAATTAATATTTAGAAAGACCATACTGCTTTATTTGAGATTACAGATGGCGTTAAGCAGCTAAGTTCAATTCTTTGCAAAAACAAACCATGGAATCTAACAATACAGCTAACAGTATTTTGGCAGAATCTAGGTGTCTAGAGAGCTATTTAGGTACCAAATCTAGACACCAACTTTAAGCTTTTGTTTGCCATGTGTCAGCAAAGTTCATCACTCAGCTATTGGGGTGCTGATTTTGGCTGGGGTAGAGTTAATTTTCTTTGTACTAGCTAGTACGGAGCTATGTTTTGGATTCGTGACCAAAACTACATTGATAACACAGGCCTGTTTTCATTACTGCTGAGCAGTGCTTACCCAGAGCCAAGGGCTTTTCTGGTCCTGACCCCACCCCACCAGCAGGAGGCTGGGGGGGCACAAGGAGTTGGGGGGGACACAGCCGGGACAGCTGACCCCAACTGACCCAAGGGATATCCCAGACCATAGGACGTCATGCTTAGCATGTAAAGCTGGGGGAAGAAGAAGGAAGGGGGGACATTCAGAGTGATGGTGTTTGTCTTCCCAAGTCACCATCAGGCGTGATGGAGCCCTGCTGTCCTGGAGATGGGGAGATGGCTGAACACCTGCCTGCCCATGGGAAGTGGTGAATGAATTCCTTGGTTTGCTTTGCTTGTGTACGTGGCTTTTACTTTACCTATTAAACTGCTTTTATCTCAGCCCACAAGTTTCTCACTTTTATTCTTCTGATTCCCTCCCCCATCCCATGACCAGGGGGAAGGAGTGAGCAGCTGTGCAGTGCTCAGTTGCCTGCTGGGGTTAAACCACAACAATATGTATTTCAGACCCCTCCATATCTAACTACAGTCTGGGCCTTGTATCTCATCTGCCTTACAGAAATGCCTCAGCATCAGTATTACAAAGTAAAGTGAGAAGAAAAGTCCTTCTAAAAATGGCCTCAGCGCCAAAGGACTCAAGCTAATGGAAATCACAGGTAGCCATGCCACAAATATCCTAAATCCTGTCATCGAGAGCTGCATTAGGGAATATGTTGGAATTGACTTTTTTCTGGGTACTGCCACTGAAAATTCTGGACACGTTTGGGAATGTTAAAACTCACAGAGATCAGATGACGGACACCTTATATGCAGAGGTACATACCTTTTTTCTCCAAATAGTTGGTGGTCACCATTAGCTCCCTTCACTATTGTGCTAATAATTCACATGTTCCTAGGACAGTAACAGGGCTTCTGTCTGAAATTTCAACTCATGGATCAGGCCCAAGAGTCTGCAGCACTGCATAACGGTGTGTCTGCCACCTTGGTTGAAGTCTTGTAGAGCTGCCTGACTTACACTATGAAAATCAGTGCAAGGCGTGGAGGCATGCAGTTGGACTCCATCTGATGAAACAGCAGTCACTCTGTGTTGCGGCAGTCATTCACTTTTTCCCAAGGAGAACAGATGTATTGGACCACATTCCAGGCTCCAACTGATATTCTAAGTGCAGCTTTAAGTAAATTCACAGGATCAGAGAGAGAGAGAGAACAAAATTGAGTATCATCCTGAGCCAGGGTAGAAGGCACTCTACAGGAAATTCTGAGTCCTAATATTTCTTCCTCTTACTGAATCACTTTTTATCCAAGAATTTGTTAGTATGTAATATACATGCAGACCCCAGAGCAGAGACCAGACAAATTTAATCTTCCCTCTTCACCCATTACACTTTCCTACTCTACATCAAATGACTTGATGTGAGGATCTATATTTTCAATACTGGAAGGAGTTGTGATACTGCAGTGACAAAGCACCATAAACACTATGAATTACTCTCCATTTCCTGCAATACCACTGCATTCTGAAAGAGTAAAATTAGTAACATTAAACTAATATAAATAACTTGTACCACATTGTTTAGCCAATTAATAGAAGAATAATATTAACAGAGATTACATAAGGAGCATTATCAATATTGTTATAGATGGAATAAAACCCTCCTGATCGGAACAACTGGCTCACTGCTGTATGCATTCCAAGTCCTCCCAGATGTCCCAGGGTGTTTGGTTTAGCTTTTGGATCTCTCGTTCAGCTGACAGATGTGTGAGAACTCATGTACCCAGACAGTTTTCTATTAGCTCTACATCTGAGGTGACTCAAGAGTATAAATTAATCCTTTCAAAGTCAATTGTAACTTACTCTCATTAAACTGGCTCAAGATCATTCCGCTTGAGATAATAGCACATGACGAACTTAAACTTTTTGCTAAACACTGGTTTTTTTTTTTCCCTACCTCCTCCCTTTCTTTTTAAAAATCTGTTTGCTTTTGACATCAGCTGTCAGAGATGTAAGAATAGGCACATCTTAGACTTTTGATTTTTGAGAGGGGGTCAGAGATCTGATGCATCTAAATGTGTGATATACCACTATATAAACACTACCTGATCCTGAAGTGACTTACCTGACTGGAAGGAGGGGAATCAATGTGGATGAAAAGGCAAAGTGGAAATGGATGTGCAGCCTCTGGTGAATACCCAGTTTCTACCCATTCAAGAAAGTTCTTGCTAGTATTTAGTATGCACTCAGAGCTCTCAGTTTCCTATGACAATGGGCAGAATACAAACACTGGCACTTGTGTAAGGGCAATGCCTGAAGAATGAGCTCTGCCATGGAAGATGGTGAAAGCAAGCAGTGCTGCAGAGTTCTTTTCATTTTTCCTTTAAAATTTCTGATGTCTTGAAGATCTTCTTTACTCAATGATCTCTCTTTCCAAGCAAGTTCATTTAGAGGAACATTTCTGAAGGGCAGTGAACTCTGGAGGCTGTCCTGAGAGCTACTACTTCAACTGGAGGGGTTGCTATGTAGTATAAAGGTAACATCAGGGTTTGGAGACTTGAAGAATTGGAGAGGCACATCTACTTGTATTGGTGCGTATAGACAGATGCATTTGGATGAATCACTTAACTCGGTGAAACAAACTGTTAGTCACCTCTCAGCCTGGTCTGTATGGACTAAATATACTTATATCATTAAAAATGTCAGTAAAATGCAAATGAAAATGAGGTTGGATTTAGCACTTTATCTTTCCTAATGCCTCACATGGATTATTCTTTCTTGAGATATCCTGTGCTCATATTATTACTGTCTAGTTTCAAGTCTTTCTGGCTTACTGTAGAATTTGCTTTTAAAAGCCAGCTCCTTTTTCTTTTATTTTCCCATTGTGCCTATAATTTTTCTAATTTGAAAATAAAACTATTTTTTTCAATCAACCTCCATTAAGCTTCCAATATCTAAAACTCAGGATGTCATTTGTAAGGAGATTCTATTTGCTTTGAAGTGCTTCTTTGTTCCAAGAATTCTGGGAGACAGTATTGTAGATCACTTTCTTGAAGGAATGTTCCTATTTCCAGTTAATTCTACTTGAAAACCTGTTCAGTCTCAAAAAAAAAGAAAAAAAAAAACCAAAAAACAAGGAAGTGAAACTAGTCAAGGGTAATGACAGGTCTCTAGGAAAAATTGAAAAATTTAAACAATCACTTCAGCTGGCATATCTTTCCCATTTTGACAGCTGATCTCAAAAGCAAACAGGTTTCCAAAGAAAAAGCCTCAATGTTTTAGCAAAATGTTTAAATTAGTCATATGCAATCATATCAAGCAAAAGAAGCTTGAGCCAAGTTATTGAATGTAATATGCTATTGATTTTTTTAAAACCTTTATTTATATCTTCCCGACTAAGATGGGTGTGTAATAGAAAGATGTATGGGTATTAAAAATTCTCACACCCTCGCTTCTCTACACTGCAAAAAAAATTACAATGGATTATGAGTCTTTATCTGCTACCAGAGTACAGTGTCCAACAGTCATGGGAAGTGCCCAGCAGTCATGGAACATTGACTTGAAAATGGTGTGGCACCAAGTAAAATCTGATCATTAGGCTGATACCAACTAAGTATCTGTGAAAAAAAGGCATCCTGAGAACTTAGCGGCAGAGTTAGAGTCCTTATTTTTGCCCTGTTTCTTGGTCACACTTCTGACTCCATTTCCTGCTGCTCAGCTTATGACTTCAACTTATCTCTAATTCTGGTTCTTTTGACTGTCATTTCCCAATTTCTGCTTCCCAACTTCAGTTTGTTCTGCCCTGACACTGGCTTTCTTAGCTTAGCCTTCTAAGGATGACTTCAAAATCCTGTAACCCTGGTCATGGCTGTGACACTCAATACTCAAAACTTCTTAAAGTGGAGCACCTCAGATATGTTTAATTCCCCCTCTTTTTCTGTTGGAAGAACAGACAACCAGTCATTACAGACCAGCTCTTTTTTTTTTTTTTTTTTTTTTTTTTTTGAAAATTTTTTTTTTGGTTATTTAAATCACCCAGTTACAGGACATAGATATAGTATTTTATTATTGAAAAAGAAAAGCTCCATTTCTAAATGTAAACCCTTAATGAATTTGGCAGCTTAGGTGTGGTGAGATCTGCCTTACTTCTGGCTGTCTTGTATTGATAGAAGATATATGGAAACTGTAGTATCCAAGCTGATGCTGGAATTTAGAGAGACTTTGAAGGGAGTTCTGTATATAAGAGTTCAAGTAATCTTCAATTTTCTTTACACTTTTAAAACAGATAGGAAAATCATTGATGAAATACATCTTCCTCTGTTAAAAGCTTACAGAATACAAACATTTCAAGAAACAAACAATTTTGAAAAAAATCAATTCCTCCTCCAATAATGCCAAATCCCTTTCTTTCTTGAATCTTGTAAAGGATTTACTACTCATAAGATAAAAACACAAGAATTTTTCCAATTAACTCTCCACAATATGCTTTAATTAGATAAAATAATGTAAGATATTGATGTTGGCATAATCTGTATAAGCTGTACAAAGTTCCTTTATTTCTTCCTAAGTCTCTCCAAATTTACATATCTCCTCATGGTGCAATAAATATTTTAAATGGAGCAGAAAGACATAAACATAATTAAAAGTACTGTTGCACCATCTCCTTATAAATATTTTATAAGTTTTTACATTAAAATAATATGAGTCTGAACACAGTGAATTTGATGGGTATTAGAAGCATCTGTTGAATACTTGATAAAGAATAAATTCGATTTCATTGAACGATAATTTACAAAGCACAATGCAAATCTTTGAATAATAGGGCATATCTCAGTATACTACATTGTTTTTTACACCTCAGGGAGATAAGACTGACTGTTTTATTTCATTCTGTGAATTATTTCAAAATTCATTGTAGGAACATGGCACTTGACATTTTCTAGGCAAAAAGTTTACATCAATAAGAAGTTATTAGTGTATAATTTAGGATAGTATGTTTACATACAACCCCCCCAAATTGCTATGTTTTAAGCATCTTACTGGGTAATTCAGTCAGATACATTCTAGTTATTAACATAACTAGAGGGAGACATAGTGAAATTTACAGTCTACTGAACAAAAACTCTTGACTATTATAAAATACAAAAACAGAACAGATGGAAAAGACCTATCAAGCCTCATTTTCACATATTCTGAATCCCTGGTTCCCACAAAATAGTGTCACCAGAGCAGATCTAACTTGTGCAAATGTAACTGTGTGAGCATCTTAAATATGAAGAGATTCAAATAACAGCCTGATGTCAACCTAATTATCCAACTGTATAAACTAATACATGGTTGAAACCACAGCTAGATAGACATAAAGGATTATATCATGGGCATGGGATTCTTATATATTAGTTCTTCAGTTCAAGTCAAGAAATTAATTCAAAAGAATCAACAAAGGCATACTTTCTAGTGCCAAGTCCACTCTGTCATTTGTTTCAAACAAACATTAGGAAGATGTGGTCACTGGTTCGGGGATATTATTTATTTCATTTCACATCCATACATAGCAGGAGGGCATCTGGCATGCTGGAGGCCCTCTATTCTTTTAGGTAATTTGTCTCTGGTGTGCAAATGGAGAGGGATCTGTTGGAAGCATGGTTCTGGGAAATTTTTAAAGACAAGTTCTTCTTCCAGTATAGGTTATAAAATGTATCTGTGTTTAAGGCTGTATAGAGCATACTTCAGTATATTTCATATGGCTTTTGGCTTTGTGGACATATGGATGCAAGCTTATCAGTATACCGTAGTTTATACATTATCATTTTTTTTGTATGCTGACCATTGTCCCTAGGAAAATTACATTTTTCTATATATATAAAATTTCCATAGACATGCAATGGTTGTTAATTTTTTAATATAATAATAGGCTTGCAATCCAAATAATTTCATGCAAAAGATGAAGATGTTATGTAGGCACAGTGCATCATGGACTTTATGCTAAATTATTCAAATCTCTTTTCAACTTATTCAAAATGTCTTAATCAAAGTGGGTCATTAAAATCTGGCATACGATGGGACAATCAGTTATCTGTCATAATCTGAAAAACCATGTTTACTGTGGAAAGTAACTTTGGTATGGGTAAGGATGAGATGGATGAGACTAGACAGTTGTAAAAGTCTCTAAACAGGACATGATTGACATTATCATAACCTGAGTATCTGATGTACAAACTGTTCTAGACCATGCTGATAATGGGAGCAAGATATATTTAGTTGCATATTTTACAGAAGAAGTCTGATGTGCTTTACATCAAACTGGTTTTAGTGCTCTTTCAATGGCAGAGGGTTTAATAACAGTTTTGTGAGTCTTTCTAAATCTTCATGGAGAGTATAAAAGTTGGCTACCACAGGCTTACTTCTTCTTGAGGAAGATGTGATCAAATGCTGTACAGGAAAATGGAAGGTAGAGAATATATAAGAAATGGTTTGATGATATCTCTGAGCTATGAGAGGTATAGAAACTTTTTAGAGTTCCTTGTGAAAAACTGATATAAGAGGTTGACGTGCAGAAACAACAAGAATATTAACCTTAGGTTTTCTTTTTTTTTTTTTTCATTTTAAAATTAAAGCAGCATTTTTACAAAGCAAAACATTGCTATCAGATATTTCTTTGATATGTACATGCCAAAGCAAGATGACTAACAAATGTGAAAGGTAGTATCTTGAGAAAAGTGTTTTTTTAAAACAAAAATAGTTTTATACATGATTTTATTGACAAAAACTTCTTTTTGTTTTGTTTGGTTGGTTGGGTTGGGTTGGGTTGGGGTTTTTTTAGCATGTTAACAATTCAGAGTACCTTTGATGTTCTTCATGGATGCACTTTAAATTAGTTTATATTTGTATCCTCTATATTTGTAATTTTATTATGGGCACACAATTTACAAAGTTTATTAAAATCTTTTAGAGCTATAATAACTTCCTTATAATTACTATCAAAATCCTCCAAATGAAAATAATCTTAGAATTTTCTTATTAATATGTCCTTATCTTTCAAAATTAAAACTTCCTCATGAGTTTTTCAATATATTCCAGTCCACTCACATAACCTACCTGCATTCTTCATTGACTTTTATCCTCTTAATAAAGCAAATATATGTAATTTTTATTTTTCATATGAAAACTTACAGGAATTTTAACCAGCCTGCCTTCTCAGAATTCCTTCCATAGTAAGGTGACAAAGATCTTTAAATGGTTCGTGTAATTGTGTGGATGATTGTGTGTGAAGATGCAATGACACATAGCCACTATTTTTATAGTTAAAATGAAGGCCATAACAAATTTTACCAAGCATGATAAACTACATAAACCTACAAGATTTAGGCTTTTGTGCTCCAATACCTGAGATCAGACACGTCTGAACACCACCAGAGATCTGATAGCTAAATAAAGGAGAAGGGTGGAAATAATTTCCTTCTAGGTAATAGAGTTGATCTGAAGGAGTACCTCACCTCATTTCTTCATCACTTCTGCTACCCTATACCTGCTAATTAGCTGGCATCAGACTTTCCTAATTGCTCAGTACAGCATTATTTGGAAAGAAAAGCTCTTAAGCCCAGTCCAGGTGCAGCACACTGTTCCCTTGCATGCACAACACAAATAAGGATCAAAAGAAAGGGGAAACACAAAACAGAAGCACCAGCCTTGCTTTTATCATTAATGAAATGACCAAAATCACTTTTATGTAAGAATATGTCTTAATAATTTGATATTCAACCAGCTATCTGGGTTTTTTCAACCCCAATGGCATAATCTGTCTTTGTTGATTTTTCTCTCACATTTTGACTTTTCTAGCTTCTCTATATTCAGTGTTGTTTGCCTCCTCTTCCATTTCAGAACCTTTTGTGAATAAGCAGGGTTTCTATTTAAAAATGTAAACAAGCCCTTGTGCTGCAAATGGTCTGTAGCTTAAACTTTATGTGCTGAAGGAAAGTCAGAATTTCATTCCTGAGGGAGGTCACTTGATACTGCTGCTTGAAACCCTTTAACTGATAAATCTCTCATTAAATTAGACACCTCCACAGTTGGGAGAATTGTCCTTTATGAGCCTACTCTGCATTTTTAAGTATAAGTGCAAGGAGCAACTAGCTGTTAAAAATGATTCTGTAAAACATTACTAAACTCTGGAACCAGGATAATGATTTCAGACACTACGGGAAAAAACTAACTGCTTTATTTGAAGGAGATTTTGTTTAGTAACTACTTGCTACATAACAATACCTTGTAAGCCATTTGATAAATATTTTATTGAGTGTTCAGTTCCTAGGGTACATGAAGTACAACTAAAGACATCAACACAAATAAATGTGTTTTCTTTAATAGCACGTAATATTGAATATTGGATTATTTTGTTCATACTAATGTCATCAAAATCAAATATAAGGTGAAATAAAGTGAAACAATATTACTGCCTGTTAGTTGTTTTATTGGTGGAACAGCAAATGTGTTCCACCTGTCACTTCTCTAAGACAGCCAAATATTCTGCTAACAAATCATATCAAATTTTGGAAGCAAATTTTACATACAGGCCAAAAGAATCCCTGAATATTCCTGTACGGAAAAAAGTAATGAATCACTAACACACTATTTAATTTAAATTGAAGAAGTAACTTGCATTTAACTAAGGGAGATTAACATTGTCTTACTGAATACAAAAGAATAAATATGAATCCATCATTCTTTGCATGTATACGTTCTTACAAAATCTTAATTACAGACAGCTATGGCCTATATCATTTGGACAGATCTGTAAAATGTGTATCAAGTCTGATGATAAATATTCAGCATTTCATGCCACCTGAGAATCCTGTAAAGGGTTGTCTGCCACTTATAACATCACTTAACATTTTCAATAGCCTGTTGCAATCCTCCACAGGGACAACATTTCCACCTCCAAAGATATCCTGTCTTGTTACAGGACAACCACATCTCATTTGAACTAGTGCATTAAAAAACCCATAGCAGCACCAAGAAAACATGGAAAATCTGTGGAGAATGAGTTTCAGTGAGATCACAACAAAGTTTGAAATCTAAGCAATCGTGGCTAGCGATGTCCTCCTGATTTAGTGAAACTATTCCTCTTCTAGACCAGGTAACTGAAGGTAAATGTTTTTTACTGTATCTGAAGCCTCTGGTAGAGTCTCTCTTTAACTCACTGACTACCAATGCTACAATATAGTTAAATTTCTTACAATTCTGAACATTAAGAAGGATTATCATAATAATGTAATATTTATGACTTCAAAATGCATATTATGCAAATAAAATTACATGATGTATATCAGAACATGTAGACTGTCATTACTAAAATTCACACATAGATCATTTTTCAAGGCACCCGGTCCCTCCCAAAAGTTTAAGATATTATTCAGTTTGTATTGGAAGTTACAGTTTCAATCCTTTGAGGGATTTGATCAACCTTGAACATTGCACGGTACTGTCAGGTTACCATGATTAATATGGGAATTGTGGAATTTTATCAAGGTTGTCCTGGATCCTAAGCTGTCCAAAGTGAATGAAAAAAGCAAAAGAGCAATTAACGTTGCTGTATAGAATGTTTGTTAAAAAAGGGGAAAAAAAAAAAAAAAAAAAAAAAAAAAGCCCAAATAGACGGTAGCAGTCTGACAGGAGACAGGATTACATCACCATGTTAATTTCAATTATCTGAGCACTGAATAACACTTTGGCTGTAGACATAAACTTCTCGATAGTAGTCTTTCCTTAATACATTTTCTTTCCTCACCATATCTTTTTATTAATCCTATTGTTTATCTTTTGGTTTTTACCTTCTTTCTATAAAACATCTGACTTTTAGCCAAAGTCAAACAGTTCATCTTCTGTAACATTATTACTAACCTATGGCTAGGAAGGCAATATAAAATCGATGATTTCAAAATTTCCATGCCAGAAGATTCAATTCTTTGAGTGGCAGATACGACTATGTGATATGCCAGTCTTTTTCCATCAGCAAGAATGCATGGGATAGTAGGATTCAAGACTAAAATTGTCTGTTCTGTCTTTTCTAATCCCTTTTTATTTCATGTGGATTTAGCAATGTTTTCTGTTGGAGAAAGTACCATCAGTCTTCAGAATATTATTTTTTTTCCCCTGAGGATAGTTAATGCCATCTAAAGTGAAAGAGAAAACAGGAACTGCTCACATGAAATCCCTTATTATTTTTTTAATGCTTTAACAAGTTTTTTAGTATGAATACTGTGTCTTCACAATGGCTAAAAATCTTTTGTTATTAATAGTGATGTTTGATACAATGAAGAGAATCTAGGGGTAGCTTGATCTGAAAAACAAAAATAAAAAATGTTGTTGTTATTATGAATGGGCTTTTTTTTTTTTTTTTTTTTTTTTTTTTTTTTTTAATTACCCCCATTTCTTTCTTGTTTTAACCAATTGCTAACTCTCAGTTGAAGTACAGAAACTTCCTCTCTGAATAAAATCTTCTCACAGATAATTTTGGGTAGAATATTTCTTTCACAATGTCATCAGTAAATGATGTGTGTTAAGCAAAATAAATTGGCTGGACCATTGGTGCAGACTAGCACAAGAGTTCTTAATGTTATGAATGTAAGGACCAGTTGAGAAACTCTTAATCACTACTTGGGATTGAGTAAAGTATTCAAAATAAATAGACTATCTGAAAAAATTACATTTCTGCCTTTTAAAACATAATTCTACATATGCTCTGACTCAAAAAGATTTGAGGATCAAATCTAATTCAAACATGTAGTAGGTCCATCCCTGAACCTAGTATACTTGGGAGAAGGCAAAAAAGATTAGGCTTTGGCTGAAAAATCAAGTAAGCTTGGAACCCCCTTTTTTACTTCCTATTCAATCTGTCCTTCCTGTAGTGCCGACAGATGTATTTTCTTTTTTCTCATGTTAAAAAGGATTACAATTTTGAAATCAAAGGAGCCGAAGTATGTAAAAAAACCAGTTCTATCCACTTCATACAGGAGACAAGAAGAATTTTTAAGCCAGTGGACAACCCATGTAGAGACTTATTGTATTGGGTCTGGCTGAGATGGAGTTAGTACTCCCTATAGCAGCCCTCATAGCACTGTGCTCTGCAGCTCTGTAGCTAGAAAGGTGTCGATAACACACCAGTGTTTTGGCTACTGCTGAGCAGTGCTGGCACAGCATCAAGGCTGTCTCTCCAACATTTTTGCCCTCCCCTCAATGGCAGGCTGGGGCAGGGCAAGATCTTGGGACGGGACATAACCAGGACAGCTGACCTAAACTAACCAAACAGATATTCCGTACCATATGACGTCAGCTCAGATATAAAAGCTAAGTGAAGGGAGACGGAGGGGGGGACATTTTTGTCTTCCGGAGCAAGCACTACGCGTACTGGAGCCCTGCTTCCCAGGAAGTGGCCAGACATCGCCTGCTGATGGGAAGTAGAGAGTAACATCATTTGGGTTTTTTTCTTTGCTTTCGCGCGCAACCTTTGCTATCGTTTTATTAAACTGCCCTTATCTTGACCCACGAGCCTTTCGTTATATTTTTCTCTCCCCCGTCCAGCTGAGGAGGGGGAGTGATAGAGCGGCTTTGGTGGGCACCTGGTATCCAGCCAGGGTCAACCCACCACACTTATATAAAGAAATGTGGGCTGTGGTTGAATAGGACTGAAATTTTTCTGTGGAAGAAAACAGGATTGGCAGTGGGACTTTTGATTTTTTTTTATTTTTTTTTTTCTAGTAGGTGCACAAAGATTGCCACAAGCTACTGGGACTATCCACCCAGTAATAATATACACTTGGAGGTGGAATTAAGGATACATTTACAGTCTTACTGAGTATATTTCCTCATTTTGCATACTTAATTGTGCAAATTAAGTCTTAGGAACACTGGTTTGTATGCACTATATATCTGATAGCATAAAACCAGAGGACACCCCCCCCCCACCAAATTCACTAGAGAAACAAATTTCAATTACTTTAAGTGCTCATTGGTCATTTTATTTGCCTAAAATTTTAAAATCAGTGTCTCACTTCCTTTTTTTTACATTCACTAGCAATTGTTTCTGCTGAAAACATTTTGAAACATTTCCCAGTTTCATGTCATGCTTGTCTTGGTCTCTTCCAAAAATTATAATGTCATCATAAATATTCAAAGACTCTATACACCCTTGCATGCCTTGTTAATTAAACCTTGATATTTCTCAGGTGCTGATGAAATTTCAAACATCAATCTTCTATAACACTGGGGTTTTGCATGTGTTGCAAATAGTGTGCTCATTTTATATTTAGACTCGAGCTCAACTAAAGTGTTCACAAAGAATATGAAGGCTCTACAGAGTCCTCACTTGGATGCTTCACAGTTAAAAAAATGAAGGCCCTGTAATAAACAAAACTGATACATGGTTATGGAAGATAAGGAGACGTTTACTACCATGATGCCACTCCCTTTCTGCAAACTGTGGAAGTCTGTACACACTTAATTTACCCAATTTTCCCCACATATTTGTTAGCATATTTCCATCTGGAATTATTAGAATAATGCCTTTGTGCAGTCAAGAGTGCAGTCAAGTCCCTGTTAGCAGTGCTTTTTCTGTTCAGGTTTTAAGTTCCTCAGGGACAAGAAATTCTTCTCAGCAAAGCATCTTTTATACAGCTGCAAATAGTTCTGCTTTATGAATCCATTTAGTAGGCAGAAGAAAAAATTACACAAATTCATGCACGTTAATTTTTTTACATATGTGTGTGTATATATATATATATGTATATATATATATATACACATGTAAACATATTTGACCACTTAGGTGAGGTCATGAATCAGTGAGTAAGAGTAACAGAGGAAAGGATTTGCTCTAGGATTCAGCACTCATCAGTTTCCAGTAAATAGCTCTGAGAACAGCAGGCTGAGTTCCAGCATAGGTCCTTGATGTCTACATAACAGACAGATTCTGTCTTGGTCCTCATTCTGAAGCCATGTGTAACCTACTAAAGCATCTCAAACTAAGATATTCACTAGTAAACATATCCAAAAATGGAAGTACACAGGTTATAGCACTTTTACAATGTGCTGTCTTGTAATGATCAACTTATTTTCTTGTCTAGACAGGTCTGTAACCTCTGTAACCTTTCCTATGAAAGGAGAATTTCACACAGACTCCGGAGATATCTTTTGGAAGTTCTAAATAATAGCTTTTCTGTCCTCACAGGGGAAAGAGAAAAGTAGTCCTCAGTTTGGAAATCTGATCAATTATTTCCCTGAGCACTAGCAAAAGTCATTTTTTTCTCACAAATAAATTTGGTCATTAAAATCTGTGTATACTCACACACACATACAGCATAGCCACTATTTCACATATAGATATATAACTATAGTAATAATTCACTGCTTTGATTTGCCTAATTTAGCTTTCATAATTTTTTTAATTTTAAAGAACTTCATGGTATCTGACTATCTAATATTTAGACATACCTCCAATGCTAGATAAGGACTGATGATAAATCAAAAATCTCGGAAGGTCTGACAACCTGGAAATATTTTTAAAGAGCATACCAAACATTTCTATAACTCAATATTATGAAATCATCACTTTATTGCATGGGATCCATTAGAAAACTACTTCCAAAAGGCTTCCATTCTTTCATAGATACACATCTGCAGCTCCTACAGCTGTAATACAATAGAGCTTAATTTTCTGTAATACTGCTCATCCAAACTGCATCTCAAAGCACTTTATGGGGGTGCAATAGCAGATGGAGTGAGAAATTAAAATGTAGTTTTACAATGAAGTGAGTACAAAATGGTTCTGTGGGGTTTTGTGTTTATTGTGTCTCACTGCTCCCATAACAAATTTGCTTAGGTTAGCTTAGTTTATGAATAACATATTGATTTATTTATTAACTACAGTGCTTCAGACTCCATCTAGGACCTGCAAATCAAATCAAGCTGAGTTATTTCCTCCATATGCATTTTCAAGACTAATAAAAAATTATACAAAGGAAAAAAAAAAAATCACGTTCAAAATGCAACCCAACCACTCAAGTGCTAGTCTTTAATTAAGGGAGATGGGAGGCAGTGGCTGCATAATTACACTGGTGTCCTTTTACTCCATGTGTATTTCCATCTTGATTTAGCCTTTGAAATATCCAAAGAGAATAATTTCCACTTGCTACTGGCTCTTCTAAACATCCAGGAATGTACAGTTGTTATATATCTTGGTTTTTTTTAATATTACTAAGATTTCTTGAACAGGAATTACAATCCCCTTGAATTTCAGTTTAGCAGAAACTGTTTTCACTGAGAGATGGTAAAGCAATGATTTTACCAAAATCTGTAAGTCTAGCAGGTGCTTTGTAAGCAATACGTAAAGACAAGACCTTGTTTCAAAAAGGTTAAAAATAGTTGATAAGGTAGGCAATGAAGGGTAGGGGTGATACAAGGAAGAGCTAGAAAAGGACCCTGCTCTAAAACGAAAAATAATCACAGCATCTAGACACACACTGGTTCACCAGTTCTACGTATCACCAGTACCTAGCAGTGTAGGCATCATCCTGCTGGAAGACAGCATGGCAGGTGTGATTGGTCTACAATGATCTGAAACACATGAAGACACACATATAACTCAGAAGTAGATTTTGGCAAGACATGGACAACCTGGAAGAACCATAGGTACACTAGTGAGAGAAACATGAAGAAGGTCCCAAAGCTGGTGTCATCAACAGTAGATTCAAACATGACAGCAGCTTGTCTGATCATTGACAGAACTGGGGGACATATGACTGTTTCGAAAGCAAGACTGGGATGTCTGCATTAGATCAACTGTACAAAGTCCAGCAAATTCCCAATGCTAATTGCTTGCTATGTTACTAACACACAACATGAAATACTCAGTTGATAATTTTATGCCTATCAGCGGTTAGAAATACTATCTCAGGGAACTGGAATCTCCTTTCAAGGATATTAAATAATAAATAGAAGCTGAATCTTTATTCTGTCTGTAACAGAAGAATACCCAAAGTCAGTGATGCCAATGGGAAATACCTTGGAATAAAGTTTTCAGGTGTTCTTTTGTTGTTATTGGTTGGTTTGGGGTTGTTGGGTTTTTTCGTTCCTGTTGTCCATACTGTGTATATAAATAATAATTAAGGTACTTAATTTGATTTCTTTAGTTACAATTATAACTCTACTTTCATCTGCTGCTATAAAAACAAACTACTTTAAAAGCATTGCAGCGACTTAAAAATACCTACCCTCTGATTAATCAGTAGAAATGCTACAGAATTCGCTACTAATCAAGAAGTCTGCATTCAAGACCTCAGAGCCTTGACAGCCCCTCAGTCCTCATCTAGAACG
The DNA here is from genome assembly GCF_929443795.1 of Astur gentilis. Taxonomy (NCBI): domain Eukaryota; kingdom Metazoa; phylum Chordata; class Aves; order Accipitriformes; family Accipitridae; genus Astur; species Astur gentilis. The sequence goes on along the minus strand of NC_064890.1, from coordinate 19,456,013 downwards.
TTTGGACCAATGGACCACACATCTTATCAAGCAGATGGTATCCAGGAAACTGCTAGAAGGACTTAATTCTTTTCTCTGTGAGAAAATGTGAGCTGAGATGGAATTTCATTAAAGTCCAAAGACTTTCATTGTTGTGAAAGCATTCTGAATAGATTCCGGCCTGAGATGCAGAAGTGTGCAGGTTTCACCTGAATCAACGCTGGCAAGATAATTTGCTATTCACAACCTGTGCTGACAAAAAGTAAATTTGTTATAAAATGTGTACTATGCACAAAATTTTTTAGGAAGGAGCAGTACTGGAGTAAATAACATTCCGTAGCAATTCACATTATCAGCATATGACATTGTAATGCAAGGATAGAGTATAATTTAGTTTCCTGCATTAGATGTCACTCTTATAAAATTGCTTTCAGTGCACCACATGAGAATGTAAGAATCGCCGTAGAAGAACAGACCAATACTCCACCAAACAATGCCAATGGAGGGGAAAACTATGTATGAACACATCTGTGAAATTCGTCTCAAGATTCAGTTCAGGTACTTGGGGTTTTTTCTTCTCTCTCTCTTATTTTTTTTTCTTTTCTTTTTTTTTTTCCTAAAAGTATTTCCAGTCTCCTGTGGGCTATTGTAGGACAAGGTCTTCTCACTGAATGCAACTAAGAAGAATGACCTAGTACCTAAACCAAACAGTTTCATGTTCTACACACTAACAAATTATACCTATTTGCTCTAGCCACACTGTGGAATATTAAAGTGCTTCTCACGTTGCTATATAGATTTTGGGGGTTTGAGGTAGTTTTATTCTGTTTGTGGGTTTGGTGTTTAGGTTTGGGGGGGGTGTATTATTTCGTTGCTTGAGTAATGCATGATTATCATAGAGGTTTAAGCATTCTGTTTGCTTTATTAGTGTGCATCCTTAACACACAAATAGGTCTAATTAAAGATCACTGAATGTAAAATATGAATAAATCTTTATCACTTAGGGATTATGCTGTAGAAGAACTTATTTCATTTGGTGTGTTTGACAGCATTTGGGCATGCTGTATAGCAATGTCATTGTGACTTTCTGAAGTAGTCACATAGCTTATTGCTGTCAGCTACTTCAGAAAGGGACTTGTGTTGTTATGATTGGAAGCCTGGGAGTCACACACAGCTTTCTCTAAATAAGGTCTACCATGGAACATTTCAAAGATGCTAGCATTGATTTGCTTTTTTATTTTTCCCTGCCTCTTGCTTTTGTAACTAGTTTCTTTAGGAAGCAGAATGTATCATCATGGTTCGTCATCATGCTGGATTTTGTAAATAAATAAATACAACAAATTATTGAGGAGACATTTCATGCCATATTCATTTCACTGAAGACATTTATTCAGTATGTGGCAGAACTCAAAAAAGCAAGTTGATATGGCATTTAGCTGAAAAAGTGTAATCTTGGCTTTCAGCTGGGTTCTCAGCATTATTTCTGATTATTTTATTCCTCTATAATTAAGAACTTTGAGAAATGAAACTAGAACATAAGGCCTTCCTCCACTGGATTTGGTCACATGGCTCCTTGTTCTCTCTTCCTCTAACTTCAAGTATCTTCCAAACTTTGTTATATTGTTGCTCAACTTCAGAAAACTTCAGATATGGAGGATATTACAATTTTCTTAACATTTTATATCTTTGGGGAAGTGGAAGATCTGATTTCATATCTCTCCAGTTTGAAGAGCGAAATAAATAACAAGTTGTCTAAGAAGCAGACTATCTGAATGAAGTGGGCAGTGTGGCCCTTGGTGAACTATCTGAACACAATGATTTTGGCCTCTGTTTTAGAGGGGAAGGCAGAGGGGAGAACGCTGTTACCAGCTGGCCTCCAGAGATCTCTTCTAAATTCAATCACATGATTCCATACATAAGCAGTCTCAAAATGAATCCACAAGCCCTTTGCAAGATATGGACACAGCTCTACCAGAAGTGAAACTGGAGTTAAAACACCTTTGTCTTGAGGAAAGAGAAATTAAAAACTCTAAGTGTAGGAATCTTATGTATTTTCTGCTGGTGGAATGGAGTCACCTGCATTAGAAATATCATGGAAATGGATTATTTTGGAGTAGCATCAGGGAACATTAATTCCTATGTTCTTCCTGCCATTCAAATACTGTAGTATGTGAATACCAGAGATTGTTTTTACCTGATAGTAAAGACAGAGAGTGGTCATGCTAGGCCTCATGCAAAACCACCTGGAACCAAAGAAAGCCTTTGCAGCATTTCCAGAACACTGGGTCAGATTCCAATAATGAGTCAGATTTCTGTAATGAATCAATCACCTGGGGAGCTAAGTTAAGGTTTCTTATTATGGCTGTTACCCAATTTTTTTTTAACTTAAATGGAAATACAACCTAAATAGGAATTGAATTACCATCTTCGATTTTGTTAGTTACACTTCTGCCCAGTTCATCATTGATACTCACGTTTAGAATGAGTATCATGCTAAACTATGTTAGCATTTTGCAGTACTGTGCTTATGATTTAGGTTTGGTACATTAAAAAGCTAAATATAACAGAGATTGAGAGTTCAATAGAAAACCACTATCTTTATGTAGACATTTTCCAATAATACTAATTGGGGATGAGACTCTGCTACATGTTGCTCTTTTTGGCACTGGTATTGTCACTGAAGTTTTTCCTCATACCCTGCAGCAACATGGAACACCATCAACTTTTTATTATTCTTCTAAGGACTAGAAAAAACTCTACATTGAACCTGAAATAGAATCCGAATATCATGAGAGAAACAGAGTATGTTTTCACTAACTTGGTATTGACTCAGTTGTATTTCTCTCCTGGATTATACTTCACAACTATTTTCCATTTTCGTATTTCTGTTTCAGAAGTGTAGAAGTTATTAAATGAATAAAAGAGAAGACAGCTGACCATTACAGGAATACGCTGCAGTTTGTAATTTTAAACTCTTCCCCAGAGGAAATTATACTTTATATGACATTCAGTCTTTCCATTTCCTTAGACAATCATGTACAGTCTAATAACAAATACCTGCTAGAATTTTAAGCTGCTTTAGGCTTATGGTATACAAACCAATATTTTCTTTCATGGAACCATAATACAACTGTATAGTCTTGCTCTCCTACTGTCATCTGTAATCTAACTAGGCTTCTTTCTGAGTTCTTAGGTTTGGCAAAGTTTCATTTCTACCTTACTGGAAGAAAGGTAGAAATGAAAATGCTGTCAAAAAATACTAAATAGATGCACTGTATACCGATCATGACTGAGTATGGAAGGACTTATGATGAACTCCAGTCTCCTGCTCTAGCAATTACTACCTCACTGTACTGGGTCTGGCTGAGATGGAGTTAATTTTCCCCATAGCAGCTCTCATGGTGCTGTGCTCTGTATCGGCAGCTAGAAAGGTGTTGATAACAATCAGGGCTTTGGCTACTGCTGAGCAGTGCTTACATGGCATCAAGGCTGTCTCCCCAACATCCCCCCTCACCAGTAGGCTGGGGACTGGGCAAGATCTTGGGAGGGGACACGGCTGGGACAGCTGACCCAAACTGACCAAAGGGATATTCCATACATATGACGTCTGCTCAGCACTAAAAGCTAAAAGAAAGGAGGAGGAAACGGGGGCATTAGCTATTTACATTTGTCTTATGGAGCAACTGCTACGTGTACTGAAGCCCTGCTTCCCGGGAAGTAGCCAGACATAGTCTGCTGATGGGAAGTAGAGAATAAATCTTTTGTTTTCCTTTGCTTTCATGCATGACCTTTGCTTTTTGCTTTATTAAACTGTCCTTATCTCATCCTACAAACCTTTTATTATATTTTCTCTCCCCTGTCCAGCTGAGGAGGGGAGTGATAGAGTGGCTTTGGTGGGGCACCTGGCATCCAGCCAGGGTCAACCTACACACTCACTCTGTTTATAACATTTGAGGTATGGCACAGCTTTTGTCATCTATCCAGCTAAAACTTCCAACAACAGACTTTTAGTAATGCTTGTAAATTTAATAACCCACATATGTATATTACATTTACACTTCTCAAATTTTATGTTTATTTTGAAGAGGATATGAAGAAACTGCAATTGCATCATTGCTCCCAGTACAAGGAGACCATGGATGAAAACCACATTCCCTCTGAGTTATTTTTAAAACCATGGCATTAGCAAAGGTCACAACTTTGCATTTATCATCCACTGAAAGTGTCCTACGAGCACCAAACCAGTAATGTGTCTTATAAAACAATCTGAAAAGCAGTAATTTAGTGGCTCATTTGATCAGGTCACTGACAAATTCAATATATATAAGAAAAATGCCACAGAGATCTCAAAGGTCATATTTCAGTGAACACATAGGAACTTCTCTGAGACCAGGCACCAGGCCAGATTTACAACCCAGAAGGTTTGTTTGACTATAGGAACATCCCTGGAACTATTTTTGGGGCAATCCAGACTTTCCCTGGGGAAAAATAAAATCATGGATGTTACCTAGATCTAGAAAACAATCAAGACCACATTGGTTAATTATAAAACACAGCATTCTGAATTCAGACAGTAGGTAACAAATATTAGATACAGAAAATGGTTTGAGTTTCTTCCCAAAAGCTCCTGCCAGATCACCATCAAATGAGCAGCCTGAATACAGTGACATTTCAATATGCTACCAGAACAATATGGACTACCTAGATCAGACAGGTACAAGGTAACTGTAGCAGAAGTAATGTATTGAGAAAAGCATTCAATAATCAGAAAAGGCTGATACTACTGATAATAGATAGAAACAGTAGATGTAGATGCATCTTGTGTTTCTATAGCCAGAATTCTGTCAAGGCAGTGTGACTGGAAAACCAAAGGCAGATTTTCTAACCCAAAAAGACAAGTAAGCAGTTCAGTTGAGACAAGATGTCCAACACTGGAATATTAAGTTTGAACTGTAGGTAAAATACAGATGAAATAGCAAAAAAAGGATATAGATCTGAAATTCCTGATAGGTATAGCTAAAAAAAAAAAGAGATTTTCCTTTTTTTTTTTTTTTTTTTTTTAAGGTTTTACTTTTGTCTATAAATACTAATTCCATTGTATTTTCCTTAAGAAACTAGATGTCTGTGTTCATTAGTTTTTTCTAAAAATGCTTGTGCTAAATTAGTTGGAAAATGTCATCATAACTACATGGAAAGGTCATACAACATGTCATGAAATAAAATAAAGTCACAATAAATACTAACAAAGATATTGTAAAGAATTGAGCTTGAAATAAAATCCTGATTTGGGAGTCAATTATTGACAGGCTTGGTGAATTAAGTCAAACTAAAACTAATTGGTGTTCCACCACAGAAAAACAGCTGAGTCACACTCTTTATTTTAAAACAAAACAAAACACAAAAAAACCAAAACACCCAAGTGGGAAGCTAATGGTCCTGCCATATAACTCAGCCTGATGGATTGTTTTAAACCAATGTTGTTTGGATTAGTACATTAGTTTCTTTCAGTAACACACATTCTTATCACATTTCTGACAGGAATAGCATTCACAGCAGGCTTTGGCCTTCCTCTCACTCAGGGTTTGTAGATGATCCAAATATTTTTTTCAGCATGGCCATAGAAGAAACAGTTAACCTCTATGTGTCAATATTTTAAATTAGTTTGTTCTTTATCTCAAGTAAATATGTAAATATATTCTAACAGCCCTGGTGAGGTCCATGAAAGATCTGTAATTTACTTCAGAATGAGCAAGTTAGCATCCAGAACGTGTTATCACTCCTTAGGATTTGCTGTAGTGAGTCAGACCAGCAGTATTTTTGTCTCAGTGACCAGTGGCACACATCAAAGGAAAGTGTCTAAGAATTATGGAACATAGTATGTCATCCCTGTGGCATGCCCTCCCACCTGACAACAGCCAGAGGCCTAAGGATTTCCTGCACAGGAGATTGCATTTGGACTACATTGTGTAACAATTTCTTTTGGAGTGAACCTCCAGGAGTTCACTTGCAGTTCTCTGTTCACCTATTGCTCATTTTTAAATTGCTGCCTGATTATTTCAGTGCCAACCCCCTGCCATGAGCTGTATGCAATCTTAAATAAGCTTTTCCTTTAGCTTCTTTGTAACAGTAAGGATGTTACAGTTAAGTATAATCAATGTGCAGTCATTGGCCACACTGAATACTCATAGCCTTTTAATCACTTATTTAGCCATGATCAAACTTTCCCTTTCACTGCATAACAGCTCAGTTTCTTAAAGAAATTTAGGCAGAACATGTCCTTAAAAGGTTTTTGGAAATCTAAATACCTTGTAACAGTCAAGTCACCTGTCTACATGACCCCTCACTGCACTCAAATAGACCTGAATTGCTCCTAGGAAATAACAGAGTTTGTAACACTATTACATTACAATGGCTTCGAATAATTTGCCTGCTAAAGAAATTCATAGTTTTTAATATTACATGAAACTTTTAGAAAAAGAATGTCATAGTTTAACCCCAGCCAACAACTAGGCACCATGCAGCCGCTCACTCACACACCTCCCCCCCACACACCCCCCGCAGTGGGATGGGGGAGAAAATCAGGAAAAGAAGTAAAACCCATGGGTTGAGATAAGAATGGTTTAATAGAACAGAAAAGAAGAAAATAATAATGATAATGATAACACTAATAAAATGACAACAGTAATGATAAAAGTATTCGAATGTACAAATGATGCGCAGTGCAATTGCTCACCACCCGCCGACCAACACCCAGTTAGATCCCAACCGGTGATCCCCTGCCCCCACTCACCCGAGTTTCTATACTAGATGTGATGTCACATGGTGTGGAATACCCCTTTGGCCAGTTTGGGTCGGCTGTCCTGGCTGTGTCCTGTGCCAACTTCTTGTGCCCCTCCAGCCTTCTTGCTGGCTGGGCATGAGAAGCTGAAAAATCCTTGACTTTAGTCTAAACACTACTGAGCAACAACTGAAAACATCAGTGTGTTATCAACATTCTTCTCCTACTGAACTCAAAACACAGCACTGTACCAGCTACTAGGAATACTATTAACTCTATCCCAGCTGAAACCGGGACAAAGGGACAATCACATCGTGTTTGCTACCCTCCTACACATATCTCATTGACCTTGTTAGTCACAGGATACATATAATAGGTAACAGTTCAGCTAATTCATGTATGGTATCCTTTAGTACTTTTAGTGACTTTCATATGGGCCTTGCAATTTCTTGTATACATTTTATTGATTTTTTTTTTTTTTACTTTCTGTACATATGGTTTTGTTTGAGATATTTCCTCACAACAGACCATGTAAAGTAGGGTTTCTAAGTTCATTTTTATGGAAAATTAATGCAACTAATTTCTTTCGGTTTTTATCTGTGATCTTATCTTTGACTGATTTTTCTTTATTTCAGTGACCAGTTTGCTCCATCAGCTCATGGCCTTCACTGACACAGGTAACTCTGCAGCCCCCTGCCACAAAAACATGACAGTTATGCCCAGTGCAGGTCCACACTGACTTTTACCAACACACAAGAGAAGCTGCACATTGTTATTATAAAAGATCCTTCTTTATCATTTCCACCTTATCCTCTAGCTGAGGAGAATCTCTGTCCTTTATTGGATGCAGGGGGAAATATAGTGACAAAGGATGAGGAAAAGGCTGAGGTACTTAATGCCACCTTTAATAGCCTTTAATAGTAAGACCAGTTGTTCTCCAGGTACTCAGCCCCCTGAGCTGAAAGACAGGGAACGGGAGCAACATGAAGCCCCTATAACCCAAGGGAAAATGGTTAACAATCTACTACACCACTTAGACACACACAAGTTTATAGGGCCAGATAGGATCCTCCCAAGGGTACTGAGGGAGCTGGTGGAAGTGCTCACTGAGCCATTTTCCATGATTTGTCAGAAGTCCTGGCCAACCAAGGAGGGCATAGTTGACTGAAGGTTAGCAAATGTGACACCTATCTACCAGAAGGGCCAGAAGGAGGATCCAGGGAAACACAGGCCTGTCAGCCTGACCTTGGTGACAGGGAAGGTTATGGAGCAGATCATCTTGAGTGCCATCATGAGGGATGTGCAGGACAACCAGGTGATCAGGCCCAGTCAACATGGGTTTATGAAAGGCAAGTCCTGCTTGACTAACTTGATCTCCTATTAGGACAAGATGACCCGCTTAGTAGATGAGGAAAAGTCTGTGGATGTTGCCTACCTAGACTTTAGTAAAGCCTTTGAGACCATTTCCCACAGCATTCTTCTGGAGAAACTGGCTGCTCATGGCTTGGACGGGTGTAGTCTTCACTGGGTAAAAAACTGTGTGGATGGCTGGGCCCAAAGAGTGGTGGTGAATGGAGTTCAATCCAGTTGGCATCCGGTCACTATTGGTGTTCCCCAAGGCTCAGTATTGGGACCAGTTCCATTTAATATCTTTATCAATGATCTGGACAAGGGGATCGAGTGCACCCTCAGCAAGTTTGCGGATGACACCAAGTTGGGCAGGAGTGTTGGTCTGCTCAAGGGTAGGAAGGCTCTACAGAGGGATTGGGACAGGCTGGATTGATGGGCCGAGGCCAGCTGCATGAGGTTCAACAAGGCCAAGTGCTGGGTCCTCCACTTGGGTCACAGCAACCCCATGCAATGCTACAGGCTGGGGGAAGAGTGGCTGGAAAGATGCCCGGCAGAAAAGGACCTGGGGGTGTTGGTTAACAGCTGGCTGAATATGAGCCAGCAGTGTGCCCAGGTGGCCAAGAAGGCCAATGGCATCCTGGATTGTATCAGAAATAGTGTGGCCAGCAGGAGCAGGGAAGCGATTTTCCCCCTGTACTCAGCACTGGTGAGGCCGCACCTCGAGTACTGTGTTCAGTTTTGGGCCCCTCACTACAAGAAAGACATTGAGGTGCTAGAGCACGTCCACAGATGGGCAACAAAGCTGGTGAAGGGTCTAGAGCACAAGACCTATGAGGAGTGGCTGAGGGAACTGGGGTTGTTTAGCCTGGAGAAAAGGAGGCTGAGGGGAGACCTTATCGCTCTCTACAACTCCCTGAAAGGAGGTTGTAGTGAGGTGGGGTTCGTTCTCTTCTCCCAAGGAACAACTGATAGGACAAGAGGAAATGGCCTCAAGTTCTGCCAGAGGAAGTTTAAATTTGATATTAGGAAAAATTTCTTCACTGAAAGGGTTGTCAAGCATTGGAACAGGCTGCCCAGGAAAGTGATTGAGCCACCATGCCTGGAGGTATTTAAAAGATATGTAGATGGGGTGCTTAGGGACATGGTTTAATGGTGGACTTGGCAGTGTTAGGTTAACAGTTGGACTTGATGAACCTAAATGATTCTATAATTTTAAGCCCCTGCCACCATCATCTTGTCTCACATGTGATGTTGTTTCTATTTAGTCAGGATTACCTGTTACAATTACAGGCAACAGAGATTTGTAGTATGTTTTGATGCACTGGTTTATTTCACGGGGTTGAACCCTCCAAAATTCACAATTAATTATGGTGAGATCCCTTTCTGTCTTCCTCCTATCAAAAGAGAAAAAGTTAAATAAAAAACAGCTACATTATTTCACTGTGATTCAGCTTACGAGAGGGGAAAGGTCCTTCTTTGCTTCTTACATACATATGATCAGTTGAACAATATGACAACAAAATGCAACTAGGATCTTGATCTCTGATTCAATGTTGGTGATAAATGGGGAGAAGGGGAGCGAATGCTCCTGAGGAAATGGGGTATGCATAGAAATGAAGGAGATACAACATAAGAAATAGGGAAAGTTTTCCTATTCCTAGGTAGAGAAAATCACAGAATGCTTTGCAAGTGCAATAAATAATGTAGCATAAGGCACATAGACACTAACCCCTTTTCATTCACCAAGAAAGCTAAATGATAGCCTGGGACTAGACTTGAAAACATGTTAAGTGCAATAGTAAAAAATGCTACTTTCTAATGTAAAACTGAGGCTCTGGAGGATAGTTTCAGATTCCACAAATTCTTTCAGCTTTCCCTTCAGGACCAAAGGGATGGGGATGTTAAGGCTTTTTGTTTCTCTCTTTATCAGCCTATTTGACTTCCCTAAAGAAATATTGCTTTATTTTTTAAGGAATTCTGAAATATTTAGAGTTTTGTGGCATGTCCTAGAACAACCTAAACAGCTAAGCATATAAAATGCTGCAGTTTTCTTTTATTCAACCAATTGACTAAGGTATTACCAAATACAAACCTGAATTTGAGTAAGGAAATAAACAAACTATGGCTAACAGCAATCATGATCCTGTCATCACTGCTGAAGTATGGCCCACACTAAGCCCTCCTACATGCTTCAGACCTACAGCTGGTTCTGCACCTCTTCAAAACCAATACAAATATCAGTAGTTTGAAGCTGAAAATATATCTTTATATAACAGATTCTTAGGATGTAATTCTTGGTCAAAAGAATGAAAATAAAAGGAAGTCTCTTCAAAAAAAAGAAGATGACTTGCAATTAGGAAATGCCCTGTCTGGGAGACCTTGAGACATTGAATATTTAACTACTTATGCAGACTGGAATGGCTGGAATCCTTTCAAGACTTACAGGATGTGCTTGGAAACCTGTTCCAATGATCCTGAGAGATGTGCCAGCAGAGATATTGCTCCTAATCAAACAGAAATTTCAATGCACAAGAGCTAAAATAAGATTCAATCTTTTGTTGTGCAGATTTTGAGGATGGCAGAAAGCTAGCATCTTCTCTTAGAGAGAGCATAATTTATATAAACTCTGAAATAAGCCTTGGGAAAACAGAAAGAACAATACTAGGGAAAAAACCCAACAGAAACCCAAACCCAAAATCAAAAACAAACAACCAAAGCCAAAACAAAACCCCAAAACAAACAAAAAAAAACCCCTTCAAACAAAGAAAGCAAGCTGTGAAATAGGGATACATCATGTTTTGAGATCTCCGGTTTATAGGCCAGGAGTATGTAGCCATGATTTCCTTCTCATAATTTAAGTGATGGGAAAAGAGGTTCTTCAAAAGTAGAAGGTCCATGCTTTTTAATGGAGAAAGACAAGATATTTCACAAGAATCAACTATATGACAAGCAGTTAGAAATTATCAATTGTGGTTTGCTTTGAAGCCATCAGGAAATGACTCCTAAGACAAAAAGCCTAATGACTCAGTATCAGATTTGTTTTTTATGTAATTGATGTCATTGTAGAATAAAATATTTTCTAGTCTTTTTCAGTACAATATCAAAACTCTGTAGGAGTGAAAGAAGAAATACAGAAACTGGCTAAAGAGCACCAAAATGGTATAAGACTAATTTCAGCATGCCTAAAAAATATAGTATGCGACTTAACATGGAAACATCTTAACAATAGTTGTATTATGACCCAAGTGTCTGCCCACTGAATTATTATTCTAAAACTTAATGAATACATTTGTTAAAAACTTTCTTCTCATTTCCAGACTTATATTATTCATGGACATTATGTACATACCATATAATCCATAGGAAACAATTAAAAAATGTTCTGACATAGTCAACAAAAAAACTTACTCAGTTCAAGAATAGGAAAAAAAATTGCTCAAAACAGGAAGAGGTGCACAGATGTTTCTTCTCCTCAGTATGATCTCTTAGTAAAATTAATACAAGTCTGCCTTGTGTTGTCAGTGCACTGATACAGCCAATGTGAGTATTTAAAAGAGAGGAACTGTGCCTTGGGCACTGGAAAATCATCTTTTATGATTTTTAACTGGTTCAGTGTGTCAATAATAATGATTAAAGAGAGAATTTGTAAATTTGTTTCAAATAGGTTGAGAATTGTAATTAGGTGAGTAATCTCAAGCCATTATACTGAACATAAATGTAACTTCAAGATTTTGTTGTATGGTTTCCTAAAGACATGGGAGGTCTCAAGACCTCTATCATTCTTAATTATATATTCTGAATATCTGTATATACAAAAAATCTCAACAAAAACAGATCACTTCCTTTATTCCTTATAAATGGGAAGGGTGCTTTTTCCAGAACTAGGTGATACTCATTGGGAAGGCACCCATGCTTATAACAACTGACTATTATAGATCATATCAATTGTACATTTATTTCAGTAGTCTTTCTGCACAATTAGATAGTACTAGGTTTCATACTTTCCCTGTAAGATCATCTGTAGTTAGCACCTCAATAAGTAGCATAGATTTTAAAGTTTTTTAATAAAAATAGCCTTCAAGTATAAGCTTAAAAAAATACATGAGTTTAATGTATGTTTGAAGATTTCTTTTATTGACTGGAATTTAGTAAGGTATTTTTGTTCTATTTCTGTGTAGATGCTCTTATTACTGACACAAATGCTTAAATCTCTCATGTGATTATGTTCCAGTAAAACTTCTGTATTAAACTCTGTAGAAAAGTATTGTCTGTTTATCCTACTCAAAACCTTAACTTTGCCAAACTAATGTTTTCTTTGTTGTTTTTGTTGTGTCTGCTGAAATGATCATTTTTGTATTGCTTTTGATAGGTCCTCAGAAGAGCTATATTTTGTGAATTATCCATTCATTAATCTCTTGGAGCATTTATTAGTATTTAAAGAAGTTGTGGCCACAGCAAAGACAGAATAGACCTCAACTCTGTAAATATGTCTATTTCACCACTTGATATATGCTGTGGTTTTTTTTTTTTTGTTTGTTTGGTTTTTTTTTTTTTTGTGTATGTATTAAAGTTCACAAATTGCTGAAACTTAAAGTTACTGGTCAGTATCTATGACATTGTAATGCCCCCAAAATTATTTTTAAAGACTGTAAAGTGTGTTTGAAATATGGTTTGTCAATAGGTGTGTAACACTTCTGGTTTTATTTCAGGGTACACTTGGGCAAAATGGATAAAGTAATAATAACATTGGATAACTCTTAGTTTTGGAACAGTTCAGGTCATCTTCTCTGCTTAACGGCTGCTGCAGAGCATGCCTGGAAGCAACAACATTCACTTTCTGAGGTCTAAAACATATTCCTTGCACTGACATCTGAGAGGATTCTCAGGTGTCACAATTGTCACCCTTTGTTTTTACTAGTTGCTGATAGCACCTGAAAGTTTCCTGTTCAAGTTGCTGACAATGCCTCCTGAAATCCTCTCTTTTGTGACTTAATTGCATCATTCTTAGAAAGGCGCTCCGGAGACTCATGTTCAAACGAACCCTTTCATATTAAAGTAAGAGTTTTCAGTAGCCCTGTACAATGGCTGTTCTTGGTTTTCATGCTGTGTTGCAGGAATTATTTTTGATACTTGAGGGTTGCAAACAACAAAGATTGAAAACCTGAGCTCCTATTTATCTCCTGGAAGTAAGATTGAACTAGTGCCTCTCCTTCTTTTCTTGCAGTTGACCCTGGTGATGTCCTTTTTTTAGATATGTTTAAGTACTGTACTTTCTCAAGTACTAGTCATGCAGTTCTTCAGAATAATGTGACCTTAGTCTTTTCTTTTGCAATACTAATAAACAGCAAAAGAAAATAAATGTGCATAGTCATGTATTGGGTTATCCTTGTTGTTGCTGTCTTAAATGAGAAAAAATGTAAGAATACCAGAAAAGCAGAGAGGGAAAGAGAAGGGAGGAAAAGGTGTACAATTTCTTTCTCACTAAAGAGCAACAAGAAATTTTACCAGTAAATCAGCGATCAGGAAAAGCACGGATAAACTGTGATTTATACGTAGTATTTTCTGAGCTACTGTGTATTGAATCTCAGGAAGGTTTCAGCCAACAGTTTGTACTGGAGGCGAGTTGGCAAGGCAGTGGGGCAACCTAGGAGCAATCAGTAGCAATCTGGGAAGGCAGTTTATCACCTACTGGTAGATGCTTTCATAGAATGTTCATCCAGTACTTCACCATCCATGCTCAGTAGGCATGGAAATAACTGCAGCCTGGAGCAAGGACTACAGAGAAGAACTGATACCCTCACTCGACCCCTGCCAATATACAGCAATTTTGTGCATTTTCAGAGGGCACTTGATGTAGTTCTAAGGCTTTACTTAAAAGAAATCTAAACTTATATGTCTTTATAATTAGTTTAGCACAAGCCTGTTGGATAACAAAATGCCACCAAAATATACATCCTGTAATGGAACATGGGAGACCATCAGGGTTTCACATAGAAATCAGAACGCATCCTAATAAAACTCAATGGGAAGCCAATTCTAATCACACAATTTAATTTTAGTCCTGAGATTAAAAACAGGGGGAAAACTCACAATTCATTAATTCCTGCAGGAAACCAACTCCAGATACAGGATTTGAAAGGGAAAAAGGAAAAGTGGGACAAAAAAAATAGCTGGAGTTAAATATAAATTACACATTTTTAATAAAAATACTGCTTTTAAAAATAAAGGTTGCTTCCTGCAATCTGAATGTTGTGTTGGGTCAACATTTGCATTGTTTCAAATATTCTTACCCTTACACACTAAAAAATCAGATATCTTTATACAAGGAACTTTACTTAGTAGCTTTAAAATGCTCTGCTGTCTTAATGGTTGAAATTGACACACATTTATGAAAGATATATACAGAAACTCAAATATTAATGGATTAGAAAATGTAAACAATACACCTCACATTTGAAAGGTTAAGTTAAAAACATCTTCACCTTGCTCAGTTTTGAGGGTCAGAAATTTTCTCTTGGTTTTCACTTGTTTCCTTATGGCTCTTCTTGTAGTGTGGTGTTCAAGTGAAATGTAAATCAGTGTTCAGTTCAGAGGTTTTAGTATGTCTGGGAGGTTTATCCTACCAAAGTACAATGACAAATATTATTTGACAGCTGTGTAGATTTATGTCTGAGACTTGGGGGTGGGGGGGGGTGTAGACATTCGTCTGATCACCCCGTGGGACTCGGCACAGGGTCCACCATACCCTGGGCCACAGAGCACTGACACCAATATGAGGATGCTGCAAATGGCGTTTATTCAACTGCGTCAAGCCCTTATATACTGTCTGTCGGTCATCCCGCCTCCTTTAACCCTTCTCTTTCCGTACATCGCGAGATCTTCCGAGCGCCAATCCCTACAAGTCCCCCCTCACTATGGCGGATGACCGACGGTACAAACTGGCGTTACAGCTATAAGTGATTCCACCACCTCATGGTAATTCGTGTACTGGTGGGTACCCGCACTCTGTATAAAGAGTTTCCGCACGCAAACAGTCAGTGCTGGTATCCCACAACAAACCATAATAACCACCACCAAAAGGATTCCAAATAGGGTCAACGTTTTTCAGTCAATCAAAGACAGGAGCCATTGCCAGGTCGACGAGAGGAGATTGTCAAGCCACTGTCACCTGCCTCCTGTAATTGATTGGCTTTGTCTAAAAGCATATCATAGTCCCCTGCTTATGGGGTACACACAGCGGTTGCTGTAAAGTGGATCTGCGGTGTTCAAAACATCGGTCACACCATTTTGATGTTCGGCTGGTGCGTCTCCAGAGTTGTTGTCCACAGCGGTCATACTTGGTAAGCACCCAAGGGTCACAACGACCACAGTGCAGGTACTCAGATGATCTTCTGAACGGCATCCTGCAAAATAACTCACAACAAATCGTTATTGACTGAGGTCTGGTTTCAACCACAGTGACGGCACCCAGCGCACACGTGAGTCTGGGTGCTCTGATGATTGTACTGCAGCATACCCTCTTCCCTGTGTCACCAAGCGCCACCCACCTTCCCACTTTCCTGTTTCTGGGTCTTTCTTGTTGGGTCTCAACTAGTGCTGCTTGTAATCTGTTTGTCCAAGCTTCTTTCTAAATCAAGAAAAAGGTGTGAGTCAAAATCATACTGCAAAACTGTCGCGAATCCCAGGGAGTCAGTGAACCTGAAAAAACCACATCTAAAAGAGAGCCTGTCATGGGATGTCCTAAGCCGTAATCATCCACGGTCTTCTTCACTTGTTGCAAAAGCTTGCTATCTAACGGAGACCACTCCACCCCTACACCACCTGGACCAGCTCGGACTGGGCAAACTAAAGGGGGTCCTTCAAAGCGTATGCCGTCCATAACACATTCCCTTGCTACAATTTTCCAGTCTGGCAACGTGACCTTCGGTGAATCGGGAACTCCTTTCTGTTCCCCAGCTGCTTGTAGCAGCTGCCGCTGTTGCTTCACCTGCTCCTGTACTCCTGTACCTCCTCTACTACTCGCTGCAACATCTGCAGCGGATCTGTAGCTGGGTCGGGCGCAGGTATTAAAGGCATAGGCGTTGCCTTTTCACTGGCTGCTGCCGACTGCGCCTTACAGCCGGAAATAGCCTTTTGTTTTATCGCTGCGTGCGGCGGACGACAGCGGTTTCCGCCCACCAGTTGCCACGCCTCCTCTAACCGTTGAGCCGACCCCTCGATTGAGTCCGGCCCACTCTCTTCCTCTTCCGCTACGCGCGGAAGTGGGAGTGTCCTGACTTTCCTTCCTCCTTCCTTTGGCCGTGCTCCGCCTCTCCCGACCTCCGGAGAGACATCCGGGGAGAAAGCGGATGTCGGCGCCATCTTAGTGTGCGCTTGTGGCGCGGTTCGCAAAACACGTCCCGGCACCCAATCCTCCGGATCATTCAGGGGAACCGCTCCCTCCTCTACCTGCTCCTTTTCTGATCCCTTCATCACAGCCCTCTCCGCCTCCTCTAGTCTCTGCCTCTCCTTCTCCCGTCTCCTTTGCTCAGCCACGGGTTCCTCTGCCTCCTGAATTAACTGTCGCTCTTTCTCCCGCTCCTCCTCTCTTGCCCGTTCATGCTCCCGTTCCAACTCCTCCCAAGGGTATCCCGGTGGTTCGGCCGGTGCCGACGGCTGCACTGGGAGCACCAGAGGCGTCTGCTCCGCTACCTCCGTCAGCCCTTCTGTCCGCGCCTCCCCATCCGCCTGCACGCCCCGATGCGCCTGCGCGTGCATCAATCTCTTTGCTTCCTTCCATGTTAAGCCCTCCTCCCGCACTTTCCTGAAAATCGCCCTAATCCGCCCCCACGTCTTTAACTCCGGACCATGCTGCGTCGCCATAGCCCGTTCCGCTAAAGCCGCGGTGCATTTCGGCCAGCACTCAGGAGACAATATGTCCCCCGGGCGCTCTATCGCTCCCTCTTTCAGGAGCCGCTCTAGGCAAGCTTTCGCTTCTTTTTGTCCCATAGGGATTTTTACCTCTCTAGAGCATGAGTCCAACACCTTCAGGACTCCTTCCATGCCTGGCCAGGCCTTCGATTACGCCCCGCGTAATCCGCCGATGTCCAATCACGTCAGGGTCACCACTTGTAGACATTCGTCTGATCACCCCGTGGGACTCGGCACAGGGTCCACCATACCCTGGGCCACAGAGCACTGACACCAATATGAGGATGCTGCAAATGGCGTTTATTCAACTGCGTCACGCCCTTATATACTGTCTGTCGGTCATCCCGCCTCCTTTAACCCTTCTCTTTCCGTACATCGCGAGATCTTCCGAGCGCCAATCCCTACAGGGGGGGGAGGGGGAGGGGTTTAGATGTATATAAACATAAACACAAAATAAAATGTCATAGAGCTCCCTCAAAGATGACTCCTGCATGCTATGCAAGCAACAAAATCCCCTTAAAAGACAAAGATCAGAAATTTAGTGCTAAATTCCATCCTTATTTTTATATACACAAATATAAAATTCCAAGTACTTTGCATGTTGCTAAAGCCCTCTCATAAAAACTTTTTTTCTCCTGTTCAATCTGCAGGATGGAAAAAAAAAGAACTAGATTGGGACTCCTAGGTCCAAAGAAGATTTAAACTTCTGAAGACGGACTTAAAATTACACCGGTCAATATGAGACTGAGATTATGAAAAAGACCCTGAGCAGGCTAAAAAGTACTTAAACTCCAAACCGCTTCTTAATGGGCTGCAGAGTTGTAAACTGTGTACATACAACTTCTGGGCTTTTACATTCTTGGGACTGGGAATACCCATGCGAGATTCAGTGCACGTAAATTATACACCTAACAGGAGGAGTGCACCTATTTGGTAAAAAGTAGAATAGTAGTAGGTTTGATTTGATATTCTCCAACATAAGTGTATACTTCCTCTCTAAATGCAGTGAGAGTCACCTCTACAGATCTTGGGAAACTGCTTGGTCCTTCTAAATTAGGATACACAGCTCTATCCATTGATCCAAGAGGGTTCCAGAGGAAAACGCAAGATCTTTAACTCCTTTTGGAATCCAATTTCCTTATCCTCCTTCTAAGTCTGGTCATCTAAACAGGTCTTGTGAATTGTCGTGGTTTCAGCCCAGCCGGTAACAAAGGACCACACAGCCGCTCGCTCACTCCTCCGCCCCCCTCCGGTGGGGTGGGGAGGAGACGGAGGAGAGAAAAGAAAAAGAAACTGGAACCTCGAGGGCTGAGATAAAGGCAGTTTACTGGGACAAACACAAAGAGATTACAACAACAACAACGGCACTAATGAAAAAGTGTACAAAAAGAGTGATGCACAGTGCAACTGCTCACCACCCGGGACCCGACGCTCCACCACTTCCCCCACCGAAAACCGAGACCACCCCCTGTCCCGCTCCCCATCTATATACTGAGCATGATGGCACATGGTATGGAATAGCTCCTTGGCTAGTCCAGGTCAGCTGCCCCGGCTATGCCCCCACCTCCCAGGTTCCTGTAAAAATTAACTCTATCCCAGCTGAACCCAGGACATTATCCACCCCTTATTCTATACCATCTACATCATGCCCAGATCTTACTTTTTTTTTCCCAATCAACCACTACAACTTTCCTTGTCTTATATATAAGTATATGGACTCCACCCCCCGACCTCTCACACACACACACAGGGTGTTCCTTTAGCCTATGGGCTATCCCTCTAATGTGTCCATCGATTTTGGGGCTCTATCTGTTGTAACAGTTCTTCAGGATAAGAGAGAGATGGTGTGAGATGTTGGGTTGTTGTACGCTGCCTCTGGAACTTGTGGCTAGTACATTTGGTGCAACTCATGCCCTTGGTCTGCAGGTCGAAGATGTTGATCTTGAGGAAATTGGTGGGTGCCAGTTCAAGTTCTATCGCTGTTGTACTTGGCTCGGTTTCAAAAGTCCATCCTGTAGTCATTTGGATAATTCTCACAATAATACCCTTGATATGGCATATAGACACTATAGATACAATGACATGCATTGGCAGGTTATTTAGCAGTTAAATATCATACAGCCCAATTCACCGGCTATTCTCTCCCAAAATCAAATCTCCCTGAGGTACACATCGACCCTCCCCATCCTTCTGCATCACCCACCAGGTGTACCCAGGTCCTTGAGCAAAAACAGCCCCTTGAATGGGTTTGCCTCTGCTTGAGGGAGGACTAACCCAGACTGTCTTTCCTAACATACTCCTCATGCGCACTACAGGGACTTTATCCCCTTCTACAGTATGTGGAACTCCTGGTTGGGCGGGGCCAGCCCGATTGGCGGATCCTCTAGTATTAACTAACCAGGTGGCTTTTGTTAAATGTGTATCCCAATGCTTGAAAGTTCCACC
Organism: Astur gentilis; assembly: GCF_929443795.1. NCBI lineage: Eukaryota > Metazoa > Chordata > Aves > Accipitriformes > Accipitridae > Astur > Astur gentilis. The sequence goes on along the minus strand of NC_064890.1, from coordinate 19,436,551 downwards.
CCCCATCGCTCTCAATGTAGTTTTCAGCAGTCCATTGTACCGTTCAATTTTTCCGGAGGCCGGTGCGTGATAAGGGATGTGATACACCCACTCAATGCCATGTTCTTTGGCCCAGGTGTCTACGAGGTTGTTTCGGAAGTGAGTCCCGTTGTCCGACTCGATTCTTTCTGGGGTGCCGTGTTGCCATAAAATTTTCTCTTCAAGGCCCAGGATAGTGTTCTGGGCAGTGGCATGGGACACAGGGTATGTTTCCAGCCACCCAGTGGTTGCTTCCACCATTGTAAGCACATGGCACTTGCCTTGGCGTGTTAGTGGGAGTGTGATATAGTCAATCTGCCAGGCCTCCCACTGTTTATATTTCAGCCATCGCCCTCCATGCGACAGGGGGTTTTGCTGCTTGGCTTGCTTAATTGCAGCACATGTTTCACATTCATGGATGACCTGTGCGATAGTGTCCATGGTCAAGTCCACCCCTCGATCTCGAGCCCATCTATATGTTGCATTTCTTCCCTGATGGCCTGAGGTATCGTGGGCCCACTGAGCCATAAATAGCTCACCCCTACGTTGCCAGTCCAGGTCCACCTGAGACACTTCAATCTTGGCGGCCTGATCCGCCTGCTGGTTGTTTTGATGTTCTTCAGTGGCTCGACTCTTGGGTACATGAGCATCTACGTGACGTACTTTTACCACTAGCTTCTCTATCCGAACAGCGATATCTTGCCACAGTGCGGCAGCCCAGATGGGTTTACCTCTGCGCTGCCAATTGCCCTTCTTCCATTGCTGTAGCCACCCCCATAGGGCATTTGCCACCATCCATGAGTCAGTATAGAGATAGAGCACTGGCCACTTTTCTCTTTCAGCAATGTCTAACGCTAGCTGGATGGCTTTCACCTCTGCAAACTGACTCGATTCACCTTCTCCTTCAGCAGTTTCTGCGACTAGTCGTGTAGGACTCCATACAGCAGCCTTCCACCTTCGATGTTTTCCCACAATGCGACAGGAGGCATCAGTGAACAGGGCATATTGCCTCTCATTTTCTGGCAGTTTATTATACAGCGGGGCTTCTTCAGCCTGTGTCACCTCTTTCTCTGGCGACATTCCAAAATCTTTGCCTTCTGGCCAGTCCGTGATCACTTCTAACGTTCCTGGGCGACTGGGGTTTCCTATGCGAGCTCGCTGTGTGATCAGTGCGATCCACTTACTCCACGTGGCGTCAGTCGCGTGATGCGTAGAGGAAACTTTCCCTTTGAACATCCAGCCCAGCACTGGCAGTCGGGGTAGGGGCAGCCACGGTGTCTGTTGTTCTGTTTTCCATCTTTTCTCCCTGAGGGTGCTGCCTAGTATCAAGCAGTGTTTGGTAGATACGGGCCAGGGCCCAGCACAGTGCAGCGAGTTGTATGTCTTTGGAATAGCCACAGCATTTATCTTTCAAATATTCTGTCACTTCATGAGGGTTCTGTAGTTGTTCGGGAGTGAACTTCCAAGTCACTGGCGGTGAGAAGTTCTCTAGATACCTGCCCATATCCTCCCACATGCCGTGCCACCCATGAGTATCCAGCTTTGGGGGAGATCTCTGAGTGGTACTCTTAAAGAGCTTTTTTGTAGCCCTAAAGAAGACCTGAAACATATTCAGGAGGCATAGCACTAACAGCACACTGGCTTGGGCATCCCAAGGATATTCAAAATTCTCAAAAGCTGATGTAATTAGTCGGAAGGAGAAAAGGGAGGTGAATGGACGGGGGGAGGTATCCCCCCCTAATTTCCCCATGGATTGGGTGTAATTACCAATAAAATCCGACAGAAGGCGTCCAAAGTATGGAAATGTTATCACTGCCTCATACAGATACCAGCTTAACCTCATGACCAGTGATGTAATCATTTCATAAATCAACATTGCCCAGTACAGCAAAATGATAATCCCAATCACTCTCCCAGAGATGAGATACGCAACTACAGGCAATACATAGAGCATATAAGAGCTTACAAAATGCCACCATGTAAACAAATGAAACAACATTGTGACTAACATCTATTTATCTAAGAAATGCATTTGGCAAATTTGTTTCAACACTCTCTGGCCAGCTCTGTCGTTATCTCAACCCTTCTGCCCCACGTTGGGCGCCAAAAAGGACTGTCGTGGTTTCAGCCCGGCCGGTAACAAAGGACCACGCAGCCGCTCGCTCACTCCTCCGCCCCCCTCCGGTGGGGTGGGGAGGAGACGGAGGAGAGAAAAGAAAAAGAAACTGGAACCTCGAGAGTTGAGATAAAGGCAGTTTACTGGGACAAACACAAAAAGATTACAACAACAACAACAACGGCACTAATGAAAAAGTATACAAAAAGAGTGATGCACAGTGCAACTGCTCACCACCCGGGACCCGACGCTCCACCACTTCCCCCACCAAAAACAGAGACCACCCCCTGTCCCGCTCCCCATCTATATACTGAGCATGATGTCACATGGTATGGAATAGCTCCTTGGCTAGTCCAGGTCAGCTGCCCCGGCTATGCCCCCACCTCCCAGGTTCCTGTAAAAATTAACTCTATCCCAGCTGAACCGAGGACATGAAGGAAGACGAAAATAGTAATACTGAGCAATCAAGAGTATTCTGCAGAGACACTACAACCTACAGGACAATCTTCTTACAGAAGAGGAGCCTGGGGTTGCAGTCTTTGTTTCCATGACTGCTTCTGCATTAGTATCTAATACAAAATGTATTTATCTGTCAGGGATCAGAATCTCAAAAGCCTCTTCCATTCCCTCTCAGTTGAGAAACTCTCTCTGACAGTGATTCAGGCAGCAAATTGTCAATGTGGCAAAACAGTAAAAGGGAGGGGCAGTGATCAGCTGTTCTAGCCAGACCTCAATCCAGCAATTTCTTCTGCTAGTACTGCTGAGAGCAGAAAAAGAGAGAGGCTTCCTTGTCTCCTCTTTCTACAGTTCCCTCCCTGCCAGTCCATCGGTCGTGGTTTGAGTTGTGAAAATCCTGTTTTGTTGGAGCCCTAAATCCCTGTAGTACGAGATTTTTGACCATGGCCCTGAAAGCTCTTGCATAAGCTGTTATCCAGGAGAGAGCTGGGATTTCAAAATAACGTAAACTGCCTCTGGATGCTGGCATCTGTGCCTTTTTGGAATTACAGCTCTGAGGTTTGCCCATGTATGTGGGGTTACTGACATCCCAGGTATCACATAAAATCACCAGCTTAGTAACACCTGATCTCACAAAACATAGCATTCACAGTGTAACTAAAAAATGTAAAAAATCAAACAAATGACAAAAAAAAGCCAACCAACAAAAAAACCCCAACAATGAAACCCAAGCCCTAGCATTTACTGTACTTCTCTAATGAAAGCCTGAATCATCTTTAGCCAATTTTCTGCAGAAAGGAAAATCGTTTTCAGATATTCAGGGAAGACATTCAGTGTAAAACACAGAATGATAGGATAACTCAGATTGGAGGGGACCTTAGGAGGTCTCCAGTCAAAACTTCTCAAAGCAGGTGCAAGCTGTGAGATGAAATCAGGTTGCTCAGAGCTTTATACAGTTGAGTAAACCTCTAAGGATGGGGGCTTTGGAAAAAACCTTTCTTTGGGCAACCTGCTCCAATGCTTGATGATCCCCATGGTGAAAACATTTGCCCTTATATCCAGTTGGGTGGGCATTCCTATTGCTTTTTATGACTATTCCCATTTCGATGACTATCCATTGTCTTTTGTCCTCCTGCCTTCCACTGCTGCAAAGAGCCTGGCTCTGTTGTCTTGATGACTTTCTCCCTGGTACTAGGAGAGTACTGTTCAGTTCTGCCAAAGCTGCCTCTTTTCCAGCCAAGCAAGTCCAGTGCCTTCAGCCTCTCTTCAGCACCTCAGGCGGTCTTTAAAAAGAAAACATTATCACATAGCTCAGAAGATGGGATATCATGTACAGAAATAGCTAAAGGAAAAAAAGCCCCTTGTGTTAAGAGCCTGAATTCTGTGTTTCCTGCTGAATGTAGTTTGTCAGTATTGTAATGTTTAGATGCAGCAGGTCAAACTTTATCCTGTTAAACTGATAAATAAACTACTGGCTTTAATATTTCCATTGTAGTGGTTTATGGCATCCATTTTACTTGCCACAGTTGTCTTTAAGAGAATATGAAAGCTAGAGTGATGAGAAAATTAGAAATGAGAGGAAATAAATAAACATAGTTGTTCAGATACTCTGCTATTTGATCAAAATAGGAGAAATTGAGTGATTGGCTGGAGTGGAATTAACAGCCACAGAACTTTTTATGCTGCAATTTTTTGAAGTGTCCCTATTTCTGAGTTAAGTTAATTAGAAGTGAAGTAAATTACATACAATTTTGATCATGTTCTTCCAACTAAGGTGAGCCATAAAAGAATCATAATTTTATCTTTTCTTAACTTTGTGTCCATTAGTATTTTCTAGTGCTCTTTGTACTAGTTCTAGTGCTCTTTGTTTTGGGGAAGGGAAGGGGTTGGATTATTGAGAAGTGGATATGAAACAATATTCATTTTAGGAAAAGTACATCTTTTATAAAAACCTGCCCACGTGTACATTTAGCAACTATTTTGTGAAATCTCTGATAGTTAAAAGAAGTTCCCACAGACAACTGAGAATGAATCATGAGAGAAAGTCTGTAACATTCTCCTGTCTTTGAAGTCTTTATAGTCTTCACTGGAAATGCTTTCAGCCAACACAAACTGACAATTTCTGATTTTAAATACAGCCATCCAGCTAACAGTGCATTCAAAAAGTTGTCTAAAAAGAAAAATAATATGCTCCCATTTGCTTTGTACTTCCAGTTTTAAAGGTGTTGATATCAAAGGAGAAAGAGCCTACAAACAGAATGTAGGGTTGAGGTCTTGCAAACTGTGTTACATAGGAAGAACCTCAGACTCGGGTGGAGTTAGGCTTAGTCCTATAGGTGAACTTGATCTACAGTGCTAGTGTAGGGTCACACTGGAACTATTTATAGCCTTGAGACCCTATGGCTAGAGTCATACTGCTGTTAGGGATTGCTGAACCAAGTAGCCCAACAGAGGCAAGGCTGACTCAGCTCCATGCCCAGGTCCTACCAGTAGCAAGGCTGAGCACATTTTCTCAATATGCACACAGACAAATACATTTATGTAATACACATGTCCACCTGGCCAGCCACACAGATCAGCACAGACAGAAAACACACCATTCATGCAAGCACAAACAACATCAGTGACCTTATCATGTTCCACTCCCTGGCTGAGCAGGCTGAAGATCCATTAGTGAGACATATATCCATATACTTCTATATAGATATTGTATCTATATCTGTATAATAGGGATTTCCCCAGGTGCTGGACTTATACTCTCAATGTACTAACTAGCTCCTAAGTCCTCATTCTCCCAGCTGCTGGCACCTAGACACACACGGACACCCCATCCCTCCCCCTCCCCCCCCCCCCATCTAATGATCAGCTGGCTCAGCTGGCCTTTGGAACCTCCTGTCTCCAGTTGCCTCCTGAACAGAGACATGCTCACATGCAAGTGGGTCTCAGTCAAACTCCATACCTCAGTGTTTCTCCAGCTGGCCATGGTTTACGTGCAGCTAGCCCTTTTTATCCTTTCTGTCTCTATTTACCTTTGTTTGCTCCTCACCACATCACCTTGATCCCTCCTCTTCCCTGCCTTTGGTTCCTCCCCGTATTGAGTTTGTGTGGCAAGTCTTCGGTAGCAATGGGGCTACAGGGGCAGCTTCTGTGAGAAGCTGCTAGAAGCTTCCACCATGTCTGATAGAGCCACTGGCCAAAGATGAGCCAACCAGCAACAGTGGTAGCACCTCTGTGATAATGTGTTTAAGAGGGGAAAAAAACTGCACAACACCAGCAGCAGTCACAAGAGAAGAGTGAGAACATGTGAGAGAAACAGCAGACACCAAGATCAGTGAAGAAGGAGGGGGAGGAGATACTCCAGGCGCCGGAGCAGAGATTCCCCTGCAGCACATGGTGAAGACCCTGGTGAGGCAGGCTGTCCCCCTGCAGCCCAGGGAGGTCCACGGGGCAGCAGATCTCCACCTGCAGCTCATGGAGGACCCCATGCTGGAGCAGGTGGATGCCTGAAGGAAGCTGTGACCCTGTGGAAAGCTCATGCTGGAGCAGGCTCCTGGCAGGACCTGTGGACCAAGGGATAGAGGACCCCACACTGGAGCAGGACAGGTGACCCCGTGGGGCACCCACACTGGAGCAGTCTGTTCCTGAAAGTCTGCAGCCCATGGAAAAGGATGCACATTGGAGCAGTTTGTGAAGAACTGCAGCCCATGGGACGAACCCATGCTGGAGAAGTTCATGCAGGACTGCCTCCCATGGGAGCGACCTCACACTGGAGCAGGGGAAGAGTGAGGAGTCCTCCCCCTGAAAAGGAAGGAGCAGCAGAGATGTGTGATGAACTGACCACAATCCCCATTCCCCACCTGCCTGTTGTGCTGTGGAGGGAGGAGGCAGAGAAAATTGGGAGTGAAGTTGAGCCCAGAAAGGCGGGAAGGGCAGGGGGAAAGTGTTTTAAGATTTATTTTTATTTTCTCATTACCCTACTCTGATTTGATTGGCAATAAATTAAATTAATTTTCCGCAAGTCAAGTTTGTTTCACCTATGACAGTAGTTGCTGAGTGATCTCCCTGCCCTTATTTTTGACCCATGAGCCTTTCATTATATTTTGTCTCCCCGATCCAGCTAAGGACGGGAGTGATGGAGCAGCTTTGGTAGGACCCTGGTATCCAGCCAGGGTCAACCTACCACACTACCGCAAACATCCCATAAAAAGTCTTGTACAATCTCAAAATATTCTTCCCCTGCATCTCTTAATGTGTCCCATACTGCTAGGCAGTCACCACACTCAGTGTGAAAGGTGACCTGGAGAGAACCTCCCACTGCCTCATCATAATGGATGTAATCCAGGCCATGGGGCTGAGGCTTTCCTGGGACAGACCCAGAGGAGCCAAGAATGGGCTTACTCTCTGACTGAGTTGTTGGGATTCCTCCACCCACCCTTGAACCCCTGTGTTCCTCTGTGCACGTAGAGTGGAGCCTTTTATCACATAACTCAGCTCTTGCCCCTGCAAGGACCTCAATCCAAAATTGAGATCCCCTGAAAGCCATTTTGCAGCTGTCCTTCCCCTCCTAAAATACCTAAGCATTCATCTGGTATTTCAATACCCTATCTGATATTTCAATAAGAGCTTATGTCTTTTTTTGTTTATAGACATGCTATAACCAGCTGCATATTGACATTGTGGAATGACTGGCTATATAGTTCTCAGCAGCATTCTATCAGGTTCACAAGTCAGGCATTCATCATCCAAATCACTTTCACAATGGAGAAAGGAAAAGATACTACTGGTTCATTTTTCCTTAATGCTTAAAGCAGGAAATCTAAAATCATTTTCCTCTTCATAATAAGATTTGAACCTAAAGAGGTCTTAAACTCACAGGCAAAACCCCAAAATATAAACTGAAAACTACTCTTAAGAACAAAATACATGCTAAATATACATAGCAAAGAACTTGTCCAACTGAAGCATCATCCTCGCAAAATAACTGAAAGGGTTGTTACCATAGAAAATGCAAACATTTCATGTTACAAAATTGCTAGCAGAGAAGTTCACATAGCCTTATCCATGCTTTGTGTTCCTCAGTCATGATAGTTCAATGACCTGAAAAATAGAGAAGAGTTTTCTGCTCTCTGGATTGCCAAAATTCTAGTATTAACTTAAAAAAAAAGTCCTAACTACAAGACTATAGGACATGCAGACTTCCCCAAGAAGGGAATTGAACCTGGGCTATTCACATGGTCAGCTGTTTTTATTTAAGTTTTATCAAGCTGAGACAAAACCATCCACTTCCAGGCAGATGCACATTTCTCTAGAACTTCCTGTAAGAACCTGAAATTAACAGTACTGTTTTACTTAAAAATTGTATTAATCAGAGGTGAAATATAATTAAATCTTTAAGATTAAAAGGAATGGTCTTAAGTTATGAGTATGTCCATTTGCCCTCCTGCTAAAGTCTTCCTAAGCATGCTCTGACATCTTAAATTTGTGTAAGCACATAGTGGAAAGGAAAAGGGGATGTAAGAAAAAAAACAAATCCTGTCTTGCCTTGGTCATTTGAAGAAGAGTAACCAGGCCATATCTTGCTTTCACACAAAGAAAGGGAAAATAGGAAAGGAAATCTAACTAGCTATTAGTAAGGAAGCCATCAGGTAGATAGTTGTGTATTTTAAAAGAGGAACAGGGAGAGGGAGAGGGAGAGGGAGAGGGAGAGGGAGAGGGAGAAGGAGAGGGAGAAGGAGAGGGAGAGGAGAGGAGAGGAGAGGAGAGGAGAGGAGAGGAGAGGAGAGGAGAGGAGAGGAGAGGAGAGGAGAGGAGAGGAGAGGAGAGGAGAGGAGAGGAGAGGAGAGGAGAGGAGAGGAGAGGAGAAGAGAGGGAAAAAAAGAAAAGAAAGAAAGAAGAAAGAAGAAGGAAGAAAGAAAAAGGGAAAAGAAAAAAGATAAAAGGAAAAAAGAAAATAAGGGAAAAAAGGAAGCAAGAAGAAAGTAAACAAGAAACAAAGAGTGACTTCTGCATTAATAGAACTGGAAAAGACTTGAGAAAAGAATCAGGATATCAGGGACCTCATACTGAAGCAAGATAAAAGCATTTATCTTAAACTGAGAGCAGGTTCAGTACAGGCAGCAACAAAGCCATGCCAGTGGAGTCACATAACCTTAACTATACCTCCAACTTCTTCAAACATGACATATTCTCATCAGTGCCTAGAAAAATCAAGGGGTAATGTCTGCTTTTAGAATTACTTCAGTTCTTTTGCCAAACTCCCATAGCATATCAAATAGAGCATATTACTTCACAGCAGTCCACTCTTCCCTCCTTTAAGACTATGTACTTTCAACTTGGAAAGATAAGTGTTAACACATTATAACCGAAGTTTCCTTATTTTGAACAGCTGAATTCCTAATAAAATATTAGTTCCATTTTGCTTGGCAGTATGGCTAGAATTTCTCTGAAGTCATTGAATTGTGGACTAGAAATTAAGCTTCCCATACATCAAGGACACAAACTCTTCAAGACCTCATGATTTATTTTTTTTTTTACTTTTGTCTTCAGTCTCACAAAACACAATGGCAAAGATCTGTGACAAGTACATTTCACTTAAACATGGACAAGCCAGCTAAGGATTTTTTTCCACATTATAATTTTAGTTCTATATTTCCGTGGTCTTCAGAATTTCTTCTGTGCAGAAATCAAGCCTATATATAAGTTTCTAGATTCTGCGTAACTTCAGAACATTTTTTTTTTTAATCAAAATTTCCTTTGAAATATCATTCTTTCAATAAAATGAGGCAGTTGCAAAATTCTAGGTGAACAGGGGCATAGCTGAAATCACTTGGGATGCCTTGGAAACAGAGTGCAGTTGAACAGAGAAAGAATTAAAACATTTTACTCCAAGCAACAGGAAGTGATTTGTTTTCTTAGCACAGACAAAGATGTCAGGACTTCTGAATATGCTGTTGTGGATACATTCTTAGCAAGCAAGATATTTCATCTGCAAAAGTTGACCAAACCTGAGATTTGCTCTATGGAAACCAACAGGGAATCAGAGGGCCTCAGGCATTCCACAAAACTAGGTTCATATTATGGAGATTGATTAATTTAACTTAGCAGAAATCCAAACAGCTTGCAAGTGTTCTACAGAGCAAACTCCCATTTAATGAGTTTCTCAGCATAATTGGACTAAATTTTTCTTGTACAATTTTGCTAAAGTTGCACCAATACCAATGAAGTAAGACTCTGCCTCCTGCTCTGTGTTTTATTTCAAATGAAAATACTAAATACAGAAGAAAAGAGAGTGTGGGAGAAGGAAGTAAAGCATATGAAAAGAAGTCTCACAGAACAGGAAAGAATTAGTGTAGCTTTCTTCTCAAATCAAAATCTGCTGAGTTTATTTACTCTATCATTTTCTTCATATCTACTTCAGCATGAGAGCAGAGCTCATCCTGTGCTAAGATATCCTAGAGATGTCCTAGAGATAGGATGTTCCAAATTCTTAACCACTGTCTTGTGCAGTAAATCATTGTAAGAATAGTATTTAACCCACAAGTGACTCCAACATGCCACTGCCAAACCACCCAAAGAACACTCCAATTTTCTACCTTTAGCAAGAGTCACTACCTTGCATTTGTCTGTCTTGTGAGCAATGGAGTGAAAACTCGCAGCATCTCTACAAACAGAAATTCTGCGTTTGATGCATCTGTGCAACAGCATGTGCTTTCATCTGCAGTACGAACAGTCTTCCATCCTCCAGCAGGAGGAGAATTGGCAGCAAGCTATAAAGAGAATTTCCTCTCATCTGTCTAGTGAACCAGGCTTCCAAAGGAAGCAAAGAAGCTAGACTCTCCTGGTTGCCTACTCCCTCCACCAAGAACAGCTACGCAGGCTGGTGTTTTCAACCCACAAGTAGAGTTCAGGCCCCACAAATATTATTACTTATCTATTTGAGAGTACATCAAAAAGAGCTATCTTGAAAATATATTATTTAAACTGCAAAAGCAAGTGTTCAAGTGCTAAGAACCAGCAGATTGCTGTTCCCTGTAGAAGCTAAATTCAAGCTTCTAGCACATTTCTCCTACACAGTGAGAAAAAGAAACCCTTTGTGGAAGTAGTATACTCCTGTGTAATTACGAATATGCTTGAAAGAAAGTTATGGCTCCAGAACAGCCACTTCTGTGCACACATAAACACACTCTTCCCTCCTTTCCCAGGCTTCTTGCATGTGGCAGGCATTCTCACAGGATGAGCCAGCAGTCAGTGTGTCTTACTCTGAAACTCTACTTTAGACATGTCAGATGCTTTCCAGATTCAGAAATCATGTTAAGGTAACCAAATATTGGTTTCAGAAAAAAAAAGTGCAGCCCTTTTGTTGATTAGAGCCATGGGCAGGAAGTGATTCTGTGTCTATTGCCATAACAAGCTTAATGGTTCAGTGTTCACCTATATTTTCTAAATTTTTTGTTTCTTCTGTACTGATGCAGTGGCTTAACCTTTTTTTGCACATTATCAAGTGTGAAAATATCTTAAAAGACTGAATCTCCATTTCATATGAAAGTTAATTACAGTTTGGAACAGCTAAGAAAAAAAAAAAAAAAATGATTACTTTTGACAACACCGTGACAGGTATTTTGTGTATGATGACATAACAATAGCCTTTGAGTTCTGGGTGGAGCCAGATGACTGTAATGTCAAAAATATCTTGAATATGCAAATATGACATAATGTATTTTTTGACAAAACATTTTATTTACTTTGTACCACAGGTGCTAACAGTAGAGATGACACAATTCCCTGGAGTATTCATATCTCTGCTGATCATCACAGACATAACAGATTCTGAACTAAAATTTCTTCAGTATTTGTAGGGTAGCTTTTGTATGCATTCACAATAACTTTGCAAAAAAAAAACCCTATTAAAAGTCAGACTTTTTCTTATGTGTTGTTTTAAAAGAAATATGAGACCATTGCACATCAGAAATGTATATGAACATTTTTTTTAAGCAAATAACTTCTATAAAATGGGAGTTGGTTTGGGTTGTTTTTGTTGTTTTTTTTTTTTTTTACTTACATGAATTTTATGTTTTCACTAAATTAAAATAAATTTTAAATATCTTAAATGGAATTAAGTTGCATTAATTTTATTGTCAATGGTAATAACAAAATTAAACACATACAAACTTCCAGTTCATAGTCAACTTAGTGAATATTTTTATTAAGAATATATCAGGGAAAGGTCAATTTTTACACATGAATAACTTGAATTTGTATTTCAGATTCATATGCTTTAGTCCCTGCAGCAAAACTTTCAACTGAGCAGAAAATATTTTTCCAATGAGCCATTTACTAAAACAATCACATAAATGTAGTTCTAACACTGCATGAACTACCACTGTGACAATTTGCTATGATTTAACTTTCAAATTTGAAATTGCTGACATGATGACAAAAATGACAAATAACAAGAGCAAATACATTACAGGAAAGGGCAGCATTCTTTTTGTAATTGTCACAGAATTGTATCAAATGGACATATAGCTCCTGTTGTGGATAATTATCTCATACCTTTGTTCGATTCCAGTTTCATACTGTGTATAATAATTTACAGCTCTTGGAGGACAAGTGTCACCTCCCCAAAACAGTGCATTTCCAATCCTACCTACTCCTTCATGTTATTGCTTAAAGTCTTCATTCCCAACATTTTGTTTTGCAGAAGTTACTTTTCCGTTATTTGTTTCCCTATATACTTAGTGTATTTCTAAGTGAAACATCCTTTAGTAACCTCAAGGTATTAGCATTTTCTCACCTTTTAAAATATTCTTTTGAAAATGAAAAAATAAGGAATTTTATAATATCTTATTATTCACTGCAATTTAATATAAAGATTTCTTAGTATTGAGTAATTCTTTTTTAGTCATTAAAAGAAACTATTGACTCAAGACACTTTTCCACCCATGTAAAGAGAATTAGACAATGTGTATAGCTTGTCCCAGAAACAGGCATTCTTACTGTTGTGAGATATAATTATTCCTTATGAAGAACATATCCGATGTAATAGAGCTGCAGATATGTCAACAGAGGGTCTAAAGGCATGACATTTTTTACAAACTATTAAAGAGTAATCATTTGCCTCCTATTAACTCCTAATCTAAACAGACTTAAAAGCTGCACTGAAAACAAGTTTTTTGGTAAGTGTAGATTTTTTTTCTTCATGAAAGACTGTACTTCCTGAAAAGAATTTACATGACAGTTTTCTCCATTTTCCAAGCTGTAAGGTAATCAAACCATTTTTTAAATAGCAAGTTAAATAGAAAATCCATCAAAACTACCTCGTAAGGGAAACTAGGCTTATGAAAACAAACAAAACCAACAACAACAACAAAAAAAAACAATCAAAAACACCCAACAAGTTTTTAGCCTGAAAAGTGACTTTTGAATGCACCCAACCCATCTAAAAAATAGACGCTTGAAGCATTGGAAATGTACTCCCCCTCAGAATGTGAACATGTATTTGAATATGACCTTTTTAAATTTTAGAATTTCTAAAATTTTCCATTTCATTGATATTTTGCATAAGGCAGAAAAAAGGAAAGTTGTTTTCTGATAAACTGATGCACATACATAGGCCATCTTTGATGCAAAAGAACATGATATAATTATTCTAGACTTAATAAGCAATATGTATGTGAAAATTTGAACTGAATTAAATATTTGAAAATATTAACTGCTGGCAGAATATTTTTTTAATTTCCCATTTGTTTTCTTATAGATATTCAAAGTTATTATCAACATATTCTCTTTTCATGCAGCTTATTAAACATTAGATACATAAGAACCTGGTTTTGTTATGCATAAAACTAGCAAGAAATAAACTTTTAAAGAAATTAATCTTACTGTGATATTCACCTTTTTGGAGTTTATGACAATATAATGATGAATTGTCTTGCAGTAACACTCACTGAAGTCATGAAAGGTTAATAACTCATTTAAACATTCATTACATGTCCCTATCAAAGTCATCTTAATTTCACAAAGACATCTAAGTTTCTCTTTAGGGAAACACTCTCTCAGGATTCAAGTGTGATTCTTTATTAACAAAATGGCAAGTGCAAAGTTACATGTCAAAACCCTGACTGATGATGCTGCAAATTGGTTCTTCCACCAAAGCAGAAGACTTTAAATTACTGCTTTTTAAAGGTGTGCTCCCTCAAAGGCAATTAATGTGTCAGTTGTCAGTCAGGATTATTTAATTTCCCAGTGAGGGCTAAGAAAATGGGCATAGCAGATTGATGAACAGAACATGGTGCTGCCCACAAGAGAATTCTAAAAATGCATCTGGTTTTCTACCTTTATTGGGTCTAAAATTTAAGCATTGAAAGTTCAATGTGTCTGTAGTATTTGGAAAGTTCTTAAAAAATAACAAATACCTGCCCCCCCCCCCCCAAACCAGAGCTTCCTAGGAACATATTTTTCCTAGGCATTGATAACTGTCCCCTTGCAAGTCAGAATTAAGCATGATAAAACTGCTATTTGCAGTATATCTGTTTTGTTATTCAACTTTTTGACAAGCTATGTCTCAGACAGCCCTATCTCAGAATGAACAATAGTTCACCTAAAAATTGTAGGTAACTAGGTTTTAAATATTGTTTATACTGTGATTCAGAGCAGTGATTTTAAACTGGTGTCCTATGCCTTAGAAATGTCATAATGTTCCAAAATCAGGACTCTCTGCATCTACATTATTAACTTTTCCTAGTTCAAATCAGAAGTGCACTTCAGAAGTGAATCTTCAAGTTGAATCCACTTAAATGCTGTTCAGTTCACATTGTGCATCAGCTGGATTCCTTAGGGATAAAATTAAATTGGAAAATGCAGTCCAGGGTGCCTAATGCACTCCGACTGTTATCGTTCAGCCCATAAGACCACACTAAATCCAGCCTGAAGTATACTCACAGAAATTTTAACAGTGTGGACATCAGGCTTTCAGCACCAGCTATTACAGTGTATAAATCCCTTCTGACTGAACCACATCATTTGCTTATGTACACATAGCTCAGATGTCTCCTGCTGGTGTTGTTCCACTTGTCATACAGACAGTTTTCCAAAATACAACTATTTCTGCACACATGCAAGGACCACTGTAACTGAAGTAAATTCAGCTCAGCTGAGAAACAAAGGCCATGCAGAAGAACTCCAGTGTGGAAACAGTCATCCCAGTTACGTTTTCCTCCTCCCAAGTCCTGATGCCTTAAAAAATGAAACGGCATAAAAACAAAACCCTGCCTTTCAATAGGATAAATGTTTGCTGTGTACGCAGATGGGATTTGATAAACCCAGAGGGGTAACTTACAGATAAGCACATGTGTAAGTTTTCTAGAAAAACGAGGCCATATCCAGTAGCATTCCGTTCTCCGAATAAACATGATCATCAAAATTCCTGTCCTGACATTTGTCAGATTAAAAATTGCAGTATGTGATATTACTTACATCTATTGTTTTTCATTTTATTGATTCACAATTCATTTTTTTTCAGCCTTCCAGTAACAAAATGCAGTGTTTCCAAAGATAAACAGATTTAAGTAATTTCACTTTAAACATCTTAAACATGCTGAGTTGTTTGAGAAATTATTATCAGAAAAACATAGTGTTCCCTTGGAACTGAGGCTGTTGTATAATGGAGTGTAAAAAAATGAGGTCTCTTCATGTATTCTCCTCAACTAGGCATTTTATATCAGAACAGGGACCAAAACATCCTACGTATTTAGAAAATACGGAAGGCTGTAAACTGAAAAATAGAAAAATAGATAAGACAACATGAGTTTAATTTTTCACACTGGAGCACTTGTGTTCTGCTTGACCAACAAGTAAAAGAAACTACCATTTAATTTTCTACTTTCTCCCTTCAAAGACCTCTAAGAAAGACTGGATATTTCAAATGTAATGTAAATGACATAGTTTTTGGTAATCCTTACAGAAGTTCACATTGCCATGAAGAAAGAATGCATTGTCTTTCAAGAATCTCATCCAAAAGGCATGTAAACACTAATATGCTGCTTTTACAGTCCAGGCCACAAGAGCTTTTTACTTGTTCAAAGCCATAGCTATCACAAGGATGCATAAATAAAATCCATGTGGCCAGGGAAGTGTGTAAAACAGATGCTGTTGAAGCATCTATCCATTAAGGATAGGATCATAGAACAATTTATAGAATATATTAATTTCATAAATTAAAGCATTTTAAAAGTATTTTTAAGTGCAAGCAACAGGACTGTATAGAAGCACACAATTCTTTAGAAAAATACTTAATTGAATAGGGATATTATTCATGTTGTGCTAATGTCAGGAGCTTTTTGTTTTCTGCAAACTTATTTCCAAATTTGATTAAAAGGTCATTTTTTAACAAAAAAAATGTACCAAGTTAAATTTAATTGCATGTCCTTATATCTTACTAATATTTATATTCAAAAGGTCTATTATTATGTGTATGTAGGTGTACTTTGGCAGTCTTTGTATTTCTTTTCTAGAACATGGCACATGGCTGACAAGGACTGAAAGCCACTCTCAATACACTTGGCCATGTGTAGTAAAATATTTAATAACATTTTGCTTACTGGAAGGCTTGTCTGAGGAAGTACTATTTTCTGAATCATCTCTATTGTGGCATCTGCCTCACTTGAAAATTCATTTTTATCTGAATCATCTCATTCTTTTTGCAACTTGACAGACTAGCTGGAGCTATTGTTAAAGATATAAAACATATTTTTAGTTCCTCAGCATGTGGAAAGTTCTGTGCCCAATAACAAGGCTTTCCCTCCTTCATTTCCTCCACTATTAAAAGTGGTCTTGTTTTCACTGAACTAATTGCCACACATTTACCGAGTTTCTCATAAAAAATCATCCAGATTTAAAACAGTTAGAAAAGAAAAAAATCCCTGACTTCCATACTTGTTATGTTTCCTTCCTGTGGGTGGCCTTTGTGTTTTCCTTTTCTGAAATGCAAAATTTACTTCATGGATCAACAAGAGGAGAAAAATTTCTTTGCATAAAGATGGAGCTGAAGCAGACAGCAGTTGCACTCTGATATCAAATGGATGGAAGGATCCTTCCTCTGTTTCATGACTGTGTAAAAGACTTGCATAGCTTTAGAACAGAAATCATCACCAATCAGCCAAACAGTTTTGGAAAATAAGTTTTCTTTGAAGAGGGTTATGCAACATCTTTGGGCTGGGGTGATATTCTGCCAGACAGTGATTCTCCACAGTGACATGAATGCTGCCAATTTTTATCCTATTCCATTGAAGAAACTTGCAGCCTTGACACAGCTTATGCATTTAACAGCATTCCTGAAATTCTGCCTTTTAGTTCAACTTATTCCAAAGATGCTGTTGCTCATGGCCAAACTGCTCTTTCTCTCCAGACATATTTAACTGGAAAGCTGGCAGGAGGAATAGAAGGAAGAACCAGGCAGTAGTTTAAAAAAAAAAGTGATTTTCATACATTTTTATAAATGCATAAATATACTTTCTAATAGTTTTCCTTCAAAAAAAATGGAATTTCCCCCCATCCCAACAGCAAGGGCAGGGAAAGACGACACACACACCAAAATAAGCTCAGGGACCAAAATATAAACATCTGCTACAGTCTTGTTTCTGGACTGTCTCTGTGTCTTGTTTCTGGACATTGGGACTAAGGATGCTGTAATCTTACAAACATTTTCCTGTCATTGAAGCTCAGACAAAGATGACCTCCACAGCATCATTTCAACCACTGTGAAATCTCTGGCTTTGTATCTGTCCTCCTCTTCAGGACTAAAATAATTCTGGAACTGATGGAGCAACCATTCATGGAAATGTAAACCAGGTATATTTGGAGAACCAAGTCAATTTTCTTCCAGCACTGTAAATGCTCTGTTTATATCCATATTCTGTTTAAAGGTAGGAAGCAAATTCTGATCCTACTGAGGCCAGGAAACTGCTTGTCATTAGATTCAATGAGAGAAGAAACAACAGGAGACAAGGCAAGGCAAGAAGAGGAGAAGGGAAATGATCTTGTCACTGTTCAGAAACAAATATTAATTTAAAACTATGAACATTCCAAAGGGAAGCTACTGCTGAGAAATAACACATTATGCAGACTAAAATGCATTTGTTTAAATTGCCTAACTTTCCTGGCACTTTTTAAAGAAGAGCTTTATTTTGTTATGAAAACACAAAAAGCAACTGGAAAGCCTTTGAGGATTTAATAATGAAGCACACTTTTCCCTCCAATGCCTTGTTTCACATGTTAAAAATTTACTATAATGTAAAGTGTATATTTGGATGAGTTTTAACAAGTTGCAAATAGGAATGACAGAAAAGCCAAAATCTGCAAACATAAGGCGTTGTTCCTTTACTGGAGAGATTTCTCTGTAGGCCAAAGATGAAGGAGATAATGAATTTGGAAACCAACTTGCGCCTTTCCATTACTGTCAGCAAGGTCAAGGAAAGGGAATATACATAAGAAAACACACAATATGTTTCTCTTATCTTCCCCTGACTGGGTAGTGGTAGACCCTTACAGACATTTTCAAAAGGAATCACACAAACTTTAGCTATCAGGGCTATGGTCCATAGCCTGGTTATTGCTTTTTCATCTAAAAGTTTGTTGCTCAATTCTGTGCCTTTCCTTACCCAGTGAGATTCTTTTGTAAGACCAAAGCTACCTAGCAGTAACCTTAAACTTAAGGAAATCTAAACAGCTCTGAAGTCAGCCTCTGGATTCCCAAGGATCTGGAGGAGCAGTGATCAACAGAGGCCTGTACTTTTAAAGTGTTCAGAGCAGATGTAAACCAGTGTAGTTGTAAAGCAGAAGACAATATAGGAGGAAGTGCATCTTGAGAGAGGAAGTAAGTCATGAGCATGATGCAGAGATGTGAGCTGAGTGGATGACAGCCTCTTGAAGTGTTGGAATCACTGGATATTTTGGGGTGAGGCTTTCTTAATTTTTCTTGCCAAAGAGCTCTGCTAATAAAATACATAGTGATACTTTCTCACTAGTACTTAGCCAGACCACTGGACTATCATAAGTATTTTAGGTTTTCACAAGCTGAATAGACCGATTATATACTTGTGTCTGAAGTTCCTATCTTCCATCTAAACCAAGCTTCTTCTCGTGGGTGCTGTCAAAAAAAAAAAAAAACAACCCAGGAAAACCTGGGGTTTGTACCATGCACAAGGATAGCATCCACAACCCAGGATCCTGAGTGGAGAAAAGCATCCATAGTGAGAGATTGCTTCAATTCTTGCATTCTGCATCCAGGAAAGCAACTGAACCCTAACCCTTCTTCTTGCATTTAATTCAGCTTTATCAGCTTCCCACTCAACAGAGCACTGAGAAACCTATTCTGAAGTGCTTGCTCTCCTCATAATTTTGTCCTGAGGATTCAGCTAAGCAGTGAATCGCCTCACTTAAATTTTGCATAAGCATTACAAATGCCTTAAATATTGCAATGCACAGGCATGTCTCACAACTCACTTCAAATCCCAAAACAGAGTTTCAGTATAGTGTAAGCTATTCATAGGTCATGTACTTACCCTTTGCACAACATCATAAAATCATTGACAGAGTGCACAGACACAAGTATTTAAAAGATGATGTCAAGAGAAGTATAAAGAATGAATCACTATACAAGGAACAACCCTGTTTCCTTTAAAAGATATTTTGGGAGCAACTTGGTAATATTTCAGTGATCCCAGCAACATCACACATGTCTCAGGTATAGCATCTCTAAAGCTACCAGCCATGTAGATTGGTTCTTCACACTCATTATGCACAGTGCCTTAAAGTTATATTCTGTGTCTTTTAAGTTGTAGAATACAAGGTGGTTGGAGGTTAATATCAGGCTTCCTGTGTGCACTAGCTTTGGAAAATGGCCTGCCATAACCCTTTAGGATTCAAGCAGATTGAACAGAGCACAAAAGTGCTTTACATATATTAACTCAGCAATCCTACAACAAAATGCACGTGTAACTTAACAGGAGACAAATATCAGCATAATGTTTCAAGAGAAAGCTGATGTGGGCTTTAAATCTGAAAGCCGGAAGGGTGGTTTGGGAAGAGAAGCCTAGAGAAGAAAGGATTTAAGGAGGATAAAGTGTGCTCAGCAAATGAAAAGTAGTTCAAGCGAGACTGAAAGCAGAATGTGCTACAGAGATTGTCAGTCAAAAGGCAGAGTGAACCAAACAAAGTACCCAATAAGGAAAGATGGAGTACGAAGTATGTGTATACATGCATAGATACCTATATGTTTCTAAATAGAGGTAGGCAATTATAGGTAGGAATTATGTGTTAAAAAATACCCATATGCTTCATTTGTTCTACATCTAGCACTGGCTTTCATGATAAGGAGTCACTGTTCCTCCTCCCAGACATGGCACAGCTGCCTTTAAATTAAAGCCCCATGTCCTGAATTTCCAGGTCCTTCAAAGTCCATGCATAATGTAACCACAGGATGTTCCTGTCTGCTCTGTCATCCCTGGTACAGGCATGCCAAGGAATTTCGCAAGGACGGAAAAAGGTGAAGGAAACCTTGATGGAAGAGAAGTGTCCAAGGCCAAAGATACGCAGTAAGCGGCTGCAGCCATAGGGGCAAGTTGGAAGGAAATTAGTATATTTACAGGGCACCTGGCTGTACTTTGAGGCCAGGTAGCTTAGTGGAAGGGGTGTGAGGCAAGAAAATTCCTCAAATCCCTTCCTTCATCCACCCACACTATGCCTGACTGGGCAGGATTTTCCATGAAGGACCACTGTCTATTGACAAGGCAGTGCAGAATATATCCAGGGAGGCACAGGAAGAAGACTAAATTAGTTCAGAAAAGATGAAGGGAGAAAATACTCTAAAAAACTTAGAACTTCTGTTGAAGAGTGTTTCTTTACAAACAAAAAAACCACCAGTCTAGTAGCGGTTGTATTTTGTACAAAATCCAGTACAGTTTAGGTAGTACTGTATTGTCCTTCAGATGGACTACTAGATGAAGACCTATATATCTGGAGCTTAGCAGTACTTTTCAAAAAAACATATTCTTTATTTAATAAATATTACACATACAGTCTTGTAGCATATGTGGCTGAAAATGTTCTGAATTTTCCATTGGGAACCTCCTACTTTGATATTCAGATTGAACATTTTAGAATTATTTAAAAAATGCTTTCACTGATGCAGAGTAATACATTTCAGATTTTTTTATGATATATATTTTAATTTTGACTTATTTTGTTTGAGGATCAACTCAGTTCAGCCTTTGATTCCTTTTCATTTTAATTAGCTGAAACAGTTTCCTATGGCAAATTTGAATGATATGTACTTGCAGTAATCTCAATTGTGATACAGTGCAATCTCAGTTCAGCTGATACTTAACTTCAGTTGCATGTGTATGCATGTACAAATCATTTAGACTAATTGCAGCCTGTGACAGTTTAAAAATCAGTAGATAGAAAGGTATCTCTAGATTTCTGAAATATAGAAAAATTCCTGATTATTAACCTCTGTTTTTACAGGCAAGATTTTCTGGGCTTTTTGCTATGTATAATAGTTAATATATTCCCCAGAATTCTACTCTGTTTCAGATGTTAAAGCTTAATTAAATTGGAATGCAGTGTGGACAAATTGAACTATTTTCCCTTTGCATGATTACTTATTTCCTCAGCCTAAATAAAGAAATTGAGCTGACACCAATTGTGCAAACTTTATATATGTCATTTATCTGAAACTACATCAAAGTCCCCTAACACATTTTTCAGTAAGCCAGAGACAAGATTATCCCAAGACGATATACAAGGGAAGCATAATACATGGAAAAAACCATATCATTAATGCTAAAGAAACTATCTTGAAGCAGCAAGCAGAATACTATAAAATGAATTTGAAATGTATTTTTTATTATTATTAAAATGGATACTTATGTTACAATGCTTAAGCAGATCAAATGAAAATTCAGGGCAATAAGGAAATGAGACACTTCATAACATATCTAAAGAATGGATTAGAGATGAATTTAAATGATTCTTTCATATTTGTTATGAATGTAAAATAAAACCAGTAGCACATGAATGCAAAGCAGATTTTATTTAGACTGACTAATTGGCTCATGTGAAGTGGAGCAATAGTATAGCTTATAATGATTATTGCATGTATGAATGCCCTGACAGAAATTTGGACATTACTTTCCTTGAATAAGAAGGCAGATTTTTTTCCTACTCACTTTCTCTATGTTAGATCAGTAAAGTGCCATTTAAAACTAAATCTGCACTATACAGACAATATGAGAGGCTATTTATGCTTTCACCTTTGAAAAGCCAATGCTTGTACGAACAGAATCAAAACCTATGGTAAGACCAACTGCAGCATACATAGATACTGTTGCTGTCGTTCCTTATGAAATTATTCCATTTCTTCTATTAAAATATTTCAAAAGAGAGTACACTAGTGTCATTTCAGAATGACAGCTTTCTAATGCTAATTCTAAACTCCACTGTGTATTCAACATAGTTATCAGCAGAGTCATTTAACCCCTGCTGTCAGGAGGCTGTGTTTATTAAAATAATGTTAATAATATGTGATAAAAACCTGAACAATAGGACAATAGAAGGGGTCTCCTTGTCAAAAAGAGAAGGGAGCAAAGTGGCGTGCAAAACATTATTAGCTTTGAACAAAGATTATGCTAGAGCTTCAGGATAAAAGGATGAAAGGATAAAGTTTTTAGAACAGATGATATACCAAATTTACTGGACATAAAAAAGCCATTGATTAGCAAGGATAAATCTGTAGTGGACATTACAGAGAGATTAATATTTGAGTGTAAAAGAGACATCAGGTATATTCAATCAATATAAAAAGCTTTACTTGTATAACATTTTCACGGATTTCACTCAATTTTCATGTTCAGATAGAGTTTAGGTTTAGGCTCTATTGCATCCACACCTACATTTCACAGACTGTGAAAGAAGAACTAAATCTAGCAAAATAATATACCTGATCCTGCACTGAAATCAGACTAAGAGTTAAATCAGGCTTTTCTTCTTTAGCCAATATCTTAAAAAGAAAGAAGACTGTCATTTCTCTGGTAATTCTAATAATTCAGTTCTAGGCAGATCTTGCCAACAGCAGCATCACTTTCCGCCTCATAAAACATCAGTACTAGTATTATGAGGCTAGGAGGATAGCTGAACTTGGTTCATTTTTTAAAATAGACAGATAATGGCTTTCCTACTGAAACACAGTTTGGAATTAGTGTTCATTACCCACCTTTCACTGAAGGCAGTAAGAGACCTGGACAGAGACGGAAGACAGGACCATGTTTCAGCACTGACTGTGGTTTTGCTCAACTCTGAAGAGTGTATCCTCTGTTTTATTCATCTAACAACACAAGCGGATTTGGATCAACCCTACCTCTGTCTTCCATTATGCTATAATAAATACATAACTTGCTCTCTGAATTATAGATTAAGTAATGAATGAAGAAGATTAAAAAATTTCAGGACAGCATAAAGATTCTTCTCAATTATAGTTAGGGCCTGCAAACTTGACAGGAAATAACAAAACAAACCCAACCCAAAGTCCATGGATGGAATTATTTAAATATATAGAAAGTTTTTGAAAATAGAATTTGGATACATTTTAGATCAAATTTGCCAAAAAGCTTTAGCTGAAAAGAAAACAAAGGAAAAAGTTGGAAACTGCAAAAATAAAATTCTGAAATGGTTTGAATGAAAGGAAAGAATGAAATGAAAGTGAAATTAAATGAAAAAGAAATACTGAAGCATTACATTTTTCAAATTTGTTATTTGGCTTTTCTTGCAGAATAAAATCCTACTTCCATAATTGCTATAATTAAAAGAAAAAAACCCACCACCACCCACCCACCCACACATAGAAAAATTAAAAGGAGACTAAAAAAACCAACAAACCAAAAAAAGGTTCAAAAGATGAAAGCCCAAATGACACTAAATATTTCTGGGGAGTGGGTCAGCTGAAATGTTTTATTTTAATAATCATATTATTTCTTTTCCATTACTAAAATATTTGCTTGTTTCTGTATCTGTTTACTGAAAATTATGTAATCCTCTATATTCAGCTAACCACTAACAAATTTGTTCCTCCAGCTCTATTGCAAAGTATTTCAAAAGTGGTAGAATATTAATGAATAAATAAGATAATTCTGAGAATGAGTAAAAAGCTACTTGAAAATTAATACTTGTTTAAAATTTTCATTTGTAATGAACATTCCCATTCTCTAGTGCTGCCTTAATCAGCTAAAGTAAATTAGGTACAAGTTCTGTTGCTTAGATTTAGCTGAAGGCACATGAACAAAAAGTTACAGTCCCAAGAATGCTCCCAACATGCAAGGGGCCAAAAGCTCTTTAATACACAGTAAGCAACAAACAGTAGGAACACAGGGATTAGTGGCCTTGTCTTTCAGGTATTTCTTTTATTCCTGTGACCTGCTGCAGTTCAGAATTCTACCTGTGACCCATGGTTTGTCCAAAACAAACTGAAGAAGGTTTCTGGAAATATCTGCAGTTTTCGAGAAATTGTGATTCTCATTAGAGAAAAGTAATTTCAAATATGTTTTCAAAATCTCTGTCTCAGAAAATACTTCCTAAAATCAAAGAGCTGTGAGAATCTATCACCAATTTGGTTGAAAGTAAAAGAAGAGCTGACAAAACGTAGTATGAATTTTACATTATTTTATCTATGCATCATTATCAGAACATTCTTGCTGGCCTGTAAGTAGGAGTAGACAGATCCAGTCTTATTTGAGTTTACTTGGTAACAAAGCTTCAAATTTTCAGTCCTAAAGCCAAAAGGTCCAGAGAGGATTTTTTTACTACTTTTTGAAAAAAAGAAAAGTACTGCCCCACAGAATTTAATCTGCATAATTTCTCCAGGGAGATTTTAAATATGGAACATAAAGGGGTGAGAGAGACCCCCACAGTGTTGTTAGCCTGGGAAAGAGCTCTGTTCTTGTGCCAAAGGGTTTATTTTCAAGCAGTAAGATTTTTCTCAGGGGCCCTAAGCACTCTTGTCTCCAAAGGTACTCAGTGCCAGAACCTTTCATAAAGGTTTCTCATGTGAGGTATTTGCTGCAAGAGCTGTCATAAAGATCATGCGAGAAATAACACAGTGGGCAGCAGCAGAGCTGGAGGACTCCCTTGAGACCTGCTTGTTAATGCTGATCTTTTTTAAAAGCCAATCAGTAACTGTAATTGAACACAGCTTTTCTCAATGGCATTTGGCAAGTGATTTCCTGAGGTCTAGATACTGACCTGTAACAAGACACTTGATAATGCTTGATTCAGACTGAGTGAGGTCTAGTTATGTGACACGGAACCTATGACTGTTTTCTCCCATGTTTATGATGGTGTTACCTCACCTTCATATCAGTTTCCTTCTTTATATTCAGTCTTAGAGGACTTTATGACTGGGAAAGTTATGCCTGTTAAAAAACCTAATGAATTCATACTCAAAATTTTCAACTTTATCAATGAAAATTTGAAACATTTTTGCTATTTGTAAAAAGGGCACTAGCCATATTGACCTTTTTTACTAAAAAAAAACAAATGGTAACAACCTGGTATAATTTCCTCCTATGTTCAGATTGTCATTTACTTCTTAACATAAATACCCTCTTTATTGTAATATCCCTTACCAAAAAAGTTGTTTTAAAAATGGTTCATCCTCTTCTTTAATCTCATGACCCATAATCTTTGTTAAACCTTGCTTACTAGTGATTTTTACTCAAGTTTTTACATTTTTTCTCATTGTCTGAGCTTGCCCTTGTGTCGTGGTTTAACCCCAGCCAGCAACTAAGCACCATGCAGCCGCTCACTCACTCCTCCCCATCCAGTGGGATGGGGGAGGAAATCGGGAAAAGAGTAAAACTCCTGGGTTGAGATAAGAACGGTTTAATAGAACAGAAGAGAAGAAACTAATAATGATAATGATAACACTAATAAAATGACAATAGTAGTAATAAAAGGATTGGAATGTACAAATGATGCGCAGGGCAATAGCTCACCACCCGCCGACTGACACCCCGCCAGTCCCCGAGCGGCAATTCACTGTCCCCCCCACTTCCCAGTTCCTAAACTAGATGGGACGTCCCATGGTATGGAATACACCATTGGCCAGTTTGGGTCAGGTGCCTTGGTTGTGTCCTGTGCCAACTCCTTGTGCCCTGGCTGGGCATGAGAAGCTGAAAAATCCTTGACTTTAGTCTAAACACTACTGAGCAACAACTGAAAACATCAGTGTGTTATCAACATTCTTCTCATATTGAGCCCCAAACATAGCACTGTACCAGCTACTAGGAAGACAGTTAACTCTATCCCAGCTGAAACCAGGACACCTTGTAAAAAAATAAAATAAAATGTTGAGGTCAACAAGTTTATCTAACCACATATTTTATGACATGCCAACACATTATCTGTGACGGTGCAATAGGTATTGCCTACAAATTAGACAACTGAACATGATTTTTTCATAATATTTCCACCAATACCCAATCTGTGCACAGGGAACAATACTGAAAATTCCATAGTAAAGATAATGGTTAGTGGTGTCAATTTTTAATGACCAAGTTTCTCTGATACCAATATTCTGGCCAGCATTTATAATAATATAAACTTCTTGACAGCATAGAAAACCATAGATTCCTTAAACCTTTGTACTATTTTTCAACTTTAAACTTAAAAAGAAATCCTTTTCCACAGAAAGTGATCCTTTGAGATCTCTTGGCATGTAGTCAAATCTGGTTGATATATATGAAATAGGCTTTACCATGAGACACCTCATAGGATAATGATAAATTTGATGGAATTCCTCTCATTCACCTTAGACATGTACATCTGCTAACCAGTGGAGATCAAAAGGCTTCTTAAGGTGACATCCCTTAGACCTGACTTAAATATTTACTCTGGGATGATACGAATAATGTCCTGGTCTCTAAAGGGAGACTGGACAACTATCTCTGATGTATAATAAAGACATTAGATGAATCTCATTCAGAATTATTAAGTACGACATGCTGAACTCACTGCTAAGAAATACATGCAGATATGATAGCTCTTTAAGGCAAAAGGCTCTTAGGAATTCACATCAATTTTCTTTCTCAATAATTTTTTTGATGTCAATACCCTGTAAATTTATCATCATTTAGCTTTAACAGCCATCTATCCCAGCAACTCAACAGACATGGAAATCCATGTCTGCAGCTGTCTACTAATTTTTTTTTTTTTTTTTTTTTGGCTATAACACGAAAACATTAGCAGGTTAAGTTTTGGAGGTACTTTAAAGTTTACTGATGACTACAATTAGAGGGTTTCTTCTGCTTAACAAGGTTGTCCTCATACAGCCATCAGTAGCCATTCACAAAAGGAGGGCAAACGAGAAGACATTATATCAATAAAAAGAACTTTGAGTTTGGGGTGTTGGTCTTTTATTTTCTTTTACTCTTAAGCCAGCAGGGCCACAATCATTTACTTAGCTGACTCAAAATTGGTTTGGGTTTTTCTTACAGTCTCTATTGAATCCAGGTTCTCTCAGAATTATCGAATTGGTGATTTCAAAGCATGGTATATCTAGGAAATAATATTGTACACATCAAACTAAAAGCCTACATTATTTTTATAGTATATGTACATTTAAACTTAATACTTTTCCTAGCTGTACAGGCCAAACTTTCCTTGGCCAGTTTGCACTTCTTTTTGTTTCTCATCACCCAGAAGAATATCCCTTTTTAAGACAAATTGCTTGCCAGTTGCTTTTTATATTTTCCACATAATTTCTTAACCACCTCAGCTGTAATCATTAGCAAGTAAATTATGTTATTGCAAAAGTTGTTTAGAATAAAACTCCAGATTGTACCTGCCAACTTTATATGCACAAACAAAATTGGTATGGAAAGTGGAGCTGTGCTGAGTGAATCATGACTCATTCTTTTCCCTTCGTGATATGATCTTGGCTTTACTCTTTAGTTCCTATAGCAGAGTAATGAAAAAGCCAACTTCACAAGATACTAAGTGGAAAACAAAGTAGTTATAACAAATCTATGTTCAAACTGTTTGCCATTAGATACTTCACTTGCATTTTCTAACATTTTAAGAAAGATCCTTGCAGAGTACCTAAAAAATGTAAGTTAATACCAAGCGTAAGCTAAGTGTGGAATATGCACATATTTATGAATTACCACTGTTAACACACCCTGTGGTATCCACAAAACACACAGAATTGTAGGCTAGACACATTAACAGATTTAATCTAATTCCATATTCCTATAATTTCCACTCTGTTTTTTCACTCTTTCTGGAACAGAATGGGATATCTTAGCTATGATTGTACAATACCATAACTTGGTATATCCAGAGTTTTATATTGGAGTACTGAATTTCAAGGCAAGGAACTACATCTATTAAATGAGTCTGTAGAAACGTTTCACACCATAAACATCAGTGTTAAATTCATAGCAGAATTCAGACACATCTAGATGCCATTGATCATTCAAATACTCATTCAGCTGTCTCCTAGCACCTCATGCTGCGAGTAGACACTTCAAGCAGAGAACAAAATTCCTGTGTATATGCATACATTTTATTTCTACCACCTACTTTCCCAGTCTCCAACAATTCAAGGTACAGAAACCTCTTGAGTTAAAAGGAATTTCTTTGTATTTAATACCTCTCAATGGATTTTCCTTCCAAGAACTTCCCCAAATGCAGTAATAATAAAACAAAATTGGAGAAATTGAGTATTTATCCCTTTTGCTACTCTGTGGATAACAGTATTTATTAAGTTTAGAAGTAATTCTACAGCTGTAGAAGTCAGAAACATCCTTAGTAGTCACTGTAGACAGTGGTGGCATAATCATTTCTTTTGTTTAATTTCAGCATAAAGGGACTTGAAAGCGCCAAGTTGGAAATATATTAACAAATGAGACAGATAAGGATGAAGATCAAAAATTTCATGTGAGGTATGAAAGTCCTCATTTAGAAAAGGTCGTCAGAATCTTATATTTCACAGATTTCATTTCATATTTCACAAAATTATGTTTCTTACGTAGGGATTTGGATTTCACTGAAGTATAGGGGACTCAATAGATTTCCTTAACGAGGTCTTAATGCTTCCTTGTAGTCTGAGACTACAAAATTCTGCTGATTTAGCAAAATTACGACAGTGATCACATTGAAAAGGGTAACTAATCTAAGGCTCAGTATGATTGACCAATATTCCTAGTCTCCTTCTGCAGCCAATGGAGAAACAGACTCCTCCAGAAGGCAATACAGAGCAGGATTTTATCTGTGGTGTTGCAAATCATCCTGTAGAGGAGCCAATTTCTGAATATTGGAAAACTGGGAAAAGAACATCATAACAGACACCTAAATCAGCTATCACATTTTCAAAAGCCTCATATAACCTGATATGTTGCCTGAATGCATTTTTAAAAAAAGGTAATCTTTGGAAGTGGGACAGCAAGGGAAAATACATGATTACCAATGTTATGTGACCAACCTAACAACCTTACATTAAAAAAATAAGATGCATAATGAAATATTGACACAGATGACAGAGAAAGCAGGTAGTCTTATTTGTTCTAGGAGATTTGTATATGTACGCCTTGTGAGAGACTGAAAGAGTTAATGTCTCAAACATTGTGGTGGGGCAAGTTATGCTTAAGGACAAACCCTGCACAGCAAGGGACTAAGGTGAAAAGCCCATCAGTTCACACATCAGCAACAGGAGGGGGCGCTGGAGGGTGAGCAGCTCCCTGTTGCAGCTGTTTTGATACAAAGATCAAACAATGGCTGTGTCTGCAGGGAAGAAGTTACTCCACAAACAACTCCCAAGCCCAAAGGCTCACAAACCGCTCATTAACTTGACTGGTTTGGGTGCCTGCCCAAAGGAGGGGCAAGGATGATAAAAGGACACCAACTGAAGCCCCGGGTGCACAAGCCCACCGCAACTGGACACCCTCAGCTGACTGGACACCTCAGCTGACTGAACCAATGCTGGACCCAGCACCAGTGAAATCTTTCTTCCTTTTTCTCTCCCTGTCTTCTCTCTTACCTTTTCCTTTTCCACAATCCCTACACCTCATCCGTTTCAAGACAGAAACCGTTGAACAAGTCTGAGACTAAGAGTGGATCCAGCCGCCCCTAGACCCTTCTCTGAGGAGGAGTCTAGGGGGTCTGCTCCAAACCTTGTGACTCAACGGGAGAGATCGCCTTATTCCCTGAAGCGATGTATATGGTTACACAGTTTACAGAAGTAGTCCTATCCCAATTCCTGTTGTGAGAAACCCTGCTACCTACTACCAGGCCTCTCCAGTTCAGTTTGCTTCTGTCATGAATACAATCTTTAACTCATTGTTTGCTGTCCTTTCACCTTAATTTAGCCCGAGGGAATTTCAAGTTAAACAGGACTCCCTGGTCTGTCCAGTCTGGGTTGTGACACACCCATGTCTAAGTATGGGGAGAGGAACAGAAAATAAACACAGAAGGATTATTTGTAGCAGGTAGAAAGTAAACTCAATATCTCCACAGCAAGCTGCTACAGCAAAGAACAAGGATTACCAGAACGCAGTTTTAAATTGTGTTTGACAGACTTTTGAGAATGGGAAGTATCAGCACAATACCTGTCACCATGTGTCATGGTTTCAGCCCAGGCAGTAACAAAGCCCCCGGTGGGATGAGGAGGAGAAAACATAAAGAAACACTGTTGGGGCGAGACAAGGACAGGGAGGGATCTACTATGGTCATGGGCAAAAGACAGGCTCAACTTGGGGAAGAAACAAAATCAATTTAATTTACTACAAATCAAAACAAAGCAAGGATATTAGGAAGTAAAACAAAATCTTCGAACACCTTCCCCCCAGCCCTCCCTCCTGCCCAGCTCAAGCCCACTTTGGGTTTTCTCTCCCTCCTCCCTCCGCCAGCACAGGGGGATGGGGAATGGGGGTTGGGGTCAGTTCCTTCACACCTTGTCTCTTCATCTCCTTCCTCCTCAGGGGGAGGACTCCTCACTCCTCCCCTGCTCCACCATGGGGTCCCTCCCACAGAAGACAGTCCTCTGTGAACTTCTCCAATATGAGTCCTTCCCACGGGCTGCAGTCCTTCACAAACTGCTCCAGCGTGTGTCCTTCCCGCAGGTCGACCTTCAGTCACAGACTGCTCCAGTGCGGGCTTCCCCATGGAGCGGCAGCCATCTTGGCGGCATCCACCCCCTGCTCTGGCATGGGCTCCTCTCTCCCCGGGCTGCAGGTGGGCACCTCTCCCCCACTCCCCTCTGTGGGCTGGGGGGGACAGCCTGCCATCTTGTCTCCCCGCAGGCTGCGGGGGCATCAGCCTCCTCCTCCCCTTCCTCACTGCCCTGGTGTCTGCAGAGGGGTTCCTCTCCCACCCCGCCCCCCTCTCTGCTGCAGGTTCCCCCTCTTCACTCTGTTCAGGTGTTACCGCCGTCACTGGCGGGCTCGGCCTGGGCCAGAGCCGGGGCCCACTCCCAGCCGGGGAAGAACCTTCTGGCAGCTTCTCACAGCAGCCCACCCTGACGCCTCTCCCCCACTACCAAAAACCCACCACACAAACCCAAAACACCATGTTCAGGGACCATAGCCAGAAAGCACAGCCTCTGAAATGCATTAGCATTTTTTGAGGTTCTCTGGCGTTATGACTTTAGTTAGAACTGAGCATCTCTCTTGACTCTGAGGAATAGCACACACTCTGCTACATAATCATGAAAAAGGTACCTGGAATGCAGGCCAGGGTTGTGCTTGATTGTTTATATACAAGGGAAGCTGTTGTTTTTACTAAGTATTACAGTGCTACAAAGTCACTAATCTCAGCATAATGAAGGAATGGGAATGCAATCACAAAACACAGCTGCTATAAGAAATCCCTGTTAAAAGGTTTACCTCAGTGGTGGTCATGGCATCTGGTTTTGCCTAGCATAGCTCTCTAGTCTGATACTGAATTTGTATTAACATTTAAGCTAGTGGTCCATTATATTTTATGAAACAGTAAATAGAGAATAACATAAGAAATTAAGCAAAAGCTCTGGGGAGAAAATATTTTTTCCTGTCATTCTGAACATGACACTTGCAAGAGCTCTTACCTTGATATCATGTCAAGAAGGGGAGAAGATTGTATTCCATGCCACTTCCAAGTATTCAGCCAGAGAAGCATTCTCAAATGAAAGACTAGATAGCCTGTGACATAAAAATGTTCATTCCATTGGTAATTAACAACTTAACACTTCATCATCACTGGCCAAATTTAGAGGTCTTTATTCACTTTCACTTGGGCTTGTGAACACTAAGATCTCAAGACTTAGCTGGAAGTCTTCAGAACTGTTCAGTACAGTATGTAGGACCCAAGCAGTATAACCAGGTACAGAATCTGAAAGAAAAAAAAATATTCTCTGTGTTATTTATACATCTCAGAGTGAGTTTGAGAGGCCTTGCTGATGGGACTAAAACTCTGCAGATATCATGACTGTTTGTTACTTTTCTCAGTATGTGAAATTTTTCCTAGCGTCTATCAGGTTAGGAAGATGCCAGGTAACTACCTATACAGACTATTTAAAACAATTTCTGTCAATAATTCTGATTTTGCACAGCAAATCCATATAGCTAGTCCCTCTGATACTTGGGACATCCAAATTTATGAGAACAATGCAGCATCTTGGTGATCCACAACTGTCCCAAAAGCAAACGTTAGCTGTGATAAATCATCTACTTATTCTGACATAACTGAAGTCTCCTGAAACACTCCTTGTGGTGATTGGTTTAAAAGCAAACACTTCCAGAATCAAAATGTGAGTAATACAGTCCATTCACTAGAAAGAAGAGAAGAAAATGTCAAAAATTCAAGAAATACATATTTAAATGTAATTTTCCCTTTTTATTTTACTTTGAATGCACAAAAATATATAAATAACACAGAGAACTTATTTGCTCTGGTTGAACATATATCCTTTACTTTTTTTTTAATCAGCCCTCTCTGTCCCATCTGCTAGGGTTATGCATCTTAGAAAAAGGTCCACTGAGTTTAATACTGCAGCAATGGAGCAGCAGGGCATCTTCATAAAACCATGTGATTATCCTTGTAAAAGTTCTGTGTGCATTCTCAGGCAGTGAAGAGAACCATTATTATTGTCACTAATGCTGAGAAAATAGTACTTCAAAGTAAAAAGAAAAGGACTTTATTAATACAGAATGCCTCATTCCCCAGTGCTGGTTATTAGTGTTCTTTTGCTATTGCCTGTGTTTGTCTTTATTCACTTTCACTACAGAAATTTTATCACCCTTTCATCCTACTCTAATTTTTTCTTCTTAATGCTCATCTTCAGAAGATAATAGTCAGCCTGCGCTACATTCTAAGACCTGAATAAGAGAGATTTAACACAGAACAGACAGAAAGATTGTTTGGAAAAGAGAGCACACAAAAGTTGTAAAGGAATTTCTTGCTTCCATTTCCTTTTCTCGTAAATGTTATGTGTTAATATCTCATTTTTCAAAGATTTAATGCAGTAAATTCATGGAAATTTTGGCTCTAATCCAGCCAAGAATTTAAATACATGCTTAACTAGAAGCTTACACATCTGTTTCTTTGAAGTCAGTAACCTACAGAATTCTAAACTGAAACACAGTCTTAAATGCTTTGTTGAACAAGGAACAGAAGCAAGCTCTCAGTTCTAGTTTCTAGAATAGACAAGACAAAAGTACCTTCTCCAGGTCATGCCTCTTCCTAGTATATATGATCCTATTAACTTGGGCAGCTTGATACAAAGAAAAATAAATGGCATGTAATTTTAAGGGGTTTTTAGTTGGTTGGTTGGTTAGTTTGGGGGTTTATTTGTTTTTTTTTTTTGTTTCCAGGTGATAACTGTCCTGATAATTAGGATTATCCTTCTTTAGAATACTTCTCAACATCAGTACTCATCATGTGCAAATTTACCCATCACTTCACTGAGTTTGTAAGGCAAGAAGCACACTGCAGTGAGTCACTGCATTATGCTGATTTTGGCTGATATGTACAGCAAGATACACAATTATTTTTTATGTATTCCTACAGAACAATAGGAGTAAACAGTGCTGGGGATTTCAAACACTGTGTTTTCCATGAGTCAGGAGTATTTATAAATGACTACAGTTGCTTTCCTCTTCAGTCTGGAAGACATACGAGAAAACGACTATGTCCATTATGTATGGGCTAGGATTCCTTGACAGTACATTGCTGGATGTATTTGTTAAGGATACACAACAGTAGCTGCTAAAATACATGACTCAAAATTATGGATTTTAATAATGGAACCAGGGAGAACATAATTATGTTTCCCACTGCATATTTCTTTATCCTTTGGTTTCTAAATCCTATGTCTTGCAATTTTATTAACAGTGCATCTGGATGTTTCTCAGCATACACATATTGAAGAAAAAATTATCCTTCTTTAGCTATCCTCATCTCTTTCCTTACACTTCCCTCCTCAAACAATTAGCTTTTCAGAAACATCCTAATAAAATACACATAACTCAAACAACAGACAAGTAATTTTCACAATGAACTTATATATATCTAGGAACTCTAAGGCCAAATTCTCAGTCTTTTAATGTGAATTTTGAAGAAAGCCATGTTTAAATCCAAGGTAGTAATTTCATCATATGGTAGAGCTGTAGGCAAAATCACGATTGTGTTTGTACACACTGGAACACTAGAATCAATTTGTGAGAGCAGGTGCCTTTGAGGAAATGTGTTCCCTAGGAGAAAGTCTCACCCCACCTAACTTTAACCCCATATTATCAGTTATACTATAGTTATTTTAACCATTTTATATACCTAAGCCACGTTAGGATGAACTGCCTCATGCAGATTCCTCTCCCCAGATGATCGTAGCTTTGAGCAGATGTCTGATCTACAGGAAAGTCAATTATGCTAAGCTGGATCTTAAACCAAAGGAAAGACTTGAAAAGCATTTTACTTTTCTCTGACTTCTACCCCCTGTCCTGTCTTGTTGATTGCAAGGATGGAAATCTTGGCTAATGATAAATACTTTTGAAAATCCAACACAAAGTTTACTAGTCTAGAAAGATATTCAAGCTAAGTGGCCAGC